>NC_060123.1:33297997-34663622 GCF_021461395.2 Schistocerca americana
TGGAGACAAGTCGTGCCGAGCCTCCGGGCCATCACAATCTCCCCTTGGTCAAACTCAGATAGATCGCGCACCTTCCCCATTCTACACACGAACAGCACGCTCTCTGATACAGCACGCACCGTGCGTCTGTCTGACTAGCAGTCATTCCTCGCCAGTTGATGCTGCTGTCTCCTGGACGGGTTTATATCGATACCAGGTGGTGGTCAGAATGTTCTGGCTGATCAGTGTTTGTGCATACTAAGGGTTTGCTGAGTTTTTCATTCTTTTGTTACGGTTATTGGCGATTAGATGTACCCTCCGTTTTCACTCTGCTGCAACTTTGCTGATTATAGAGGTGGACATGTTTGCACATTCATTCTAGGTTACAATCATCGCCCTTCTATGAGTACATATTCGTTTTGAACAGTTTCAGCCTTTCGAATGGGGTTGCATTGGGGGCCTGCTGGATGGACGTATCTACTGACTGCTGCACATGTTGGACGCAAGGTATCGGTGATGTGTCGGTGCTGTCAGCAGTGGTCAATGGAACATGTCCATAACTGAAGACTGCGTTCTGGAGGTCCACCTATGTACAGACGCACGTCAAGATCGACGTATTCTGCGAGCAGTAGTGGCCGACTGAACATCATCCAGGGACGAAATCCGGGCGCATTTTGTTCCTGCTGTCTCAACGTCTGCTAGCAGCCTCTGGCCTCTGCCCAGCCTTCCACTGACGCAACGACACTGCCAGGCATGGCTACTCTGGTGTCATGAAACAGTTGACTGAGAGTAGAATTGCGCTCTGTTGTCTCCAGTGATGAGAGAATGTTCTGTCTGTATGCGAGTGATGGAGGTAGACCTGAGCTGCCTGCTCCAGAGTGCATTCGCCAGCGTCACCCAAGTCCCATCCCAGCCTTCATGTGTGGGAGCTACCAGTTACAACTCGCAGTCACATTTGGTATTTCTGCAGAATAAAGTCACCATTGCCTGCTACATTCCTAGAACTTCTTTCCGTGCTACCGCCATTTCTTCGGCAGGAAGGTTATGTGCTTTTTCAGCAGGACAATGCACGTCCAGATTTGACTACTACGACGCAACGCTCTCCTCGTGGTGTACGACAAGTGCCCCGGCAAGCGAGATCATCAGATCCCTCGCCAATTGAACACGTATAGGACAAGATGAAGAGAGAACTTACTCGTTCTCTAAGGTCTGCAAAAACCTATGCCGAATTGCGAGAAAAGGTGCAAGATGCTTGGAACAGTCTAACACTAGATGCCATTCGGCATCTTTACGATTGTTTGATGTTTGGGGAGTAAAGTAACTGATGATGTTCGAAGTAGAGAGGATATAAAATGTAGACTGGCAGTGGCAAGGAAGGGGTTTCTGAAGAAGAGAAATTTGTTAACATCGAGTATAGATTTAAATGTCAGGAAGTCTTTTCTGAAAGTATTTGTATGGAGTGTAGCCATGTATGGAAGTGAAACGTGGACAATAAATAGTTTAGACAAAAAGAGAGTAGAAGCTTTCTAAATGTGGTGCTACAGAAGGATGCTGAAAATTAGATGGGTAGATCACATAACTAATGAGCGGGTATTGAGTAGAATTGGGAAGAAGAGAAATTTGTGGCACAACTTGACTAGAACAAGGAATCGGTTGGTAGGACATGTTCTGAGGCATCAAGGGCTCACCAATTTCGTATCGGAGGGCAGCGCGGAGGGTAAAAATCGTAGAGGGAGACCAAGGGATGAATACACTAAACAGATTCAGAAGGATGTAGGTTGCAGTAGGTACTGGGAGATGAAGCAGCTTGCACAGGATAGAGTAGCATGGAGAGCTGCATCAAACTAGTCTCAGGACTGAAAACCACAACAACAAAAATGATTAAAAGGGCTCTGAGCACTATCGGACTTAACATCTGAGGTCATCAGTCCCCTAGAACTTAGAACTACTTAAACCTAACTAACCTAAGGACATCACACACATCCATGCCCGAGGTAGGATTCGAACCTGCGACCGTAGCGGTCGCGCGGTTCCAGACTGAAGCGCCTAGAACCGCTCGACCACACTGGCCGGCGAAGACCACAACAGCAACATGATTGTTTGTATGCGAGAGCAAACGCCTGCGTTGCCGCCAGAGGGAAGTCACTGTGTATTGATGTGACTGGCACGTTTTATTGTGACAAGTGTGTTTCATTTGTTGTGATTTTTTTATTGTATACTCCTACAATCACGAGCTGAAGGGGTGGACGGATAGTTGGTCTTCAGAATTGAAGGGTGGACGGATGGTTGGTTTTCAGAATTTGAGTTCGTTGTATAGAGAAACTGTACGTCACACAGAGCTACTACAAATATGACTATGTGAAAGACGTGCGCTGAAGAGAATGGACGAGCTGTGACAAAGATGTATTAATGACCACTAATAGTCAATAAAACTAATAGTTTCCGATGAGACTGCAATTTCGACTACAGCAATACTGAATCTCATGTGAAGTGACACAGAATGATACGTCCTGTCCCAGAGGGCATTGTGCAGTTCGTAGGGACGGATACCTGCCTGAGATGACATACCGCTTATTTCAGTTTGCTTTTAGAAGCAGCAAGACAACAAATATTGCTTGTCCGCATCCACTCAACGGCAACTCGTGACGTCATTCAGACATTATCAAAGTCAGCAAAATCGAGCAGTAGTCGAAACTAATGTTCGCATGCCTGATGAACGAGCGCAATTTCTTTAATTTAAAATACGAGCCCACGACATACACAGTGTCGTTCTTCCTTCTTCCCTGTAAGAGTTAATCGATATGCTTGAATTTCTGGGACTTCTATTTACGTTCTAAGCACAATAATGATAAAATCTGAATAATATTTTATCTTCGGAAAGTCGTTGTGAATACTACATCTATTTGACACTTGGTCGGCTACAGCCAATTTATTACCGTTGCCTAGATAACAGTTGCTCTTGTATTAATTTAGCCCTATATTTATCTGTTGTTTACAAGGTATAACGTACACTCTGATGTGTGTGTGTGGAAGGGATTCAACATTCTCCTTTTGCCGTTAGCGGAGGATACAGATCCTTTGAGGAGCTGAGTTATTGAAGCATCTTTTTTAGTTGGCTTGAATACTCCGTCTTTATCCTGTTTTCTTAAGACACTGCACCCTGACGTGCGTGCAAGGAATTCAACACTCTCCTTTTATAACTAGAGGAGAATACATGTCTTTTGAGCAACAGAAGTATTCAAGCAACTTTATAGTTGCCTTGAATGCTGCGTTAACATCCTATTTTCCTCAGACCCTGCTTTGCTCTCAGAAACTGTGTGTGTGTGTGTGTGTGTGTGTGTGTGTGTGTGTGTGTGTGTGTGTGTGCGAACTCGAGATATGTGCTTGGGCACCTATTCTCCTAGTGGATGGTATCTTTCGCAGGTAGTTAGTATGTATCAGACTTAGCCTGTTTCCGTCCGCAGTTCGTGGTCGTGCGGTAGCGTTCTCGCTTCCCGCGCCCGGGTTCGATTCCCGGCGGGGTCAGGGATTTTCTCTGCCTCGTGATGACTGGGTGTTGTGTGATGTCCTTAGGTTAGTTAGGTTTAAGTAGTTCTAAGTTCTAGGGGACTGATGACCATAGATGTTAAGTCCCATAGTGCTCAGAGCCATTTGAACCATTTGAACTTAGCCTGTTTTCTGTGACCTCTGCCACTGAAATTTAGTTTGCATGAATACCTGCATTCCTTTTTCCGTTATGAGTTGTATGCTGCAATTAACACTGGAAAGTTTAGATACTAAGGGGGTTCCTAACTCCATGACACTACATGACAAAATCGGGTTAAAATACCGTAAGGATCGGCTACATTTCATTTTCACCTTCTGAAGAGTTGATTTTTCAGTTTTTTGTATAGAATTTTCTACCACAGCTCTAAATAAGCTTCTCATAGTCCCTGCATCAGATTGTTCAGGGAATTTAATGATCCACTGAAAGTCAGTCACTGCGATACAGTGTCTACAGAGATTTACGATGTACGCCTTGAAGATGTGAAATGAATTCATTCGTAGGAACCATGATGAACAATCAGAAACGGAGCGTAATTTGAGAGCTTCTAATTTTCATATAAATTAAACTGAATCTTTTATTTAAGCGTTAGTATTTGCTACAGATGTTTGCAATAGTGTAAATCGGCCATTCGTCATAACTACCTGTCAGTCTTTTCCTCGTCGATCACGGTGGAACGCTTGTGACTGGATAACATACTTTTTCAGAATGAATTTTGTAAACTTCAGCGGAGCGTGCACTGCTATGAAACTTGTGGCAGATTAAAACTGTGTGCCGGACCCGGACTCGAACTCAGGACCTTTGCCTTTCACGAGCAGGTGCTCTACCAACTTTTTTCTCTTTTTGTTTCATTTTTTAGTTTTTAGTTTTTTTCATTAAATGTTAACTCAACGTCTTATTTCATAAAAAGCAAGTTTTGTCCTTCGTAAATTAATATCTTCTATCTCCATAGTTACGTACACATTTTATGAAGTTAATACAGTGCCCTTCAAAAATTACAACTTCCCTCGTAAAACGTTAAATCAAAATCAAGTATTTTTAAGGATTAAAAGATGTAAAATAACAGTTAATACCAGTCCACAGGCTGAAAGGTTAAAATGCATCTTTTATTCCCTTCTCTGCTCTTCCTGTGTAACTCGTCTTTTTACTGTCTTTGTATGGCATTGTGGAACCTTTCAATTTACGGTATTCTTTAAAAAGTTGGTGTAATATTCCTTATACTTTTTCTTCTTCGCTAATTTGTGATGTTCCGTTATAATATATGTATCCAAAATTCTTCCTTACTTTTGCCCTCTTCCTTAAAACTTAATACATTATCTGTCCTTTTATAGAGTCTACTGGATTTTTCTTGGTGTTACGTTATCGTATTTCCTCTGGCCTCTTAGCGTTTGGAGAAGTTCTGTTAATGATGGCAAGCTTGTGTCTGGCAATATTCCAGAAGTCTTCTTTAAACACGAGTCTGTGTTCCTCACTATCGTTTAAGGTGCATATGGGACATCTTGGTGACTCCAAGAATTTATTTTGTAGAATTTACGATCTGTAGGCATTTTTCTGCTACCTCCTAGCTCTTCGCTTATCTCACTGCCAGAGAGGTCTCGATTATGGATATTTGTCCAGACTGCTCGTCAGTCGTTATGTGGGAAATTCAGGTCGACATCATTTCTGTTCTTGCTTTTCATTAACGTTCTGACGTTGGTAATTTTCTTTTCCAGTGTTTTGAGTTGAATGTAGCTGCATTCTATTAGTAAATGTTTCAGATGGAAGAGTTCGTTTGGTTTGTGCTGAACGTTTATTGAAGGTTGAAAACTGCCCATGACTATTTCATTTAATTTGTTTACCGTTAGACTATTTGGCGTCATTTTCCATTCTCTATACATACTGCGCAGCTTTTGACTTATTACTGACGTCAGTAAGATTTAGTCCTCCGTTGGCAGTAGCAAGCGTTAGTGTGTCATAATTGATTTTGAATATGTGACCTCGGTCCATGAAGTATCCTGCCACAGGCATGCTTCGTTTCGCCATTTGTGGAGGTAGTGGCAGGACTTGTGCCATTTACTTTATTTTGCTTATAATGTAAATATTGACATGGAATGGTTCCTGGAACTCGTCTAAATGTCTACGACTATGTTCCTATATTTATCCCCGTATGTTTGTTAGTAGTTGCTTGTAATTTCTGGCAATAGTATGCTATGTATTGGTTCTAAATTCAATTCCGAAGCATTTCATTTTTCATGAAGCATTTCATTTTTCATGGCGTGTCTAAAAGCATCTGATTCTGCATTTGGATTCCTTTCCCTATATTCGTGATGACAGACTCTTTTTTTAATTAGTTCAGCTCCAGACGCTTGCTCGTATTTGTGTTAAATTTGTACGACTTCAACTGCTTCTTTTTCACTCTTTACTAACCATCCTACAACGTCTGCGTGGGCATTGCGTACTATCTTTGTCCCATTTATGTGCAACTCTCGTAGCTTTCTGTGAAGGTGGCGCGTAAGGATACGATCGCGATAGCGAACGGTGCCATTGACACTGGCCAACGTTTTCTCACAGAGCTTTACATCTTGATTTCCTTAGTTACCTGTCCGTTAACCAGTATTCTTGTTGCACCAATATTTAGAAAGTGTTTTTTTTATTAAGTAGGTAAACTTAAGTGCAAAGTCCGTACCTCCCATGATCACGTAAAGATGCTGGTGGTTTCTTCTTCTTCTTCTTTCGTTTCACCCTCTTTGGGGTACGCTGGATCAATCATTTCTTTGTGCGTTGTTCTTGTCTTAGGGCCCAGTATTTCTTCATTCTTTCTGATCTTCTTCTTCTCTTTTCTTCCGAGATGAAGGATTTGGACTTTTGTGTGGATTTGTCTTGGAACCTTATGTTTTCATCTTTAGTAATTAATTTAGCATTTCGATCAATAAGTGAATTTTCTGAAATATTTATTTCCACTAGGTCTTTCTCAGTTTCTTTAAACCAGTTGTGCTTCGTTTTTCGGTTACGGAAGACGTCAAAGATTTGTTTAGTTAATCCGTTGGAAACCATTCTGAGAAGATGACCATAAAAATTTATTCTCCTTTTTCGCATAGAATCTGAAAGTTTTTCAATTTTCTTGTAGAGAGTTTCATTTTTGATGTATATAATCTTATTCTCTTGAAATTTTGGCCTAATGATTTTTATCTTCTGGTAAACCTTCCGGGATGTAAGGTCGTGGTCCATGAAACTCTTCAGCTCCTAACGTTTCGTCCAGAGCTGCGCTGGACATCTTCAGAGGGGTGTTTCTCCTCCGGTGTGTCTTGCCGACTCTTGCCGGCAAGACTCACCGGAGGAGAAACACCCCTCTGAAGATGTCCAGCGCAGCTCTGGACGAAACGTTAGGAGCTGAAGAGTTTCATGGACCACGACCTTACATCCCGGAAGGTTTACCAGAAGATATGTCATCCGGTCGTGAAAGCCTTCATACTATGACCAATGATTTTTCTTAAAATTTTTCTTTCCTTTACCTCAAGTTTCTCCATTTGGCCTTTGAAATTCATGTTAAGTGTTTCTGCTGCATACAGTGCTTCTGGCTTAATCACTGTCTTGTAATGCGTAATTTTGGACCCCCATGAAAGGGATTTTTTGTTGTATGTATTTTTTGTTAGTTGGAAGGCCAATTCAAGTTTACTTTTTCTGGATTCCATTGCTTTGCTTTCCCCAGCATTCCAAGTAATCCATTCTCCGAGATATTTGAATTCTTTTACTATTTCAATCTTCTGTTCTTGAACTTTGAGGTATTTACATGAGTGCTTGATGTTTGTCAATATCTTAGTTTTTTCAGAGGAGATGTGAAGACCAATTTTAGCTGCTTGTTTCTTTAGTTCAAGGATTTGCTCCCGTGCTTCTTCCATTGTTTCAGCAAACAGGGCCATATCATCTGCAAAAGCAATGCAATTTACTTTAAGGTTCTTGTTTTTGCAACCCAGTCTTATACCACTCTTAATATTTGTGTTCCATTCTCTGACTACTTTCTCAAGCGCACAATTGAACAGCAACGGTGAGAGCCCATCCCCCTGTCGCACTGCCGTTTTTATTTCAAAGGGTTCCGATAGTTCGCCAATAAATTTAACTTTCGAAAATGTATTTGTAAGGGTCGCTTTTATAATATTAGTTGTTTTCTTATCCAAACCCATTTCTTCCAGGACTGATAACAGAGATTCTCTATCAACCGAATCATATGCTTTTTTGAAATCAATGAAGGAGATTACGTATGTCTTTGCCCTTGATTTTTGGTATGCCATAATGTTTTTGAGGTTTAGTGTTTGTTCCGAACATGATCTACCCTTTCTAAAACCTCCCAGGTATTCCCCGATTTGCGGATCCAATTGCGGCTCTGCCCTGTTCAAAAGGACTTTAGAAAGAACCTTGTACGTTATATCCAGCAGTGATATTCCTCTGTAATTGTTGGGGTCTGTCTTCAAACCTTTTTTGTGGATAGGGTGGATGAGAGCTGTTCTCCATTCTGCGAGGATCTCTTCTTCTTTCCAGATTTGATCGAAAACACACTTTAGGGACGTAACTGCATTTTTGTCAGCCTTTTTCCGTAGTTCGGCCACTATTTGATTTTCTCCGGACGCCTTGTTGTTTTTAAGTTCTGAAATGACCTTCTGTAGTTCTTCAGTCGTCGGTGGTTCTGAATCCAGCTTCTCACGGTTGTTTGGGATGGATTCAAATTTTTCAAGGATGGGTTCACAATTCAAGAGTTTCTCAAAGTAGCCTGCTAGCATTTTGCAGTTTTCCGTGTTGTTGTGAGCGATGGTCCCATTTACATCTCGAAATTGGAGGGTGGGTGCTTTGTATCTTGATAACCTTTGTTTGAAAATTCTGTAAAAGCTCCTTGTGTTGTTTTTAGCAAATTCTTCATCAATTTGGAGGAGAGTTTTGTTTTTCATGTGTCTTCTTAATCATTTTTATATTTTTATCTACCACCTTTCTAACTGTAATGAAATTCAGTCTACTTTCTTCTGTTTTCTGTGATTGCCAATTTTGCCATGTCTGTTTTCTTGTTTCAATGAGGGCATCACATTCCAGTGACCACCAGGCATGTTTTTTACTTTTTTTGTTAAGTGCTATCCGTTCAGCTGTAGTAATGAGTTTTTCCTTGATGTCTTTGTGTCTGAATGGTTTCTGTTGCTTTTGTGAATTCATCTGATTTTAATATCTTTTCTGTGCTATACTTCCGACCCTTAATTCGTTTCATGCTGCGTTTCCTGTTTTGGATGACTTTGAACTTAATTTTAGAAAGGTAGTGGTCTGAATCCAAGTTTGCATCCTGGAGTACCCTAACGTTCATGATTTCTTTGCTAGAAATCTTCTTGATTGCCACATGATCAAGTTGAAATTCCCCAATGTTAGGATTTGGGGATACCCATGTCTTTTGTCTTCGTGGTAGTTTCTTGAAAGCTGTGGATTTAAGAATTAAAGTGTGTGCTTGGCAAAGTTCTATTGGTCTCACACCATTTCTGTTTGTTCTCTTGTGTGCAGGATAGTTTCCAACTATTTTCTTATATCTTTTTTCTTTACCAATCTGTGCATTAAAATCTCCAAGAAGAATGATGATGTTTTTATCTGGAATTTTCTGAATAATGTCATCTAGATGATTCCAAAAGGCCTCCACTTTTTCTTTGTTTTTCCTGTTATCCTCGTTTATAGGGGCATGTGCATTGATAATTGTGTAGATTTTGTTTGTGCTTGTGAATGTAAGACTTGAGATTCTTTCTGATTGGGAATCAAAGCCAACTATTGAGTTCAAGATTTGTTTGTTGATTATAAAGGCTGTCCCAAGATGTGGTACATTTTTCATTACTCTCGGTCCCACTTTCCCTTTGTATATCCTAAAACCTTCGGAGTCGAAGGTATCTGTATCCATGTATCGTGTTTCTTGAATGGCTGTTATGAGTATGTTGTGGTTCTTTAGCGTATCTGTTAGATGTTTTAGTTTTCCGGTTTTCAACAATGAGTTTGCATTGAAAGTTGCTAGGTATGTTGATTGCCTATAATGAAATTTGGATGAGATTGCAAGACACTCCGACTTGTCTTTGTGCAATGTTGCAGAGTCCCCAGAATCCGAATGTCTGCTGACGTACTGGCTTACGGTGGATCGTCCACCTGGGGTAAAATAGTTTACATCACACACTTCCATGATTGATGAAAGTTATTTTGGGTGTGGCCCAAAGGCCACAAAATGTACAACCAAGATTGTGAGTCCTGGAGGTAGTTCTTCCACTCTCTCCGCCATTGGGAATCTGAACTTCCTCTTCCGCCTTTGAGACCGTTGACCAGGTTTCACCCAGTAACCCTAGGCAGGGGCTCTTACAGGATGCTACCATCCGGAGCCAGATGGACCCAGGTTTTTTAACGAGGTGTTACTCCTCCCCCTCCTCCTTCCTCATCACTTGCGAAATGAGGCCCCGGACTTGGGACCGGCAGTGGTGGAGTTTGCTGGTGGTTTATTACATATCACATGTTTTTTCAAAGTCTAAAGAAGCAATTGGACACTGAATTTTACAGATGTCGGCAGTTGCTGTTATATGTCTGTTTTCGATTATGGATTGCTGACACTTGTTTGGTAAGGCCCCATTACAGTGTCCATTAACTTTTTCATTCTTTGTGTGAGGATCCGCACCATTACTTTTTAATCGGTGTTCAGTGGGTAATGTGTCTTATGTTCCTAATTGTTTCATTTCCAGAGATTTTGGGTACTAGGATCATTACATCCTCTGATTCAGCGTCATCTATACCCCAGACATCATCGATAGCTGACATGTAGGATATAACGCTGTGGTGTGTGTACTGTAAGACCTTCGGTACACACACCATCAGATTATTTGACTTGTCGCTCTAACGAAGTAGGCGAGTGTCAGCAATATGTCTCGTGGTCTTATCGTGGCGTGTTTATCTTCTGCCGTTAGGTCAGACGATAGAAATGCCACTTGCACGCTTAGAGTAGCAGATTGACGGTGACCGACTTTAAACAGAACTTGATTAATTTTCACACACATTTACTAAAATAGTAACAAGCATAAAAATTACTTAACTTGGTTCTGGATGCTAGTTACAATTGACAATCTGCGGTTCCTTTGGTATTGGTACGTTAATCTTATTCTCACATATATCTCTGATACTTGACAAAAGTGTCTATATATTTATCTTCATGCCTATGTACAGGAATATGGTAATCTTATTGGGCGCAGACTGAAACTTGACTATAGACTGGTACAGACAAATGTAGAACTCGTACAGACAGTTGCAGACAAATGCCGACTGACTAATCGGAGGTCTGTACACTCGTTATAATACCTCGCGCGTTCATGTATCACTGCGCGAGAGTGATCCGTGAGGAGAAAGGGTTCTACGTTAGCAGCAATCTCATTGGCTGCGTTACATATTAATACGCGGATCGGCGGAAGCAGAATTTGGTCCGTCTCTATGGCAGCGCCATCTCGTAGTGCGGAGATGGACGAGCGCTGCGCCTGCGCTGTTGTGCTTAGCGGGGCGCGCTCTAGTGGGAAAGTTGTGTACGCGCTGACTACGCGGAACTATGTACACAACAAATGCAGACCAGGGAAGCAGTGGTGCTTGTTATTCTGAAGGGAGTCAATCACTACATCGCAGCTTCGACGCACAATGTCTTGTGGTCAGACCACCTCCCAGTGATATCTGCCATCTAATCCAATAGAGAAACCTCGCCAACCAACCGTCTTCAGCTGCGAAGTATCAGCTATGAACTTATGGGGTGTCTCGGTTTCTGTGCTCTGTACGACTCCCAATCTTCGCGTCTAGGGCTTTTTGGAGGCGCTGCTGCACTTTTCTCGCCAGGCGGTTGAAATAGCTACTGCCGCCTCGCCAAGAAAGCTGCAGAGGCTGAAAAACTTGTCACGACAGCTCCCGCCTGCAGTGTTCAACGCGATCACTCGCAAGAGTCTCGTAAATCACGAATTACACTACACGAGGGGTATAGACACGGAGTGGCCACTAAATCAGCTCCGGCGAGACATCGAGGCGGCTGCACAATATGAACGTCGGTATGGGGACTGGACTTGCGCGATTGCCACGCTCAGTGACGGCGAAGGTCTCTGAGAGTTTCTTGCCACGGTCACAGCGCATCCCACGGTGCACGCAGTGCGTATTCCTCCGGACCAGGTGCTACCCTGACAGGTGGAAACACGCACAATGGATGCCCATTGCTTAGGGTGACACGTATCTTTGAGTATCATACAACTACCGGCCAAAATCTCTCCGCCCAGCTCTCTTGAAGATATTGGAGAACACTTCTGGATTCGCAGCCTGCTTTCCAAGGATCAGTTCCAAGACAAGAAACGCTCATTGTTCGTGCCTCGGAACTTCCGTGGCGTCACGCGAAGTAAGGTGTGACCGCGGCTAAAATCCACGCATTCTTGGCGAGGCGTGGCGCGCCAGACAAATCACGCGATGTACTGCTCCACCGGTTTAATAGGAACTGTTTACTGGCGGATCCGGATGAAACCTCCGCACAGCAACGCCTGTAGAATCACTCTAAATAAGGATCGTCAGCATCGAAGTGACCCGTGAGTCACGGCTAAATTTCCACTAATCCTAATTCAACAGTTAAAAGCCCTGTAGCAATCGAACCACTTTCAGAAAGGTTCCGGATCCGACCACTGTACTGGACTATGTTGACCGCTAGCAGTTCATACATTGCCTCCAATTTCCTCTGAGTAACTTCTGCCGATAATTTTCACACAACAAAAAATACATACAGTTCAATGTCAATAAAGAAAAAAGTATCACAAAAACAAATATAATATATTAGTTCCTATTAAACTTCGCAGAGCCATCTCGTTCACTAAAACCTACCACCCAGTTAGCTACTGGCTCCACGATGAGATGTAAGGGGTCCGCACACCCAAAACGTGCCCGCTTACTTAAAATCCAACACTCACCTAGAAAACTGGAAAGCGCCTCAGCAGATTTTCACGCTCTCTCATGGGTACGCACTCACGGTTCTTGTAGGCTAATCACTAAGGAACACTTACTCCCTTCTTCAGAAACACACAACTGAAACACCTCCTCCCCGGGAAGGTACACGACTTCTGTACCTTATGAGGGCTGCCAGCCGATTCCTCATTTTAGTTAGGTTCAGACCGGTCCATGAAATTAATTAACACTAGCTTTTTACCTGTGACTTCGCATGCATACATGCATGTATATTTGTTGCACATGTATTCTCCCCCCCCCCCTCCCTCTCTCTCTAACCCCCTTCTCTTTCTATATCCTCTGCCCTCTCTGTCCATCTCCTCGTCCCCCTCTCTCTATCCCTCTATCCATCTCCTCCCTCCCTCTCCTTGTGTATCTCCCCTCCCCCTCTCTACATCCTTCTCCAAGATCTCTCTCTCCAACTCCTCCTCCACCTTTTGTCTGTCCATCTCTTCTTCCTCTTCTCTATTCTCCTTCCCCTCTCTTTATCCATCTCCTCCTTCTCCTCTCATTGTCGTTCTCCCTCTCGCCTCTCTCTGCGCATCTAAGTAACCGCGTTTTCATCCCCACGCCTATCCGAATGGGAGGTGGTTCTTACTCACGCAGTACTTCTTTGCAGACAATAAGTTGTATGTGTACCAAGTTTGGCTGAAAGTGGTCCTGTGGTTCAGGAGGAAATGTAGAATACACAAAAAGAATTGTGGCTGTAAAAAACGGGACAACCGCTGTAAAGCATTTTATTTGAAAAACAGAAATATTTAGTTATTTACAGCTTCAATGTACTCACCTCCTCTAGCCTTACAACACTCCATGCGGATTTTGCATTGATGGAAACAGTGCTGGTAATTTTCTTCTGTGAGCTCCTCGATGATGCATTCCACTGTTTCTTTCATTACTTAAGCGGATTAAAATCTTGATTCTTTTAATGAAGATTTATTTAACTTTGAGCAGTATATATAGGTCTCGTTGTGTTATCTCAGGCGAATAAGGTGGGTTCTCCCACACTGGGATGGGATGCTGCATTTCGCTACAAACCTCTTAATAGACAATCCGGTATGAGCCGGTCCGTTGTCTCGATGCAGGACCCATGAGGTTTTTTTCTACAATTCGGGTCCTTTTTATTTATTTATTTATTTATTGCTTACTTTCTCATGTAGTTGAGCAAGAAAGTCAAGGTATAAATTTTGTTTAATAATTTGACCTTCAGGAACTCAATGAAGATACACATTTGCATGATTATCGAAAAATACAGTAATGATGGCTTTGAATCTTGCTTTGCCCATTTGAGCTTTTTTCGCTCTCGGTGAAGTTGTGCCCGTCCTGTGCATAGCCTGCCGCTTAGTTTCTGGATCATAAGTTAAAAACCAAGATTTGTCACATGTTCTCACTCTTTCCAAAAAATTAGGATCGTTCTCAATGGTATTCAAAGATTCAGTGCAAACATTTTTCGGCGCCAGTTTCGCACATACTTTTCTCATGTTAAATTGTTTATGTAAAATGTGCCTTACGTGTTCTTGTCAACTCCTACGGTTTCATCAATCGATATAATACTCATCCGACGGTCAAATAAAATCACATTATCTACTTTTTAGATATTTTCACCCGTTTTTCATGTTGAAGTGCGTCCCGGGCGTGAAACATCTTCAATGCCTTCTCGACTATCTTGGAAACGCTTGGACCACTGAGTGACTCACGTACGTGATCAACAGTCTTCACCATACACTACTTTTGATAAAATATTGATTTCATTAGCGGTTTTTTTCCAAGTTTCACATGAAACTTCACCATAATTTTTTGCTCTATTATTACACTCATCATTTTTCTGGCATAACAAAATAATAACCGTTACACAAACGGAGGCCATGACCACACTGATTTGTCTACAGACAAACAGAGACGCCGCATTCGACTTTATGCTTAACAAAATGTATGCAGATTTAAACCTTTCAGCCCATCAGCAGCAGATATAGGCTCTTTCATTCGTCATTTCCTGTTTCCCTGTATAGCGTTTCTGTAAGGTGCTACCTTCTGTGAGGTCTTTTAGAAGCTTTCCGGGACGACTGATGGGAAAAACAGGTCTTCACAAGAATTACTCGCCCTTTACGTCAGCCTAGTCGGCCGCAAGGAAAGAACAACCCAATATCTCCGCCTCCTCCAAAAAGTCTGTGTCGTATACAATAACCATGGAATGCTCTTCCATGTACGTGAGTTACTCAGTGGTCCAAGCGTTTCTACATGAAAACCGGATAAGAATATCGAAAAAATAGATAATGCGATTTTATTTGACCGTCGGCTGAGTTTTCGACCGATTGCTGAAACTGCAGGAATTGACAAGAACACTTAAGGCACATTTTACATAAACAATTTAACATGAGAAAGTATGTGCGAAACTAGCGCCGAAAAATGTATGTACTGACGCTCTGAGTACCACTGAAAACGATCCTAATTTTTTGGAAAGAGTGACAACATGTGACAAATCTTGGGTTTTTTACTTATGATCCAGAAACCAAGTGGCAGTCTATGCACAGAACGGGCACAACTTCACCGAGAGCGAAAAAAGCTCAAACGGGCAAAGCAAGATTCAAAGCGATCATTACTGTTTTTTTTCGATAATCATGGAAATGTGTACCTTCATTGAGTTCCTGAATGTCAAATTATTAATCAAAATTTCTACCATGATGTTCTTCCTCAGCTACATGAGAAAGTAAGCAAAAAACACAGGCACAGCCAAGAAATGATGTGTTACACACTCACCCATAGCCTTGACTGGTGGAGGAAGCAAAGGGATTCATGGGAAGTGGTGAGTACCTAGGGACGGCTCTCTCTTATACGCCTCTAAGACATTCGTCTCCGTACCATGCGACGGCTTCCTCTACAACCTCCCTGTGCAGTGCATACCAGTGTTACATACCTAATCCATGTACTTCGACGTCTGGAGCAGAACCTTCCACGTACGTGCCAATTACAGAATGTCAACACCACATCATATGAGAGCCGGAGTGTCATAGAGGTTAGTTTCCAGCTTTGTGTCGTTCAGTCTGTTTTCTCCTCATGATGCTTCGAAGGCGGTTTGCATGCAGGTGGTGCTGTGCACAGACGACACCACCCCGTTTCCGCAGAACGTGAATGCTCAACTGCTGCAACGGAGACTACGACAGGCTTGCGATATCCTCAGCGCATGAGCTACCAAATGGAGTCTCAAGTTTAACTCCGATAAGAGCTGGATAATAACCGCCAGCAAGAGAACGAACGCACATCTGCAGTGAGATCGCGTATGAGAAACCCCATCTCGTGGTCCAGAACTGGAAAGTACCCAGACCTACTACTGGACCGCAACCTTTGACTGAGCCAGCATTTCCATGTGATCAGGGGTAAGGTTTTGGGTCGAATATTCTTTGCTCAAACCCAATCAACTCTGCCTGCAAACCAAGGCATCACCCTGTACTTCGTACTCGTTTGGCCTGTCCACACATACCCTTGGTGTACGGTAACGCTTCAGAGATCCATCTCCATCTGCTCCAGGCGGTGCAAAACTTGACTGGGCCCTGAAGGTCGCAGTGCATCAGCCTCGAGAGTTCCTGGCTTGGGAATATCCCAAATTTGCTGGGGTTCCCATCCAGCGGGAATGGTTCGGATAGACTCTGCTCTTGTACTATGCTGAGATGACAAAACTCAGGGGATAGCGATATCCACATATACAGATAGCGGTAGTGTCGCGTACACCAGGTATAAAAGGTCAGTACAAATGGTTCAAATGGCTCTGAGCACTATGGGACTCAACATCTGAGGTCATCAGTCCCCCTAGAACTTAGAACTACTTAAACCTAACTAACCTAAGGACATCACACATATCCACGCCCGAGGCAGGATTCGAACCTGCGACCTTAGCGGTCGCGCGGCTCCAGACTGAAGCGCCTAGAACCGCTCGGCCACACTGGCCGGCGCAAAGGTCAGTTCACCGGCAGAGGTGTCATTTGTACCCAGGTGATTAATGTGAAAAAGTTTCCGACGTAATTATGGCTGCAAGACGGGAATTTTATAGATTTTGAACGCATGGGACATTCCATTTCGGAAATCGTTAGGGAATTCAATATTATGAGATCCACAGTGTGAAGAGTGCGCCGAGATAACCAAATTTCAGGCAGTACCTCTCACTACGAACACCGTAATAACTGACGGCCATCACTTAACCATAAAGAGCAGCGGCGTTTATGTAAAGGTGTCGGTAGTAAGACATAACCAAGACTGCGTGTAATAACATCAGAAATCAATGTGGGACGTTCGACGAGCGTATCCGCTAGGACAGTGTGGCGAAATTTGGCATCAATGTGCTATGGCTGACACGAGTGTCTTTGCTAACAGCGCGACCTTCATCAGCACCAACTATATCGGTTGGACCCTAGACAACAGGAAAACCGTGGCCTGGTCAGATAAGTCTCGATTTCCATTGGTAAGAGCCGACAGTAGCGTTCAAGTGTGACGCACACCCCACGAAGCCATGAACCCAAGTTATTAACAAAGCACTGTGAAAGCTGGTGGTAGATCCATACCGATGTGGGCTATGTTTACAAGGAGTGGGCTGGGTCTTCTGGTTATTTCCTACATGGAGACCGTTTGCAGACATTCAGAACTTCATGTTCCCAAACAATAACGGAATTTTTATGGGTGACAATGCGGCACGTCACCGGACCCAATTTTTCGCGGTTGGTTTGAACATTCTGGCCAACTCGAGCGAACAATTTGGCCACCAAGATCGCCCGACATGAATTCCATCGAACATTTATGCTACGTAATCGAGAAGTCAGTTCGTGCACAAAATCCTGTGCCGGCAACAGTTTCGCAGTTATGGACGGCTATAGACGCAGCACTGCTCAATATTTCTGCAGGGGGCTTCCAACGACTTGTTCAGTCGAATCCACGACGAGTTGTTGTACTACATTGGGCAAAAAGAGGCCCGACATGATACGTACATCTAGATCTATCTACATCCATACTCCGCAAGCCACCTGGCGGAGCAATATACTGCTTGACTCTTCGGTGAAGGTATTATTGTGTTGGCAGAAGAGCCAACACCGTGTTGCTAGAGGAGGCCGAAATGCACGCCTTTAAGCTCACGCAGGCTGGCGTGAGGTCTGGAAAATGACAATGTAATTAATATAGCCAATAAGATAAGTTGCTGCTGGAATACTTAACTTTAATACATAATTGGAGAACATCGCTCTTGTTGATACATTATATAATCTCAATATAAACTGGTAATGGCGCCTTGCTAGGTCGTAGCAAATGACGTAGCTGAAGGCTATGCTAACTATCGTCTCGGCAAATGAGAGCGTATTGGTCAGTGTAGCTTCGCTAGTAAAGTCGGCTGTACAACTGGGGCGAGTGCTAGGAAGTCTCTCTAGACCTGCCGTGTGGCGGCGCTCGGTCTGCAATCACTGACAGTGGCGACACGCGGGTCCGACGTATACCAGCGGACCGCGGCCGATTTAAAGGCTACCACCTAGCAAGTGTGGTGTCTGGCAGTGACACCACATTCCTCCCCCGCAAATCGGCGAACGGTTGTGTTATAAGACTTCCGCCCGCCGTGGGGAGGACCCCATGTTGACGTATGCGACGAGGTGGGGAGCCTAACAACAGGCGAGGCTGTGCCACCCGCACCCGGCCATTCGGTCCGAGGGGAGCTAGGAAACGCCTGAAAACCTAGTCCAGGGTGCACGCCAACATGCGGTGTATGCGCCCTTAGAGAGACAGGAGGGGCCGAAGGGTCGACCTCCATCGGGTCGGAGCACCCGACGGGCGAAGACAACAGATGGTCCGGAGCGGGCAAGAGTTCCATGGCGGCGGACAACTGGTCACGGGAAGCGATCGGCGGCGCGTGCTTAGCAGTGGACCGATACAAGATATCGTAGCGGCACTGCGAGAGGAAAATAGACCAGCGAATGAATTTCTGCGCTGTACGTGGAGGTACAGGCTTGTTCGGATGAAAAAGCGATGTCAAAGGTTTGTGGTCTGGGATGATGGTAAAGTTACGACCATACAAGAAATCATGAAACTTGGTAACACCAAATACGAGAGCCAAAGCTTCTTTCTCGATCTGTGAATTTCTTTGCGCAGACGACAGCAATTTGGACGCAAAGGCAATAGGGCGATCGTGCGAACCATCTTTGTGCGCAAGCACAGCACCGATCCCGAAATCCGATGCATCTACCATCAACAAAAGGGGCTTCCGGGGATCGAAGGGCGTAAGGCAAGTAGTGGAAAGCAACGCCGATTCAACTGGCGAAAGGCGCGTTCGCATTCCGTCGTCCAGACGAACGGAACACCTTTACGGCGTAGGCGATGGTTCAAATGGCTCTGAGCACTATGGGACTCAACTGCTGAGGTTATTAGTCCCCTAGAACTTAGAACTAGTTAAACCTAACTAACCTAAGGACATCACAAACATCCATGCCCGAGGCAGGATTCGAACCTGCGACCGTAGCGGTCTTGCGGTTCCAGACTGCAGCGCCTTTAACCGCACGGCCACTTCGGCCGGCTCGTAAGCGATGAAGCGGAGCTGAAATGGAAGAGGCGTGCTACACATATTTGTTATAATAATTAATTCTTCCCAGCACACTCTGTAGCTGCTTCAAATTCTGCGGCGAAGGCGAGTCCTGTATGGCACGGAGGTGCTCGCGACTGGGATGTATGCCTTGGGCATTGAGTACATGTCCCAGATATGGCAATTCACGAGCAAAAAACACACATTTGTCCTTCCGCAAGCGAAGACCATTTTGTTGCAAGACCTGAAATAATGTTCTGAGATTGGCTAAATGTTCTTCTTCCGTCTTTCTGGAGATCACAATATCGTCCAGATAGTTTGCTGCAGTAGGGACCGACGCACAAACAGTTTGTAAATATTGCTGAAACAATGCAGGGGCGGATGCACACCCGAATGGCAGTCGTTTGAATCGGTACAAACCAAGATGCGTGTTAACCACCAATACGCGCTGTGATTCTTCGTCCACCGGTATTTGCAAGTACGCATCTGCTAGGTCCAACTTCGAAAAATATTTACCCGGGCACAGTTTATCAAAAAGATCTACCGGGCGGGGTAAAGGAAAAGTAGCAGTCACAAGTTGTGGATTCACTGTTGCCTTGAAGTCCACACAAAGTCTCAATTTTCCCGAAGGTTTGTGCAAAATTACTAAGGGTGATGCCCAGAAAGAAGCCTGCACGCGTTCAATGACACCTTGTGATTCCAAATCGTGTAATGTTCTTGCGACCTCATCACGCAATGCGCGGGGGAATATTGTGTGCTCTGAAAAATTTCGGTTGCGCGTTTACTTTCAGTTCCAAATGTGCTTCATAGTTCTTAGCGCAACCAAGGCCCGGTGCAAAAATGTCTAAAAACTCTTCACAGAGACGAGAAACACTGGCTGAAAGCACAGTCTGGTTCACTGATAGGACCTGATTTACGATAGACAAGTTAAACAACTGAAATAAATCTAAACCAAACAAGTTCACTGCAGCAGAAGAACGAAGGGCGTAAAAAGACACAAGTTTTGTTTGTCCCTTGTATGTTGCAAGAAGGCTGCACTGTCCTAACACAGGGATATGCTGTCCTGAATATGTGGTTAGCTTAACATTTGCGAAACGCAACGGAGGTTTGCCCAGTTGTTTGTACGTGTCGTGATTGAGCAATGAAACAGCAGCTCCGGTATCGAGCTGGAATGGTATGACCTGGCCATGAAAGTCCAAATCTACAAAAAGTTTATTGTCCTGCTGACGACAAGAGCGACTGTCTCGTGCAATTTGAACAGACACTGGTACAGAATCACTTGCTAATGGACGTGATTTCCGGCGACGTCGACGCACAGTTTTTGTGGGACGAACACAGTCACTGTTAGAGAAAGTGGCACTGGACGGGGTGGAAGTAACGACATGAATGTCCATGGGCGAAGGTTCACGAGCCCGAGTATTCTTGGTTCGATTCCGGCGCGAAGCAAAGAGCCTGGAATGGTTGTGAGTGTCCGATCGGAGCTTTTTCTGGCAAACACTTTGAACATGTCCTTTTTTATTACAGATAAAGCAAATAGCCTGGCGTGACGGGCAATTCTGACGCGAATGTCTAGTAGCACACCACGGGCATGATTGCACTGCATTTGCATGCTGGCACGGGACACGTGGATGAGAGCTAGGCGGCATTGGCGAGGCCGGGCGCGAGGACTGTTTACTGTTCCGTGCAGCTCGTCCGGCAGGCCGGTTAACGTGACACACGGCTGGCGAAGTATCAAATGATTCCTGAGCAAAGTCAAGTGTGTCTTGCCTATCCAAAATGTCCATCACTTGTTGAAGGGAGGGATTGACTAGTTTCAAAATCTGTTCCCATATACGAAGATCAGAAACGTTCTGTGCAATTGCATCACGCACCATAGTATCGGAATAAGGGAGTCCACATTCACACTCAAAAGCACACTCCCTAGTAAGGCCTTACAAAGTTGCTACCCACTCCCAATTAGTTTGACCGGCCGTACGTTTTGTACGAAAGAACGTATACCTTCTTGCAACCACATTGACTGATTCTTTGAAATATGCATCTAATGCCGACAAAATTTCGTCGTAGGACAGAGTTGCTATGTCGCGTCGGGGAAATAATTTCACAATCACTCGGTACGTCTGAACGCCTACACACGAAAGCAAAAAAGGCTGCCGCTCAATACCTTGAATTCTGTAGGCGGCGAGATGGAATCCAAATTGGCGTGACCACTCCGTCCAGCTTTCCAGTGCCGCATCAAAAGGACGAAAAGGTGGTGCAACAGCATGTTGTGGCTGCGGTAGCGGTGGAGCGGCGGCTGCCTCATCGTTTTGCATCACACGTTGACCCTGGACGAGCTGTCCAAGGGCATCCAATAAGGCCTGCGTCTGCTGATTCTGCAAGCTATAAAATTCGGACAGTACATCTGGAGATGGTGGCGAAGCCATGACAAGTAAATTAGAGCAAAGGCAAGACAAACGCTAAGTACTCTCGTCGCCATATATTGTGTTGGCAGAAGAGCCAACACCGTGTTGCTAGAGGAGGCCGAAATGCACGCCTTTAAGCTCACGCAGGCTGGCGTGAGGTCTGGAAAATGACAATGTAATTAATATAGCCAATAAGGTAAGTTGCTGTTGGAATACTTAACTTTAATCCATAATTGGAGAACATCGCTCTTGTTGATACATTATATAATCTCAATATAAACTGGTAATGGCGCCTTGCTAGGTCGTAGCAAATGACGTAGCTGAAGGCTATGCTAACTATCGTCTCGGCAAATGAGAGCGTATTGGTCAGTGTAGCTTCGCTAGCAAAGTCGGCTGTACAACTGGGGCGAGTGCTAGGACGTCTCTCTAGACCTGCCGTGTGGCGGCGCTCGGTCTGCAAGCACTGACAAAGCCGACACGAGGGTCCGACGTATACTAGCGGACCGCGGCCGATTTAAAGGCTACCACCTAGCAAGTGTGGTGTCTGGCAGTGACACCACAGGTATGTTCTCGAAACTTTAACAGAAGCCCGTACCGAGCTACTGAGCGTCTCTCCTGCAGAGTCTTCCACTGGGGTTTATCTATCGTCTCCGTAACGCTCTCGCGATTAGTAAATGATCCTGTAACGAAGCGTGCTGCTCTCCGTTGGATCTTCTCTATCTCTTCTATCAACCCTATCTGATACGGATCCCATACTGCTGAGCAGTATTCAAGCAGTGGGCGAACAAGCGTACTGTAACCTACTTCCTTTGTTTTCGGATTGCATTTCCTTAGGATTCCTCCAATGAATCTCAGTCTGGCATCTGCTTTACCGACGATCAGCTTTATATGATCATTCCATTTTAAATCACTCCTAATGCGTACTCCCAGATAATTTATGGAATTAACTGCTTCCAGTTGCTGACCTGCTATTTTATAGCTAAATCATAAGGGATCTATCTTTCTATGTATTCGCAGCACATTACACTTGTCTACATTGAGATTGAATTGCCATTCCCTGCACCACGCGTCAATTCGCTGCAGATCCTCCTGCATTTCAGTACAATTTTCCATTGTTACAACCTCTCGATAAACCACAGCATCATCTGCAAAAATCCTCAGTGAACATCCGATGTCATCCACAAAGTCATTTATGTATATTGTGAATGGCAACGGTCCTATGACACTGCCCTGCGGCACACCTGAAATCACTCTTACTTCGGAAGACTTCTCTCCATTGAGAATGACATGCTGCGTTCTGTTATCTAGGAACTCTTCAATCCAATCACACAATTGGTCTGATAGTCCATATGCTCATACTTCGTTCATTAAACGACTGTGGGGTACCGTATCGAACGCCTTGCGGAAGTCAAGAAACACGGCATCTACCTGTGAACCCGTGTCTATGGCCCTCTGAGTCTCGTGGACGAATAGCGCGAGCTGGGTTTCACACGACCGTATTTTTCGAAACCCATCCTGATTCCTACAGAGTAGATTTCTAGTCTCCAGATAAGTCATTATACTCGAACATAATACGTGTTTCAAAATTCTACAATTGATCGACGTTAGAGATATAGGTCTATAGTTCTGCACATCTGTTGGGACGTCACTTCTTGAAAACGGGGATGACCTGTGCCCTTTTCCAATCCTTTGGAACGCTACGCTCTTCTAGAGACCTACGGTACACCGCTGCAAGAAGGGGGGCAAGTTCCTTCGCGTGCTCTGTGTAAAATCGAACTGGTATCCCATCAGGTCCAGTGGCCTTTCCTCTTTTGAGCGATATTGTTTTATTATCCATCTGTTGTCTATTTCGATACCTACCATTTTGTCATCTGTGCGACAATCTAGAGAAGGAACTACAGTGCAGTCTTCCTCTGTGAAACAGCTTTGGAAAAATACATTTAGTATTTCGGCCTTTAGTCTGTCATCCTCTGTTTCAGTACCATTTTGGTCACAGAGTGTCTGGACATTTTGTTTTGATCCACCTACCGCTTTGACATAAGACCAAAATTTCTTAGGATTTTCTGCCAAGTCAGTACATAGAACTTTACTTTCGAATTCATTGAACGCCTCTCGCATAGCCCTCCTCACACTACATTTCACTTCACGTAATTTTTGTTTGTCTGCAAGGCTTTGGCTATGTTTATGTTTGCTGTGAAGTTCCCTTTGCTTCCGCAGCAGTTTTCTAACTCGGTTGTTGTACCACGGTGGCTCTTTTCCATCTCTTACGACCTTGTTTGGCACATACTCATCTAACGCATATTGTACGATGGTTTTGAACTTTGTCCACTGATCCTCAACACTGTCTGTGCTTGAGACAAAACTTTTGTGTTGAGCTGTCAGGTACTCTGTAATCTGCTTTTTGTGACTTTTGCTAAACAGAAAAATCTTCCTACCTTATTTAATATTTCTATTTACGGCTGAAATCATCTATGCCGTAACCGCTTTATGATCACTGATTCCCTGTTCTGCGTTAACTGTTTCAGATAGTTCGGGTCTGTTTGTCACCAGAAGGTCTAATATGTTATCGCCACGAGTCGTTTCTCTGTTTAACTGCTCAAGGTAGTTTTCAAATATTAGGAGGTATCCCATAACTTTTGCCACCTATGTGTGTAAAAAATCGCAGTATACGACCAACTATGTGATCCATTATCTAGTTAACTGGGTCGTAGAGCTAATAGGTGAGAAGACCTACTGCGGGAGTACAAAAACGGAACCAGATGCATTGGGTACATGTATTAAGCAAGCTACTAGACCTTATTAAATGTCTTATGGTTGCTGTAATGGAGCTTATGACTGAATTAAAAAACTTTCTGTTGATGAAAATCTCTGTTGCACTGAAGAGTACCTTCATGGGAACTATTCAAATTACTGTTTTAAAAATGTTCAAATGTGTGTGAAATCTTATGGGACTTAACCGCTATGGTCATCAGTGCCTAAGCTTACACACTACTTAACCTAAATTATCCTAAGGACAAATACACACCCCCATGCCCGAGGGAGGACTCGAACCTCCGCCGGGACCAACCGCACAGTCCATGACTGCAGCGCCTGAGACCGCTCGGCTAATTCCGCGCGGCAATTAATGTTTTGGATCAGTTGATAATCAACATTACCGCTGTAATATAGTGATGTTTCGGAATGTTGTGTAGTTTCATTGTATTCCAGTAAAACAGAATCTACATTTTCTAGTGCCGGTACTTTCATCAACCCTAGATCGTTCTCGGTGAGTTCCATGGTACCAACAACAACGTCACACTTCTTGTGTATTAGAATAAGGAATGAAGGAAATAACGCTCTAAAATTTCCTTGTGCAGATGAATACCACAAAAAGAACGTCCCCACTGGCTGCCCCATGTTCAGCAAAA
This sequence comes from Schistocerca americana, assembly GCF_021461395.2. Lineage (NCBI taxonomy): Eukaryota > Metazoa > Arthropoda > Insecta > Orthoptera > Acrididae > Schistocerca > Schistocerca americana. The sequence continues at coordinate 33,322,853 of NC_060123.1, forward strand.
GTTCTTAATGACTGTCTAGCACTGGGGAAAGTACCAGTAGTGTGTAAGATAATGCGTGCTTTCATAATCAATAAAAGTGCAAATAGAGATTTCAGACTCGAAGACCTATCGACCTCTCTCTCTCTCTGACGAATACTCTGGCGTAGGTCCAGAATCGCGTCTGGCGCAATCGTTTATGAGCGGTTAGATATCTGCTGTGGTTTAGCCAGAGGCAATCAGAATTCATGAAAGGGCAAGATGTGCTGAGTATTTCATCAGTGAGGCTTTGTATATTGCTACCTCTTCTTCGAGAAAATATGTTTCCTTAGTCAAAATGACTCATTTCCAGTTATACACTCTCCAGAGGCTTTATTGTTTGCACCACCTCGATCGTCGATTAGCATTGACTACAGAAATGTGTAGCATATGAGGAGCTTCTCGACCGCTGTACTGCGTTCTTTACACGCAGTCATTGTCATAGCTGAACTGTTGGTTGTGTTTTGGAGCTCAAGAGTGATACCTTTCATTGATTTCATAAGATTATTTATAATCACCCTACTCAATGCTCGATCCTACCCATCCCTCACTACATGAGATGTATCTGGTCTTTGTTTATCTGTTTTTGTTGTACGTGTATCTAGGCTCAATACCGTTTCTTCCAAACCCACCAGAAACAAACTCAACATAATTTCATTTAAAAAAGTGGATAAAGTGTCACTAGAAGCCTTCCTAAGAGACAATCTCCATTTCTTCCGAACTGACTATGCAAATGTAGACGAGATGTGGCTCAAATTCAAAGATATAGTAGCGACAGCAATTGAGAGATTCATACCTCATAAATTGGTAAGAGAAGGAACTGATCCCCCATGGTACACAAAACAGGTCCCAACGCTGTTGCAGAGGCAACGGAAAAAGCAAGCGAAGTTCAGAAGAACGCGAAATCCCGAAGCTTGGCTAAAATTTACAGATGCGCGAAATTTGGCACGGACTTCAATGCGAGATGTCTTTAATAGGTTCAACAACGAAATATTGTCTAGAAATTTGGTAGAAAATCCAAAGATATTCTGGTCGTATGTAAAGTACACAAGCGGCAAGACGCATCCAATAGCTTCGCTGCACAGTGCCGATGGTACTGTTACCGACGACTGTGCCGCTAAAGCGGAGTTATTGAACGCAGTTTTCCGAAATTCCTCCACCAGGGAAGACGAATGGAATGTTCCACAATTTGAAACACGAACAGCTGCTAGCATGAGTTTCTTAGAAGTAGATACCTTAGGTGTTGCGAAACAACTCAAATCGCTTGATACGGGCAAGTCTTCAGATCCAGATTGTATACCGATTAGGTTCCTTTCAGATTGTTGTTGTTGTTGTTGATGATGCAGCTCTCCATGCTACTCTATCCTGTGCAAGCTTCTTCATCTCCCAGTACTTACTGCAACCTACATCCTTCTCAATGTGCTTAGTGTATTCATCTCTTGGTCTCCCTCTACGATTTTTACCCTCCGCGCTGCCCTCCAATACTAAATTTGTGATCCCTTGATGCCTCAGAACATGTCCTACCAACCGGTCCCTCCTTCTGGTCAAGTTGTGCCACAGACTCCTCTTCTCCCCAATTCTATTCAATACCTCCTCATACCGGGCGTGGATGCGAGTGATGTCCTTAGGTTAGTTAGGTTTAAGTAGTTCTAAGTGTAGGGGACTGATGAGCTCCGATGTTAAGTCCCATAGTGCTTGGAGCCATTTGGATTCTTTTGATCAGATGTTTTAGACTGGTTGATAACCAACATTGGGTTCAGCAGGATGGAGCCCCAGCTCGCTTTGCACCTCTTCCTACTGAATACCTACGACGTGCCTTCGGCAAAGTGGATAGGAAGAGGAAGTCATATTTCGAGACCAGCTCGTTGGCCTGGTCTGGCGTTACCTTATTTCTTCCTGTGGACCACGCGAAAATTTTTGTGAAGAAGACACCTGACGAGAGTGATGATAATCTCCACTCAAGAATTCTCGTTGCGTGTGACTGTTGGAACGAGTAAGACAGATTTTTGTGTGATGACATCGTGCCTTCAAATAGCAGGGGAAGAAGTGTTGTGTCTGTAGCACCCTGCGCTATTTATGCAGATAAATAATGTTATTACAAATATGTGTCGACTTCATTTTTATCTCAGTTAGCAGACCAATAGCATATTTTAAATTTTCTCACTTTCGCTTATAGCTGTCGACTAATTAGTACTCTAACCAGAGTTCTGTATATCAAATGGACACGTTTAGCCATACTCCATGAGCTCTGATCTCTTATTTCTTCTCCACAAAGACATTTTGCGTTAGCCGTCTCAGGTCATGGACTGAAATTGATCAAGTAGGGAATGCTGTATATACTAATCGTAATGGAAAGAGGTGCACCCAGAACGATCCAACTGATCCACTGCAAATGGTGGGTATGTTGTACACCGTCAGCTACGTCAATGATTACTTTTGCACAGTCGGCTGCGCACTCGGGAAGCCGAGCGTGGGTGGGTCTGCGAGATCGCCCCAATCAATTGATATACACTGTGGGGACAAAAGTCATGGGGTAGCGATATGTACATATGGCGGTTGTGTCGCGTACACAAGGTATAAAAGCGCAGTGCATGGGCTGAGCTGTCATTTGTACTCAGGTGATTCATGTGAAAAGATTGGCTGCATAATCAGGGCTCCACGACCAGAATTAACAGATTTTGAACGCGGAATGGTAGTTGGAACTAGACACACGGGACATTCCATTTCAGAAATCGTTAGGAAATTCAGTATTCCGAGAGCCACAGTGTCAAGAGTGTACCGAAGATACTAAATTTCAGGTATTACTTGCCACCATGGACAATGCAGTGTGCCGGCCGGAGTGGCCGTGCGGTTCTAGGCGCTACAGTCTGGAGCCGAGCGACCGCTACGGTCGCAGGTTCGGATCCTGCCTCGCGCATGGATGTGTGTGATGTCCTTAGGTTAGTTAGGTTTAATTAGTTCTAAGTTCTAGGCGACTGATGACCTCCGAAGTTCAGTCGCATAGTGCTCAGAGCCATATGACAATGCAGTGGTCCATGACCTTCATTTATCGTACGAGGGTAGCGGAGTTTGCATAGAGTTGTCAGAAGTAACAGACAAGCAACATTGTGTGAAATAACCGCAGGAATCAATGTGGAATATACGGCGAGCGTATCCGTTACGACAGAGTGGCGAAATTTTGTGTTAAGAGGCGATGGCAGCAGTGCCTCTCCTGGGCTGGCAACCATTTCAATTGGACCCGAGACAAATGGAAAACGGTGAGCTGGTGGCAGGATTCGAGTGTGGCGCGGGTTGTACGAAGCCATGGACCCATGCTGACAAGAAGTCACTGTGCAAGCTCCTTGTGGCTCCATAGTGGTGTAGGGTGTGTTTGCATGGAATGGACTGGGTCCTCTGGTCCAGCTGAACCGATCATTGACTGGAAGTGGTTATGCTCGGTTACTTGGAGACCATTTGCAGACGTTTATGGACTTCATGTTCCCAGACAACGATGTCATGTCACTGCACCAAAATTATTCATAATTGTTAGAAGAACATTCTGAACAGTTTGAACGAATAATTTGGGCACCCAGATCGCCCGACATGAATCCTATCAAACATTTGTGTGACATAAGCGAGAGGTCAGTTGGTTCACAAAATCCTGCACCGGCAACACTTTCGCAATTTTGGACGGTCGTAGAGGCAGCATGAATCAATATCTCTGCAGAGGACTTCCAGCGACATGTTGGGTCCATGACACATAGAGTTGCAGCACTAAGCTGGACAGAAGGCGGTTCAACACTGTATCAGAAAGCATCCCACGACTTTTGTCACCTCGTGTAGGTGGGCCCCAAATGACCATGCAGTCTGGTACGCCAGCGGTTGCCGTCACGAGAATACCACCTGAACTTCCACTATGCCCAAGCGACACGTTCGATAGTGGGTTGCCCAGCTAGACGAGTTTGAGACGGCCGCATTACAGGGCTTTGGGAGGCTGGATGGTTCTATCATCGTACTACACGCCACGCCGACGTACAGACTCCACCATCGCCTGTTTTTGGCGACAATAGAGACAGGAAGGCACGCGTGCACGACATGTAGGCTCTGCGATTTTTGACACGCACCACAAGGAGAGAAGACCGGTGGATTGTCCCCTACACGCAAACAGATCCAACAGCAATGATGGGGCCTTTCGGCAGGCTGCCCTGCCTTCTACGCAATGTTTGTAAGTGACAGAGTCATTGCCACATGGTTGCATGATGCAGGGCTCGCCGCATGCCGACAGCTATGACACCTGTCACTCACATCCATGCAGTGTGAGTAACCGGGTGTCGGCAGCGACGGACATGGGGCTCTGTGGACTGGCAGCAGGCCGTCTTTAGTGACGAGTCCCGCTTCTGCATTGGAGGTGACGACCACAGGGTCCACGTCTGGAGGTGCAGTGAAGAGTGCCACGAACAGAAGTAACGTAGAAGTAAATATCCTCAGAGTAGTGAAGCAACTCAAATCACTTAATAAAAGCAAGACTTCTGGTCCAGACTGTATACCAATTAGGTTCCTTTCCAACTATGCTGATGCATTAGGTCCATACTTAACAATCATACACAACCGTTCGCTCGACGAAAGATGCGTACCCAAAAACTGGAAAGTTGCACAAGTCACACCAATATTCAAGAAAAGTAGTAGGAGTAATCGACTACATTGCAGGCCCATATCGTTAACGTCGATATGCAGCAGGATTTTAGAACATATATTGTTTTCGAACATTATGAATTACCTCGAACGAAACGGTCTATTGACACACACTCAACATGGGTTTAGAAAACATCGTTCCTGTGAAGCACAACTAGCTCTTTATTCACATGAAGTGCTGAGTGCTATTGACAAGGGATTTCAGATCGATTCCGTATTCCTGGATTTCCGGAAGGCTTTTGACACTGTACCACACAAGCGGCTCGTAGTGAAATTGCGTACTTAAGGAATATCGTCTCAGTTATGTGACTGGATTTGTGATTTCCTGTCAGAGGGGTCACAGTTCGTAATAATTGACGGAAAGTCATCGAGTAAAACAGAAATGATTTCAGGCGTTCACCAAGATAGCGTTATAGGCCCTTTGCTGTTCCTGATCTATATAAACGATTTGCGAGACAATCTGAGCAGCCGTCTTCGGTTGTTTGCAGATGACGCTGCCGTTTGTCGACTAATAAAGTCAACAGAAGATCAAAACAAATTGCAAAACGGTTTAGAAAAAATATCTGAATGGAGCGAAAAGTGGCAGTTGACGCTAAATAACGAAAAGTGTGAGGTCATCCACATGAGTGCTAAAAGGAACTCAAACTTCGGTTACACGATAAAGCAGTCTAATCTAAAAGCCGTAAATTCAACTAAATACCTAGGTATTACAATTACGAACAACTTAAATTCGAAAGAACACATAGAAAATGTTGTGGGGAAGGCTAACCAAAGGCTACTTTTTATTGGCAGGACACTTAGAAAATGTTACAGACCTACTAAGGAGACTGCCGGCCGCGGTGGTGGAGCGGTTCTAGGCGCGCAGACCGGAACCGTGCGACTGCTACGGTCGCAGGTTCGAATCCTGCCTCGAGCATGGATGTGTGTGATGTCCTTAGGTTACTTAGGGTTAAGTAGTTCTAAGTGCTAGGGGACTGATGACCACAGTCCTTAAGTCCCATAGTGCTCAGAGCCATTTGAACCATTTTTTTGCTAAGGAGACTGCCTACACTACGCTTGTCCGTCCTCTCTCAGAATACTGCTGCGCGGTGTGGGATCCTTACCAGATAGGTCTGAGGGGTACATCGAAAAAGTTCAAAGAAAGGCAGCACGTTTTGTATTATCGCGAAAGATGGGAGAGTGTGTCACAGAAATGATACACGATTTGGGATTGACATCGTTAAAAGAAAGGCGTTTTTCGTTGCGACGGAATCTTCTCACGAAATTCCAATCAACAACTTTCTTCTCCGAATGCGAAAATATTTTGTTGAGACCGACGTACATAGGGAGGAACGACCACCACGATAAAATAATGGAAATCAGAGCTCGTACGGAAAGATATAGGTGTTCGTTCTTTCCGCTCGCTATAGGAGATTGGAATAATAGAGAATTGTGAAGGTGGTTAGATGAACCATCTGCCAGGCACTTAAATGTGATTTGCAGAGTACCCATGCAGATGTAGATGTAGAACAGAAGTTTGTCGTCTCCCATCACACGTCCCAGCAGACTGGCGTTTTGGTGTGAGGGAGTGACATCCTATGGTGCCCGCTCACTGTCAGTATTCCTAATTGGCTTCATGACAGACGCACAGTATGTGAAGAAGATCCTGCGACTGGTGGCTCTGCAGTTTGTGACCTCTCATACCAAGGCCTGTTTCGACAGAGCAATGCTCGGCCTCATAACAATGTCAACTCCTATGCGTGCCTTGCAGCTGTGGATACTCTGTCATGGCCAGCCGCATCATTCGATCTCTGTCCGATCGGGAATACGTGGTGAGGCGTAGTGCCGTATAACGATCCTGCCTTGGAGGCGGTTAAGTGGGAGATGTGTCTCAGAGCTGCATAGTGACAGATGGTGACGCGAGACTGGACGTGCACGTAGTTTATGTATCAGCCGATAGAGGACAGTATTGGATAGGGGACTCATTTAGTTTCGATTGTGCCCACTAGAGGGCACTAAAGTAATATAATGTTTTTCATAAACTGTTCTAGTATCTTCATAAAGTGTTATTATGTCTTTTGTGTATGTAAAATGTTATAAATGTGTTTTAGCAGTATGAATGATGCGTGAGTGTGGTTTAAGGTTAATATGAAGATAATCGTTTAACGGGCTATGTAGTGGGATTAAGTGTGGGAACTTTTCGAAGAAGTATGGATGTGGACAAAGGGGATTTTTGTAGAATAGATTTGTAAAGTAAGTTTATGGTAAAGGGAAAGTTAATTCAGGTATAAATAACAATAGTAAATAACTTTATGAATAAACAAAACTTCAGCATAGTAGATAATTATGTCGGTAAACAGGGCAGTCGTTAGGTTTACTATTTTGCGATTGGTTACTGATGAAAAGCGCGGACTGACGCGGGACAATATTGTTTTTCTATTGGCTGTTGAATAAACTGACTAATGGTAAAGCAATATTCTTCGCGCGCCTTTCTCTGCTGGTAGAGAAGACTTGGAGTATTCCAGAGAGGAGTGGGAGCCTAGCCATGAAACAATTCGGACGTGTGTAGTAGTAGTTCCGATGGAAACGATAAGTTGCCGGATCTAGCAGTGTTTCATACATCAAAGGTGTGGTAAAGTGACGGCACAATTATTCTGATGGGCGTGTAGAAATTTCGGAATTTTTAAGTAAATTTTGCGACGAGGAAAGACTTATATTCCGCGTGGCGTATTGAGCAGGTCGGTGGCTAAAAACTGTGACTGCATTTGGTACCGACAGACTTAATATTTGGCGAGCATTATCAATCAAAAACAATCAGTATTTTTGTAACTATTACGTTTTCGGGAAATGCAACACCATAAACTTGCTAACGTGAGTGAGAGGGATTATGAGTGACTGTGTTAAGACTAGCACGGGCTTGGCAGAGATACTTGTTCACCTAAGTCTCAGAATATATTGAGGACAAAATTTCCAACCTTTCATTTCGTGTGAAAACTTTCTCCCGAGACGTAGATTAGTGACTTTAATTGCAGCCTGGTTCACGTCGAAGTACAGTAGGTTTCGCTCGGCTTTCCTACTGATGATCTGCTGAGACAATGTTCACAGGTAGGTGCAGGTTCGTCGCAAAGGGACGGAAAGAACCGCGCCGCCGCACCGCGGTGCCATGAAGTGCATCATCAGGACTCCACCTCCACCCACCAGTCTGCGGGGACTGTGGACTCGGCTGCAAGTGGCGTGGGATGGACTATCACAGGACTACATCCGACACCTGTACAACTCCAAGCAGCGACGCCTGGAAACTTGTATTCACGCCATACTAGCAAGTACGATTTGTGGCCGTGCAACGCAATAAACGTTGGTCCTTCCAAGTTGAAAATGTAATCATTACATATGTGTGGTATCCTCTCCCTCTCTGCCAACAATGAGCGAATCCACCTTGGCTTTCTTGATACAGCTCTTTTTATGACCATCAGTGTACCATAACTCGCTGTTAGCAGCACTTCACTCTCTAAGTAGCAAATTGATCTATATTTACTGTATGATCCAACTGAAAATTATTATTGTAAAAGAAATATGAGCTTAGTTTCATAAAAATATTAAGTAAATTTAATTGTAAATTAATAGCTGTTGATACAAAATCATAAAGAAAGGACAATTAAAAGCAATCGTGAGGTACGAGGGAACTCAAATCTGCTTAAAAACCTGCAACATCAGTTTCGAAGTGCTAGAGTACGGAATAAGATCGTCAGTTATTCAATGAAACAAAATCATGAAGCACGAACACCGTGTCCCTGCGGTTGTTTACAGTGTGACCTAATAGAAACGTATTTTCACTTATTAATCTTGCTCTCTCCCTAACTGCATGTAGAAAACAGACTTATCTGATTAGTTTTATTGTTTCAAACGACCATAATCATTTTGTGTCATTAAAACCTCTTTCTAGTTGAAGCATAAATTCTTTGAGAGAAACTGCCCTTTGTTGTGTGATGTGACCATGTCATGTTCTCTACACTCCGATTTTTCGATTTTTGCATCACATCTAACATAATAGGCTTTTTTTTCTTTTTATTGAGGCATCAGTCTTCTTACTGATTTAATGTGGCTAATAGAAACATATTTTAACTTACTCTCTCCCTATCTGCGTGTAGGAAAGAGTACTGCCTGATCAGTTTTCCTGTTTCAAACGACCATCATCATTGTGTAATGCGAGCGGTGTCATGTGCTCTACGCTCCGATTTTTCGATTTTTGCATCACATCTGACACAATAAGTTCTTTTTTTTTGGTGTCAACAGCCCTCTGACTCGTTTTATGTGGCCCGCCACGAGTTCCTTTCCTGTGGCAACCTCTTCACCTCAGAGTAGCATTTGCAGCGTAAGTCCTCGATTATTTGCTGGATGTATCCAATTTCTTCTTCCTCTATAGTTTTTTGCCCTCTGCAGCCCTCTCTAGTACCATGGAAGACTTTCCCTGATGTCTCAACAGATGTCCTATCATCCGGTTCCTTCTCCTGTTCAGTGTTTTCCACATATTCCTTTCCTCTCCGATTCTGCGCAGAACCTCCTCATTCCTTACCTTATGAACCCACCTAATTTTCAACATTTGTTTTTAGCACCACGTCTCAAAAGCTTCGATTCTCTTCTGTTCCGGTCTTCGTACAATCCTTATTTCACTGCCATATAATTCTGTCCTCCAAACGTACATTCTCTGAAATTTCTTCCTCAAATTAAGGCCTATGTTTGATACTAGTAGACTTCTCTTGGCCAGGAATGCTTTCTTTTCCAGTGCTAGTCTACTTTCGATGTCCTCCTTGCTCCGTCCGTCATGGGTTATTTTGCTGCCTAGGTAGTAGAATTCCTTGACTTCGTCTACTTTGTAACCACCAATCTTGATAAATTTCTAGGTGTTCTCATTTCTGTTACTTTTCATTACTTTCGTCTATCTCCAATTTGCTGCCTATCCGCATTCTGTACCCATTAGACTGTTCCATACTTCAGATCATGCAACTGATTTTCACTTTCACTCAGGATAGCAATGTCAGCAGCAAATCATATCATTCATATACTTTCGCCTTCAATTTTAATTCCACTCCTGCACCTTTTTTTTATTTGCTTCGTTGCTTCTTCGATATACAGATTGAAAAGTAGGTGCGAAAGACTACTTCCCTGTCTTACACCCTTTTTAATCCGAGCACTTCTTTCTTGGTCGTCCACTCTGATTATTCCCTCTTGGCTCTTGTACGTATTGTATATTACCCGTCTCTACCTATAGCTTACCCCTATTTTTCTCAGAATTTCGAACGCCTTGCACGATTTTACATTGTCGAACACCTTTTCCAGGCCGACAAATTTTATGAACGTGTCTTGATTTTTCTTTCGTCTTGCTTCCGTTACCGACCACAACGTCAGAATTGCCTCTCTGGTGCCTTTAGCTTTCCTAAAGCTAAACTGACCGTCATGTAACACACCCTCAATTTTCTTTTCCATTCTTCTCTACATGGATGCATGAGCTGTTAAGCTGATTGTGCGATAGTTCACGCACTTGTCAGCTCTTGCAGTCTTCTGAATTGTGTGGATGATATTTTTTCGAAAGTCAGATGGTATGTCGCCAGACTCATATATTCTACACACCAACTTCAATAGTCGGTTTGTTGCCACTTTTACCAATGATGTTAGAACTTCTGATGGAAGGTTATCTTTCTGCCTTATTTGCCTTAAGTCCTCCAAAGCTCTCTTAAATTTTGATTCTAGCACTGGATCCCCCACCCCTTCTAAATTGACTCTGCTTCTTCTTCTATCACATCAGACAAATCTTCCCTCTCATAGAGGCCTTCAGTGTACTCTTTCAACCTCTCTGCTCTCTCCTCTGCATTTAACAGCGGAATTCCCGCTGCACTATTGATGTTACCACCCATGCTTTTAATTTCACCAAAGGTTGTTTCGACTTTCCAATATGCTGAGTCAGTCCTTCTGACAATCATTTCTTTTTCGACTTCTTCTCATTTTTCATTCAGCCATTTCGTGTTAGCTTCCCTGCACCTCCTACTTATTTCATTCCTCAAGGACTTGTATTTCTGTATTCCTGAATTTCCCTGAACATTATCGTACTTCCTTCTTTCAGTGATGAATTGAAGTTCACATGGTTCAAATGGCTCTGAGCACTATGGGACTTAACATCTGAGGTCACCAGTCCCCTAGAACTTAGAACTACTTAAACCTAACTAACCTAAGGACATCACACACATCCATGCCCGAGGCAGGATTCGAACCTGTGACCGTAGCCGTCGCGCGGTTCCAGATTGAAGCGTCTAGAACCGCTCGGCCACAGCGCCCGGCTCTAAGAGTGGCACTGGCGAGGGTTGTAACGGTACATCCTCCTCTAGCATTACTTTTCTTCAACAGTAGTTGGCGATACCAGTATTATTTTTCGTATTTCGGACGGGTCAGTATTATCTCAGTCCTTTTCTGAAAACTCTCATATAATTTGATACACAGTATGTTATATTTCAAGCTAAAATTAATAAAAAGGAATTATTTTATAAAATATCTTAGTTTCGATGCTATAATCGATAAGTACTAGTTATGAATGTACAGTTTAAAATTATTTTTTACAAATAATTAAAATTTCAAATTATTCACACACTTAAGATTTATATTATTAATTACGCAATCTTGCACTGTTTACTATATTTATGTTTAGATTCATTTATGAAATAATAATCGAAATTAATAATGTTATGACAACCAGCAGAAATTCATTTTTCAAGAAAAATTGTAAACCCTTTGGAGTAGTGTTATTTCCACAGAGTGAGGGAGTGGTAAGCATTTCTCTGATGTGATCGGACGTATTATTGTATTTTGTGCGAACAATTTAATTTCGGCTTTGTTAATGTGAAAAACCAAGAGACTGTATGATATATTAAAATGTGAGAAAATATATTTACGTACAAACAAATATTCTGCAACAACATTCTTCAAATTTATTTAGTTCAGTCCAACCGTGAGGATCTAAAATGTGACATTTTAATCTATAAGAATCAAATCTCTAGACAAGAAGAACTGGAGCCATCTCCACATGACAAGGTAAGTAAACTAGAGTGTTATTGTAATCTTCGCTCCTCTCAAATCTTCATAAATGACTTAACCATTTCTGCGTCTGCGATTCCAAATAGCATCATTAAGTATTCCTGGCTTTTTTGAGCTTCCCAATGCTTCAATGGTACCGTTTGGCATCGCTTCACGTAGTTCCAAGTTTGGCCAACAGATCACAGTGGCGTTTCCTTTCATGACGCCGTTTGTTTGAAGTGCAGAACAGAGAAGTGTCGTGAGTTGTGCTACTGCATTTGTGAGTGAACAATAACTGTTGTGTTTAGTTTTATTCTGTGTATACTGATATTCTTGGTTATGGAACCAACTTTACGTAGTTCCTAGAGGGCAAGGGAAAGAAATACGGTAAGTTTACAATACAGTTATGTATGAATTTTTTTGAGTAATTATTATGTAATTCCTAATGATGCCATTTGTAATCATTATTTTATTTATTAACCAATAGCTTCAAAAAAACTTCTGCAATGGATATGGCATATGTGCGACATATACAGGAAATATTCATCATCAAAAAAAAATTCCAAATTTTTTTCTAAATGTGACGCACAAAGGGTTAAATGTGGGCTATAGGTAGAAGTAGGAAGGAAGGGGTAGATTACAGGGTGGTCGCTAGGAATAAACAGAAAGTAGTTGCCAATACCTCTATCTTTGATGGTCCTTGTGGTTTTGTAGGCTGTAATTTTAATTTTAGTATTGCTAATAATGAATTTTTAGTCATGGAAATGGTTGGTGTACTGACTTTTCAGGCTTCCCCTACAGATCTGTTGCAAATTCACTTCTCGGGTTTGTCGCCGGGTCGCATTGTGTAAATCCCACAACATTTCGTCGATGCAACTGCCCGACATCTTCAGGCGGTGGTAGTTGCTGCTGCAACTGATGATAATCGCGCGGCGTAAACCCGAGAAGCGGTTGGCGTGCTGTTGCTGTTGTAAGAGCTCGTAGGTACAGCTATTGCTGCTGCAGGCTCGGAGAATTTTGATTCTCGCAATGTGAATGCTTATCGCACCTATCATATTGGTGAGGTAGCTAACGAAGTTTTTGGCAGGTCTCTTTATTATTCGAATAAGGGCTTGACTCTCCGTGCCTGGAGTTTTTATTTGGTTTAAGGGTCACGGGTGTTGTGAAGATGAAATTGTTACTGGTGATTTTACTGTTCATTATCATCCATAGAGGTGACCACGAACACAATGGTAAGAAAAAACACATTGATCTCGCCAAAATCCGAGAAGCTATTCCTCTTGGTGTTGTAGCTCTCTAGGCTGCCCTGAGAAGTCACAGTGTGTGTCGCTGGGTGACTTAGTAGCCGCGCAGACCTCTATTGCGTGAGTGCCGGCGCAGATTTGGGCTCGATTCAAGACTTTCTTGCAAACGCATCTCAACGCGTCACTCTTAAACCAACAGAATCTACAGATGAAAAGGTAATTTCCGGAGTACCCCATGGAAGTATGTTAAGAGACTTACTGTTTACAATATATATAAACGATCCAGTGGAAAGCGTCGGATGCTCTCTAATGCTACTCGCAGATCATCTCGGTTGTCTATAGCAAAGTATCAAAGCCAGAAGATAGTAGCGATTTGCAGAATCATCTCCACAGAATTGATGAATGGTGCAGCCTCTGGCAGTTGTCCCTGAACGTAAATGAATGTAACATATTGTGCTTATAGCTCCACCATCGGCGATAAACCGCTGGAAACAGTATCTGGCATAAAATAACTAGAAGTAGCTATCCAGAACGACTTTAAGTGGAATGACCACGTAAAACGAATAGCGGGAAAAGCAGGTTTGTAGGAAGAATCTTAAGGAAATGTAACTCATCTACGAAGGAAGTGGATTAGCGCCTGTTCGACCGATTCTTGAGTATTGTTCATCTATCTGGGATCTCTACGAGGTAGGACTGATAGAAGGGAAGAGAATATTCAACGAAGAGCAGCGCGTTTCGTCACGGGATCCTTTGGTCGGCCCGAGAGCGTCAAGCTCAACACTCCACTGGCAGACGTTACCAGAGAGTAGTTGTGCATTACGGAGAGGTTAACTTTTGAAGTTTCTAGAGAGCACTTTCCGGGAAGAGCCGGGCAACATATTAGTTTCCCCACAAACGTCTCGGATAATGAAATGACCATAAGGAGAAAATTCGAGAAATTATAGCCAATACAGAGGCTTACCGACAATCATTCTTCCCACATGCTATTTGCGAGTGGAACAGGGTTGGAGGGCTCAGTTAGTGGTTCAAAATGTACCCTCCGCCACACACCATTAGGTGGCTTAAGCCGTCGGCACACGGCTCGTGCATCAGACATTGAGCTTACCTAGTTTCTGATGTCATAGCGTGGAATAGCACGTTCGGGAGTCTTTCCGAACGTGCAGAGCAATATCTGGCGTGTCAGATATTCTGAGCGTGCGTCTGAGCGTTGACCAATGGGATGGCACAACGCCACATACGTCACATGCACGCCATCTCCCTTCAGCACAGAGTTGTGAGGCGTCAAAATGGCAGTCATTTCAGGGCTATACGTATATATGCCGTTTCTGAGCACCAGCAAATTGAGACTCACTGTAAAACCCGTTGTTAACTGTACGATTCGTTGTAATAAAATAATGAGAAACATCATATTCGTGGGAAAAGAATTATTGTAACTTGCATATTACGAGAGTATGCTATTTGAAGGCAGCGACACACTTAAGATCCACCCAAAACCCATTGTTATTGGTACAGTTTGTTATAATGAAATTTCAGTCAGTAACATAGGTACGGCTAAAGTTTTCAGTAAGTAGTAATATGCTATGATTTATTACAAGCAGTGTGTTGTTGGTTTAGCGTAGTGAATAGCGTCACTGTTAAGTGGTGGTTCGCGTCCCGGAACTTTCAAAATTTTTTCCCTAACATTTGCGTTTTTATTAGGTTCTGATACTTTATTAGTTTAATACAAATATATACTATAAATATAAACTGAACTTTTTTCGAGGTGTGAGTTTGTTCTAATGGTTTAATCTACAAGACAGCTTGAGCTACTTGCATAAAGTTATTTTGCTCCTTTTTCTTTTACGCTTCGTAATTCACATGTTGCAAAGATTCTGCTACTGGGTAGGAACAGTGATCAAGTAAGACTTAACTTGGCGTTTTACTAAAATGTGAGAATGATGAAATAATGTTTATCTCATGTGGGAAAGTATTGCAAGTTTGTATCGTACTGTTTGTAATGGAACTTTTATATGCATGTGTCCTTATTGATTGGACGTGGTACTTTCCTTTTCGTGGACGATGGAGGAAATGTGCGTTTTAATAGAGCTAACGTGGGAATTCTACGCGCGCCCGTTTAGTAAACAGTGTGATCTGCGAACTAGAAACATCCCGCAGCTGCCGCTGGGGTGCGCTGTGATCGCGTATACCACGTTGGGGCCCACGTTCCGTGTGCACAAGTCGCTTCGTTCCTGAGCGTTCAGCAGCACGTTGAACTCGGCGCGCTCAACGTTGGCGTTCGACAGCACAGTCCGTGTGCCGACGGCTTTTACGGAGTGTGATATAGACGTAGATCTAGATAGCCCAACACAGAACTGCAATGATGAAAGGCCCGCCGCTGGTAGGATTGCAATAACATCATAATACCTTACAAACAGTGATGTTTCACGTCATTCCCTCCTCTCCTTCTGGATGCTTCACTGTTTTATGTCAGGCAGTGTGGTTCTCGCACGCTGGAGAGATTAAGCCGTCGGCACACGGACCGTGCTGTCGAACGTCAACGTTGAGCGTGCTCAGTTCAACGTGCTGCTGAATGCTCAAGATCGATGCGACTTGTGCATACAGTACGTGGACCCCAACGTGGGCCGGCCGCGGTGGTCTCGCGGTTCTAGGCGCTGCAGTCCGAAACCGCGGGACTGCTGCGGTCGCAGGTTCGAATCCTGCCTCGGGCATGGATGTGTGTGATGGCTTTAGGTTAGTTAGGTTTAAGTAGTTCTAAGTTCTAGGAGACTCATGACCTAAGATGTTAAGTTCCATAGTGCTCAGAGCCATTTGAACGATTTTGAACCCCAACGTGATATACGCGATCGCAACGCACTCCGGCGGCAGTTGAGGGTTGCTTCTAGTTCGTAATCACACTGTTTACTCAACGGGCGTGCGTAAAATTCCCACGCTAGCTCTATTAAAACGCACATTTCCTCCATCGTCCAC
This sequence comes from Schistocerca americana, assembly GCF_021461395.2. Classification (NCBI taxonomy): domain Eukaryota; kingdom Metazoa; phylum Arthropoda; class Insecta; order Orthoptera; family Acrididae; genus Schistocerca; species Schistocerca americana. Next base: position 33,338,791 of record NC_060123.1, read on the forward strand.
GAAAAGGAAAGTACCATGTCCAATTAATAAGGACACAGGGTTATAAAAGTTCCTTTACACTGCATTATAAATTTAGAATACTTCTCCGCACCAGATAAACATTATTTCATCATTCTCACATTTTAGTAAAACAGGAAGGTCAGTCTTACTTGATCACTGTTCCTACGCAGTACCAGAATCTTTGCAACATGTGAATTACGAAGTGCAAAAGAAAAAGGAGCACAGTATCTTCGTACAAGTAGCGCAAGCTGTCCTGTAGATTAAGCCAATCCAACAGTCACCCCTCAAAAAAAGGTGAACTTATATTTACATGTTGTTGTTGTTGTTGTTTTCTTCAGTCCTGAGACTGGTTTGATGCAGCTCTCCATGCTAGCCCATCCTGTGCAAGTTTCTTCATCTCCCAGTACGTACTGCAACCTACATCCTTCTGAATCTGCTTAGTGTATTCATCTCTTGGTCTCCCTCTACGATTTTTACCCTCCACGCTGCCCTCCAATGCTAAATTTGTGATCCCTTGATGCCTCAGAACACGTCCTACCAACTGGTCCCTTCTTCTCGTCAAGTTGTACCACAAACTCCTCTTCTCCCCAATCCTATTCAATACCTCCTCATTAGTTATGTGATCTACCCATCTAATCTTCAGCATTCTTCTGTAGCACCACATTTCGAAAGCTTCTATTCTCTCCCTGTCCGAACTATTTATCGTCCATGTTTCACTTCCATACATGGCTATACTCCATACAAATACTTTCAGAAACGACTTCCTGACACTTAAATCTATACTCCATGTTAACAAATTTCTCTTCTTCAGAAATGCTTTCCTTGCCATTGCCAGTCTACATTTTATATCTTCTCTACTTCAACCATCATCAGTTATTTTGCTCCCCAAATAGCAAAACTCCTTTACTACTTTAAGTGTCTCATTTCCTAATCTAATTCCCACAGTATCACCTGACTTAATTCGACTACATTCCATAATCCTCGTTTTGATTTGCTGATGTTCATCTTATATCCTCCTTTCAAGACAATGTCCATTCCGTTCAACTGCTCTTCCAAGTCCTTTGCTGTCTCTGACAGAATTACAATGTCATCAGCGAACCTCAAAGCTTTTATTTCTTCTATATGGATTTTAATACCTACTCCGAATTTTTCTTTTGTTTCCTTTACTGCTTGCTCAAGATACAGATTGAACAGCATCGGGGAGAGCCTACAACCCTGTCTCACTCCCTTCCCAACCACTGCTTCCCTTTCATGTCCCTCGACTCTTATAACTGCCATCTGGTTTCTGTACAAACTGCAAATAGCCTTTCGCTCCCTGTATTTTACCCCTGCCACCTTCAGAATTTGGAAGAGAGTATTCCAGTCAACATTTTCAAAAGCTTTCTCTAAGTCTACGAATGCTAGAAACGTAGGTTTGCCTTTCCTTAATCTTTCTTCTAAAATAAGTCCTAAGGTCAGTATTGCCTCACGTGTCCCAATATTTCTACGGAATCCAAACTGATCTTCCCCGATGTCGGCTTCTACCAGTTTTTCCATTCGTCTGTAAAGAATTCGTGTAAGTATTTTGCAGCTGTGACTTATTAAACTGATAGTTCGGTAATTTTCATATCTGTCAACACCTGCTTTCTTTGGGATTGGAATTATTATATTCTTCTTGAAGTCCGAGGGTACTTCGCCTGTCTCATACATCTTGCTCACCAGATGGTAGACTTTTGTCAGGACTGGCTCTCCCAAGGCCGTCAGTAGTTCTAATGGAATGTTATCTACTCCCGGGGCCTTGTTTCGGCTCAGGTCTTTCAGTGCTCTGTCAAACTCTTCACGCAGTATCGTATCTCCCATTTCATCTTCATCTACATTCTCTTCCATTTCTATGATATTGCCCTCAAGGACATCGCCCTTGTATAGACCCTCTATATACTCCTTCCACCTTTCTGTTTACCTTCGTTGCTTAGAACTGGGTTTCCATCTGAGCTCTTGATATTCATACAAGTCGTTCTCTTATCTCCAAAGGTCTCTTTAATTTTCCTGTAGGCAGTATCTATCTTACCCCTAGTGATACAAGCCTCTACATCCTTACATTTGTCCTCTAGCCATGCCTGCTTAGCCGTTTTGCACTTCCTGTCGATCTCATTTTTGAGACGTTTGTATTCCTTTTTGCCTGCTTCATTTACTGCATTTTTATATTTTCTCCTTTCATCAATTAAATTCAATATTTCTTCTGTTACCCAAGGATTTCTACTAGCCCTCGTCTTTTTACCTACTTGATCCTCTGCTGCCTTCACTACTTCATCCCTCAGAGCTACCCACTCTTCTTCTACTGTACTTCTTTTCCCCACTTTGTTCCCTTATGCTCTCCCTGTAACTCTGTACAACCTCTGGTTTAGTCAGTTTATCTAGGTCCCATCTCCTTAAAATCCCAACTTTTTGCAGTTTCTTCAATATTAATCTATAGTTCATAACCAATAGATTGTGGTCAGAGTCCACATCTGCCACTGGAAATGTCTTACAATTTCAAACCTGGTTCCTAAATCTCTGTCTTACCATTATATAATCTATCTGATACCTTTTAGTATCTCCGGGATTCTTCCATGTATACAACCTCCTTTTATGATTCTTGAACCAAGTGTTAGTTATGATTAAGTTATGCTCTGTGCAGAATTCTACCAGACGGCTTCCTCTTTCATTTCTTAGCCCCAATCCATATTCACCTACTATGTTTCCTTCTCTCCCTTTTCCTACACTCGAATTCCAGTCACCCATGACTATTAAATTTTCATCTCCCTTCACTACCTGAATAATTTCTTTTATCTCATCATACATTTCATCAATTTCTTCATTATCTGCAGAGCTAGGTGGCATATAAACTTGTACTACTGTAGTAGGCGTGGGCTTCGTGTCTATCTTGGCCACAATAATGCGTTCACTATGCTGTTTGTAGTAGCTTACCCGCACGCCTATTTTTTTATTCATTATTAAGCCTACTCCTGCATTACCTCTATTTGATTTTGTATTAATAATTCTGTATTCACTTGACCAAAAGTCTTGTTCCTCCTTCCACCGAACTTCACTAATTCCCACTATATCTAACTTCAACCTATCCATTTCCCTTTTTAAATTTTCTAACCTACCTGCTCGATTAAGGGATCTGACATTTCACGCTCCGATCCATAGAACGCCAATTTTCTTTCTCCTGATAACAACGTCCTCTTGAGTAGTCCCCGCCCGGAGATCCGAATGGGGGACTATTTTACCTCCGGAATATTTTACCCAAGAGGACGCCATCACCATTTAATCATACAGTAGAGCTGCATGCCCTCGGGAAAAATTACGGCTGTAGTTTCCCCTTGCTTTCAGCCGTTCGCATAACATCAAATATTATAGTATATGCTTATATTAAACTAATAATCAGAACCTAATAAAAACGCGAATGTTTGGAAAAAAAAATTTGGAAGGGTCAAGACGCGAACAACTGTCCCACCATAAAGCTCTTTACCGGTCAGTGATTCCACTCATTACGCTTTCTTTTTTTTCTTAATTTTGTTCGCTTTAGTTCGTTGCATCTGCTCGGGGCGGACGTCGTAAGACATCCAGTTAAGTTCGTTGTTGATCTGTTGACTCAGTTTTTTTATTACAGAGGGCACATTACCCTCTGACCGAACACGCTTTTTTTATAAAAACCTTTATTAAAAAAACAATGTTACACATTCCAAATACATACTAAGTTGTACATACATGAAGTTATTTAAACAAAACGGTTTGATCATTTCAATTACGCTGACGTTAAGGAAAGACAACAGAAGATTGTGTTACTGAGTAAATTACCAGAAAGAATTAAATTAAACATAAAGAAAAAAAATTTTAAAGACATTCAAACTTCAACCTGAAGAAGTAAAATCAGCACTTCGAATTATGAGCTGCAATCTTTACAGAAGCATAATTAGTTCTTGATGATGGATATCAGCAAGTTGGTGGGATAATTTTAAATATAAAGCAGTTTAATAATCATATTAGACAATTTCTGAAATACTTGAGAATGGCGGAAAGGAGATATATAATAAAGTTGACTAGCCTTCCAACTACACTTTCTGGACATTAATTGAATCTAAGTATCTGAAATGATCAGATCTATATGATCAGTCTTTCACTGCAAAAATGAACAGCGCAATGTGCCAGCCATTGAATATTACATTTATCAGATAGAATCTTATGATTTTAACCAATCGATAAGGACATTTCTATAAAAACCGTCTTTTTCCAAATTTCTAGTATAAGCCAATAATGCACCTTTAATGTTTTGTGTTTGGCACTATTAGACACACAATCTCAATGTCACATAAGTTCTGTACATTAGCTTATAAATTTCAAAAAACTACTCTCTGAAGTAGAAAAAGCACACATCATAAATATACTGTAAAATCTTAAATAGTATCCTTAAGGTAACTACAATACATCACTGTCAACATAGTCTTCTTTTTTATATTAACCGATGCCCATTCTTTCAAATACAATTTTTAGCATATTACCGAACTTTTTCTTGTGATTCGAATAGCTTCTAATTTTGTGGAACTCACACAGCATGTGTACCTTGAACTCTATGATGCTATCGGATCCTAATTTGTTAAGGACGCAGTTAACAAAATTTCCCAGCAACCAGTACACAGCGTTATTTTTTGCTTCTGGGAAATAGCGTGCTTCAGGCCTGTGTATCGATGACAGCGATATATACTCAGGGGATGTTCTTGTAATCAGAGCTATTTGCTCCCGGATCCACTTCCAACTATTCATGTGACCACTGCAAGTATATCTATGAATTACTGTGTCAACTAGATGGCATTGTTGACATAAATTTGTTTCACAGAGTTCGATTGCGTGCAGCCTTTCATTGGTGCAAACTATGTTGTTAACTGTCTTGTACCATGACGTTTTTATATTAGACGTGAGCACATTAGAACTAATGTTTTTCCAAATCTCAGTCCACTCAATGTTTGGAAACTGTCGTTCTATTTTGTTCCTTCCTTCGCTTTTCTTTCGTTCCCGCATTATGGCTCTCGATGTTAAGTGTCGGGACTGCCTGAGTTCGACACTGACATAACTAAACTCAACATAGAAAATCCTCACGTGCTGTAAGCGACTGTTGATATTCTGCACGTCAATCGGGGGAAGCAGGCTTGGAGGTTTAATGATCTCGAAAAGTTGGCTGGTTATGCTTTCTCGCGAGTCTCTTATTAAATTAACTTGCCTTTTGATAAAAAGAGCAGAGGCTTTATCCGTTATATCGGTTAATCCTAGTCCACCATTTTTAGGACCTAAAGTGGCTACTTTAGCAGGTACTCTGAACACTTCACATCTCCACAAAAAGTTTGTGATTTTGGACATTATTCTCCTCCCTATCATTCTCGGTATTGGAAACAGCTGGGCAGTATAATAAGCCTTAGCATGAGTTGATATACCGTGTTCTTTGAACTTGGTTCATATATCGAGTTAAATTCTCGACAATGGCTCCTTGCGCTTTATCTGCTGCAACTTTCCAATTTAAAGCCGTTATTTTCATAGGGCATGCTGTCAGGGTGATCCCAAGTGTTTTATGTTGTCGGACTAATTTTGCCCACTCGACGTTGATATTATCAAAACCTCTGAGATTTAACATCTTACTTTTTTTTCGTTTGCATTGGTTCCAGATGCTCTACAGTACGAATCAATCACCGTTGCTAGCGTGGTTACCTCGTCATTATTCCTTATAATGACCCCTATATTGTCAGCATAGGCTCTTACAACTGTTCTATTCCCTGATAATGTTAAGCCTTTTAATCTAGCATGGAGATGTCGGAGGAAAGGTTCCAGCGAAATGGCGAAGAGCGACATGGACAGAGGACTTCCTTGAGGAACACCTCGTTGTATTTGCAGCGGCCTGGATTGTTGACAATTCACCGCTATTTTAGCATTTATTCCAGTTGCTATGTTCTTAATCAACTGTATGACCCTATTGTTGAAACCTATTTTCTTCAATGTCTGTAGAAGATATTCATGATTTACTACATCGAACGCTTTATAAAAATCTAAAACCAATAAAGCACACTTTATGTCTGTTACAGAAGTTATTGCAATGATATCCCTGAATTCCGCTAGGTTTTGAAAAATGGTTCTGCCTTGCGCACAGTTCTGATGTTGACTAATAATTTTATCTGTAAGGCATGAAATTCTCTTGTTTATTATTCTAGCTATTAATTTATAATCAGAATTCAGCAGTGAAATTGTACGAAAATTATTTAAACCTTGTTTCCATTACTTTTTGGCACCAGAACAATTTTACTCTCCTTAAATTTAGCCGGAATCATTTTACCCTGAATAACCTCATTTATAATGTCCGTGATTTTTGCACCTACTATTGGCCAGTAACGGATGTAAAACTCTGCTGGCAGACCATCCGGTCCTGGGGATTTTTTTGGTGGTGAGGCGCACAGAGTCTCATACACGTCTTCTTCAGTGACAACCTCGAGAAAATTTTCGTTGTCATCTTCTGTCAGCTGTGGGGCTAGGATGTCAAGGAATTCTTCCAAGGATGCATCTCTACTTTGACGTACAGAATATAGCTCGCAATAATAGCGATAAATCTCGTCCATGATATCCTGCTGGGTTCTGAGAATCGTACCGTGTTTTGTTCGAATTTCTTCAATAAAAGTCCTTCTCCCGTTTTTCGTATGCTTCACTAAATGATATAGGGAAGTAGTTTCATCTTCTGACACCGAATTTACCTTCGATTTTATTTTCAACCCTTCCATTTGACTTCTCTTGATATTAAGTAACTTGGCTTTGACTTTTTTGATGTCTGCTATCCGAAGGGAGTAACCTGCTGCAACTTGATCATACAGATATCTCAAAACGGAATAGTAGTATTCTATAGTGCATTTCATTTCCCTTGCGCTCTGGGCACTGTATTGAATAAGAACTTTCCTCAACTTTGGCTTTACCATTTTAACCCACCAGTCAATAGCAGTGGCATATCTACTACGGGCTCGCAGGCATATTGCCCATGTTTCTTTAATCAGATCTTCTAAATCATGATTTACTAACAAGGAAGTGTTCAAATTCCACTGATTCTTGAGTCGGCGAACCGACTGTCTTGTTAGATTTATGCAAGCTAAGACACTTGAATGGTCTGAAAAGTACGTAGGAATGGTTTCTACTTTTGTCACGGAAGTTACAAGATTTTTAGGAATATATAGTCTGTCAATCCTGCTACGTGATGTTGCCGTGACATAAGTGAACTCAACAGTGGAGGGGTATTTGATTTCCCATATATCCTTTAATACTAAACCAGTAACTAATTGTTTTAGTTCACTTGAGAAATTAAAATTAGGTAACTGATCTTTTCGATTTAAAACACAATTAAAATCGCCTCCAAGTAATGTCTGTCTTGGCGATTTCCTTAACAAGTATATCAAGTCATCTTTGAAGAAACGTGCCCTGTCAGCTCGATGAGAACTTCCTGAAGGGGCGTACACGTTGATGATAGTCACAACATAGATATTTAGTCCTATTCCCCTTCCGGATTCCAGTCGTTCCACCTCGCTTACTGTAATCCCTTCCCTCACCAAAATAGCTGTTCTAACACTTGTTTCGGGAGACACATTTATGTAACTGACAAAACCGGGAATTACCAAATCCGAAATTAGAACTTCTTGTAACAGGGCAATATCAGTCGCGGATTCGTACAAAAATTCCTTAAGGGCCGATAATTTCAAACCGGTCGTGATTTTATTTATGTTTATAGTGGTGACAGAATAAGATTGCGTCATTGTGCTGTCACTATGTAGTTATTTTGATGAACTAATTTAGTTTACTGTGGTTCAGGGATCAGTTAAGCTGTAACAGTTTTCTCGGAAGGCTGAACATGGAATAACACTTCAATCAGCTTATTAGTTACTGTCCCGTTTTTTTCTACTTCTGATGTTTTCTCTTGTACCGCAAGCAGACTGATTTCCTGGTAAACTTTCTGATTTTTCCTCCAGTGATTCGTGTACGACCGTTTCGGACTGAACATTCTTTGGGCTTGGGTCGCCCCTACCGGATTTTCCCTTCCCTTGGTTACGAGCTACATTCTCATTTGGTTGCGTCGGTATTTTACTTCGCGGCTTATCTGGAGCAGCAGTAGACGCTTCAGCAATTTCGGTTGCCGGCACCTGCCCTGAGGTGTTGACCGTGATTTCAGTTTGGCCACCACTTCCTCGTTCTTTATTAATTTCACTCACTTTCTGATCGAGGGAAAGCAATGGAGACTGCAGTTTTGCAGCCTCTCCCTGAATTTGTTTATTAACAGGTAGATTCTGATCTTTGCAATCGGCTACTGCACCTGTTGTTTCTTGCAAATTAATGCTTCTTACACCCCCTTCATTTTCTGGTACCGTATGTGTATTATCTTTCTGTTCACTAGTTTCCATTCGCATTGTGCCTTCAGGTTCCTCTGCCTTCTCATCGCACTGTTTGATACCTTTTATTTATAACCATGTTATCTTACTCCTTGCTGAAAACCTTAATCGTAGATATGTTACTAATTGAAATTTAATTATAGCAAATTGTACCAAGAACAATACGTTTTGGGTGGATCTTCAGTGTGTCGCTGCCTTCAAATAGCCTACTCTCATAATAAGCTCTTTACAATAATTCTTTTGCCACGAACATGATGTTTCTCATTATTTTATTGGAACGAATCACACAGTTAACAACGGGTTTTCCAGTGATACTCAATTTGCTGGTGCTCAGAAACGACATATTATACATATAGGCTTGAAATGAATGCCAATATGGCGCCACACGACTCTGTACTGAAGGGAGACGGCGTGCTTCTGACGTTAGGTACGTTGTGCCATCTCATTGGTCAACGCTCAGACGCAGGCTCAGAATATCTGACACGCCAGATATTGCTCTGCACGTTCGGAAAGACTCCTGAGCATGCCATTCCACGCTATGACGTCAGAAACTCGGCACGCTTAACGTTCATCGTTCGGATGCACGGTCCGTGTGCCGACGGCTTTACGACATCTACAGGCTCTTCATTCAAGTTTTGGAAACGAAGTGATAGGAGCACGACTATAGCTGCCCGCAGCCACGGATCTGAAATCCGGTGGGTCCGTCTCCGGCGTTGCGTGCCGCGTGTACGGGACCGGAGCCGCGTGGCTGGGCCACGTGGGGGCGGAGTGCGTGCAACGAGCGAGCGAGCGAGCGAGGCGGCGGCTGCGGCCTACCACATGGCCCATGTCGCACGCCTCTCCACGAATAGCCGGCGGGCGGGCGGACAAGGCGGCCCGCGTTCCTGCGGGGCCGCCGTAATTGACGCCATTGTCTCCGGCGCTTGTTTATTTTGGAGTGGGCTCGCCCCCTCCCGCCCCTGCCCATGACGAGGAGCTTCCGTCCCCGGCTGACAGCCGTCCCTCTGACTCCGGGCGGCCGGGAGTCTCCCGCCGGGGGGACACCGCGAGAAACGCGTTTGGCCTTCGCCGTCGTTTCTTCGTCTGCGTGTCTTTATTTACAGTGACTGGCAACAGCGAGGTTTTCACGGCCGTCGCTGAGATTCAGCAGATGTACAGTGCGTGCAAAACGGCTTGGACGTACCTGTGCAGACTGTATTTTACCGAAGGAGAAGGTGCAGTGGTTAGTTTTGTGTTAGCAGACGAGCCAACACCGTGTTACGAGTAGAGGCCGAAATGCACGCGTTTCAGCTCACGTAGGCTGGCGTGAGGAAGGAAGAACTATACTGACGTGAGGTCTGGAACATGACAAGCAATGAGAATTCAGAAAGCGGACATAATCAGTTTGATACTTAACTTCAACCCATTAACGAGGAACGTCGCTCTTGACGGTACATGATTCACAATATTATATGTTCAGAATACATTCTTGAAGTAATTATCGTAACTGAATATGGCGCCTTGCTAGGTCGTAGCAAATGACGTAGCTGAAGGCTATGCTAAACTGTCGTCTCTGCAAATGAGAGCGTATGTAGACAGTGAACCATCGCTAGCAAAGTCGGCTGTACAACTGGGGCGAGTGCTAGGGAGTCTCTCTAGACTAGACCTGCCGTGTGGCGGCGCTCGGTCTGCAATCACCGATGGCGACAAGCGGGTCCGACGTATACTAACGGACCGCGGCCGATTTAAAGACTACCACCTAGCAAGTGTGGTGTCTGGCGGTGACACCACAGTTAGTACACTGGACTCGTATTCAGGAGGACGACGGTTCAAACCAGCGTCCGGCCTTTCTAATTTAGATTTTACGTGATTTCCCTAAATCAGTGGGATGCTTCCTTTGAAAGGGCACAGGAGACTTCCTTCCCTAATTCGATGGGACCGATCACTCCGTCTAAACACAGCACACACCGTTATGGAGCCGCCAACAGCTTCCACAGTGACGACTTGGGTCCAAGGCTCTGTGGGGCCCAAAATGGTTCAAATGGCTCTGAGCACTATGGGACTTAACATCTGAGGTCATCAGTCCCCTGGAACTTAAAACTACTTAAACCTTACTAACCCACAGACATCACACACATCCGTGCCCGAGGCAGGATTCAAACCTGCGACAGTAGCAGTCGCGCGGTTCCAGACTGAAGCGCCCAGAACCGCTCGGCCACACCGGCCGGCCCCAAATAAACAAACCGACAATATTTTAGGTGAGGGGCGTAAGTAGTTGTGGGGTTTCCGTTGCTTGCGACCAACGCACAGTAGAGATGCAGTTCAATTCATGAAATCTAGTCACAATCAGTACTTCTAAGCTACAGATAACTAATCTGCAAACGATGTTATTAGCAGGCAATGCAAGTACACCACTACTGCGACAGGTCAATAGCCTCTGGCTAGAGCACCGAATAAGAAAACCGTCGCATAAACAACTGAGACGCCCTCTTCTAAGGGAAGAAGTGCACAGCCCAGTGGGTGACAGAAAAGTAAGACAACTGCCCCTTAAGCCTTCCTGTCACGGAACGTGTTTCTCAAATGGTTCAAATGGCTCTAAGCACTATGGGAGTTAACATCTGAGGTCATCAGTCCCCTAGATTTAGAACTGCTTAAACCTAACTAACCGAAGGACATCACACACATCCATGCCCGAGGCAGGATTCGAACCGGCGACCGTAGCAGCAGCTTGGTTCCGGACTGAGGCGCCTAGAACCGCTCGGCCACCCTGGCCGGCTCGGGTTTCTCATCGCGAAGCACGCCAGATGTGGTGTCCACCGTGACTGCTGCTCGTTCTGGTTGGTTGGTTACTTGGTTGCCTCGGTGGAGGGGGGGGGGGGGGACCAAACAGCGGGGTCATCAGTCCCATCGGATTAGGGAAGGACGGGGAAGAAAGACGGCCGTGGCCTTTCAAAGCAACTATCCCGGCATTTTCCTAGAGCAATTCAGGTATATCACGGAAAACCTAAATCAGGATGGCCGTACGCGTGTTTGAAACGTCGTCCTCCGAAATGCGGGTCCAGTGCGCTAACCACTGCGCCACCTTGCTCGGTTGCTCATTCTGAAACCACCTGCTACCTCTCACAGAACATGACGTTCTCCTCATCGTGGTCTGTGGCTCAGCACTCTCCAGCAGCAGTTCTTGGCTATATCTGACACGCAAATCGTACAGTTTCCTTATGAAAATGTACATGAGCGTAAAACAGCTGCGTCAGCGCTGTTATCGGTTGTCGAAAAAGAGCGGAGAAAATCGCGAAGGCGATTCTTGAGCTCGACGATGGCTGTAACAGCGAAATGCTGTCAGAGGAACACTACATAATGCTTACATCTATGTGAGATACTTACTAGCAGAAGTTATTCGTTAACTAAGTCGCCATAGTTCTTTCACAACCCAAGACACGGAACCTTTGTTCTTCATGCAATGTCCAAAAAATGAAATGATCGTATAGCATTTATTGGCCGGGATATCCCCTTCGGGGTTCGGCCGCCGTATTGCACGTCTTTTTAGTTGACGCCACTTCGGCGACTTGCGTGTCAATGATGATAGACACGCAACACACAGTTCCCTGCCAGGAATCGAACCCGGGCCACTTTGCGTGGTAGGCGGTAACGATGCCGCTGCGCTGTGGAGGAGAACATGCAATGTCCATAAACCACTACTTACTTTGAATTCTTGACTGATATACACAAGAGGAAAATTCGGAGTAGATATTAAAATCCATAGAGGAGAAATAAAAACCTTGAGGTTTGCCGATGACATGGTAATTCTGTCAGACAGCAAAGGACCTAGAAGAGCAGTTGAACGGAATGGACAGTGTCTTGAAAGAAGGATATAATATGAACATCAACAAAACTAGGATAACGGAATGTAGTCGAATTAAGTCGGGTGATGCTGAGGGAATTAGATTAGGAAATGAGACACTTAAACTAGTAAAGGCGTTTCGCTATTTGGGGAGCAAAATAACTGATGATGGTCGAAGTAGAGAGGATATAAAATGTAGAGTGGCAATGGCAAGGAAAGCGTTTCTCAAGAAGAAAAATTTGGTAACATCGAGTATAGATATAAATGTCAGGAAGTCGTTTCTGAAAGTATTTGTATGGAGCGTAGTCATCTATGGAAGTGAAACGTGGACGATAAATAGTTTAGACAAGAAGAGAATAGAAGCTTTTGAAATGTGGTGCTACAGAAGAGTGCTGAAGATTAGATGGGTAGATCACATAACTAATGAGGAGGTATTGAATAGAATTGGGGAGAAGAGGAGTTTGTGGCACAACTTGACTAGAAGAAGGGACCGGTTGCAGGACACAATCTGAGGCACCAAGGAATCACTGATTTAGTATTGGAGGGCAGCGTGGAGGGTAAAAATCGTAGCGGGAGACCAAGTGATGAATACACTAAACAGATTCAGAACGATGCAGGTTGCAGTAGGTACTGGCAGATGAAGAATCTTGCACAGGACACGGTAGCATGGAGAGCTGCATCAAACCATTCTCATGACTGAAGACCACAACAACATACAGAAGAAGATTCATGAGTGCAACTTACGCGTCACGTTTATCAAATATGTTTCATGCTGACTGCCAAACGTTGGCACAAAAATGAAGGTTGGACACTGCAAGAGGACAATGATCCGAAGCACCGAAGCGGGCTATGCAGCGACTGGAAAAAGGAGAAAGGTATGCAGGTACTGGATTGGCCCTCTTAGTCGCCTGACGCTAACCCTATTGAAAATGTATGATCCTACACACAAAAGGAGTTGCAAGGAAGAAAGATCTTCACTTTGAAACAGCTGTCAACGCATATTAGACGCATACGGGGGTCTCTTCCATGTGAATAAGCCTAAAATTTGGTTTCAAGCATGCCTCGGAAATGCCAAGTGATTGTCGACGCTAAGGGTGACTGGACGTATTATTAATTGAAATGGCATTTTTTTCTTTTGTTCATGTATGACGTATGTATATGTTTTAGTTTGTTGTCAAGTACATTTTTCTACTGATTAACCCGACGACAATCTTTCTTAACAGTCTGTAGGTTTCGATCAGGATTCGTTTCGTAATTTCTTTTGAATGGCAGAGGAGATTTTTTTCGACGTTGTTCACCGTCAGTGAAAAAAAATTTTCCGGCAAAATGGAAACAAGAGGCAGTCCATAACACCAAGAGATAATAGTTGTATGCTACATTTTACATAAAGTTTCATAATAACAAAAACTTACAGTGTAGGTTGTGTTTACGTCCTGACGTACGCAGGCAGTTAAGATTGCTGATCAGTGGGGAAACATTCCTGTCGTTGGCCCATGCCACAATCATTACAACAAATACATCACTTATAGGAAATAACATCGAGTATTGCAGAAAACACTTCCATTAAAATAGTGAGAAAGACCCAGAATCTATTAGAAAATAAGAGGTGAAGAGACGTGGAAGTAGCTGGAGGCGAAATCACTACCTTCCTCTTTACAGTCCACGAAGCTACCAACTATGCTGCAGCGTCAACACGACTGCACCCCCCCCTCCCCCTTATGTTATATGGTAAGCCTAGTGAAATAGATGTGTCTACAAATGTCATTATTTGATAATGAACTACGATAAATTCTGCCCAAAACGACGCGCTTTTGGTAGATCATCGATGTTCCGTAGCACTCAAACTGTATACTTTCATAGCTAGCAAGTTATAACACTAAAATCATCAAATATGGGAAGCCTTTAACTACCGATACGTAGTTCCCTGTCATTTAATTATAACTAATCGTACCTAAAACGAGGCGTTCTCCAGAGATCCTCAACCTGATGAGGCTCTGAAACACCTTATATTTATAACACGTGCTCTACGAAAAAAACACACAAACACAAAATACAGTGTTTATCTCCATACCTGTATGGCGGCCACTAAGTTCTGCTTGTGACAAAACTACCGGCCATAGTGGCCGTGCGGTTCTAGGCGCTACAGTCTGGAGCCGAGCGACCGCTGCGACCACAGGTTCGATTCCTGCCTCGGGCATGGATGTGTGTGATGTCCTTAGGTGAGTTAGGTTTAATTAGTTCTAAGTTCTAGGCGACTGATGACCTTAGAAGTTAAGTCGGATAGTGCTCAGAGCCATTTGAACCATTTTTTTTTTTTTTTTTTGTGACAAAACTGATGACGCATCTCATTGGCCACGTTCCTCTTCGCAACACAAAAATCTGACATGCCACATTCTTCACGCTCCGCAGTGTAATGGGACGTGGACTTGCGCGCTGTGACGTCACCAGTTCCTCATCCACGTTTTCGTGTCGCGTGAGAGGGCGGCTTTAGGAGCAAATGGCCGGACTCGCCCAACGCTAGCAGCACGTCTGCCAAGTTGTCAAGTTGTTTTGCGCAATCTCTGCCCTCATGAAGTTACTTCTAGAGACCCTCATAATTGGTCAGCCCTGTAGTACGAGGAACAGCGTTATTCTCTCTTCGGAGAGACTTGATAACGCGCATCATGACATCGTCGCCAGTACCAACCTCTTCATCTCGGAGTACCACGGGCACCCAACGTCCTCAATGATTTGCTGGGTATATTCTACTCTCCGTTGTCCCCAATAGTTTTCACTCTCTACATCTCCCTCTGCTGCCATGGATATTATTCCCTGATGTTCTATAATCATGTCCCCTATTTTGTCAGTGTTTTCCATATGTTTCATATTTCGCCTATTCTGTGGATGATTTCATTCTTTATATTATCAATCCAATTTTCTCTGCCTCGTGATGACTGGGTGTTGTGTGATGTCCTTATGTTAGTTAGGTTTAAGTAGTTCTGAGTTCTAGGGGACTGATGACCATAGATGTTAAGTCTCATAGTGCTTAGAGCCATTTGAACAATTTATCAGTCCAATTTTCAACAGCCTTCTATAGCACCACGCCTCAAACGCTGCGATTATTTTCTTCTCCAGTTTTCCCCAGCGCCGAGTCGTTCTAGACGCTACAGTCTGGAACCGTGCGTCGCTATGGTCGCAGGTTCGAATCCTGCCTTGGGCATGGATTTGTGTGATGTCCTTAGGTTAGTTAGGTTTAAGTAGTTCTAAGTTCTAGGGGACTAATTACCTCAGAAGTTCAGTCCCATAGTGCTCAGAGCCATTTCAACCATTTTTTTTTTCCCACAGCCCATAATTCACTACTATGCAATGCTGTCTTCCAAACGTACATCCCCACAAATTTCTTACTCAAATATGGGCAATGTTTAATCCTACTACATTTTAGTCAGGGCTGCCCTCTTTGCCTCTGCTAGTCTGTTCTCAGTATCTTCCTTCAGTCAAGTGTTATTTTGCTGGCAAGATGGCACAACTCCTTCAGTTCACCTAGCCGCCAATTCTGGAGTTAAGTTTGTTACTAATTACAGTTCTGCTACTCTTCATCACTTTTGTCTTTTTTCGGTGTACTCTTAATTGGCATTCTGTGCACAGTTAATTGTTCGTTCCACTCGACAGGTTCTGTAATTATTCCTTAACCTCACTGAGCATAGCACTGTCGCTAGCAGTTCTTATCGTTAATATCCTTTCACCCTGAATTTTAATCCCATTGCTGAACCTTACTTTTATTTCCGTCATTGCTCCTCCGACGTACATGCTGAGCAATACACCCTTTTTATTCCCATCATTTCGTTCTTAGTCTTGCATTCTTATGGTCGGCGTGATGCAAAGTAAAGTCTAAATCAGTGTCCAAAGTAAGAAATAGCTTAAAGTAGTCAAGACAGGCTCCTAGAAATACACAACGTGTGAAAATACAGAGGTGCAGTTTTCATTAAATTACAGTGGACAATATGGCGAATTTTCTGACGTACGCTAGTAATTTTTAACGTTTATAGCTGCCGAATTATGACGGCGACTTCGTTTCCGTTTTTAAATCAAGCTACAGGGTGTTTCAAAAATGACCGGTATATTTGAAACGGCAATAAAAACTAAACGAGCAGCGATAGAAATACACCGTTTGTTGCAATATGCTTGGGACAACAGTACATTTTCAGGCAGACAACCTTTCGAAATTACAGTAGTTACAATTTTCAACAACAGATGGCGCTGCAAGTGATGTGAAAGATATAGAAGACAACGCAGTCTGTGGGTGCGCCATTCTGTACGTCGTCTTTCTGCTGTAAGCGTGTGCTGCTCACAACGTGCAAGTGTGCTGTAGACAACATGGTTTATTCCTTAGAACAGAGGATTTTTCTGGTGTTGGAATTCCACCGCCTAGAACACAGTGTTGTTGCAACAAGACGAAGTTTTCAACGGAGGTTTAATGTAACCAAAGGACCGAAAAGCGATACAATAAAGGATCTGTTTGAAAAATTTCAACGGACTGGGAACGTGACGGATGAACGTGCTGGAAAGGTAGGGCGACCGCGTACGGCAACCACAGAGGGCAACGCGCAGCTAGTGCAGCAGGTGATCCAACAGCGGCCTCGGGTTTCCGTTCGCCGTGTTGCAGCTGCGGTCCAAATGACGCCAACGTCCACGTATCGTCTCACGCGCCAGAGTTTACACCTCTATCCATACAAAATTCAAACGCGGCAACCCCTCAGCGCCGCTACCATTGCTGCACGAGAGACATTCGCTAACGATATAGTGCACAGGATTGATGACGGCGATATGCATGTGGGCAGCATTTGGTTTACTGACGAAGCTTATTTTTACCTAGACGGCTTCGTCAATAAACAGAACTGGCGCGTATGGCGAACCGAAAAGCCCCATGTTGCAGTCCCATCGTCCCTGCAGCCTCAAAAAGTACTGGTCTGGGCCGCCATTTCTTCCAAAGGAATCATTGGCCCATTTTTCAGATCCGAAACGATTACTGCATCACGCTATCTGGACATTCTTCGTGAATTTGTGGCGGTACAAACTGCCTTAGACGACACTGCGAACACCTCGTGGTTTATGCAAGATGGTGCCTGGCCACATCGCACGGCCGACGTCTTTAATTTCCTGAATGAATATTTCGATGATCGTGTGATTGCTTTGGGCTATCCGAAACATACAGGAGGCGGCGTGGATTGGCCTCCCTATTCGCCAGACATGAAACCCTGTGTCTTCTTTCTGTGGGGACACTTGAAAGACCAGGTGTACCGCCAGAATCCAGAAACAATTGAACAGCTGAAACAGTACATCTCATCTGCATGTGAAGCCATTCCGCCAGACACGTTGTCAAAGGTTTCGGGTAATTTCATTCAGAGACTACGCCATATTATTGCTACGCATGGTGGATATGTGGAAAATATCGTACTATAGAGTTTCCCAGACCGCAGCGCCATCTGTTGTTGAAAATTGTAACTACTGTAATTTCGAAAGTTTGTCTGCCTGAAAATGTACTGTTGTCCCAAGCATATTGCAACAAACGGTGTATTTCTATCGCTGCTCGTTTAGTTTTTATTGCCGTTTCAAATATACCGGTCATTTTTGAAACACCCTATATGTACTACTTTCTTTGACACTGGGAAGAGCCTTCGAAGAGGGCGTCAGTGACATGGCATATGAGGAAAAATGACCTAGCAGTGACAAGAAACCAACGCTCTCGACCACTGCGCCGCCGCCAGGAGAATGTGTGCCGCACTATACCAAATGCAAGCAAACGCGTAACTCACATGCGGTTTGTGTGTGTTTAGCTATACTCTTGAAGCGCATCAGTTTGGGCTCTGCCGTTACAGTGGTTATAAAACGTGCTCGTGAAACTGTTCGAATAATGTACACGACAGACGAAAAAGTGCGTACGGTTTTCCTTTACTGGGAACGTCGCCAAACTGTTAAAGCGACGGTGCAGTTATTTGCTATAAGGAGTCCTTACCACGTCAACCCTTAATGGTGTGCCTTCGCGAACATTATTAAAAGGAATTCAAGAATTTGGAAGTGGAAAGACACCTACGAAAAAGAACAGCAATTGATGAGAGAAACGCAATTAACATTTTGACATATTTATTCCTTATGAAGAACACTGTGCTATTACATTGTGCTATGTCAGGCTGAAACCCACTCTCTACTGTCGCACTATAAGTTGGCACTGCGTGTCAAATGCTGGGATGGTTCCTCTGAAAGGGCACGGCCGACTTCCTTCCCCATCCTTCCCTAATCCGATGAGACCGATGACCACACTGTCTGGTCTCTTTCCCCAAACATCCAACCATCCACTGCGTGTCGACTTCCATAAATAGTAAATCATATCATAACATTTTCTAATTGCTATTTAAATGGTAATGCTACCTCATCAGTTACGTTTTTCATGCGTACCACAGCGCGTTTCAAGAATTTATTATCTTTAGTAAATACAGTTTTTTATTTTTTCATTACCTTTTCCGTTATTTTATTCGTTACTTTCGATACTTCACATCTAACGTTCTCAGAACAGGAACATACATTTCGCATCACCTCATTCGAGAGCAGAAGTAAATAATGTATTAAAACGATTAGCTCCTGATGCAAATGCATCGTTCGATTCAACACAACAAGGAAACATTTTGACTGAAGCCGTTGTTACGCCGTTGTTATCCATTCTTGTGTACTGAATACAGTGACGTCCACAACCGCGAATAAGGAAAATTCTAGAATATCGTTTTATGTTCCCATTACAATGAGAAAAACGAAAAATTTAATATCTCAGAAAAATAAATGGTAACGTTATAGGATACAGTTTTTGTATATCTGTTTACAGGTACTGGGCCTCGTTCATCAGACAGAAATTCACACGCATGCAGCACATCGTTCATGCTGTTTATTTACGTTACATTGTAATACAATACGAAAATATTGCGACAATATTGCCGGCCAAAAAGTAAGGACACAGTTAAAGGTTGTCTATGGAGTAATACTTGTTCTTCAGTTGTATTAAACTTTTACTAATAGTGCAAATTGAGAGTATGGTGGTTTTACAATCAGCTTTTTCTACTGCCCTATCATGTAAACTATTCACTCTCTGGCCACAGTTATTAAATACTACATAAATATCTGAACCATTTTGGGAAAATTTTGAAGTGTTTTACCACGGTTATTAAACGCAACACGTCTGATAGGAGCTCATGTAAAGCTGATTAGCCGGAGTGTTGCCTAATTACATCAAGCGATAACACAAGGGCACACGTCAGCTCCTCGTTCCACTGATAAACCCTTTTCGACGCAGAGAATCAATATGTCTCACCCGAGGCAGATGTGCTTTCAATTACAGAAAACGGAGAAGCTTCTAATAACGGCAAAAATGGTATGAGGAGACCACACTATCTGTTCTCTCAACACCCTCAGCGCAATTTCCTTTTTGTTCGTATTCATTAAGTGAAAATCCATTATTTTATGTGATCGCAACCGTGCCCTAGGAGTAGTGTCTCTGACTAGTAATAAAAACATTCGGCGTCCAGGCTTCGAACTTCACCACTGCTTGACTTCTGAATGAAAATCGTCAGAAGCACCTGCTGAAGACTTCTGGCATAAGAAGTCACCCCCGTTCCGCAAATGGCCTTGGCAAAGAGAGCGGAGGAGCGGACAGAGGTTCAGGGCACTCCCTTGCCCTTGGGGTGGGAAACTGCCCCTAAATGACTGAAGATTCAGCATCGAAAAATGGCATGAGGATGCAGAAAACAACAGAAATCATTGCATTAAAGAAATATAACGTGTGTCCACAGAACAGGTCGCCAGTAATTGAAAAAAAAATTCTTGATGAGCTCTCCATTGGCAAAATATTCTGGACTAGTCCCCCATTCGGATCTACAGAAGAGGACTGCCAAAGGGAGGTGACCATGAGAAAAGATCGAATAGCCAAAGAAAGTATAACGCTCTACGAGTCGGAGCCTGGAAGGGTAAAAGTTGGTAGAGAAGCTAGAAAATTTGAAAAGAGAAATGCTAAGGTTCGGTCTAGATATAATAGGGGTCAGTGAAGTGAAGTGGATAGAAGACAATTTTTGGTTAGATGAGTATAGGGTAATATCAACATCAGGGGAGAATAGTATAACGGCAGTAGAATACGTTATGAATAGGAAGCTAGGGCGGAGAGGGAGTTACTGTGAACAGTTCAGTGATAGGGTTGTTCGCATCAGAATCGACGGCAGACCAACTATGACAAGGATAGATCAGGTACACATGTCAACGTCGCAAGTTGAGGATGAAAAACCAGAGAGGGTATATGAGGATACGGAACGGGTAATTCAACATATAAAGGAAGATGAAAATCTAATAGTCATGGCGATTAGAATGCGGTTATAGGGGAAGGAGTAGCAGAAAGCGTTGCGGGAGAACGTGGGATTTGTAGTAGGAATGAAAGATGAGTAAGACTAATTGACTTCTGCAATAAATTTCAGTTGGTAATAGCAAATACTCTGTTAAAGAATCGCAAAAGATTGGAAAAGGTAAGAACAGAGTACGCGAAAGAACTTGCCCCCCTTCTGACAGCCGCGTACCGCAAGTCTGTAGAGGAACGGAAGGTTCCAAATGATTGGAAAAGAGCACAGGTAGTCCCAGTCTTCAAGAAGGGTCGTCGAGCAGATGCGCAAAACTATAGACCTATATCTCTGACGTCGATCTGTTGTAGAATTTTAGAACATGTTTTTCGCTCGAGTATCATGTCGTTTTTGGAAACCCAGAATCTACTCTGTAGGAATCAACATGGATTCCGGAAACAGCGATCGTGTGAGACCCAACTCGCTTTGTTTGTTCATGAGACACAGAAAATATTAGATACAGGCTCCCAGGTAGATGCTATTTTCCTTGACTTCCGGAAGGCGTTTGATACAGTTCCGCACTGTCACCTGATAAACAAAGTAAGAGCCTACGGAATATCAGACCAGCTGTGTGGCTGGATTGAAGAGTTTTTAGCAAACAGAACACAGCATGTTGTTATCAATGAAGAGACGTCTACAGACGGTAAAGTAACCTCTGGCGTGCCACAGGGGAGTGTTATGGGACCATTGCTTTTCACAATATATATAAAAGACCTAGTAGATAGTGTCGGAAGCTCCATGCGGCTTTTCGCGGATGATGCTGTAGTATACAGAGAAGTTGCAACATTATAAAATTGTAGCGAAATGCAGGAAGATCTGCAACGTATAGGCACTTGGTGCAGGGAGTGGCAACTGACCCTTAACACAGACAAATGTAATGTATTGCGAATACATAGAAAGAAGGATCCTTTATTGTATGATTATATAATAGCAGAACAAACACCGGTAGCAGTTACTTCTGTAAAATATCTGGGAGTATGCGTGCGGAACGATTTGAAGTGGAATGATCATATAAAATTAATTGTTGGTAAGGCGGGTACAGGGTTGAGATTCATTGGGAGAGTCCTTAGAAAATGTAGTCCATCAACAAAGGAGGTGGCTTACAAAACACTCGTTCGACCTATACTTGAGTATTGCTCATCAGTGTGGGATCCGTACCAGGTCGGGTTGACAGAGGAGATAGAGAAGATCCAAAGAAGAGCGGCGCGTTTCGTCACAGGTTTATTTGGTAAGCGTGATAGCGTTGCGGAGATGTTTAGCAAACTCAAGTGGCAGACTCTGCAAGAGAGGCGCTCTGCATCGCGGTGTAGCTTGCTCGCCAGGTTTCGAGAGGGTGCGTTTCTGGATGAGTTATCGAATATATTGCTTCCCCCTACTTATACCACCCGAGGAGATCACGAATGTAAAATTAGAGAGATTCGAGCGCGCACGGAGGCTTTCCGGCAGTCGTTCTTGCCGCGAACCATACGCGACTGGAACAGAAAAGAGAGGTAATGACAGTGGCACGTAAAGTGCCCTCCGCCACACACCGTTGGGTGGCTTGCGGAGTATAAATGTAGATGTAGAGATTTGCGTTAGATTACATAATAGTCAGCCAGAGATTCCGAAATAAGATACAGGATAGAGGCTCAGATCGCAATTTATTAGTACTGAAGAGTAGGCTAATTTTTAAGAGACTACTTACGAAGAATCAGTGCTCAAAGAAGTGGGATACGAAAGTACTAGGGAATGAAGAGATACGCTTGGAGTTCCCTGAGGCTGTAGATACTGCAATAAGGGATGGCTCAGCAGGCAGTTCAGTTGAAGAGGAATGGACATCTCTAAAAATGGCAATCGCAGAAGTTGGAAACAAAAACAGAGGTATAAAGGAGGTAACTGCGGTAAACCAAGGGTAACAGAAGAAATACTTCCGTTGATTGACGAAAGAAGGAAGTACAAAATGCTCAGGAAAATATAGGAATATAAGTCAGTTACGAATGAAATAAATAGGGGGTGCAGGGAAGATAAAGTGAAATGGCTACATAAAAAATAGAAATCGAAAATGAAATGCTCCTCCGATCCGGAGACTGGAGGGTACATGGCTCCGAATTTCGATTAGAACTTGCCTAGTACCATTCAAGACAGGGTATGTCCTGAACTGCTCCCAAATTTCGGCAACGTGTTGGATGACCACATCGTAGGTTTGGAGGGCTCCGATCGCAAAGTCTGCAGGGATCTCGAACGGTAATTCGAACGCACTGATCATTGTGACACAGAGTCCAGCACGGTCAACGGTGACGTCAGAGTGATCGAAGCGTAGTCCTCTCGTGGGCCTCTCGTATAATTTTGTCTCATGCCGGGTCGTCAATCATTTCAACTTAGACAGTAGTACTGACTATGGAAATATGGATCCCTATGAGATCGCTCGGCGGTATCTTCGCTTCGTCGCGAAGGAATCGATCGACATAGAGAGTACTGAACGGGCGAAATCGAGACAAAAAGTGAATCGCAATGTCGCTTTGCGGTAGATGTATTACATGGTGTATTGTTGGGTAAACGACGGCATGCGGTCACGGCCGCCGTAAACACAGACACCGGCTAGCAGCGCCTCGCTGCGGAACGCAGTCACGTGTCCGCGCCGTACCACCCCCGAAGGCCGACTGCTCGCCAGTTGGTCTCACGCGGCCGAATGCACCCCGTACCAGTCCTACCACCAAGGAAAAATCCCAGGCAGTTCCGGGAATCGAACCCGGTTCCCCATCGTGGCAGTCAGCCACGCTGCCCACTCAGCTACGAAAGTGAGCACAGATGACAAGTAACTTCCGCAAAGTATTCGCGCATACCAACTGCGGCGCTTCGTCTGGACATCCGCAGATTATTTTACCTTTCTATGACCGTAATGAAATATTAGCTTAGTGGGTTCCAGAACGTAGACTACGACATTTTTCTCCAGTCATGTTCTGAACCGAATGCGTTGTTTGGATAAGAACTTCGATGATTATTTTTGTTGCAGGTTCGTATTTCCACGAAACATTACAATCATCAAATACAATGCAGTTACATATATACTTAAATATTCACAGTCCAACAACATTTCTTGTCGTCATTTTTTTATGTTTTCCGTCGTTTCCTAGTTGCTTCTATATTCTTGGAGACGTGGATCGTCTGTTGCAACCAAATGAAACGCTGTTCGTATTGTGTCATACGCGTTTCGCTTCTTTTTATTTGTGAAGCATCTTCAGTGGCCTGTAATAAATGTTTGTTGTATGTATATAATAACTGCGTGATATAATAGATAGAAATACGTTACTACGTTACAGTTTTTGTTATTCTCTTGTTGTTAGAAGGGGAAAATTTTTTTTGATCTGAATAGTAATTTCACTTTCACACAGAATGTTGTTTCTTACATAACAGCAGGAGAGTAACAACGAGCTGTAACGTACCTGTAATTATCATTTCACGCAATTCTTACATACCTACAAGAAGCGTATTACAGGCTACCGAAGATGCTTCAAAAATGAAAAGAAGTGAAACTTGTATGGCACGCGACAATATTTTTCATTATTTTATCCTTACGGAAACTAAAATATTAATTGCACGTAACAGGTGATAACGTAGCAGAAACTTTTGACTGCTGTTAAACAATTACAATTATTTGCAAAACTAATTGATAGTACCAGTTAACATTGCTCGAAATGTGTATACAGTCAACGTATTGTCTGGCATCAGACTACCACACTACAGAAATTATCCAGCATTTGTCTCATAAATATTTAAGCATACAGTCATATAAACTAGACCTACGATTTAATTCCCTTATTGCACTGTGACTCGACATTAATCAACGCATAAAGTCCCTCTTACTAGCATAATAACTGTAATTGAACCTTAGTGATAGTTACCAATGAAAAGTAACTTTTCCTCCTTTGACGAATTTCTATTCACATTTATAGCAACAACAGTTCAGTATCATTACTGTTCGTAATAAATAAATATGTAAACAAAGGGCAATTATGTATAATACTAAGATTTCGGTCTTGCTGCAAAATGTAAACAACACCTTAACATTAACGTCACGCGAATATTTCGGTCAGATGTTGGCAACATGCGCAGTACGCTGTGCTCAGAATAAAACTTTCTCGGTTTTCAAGCCGTGTCAATTCCAATAAAATTTTACTGGAATCGACGCGGCTGGAAATCCAAGAAGATTTCATTTAGTCATGCCGCCGCGAAAGACTCCGGGGACATAAGCTATGCTCGCTCCATGGATCTTCCTCACACAGTACAAGTATCTATGTAGAAAGAATTCAGGCACTCTGAACTGGAGTACATATAATGAGCACTCTTCAGTTTTTCAGTCTAATTCCGTCGCTACTTTGGAGGTATCCCGTTCCAAAGTACCGTGGTTTTCGTACACGGGTTGCATAGACGTCTTAACAATTTGCAATCGATATCCGGAATGAACTAAGCGTATAAATTTGAAGAGATAAACGCTAGGGCATTTAGCTTGTTGGAAACAAGTTTCCCAGCTCATGTTTTGTTATAGGAAAAGAAACGACAGTCTCCGCTATTTCTTAGGTTTTGTGCTGCACCTTATCGTGTTGCTCAGTCTCTAATTTAGTAAATTGTGCTTCAGGGGCAGTGCGAAATGAGCTCCTAGTACGCCAAACTGACAGTGGATTGCTGACAAACATCCAATTTGATGCGATGACATGTAATAAACTATCGATTTATCACACACCGAAATATTTTTATGGACGATTTTCTTTCGTTTTTGCTTTCAAGTGCCATATACTTAAGCTTCTTTCTTTCTTGGAGAAATTAAAATATTAATTGCAGATACTCATTATCCTCTTAGAGGGGATTGTTACTGTTGTTGTTTTAGTCTTCAGTCCTGAGACTGTTTTGATGCAGCTCTCCATGCTGCCCTGTCCTGTGCAAGCTTTTTCATCTCCTAGTACTTACTGCAACCTACATCCTTCTGAAGTATTATTACTACGAATTATTATTGTGATTATTTTGAAATGAACAAAATTTTTGCAGATCTATATAATCCGGAGATAATGATCCACATTGTTGTATACAAATATCTCATCCGAACTGGCAAATAGAAAGAGGGGGAAAAAACGACTATCTCCACTATGTGATCAGAAGTATTCGGGCACCTGGCTGAAAACCGAGCAGCCGTTCGCCTGGATTACGGCGTATTTGGACTCGACCGTCGACTTGGTGCAAAAAGAAACGTCATTCATCCAACCAGACGACACGTTTCCACTGATCCACGGCCCAGTTCGATGATTCCGTGTCCTGCGCAAATGTAACTGACAATGTCGTTGTGTCAACATGGGAACACGTAGGGGTCGTGTCGTCTGCTGCAGGGCCCCATACTTAACAATGTGCGCTGAACGGCGAGCTCCGAAACACTTGTGCCTGGACGAGCATCGTACTCAGTTGTCAAATCTGCCACAAATCAGCGCGTGTCCTGCTTTGCAGAGCGAATGGGTCTCCGACCTCCACGTTATGTGATAAAGCGGAGAAGTCCCACGCGCACCCGCTTCTCGACATTTCGCAGTCCTTCAGCCACTTTCCATACACATCCGCGACAGTAGTAGGGACACAGCCGCCCAGCTTCGCCATTTCTGGTATGCTAGTTCCCAGGCGCTTACACTGAAGAGACAAAAATCGTGGGATACCTTCTGAAATCGTATCGGACCTCCTTTTTCCCGACGCAGTACAGCAGCTCGACGCGATCGCAACAAATCGTTGGAAATCCCCTGCAGAAATACTGAGCCACGCTGCTTCTGTAGCCGTCCATAACTGCGAAAGCGTTGCCGATGCAGAATTTTGTGGACGAACTGACCTCTCGATTACGTCCCATAAATGTTCGACGGAATTCAAGTTGGGCGGTCTGGGTGGCCAAATCATTCGCTCTAATTGTCCAGAAGGTTCTTCAAACCAGTCGCGAACAATTGTGGCCTTGTAACACGGCGCATTGTCGTCCATAAGAATTCTATCATTGTTTGGGAACGTAAAGTCCGTGAATAGATGCGAATGGTCTACTCCAGTCAATATTCGGCTGAGTTGGAGCGGAGGACCCAGTCCATTACATGTAAACACTGCCCACACAATTATGGAGCTTGCACAGTGCCTTGTTGACAAATTGGGTCGATGGCTTCGTGGGATCTGCGCCAAGATCTAACCTACCGTCGGTTATTACCAAATGTAACCAGGCTTCATATGACCAGTCTACGCTTTTGCAGTCGTCTAGGGTCCAACCGATATGGCCACGAGCCCAGGAGACACGCTGCAGGCGACATCGTGCTGTTAGCAAACGTATCACGTCGATCATCTGCTGCCATAGCCCAATAAGCCAAATTTCGCTGCACTGTCCTAGCGGATACGTTCGTCGTACGTCCCACACCGATTTATGCGATTATTTCACGCAGTGTTGCTTGTCTGTTATCACTGACCACACTAACTACGCTGCCCTTGGTCACCAAGCGTAGGCCCGTGGTGAGAGGTAATGCCTGAAATGTGGTATTCTCGGCACAATCTTGACGCTATGGATCGCAGAATATTGAATTCCCTAACGATTTCCGAAATGGAATGTCCCATGCATCTAGCTCCAGCTATCATTTCGCGTTCAGAGTCTGTTAATTACCGTCGCGCGGCCATAAACACGTCGGAAACATTTTCACATGAATCACCTAATTACAAATGACAGCTGCCTTTTTTTTCCTTTATTGATTTTCAATTCCCCCCGAAGGGGGCGGGCTGGCAGCAGCTTAGTACGCTGCTCTACAGCCTACAGGCTTTTATTTTAAAAAACGGAAGAAGAAAAGAAACAAGAAAAACAGGCGATAAAACGGTGACGCCAAGTGTAAAATGGCGAAAAAAATGCGGAAAGTTAAAACAGAAAGCAAAAGGGGTTGGCAACGTTAATAAAAGACAAAGGGATCAGACAAGTAACATAGTACACACACAATTAAAAAAAAAAAACACGGCGACAGTCTGATTTCTGTTCGCAAGAGATAAAAGGCACACCCAGCGACAGTATGATGGCCGTTCGCAACACTTCCCAAAAAACAACACGGAACGCTCACTGTAGAACACTCACTGTAGAACACTCAATGTAGAACACTGCACGAAAGTGGCGGCACAAAGATGACACTCCCGAGCCAAATGCAGATGGGGGGGGGGGGGGGGGGCCTGGAGGAGGGGGAAGAACAAGGAGGGAGGAAGGGAAAAAAA
Organism: Schistocerca americana; assembly: GCF_021461395.2. Lineage (NCBI taxonomy): Eukaryota > Metazoa > Arthropoda > Insecta > Orthoptera > Acrididae > Schistocerca > Schistocerca americana. The sequence continues at coordinate 33,366,672 of NC_060123.1, forward strand.
CGAAAAAGGGGGGGGGGGAACCAAGGAGGGAGAGGACTAATAAAGGGGGAGAAGGGCAGACGCGAGAGGGAATGAGAGGAGGCAGAGGAGGGAAATGTCAAAGGACTCGGGGGAGAGAAAGCTGCGTCAATGCACTGACCTTTTATATCTTATGTACGTGACGCTACTGCCATCTGTGTATATGCATATCGCTATACCATCAATTTTGTTACTTCAGTGTACATCAGTGGATTTCCCCATTTGCGGCTCATACCGTTGCATGAATGATTCCAAGTCGTCTCTATTCTTCTCATCCGTGACGATGTTGCAAACTTTCAGGAACGCCGGAGAAGGATAAATGTGTCAATCTGAAGTAAGGGACCCTGGCCCTGAAACGACTGAGTCGAAACGTATAAGTGAAAATCCTTCTCAAACTTCTGGAATGTACAGTACGTACAGGTACTGTTGTTGCTGAGATTGTAGGATAGGCAACTTTCAGAAGTGGTTGTATGGACCAAAACAAGAAAAAATGCCCAGTAAACACGAGCTCTAAAACGCTTGCTGCTGCATCACCACAGACGCCTACTGCAGCGGCAACACCGCACACAGACCAGCAATGCGTGTTGCCAGCTCCGCTGCGAAGTCGGTCAGACGCAAGAGTGTTTGCCAGCAAGTACCACAGTTGACAACAGACACCTAGGTGCGGCTACTGTCCATCAGAGGGCATCAACCAACAGCAGAGGAAGGGGGCGCGACGATTAACGAACTATTTCCTGTCGATCACGTGTATGCAAATAGCATGGGAAATATTCTTCCGTCCGGGGCTAAATAAGCCGGCGCCCGGCCGTTCAGTGGGCAGTTCTCGACCCGACGACTGCGGAGAAGTTCGGCCGGTCCAGCGGGCTCTCTTCCGTAACAATTGTGATACGCCGCTTCCGTCGTGTTATGCTAGCTACCAGCTGACTTCGACGTGGAACACTTGTACGGGTATAGAGTCGAAGGGAACTCAGATTGTAGGAATTAGTTGTTATTTGCTTGATCTGCAGAAGTGATCCTTATTGTTTAGTTGGTTTTGAAGAGTATTTTATTGTTGGTGGTTTATTGTAGTTTCCTTAATAAATAAATTGGCAAAATGATATCGTTCTTGCTCTGTAGATTTAGCAGTGGCAACGAGTTTGTTCAAATTCCTGCATTGCTCCGTTGTTTATTGTCATGGCTGAAGATATTCCAGGTGTCGATGCGCTGTCGGCTCGATTCCTTGAGCTGTTGGATCATATGCAACACGAGAAGGAACTACTGATTCAGCATCTGCAGCCTTTGACCAGTGTTCCTCCGGGGGTTCCAGCATCGGCCACTCCTGCCACGTTCCCGCCATTTGACAAGTCTATTGAACCATGGAGTAATTATGCGGCTCTCTTGGAACAACGTTTCCTTACCCATGGAATCATCGACAGCCAGCGTTTTGCGTTTTTTCTTGCCTATGTGGGTCCTGACATTTATCACTTAGTGCAGCAGTTGCATCTGGAGGTAGAACCCCATCCCCTCCCTTACGAACAGCTGACCTCCAGTTTAGCAGAGTATTTTGATGCCCAAGTCCACATCGTGGCAGCTCACCACAAGTTCTTCAACTGTCAGAAGCTTCCATCGGTCTTACAAGGAACAGATTGCTTGCCTTCAAGAGCCCTTCCGGGACTTCTAGTTCTCTTGTGCCAACCTGGAGTATAAACAGTTGTATGGCTCAGCCCTCATTCGCAACATGATTCTGGTCCATGCTCCTGACGATACCCTGCGAACGGATCTGCTGAAGCTGAAGGATCCCTCCTCGGACGCGTGTCTGTTGGTCATCCATACCCATGAACCGACGCCGACAGCCTGCGGCGGACTCCCCGCCGCCGCTTCCTCCTCCTCCTCCTCCTCCTGACCAGGTTACAGGTTCTCAGGCTAAGCACCGTCAGAGTTTGCCCTCCTGTCATCAACGTTTCCTTACCCAACAGCGCCATGATTGTTGTTTCCGACTGATGGTCTATTCTGCCTGCGGGATGAAGGGTCATCAGGCCAATGTTTGCCACTCCTCTTCGTCAATGGGGATGGACCTCACAGCTTCGGACCCTCCTGACTCGGCCTTAGGGGATTCTGACCAGCTGCCGAGAGTTTCTTATGTCCAGTCGGTCCCCCCCCCCCCCCCCACACATGGCAGGGTCCATTGCTCTAACGGTCCAGATCACCAGGACACCTCTCCATTTCCAGTTGGACACAGGGTCCTCAGCTACTATTGTTGACAGTGACGCTCACCACCACTTGGGTGCTCCGACACTCCACCTGTTCACGACCCTCTTTAAGAGCTATGGTGATGACATTATCTGTGTGCATGGGGTGGTTCCTGGCGCAGTTGTGGTATCTCATGATGTCACCACCCGAGATTTCGTCCTAGCCTCCTCCCACAGCCACTAATCTGTTAGGGATGGGTCTTTTTCATTCTCTTGGCCTTGAGATCCATGATTCAGCCCCAGCGGTCCGATCTGTGTCCCCTGACGCTCTTTTACAGAAGATTTTTGATTCCTACCCTGACGTCTTCTCTGATTCCTCTCCGGGGGTGTCCAGTTTCGAACCGCACTTCCAACTACTTCCCTCAGCACTTCCGAAGTTTCACAAGGCTTGTCTCATGCCTTTCGCCCTGTGGGACGCCCTACACAAGAAACTGCATCACCTCAAGGCGGCGGGAGTTCTGACACTGGTTCACCACAATCACTAGGCTTCACCCATTTTCATCCTCGAAAAGCTGAATGAGTCCCTCTGTTTTTGTGGCGATTTCAAGGCCACCGTCAATGCCCAGCCTGTCATTGACTCTAATCCCATCCCGAAGGTCGATGATATTTGTCCAAGTTGGTGGGTGGAAAGATCTTCATCAAGACCGATCTTAGGGAAGCATACCTCCAGCTACCTATCGACGCTGCCTCTAAAGAGGTTCTCATCATCAATACTCCCTTTCCTCTCTTCTGGTACAACCGTCTACCATTTGGGATCGCCAGGGCTCCAGTCATCTTTCAGCACTTTCTGGAGTCAGTGACTAAGGAGGTCCCCAGCACTGCCTATTGCTTAGACGACATCTTAATTGCAGGGATCTCAGCCCCGGACTTAATGCAGAATCTTTGGCGACTTTTCACGGTTCTGCAGGCTGTGGGGTTGCAGTGCAACAGGGCCAAATGTCAATTTTTGTGCAACATGTGACCTATCTCGGCCATGCCTTGAGTGCCGCAGGTATTCGCCCCACATCACAACACCTCAAGGCCATTCAGTGGCTCCTTATGCTGACAAACGTCTCCCAGCTCAAATTCTTCTTGGGTCAGCTATACTATAATCGACGTTTCATCCCACATGCTGCGGCTCTGGCAGAGCCTCTGCACTGCCTGCTTTGCAAAAATGTTCCCTGGACCTGTCCGCCAGAATGTGATCGGGCTTTCCAGCATCTCAAATCTGCTCTTTTTGCTCCATCATGCCTCATCCCATACGACCTCACCAAGCCTCTTATTTTGACCTCTGTAGCATCGGATTATGGGCTGGGGGCTGTGTTGTCTCATATTGTTGACAGTGTTGAGTGTCCAATGGCTTCTGCCTCGAAAAGCCTATCACAAGCACAGCACAACTATAACCACATCGAGAAGGACGCCTTAGCCATTGTATTTGGATTCCAGAAGTTCCACAACTTCATCTACAGCTGCCAGTATATGCTCTACACAGACCACAAGCCCTTGGTCTCCTTGTTCAGCGCCACATCTGCCATCCCTACCCAAACCACTCACCGCCTGCAGCACTTGGTGTTGTTCCTCGCAGGATACACCTACAACATTCGTTATAGGGCCATGGCCCTCCATGCCAATGCCAATCTTCTTTCTCAACTTCCTGTGGGGGTGGATTCTGACTTCGATGCTGTCCCAGTTGCTTGTTTTCATTTGGATGATGCAGCCTCCTCTGCCATCACCTCACCGTCACTAAACAACCGGCTTGTCACACAGCACATGGCCTCGGACCCAGTTCTCCAGACGATTCTGCAACACATTCACCTCGGGTGGCCCTCCAATTGTCGTCAGGCGTCAGACCCAGAGGTTTGGGCTTACTGGCCATGCTGTAAAAAATTTTCCATCAGCGACAGGGATCCCTTTCTCTTACAGGACACTGATCGTTGGCATGTCATGATATCTTCCTCCCTCTGTCAGTGGGTCCTCATGCTCCTATATGTCAGGCACTTGGGGATCGTCCTGATGAAGTGCCTCACCTGCCAACATGTCTATTGGTGGGGAATTGACAGCAATGTCATCCACATAGTGGTTTCCTGCTCCTCCTGTCAGTGTCAGTAGTCAGTGCCACCACAACGCCTGCTTCCATGGCCTCCAACTGCCGCCCTGTGGTTCAGACTCCATCTGGATTTTGCGGGTCCATTCCTAGGGTCCTACTGGCTCATTTTGGTAGACGCCAGCAGTATCTTTCCATACGTTGCATGCATGTTCTTGACGACTGCTGCTCGCACCATTCAAACCCTCTCTCATATTTTCGCCATTGAGGGTCTATCAGATGCGATTGTGATAGACAACAGACCGCAGTTCACCTTAGCAGAGTTTACTTCCTTCTGTGCTACTTTGGGCATCCAGCTGCTCCATTTCATCCCATATCCAATGGGTTCGCTGAAAGGTTTGTCAGCTTGTTTAAATTGTAGATGGCCAAACTGTGTCAGCATCACTTCCAGGCAGCTGCCCTCAACATCTTCGTGTCTATTTATCATTCTTCTAGTCACAATGGATCCTCTCCAGCAGAGAAGCTGCATAGCTGCCCTCATAAAACACCCTTGTCACTGCTGTTTCCTGTTTTCCCTCATCTGGCCTATGGCCTATGGCACGACTGCGGTTCTCCCCACAGGATCCCGTCCGGGCGTTGGTGTTTCCCAAGGGCCGCCCCTGATGGGCTCCCGCCAAGGTCTTCATGCTTTGTGGCCACTCATGACAACTGTCAACCAGCTACGGCACCGTCGTGGACCGGGCCCAGCGCTGCCACTGTCTCTGGGACCGCACCCGGTCTGAGGTCTTCAGGGGAGGCCGAGGGTTCTTCGAACGTCCCTCCGCCGCCGCCGCCGCCGCCGCCGCCGCCGTCGCAGCCGCCACTGTCACAGAGTCCCTGTGAGCGGGTCTCTCGCCTATGAATGTCGATGAGGTTTCCCCAGCCACCAGTACCTCCGCTGCCAACCGTGGTCTTGTTCCACCAGCGGAACCTGGGACCGACACGAAGATGTGCCTTCGCCTCGCCCCTGGGAGGGGTGGGGGGAAGGACTGCTACTGTCACCACAGACGCCTACTGCAGCGGCAACACCGCAGACAGACCAGCAATGCGTGTTGCCGGCTCCATTGCGAAGTCGGACCGACGCAAGATTGTTTACCAGCAAGTACCACAGTTGACAACAAACACGTAGGTGCGGCCACCGTCCATCGGAGGGCATCAACCAACAGCAGAGGAAGGGGGCGCGACGATCAACAAATTATTTCCTGGTGATCACGGGTGTGCAAATAGTCCCGGAAATATCCTTCCGCGAGCGGCTAGATAAGCCGGTGCCCGGCCGTGCAGTGGACAGTTCTCGACTCGCCGAGTGCGGAGATCGGCCGGTCCAGCGGTGTGTCACCTCGATCATCCTGGCTTCCGCAACGATTGTGATACGCCGCTTCCGTCGTTTTACGTTGGCTACCAGCTGCTAACAGCCGACTTCGACGTGGGACAGTTTTACAGGTATAGGGTCGAAGGGAACTCTGGTTGTAGGAATTAGTTCCCGCATAATGCATGACATTTAAATTTATTATTTCTGTGCTACTAACTATGTTCGCAATAAATTTCGCAGGTAATATACACATACTGCACTAAATGCACCTACGAAAGTATATCTGGTAGAAAACATAGCTCGGAGGATATGACTCCATGAACACTGAGATCCGTCAAGAACAGCCGCATTGTTCATGACGTTTAAATTTATCACTTCTTTGGTACTAACTCTATCCGCAACACATTTCGCAGACATTACCTACATATGCCGCTTGATGTACCTATACGAACATGTCATTGTACTTCACATATGACGCCATTGACACTGAGATACGTGGAAAAAAATGCCGCATCGCCCGTGAAGTTCTAATAAATTTATTCTTTAGTACTAAGCCACTCCAACAGTTAGGGACATCCCTGGTATATGACAGCGCTTTTGGCGACTTCGAACCGTGCAGCACAAACCGTTGTAGGCGAAAACCAATAATCAAATGGTTCAGATGGCTCTGAGCACTATGGGACTTAACTTCTGAGGTCATCAGTCCCGTAGAACTCAGAACTACTTAAACCTAACTAACCTAAGGGCATCACACACATCCATGCCCGAGGCAGGATTCGAACCTGCGACCGTAGCGGTCGCGCGGTTCCAGACTGTAGCGCCTAGAACCGCACGGCCACTCCAACAAACCAATAATCGTCTGTAGAACTATGAAGAGGCGTTACTATAGAGAAGTTTACAAAATCGCTTTGTAATCACGCGAAGCAGTTGCGCCCATCGAACAGAAACTGTCCAGAATCATATTTCTTAATTTGGATACTACACTAATACATTTGTACATTACGCATACTTCTTTGTACCACTGTTTCATAATCTCAAAGATATTTTCCACGAATACGTGGAAACGAAATTTTTTTCGATACTTCTACATCTACATCTACATACATACTCCGCAATCCACCATACGGTGCGTGGCGGAGGGTACCTCGTACCACAACTAGCATCTTCTCTCCTTGTTCCACTCCCAAACAGAACGAGCCCTAATCTCTCTTATCTTATCTTTCTGGTCTTTCCGCGAAATATAAGTTGGAGGCAGTAAAATTGTACTGCAGTCAGCCTCAAATGCTGGTTCTCTAAATTTCCTCAGTAGTGATTCACGAAAAGAGCGCCTCGTTTCCTCCATAGACTCCCACCCAAGTTCCTGAAGCATTTCCGTAACACTCGCGTGATGATCAAACCTGCCAGTAACAAATCTAGCAGCCCGCCTCTGAATTGCTTCTATGTCCTCCCTAAATCCCACCTGATAGGGATCTCAAACGCTCGAGCAGTACTCAAGAACCGGTCGTATTAGTGTTTTATAAGCGGTCTCCTTTACAGATGAACCACATCTTCCCAAAATTCTACCAATGAACCGAAGACGACTACCCGCCTTCTCCACAACTGCCATTACATGCTTGTCCCACTTCATATCGCTCTGCAATGTTACGCCCAAATATTTAATCGACGTGACTGTGTCAAGCGCTACACTACTAATGGAGTATTCAAACATTACAGGATTATTTTTTCCTATTCATCTGCATTATTTTACATTTATCTCTATTTAGAGTTAGCTGCCATTCTTTACACCAATCATAAATCCTGTCCAAGTCATCTTGTATCCTCCTACAGTAATTCAACGACTACACCTTCCCGTAAACCACAGCATCATCAGCAAACAGCCGCACATTGCTATCCACCCTATCCGAAAGATCATGTATGTAGATAGAAAACAACAGCGGACCTACCACACTTCCCTAGGGCACTCCAGATGATACCCTCACCTTCGATGAACAATCACCATCGAGGACAACGTACTGGTTTCTATTACTTAAGAAGTCTTCAAGCCACTCACATGCTTGGGAACTAATCCCACATGCTCGCACCTTAGTTAGGAGTCTGCAGTGGGGCACGGAGTCAAACGCTTTCTGAAAGTCAAGGAATATGGCATCCGTCTGGTACCCTTCAGCCATGGTTCGCAAGATTGAGAGGCACCCACATGCCTTGCTCATACTGTGGCATCAAGCAGTCAGGCCTGCAAATTGAGTGGTCTGCCAAGCGAGTGGATTCATTCTTATTTATCGAGTAACATGAACTGTCGTACTCACAATTAAGTTACAAGTTATCCTCCTATGTGAATAATACGCAACGGAAACGCACATCTGACTATCAGTAATTTACAGAACTCTGACTGTTCACTATGCACTGGCAATTCCACATTTTCTTTTTTTCTTTAACGGTTTTTATCAACACGTGGCCATCGCACTGAATATGAATGGCGCACACATTATAAATTCTGGATATCATGACAACATACAATTCGAAAAAAAAGGCCACCAATCTTTTTCTTTTCACTATCTTATTTATTCCGATAAATTCTATAACCTAAACACACAAATTCTATAACCTACAACAATAACACACGAGAAATTCCGCGCAGTGGGCATGGCTTTACATTGGTGATTCTCTACCTTATGGTCTCGTAATTATTTAACGCTACAGTGCACTTTCTGGATAGGATGGTGGATCTTTTATTATATCTCACACTTCGGCTCTCACAATCATCATCACGAAAGTTTCCTCCAGACCGAGCAGTACAAAAGGAACACGCATAACCCACTAATCTTTTGAAACTACTTCGCTAGTCTCCCATGTAAACCACACATACCCAAATTATATGACATACACCACACTACATTCATTCATTTCGCACATCTCACCAAACTGGATGTATGGATTTATTTTGTGGGAGTGCACATGTGATCAATTAAATAAATAAACTGTCATTCTTTCCCACACTGGTATCCGGCTTCGCTGTATTAATTGAAATTGAGTTATTTTTACAAAACATATGTTGTACTGACAAGAATAACGAAGAATGTTGTACCTATTTTCAATGTCGGGCGGTACTGTACCATTTCAAGATGATATGTGAAAAAAAGGGCGAGTTGCGTTTCGCAGGAGCGATGATTTCTGCAGCCGTGCTGATGCATGGACAGCAACTTCTCTGTCTCAAGGAAATTCATTATATTCGAACTGAGAATATGTTCGAGAATCCTGCAACAAACCGATGTTAAGGATATTGGTCTGTAATTTTGAGGATCCGTCCTTCTACCCGTCTTATATACTGGCGTCACCTTTGCTTTTTTCCAGTCGCTCGGGACTTTACGTTGGGCAAGAGATTCTCGATAAATGCAAGCTAAGTAAGGAGCCAATGCAGTAGAGTACTCTCTGTAAAACCGAATTGGAATCCCATCAGGACCTGGCGATTTATTTATTTTCACTATGTCCTCCATACGAGAATCTGTACGAGAGTCAAACGGCGGTATGTTTGTACGATCCCCCTGTGCGAAAGATTCCTCAAATGCTAAATTTAAAATTTCAGCTTTCGTTTTGCTGTCTTCCGTTGCCAGGCCAGACTGATCAGTGAGTGACTGGATGGAAGCCTTCGACCCGCTTACCGATTTTACGTAAGACCAGAATTTCCTTGGGTTTTCAGCAAGATCTTCACTACAAACACACTTAATTTTTTTGTTTTCGTTTCTAATAGAAAATTGGCACATTAAATATCCGGGAAGTGACGGGTTTGTCAGTTAATCTAATATAAATTCAGGTGTTCGGAAGTATTTCCTGAAGATATTTGTCGTGAATGTTGCCTTTTACGGAAGTGAAACGTAGACGATACGCAGTTCAGACAAGAAGAGAATAGTGGTGTTATAGAAGAATGCAGAAGTTTAGAAGGGTAGATCGAATACCAAAAGATGAAATACTGAATCGAATCGACGAAAAAAGAAATTTATGGCAAAGTTGACTAAACGAAAGGGATCGGTTGAAGAGACACATCACGAGGCATCAAGGAATTATCAGTTTGGTAATGGACAGAAGTGTAGGAGGTAAAAATTGCAGAGGGAGCCCAAGGTTCGACTGCAGTAAGAATATTAAAATCGATGGAGGTTGCTACCTTTATGCCGAGATGAAGAGGTTCGGGCAGGATAGACTAGCAAGGATGGCTACATGAAACAAGTGTTCAGATTGAAAGCCACATCAATAACAACGAATATTTCCGTCAACATAGTGAGCACCTCGTAGTGTCCAGCACGATTACTGATACTCCATTCTGAACAACATTTTCGAGACAATTACCTGTGTGAATGTTTGACAGTGCATCTGAGTAATAAGCTTACAATGTTTCCTTGAAGCAAATAATGACAGGACTAGTCCGCTGAAAATCTGCAAGATGTGCTAGGAAGCTTTTTAATTGCCGTACATATTTCAACGTATTATCTCCATTAAGTAGCACCATTCGCATGTATGCAGCTCTTCTCAACACAAAGGCCCTTTCGCCGGGAAGAGAAAAGTAGGCCACTGTTCTCACACTCTCACAGTTTTCTTCCGTGAACGACGCAGATTCCAACACAGACTATATGCATAGTCTGTTGCACGGAGCGCTAGAACACTCGCTTTCACAGTGAAGTGAAAAACGAAATAAATTTCATGCAAGCAACGAAATGTCTCGGTAAGAGTCTATTAATGCTAAGGATATGCTCAGGACAACATTCTAAGGAAAGTGGTTTTCTTTTTCTTCCCACGAATTTTGTGTCTAATGTGCTAGATTTGTACATGATAATGTGGTTGACAGTAATGAACGTCTATAGTGTTTGAAGTTGTACTATGCCATATGGATTAATATGGGATAAACATTATTGGATTAAGGGGAAATGCTGTTGGCACAGAACCTACTTCTCCCTGGGAGCATCAAGTAGACTAACGAGCTGGCGCACGCATCATCATCATCATCATCATCATCATCATCATCAAGTACCATACACCCTGATCTGCAAGGCAATCTAGTTTGCTTCATACACTGTCGCTCGTGAACTACATGCCACGGTCATCTTCTGTCCTGAGTGTCTAATCGAAGGTTTAAACTTCGCCAGTATCATTAAAGCAAGGTGCAGTGTTGCCCACTCTGAGGAAATTTAGGAGCAACTTACTCCAAGATAAGAATAACGTAGAGAAATTTCAGAAATGAGACCGAACTGTATACAAGAAAGGAACGCAATACTCGATGCATTGCCGTTAGTAACCGTCGGATTTTTCTTTTGCTTTTCAGAGCACGCTAATGTATGTTATCAGTCGATTCCGTAACTGATCTGGGCAAAACTCGCTCACAACAAACTCCCTTCGCCCAAAAATTCTAATAAAGGTACGGGATAATAATATTCGCAGTTCATATTTCAGACTAAAGAAGAGAGCAACTAAGTGACACACGTACTCGTTATTTACGAGCGACATGATTTGCCATGTGATCTGTGCGTTCCAGATAAATTGTACGAGGTGCATTCAAGTTCTAAGGCCTCCGATTTTTTTTCTAATTAACTACTCACCCGAAATCGATGAAACTGGCGTTACTTCTCGACGTAATCGCCCTGCAGACGTACACATTTTTCACAACGCTGACGCCATGATTCCATGGCAGCGGCGAAGGCTTCTTGAGGAGTCTGTTTTGACCACTGGAAAATCGCTGAGGCAATAGCAGCACGGCTGGTGAATGCGCGGCCACGGAGAGTGTCTTTCATTGTTGGAAAAAGCCAAAAGTCACTAGGAACCAGGTCAGGTGAGTAGGGAGCATGAGGAATCACTTCAAAGTTGTTATCACGAAGAAACTGTTGCGTAACGTTAGCTCGATGTGCGGGTGCGTTGTCTTGGTGAAACAGCACACGCGCAGCCCTTCCCGGACGTTTTTGTTGCAGTGCAGGAAGGAATTTGTTCTTCAAAACATTTTAGTAGGATGCACCTGTTACCGTAGTGCCCTTTCGAACGCAATGGGTAAGGATTACGCCGTCGCTGTCCCAGAACATGGACACCATCATTTTATCAGCACTGGCGGTTACCCGAAATTTTTTTGGTGGCGGTGAATCTGTGTGCTTCCATTGAGCTGACTGGCGCTTTGTTTCTGGATTGAAAAATGGCATCCACGTCTCATCCATTGTCACAACCGACGAAAAGAAAGTCCCATTCGTGCTGCCGTTGCGCGTCAACATTGCTTGGCAACATCCCACATGGGCAGCCATGTGGTCGTCCGTCAGCATTCGTGGCACCCACCTGGATGACACTTTTCGCATTTTCAGGTCGTCATGCAGGATTTTGTGCACAGAACCCACAGAAATGCCAACTCTGCAGGCGATCTGTTCAACAGTCATTCGGCGATCCCCCAAAACAATTCTCTCCACTTTCTCGATCATGTCGTCAGACCGGCTTGAGCGAGCCCGAGGTTGTTTCGGTTTGTTGTCACACGATGTTCTGCCTTCATTAAACTGTCGCACCCACGAACGCACTTTCGACACATCCATAACTCCATCACCACATGTCTCCTTCAACTGTCGATGAATTTCAATTGGTTTCACACCACGCAAATTCAGAAAACGAATGATTGCACGCTGTTCAAGTAAGGAAAATGTCGCCATTTTAAGTATTTAAAACAGTTGTCATTCTCGCCGCTGGCGGTAAAATTCCATCTGCCGTACGGTGCTGACATCTCTGGGACGTATTGACAATGAACGCGGCATCATTTTAAAACAATGCGCATGTTTCTATCTCTTTCTAGTCCGGAGAAAAAAAATCGGAGGCCTTAGAACTTGAATGCACCTCGTAGTAAGTGTTATGAAAGCCTTCCCAAAGTTATTGCTGTATTAATAACGTCTGAACTTTGTAAGAGCACGAACTGCCACGTCGAGTTGCATTACGACAGTGTTACAATTCGTTTACTCAAACCCCCCCTCCCCCTCTCCCCCCCCCCCCCCCCCTCCGGCTCCACGCTCCACTTCCGCCCGCCCCCGCAACTACCGATCAAGAGGTCAGAGCACTTACTGTCTGACGTCACGTGTCCAGTAGGTGTTCTCCCCGCCGCTAATAAATCTCCATTGGAACATCCGGGAACAGCCCTCTGGGGAGCTGCTGAAAATTTGAGATGTAGCATCGCGGAGCTATTGCTCTCTTGTCTGTAATCTCCTGTTAACATTAAACTTCCTTACAGACATAAGGGGAGCCTGTAAGTCTTTGTTTACCTACGGTCCCTCTTCCCGAGAACTACAAGAATAGACAGAAGACTAATGAAACGGGGCCAAAGCAGAAAGAGCGCTATCCACAAATCAGTTTCGAAAAGACATAAATAGACATTAAGTTCTTATTCAGCACTCGTTGCGTACACACACACACACACACACACACACACACACAATCGCAGATTTCAGAATTTAGGAATATCTTCAGTGATGTTAAACGGATCAAAGGAACAACGCATCTGCGGCTACATAATGAAGTGCCGTGTTGCATTTATCAAAGTTGCGTCATGCGTTATCACTGAAGCACACTTGCTTTACTGTTTTGATGCGTCAGTATGATGCTACATAAAATGTTATTTTGTGCGCAGGAAGATTACCATTTTAATAAATCTAGCTGCCCTTTAGTTAACTGAATGCGTTTAAGCTCATCTAAGGTATTTCGAAAAGTCTTAAAAACAACGACTTCCGATTTGGAGTATGAAGAATTAGAACTGTGGTAACACCCGTGCTCTCAACGTTCCGCCAGAACAACTCGACAGCTACGGAAATGCATCTACTAGCACTACAAGAAACTAGTTACCAGGAACAGGAAAACTGGGAACTTATAAACACGTTCTCTACTACAGTGGATCGGAAGATGGAAATTTCCAAAAACGGGAGTAACTGATTTCCAATTAATTACTAACAGGGTAGCTGTTATGAGACTAAGACATAGATTCACAGATATATTTTTTGCTTAATTATTTATTTCGCTTTGGTCCTATGACTTCTTGTGCAATTGTACATTGCGTGCCTCTATGACTTTTGCGAGATGCATTGGAGTTGTCTAAACATTCTCTTGTGAAGACTAATATTTCAAATATGTGCAGGTCTGGAAGGTTCAGTATCTTTAATGTCCGGAAAAGAGCGTGACAAGAATCTGGCCTCTTTATGTTGCATATGATTCTGATAGCTCGTCTTTGGGCTTTAAGTACCGATCAACAACAATGTGTATTACACCAGAATATTGTTCCATATCTGATTGCTGACTAGAAATGTGCGTATGATTCCTGAATTCCGTTTCTCTGTTACAGCTTGTGTGTAGCATCCATAGCATATAACAGATGGGTGACAGTTTAGCTGTAAGAACTTTCACATGTTTTCCATTTTAGATCGTTCTGCACATGTATTCCCAGGAATTTCACATCATCAACCAATTTTAAACTTTTGTTATTTATTTTCAGTGAGTAGTCATGTTGTTGCTTAGGGTGGGCTATATAACAAATTCATGGCTACCGTTTCGTTCAGCCCATCTGTATAGCAAAGAAGAGGATTAGCCCTAATGTCCACCCTTGTAGCACACTCTATTTCACTGTAGCATTTTCTGATGAGTATGTTGTTCTTGTTGTTGTTGTTGTTGTTGTTGTTGTTGTACTTATAACGTTTACAGTGATTTCATCTTTTTTAAGAATAATCCATTCATTTGGAATATTTCTAATTCCTCCTCTTTCCAACCTTCGTGATAGCATAGCATGGTCTATAATGTCAAATGCTTTGAACAGATCCAAAAATATTCCAGTAGCCATTTCTCAAACGCTAAATTTAAAATTTAAGCTTTCGTTTTGCTGCCTTCCGTTGCCAGACCAGACTGATCAGTGAGTGACTGGATGGAAGCCTTCGACCCGCTTACCGATTTTACGTAAGACCAGAATTTCCTTGGGTTCTCAGCAAGATCTTCACTACAAACACACTTAATTTTTTGTTTTCGTTTCTAATAGAAAATTGGCACATTGAATATCCGGGAAGTGACGGGTTTGTCAGTTAGTCTAATATAAATTCAGGTGTTCGGAAGTATTTCCTGAAGATATTTGTCTTGAATGTTGCCTTTTCTTCCCACTCCCGGGTTCGATTCCCGGCGGGGTCAGGGATTTTCTCTGCCTCGTGATGGCTGCAGGATAGCAAGCAGAAATTCATAGACTGCTGTCATTGTGGATCTTGCTTGCTTGAAACTATGCTGGTGATTTGACAGCGACTAGTTTTTGTTAATAAACTCTAGTATTCTATTACAAAAGAGCTTCTCTGAGATATTTGAGAAGCCACTGTGCTGAGCTACAGGTCTGTAATTGTTAAAATTGTTTGTGGCTCCCTTTTTGTGTGAGGAGGTTACCTTCGCAACCTTTAGAAGATTTGGAAATGTGGCTACGGAGAAGGAATGATTAAAAATATGTTTCAGTGGTTCTACAATCTAAAGTCCGGTTCGGTCTATGACTCAATCCGGAATATCATTAGAACCACTTGAAAGTTTCTTTAACGATCTGGTTGCCAGTATGAGCTCGTAACAATAGTCACGCTAAATGCTCCAACTGTCGTAGCGGGGGATAAGAAGAAAGACTGTTTCTATGAAATGCTTAAAAATGGTTCAAATGGCTCTGAGCACTACGGGACTTAACAGCTGAGGTCATCAGTCCCTAGAACTTAGAACTACTTAAACCTAACTAACCTAAGGACATCAGACACATCCATGCCTGAGGCAGGATTCGAACCTGCGACCGTAGCGGTCGCGCGGTTCCAGACTGAAGCGCCTCGAACCGCTCGGCCACCATGGCCAGCAAATGCTTAAAGAGATAATTAGTAAGATACCACGATATGATATGAAGCCTACTGCTGGAAAGGCCGCTGCTGAATTTGGAAAGGAGACCATAGCAAGGGAATAGCAGTTAGTTGGGATATCGCCCAGCGATATATCGAAATATCGGAATCAGTTGCGAAATTTTTAATCTATATTTAGCCAGCCTACATAACAGTAACATCGATATTTTCTGGCAACGTAATCGAAAATAATATTATTTTCATCGTTATCTAACTCACAATAGAGAACACTAATCCTACTTTCTTCTTAATATTGAAATATTTCCAACATTAGAACGGTACCTACGGTGTTTTACTTAGAAATTTTTGGAAATATTCTGACTGTTGTCAACTATGTATTTTCGTAATCTCTTCTCACTTGACAGTAAGGGTAGTAGAAATGTCTGAAATGTACTACTCGAAATCTCTTCTGTTTGTGTTGTTCATGGATTGTTGTGTATCTATATCAGTGATTTTGTAGTATGAAGACAAAAAAAAAAGACAGTCGGTCTCAAAAGTTATGCATGGATCAATTTAAATCAAATGATAAAAGTGTGAAGCACAGTTATTGTGGGAAGCTATTCCATGCCTGGATTTTGCATTAATACATTTATCTGTTATTGAAAAATAATGTATAATCACATTCGGCTTTCCTTAATTTTTTATTAATTTATAAAACCCACTTCTTACAGTTTTAAATAACACATGCAGTTATAATCAAATTTTTAAAACCTAATTTTTGACATTGAATTATCAGAATATTGAAGTTTTTCATTCGATTAATCAATGACATGGATATTTACTACAGCAACATTCGTTTATATCGAATATCGATATTTATCGTCCGATGCCCGATTCCTAAATAGTATGGATTGAAAGCCTACATGCTGAAAGTGATGTTAGTGGAGTGAAACTACTTAGCTGTGCAAGCGCAGCCATCCTAAGGTTTATGAGCACATATTTTCCTCGGAAGGATGTTCACAAGGTAACTTCGGTATCACCAGATGGTAGAACAAGAAACCAAATAGACCATGCTGTGGTAGACCAAAGGCATGAAAGCAGTGTAATGAATGAATGAATGAATGAATGAATGAATGTGAAAACCGACAGGGTAGCCGAAACATGCACAGACCATTATTTATTTATGACAGAGGAACGGCAACGAATAGCTACAGAAAAGCCAAGGAAAGGAAAGAGCGTGAGCCAAATTGGAGAATACTGACAAGGCACAGTAGTTTGCCCTTCAGCTTCAAAGTATACAGGGTGTTACAAAAAGGTACAGCCAAACTTTCAGGAAACATTCCTCACACACAAAGAAAGAAAATATGTTATGTGGACATGTGTCCGGAAACGCTTACATTCCATGTTAGAGCTCATTTTATTACCTCTCTTCAAATCACATTTATCATGGAATGGAAACACACAGTAACAGAACGTACCAGCGTGACTTCAAACACTTTGTTACAGGAAATGTTCAAAATGTCCTCCGTTAGCGAGGATAAATGCATCCACCCTCCGTCGCATGGAATCCCTGATGCGCTGATGCAGCCCTGGAGAACGGGGTATTGTATCACAGCCGTCCACAATACGAGCACGAAGAATCTCTACATTTGGTACCGGGGTTGCGTAGACAAGAGCTTTCAAATGCCCCCATAAATGAAAGTCAAGAGGGTTGAGGTCAGGAGAGCGTGGAGGCCATGGAATTGGTCCGCCTTTACCAATCCATCAGCCACCGAATCTGTTGTTGAGAGCCGGCCGAAGTGGCCGTGCGGTTAAAGGCGCTGCAGTCTGGAACGGCAAGACCGCTACGGTCGCAGGTTCGAATCCTGCCTCGGGCATGGATGTTTGTGATGTCCTTAGGTTAGTTAGGTTTAACTAGTTCTAAGTTCTAGGGGACTAATGACCTCAGCAGTTGAGTCCCATAGTGCTCAGAGCCATTTGAACCATTTTTGTTGTTGAGAAGCGCACGAACACTTCGACTGAAATGTGCAGGAGCTCCATCGTGCATGAACCACATGTTGTGTCGTACTTGTAAAGGCACATGTTCTAGCAGCACAGGTAGAATATCCCGTATGAAATCATGATAACATGCTCCATTGAGCGTAGGTGGAAGGACATGGGGCCCAATCAAGACATCACCAACAATGCCTGCCCAAACGTTCACAGAAAATCTGTGTTGATGACGTGATTGCACAATTGCGTGCGGATTATCGTCAGCCCACACCTGTTGATTGTGAAAATTTACAATTTGATCACGTTGGAATGAAGTCTCATCCGTAAAGAGAACATTTACACTGAAATGAGGATTGACACATTGTTGGATGAACCATTCGCAGAAGTGTACCCGTGGAGGCCAATCAGCTGCTGATAGTGCCTGCACACGCTGTACATGGTACGGAAACAACTGGTTCTCCCATAGCACTCTCCATACAGTGACGTGGTCAACGTTACCTTGTACAGCAGCTACTTCTCTGACGCTGACATTAGGGTTACCGTCAACTGCAAAAAGAATTGCCCCGTCCATTGCAGGTGTCCTCGTCGTTCTAAGTCTTCCCCAGTCGCGAGTCGTAGGATGGAATGTTCCGTGCTCTCTCAGAAGCCGATCAATTGCTTCGAACGTCTTCCTGTCGCGACACCTTCGTTCTGGAAATCTGTCTCGGTGCAAACGTACCGCGCCACGGCTATTGCCCCGTGCTAATCCATACGTCAAATGGGCATCTGCCAACTCCGCATTTGTAAACATTGCACTGACTGCAAAACCACGTTCGTGATGAAAACTAACCTGTCGATGCTACGTACTGATGTGCTTGATGCTAGTATTGTAGAGCAATGAGTCGCATGTCAACACAAGCACCGAAGTCAACATTACCTTCCTTCAATTGGGCCAACTGGCGGTGAATCGAGGAAGTACAGTACATACTGACGAAACTAAAATGAGCTCTAACATGGAAATTAAGCGTTTCCGGACACATGTCCACATAACATCTTTTCTTTACTTGTGTGTGAGGAATGTTTCCTGAAAGTTTGGCCGTACCTTTTAGTAACACCCTGTATTCAAGTTCTAACAATGGGAGACAACCTCAGCATCGGAGACTAATGGTAAATGATAAAAACAAATGTGCAAGAAGTAGCCGTAGAAGTATGTGGAAAAAGAAGAAGAAGGAAGAAAAATCCACGGTTCTCAGAATAATGTGAGCAAAATGAGAAAGACAGGAGAGTAACAAAGGAAAAACATCTGCACAACGATTCCAATGAAACCAAAGAAGCATTCAAAAACGCTAATAGAGAAACCAAAAATCTTATCAGAAGGACAAAGGGAGAACATGAGGACAGTCTAATTAAAATAGAAGAAGAAGATAAAACTTCAGGGAATCCAAGAGATTTTTATAGGACAATTAGGTTCTTCAGAAGAGGATGTATAATACAGATGTGTGGAAATTTGGAAGAAATATTTTGAGGAGCTTCTAAATGTTCAAGATGGAAGTACAGATATGGAGGAACAACATAAATATCAGAAAGTAGATCCTTAGTTGCACTGCCAATAATGAAAGAGAAAGTATATTTGTAATTTTTTGCCCCATGATGGGACACAGGTAATGTGTAGTAACTACACAGTTATGTAGGGTCTATAACATGCAATTAATTCCGTATTCCGTACAGAATAAATACACGTCTACATTCACGGCAGGCGTAAAGCACATTGAATCACAGTTCCTCAGAATCCACACCACGCCGCTGTTGCTAGTCATAGAGTTTCCTCTCATAAGCAGCAGCTGTCGCTGGCGCAGTCCCCACACACTAAAAAACAATAAAGCTGCAGGGAGAGATAGAATAACTTAACTAAACAAACAGTGTTTTTCGCCTTGCTTAGTTAATTTGCAAAATTTGACCAAAAACCCACAGCTGATTCAGTTACGATGGTAAAAACAGCTGGTTGCTTAACCCTTCAAGTGGGCATGATTGATAATCCGTCCACGATCTGCTATTTCGCAGTGGGTTCGACGGATGTATCCGTCCACTGCGTTCTGTCTGTGTCTATAGCTCGTCGCTAGCCGGAATGACAAGTTACCGGCCTGCCGTTGACACTGTAGTATTAGTTGAGCTTCGTCCAGTAGATGGCAGCTCCCGTCAGGCAACACAGCGTGTCCTAGGCTAGTTATAACATTGGCCACTCGAGCGCGCGTCGACAGTATGCGTCAGTGAAGCAGCCGCAAAAGCGCGCCTTTTTCGTCTGTGTTTACCGCCGCATTAGCGAGTGATCCCTCGCAATGACGAAAAGAAGTCGTTTATTAGATTCGGAGATTGAGCAGCTGCTATTAGACTGTGACGATAATTTCAGCGACAGTTCTGAAAGTTTTCAAGATACGGATGTTGAGACTAGTAAAAGTGACTTCGATTCAGAAACATCTGACGACGAGACACTACTGCAGCAGACGGTACATGGTGCAGTTGTGCGTGCTAGTTCAGTTCGTAATCAATACTTGTTCAGTGGTAGTAGTGGTACAGTTGTGCCTCTAAAACAATATGATGTGATGACTTTTTTATGTGTTTTGTGGATGATGCTTTGTGCACAATAATAGCTGAACAGACGAACTTACATGCAGAACAGTCCCAAGCTTCTTATCCCATCTTAGCAGACCGCTCCAGGGCGCCACGGAAAAAAACACTTATTGGAATGCTTATACTTCAAGGAATTCTTCACAAACCAGACCACAAGATGTACTTTTCAAAGAGAGAATCAGTTGACAGACCTCTCTTCAGGAAACTGATGAGTGAAAAGCGGTTTCATCTTTTATTGAAATTCCTCCATTTTGCTGACAGTACCTCGTATGACCCACTAGGTACTATCAGCAGAAAACTATTCAAAATTCACCCCATTATGGAGCATCTGCCGCGTAAATTCAGTTCAGTATACGTGCCAGAAAGTAACATCACCGTTGACGAATCGTTGTTGCTCTGGAAAGGACGGCTTGGATGGAGGCAATACAGGCTCTTCTATCAAAGCGTAGCGGATTTGGCATCAAATTGTACGAACTCTGTGAAAGCAGCTCCGTGTGTGTATGGGACTTTTTTGTTTACATTCGAAAGGGCACTAAGTATGGTAGCCACTATCCAGACGAAAAAATAATCTCTCGAATTGTTTTGGAGCTTGCACACGATCTACTCGGGACAGGCCACTGCGTTTATCTTGACAACTGGCACACCAGTCCAGATTTGGTGGACAAACTAACCAGCAATAACACCGAAGTTGTCGGCACAGTGCGGCAAGACAGGAAAGGGTTCCCTGATTTCGTAAAAAAGGAGAAACTGAAGAAAAGGGAATACATAACAGGGTACAGAGGAAAGCAAATGGTAATGAAATGGAAGGACAAAGGAGATGTTGTTATGGTCAGCACCTTCCTTGACGACACTTTTTTAAATGTAAGGTCGAAGAAGGGAATCGTTCAAAAGCCACACGTTGTGATTGACTACAACAACAATATGGTGGGCGTGGATAGGTGCGATTCTCATTTACAAAGCTACCAGATGGCCAGGAGCAGGCTGAAAAAATATTATCAGAAGCTTTTCCGACACTTGTTGGACACTGCATGCTTCAATGCACAGTCCTGTACAAGAAGCACGGTGACGAACGAAGTAGAATGAGCTTCATGATTAGTGTTGGCAAACAGTTGACCATATCTTCACCACAACACGGGACATCAGAAGGACGCCCACCTGGAACACCAGAAGCAACACGCCTTACAGCCAGGTATTTTCCAGACCTTCTGCCGCCCACAACAAAGAAAACATCAACATGGAGGTGTGTGGTGTGCACGAGAAAAGGCCTCCGCTAAGAGACTTCATACTGGTGCGCAGAATGCGAAGTTTCCTTGTGTGCAGCACCTCGTTTTAAAATGTTTCACCCTGAAAGCTACGTGTAATATCGTGAAAATACGGTTTTGTTAACTTCTACAATATATTTTACTTATTTCCACGCAATACGAATTTAAATTCAACAACGAAAACATGAAGGAAAACTTTTATGCGTGATGATAGTATGCAGCACCAGCGCGCTGGCGCATATTACCTGCTGCGGAAGAGGCGCACGTGCGTAAATTACTCACTTAACCGGTTAAGAATGAAGGAGATGCAATTGCGGAACAAATCAAAAACTCGTGACCCACATTTGGAAAGAAGAAAGAATGCCAGATGCGTGGGTGGAAGTGATCATAGTACCAGACCATACAAAGGGCGATACAGTAGAATGCAGGAATTACAGAGGCATCTCATTAAATGGCACACCCTACAAAGCTATCTCCAAGATTCTCCAGAAAAACGTTGGAATTATACCAAAGAGGTAATAGATGAGAAACATGTGGAATTTATGAAGAATCGATCCATTACTGACTAGATATCTGTACAAAAAGAAGCCATATCAAAACATTGGGACTACAACAAAACAATGACAATATCGATGGTTGATTTTAAGTACACCTGAGATAGTACACGCAGAGAAGTTGTGGAAGAAAACGCAGAAGTCTGGAATACCGAAGAACATTACAAATATTGTGAAAGTTACACTGGAAGGGTCGATAGGGAGAGTGAAAATGGATGGAGAATATTCTATGGCTTTTGCATTAAAAACAGGAGTCAGGAAAGGAGACCCTCCTGTTCATCATAACGCAGGAAGCAGTGGATGCAGCAAGCAAAGCAGCAGAGAGAACTCGTGTAAGAATAAAAATGAGTGTACTAGGTTTTGCAAATGGTGTAGCATTAATCGCTGGAAATTTGGATAACCTGAAAATACTTGCAAGAAAGTTATTTAAAAAAACGAAAAAAAAGCTTTGTAAGAGGTAAATGACGAGGAAACAAATTCTTGAGGTTACAATGAAATGACAAGAAAAAATGAGAAATTCTGCTATTGATAACCGAGTGTTTGGAGAAATAGATAAGTTTAAATATCTGGGGCTAGTAGTAAACAACAAAAACGATGAGGAAACAGAAATATAAGCGAGGATCAAAGGGGATCCAGAGAGTCATATTAGCTCAACAAATTACTACTACCCAAATTTTTTGCAAGAGGAATCATAATAAGGGTATGAGGCGGAATCAGAAAGTCTTTGCCCCTATTTTTTTAGCCTAATTATGGTGGCCCAGCCTTATCTGCCAGCAGTTCCGCAGCTCTGCACTGCTGTCAGTCGTTGAAGATGGCAGTTGTACCTCACACGTCCAGGGCATACTACCAATGTAGTGTGATTCAGAGGAAGGGACGAAGGCCCATCGAAATCCACTGGGAAATGCAGCCCATGTATGGGGAAAAGTGACTTGCTTTAAGAAGTGTGAGGTGATAGTGTTGTGAGCTTCCAAGAGCCTATAAAGACATGCATGACAATCAGCGTTCGGGGAAGCCACATTCGTCAATGACTAACGACAACATTTTCCGCATGCTTGCAATAGTGAAAGCTGATTGGCATGTGCATTTCAAGGACATTTCCTGGGATCTTGTCATTTCTTACGTGAGCGTTTATGACATTGCTCATGGGTCCTTAGGGTACTGGAAGGTTTCATTCCAGTGCATGCCTTGGCAGTTATGAAAGTCAAGCGAATGATAGTTCACTGAATTTTCGCCATTGGTATACCGAGGAGGATCGCATTGTTACTGGCGATGAAAATTGGATACCGCATTTCATGCAGAAATCCAAGCAGCAGAGTATTGTGTGGAAACATCCGGGTTTGCCCGTGGCACGAAAATTCCGTTCAGTGCCTCCTGTTGGGAAAGTGATGTTAATGGCCTTCTGAGATTGCCGTGAACCACTTCTGCTGGATTTCATGCCAGTAGGTGGAACTATCAGTGCCGGCAATTGTTGTTCCACGTTCCGTGTGTGCGGGCTACAGTAGAGAAGCAGCTACAAGACATTCTGGATGTGGACAAAGTGTTTATCTTCCACAACAATGCAAGGTCACACGTAGCAATCAGAACCACTGACAAGCTCCAATGATTTCACAGGGAGAATCTGGACCATACATCATACAGCTCAAACTTCGCCCCTACTAATTTCCATGTTCCGGGTTCACTGAGCAAGTTCCTGGCAGAACAGCGATTCACATGCAATGAAACCAAGACAGCAGTCCAATGGTGGTTCTACAATCGGCCAGAGGAATTCTACCACAGGAGCGTATCAAATTTAGTGGCGTAACGTGTCAAATCTCTGAACCAGCGTGAGCACTAGCCCATGTGGAAAAATAGTGTAAAATACGTAGAATAATATGTGTCTTTGTAATTACCTACATTTATCTTACTTTGGCTACTAAAAATGTGGGTCAAGACTTTCTGATTCACCCTCATACACATAACTGCAATCAGAACAGTATTACTATGAGGGCATATATATGGAGAATAGGTAAGTATACAGAGATAAAGGTTTACGAAAATAAAATCCTGTGAAAGACATGTGGACCAGTCTGTGAGGGAAAGACTGGTGAAGGATAAAGAACAGGGAGCTGATGGAGATATATAATGAGCGAGACGTTGGAGAAGACAAGACAAGCAGGCTGGGATGGGCGGCCACAGTTATAGAAGAGAGGAGGGATCAGTACCGAGAGAAATATCAGAGAAGAAGCACATAGGACAAAAACCTTTAGACAGACCAAAAATAAGATGGATAGACCAGGCGACCATGGACCTCCAGATACTTGGAGCAAGGGAAGTAGATGTCACGGGCAGAATTCTGAGGAGACGGCTATCTAATGAGGCCAAAAGCTGACTGTGGCTTGCGGGGCCAGGAGAGTAATTATATACGCATGTGGATCTTTGTAAAAGATTTTTAATTATCTTTGTAAATGCGTAAACTTGTTTTACAGTACGCATTTATTATCCATTATGTCATGACCATACGTAATGCCATATGTAATGTATGCACCTTGTTTATGAGGCTCAGAGCTTCAAATGTCTGAACCTCGCCTCTTGAAAACTTAAAATCTTGACATGAAAAAACTGTTTTTCATTCCGATGTTCACTTGGAAGAGACTTAAATCATTAACCAATAATACCATTAGGTAACTGACAAGCAGGAATGTAGATGATGACTATATGACATGAACAATGGAGAGGCTTTGAATGATATTCAGATACATTGTTACTGTCATTTTATATGACGCCCATACAAGAAATTTCAAATTATTTTAGAGGTTCAGTGGATGAACTGTGTAAAGTTAGAACTGATTGCAGAGAATATAGTTCGTCATGCTGTGAATAAGTCTCCAAGCTCTGGTGTCACTGCGATAAATTTCGCTATAGTGTAGCTGTAGGCGTTCAGATGAAACCGAAGCATCGCCACACTGCTGCCACAAGGGTTTACGCCATGTTGTCATATCCAGTTTGCAGAAAATCTCCGCTTAGGGACTGGTGGTTTAAAAAATATCAGCGAGAAAAGGACCTAAAAGTCGGGACAGCAAAATAAATAAATAAAGGTGTATTTTTTCAGTCATTAGATAAGTACATAGTGACACAGAAAAACGGGAACATTTCGACAATCCAATAGAACTAGAAGTGATGAAGGAAAGAAATTGCATTCATAGTAATACAAACCTTACAACTTTGCCATTTACGAAACATTGATGGCATTTGTCATTTAAAAAAAAAAAACTTCCTTTAGATGGTGTCCTCCTGTACGAATACATTCGTGAAATCTGCTGTTGAGATTCCTCATTGACCACTGCAACATCTCAGCTGGGATACTGTGAACTGCATCCCGAATTCTCTGTTTTATGTCATCCAGGGTTCTTCGTCCGGTCATGTAGACTTTGCTCTTGAGGTAGCCCCACAAGAAAAAAAAAAATCACAAACGGATAAATATGGCGACCTATGGGGCCAGGGAATGTTACCGAAACGTGAGATCACACGTTTGCCAAACAATTCTCGCACATATGTCATTGATTGTTGTGCAGTATGTGAAGTCGCTCCGTCCATTCAAACCAGGCTTCTTGAACGTTTGAAAAGTTGTTCAATGCAGGTGTAACGAAAGTTCGTAACATCTGCACGTAACGATCGGCATTGACAGTTATTGTGTTTCCCTGTTCATTTGCGAAAAAATATGGTCCGATAATCCCATGTGATGAAACACCACATCATACTGTCACTTTACTAGCGTGTAAAGGGCGCTCATGAACGTCATTAGAATTTGTGTTTGTCCAGTAACAGTAGTTCTTTTTATTTACATAACCTGTGAGATGAAAATGTGCCTCATCTGACATCCAAAACTTGTTTAGAAATTCATCGTCATTGTTTATTTTTGTTGTCATTTGTTGACAGAATCCCAATCGTATCCGGTAACTGATGTCCTTCAATTGTTCCACCATCTGTAGTTCGTAGAGATGAAATTTTAAATCAAGATGAAGAATTCTGCGAACTCTCTCCTGCGACATTCCAACCATTGCTGCTTGCTTACGAACTGAACGCCGTGGGCTCCTTAAGACAGACTCGCATACAACATCAATGATCGCTGGAGAATGCACTCTTCTTGGTCGTCTTGTTGGTTTCTTCAGTCTCTTTAAAGTTATTAATCCAACATTTTATCACAGACCTGTATCAAGAAGTCCTAAATTATAAAAATGTCGAAACTCCCTCTACCCACTACCAACCTATCATTGCTTTTATAAAACATTTTTGTGGCTAACGCATGCTGTTGTCCGTTCCACTGATCCATGATTACTGAAATGGCGGACTGTTTACTCGCTATCTGTCACGAACCCGCAGTGCTGCCACCTGCCCATGGCTGCGACTCCTCATTCCAAACATTCCTGTCCGCAGCTCGTGGTCGTGCGGTAGCGTTCTCGCTTCCCGCGCCCGGGTTCGATTCCCGGCGGGATCAGGGATTTTCTCTGCCTCGTGATGACTGGGTGTTGTGTGCTGTCCTTAGGTTAGTTAGGTTTAAGTAGTTCTAAGTTCTAGGGGACTGATGACCATAGATGTTAAGTCCCATAGTGCTCAGAGCCATTTGAACCATTTAGCCAAACATTCCTGTTATTCTGTGTCGCTCTGTATTTCCTCATATTATGAACAAAATTGGTACATTGGTACAGCTGTAGCTGAAAGTACTGTTCTGTGCACCTAAAGCACCCACTTGAGGCTGGTAATAAAAAACTTCTAGCACCCTTTGTCACAAGAAAACAAAGTAATAACTGACGACACAAGTGAGGAGAGGGGGATGGAGGAAGCAGAAGTTGAAATGCTGTTCAGAAAGCACTGGAAGCCATGTGGTTAACTGTTTTCAAAATGTACAGTTCAAGCTTGTACTGAGGTGTCCCCATAGTTCATTGACTGATAGCGATCTCCTGGCGCATCGTATTCTAACTTTTTTTGTACTGCCATCGATGTGTTCAGAATGAAGGACAGTAGAAAGCAAGATTAGGTTTTAACTTCCTGGGCATCACGTCATTAGAGACGGTGCCCAAGATCAAGATTTTTTCAAGAATTGGGAAGAAAATCAGCAGTGCCCTTTCAAAGAGCCATCCCGCCATTTCCCTGAAGTGATTTAGGGAAGCCACAGAAAACCGAAGTCAGGATGGTCAGGCACGAATTTGAACAGTTAGCCTCCCAAAGGCAAGTGCAGTGTGCTAACCACTGTGCAATTTCATTTGGTACATGATCAGAAACTCATTTCAGTACTTCCATGTTTTCGACCACTTTTGAAGTGAGTACGCATTATATTTCGAATTTTCAGCAGTGCCCAAAAGCCAGGACAATTGGCTTATGACTGAGCGAGGTGGCGCAGTGGTTAGCGCACTGGACTCGCATTCGGGGGGGCGACGGTTCAATCTCGCGTCCGGCCACCCTGATTTAGGTATTCCGTGATTTCCCTAAATCCCTCCAGGCAAATGCAGCGATGGTTCCTTTGAAAGGGCACGGCCGATTTCCTTCCCCGTCCTTCCCTAGTCCGATGACCTCGCTGCCTGGTCTCCTTCCCCAAAACAACCCAGCCCAATTGGCTTATGACACCCCCCCCCCCCCCCCCCCTCCTAAAACTCTCGACATCCTGCGAAAATCGGGAATCTGCCATTACTAGGTATACCTGTCAGGCATGTTGGTTTAGTGGTGGAGTGCTTGTCTGGAAACCGAAAGGTTACAGGATTGAATCCCAGTCGAACATGAAAATTTTTCTGTCCGTCTTTAACCTAGCCTTTACCTCTCAATTATGTCAGTATTAGAAAGGAACAATGTGTGTTTTAGATTCCATGTTCAACTGTAGGCAATACTACTGGGGTAGATTAGGAACACACCAGTAGCCAAAGTACCACCCAATTGAAAAACCTGCACCAGGCTGTTGGGCCACAGAAAATTACAAACAACTACAGATTACAAAATTTCTAGTTGGTGAGATAAATGGCAGCTAGCTCTAAATTTGGAAAAATGTAAGTTAATGTGAATGAGTAGAAAAAACAAACCTGTGCCGTAAATTAATGTGGGTGAGTAGGGAAAAAACCACTAATGTTCAGCTACAGCTTTAGTAGTGTCCTGCATGACACAGTCACATTATTTAAGTATTTGAGTGCATCGTTTTAAAGCGATATGAAACGGAACGAGTACATGACGATTTTTGTAGCGGAGATGAATGGTTGACTACGGTTAAATTGGAGAATTTTGAGAAAGTGTGGCTGATCTGTAAGGAAGACAGCATATAGGATGCTAGTGCAAGGTATTCTTGAATACTGCTTGAGTGTTTTGGATCTGTACGAGGTCGGATTAAAGAAAGACATCGAACCAATTCAGATGTGGCCTGCTAGATTTTTTACTGGTAAGTTCAAACAACACACAAGTGTTACGGAGATTCTTCAGGAACTCAAATGAAAATCCCTGGCGGGAAGGCAACATTCTTTTTGAGGAACACTACTGAGGAAATTTAGGGAATGGGCATTTGAAGCGGACTACAGAATGACTCTACTGCCATTAACGTACATTTTGCATAGGGAACATGGAGATAAGTTATGCGAAATTAGAGCTCACCCAGTGACACAACATGCTTGAGTTCAACAACTGCTTCACATTCCAGGTCTTCTATATCCTTCTCTCCAGCACCACATTTTCTGAACTAAGCAGATGGGAGTTATCGTCATAGCACATCCTTAGCTCCCATGAGAGAGAGAGAGAGAGAGAGAGAGAGAGAGAGAGAGAGAGAGAGAGAGAGAGAGAGGAGGGGGGTATGTCTATTTTATACCCTAGCTTGGGAAGTATTTGTTCCAAAAGCTAGCAAGTTTTCTTTCTCTTATGTGTGTGCCCACCAACAACTCAAACACTTTTGCTATTGAATGAGGGGTCTCCTTTACTCCTAAATTATTTACATTCTACCAGAATTTCCTTTACTATATTTAGTTTCACTGTGATTTTCCAATAACTTAAGGCAAACGCCAGCATGGTACGTTTGATAATGATTTCCCTGTTATGTTGTTCACGTATTTGTAATCACCAGCGTTGTACAAGTGCGTTTACATGAGTAGACAAATGTGTGATGAGTGTGTGGCAATTCCGTTCTAAAGTGTTTCCCAAAAATAATGGCAAAACTAAACATATAAAAAAAACAGAAATCTACCACTTCAAGTGCAGCATGTGTCAGAATATCTAAGGATCATTCTAGCAGAATATTTTACATATAGAGAGAACTCAACATGGAAAAAATCATTACTTTTACCAAACTAACCACAAAACTGCTATAAAACACACAGACATGTAAATCATAAGGGTAAGTAACGAGAAAGATCTCACCACTCACAACAAATACACTATATCTGAGACGGAATAACAGATAATTAACACTTCTCAAATAAGCAGATAAAAGCAATCCATAAATGTTTTGCATAAAGTTCATCTATGCTAAAAAAATTAGATACAATAACAGAATGCTACCCTTCTGTCCTTGATAAACACCACTGCAGGATCCATTCCAGTGACCCATATTCAACCAATGGCAGTTCAGGACTGGTATGGTACGTCCCCAATTATATAGAGAACCAGCCATACATGAGTGCAGGCTGTAATTATAATGAAGTCACCACTCCCAAAGCCATTTTAAAGCTATGTCAGTACCACATGGGAGGGTCTCAGTACATCGTGTGATAAAATATGATAACTGTGCTGTGAATTATAGCCCATTCAAATTCCTGCCCACTTGCTGGCTGTCTTGAATTATACGTGATGTTGTGGTCACCCAAAGGGCAGAGCTTGAGCATTGCCTCTGCGGACAGTGCCGCTGTTTAGTATCATAGAATGGATGATCTGACAGCCAGCTGTACCACTTAATTTTGTTGTTGTAGTTGTTGTTGTTGTTGTTGTTGTGGTCTTCAGTCCTGAGACTCGTTTGATGCAGCTCTCCATACTCCTCTATCCTGTGCAAGCTCCTTCATCTCCCAGTACCTACTGCAACCTACATCCCTCTGAATCTGCTTAGAGCATTCATCTCTTGGCCTCCCTCTACGAATTTTACCCGCCACGCTGCCCTCCAATACTAAATTGGTGATCCCTTGATACCTCAGAACATGTCCTACCAACCGATCCCTTCTTCTAGTCAAGTTGTGCCACAAACTCCTCTTCTCCCCAATTCTATTCAATACCTCCTCATTAGTTATGTGATCTACCCATCTAATCTTCAGCATTCTTCTGTAGCACCACATTTCGAAAGCTTCTATTCTCTTCTTGTCCAAACTATTTATCGTCCATGTTTCACTTCCATACATGGCTACACTACATACAAATACTTTCAGAAACGACTTCCTGACACTTAAATCAATACTCGATGGAACAAATTTCTCTTCTTCAGAAACGCTTCCTTTGCCATTGCCAGTCTAATTTTAAAGAAGTTTATATCCATAGACTGAACATGAATTGGCAGTTTATTGAACATTTTGAGTGGATTTACTTTGTGGGAATTTCCTGTTATTGCTAGTGTGTGGTATGTCTAAATTACCCTTACCCCTGGTGTTGCGTTCATATATATCCCCTCGGTATAAGTCGCAGAAAGGAAAAACCATGGATGTAATGGAAGAAATCGAAATTTACATACATCTACAGGATCAATCACACAGAGTTTTAAATGAGCAAAAAGACCTGTAAAATTGAAAATTCCTAGACTACTACTTCTTACAAGTTCTACGACGAAGTATTACAGAACCATAGAAAGTAAAATTATCGCTACACTCATTAATAAATATGACTGTAGTGCGAAACATCAACCAACCATAAAGTAGTTTTTACTCGACTATCACAGTTTTTCAGTACTGTTTCGCTAGAGCAGTGATAGATTCCACAAATGAGATCTTTGTACCAAGTATTCAAAAATGACGTGCTCCTACAGTGAAAGTACAAATATGTACAAGTTATTTTAAAGAAGTTACATATAATCATATTTACACCAATGATGAACAACAATTAAATCTAATAAAGAACAAAAGCATATGCACGTTAATTCGCAAATTTTTGTAAAATAATTATAATCTTCCTAGTGTTGCGTACCTTAATACATCGGATAAATTCTATTACCTGTTCATCATAAAAATGAACCTGATGTTAACATTGCACTATGTATTCTCCCGCGTTTGCTGGAACCTCATTGGATTTCCGTTTCACGTGGGATTGCAGCCAAGCTGTCTCGAGTACTGTCAAGTTTTGTTCAGTGCGTTATGCGCACATCGACTTGGTGATAATACGGGACAATAGCTTTACCGACCGAGCGAGGTGGCGCAGTGGTTAGCACACTGGACTCGCATTCGGGAGGACGACGGTTCAATCCCGCGTCCGGCGGTCCTGATTTAGGTTTTCCGTAATTTCCCTAAATCGCCTCAGGGAAATGCCAGGATTGTTCTTTTGAAAGGGCACGGCCGACTTCCTTCCCCATCCTTCCCTATCCGATGAGACCGATGACCTCGCAGTTTGGTCTCCTTCCCCCAAATCAACCCAACCCAGCTTTACCAGCGCATTTCACTTGGACAGCACTGACCGGTCAGCTGGTACAGCAAGCCTGCAGTGACGTGGCCAGCTGCATTTCACACGTAAAAAGAGACGAGCGGCGGAATAATACAACTTCGAATGACATTTACTTTTTAAGCAGAATGAAGTAATACACTGCCGATCTCCCACAATACGCTCCTTAGACAACTAGATGAAAACCGCAAGACGTTTTCTTCTTAGCTAACGTACTATTGTAACTAAAAACAAGAATGATGAAAACTCCTGACTTAACCACAGGGTAATTTTTCTGAATAAGCCATGTGTAACCTAAGAGAGTATTGAAGGATTTCACCGTACAGTTAAATATTGAAGCCACCGAAAGTATTACTTACAGTCAGTCGTCTGGTAATCTCTTAGCTCCTTCCTTATCCGAATCCGAGAAACAATTTCAGTTCTGGAAGTGTCTCCTGCTACGTTGATAACGAGTCTATCAAAAACACAATCCACAAAGCCAATCGGGCGCAGCATTTTCTCTTCTTCTTTTATGACACGCCGTTCTACATCTCGCCAGCATTCAGCATTGACGTGTGAAAAAGCTGCGTGCGTTAGTTCCAGTGCGTCTGGCAGCTTAATTGTCTTGTGATGTTGCAGTTCTTATTATTATGTCCGTGCTTGCTCCGAAAATAGGACGAGGAATTCTGCCTTACTCAATACACCATTTTCCTGTATTGTTTCACCTGTACATGTTTCAACCCTTTTTTGTGCTTCTTCATTTGGTTATTTTTCGTTTTATAACTTACATGATGCCATTGGAAATTTATTTTGGTTCATTATTCAGAAAAAATGATGATGAGTTTTATAAGTACCAGATGTAGCTATTTCAAATTGAACGAGAAAAAAAAATGATATTAGGGAGATTTGAACTAACGCACTAACAACCCCAGTCCATTACGCTGTCCATTACTGCTGTGTCCGCACACGTTAGTTTCGTTCGCGGCATCCGTAGATACAGTTGTGTCGCGAATTCAATGACTGCACGGCAACAAATGAATGGCGAAAACCGCCAAGTTTGAATCCGCCGCTTGGAGCGCTGAATAATGTTGTTGCCTACTCCTTGGAGTTATAACTTTCGTTTTTATGTTTATTCTGTTCCTTGGTTACTGTTTTTGTTATTTACAAGTTACATATAGCAACTGTGTTTCTTCTTCTGTAATACCAAGCAATAAGCCGTTCAAGTATTTCTCAGTGCGTGTTTGAATATTTATTAAGCAAGGGTAGCTCCACACGACGAAAATATACCCGTCAACGCTATCGACTGCGCTACGGGTTTAATGTGTGCTTGATAATCAACTGCATGACATATAACGATGGGAAAACTTCAGAGCCCATAGTCTCTGTAAATTTATGAAAAACATTTAAAACAGCCTATTTCTCGGCACTTTTTAACCGTGTTCTACGCACATGTTTCACTACGGAACACCAAAGCAAAAAATGGCTCCGAGCACTATGGGACTTAACATCTGTGGTCATCAGTCCCCTAGAACTTAGAACTACTTAAACCTAACTAACCTAAGGACATCACACACATCCATGCCCGAGGCAGGATTCGAACCTGCGACCGTAGCGGTCACGCGGTTCCAGACTGAAGCGCCTAGAACAGCACGACACCAAAGCAGCCTCAGCCATTTTTATATTGCGCATTAAAAGCACGAAAATCAGAGCACACTGCTCCAGAGGCTGTGACTGTACACAATTTTTGAAATAAAGGATACGTAGCTGAACCGTGACTAAGAAAAACGTTGATGGCTGTTAATACATTTGAATATCTTAACGTTTCATTTAACGTAACTTAGTAATAAGATATCTAATACATAAGCAGGACCTACTGCCAAGAGTGTAACAACACCAGTGTACGTGTGCTACGGCTTGTGACCAATCACCGCGTTTGTGTTTGTTTCATCAGGTTTATTCTTATGATGATAATGTCGTGTGACTAGGGCCTCCCGTCGGGTAGACCTTTAGCCGGGTGCAAGTCTTTCGACGCCACTTCGGTGACTTGCGCGTTGCGGGCTTTCAAAATGAAGAATGCATGTGTGGATGTGGCCCTCAACTACGTACCCTCCGACTCAACGTTGAAATATCAAAAGTTTTGGCTGGTTTCGTTGTCTACGGGCTGGGATACGTAGTTGCCGCATTACAGGCCAAATACTGCTGAGTCTACAGTATACGCTAAGAATACACATATGTATCGAATGGTCGAAGGTTTCTATCACTCAGCAATTGCGAATTATGAGAGTAACAAATTTATAAATGAAAGATTGCAATTAAATAAAATCTGCAGGTACTATCTTAACGACTTTAAATGATGAGTACAATAGTAGAAGCACTTTTGACAATGCAGTATATTTCTGCAAAACGCGTATTGGTGTCGATGGTCCAGAAATTGAATAAAATATAAGTTGAATGACAAGGAAACAATAGATTCCTACTTCACGTAATTAGTTATGAACAACAACATAGCTCACGAGATATTAACTTCTACAAGTCGGCACTCCGAAGTATTTCTATGTGCCGCGACCACGGGCAAACCACTCCACACTCCAAGTCTCTCTCGCGACCGTGCGTCGCTCGCGCCGCCGCGTCCAGCGCTCACCCCCGTGTCCAGTGCTGTACTCCCCCGCGCCGCACTGTTCCGAACTGCCACATGTCCTCTCCGGAAACCATGCTCCTCCCCAACCCCCATACCTCTCTCTTAGTAACGAGTGCTGTGATTGGCTACAGCGCTCGTGCCATTTCTTCAAGCCAACGCATCCACACAAATGTAATGAAACACATTCGAAATATTGGATATACATTTAAATAACATGAAATTAAATAAATATTCCTACGGCTGGACGATAAACACGCGCTAACACACATTATTAGATACATAAACAAATTAAATAAGCATATAAAAGGAATAGAACAAAAGGTAGGCCTAATGTCTCTGTGCTTTCTAAAACACAGTAAATATTTAACCAATTTCTTCATGAATAACTATACCGGATATTAGTAAAGACATAGACGAATAAATATATTTACAAGCATGCTGCGACCGTTTTTTCGTGTAACTGTGGTGTACTTATGGCCTGACGCGATTAGTCGTAATCAGCCACTTTGACCTCCAATAACTCATCTACTATACAAGTTACATGCCTGTAATTCGTACCAATTTAGGTTTACACTAATAGCTTTCTAAAGATACGTAGATCGAAGAAATCGGATTAACTGTTTAGATTTTGGAAATTCTTTGCTGTGTGTTACTTATATAATTTACAGTCAGATACTAAACTTTAAACTAATAAAGATATTGAAAATCTGATTACACCATCAGAATCGTCCCGTGCAAATAATGCTAAGGTACGTGTTTCTTTTCGAGGTATCATGATTCACCTGGCTACTGTTAAGTTCTATACAAACTGTGAAATGTCTGCCATTAAGGTTTCACAAAGTCCGCCGTCTTTGGCACTCCCGGCGTGTTTCCTTCATCAACACAGCGTCACAATGGAATTCCCAGTCACGCGGCTGGACCATGCGCTGGGGCTACCCCTCTCGTCCGGCTAACACTCCCCATCATGTGTTTGCTGCCTGGCCCGGCTGGCCGAGCGGCGACGCCCACTTAGAATATTTTCAGGGCGCCACATCTCGCCCATTACCTCACAGCGTGCTGGCTGCAAGTCTTTCGATTTGACACCACTTCGGCGACTTGCGCGTCGTTGGGGTGAACGGATTATAGTCTCAGAGTCCACTCGTCGGCTTTTTGCAACGAGGTCACATCTAGGGCAAAGATGCAATGTATGAAGGAATCTATGAAAGCAATGGATCGTACACATAAGCAAACGAATTTAGCATACGATAACATTACAATCACAGTTCACACAGCTATTTAATTAGTCATGAATTATATCTATACGGATTGAAGATAATGGAAATAACAGAGTACAAGAATTAAAAACAAATTTTCATGTCTGATAAGAAGTACCCTCGTAATTTATGCGAGTAGAAAGGCACAGAGAACCTTTAAATTACATTACAAAAGAGCGCATGTTGAAGTCATACTTTTATAAAATAGCGCTAATTTTACTATTAATCATTGAATCTAATGGGAGAAGACAGGAAAATTGGGATTTTGGGCGGAGAGGAACTAAAATGTAACAGGGAAAATGAAATGAGTGACACCAAATAAGAAACAATAGCATGAAATGTGGAGGACCCGAGACCCTAAATTCTAAAAGGAACGCCAATACACAACTAATGAATACCAACAAAAAGTAATGAATATTGTGATCGATAACTAGAATGAACTAAAAGACTCCGCTATCCAAACAACGAACAGTGTAGAACAGTCGTTCAGCTACAACAAGCTAATTATAAACAAAGAAAAGGCAGTAGCACTGAACTTCTATAATGTAAAAGGAAGACACCACCCAAACATAGAAATAGAACTTAGGGACAGAGTTCTTGAAAGTGTTGACAGTACTAAATTTCTGGGACCCTGGCTCCAGAACAACACAAAATGGGAGGTACATATTGAATATTTGCAAAGAAAACTAAGCAAAACCTGTTACATGATACAGATCTTAAAAACGTGTTGCAGCAAAGCCAGCCTGTTAAATGTATACTACTCCTATGTGCATTCTGTAACTAATACGGCATAATCTTCTGGGGCAATACAACAACAAATATTAAACTTTTCAGGATGCAAAAGAGAATACTAAGAATTATTGAAGGGGTAAACAATACGAAATCGTGCAGACCCATATTCAAAAAACTGTCAGTTCTTCCTCTTCCTTGCATTTTCATCTACGAAACATCAGTTTTCATCAAACAATATATCGATAGACACCCGGATATCTTATTAAAAAATGAAGATATACATGCACACAATACAAGGCAAAAATCTGACATTCATCTGAAACAGGTCAGAACATCATTGTGCCAAAAAGGCACACTACATACTGGGATAAAGATTTTCAATAATCTACCTAAACATATTAAATCAATAGGTAAACTCTGTAGTTTCAAGGCTGAAGTAAAGGCATATTTAATTGTTCATTGCTTTTACAGTCTAACAGAATATATAAAAGCCAAACAACAAAAATAAAGATGCATTATTAATATTCTACTTTGTATGTTGCCTGTAATGTTTGTTGTATATATGAATCTATGCTTAATTACCTCAATATCTGTCCTTAGGATTGCAATACAAACTGTATTTTATCTTGTAAATACCTAACCGTGTCCAATATCCTTGTATATATTCTATACATATAGGATTTGAAGGACTAAATAAATAAATAAACCTGTTGTTGTTGTTATTGTGGTCTTCAGTCCTCAGACTGGTTTGATGCAGCTCTCCATGCTACTCTATCCTGTGCAAGCTTCTTCATCTCCCAGTACCTACTGCAACCTACATCCTTCTGAATCTGCTTAGTGTATTCATCTCTTGGTCTCCCTCTATGACTTTTACCCTCCACGCTGCCCTCCAATACTAAATTGGTGATCCCTTGATGCCTCAGAACATGTCCTACCAACCGATCCCTTCTTCTGGTCAAGTTGTGCCACAAACTTCTCTTCTCCCCAATCCTATTCAATACCTCCTCATTAGTTATGTGATCTACCCATCTAGTCTTCAGCATTCTTCTGTAGCACCACATTTCGAAAGCTTCTATTCTCTTCTTGTCCAAACTATTTATCGTCCATGTTTCACTTCCATACATGGCTACACTCCATACAAATACTTTCAGAAATGACTTCCTGACACTTAAATCTTTCCTCGATGCTAACAAATTTCTCTTCTTCAGAAACGCTTTCCTTGCCATTGCCAGTCTACATTTTGTATCCTCTCTACTTCGACCATCATCAGTTATTTTGCTCCCCAAATAGCAAAACTCCTTTACTACTTTAAGTGTCTCATTTCCTAATCTAATTCCCTCAGCAACACCCGACTTAATTCGACTACATTCCATTATTCTTGTTTTGCTTTTGTTGATGTTCATCTTATATCCTCCTTTCAAGACGCTATCCATTCCATTCAACTGCTCTTCCAAGTCCTTTGCTGTCTCTGACAGAATTACAATGTCATCGGCGAACCCCAAAGTTTTTATTTCTTCTCCATGGATTTTAATACCTACTCCGAATTTTTCTTTTGTTTCCTTTACTGCTTGCTCAATATACAGATTGAATAACATCAGGGAGAGGCTACAACCCTGTCTTACTCCCTTGCCAACAACTGCTTCCCTTTCATGTCCCTCGACTCTTATAACTGCTATCTGGTTTCTGTACAAATTGTAAATAGCCTTTTGCTCCCTGCATTTTACCCCTGCCACCTTCAGAATTTGAAAGAGAGTGTTCCAGTCAACACTGTCAAAAGCTTTCTCTAAGTCTACAAATGCTAGAAACGTAGGTTTGCCTTTTCTTAATCTTTCTTCTAAGATAAGTCGTAAGGTCAGTATTTCCTCACGTGTTCCAGTATTTCTATGGAATCCAAACTGATCTTCCCCGAGGTCCGCTTCTACTAGTTTTTCCATTCGTCTGTAAAGAATTCGTGTTAGTATTTTGCAGCTGTGGCTTATTAAACTGATTGTTCAGTAATTTTTACATGTGTCAACACCTGCTTTCTTTGGGATTGGAATTATTATATTCTTCTTGAAGTCTGAGGGAATTTTGTCTGTTTGATACATCTTGCTCACCAGATGGTAGAGTTTTGTCAGGACTGGCTATCCCAAGGCCATCAGTAGTTCCAATGGAATGTTGTCTAGTCCCAGGGCCTTGTTTCGACGGTCTTTCAGTGCTCTGTCAAACTCTTCACGCAGTATCGTATCTCTCATTTCATCTTCATCTACATCCTCTTCCATTTCCATAATATTGTCCTCAAGTACATCGCCCTTGTATAGACCCTCTATATACTCCTTCCACCTTTTTGCTTTCCCTTCTTTGCTTAGAACTGGGTTTCCATCTGAGCTCTTGATGTTCATACAAGTGGTTCTCTTATCTCCAAAGGTCTCTTTAATTTTCCTGTAGGCAGTATCTATGTTACCCCTAGTGAGATAAGCCTCTACATCCTTACATTTGTCCTCTAGCCATCCCTGCATAGCCATTTTGCACTTCCTGTCGATCTCATTTTTGAGACGTTTGTATTCCTTTTTGCCTGCTTCATTTACTGCATTTTTATATTTTCTCCTTTCATCAATTAAATTCAATATTTCTTCTGTTACCCAAGGATTTCTACTAGCCCTCATCTTTTTACCTACTTGATCCTCTGCTGCCTTCACTACTTCATCCCTCAAAGCTACCCATTCTTCTTCTACTGTATTTCTTTCCCCCATTCCTGTCAATTGTTCCCTTATGCTCTCCCTGAAACTCTGAACAAACTCTCATTCTTTCAGTTTACCCAGGTCCCATCTCCTTAAATTCCCACCTTTACGCAGTTTCTTCATTTTTAATCTACAGGTCATAACCAATAGATTGTGGTCAGAGTCCTCATCTGCCCCAGGAAATGTCTTACAATTTAAAACCTGGTTCCTAAATCTCTGTCTTACCATTATATAATCCATCTGATACCTTTTAGTATCTCCAGGGTCCTTCCATGTATACAACCTTCTTTCATGATTCTTAAACCAAGTGTTAGCTATGATTAAGTTGTGCTCTGTGCAAAATTCTACCAGGCGGCTTCCTCTTTCATTTCTTAGCCCCAATCCATATTCACCTACTATGTTTCCTTCTCTCCCTTTTCCTACTGTCAAGTTCCAGTCACCCATGACTATTACATTTTCGTCACCCTTCACTATCTGAATTATTTCTTTTATTTCATCATACATCTCTTCAATTTCTTTGTCATCTGCAGAGCTAGTTGGCATATAATCTTGTACTACTGTAGTAGGTGTGGGCTTCATATCTATCTTGGCCACAATAATGCGTTCACTATGCTGTTTGTAGTAGCTTACCCGCATTCCTATTTTCCTATTCATTATTAAACCTACTCCTGCATTACCCCTATTTGATTTTGTGTTTATAAGCCTGTAGTCACCTGGCCATAAGTCTTGTTCCTCCTGCCACCGAACTTTACTAATTCCCACTATATCTAACTTTAACCTATCCATTTCTCTTTTTAAATTTTCTAACCTACCTGCCCGATTAAGTGATCTGACATTCCACGCTCCGATCCGTAGAATGCCAGTTTTCTTTCTCCTGATAACGACATCCTCTTGAGTAGGCCCCACCCGGAGATCCGAATGGGGGACTATTTTACCTCCAGAATATTTTACCCAAGAGGACGCCATCATCAATTAATCATACAGCAAAGCTGGATGCCCTCGGGAAAAATTACGGCCATAGTTTCCCCTTGCTTTCAGCCATTCGCAGTGCCAGCACAGCAAGGCCATTTTGGTAGGTAAATTCCAGTTACCGATTCCAACCGCTCCGTGATTCATATGTAAATTAATTTTGCAGGAGCTGTATGCACTGACATGTAATAGCATTTCCACATTTATAATTGCTCTCTAAAACTACTGTGGTGTATAACATAAACTGGAATCGGTAACTAGAACGAGCTTCTATGTACGTCAATTCTAGTTACCGATTCCAATATTGGCGACATTTTTGCAGTACTTCAGGGAGCAATTACAAGTGCAGAAATCCTGTTAGCCTTCAGTTCAGTGGGCACCGCTGCTGCAAAAATTACCTAATTAACGAATCATAGAATTGCTGGAATCAGTAACTAGAATTGAGCTATATAGGAGGTCAGTTCTAGTTACCGATTCCAACTATTCGATGGTTCATAATTTTGAACATTTTTGCAGTAAATCTTTGGACTATGTTTTTGTAGGATTTATAGACTTCTTATTGATCTCAGAACTAATATGAAAAGATAACAAATATTGTAGGTACAGATTCCAAATTTTTCTCTTTTCCATAACAGTGAAGAGAGTAATATCAATCGTAGAAATACTTTAACACTTTAGTGCACACATTTGTTGTTAAAACGGTCTAAATAACGAACCGTGGGATGGCTGGAATCACTTACTAGACTTAACCTATACAGGTCAATTTTACTTATCGATTCCAGTATTTGTTAGACACAACTTTTTTAGAATTTGTTACTTGTGCACTAGTCGTGTCAGATTTAATAATCATTTTTAAAAGTTAAAATTATTTCACAGTATTATGACTTCATCATGCACTATGTGCCAGTGGTCATAGGTGTTGGAGCAGCATCTTTTTTAGGATAGGTAGGACAGAATGAAGTCAAGTTCTGAGAAAAGTAAAGATTGAAACAAACCTTCAGTTTGAAAAAGAAGCCAAACAGCCTAATCCTGGCACATTGGATCAGCGAACACAGCTGTTGGTTAAAAACTTACAGCAATCAGCAGAAATTATATTTTCATCCGATTTCATCTCAGTAAAGGTAAATCGCCAATTATCTTCAGTGCATCAAAATATTCAAGGGCCTAGAACGTTTGTTTCAATCTTTACTTTTCTCAGAATTTGACTTCATTCTGTCCTGCCTATCCTAAAAAAGATGCTACTCCAACACCTATGACCACTGGTACATAGTGCATGATGAAGTCATAATACTGTGAAATAATTTTAACTTTTAATAATGATTATTAAATCTGACAGGACTAGTGCACAAGTAACAAATTCTAAAAAAGTTGCGTCTAACAAATACTGGAATTGATAAGTAAAATTGACCTGTATAGGTTAAGTCTAGTAAGTGATTCCAGCCATCCCACGGTTCGTTATTTAGACCGTTTTAACAACAAGTATATGCACTAAAGTGTTAAAGTATTTCTACGATTGATATTACTCTCTTCACTGCTATGAAAAAGAGAAAAATTTGTAAGCTGTACCTACAATATTTGTTATTTAGCCTCTTACTTCTGTAGACGAAATATGTAGAAAGGAGGAGTTGCCACATTTGTTAAAAACAGTTTTAATTTTAAGAATACTGACATTAATAAATTTTGCTTAGAGCAGCACTTAGAAGCATGTACAACAGAGATAGAATTTCATAATAAGTCCTTTATAATAGTAGCCATATACAGAGGACCTTCAAGAAATTTGAACCTGTTTATAAACAGTCTTGAAGATTTATTACCTCATCTAAAATTAAAAAACAAAGAACTAGTAGTCGCTGGTGATTTTTAATATAGATGTCCTGAAAAACACTGTCAGTGAACAGTTACTGAAATCAGTTACACTGTCTTTCAACTTAATTTCTACTGTAAATTTCCCAACTAGGGTATACAAATGTACTAAGACTGCCATTGATAATATCTTTATAGACAATACTAGGCAACTAAGCCACATTACAAAACCAGTAGTAAATGGGCTATCTGGCCATGACATGCAACATCTAACATTAAATTTTGAAAATTGTCAGGGTGAAACATCTATCAGAACTGAGTACAAAAGGCCAATAAAACAGTCAAAAACTGAGAAATTTTGGAGAATGCTCAAAGAAATTAATTGGATGGATGTTTACAACATCAAGATATAAACGGAAAATACAAAACATCCATTAATAAAGTTAGCACCTTATTTGAAAATTGTTTTCCCCTGAAGGTAACTCAAATTACACAGAAGTCTAATAAGAAACCATGGATCACACAAGGGATAAAGATATCATGTGAGACAAAAAGGAAACTCACTCTGATATGTAGGGACACCTTTGATACTAGCATTATAGTTCATTACAAAAATTACTGCAAAATATTGAAGAAGGTTATCCAGAAATCTAAACAGCTGCATTATGAGAAGAAGATTAATACATCCAGCAACAAAATAAAAACAATATGGGATATAGTTAAGTCAGAGACAGGTAGGACCAGAAATGAGGAGGAACAAATAGCTCTAAAAATAAATGAAACCCTGGTAACAAACACATGTTGTGTTGCAAACCATTTAAATAGGTATTTTGTCTCTGTTACTGATAGCATGGGGTTGTAAGGTTCAGTAAATAATGCAATGGAATATCTGAGACCTGTGCACACAATCAATCTCAGTAAAATGGAATTGACACTTACTTCATCCAAAGAAATAGAATCCATCATAAAGTCCTTGAAATTGAAACATTCTAGTGGTAATGATAACATATCAACAAAGTTAATAAAAGAGTGTTCATGTTAGCTTAGTCATATCCTAAGTTATTTGTATAATCAATCACTTATCACAGGAACATTTCTGGACTGGCTTAATATGCTGAAGTTATACCTCTCCACAAGAAAGGGGACAAGGAAATGCCATCAAATTACCAACTGATCTCACTTTTGCCAGCTTTTTCAAAAATCTTTGAAAAGATTATGTTCAAGCATCTACTTAAGCACCTTAGTGAAAATAACATACTGCCAAAGTCACAGTTTGGGTTTCTTAAGGGTTCTGATATTGAGAAGGCTATTTACACTTACAGTGAAAATGTCCAAAATTCATTTGACAACAAATTAGAGGCAACTGGCATATTCTGTGACCTATCAAAGGCTTTTGACTGTGTGAATCATAGCATTCTTTTAAGTAAATGAAAATATTATGGCATCACTGGTGCTGCTGCAAAGTGGTTTCAGCCATATCTTACTAATAGAAAAGAAAGGGTGTGATTACATAACACTTCAGCAGTAGGCAATCAGACATCATCTGACTGGGAAGAAATTACATGTGGTGTTCCCCAAGGTTCCATACTAGGTCCACTACTTTTTCTTGTGTATATTAATGACCTGTCATCTGTTACATTACCAGATGCCAAGTTTGTCTTATTTGCAAATGATACAAACACTGCAATAAATAGTAAATCAAATATAAAATTAGAAAGGGCAGTTAATCAAATTTTTACTGGCATTAATAAGTGGTTAATAGCCAAGTCACTGTCATTAAACTTTGAAATGACCCACTATATGCAGTTCAGAACTTGCAAGAGATTTCCTTCTAGTGTGTGTATAAAATATGACGACATGAAAATAGGAGAAGTTGAGAGTGT
Source organism: Schistocerca americana (assembly GCF_021461395.2). NCBI lineage: Eukaryota > Metazoa > Arthropoda > Insecta > Orthoptera > Acrididae > Schistocerca > Schistocerca americana. Next base: position 33,410,081 of record NC_060123.1, read on the forward strand.
AAATTTTTGGGATTACAATTTGATAATAAATTCAGTTGGGAGCGACATACTAACAAACTGCTAAAGCGCCTAAACAAGCCTGTGTTTGCAATGCGAATGATGTCAGACATACAAGATATAAATATAAAAAAACTGGCATATTTTGCGTATTTTCACTCCATTATGCCACACGGTATAATATTTTGGGGCAACTCCACAAACCTAGAAAAAATTTTTAAAGTACAGAAGCATATAATAAGAGTAACGTGTAGTGTAAATCCTAGAACATCACGTCGAAACCAATTCAAAGATTTGGGCATACTAAGCACAGCTTCTCAGTATATTTATTCCTTAATGAGGTTTGTTGTAAATAATACATATCTTTTTCCAACTAACTGCTTAGTACACAGTATCAATACTAGGAATAAGAACAACATACATAAAGATTTAAAATCCCTTACTCTTGCCCAGAAAGGAGTCCAGTATTCAGCAACACGCAACCATTAAGAGTTTAGTTTCAGATAAGGCACAATTTAAACATAATTTAAAAGAATTTTTGGTGGCCAGTTCCTCCTATTCCATCCACGAATTTCTCAACAAGTGCAGTAGACCATTTTAATGAAAATTTATTATACTTTAATTTTTGACAATACTTGGTTGTAACAGCCGAGTAACTAGTTACTGTGTGAATGATGGATTTATTGAAAGCAGATGTAAGTATTAAACCTGTAAATATTAGAAGTTTAATTTTAATTCATGTACATAATTTCACTGTTTATTGACTGAGGATCATTAAAATTAATGAAACTAAAGTTTTTCTAATTACATTTTCGTAATGTGTTTATCTGACATGTTCCACACCCAGGAGGATCCCCTCGTTTGTGGGTCTGTGGAATGAATAATCTAATCTAATCTATGCTGTAAAGGATTTGAAGGTTCTCCATGCTTTTCTTACTCTAAATTACGATAATAATTTATTTAAGACATGTATACACCTCTTTTTCTATTCTTATTTATCTTTGTTACCTTTAATGCTTGTCGATGTAATTTTTGGCTAATTAATTAAATACGTGAACTGTGATTGTAATTTTATCCTATGTTACATTCGTTTGCTTATGATTATGATCAGTTGCTTGAGTGGAATCTGACAAGAGAATTGCCCAAAACATCGACCTTGTATGTAAGAGCCTTGCAACAAATGCCCAAAAGTAACGTGCTCCTAAAATAGTGTGAAACCTCTCTAATTTATTTTATGAGCAATACATGGAGTCATTGGACCGTCAACAGATATAGCATAATTTACTGCTAAAAATCATATTAAAAATAATAATTCAGAATTTATTGGCAAAGGGGAAATACATGAACACAACACCAGGGCTAAGGGTAATTTAGGGATACCATGCCACAGACTAGCAAGAACAGGAAATTTCCATAAAGTAAACTCACTCAAAATGTTGAATAAACTGGCAACTCATGTTTGGTCTATGGGTATAAACTTTCTTTTTTTAATTAAGTGGTACAGATGGCTGTCATATCATCCATTCTATGACATTTTTAGAATTCTTTGACATGCCTGAGGAGGATATATAAAAGTTGTCTGTAGTTAAAGATATTATTGCGTGCTGTGGTTAATCGTGTGTAATTACAGTGTATACAATACACAATACAATACTATATTATATTAGACTATAGTATAGCTTATTGCATTAACTTTTGGATACCATCCTGGTGTAAGTTGGTACACTGCCATGCTTAAAATATATTCTGTAGTTTACTGACACTAATCTATTTTATTATTATGTATGTACTACTACATCCTGTATGATGAAGCCAATATCATTGTAAAATGATCTATGGTGAATAAAATTCTTGATTATCCACATTGTAAGTTATAATGCGCCTAGTATATTTACAGGTATGACTTGTTCCTAAATCAAAGTATCCAAAGTATAATGCTTCCATTTAGATACTTGAAAATGGCTTAAGGCCGACACTGAACAATCGTACATTAAATAAAGAGAATGGCAGCTGAAGGCATCATGAAATCATTCAAAAAATTCATCGCACCTGCAGACCCTATCACATTGAAAATTATGTACTGTTGTTTTCTGCAAACTTGTAAATTGCTTTGGAATTAAGAATGAACATGAATAGTCACAACCACAGGTTACTGGTTTTGGTCTGTTATAAACTATCTTCAGGCCTACCACCATGATGGTAAACGGTGGTGGTGAAAGAACAAGCGGTATGTCTCCACAAACGCTGGGTTTTCAAAAATTATTTCTGAATTCTTTGTGAAATTATGTCTGCGTGCATGAAAAATTGTACAGTATTATTTTCCTATGTATATGGATTAATTTTGTTACACAATTTAATTGTTATTTCTTAAAATTTGTAATTTCTGATTGTCAATGATTGTTGTAAATCATATAAATACCCCCAGATACTGTACAGAAGAGGGAGGGGCAGTTTGTTAACAACCATCAACAGCACAGTATGTAGAAATTTGTTTACGTATTTTTCGCTGCCGAACATCTTGCGTGCGAATAAAGACAATTTTGTGGAAAATCTGTACCTGTAAGAGCTCAAGAGTATTTGAAGCAAAGTAACATCTCAAGAATTAAAATCTACAAACTATGCAAATTTCATGAACATTTTTGGTAACAACATTTCATCTCTTAAATTAATTAACAGTTCTGCATTTTTCAGTTCAATTAATTTGTTGATGTAGTTGCATCTCAGCTGGTGGAGGTCCATTTTGCAGTTCTTGTGGTTAACATTGTAAGCTTGCAAATATTTGAATTATTAGCAATCCATATATACATCCCTCACCACACCGACTTCTTCGCCATCAGCAATTTCATTTTAGAGACAGCAAGCCTTTTTATTATTATTGTTCTATACAGTTGTGTATCAATTATTTCTAGGTTGTTCCAATTCATTCAGCATGCTCTCTTTCTTGTGAGGCAACATTCTTAGTGTTTATCAAGTTCTTACCCCGAGGGTATTTAGTGCAAAATCTCTCTTCTCTTTGTAAACGAATACTTGGTTTATGATTTTGACAAGTGATGTTTGGAGAATTTGAGCACAAGCAATTTCCTTTCTGCCTCCTTTTGCTGTTGCAGGGATTGTGAACAGATACATACCAGAGATAGTGTGGCTTCAGAAGGATGAATTAGCCTCTGCAGTCACAATCTGCAGACTGTCGTAAATACAGAGCCCGACTTGACCTAACAGTTTTGTCAAGTGCTGGGGTAGCCTGTCCAGTTATTAGGGGAGTGGCAGGATGTAAGTAGTGCAAGTGCTACAGTACATCTAGTATTCACTGTAATTGATCCATTCATTACATTTTTGGAATTGGGGGTGCCCTCTCAGTCACAGTTGAAGGAGTTAAAAGCCAGGGAAGCACATTACTTAAATCTAGTGCATGACTTAATGTTCCTAAGTAAGAAAGGGGTGAATAATGATGTCCTAGGGGAACTACAAGCAACAGCTGTCCAAATAGAATTGATGTTAAATGTCAGCATCTTCAACACAGGATGCAGTTGATGTTTTAACCTACAGATATTGTATCCATACAATAGGGGGAGCTTGGTGGAAGGTGTAGTCAGGGCACTAATATCACATGAAAGTGTGAAATACTTTCATCAACAGTTGTGTCTACAATCGAGCAGTTGAGATATTTGGTAGATATTCATCATGGGCATGATAAAGTTGTAGTAGAGCCCTATGTGGAATATTTTAGTTAGATGGGAGTGGCAGTGGAGGCATTGTGTCTTCCATACATTGAACTGGTGCTGGTGCTAGGCCTGGAGGAGGAAGTCTTGGTGATGCTCGGCAGGCAACAAGCTGTTGGGCACTTCTTACTGCTGTTTCTTGCCCTCTCAGTTTTGTTACTCCTATCACAGTGGTGCTAATTGTATTTGCAACAGCAAAAGAATTGTAATTGCAACAGCAAAAGTGTGTTGCACCCCATGTGTTACAGCTTAAGACGGCAGAGGATTGACTGTTATTATGTGTTGTATTCCATGCCCTGGCTAGGGGCAGCCCTGTATCTATCTTCTAATTGTAAATGTGAGACTGTTTGATAATGTTTATTGTGCTTGCAGTGGTATTTGCTTCTCTCACATTACAATGGGACAGTAAGGGGTTGCGGTGGGGAGGGAGGAGACTGTGCAACGAATCACAGAAAATGCAAATTTACACCCACATTCTGGTCATCTCAAAAGGTATGTTGTGCCACAGTCACCTAGAGAGTGTGGTAAGACAGTATGAACTGTGGACAGCTTCAAAGCAGGTCAAGGTGGTTGGTTGCCTGAGGTGGCAATGGACGTATTGTGGTGACCAGCAAATGCGTCAGATGGGTCTTTGATTGACTAGCAGGTGAGCCATAGAGACACTCACACCTCAGACAGCAGTACTGACATGTGGTGTACTTCATTCAGGTGCCGGACATCCAGAGTTGTCTTGTGGAAAGCAGGGGCTGTTTGTAGTGCTGTGTGTCCCATAGACAGGGGCAATCATGCAGTCTGGTTTTTGGCCATGGAGTAGCTGGAGCAACTCGTCAGTCAGTGGAGAGTCAGGGAGCAGGGAAAGCAGTGAATGTGATTGGACAGCATAGGCAGAACTCCAAGTTGCGTGGTAAGCAGTGTGACAGCCTTAAATGGACACCGAGCCCAAACCAGCAACTGACAAAAACTTGTTATCAACACGCTGATATCAGTTCCTGAGCCAAGCGGTGTTGTTGTTGTTATTCCTGTCTTAATATTGTTTTTGAATGTATTTTCAGAGCTGTAATTGGAGGCGAAGGACGACACTGATGTTACTGATATAGTGATGCTACTGATCAGGAGCCATTGTTGTCGCCATAAATACATATTGCATGATCAATAAAAGAAACTGTGTCTCTTCTGAATTTGGTTTTTGAAGTCTGATCCAGAATCTGATTTTTGAAGTCCAGTCCATTTAAAGAAGTAGTGCTCTTCTACGCTAATGCTGTACCTACATTGTGTGTATTAAACTGGGGACCTAGAAGCGACAGAGAAACTTCGTCCAGGCGTAGCTCTCCTCAGTGGTTCACAACCCCACAATAGGCCACAGTAGTCCACCCAACCACCTAACCACCCATCCACCCCATCACTGCCCCACACCAAACTCAGGGTTATTGTGCAGTTCGGCGCCCAATGGACACCCCACCCCCCCCCCCCACCCCCCCCCCCCACCCCTGCGAGAACATCACATACCGGATGAGTGTCACCCCAATGTTTGAGTGGTAGAGTAATTATGGTGCATACATATGTGGAGACAATTTTTGCGCAGCAATCTCTGACATAACGTAGCTGAGGCGGAATAAGGGGAACCAGCCCGCATTCACCGAGGCAGATGGAAAACTGCCTTAAAAACCATCCACAGGCTGGCTGGCCTACTGGACCTTGACACTAATCTGCCAGGTGTATTCATGCCTGGGACCAGCACGTCTTCCTCTTCGGAAAGCAGCACGTTAGACTGCACGGCTAGCTGGTCGGACTGTACCTACATTACTTTCCATGGTTATGCATCATTTTATTAGTAGCAATTAGTGCTGAAGTCAAGAACATTTGTCCCTATCATTAACATAATTCCTTCTTCTCTCCTTTTTTGCTAATCATATGGAACAAACAACATTTAATCATCTACTAAAGAGGAAGGATGAATTACAATGGCATGACCATGACATGACTTGTGAATGTCTTACACTGTTTCTTTCCATTTGATGTACCATATGTGAACAGGTCAGTAAATTTGAGTATGATTGAAATGAGGGGAACTGTTCCACGAGTGGAATATAAGAGGATCTTCTTGAGAAAACTTTAACAGGAACCATGATAAAGAAATACAGCATACCACAACTTAAGGTACGGACGTCAGAATTCTTTTTTATATTAAAGTGCATACAACTTTTGATATTAAGATGTTCATGCATTACATGTAAGAAATTTCAACTATATGCAAAGTAAATTGTATTATGAAACAATTTTCTGGTCACAGCTTGGCCATTCTTGTAATATGTTTAATGTAATGGCGAGCTCACAGCACACTGCTTTGTACGCATATTTCTTCATTCTGTCCGAGATAAAAGGAGTATATGTTGAGCACTGTTACCAGGCATATACTTTTTCAATTCATAATTTACTCAAAATTCTTTTACATGTTTGTTGCTTAAATTTTGTGTTATGATCAAAATAGGAAAGAAAACAAAAATGGCAACGGAAAAAAATAGTACTACAGAATTTAATGCTGGGCAAAGCAAATTCACTGACACAGAACCTGAAAGTTCAGAACACGATATAGAATCATGCTCTGAAAGTGGCAACATGTTTCAACTGACAATCTTTTCTGTGAAATTGATGCTGACCTACACAACTATTTACATAATGTACCTGTTTAGCATGAAGACGCTTTACAAGAACTGAATGTTCAAATGGACAATATTTCATGTGAAATGAAAGTACAAATAAGTAATCAACCAGCTGATACAATGGCACCATCGTTACAAAATTTTAACACAATGGAGAACAACATAACAGTGCAATTACAAAAACAATCCAATGAATCAGAAAAACAATCCCATGATTTAGAAAAATCGAATACTAATTTTAACAAATTGTTAGTGCACTATAATACTTTAGCAGATGATGTTTCACAGTTAAATAAGGCTTATCATGGTCTCTCAGAAGACTCTGTTCCAAGAACACAAACATCTAAAAGGAACAAGATGCTAAAGTACAAAAGCAATTTAATGATCAGTGTAAACACATTGTTGATGATTTTTCAGAATGGCTTACATGCCTCCAAAGATTTAAAAATAAATGATCGATTAAACAGTGCTACACGGGATTAGCCGAGCGATCTAAGGCGCTGCAGTCATGGACTGTGCAGCTGGTCCCAGCGGAGGTTCGAGTCCACCCTCAGGCATTTTTTTTTTTTTTTTTATTAAACGGTGACAATATTAGGAAAAGGGCAGTGACTACTCACCATATAGCGGAAATTCTGAACAGATAGATACAACAAAGAAAAAAAATGCACACAAACATGAAAATGCAACTCATACACATGTGAGTTGTGTTTGTGTGAGTATGTTGTCTATTTTTTATGAAGGCCTTGTTGACCAAAAGCTCACTTTCTGACAGGCATAAAGAAAAGACTATGTGTGACTCAGTTTCTCCACTATATGGTGAGTAGCAACTATCCTTTTCATATTATTGTTACATTCCATTCTGGATTTTACAGTGTTCAAATTAAACTGTGAATTAGAGCAAGTTGTAAGTGAAATGGTTACAGCCACTGTATCTGAGAAAGACAATTCTGATGAGTGAGTCATGTCCAAACTGGCAAAAATAAACACTTTAAGCAGAGATTTGCCAGAATGGCGTGCAAAAGGAACTGCACACATTACAACAGTGCAACATGAATTGTCTGCAGTTAGGGGCAGTTCAGGGAACCTCATCATTTACTCATGAAGTATGTGATAATCACAGAAGTCGCACTGTATATCACACAATGTACAGTAACAGAATGGATTCTGGTGATTTATTGCCAAACTGTCTACCATACAAAGTCAGAGTAATGCCTACACCATCCTCAGTACCACTAGAAGAAAGTCTAGAAGAATGTCTCTCCACCAGGTATACTTACACTGCATCCTGTTGTGTCCATAAAGGTTTTCAAGGGTGTGCTACACCAGTCCTGCACTGAACAACAGAAGATCCATTTCACCATAGTGTACATACAAGGTAATGGAGCCCTTCAGGCTATGGACAAGGCAGAACTTTGTCAGACCTACGAACAATTTGAAAGAGCATTTTTACCTAAGTACTAGTCATGATGCGAGCAGGAAAGACTTAGAAACAGGTACTCCATCAGTAGCCTTTCATATTAAACAGGACAGTCTCTATACATATATTGAAAAGTATTCAGGCAAAACTCATTATTGGGACAATAAAGACGTGTTAAGAGCCCTGGAGGTGAAGTTGCCTCTAGATATTCTTGAGTAACTAGTGCTTGTACTAGATGACATCAGTACTAGAATCAACAGACCTGATATGAGAGGGCATAAAGGCTACTAATGATAGTAGTAATGGCCACAACAACTCATCAGCAGACAGAATCAGCTGTGCGTACAGACACACAGCTTACCTTGGCATGACATCACTTGCAAACATATGTTTTTCCATGTAACTAGATAAACATGACAGTAGAAAACTCCAACTATTGTAAAATGGCATAGTATTTGTTGTTCGCAAATAAAAATATTTTCTCTGTGTCTTTGTTTGTTTGTAATTACATTTTGAAATACAAAAACAAGTGCAGACTCTACATTAATCATTAAGATATTCTTTGAGTAATTGTTGGCTGGTTGAACAGGTCAGTAAACAACTGAAAGTAATAATATCTCTCAAGCAGAGGACAAAATGTAAATTTTTATGATTTAGTTAATGTTTTGGTATAACAGTACTAATCTCTAATGGCTTGCATTTGTAAAATGAAAACTCATGAGCCTGAATGAGGCAAATTTCTAGTTCTTTAACTGTAATAGATACATAGCTGTAGTTGAGTGATGGATGAATATTTTAGTGTGGAACTTAAGATATGATGCTTCTCTGATTGAGAATTCTGATCAAGTTTCTCGGATTTTTTGCACACACATATGTGATTTTTCTGCTTTGAGCAGATGAGTCACATTCAAGAATAAGTAATGATCTGTTGTCCAAATGTTATGTTGTGCTGAGTCCGTATAGAGGTAAATCTATAAAAAAGGAATCAGCTCAATCTAATCAGTAGTTCACCATAAAGAAAAGATACTTTATAATTGTAAATACTTTTGTAAATAATGACAAGAGAATGTGGAATTAATTACCTTCTTGTAAATATAGTGAAATGGCTCTTGGTTACAAGAAGACTAATATGACCTGCGAGCACTCGTTTGAAGTACATTCATGTAAGACACTAAAGTGAAAACCGATGTTGGGGTTGTTGTGAAATCTGCTCATACATTTAAAAAAAAATAATGCTTGTGACTGAAATAAAGGGGTTAATATCCTAGAAAGTGTGCGAGTGACATCCAGTATCTGGTGAATGCTGTGTAGTGCAAGCAGACAGTTTTGCTGACATCGTTGCTGTAAGGTGGTGAAAGCATCACTTACCTGAGTTCAGACCATGAGCTGCTCATTGCCTGTAGTTTGGTGTGTAGAAAATGATGTCCTCATGTTTCTTATGGGGAATCCTAAACAAGAACGCACACGAGCACAGTAGCCACCACACTGTATTGCCAGCTGACTGTGAGCTCTAGCTGCACACACACACACACACACACACACACACACACACACCTGGCAACAATCCCAGTCTTGCAAGAGTAATTTGATTATTGGTGCAGTCAGCATCATTAAAACATGTTCAAAGGATATGAGCAGAATCGATATGAAAACAGGTTTATTGGGGACACATATTGTGCCTATTATGAACCCTAGTGATCTGTGAGACTGACTGAATGCATGCTGTGATGCGTAGTAAATAAGGAACCAATGACTTCCACTACGAAACAAAACAATTAGACTCTTACAGCAGACAGACTCTAAACACCAGTTTATGTGCTGACCACAAATTGGCCATGTTGATTGCATCTGGTGTCACCCTCATCTCTCGCTGTGCATATGGTGATTGGTTGCATGGTGTCATCAAATCAGCTATCCCAAACTATTCCTGCACCATTCAACAGGCCATTAAAAAACTGAGAAGATAAATCCACAGCCTCTTACAGTATCGGATTCTATGGACATTTAGACATTACATTCTCTGTAATTTTTTTTTTTTTTTTTGTATGAAAACATTTGAGACTCCTGGCTGCTTCCTTACACTTCTCATCTCTTAGTGGCTTATTTGTCTGTATGGATGGCAGATGGTAATACTGTTGTGCCAGTTGGACTAATTGTTATTACCCTTTGTCCTAACCTTGACTTTCAATATATGTTCAGAATAGTAATCAGGGGCAAAGGAGGACATTGGTGCTACTATAATACAGTAATGCTATTGAACAGTAGCTGTGCATAATGCATGACCCAAAAAAAAAAAAAAAAAAAAAAAAAAAAAAAAAAAAAAAAAAAAAAAAAAAAAAAAAAAAAAAAATTCTACACTAATACCACCATTGCAATACCTATATTACTTTCCACGGTCATGCATCACTTTATTAGTAACAGACCAAAAATTATAGATTGTGCTGACGCTGACGCTGAGAAAATTCATATTTGTCATCAATATAATTCCTTCTTTATTCCTTTTTTGCAAATAATATAGAATAAACAACCTTTAATCATTTACTAAGGAGGGAGGAGAAAGATAATTTCCGACCTGGAGTGCACTAAATTGAAGTAGACCCCCTTCAGAATGTTGTCATATCGTTGCTAAGCTTGTATTAGGTGGTTTGATTTCTCCTGTTTAGTCCATGATCTAGTGTTTCTGCAGCTATCGAACCCTTTTCATTGTCCCCATATTCCAGCATCATGTGGTCTGTCTCTGAACTACTTGAAATTAAAATTGTTGCAATGTTAAATTTGGACTGCAGAATTAATGTAAGCTTCTGAGGGATTTTTTGTTCTTCTTGGTTTATTTTATAAATAATGTACCTGAGCATGGGCATAGCAGGATTTTTTAAATTATTACAGTCCTTTACAGTAATATATTAATTAGTTATACTTTGCTCTGATTGATTCTTTGTGCTCATTTTATTGTGAGGAACATTCGTAGATTTATCCATTTCTCACCAAGAAGGCATTTACTGTAAGTTATCCTGTCTCTTTCTAAAGCAATATTTGGTTTATGATTATGTCGAGTGATGCTTGCAAAATTTGAGCACAAATAATTTTGTGTGTCATCGATTCTGAGCACTCTGATTAAAGGTTGTGTCATTAATAAATAATAATAATAATAATAATAATAATAGTGTCTGTAAGTATTTATGCCCCCACACCTCCCAGCTATTTACCACTTCCATCATTTTCTATGCCTCATAACGCTGTACAAAGTGTCTGAAAATCGTGTGTTTAATGCAGAACTTGGGAACCAGTCCAGTATTTACCTCAGTGGTTGTAGAAAACCACCTAAAAACAAGACCAAGGATGGCTTACACAGCAGCCGCCATTGTCCATCTTCCAGGTGTATTTTACTTGGGAATTCCATGCCTCCCATGTCCTAGAAGTGGATGTTTTAACATGCTCAGCTATCTATTACTGAGAAAAACAAATAAACGAAAAATAACAAAACACATGGTGCAGGATACTGAAATCCATTTGAAATTTTGTATTCTGTTTAAGTCCTTTAGGAAATAGCGAAGTGTGCATAGAAAATGGATGCAATTATGAAAGAAAAAGAAAAACTAGATGTCATTACAGCATACTAAAGGAAGGAAGGAAGATTAGGGTTTAACATCCCATCAACAATAATGTCACTGAAAATTGAGCACAAGTTCAGATTGGGTAGGAAATCAGCTATGTGATTTCAAAGGAACCATTCTGGCATTTATCTTAAGGGATTTATGAAATCACAGAAAACTTAAATCAGAATGCCTAGATGGGAATTTGAACTGGCATCCTTCCAAACATGAGGCCAGTGTCCACCATGAAACACACTCACACATAACATATGGAAAGGAACATTAATACTTTTAAATAATCCGTATAAAAATATTTCATACTTCAGCAAAACTATTTTAATGTCTGCAATAATACGATCAAAGAAGTACGTATAATGTTTTCATAAAGTTTATATTAGCACTACTCAGGGGGGTTTGCCAATAAAGTGAAACCAAAACAGAAATTATTATTATAGCAACTGTGAAAGATGACCACCCATGTTGCTGTTGTGGTCTTCAGTCCTGAGACTGGTTTGATGCAGTTCTCCATGCTACTCTATCCTGTGCAAGCTTCTTCATATCCCAGTACCTACTGCAACCTACATCCTTCTGAATCTGCTTAGTGCATTCATCTCTTGGTCTCCCTCTACGATTTTTACCCTCCACGCTGCCCTCCAATGCTAAATTTGTGATCCCTTGATGCCTCAAAACATATCCTACCAACCGGTCCCTTCTTTTTGTCAAGTTGTGCCACAAACTCCTCTTCTCCCCAATTCTATTCAATACCTCCTCATTAGTTATGTGATCTACCCATCTAATCTTCAGCATTCTTCTGTAGCACCACATTTCGAAAGCTTCTATTCTCTTCTTGTCCGAACTATTTATCGTCCATGTTTCACTTCCATACATGGCTACACTCCATACAAATACTTTCAGAAACGACTTCCTGACACTTAAATCTATACTCGATGTTAACAAATTTCTCTTCTTCAGAAATGATTTCCTTGCCATTGCCAGTCTACATTTTATATCCTCTCTACTTCGACCATCATCAGTTATTTTGCTCCCCAAATAGCAAGACTCCTTTACTACTTTAAGTGTCTCATTTCCTAATCTAATTCCCTCAGCATCACCCGACTTAATTCGACTACATTCCATTATCCTCGTTTTCCTTTTGTTGATGATCATCTTATATCCTCCTTTCAAGACACTGTCCATTCCGTTCAACTGCTCTTCCAAGTCCTTTGCTGTCTCTGACAGAATTACAATGTCATCGGCGAACCTCAAAGTTTTTATTTCTTCTCCATGAATTTTAATACCTACTCCGAATTTTTCTTTTGTTTCCTTTACTGCTTGCTCAATATACAGATTGAATAATATCGGGGAGAGGCTGCAACCCTGTCTCACTCCCTTCCCAACCACTGCTTTCCTTTCATACCTCTCGACTCTTATAATTGCCATCTGGTTTCTGTACAAATTGTAAACAGCCTTACGCTCCCTGTATTTTACCCCTGCCACCTTCAGAATTTGAAAGAGAGTATTCCAGTTAACATTGTCAAAAGCTTTCTCTAAGTCTACAAATGCTAGAAACGTAGGTTTGCCTTTTCTTAATCTTTCTTCTAAGATAAGTCGTAAGGTTAGTATTGCCTCACGTGTTCCAACATTTCTAAGGAATCCAAACTGATCTTCCCCGAGGTCCGCTTCTACCAGTTTTTCCATTCGTCTGTAAAGAATTCGCGTTAGTATTTTGCAGCTGTGACTTGACCACCCATATAAACATCTAATTAATCTAACTCTTTGAATATGTTTTGCATCCTGGATGATTTCTGATGTTCAGATGCACATGGTTCAGTTTATCACTGAAATATTGACATATGGTTTGTGTTGACAAAAATCTATATTTGGTGCCATAGTCTGCTGCACATGAAAAATTCTCCTACAGTGTGATTGGTAATATCAGTATCTAATTTACTGTATATGATGTATTAGGTGAGGGTACACATTCTGCATTCATGATGTCATAGGAATCACTTGACATGATCAGTGAGATTGGTTATACATGCACACAATGAAAGAAAAGAGAAAAAGGGGGGGGGGGGGCAGATAATTTTGTTCTGTGCTACATCACAGTATAAAGTAACTGATTTTCTGGTCTCAGCTCTCTGAGACTGCAGACGTGTGTGCAACTTGCATTTATGTGAGTGTGTGTGTGTGCGCACGCGCGTGTATGTGTGTCTACTGCTGACAAAGGCCTTAATGGCCGAAAGCTTTAATTGTGTGAATCTTTTTATTGTGCCTATCGCGACTCAGCATCTCCGATATATGGTGAGTAGCAACTTTCCTTCTCTGGTATTATTGATTTTCTACTTTTATGTGATAATTGCTATCTCAATCTTAACCTTCACTGGCTTTTTCTTCTGTTGTGCATCCTTTTACACCATATTACTTTTGAATTAAGATTTCCAAGAAATGTTACTGTAATGATTCTATATCTACATGTGACACTAGTAATCTGTGTACCATATCTATCTACACTAATAATAAATCTGTAAAACTGTCGTGGCCGTGTGTTTGAACACACTTTTTCAAAACTACTAGGCAAATTTTCATGGGGTTTTTGCTGGTACCTTAAACATAGCTTGGGGCACCATGTAGGCTTTATTTACATCAAAACCAAATCACAGAGAAAAATATATTACAATCGAAAATTTTCTGCATGCTAATATTATAAATGTGAAAGTAACTGCCTGTTAAATTTTGCTGCTGAACTGATTTCCATGAAATTTGATATGAAGATCGCTTAAACCCTGAGATAGAACACAGGCTACTTTAGAAATTGTGAATTACAAGATATATATTGATTTGAAGAAAATTATGTGAATTAGGGAAAATATTTACTCTTTTGAAAAGCTAGTTACTCTCTGACTTTTTATCTTTATCACATTTGTGAAAATGTCTTAATTGTTGATATGTGCTACATTATATAATTTAAAGCAATTAATACAATGCTTATACAGTCTTCAGTGTGTTTGATCAACACTTCCACACTATTTATTGCAAAATATACATGTTGTATAATGTACAGCAACTTCAATAGCATGATGCATATTCCTGCTCATGTTTCTCTGTATGCACTGCTCAGCTGCGACACTTTGCATGATGATGCATCATGTGTTGGGACAGCTTGGAAGGGAGGGGAGAGACAGTGAGGCACACAACATGAGCTATGTTTACCCAAACAGGCAGTTAGGTGAGGGCACATACAGTACCTAACTTACTCTCTATCACTCATCATAACAAAAATAGCCACCGATAACAGGTGTTGTTGTGGTCATCAGTCCAAAGACTGTTTCGATGCATCTCACCATGCTATGCTATCCTGTGCAAGCCTCTTCATTTCCAAGTAACTCCTGCAACATACATCCTTCTCAATCTGCTTACTATAGTCATCTCGTGGTCTCCCTTATGATTTTTATCCCCCCCCCCCCCCCCCAAGTACCAAACTGGTGTTCCCTTGATGCCTGAGAATGTGTACTACCAACTGATCCCTTCTTCTAGTCAGGTTGTACCACAAATTTCTCTTCTCCACAATTCTATTCAGTACTTCCTCATTAGTTACACGATCTACCCATCTAATCTTCAGCATTCTTTTGCAGCACCACATTTCAAATTCTTCTATTCTCTTCTTGTCTAAACCATTTATGGTCCATGTTTCACTTCTATACATGGCGACACTCCATACAAATACTTTCAGAAAAGACTTCCTGACCGTTAAATATATTCTTGATGTTAACAAATTTCTCTTCTTCAGAAACACTTTCCTTCCCATAGCCAGTCTACATTTTATATCTTCTCTACCTTGACCATCATCAGTTATTTTGCTCCCCAAATAGCAAAACTCATATACTACTTTAAGTGCCTCATTTCCTAATCTAATTCATTCAGCGTCACCTGATTTAATTCGACCACATTCAATTATCTTCATTTTGCTTTTGTTGATGATCATCTTACATCCTTCTTTCAAGACACTGTCCATTCCGTTCAACTGCTCTTCCAAGCCCTTTGCTGTCTCTGACAGAATTACAATGCTGTTGGCAAACCTCAACATTTTTATTTCTTCTCCATAGATTTTAATTCCTACTCCAAATTTTTCTTTTGTTTCCTTTACTGCTTGCTCAATATACAGATTGAACAATATCGGGGAGAGGCAACAACCCAGTCTCACTCCCTTCCCAACCACTGCTTCCCTATCATGTCCCTCGACTCTTACAACTGCACTCTGGTTTCTGTACAAATTGTAAATAGCCTTTCGCTCCCTGTATTTTACCCCTGCCACCTTCGTAACTGATAGAGAATATTCCAGTCAACATTGTCAAAAGCTTCCTCTATGTCAACAAATACTAGAAACATAGGTTTTCCTTTCCTTAATCTATCTTCTAAGATAAGTCATGGGGCCAGTATTGCCTCGCATGTTCCAATATTTCAATGGAATCCAAAATGATCTTCCCTGAGGCTGGCTTCTGCCAGTTTTTCCACTCATCTGTAAAGATTCATGTTAGTATTTTGCAGCCATGACTTGAATTGATAGTTCAGTAATTTTCACATCAGTCAACACCTGCTTTCTTTGGGACGGAATTACTACATCCTTCTTAAGTCTGAGGGAATTTCGCCTGTCTCATACATCTTCCTCACCAGATGGAAGAGTTTTGTCATGGCTGGCTGTCCCAAGGCTGTCAGAATTCTAATGGAATGTTGTCTACTCCCAGGGCCTTGTTTAAACTTAGGTCTTTCAGTACCCTGTCAAATTCTTCACGCAGTATCGTATCTCCCATTTCATCTTCACCTAAGTCCTCTTCTATTTCTGTAATATTGCCCTCAAGTACGTCTCCCTTGTACAGACCCTCCATATTCTCCTTCCACCTTTCTGCTATGCCTTCTTTGCTCAGGACTAGTTTTCCATCTGAGCTCTTGATATTCATACAGGTGGTTCTCTATTCTCCAAAGGTCTCTTTAATTTTCCTGTAGGCAGTACCTATCTTACCCCTAGTGATATATGCTTGTACATCCTTACATTTGTCCTCTAGTCATCCCTGCTTAGCCATTTCGCACTTCCTGTCGATCTCATTTTTGAGACCTTTGTATTTCTTTTCGCCTGCTTCATTTGTTGAATTTTTATGTTTTCTTCTTTCATCAATTAAATTCAATATCTCTTCTGTTATCCAAGGGCTTCTACTAGCCCTCGTCTTGTTACCTACTTGATCCTCTGCTGCATTGACTATTTCATCTCTCAAAACTACCCATTCCTCTTCTACTGTATTCCTTTCCCCTGTTCTTGTCAGTTGTTCCATAATATTTCCTCTGAAACTCTCTAGAACCTCTGGTTATTTCAGTTTATCCAAGTCCCATCTCCTTAAATTCCTACTTTTTTTGCAGTTTCTTCAGTTTTAATCCGCAGTTCATAACCAATAAATTGTGGCGAGAGTCCACATCTGCCCCTGGAAATATCTTACAATATAAAACCTGGATTCCAAAAAGTCTGTCATACCAGGATATAATCAATCTGAAAACTTCCCATGTATCCAGGTCTCTTCCACATATACAGCCTTCTTTCATGATTCTTAAACCAAGTGTTAGCTATGATTAAATTATGCTCCGTGCAAAATTCTACCAGGCAGCTTCCTCTTTCATTCCTTACCCCCAGTTTATATTCACCTACCACTTTTCCTTCTCTTACTTTTCCTATTATCGAATTCCAGTCCCCCATGACTATTAAATTTTTGTCTCTCTTAACTTTCTGAATAATTTCGTTTATCTCATCATACATTTCTTCTATCTGCTCCTCATCTGCGGAGCTAGTTGGCATATAAACTTGAACTACTGTGGTGAGTGTGGGCTTCGTGTCTATCTTGGAGGAAACAAGTAGTCTATACTAATAATAAAACTGATGTGCCTGTCTGTCTGAACACACTAACCTTCAAAACTACTCAATGAATTTTCATGGGGGTTTTCACAGGTAACATGAGCACAACTTGGAGCAATGTATAGCCTTCATTTCATCAAATTGGATCACAGAACAGAAAATATTGTAATTTAAAGTGTTAAGAAATTAAAAACATCAACCTCTAAAAGGGTGAAGTAAGGAGAGGAACATCCTTCTTTTTTACAACAGAGAACATAAACCATGTTAAAAATTATTAAATTTGTTGCATGATGCACACATTGTATAATGCACAACTCTTTCCATAGCAGGATGCATAGACATGCACTCCTGGCTGTACACCTCTGCACACACCACCCAGAAGTGCTGCTGTGTTGTGCATTGGGTGGGGAGAGAGGGGGGGAGTATCACAGGCTATGCTTACCCGAACAGGCAGACACATGCAGGCAGCTGACATTATTGCACATACAAATGGCTTACCTACTTGACATCACAAAACTACTGATATATGAGAACAGCTGTGGGTAAAAGGTAGTATGTTACTAGATGTGGTTTCTCATTCACTAAGATTGATGGTACAATATGAGCCTGTTTCCAGAAGAGTGTACATGAAGTGAATCTGATTTACCCACTTGTTTTATTGTTATTGTTAGTTATTATTCCTTCTTCTTCTTCTTCTTCTTCTTCTTCTTCCTCTCCCCCTTACCATTCTTGTTCGCTTCACTCTTGTAGTTACCTCTTATGTATACTGTTATGGTAATACAAATGTTTTTAGAGTCACAGTTACTCTCAAATTTCATGGCCACTTAGAATGTTTATTTTATGTTTTGCACAAAAGAGTCTTCATGCAAGAGAAACATAAAGAAGAAAACTTCTTAAAAACCTTATGCGAAGAAACATATGTGAGAAAGCTGTGTTCACTATCAGTTAAAAATGTTAAAGTGCAGTGCCGACTAACACATGTAACAACGCATGTGGAAATGCAATCTTTCCATATAAAAAATTAAGCATATATTGGAGATGTTGAGTGGCAGACAGGCACAACAAAAAACTGCTAAACAAGTAAGCTATCGGCCAAAAAGCCTCCTCCTGAATTAGACATCATACAAACACACATTCATGCAAACACAACTCATACACACATGAGCACTGTCTCTGGCTGCCGAGACCAGTTGGCAACTTAACGTCTCCTCTATATTGTGGATAGCAATCTATCCTTTTCAAGATATTAGTTACTCCATCTTGGATTTTCTATTTTTTAATATCAAAACTATGTGAGCTACAAAGAAAAGTGGGAGAGAAATTTAGGTGAAAATTAATATGGTACAACAAGAAATACTAAGAAGGTGCTGAAGAAATGTATTGTTGTGATTCTTGTTCTTCATAATCATAAACTCACTCACATCAATTGGCTGAACAGCAAAAATTTGTACATCAAATATATCAACTCTATAAAATATCACTTACACTTGCATAGGCTCAGGCAATGTGAAATAAGCAATGACCTCAAAAGAGTGGTTATATACTATGAAACTTCTGCATCTTTATAAAGAGAAAGGATGTGTTTACACAATGAATGCAAAGGTAGTCCCATAACCGTATAATAATCTCCTTCTATTTTTTCAATTAAACTTCCTCCCAGACCTTGAATCCCATAGCCTCCAGCTTTATCCCTGAAATTAGGAGGAAAAAAATTAAAGAAATAACACAATTCACATACTTATTTAAAACACATATCTATTAGATTGAAATATTGTAAGAAAGTTACTTTCTGAAAAGAGACAAAGGCCATGAAAGAGCATGATTACGTCAGTTACTCTCAAACCTGTTCCTTTTAATTTTCTCTATCTTTAATATCTATCCATAAAAAAATATTTCCCTTATTCTCAATGCTATAATGAACAGTTCACAATCTCATTAAGTTTGTTTAAAGTCATTCACAAAATACCAGGTGGAGGGATGTAGTACAGAACATGGAGGAACAAAATTTTGGTCAGACTCTTTCTTGCCATAGACTCCTGAACAGTCCATTGCTTTTCACCTCAATCTCTCTTTACCTCACTTGCTGCAAAAAGAAAACACTGATATTATAATAATTTCATTTAGCTCAATTACCTGGTCCAAGTATTTCAATTGGACATGACTTTGGTGACTTGTGTGTCCCTAACGTTCCCCAGCTGTCCAACCGAGGAAAGGAGACCTACAGTTTAACACTGAATCCAAACTAAATGTCATTTCTGGTTACTCCTCACATCAATCAGACATGAAGACTGAAAAATCCATGGTTAGACCAAGATTCGATCCCATGGCCTTTGTGTTTCCAGGCTTACCCGTTACCGCTACACCATCAGGATTGATGTACACTGATTATGAAGAACTGTACAGCAATCACCTGCTGCACAAAACTTTTATTTTTCTCCTATTCTTTTTACCTAAGTATCAATATTCTGTATTTACAAAAAAAAATTTATTTTGTCAATAACTGCCATATCAAATATTACATTACACATAAAAAGAAGACAATTTTAAAATAGGATTTTAATTTATGATGAACTCAATGTCCAATAAAAGTAAAGTGCTTTACAGGTAATTTTATACTGTCAAAATTGAATTGTCATATTGAAAATTATGAAGTACTGTGATGATACTGTCTTTCATTCTTCTCTCTCACACTATGCACTCTGCGCTCTCTCTCTCTCTCTCTCTCTCTCTCTCTCTCTCTCTCTCTCTCTCTCTCTCTCTCACACACACACACACACACACACACACAAAGAGAGAGAGAGATGTTGTCCAACAAAACCAAAACTTAGTATTTATGAGTAGTTTTGTGGGCAGATGGTATAGGGGAGTGGGGCAAAGGTATTTTAACAACTGTGAGGGGGAAGATGTATGGGACAAAGAAAAGGTACAATAGTAATAAGAGCTCTCAGTGGTAAAATGCAGGTCAGAAGAATTAACTGACTGCAGCTGTTACATGGGGGCGGGCAGTTGGAAAGGGAAGTACAATGCCACGACATGGAAGAATGGGGTTAAAAAAAGACAGCAGAAGAAAAAGTAAGTGCAAAAGAGAGGGAAGGTGACACATGACAATTGCGACTAGCGGAACTTTAGGCCATGGGGATGAAAGAATGGAGAATGTGCTAAAAGTATAGTTCCTACCTTCGTAGTTCAGTTCAGTTCGAAGGATCAGGAGGGGGGGGGGGGGGCGCTTTGTAGTTACCCATGCATTACTATGCCTCCACCACCACTACTAGCACTAGCATGCAGCTTGCCACACATTTGAGTAGTACACTGTTCGGCTGCTCCCAGCCCCCACCAGAGGTTGGCAACCAAGGTCCAGCATCTCAATTGCCTGCAGCCGATAGCCAGCAGTTTCTGATGGGCAAACATTCTTTATATTGTAATGCACTGGCTCTTTCTGGCAGTCTTGTACATGTCTATAATCTGTGTTATACTACTTATGTTTATGCTATCATGCCATGATGTAATAAACAGTGGATTTCTTATAACTGTGTCTTTTATTGTGTTTTTAATTAGAACAGCAGTGACAATGAGTGCACATTCCATGTGCCCAACTTCAGTTATTGTTTTTTCATGTAACTTCAATCCCCTCTCCGGCAGCAACAACTTACTACAGCCACACTGGAAAAATTCGTGGCTACACTGACTGTTTCAGCTGCACTGTATCAGGTGCACCCACCAGTATGATGACTGAGCTGAAGACTGGGAAGCTTATAAAAATGTCTCCACAAAGCACTTCATTACATTTAGGATGATGGATGTGGATACTTGGAAAGCTTTGTTTCTGCCTCACATGCACTAACTATTGTGTCAATTAGCCCTTT
Source organism: Schistocerca americana (assembly GCF_021461395.2). Lineage (NCBI taxonomy): Eukaryota > Metazoa > Arthropoda > Insecta > Orthoptera > Acrididae > Schistocerca > Schistocerca americana. The sequence continues at coordinate 33,431,229 of NC_060123.1, forward strand.
TGCAGGAACTGGGCTCACTTTCTTTTGATGTCATTTGTAGTCTGTTATCTTCTTATCATTGTGAGTGCACACATGTCATTGCTGCTCATGTAGAATTTTACCAGTGCTGAAAGCAGCCAATCAGGGTTTGGTAGCACAGCTGCAGGGTTTGAGCTGTAATAGTCACTTTATTACTATACTTCCAAGGAATCCTATGCAGACGCTGTGATCAGAGATGTGATCATCTGCCTAACACCCGATAAGGAAGTTCATCACTGAGCCCTTCAGTGTGAGCATCCATCCTCAGATTAAGTTTTAAACATTACTCATTCCTTTGCAGTTTCCTGTGGTGCAAAGTACGGGGGGGATGTCACCTTCATCAACAATGAACCACATCAATGCGTAGAAACAGACTCACCAAGCAAAAAGGAAGTTGATGTAATTCAAATCACCAAACCTAGCCGCAACGGGCAACCCCATCAGCAACAACAGCCACAGCACTGTGCTGCAATTCTGTCATACCCGTCTTGCTATGTGCAGCATGAGGAAGCAGCATGCTCCAGGTGGTGGGTGTCATGCTACATGCATTAAAAGAAAGGCCACGTTGCTCCAGTTTTTCATGCTCAGTTTTCCTCAGAAAAAATGGATGTTGACATTCATTATATTTCATCATTGTCTGCTTCATTCTATTCCCTCATTGTCTGCAGGTCAGAGTAACCTCTTTAATAGTGTCTGTGCTGAACATATAATTGTTATTTCGAGTGGGCACTGGAGTGGTTGTTTCGCTCCTCAACTATCAAATATATGCAAGGCTGGGCTTCCCACTTTTGGCTCCCATCAAACATCATTTGGCACATTACAGTAAACAGCATATTCCAGTTCTTTGTCGATTTAGTGCCACCATGACTTACAAATTTGTAATCCATCCTATCACATATTTGGTTGTTAATGATACTGATACTGAAACTTTATTTGGATTACACACTTCTGTTGCTTTTGAATTTTATTTTACTGACAATGAACATCTTGTATTGGACCAAGTTCGCTATCAAGACCTAGATTCATTGTGTAGCGGTTCGCCTACTTTGTTTCTTCATTTGTTGTCCTCCGTGTCAACGTACACTTAAGACCTGTGGTTTGCAAGACTATTGATGGCTTCCCCATTAACAGCACCAGGATTGCATCTGCAGTAGCTGTAGACCCAGAGTTTAAACAAGTGGTGCACATGATACGACACAGGTGGCCTGATCACCCTTCGGGCCAGGTGTCCCACCCAAGCATAATTTCTACACTTTCAGTCATCATCTTTCCCTTGTCGACCGAAGGGGGTACACTCCCCATATTATGATTCCAGCAATGTTGTGTAGGGGCTAGGAAGGTCTCAACCTGTTACATCAAAGTCACTGAGGAGCCTCCCACACTAAACAGTTGGCACATTGTCATGTGTTCTGGTCTGGTACTAATCACGAGGTGGAGTGCCTGGTTGTCAACTTCCACAAATAATCAGATCAACAGACAGCACTGTGCTAGTATCCATGCTACCTCAAGAAAGAATTCATATCAACTCTGTGGGAGCATTTAGACACTTTCTGTTTGTTGGCTGTAGGTGCCTTTTCCAAGTTTCCTTGTGCTTTTCACTGCCCATCTACCACAGAAGATGCAATGGTCAAGGCACCATCAGCCATTTTCTCTATTGAAGTCCTACCTAGTACAGTGGTTTCGTGGACAATGGTCATGAAGTTTTGGCTCAATCCTTTCAGTATTTTTGTTCACGCAATGGCATCTGTCATGTCATGGCACCTCCCTTTCATCTACAAGCCAAAGGCAAGGCAGAATGTCTCATGCAGACTTTCAAACCACAAATACACAAGTACACCACAGAATTTCCAGTGGAAGAGGCCCTTACATTCTTTCTCAGTTCTTACAGAATGACTCCAATCAGGCACAAGAGCCCAGCCAAACTCTTGCTTGGCCGCCAGCCGTGGATGCTGCTCCATCTCCTGCTGCTGAACAGGCATCCTGCAGAGGTACTGACATCACTGTAGTCTGCACCCGAAACACTATTCTGGGCCTGAGGGTTCAGAAGACACCAGCATTGGACTCCAGGCATCATCCACAGCCAATGCAGGAACCATGTGTTGATGGTGTGTATAGACAAGTGCCTTGTGGCATGCCACTACAATCAGGTGGGAGCTGATGCCTCCGGGCAGACTGTCATGCCAGTATCTCTTCCATCAGCATTCCTATTCACTGTGGGCAGCATGCCGGCTTGACCATCCCCACCCCCAGTCTTACCGTGGTCTCAGGCTACTCCACCAGTGGCGCGGCCCCGTATGGACAATGTGGCTCTGCCTCTCAATGCCCTTGCAGAGTCTTCACACAAGGAGAGATGTGAGGGGGATGCTAGAGCTTTATCGGCACACCCGCAAGTACCTCCTACAGCAATGCAGGTGCCTCCTACGCTGATGCAGATGATGCCAGCACTGACATCAACACACACTGCCCTCCTGTCGATGCCACCTACTTTACCTCCAGACACCACAGCTCCCCTGCTCACAACACCTAATGATGAGCCTGCCCTGCCTACAGGGTCACTTACTCTCCTCCAGGTGGAGGGGGGGGGGGGGGGAGGGGTACATGTCTGTGTTCATACTGCTTACACCCCTACTCACTGGTTTGCATGGACCAGGAACTGTTCATGCTCAGGACAACCACTTCATACAATAAGAATGTGTCTAATCACCAGTGCATCGTGGAGGAGAAGACATCTAATGGTCACTCCCCCACCCCCAGGAAGGAGGGGTGTATAACCTGGACATTACTATACCTCTGCCACTGTATCATGGTGCATTTCACACATTTGAGTAGTGTGCTGTTCAGCTGCTTCTGGCTCCCACCAAAGGCTGGTGACCATGATCCAGAAGCATGATCATTGGTAGCCGATAGTGAGCAGTCCTTGGTGGGCAAATGCTCTTTATATTATCTTGTACTGACTCTGGCCGGCAGTCTTGTACATGTTTCTAAACTTTATTATACTACTTACGTTTATGCTGTCATGTAGTGACCTAATAAACAGTGGATTTCTTATAACCATGTCTTTTATTATGCTCAGAGTTAGACCACGGGCAGGAGTTAAGACCTAAGTGATACTTAGTGATAGAGAAAACTGGCCAATCGGTGGCACAAAATGGCCATGCTTTGTTGATGTCAGGAAATAAATATAGCAAGAAATCTGATTTTTGACTAGCTGTCTTGTAAAGACTATGAAAAGGATATCAACATATTTGATAACTCCTATTTCTCATTGCAGATGCAGCACCCACAGATGTCAAGGCTGTAGGGGACGGATTTCTAAATATGGAACAGGTGACAGTTGTCAAAATGGAGGTACTGTTCATGGGTAGAGCTTTTGATAAGGACAAAAATGTTCATGAAGCCACTTTCATCTATTCTATTACCAAAGTGTATAGATGAAGGAAGTATTATATCCTTTTTCTTTTTTGGCACTTACAAGACGACTGTCAAACCATTTTGATATCTAAACTACTGTTTATTTCATGCTATTTCCCACTCACAAATTCAGGAGGAAGTTCAGTTTTATTTTTATGAACAGTTCCAATCAAGTTGAGTTTCTTCTTGCTTTTTTAGATATTTGTATTCCCTGTCACCTGCTTCATTTGCTGAACTTTTATATTTTCTCCTTTCATCAATTACATTCAACAATGTCCAAGGATTTTTACAGTGCTTTGTCTTTTTTAGTTGGAAATTAACAGTGTGAATATCTCCCACTCGAGCAGTGTAAAACTAGTAAACTGCTATTGTATTATGGTTAGTCCCTTCAGTTGTCTTCCTCAGGTGAATTACCACATATTGCAGTGAAACTTTGTAGGGCTCATCTGGCTGTTTTCCAATGTAGATTTCCTTGGCAAGGGCATACCAAGTCTTGGCATCAAAGAGCATTAGATTTTTCAGCTCATACTTCAACGGTTTGCTTGACTTATATTGGTGAAAACTACACTTTCAGAAGAAAATAACTAACCATTCATCCACTGTAGTATATTCGGACACTATATAGTTCTTGTTGCATTTTGTCTCTAACAGTTCAAGTATTTACTTAATAGGTACAAGTTTATGTACTTTCCTTCTCTCTTGACAGTTTTGATGGCAACAAACCACATGTATCTGAACAACCAGTACTCATCGTAGTGTGAAATCTCTCCATTCCTAAACCATCCATATCCCAAAGGTAATTTAGATTCATATTTCCAGAGCAATAAAAAAGGCCTGGTTAAGTAGTAGTAATATTAGTAGTAGTAGTAGTTGTTGTTGTTGTTGTTGTTGTTGTGTTTGATGCAGCTCTCCATGCTACTCTATCCTGTGCAAGCTTCTTCATCTCCAAGTAACTACCGCACCCTATGTCCTTCTGAATCTGCTTAGTGTATTCATCTCTTGATCGCCCTCTACAATTTTTACCCTCCATGCTGCCCTCTAATACTAAATTGGTGATCCCTTGATGCCTCAGAACATGTCCTACCAACCGATCCCTTCTTCTAGTCAGGTTGTGCCACAAATTCCTCTTCTCCACAATTCTATCCACTAACTCCTCATTAGTTACGTGATCTACCCATCTAATCTTCAGCATTCTTCTGTAGCATGGCAATTCGAAAGTTTCTATTCTCTTCTTGTCTAAACTATTTATTGTCTATGTTTCACATCCATACAGGGCTACAGTCCGTACAAATACTTTCAGAAAAAGACTTCCTGACACTTAAATCTACACTTCATGTTAACAAATTTCCTCTTCAGAAATGCTTTTCTTGCCATTGCCAGTCAACATTTTATATCCTCTCTACTTCTATCAACATCAGTTATTTTGCTACCCAAACAGCAAAACTCATCTAGTACTTCAAGTGTTTCATTTCCTAATATAATTCCCTCAGCATCAACTGATTTAATTAGACTACATTCCATTATCCTCATTTTGCTTTTGTTGGCTTTCATCTTATATCCTCCTTTCAAAACACTGTCCATTCCGTTCAACTGTTCTTCCAGACCCTTTGCTGTCTCTGACAGAGTTACAATGTCTTCAGCAAACCTCAAAGTTTTTACTTCTTCTCCATGGATTTTAATTCCTACTCCAAATTTTTCTTTTGTTTCCTTTACTGCTTACTCGGTATACAGATTAAATAACATCAGGGATACGCTACACCCCTGTCTCACTCCTTTCCCAACTACTGCTTCCCTTTCATGTCCCTCGACACTTATAACTGCCATCTGGTTTCTGTACAAATTGTAAATGGCCTTTTGCTCTCCGTATCTGCCACCTTCAGAATTTGAATGAGAGTATTCCAGTCAACATTGTCAAAAGCTTTCTCTAAGTCTATAAATGTTAGAAAGGTAGATTTGCCTTTCCTTAATCTGCCTTCTAAGGTTAAGTCCTGAATAAGTAAAGCAGCAAAAGCCTCAATTTCAGCCACATCTGTCTCTTCGGCTTTTTCTTTCTGGGCAAAATTCCCCAAAATGGATTTTGTTCACATATTAGATCAATTTCACACACCTGGCTAAACCTCTTACACCTGTCAAGTGGATAACAGCATTCTGAAGTTGTGTCTTTACATTTCTTGGCGGAGAGTCCTTTGTAGGTAGTGGGGGCAGGCATGGGAATTACAAGGATAAATAATCACTCAAACTCCCGTCACTTACTATGAATACTTTTATTCTTGCAATGTATACACAATGCATTTAGCATAGAGCTCGTACTACAGATAACTGATCTGGCAAAGGTACAGTTGTTCTTGCTGTGGTAGGCCAGCGATGTTATTGGGGGGTGTATGATGATGATGATGATGATGATGATGATGATGATGATCTTTTACACAGTCCAGTTTTTTTACTCAATCCAATCTTGCCACTGTTATGAATGATGATGATGCAATGATGAGTACAACATAAACACTCAGTCCCCGGGCAGAGAAAATCCCCAACCTGGCCAGGAATCGAACCTGGGACCCGGTGATGAGAGGTAGCAATGCTCGCCACTAGACACTGGGTAGGGGGATGGGGGGGTGGGGGGGGGGGTAGAGCCAGCGGTTCTACATCCCCACACCATCAATTTCATTGATTTTTCTTTTCCCAGTTGAAATTGTTATAGTCAAGAATTATTTCATTCTCATCACCATTCATCTCTATATCAGTTACATGCTCCAACTTTCAAATCATGAGATGACTCTGAAACTGATTTATCATTTTCCATTGTTTGATTTACAATACATTTTTTCTGCTTCACCTTCTTCAAGTAATCTGTATTCATCTTTCATTTTCCTCATATGTGCACACATGTAGATTGAGTTGTTATCATACACCAAGAGAAAGCAAACTAACTTCAGGACTTTCTCACTCGAAAAGCAGAATTGTAGTACTAGACAACAATAAGTTCATGTAACATAACATGAAATGTGACAACAATGAAACAGTTGCAAAATTTTAAAAACTTACAATTGGTGTTATTTTGATTTTTGTTACAATAGGACAGGAATTGAGTGTCCTGAACACCCCAGGGTATGTTTTTGGCAACTCAATAAGAATGAAAACTGAAACTTAGTGTATTCTCATGTTGTTACTTACATAACTGTTAGACAGAAATCAACTGGCAGAACTTTTACAGAATTATGAAAATTTAAACTAATAATACAAGTAGCTTTTAATGTGCGTGGTGTCCACAGCACCTTATGACAGCACTTAACAGTTAAGGAGGAGAAGATGATGAAAATTTATGTTCTGTGTAATTACATGAGCTATTACTTATGTCTATGCTTCACTCATCAAGGTGACTGGTTCCTTAATTTTTGTTTATCGAAAATCATGAAGTATGTACTCACATTGGCTCTCCTGTTTTTACGTAGCCACTGATTATCTCAGGTGTAAGTTGACCAAAGTAAACTTTGGTGCTTTCACAAAATTTCACAACTATATCCTTTTTGACTAGAATTATTCCTGTGTACACAGTGTGTGGTCTTCCACTAAGCCTACAAATAGAAAAATAGTCTATATGACAAGGACTCAAATTAAGTAATTTGTAATGAGAAAACAAAAATCACTAATGAAGATGTTTGTTGTTATTTTTACCTTCACGTTTTTGAAAGTTAAATCCTACTCTTCATTATCCTCTAAATTGTAGGACTTGCTTAGTTTTCAAATTATTATTTCAATTATTCTAATCACAATCTTGTTTCATTTATTCCTAATTTTTCTGGAAGATCGTTCAACATTCTTGTAGTAATGTTTTACTAAATTTCTTCTACCATTCATTTAAGTTCCTTTCATTCAGTAATAATTATTATAGAGATATGTCTTCGGCATCACCTTCACACAGTGTCATATACCAAATATACAAATTATTTGCAGATGTGATTTAAAGGTTGAAACAAAAACTGAACAAAACTTTTCAGGCTCTATCATTATCCATGTTTCATCACTATTAAATATTGTGCTGGAAGAATACGAGAAAATCCTACTTTTAAACTGGCATTTAACATTAAACAACATCTTTATCTTAAGCTCAAGAAATTCTTCAAATATTCACCATTTCCCAGATCAAACATTAAAATATTAAAATGAAAAAAATTTTGTCTGCGGGAATGTTTTACTAGTTGTCAAACGTATTTTACTCTGTCAATCAGAATAAATTTTTGGAGGAACTTAGGTTTATGGATTTCAAGATACGATGCATAATTAGTTCATTTCATATTTAACTGACAGGAAGCAGACAGTCACATTCGACAGCTCTAACAGCTTCCATCATGAATCATCTCTGCCTCTACACAGATAACTATTGGTATTCCTCAAGGATCAGTACAGGACACACACACACACACACACACACACACACACACACACACACACATTGTCCAGCCTGATTGCACTACAACTTTGCAGGGATGAAGGAGAATGTGTTGGGTGATGGGACACAAGTGGGTGAGGGCATAAAGGAGGCAGAGTGTGGAAAGGAGGGCTGGAAAAGTGTGGCTGCTGGCTGGGAACAAGAGGTTTCCAGTAGTTTGGTCCCATAAGCCCTGGGAAGGAGGGAGAGGGGGAGATAGAACAGGGGAAGGGGAGATGGGGTGGAGGTGGCGGGGGGGGGGGGGGGGGGGGGAAGGTGAGGGTGCAATGTGAGTGAATTTAAGGAGAGGGACAGGTGCTAGTGGAGACTGAAACAAGGAAAATTACGGGACTGAACAATGTGTTGCGAGAACAGCTCCCATCTCTGCAATTCAGGGAAGCTGATACTAGAGCAAAATATCCAGGCCATATAGGTTGTGAAATAGCCACCGACTCGAGCATGTTGTGCTCAACAGTGTGTTCTGCTATTGGCTATACTACTTTGCAGGTGTCCAATCAGTTGAATGGAGAATTTGTTGGAGGTCATGGAAATTTCTGGTAACGGCTTATGTGACCAAACTGCTGAGGTCATCGGTCCCTAAGCTTACACACTACTTAACCTAACTTACACTAAGGACAACACGCATACACACCCATGCCGAAGGAGGACTCGAGCCTCTGACGCGGGGAGCCGCGCGGATTGTGACAAGATGCCTCAGACCACACAGCTACCCCGCGCAGCTTTGGAGGCCATGCCCACATAAAATGCTGTACAGGAAGTGCAGCTGAGCTGGTATATGATGTGGTTGCTTGCACAGATGGCCCTCCCTCTAACAGGATAGGATGAGTTGGATGTCATGGGTAGTTTACTGGACAGCTGCTAGGACTTCCCACATGGGTATGACTCATGTGGCAAGACGTTAGGAGGGGGTGTGATGTAAGAACTGATGATAATGTAGCATAGACTGGGTGGATGGCTTCACTCCAGACCCCAGTGTCCAACACCGCGAGACCACAAGCTGCGGACACTATGTGGGTAGTTTTCTTCATTTCTTAATTTATTTATAAAGCTGACCTAGTTCTCTTTGCTTATGATGCAAGTATCCCAACCAAGTCCTGCAGAGTGTCTGCACCAAAATCACTGAATGGTTTTCAGTAGTTAGTCTGTACCTCAGTGCCATATAGAATATATCATGAATAATAATAAAGCATGGAAGAAAGAAAATCATTATCAGTATCAGTCTACAGTGATGAACAAGTTAACAGTTCACTATTGGACAGAGAAACAGACATTGGATTCAATGTCCCACTCAGAAATTATCTCACTATCCAAGTCTTAGCTACACACCCAGTAGAACACTAATTATGATCAAGCCAAGCACTTGTGGCAGAGAAAAGTCGAGGAATGTTTCCATGAGAATAACATACACAGAATCGCCAAAGAAACTGGTATAGGCATGTGTGTTCAAATACAGAGATATGTAAACAGCTGAATATGGCACTGCGGTTGGCAACACCTACATAAGACAAGTGTCTGGTGCAATTGTTAGATCAGTTACTGTTGCTACAATGGAAGGTTATCAAGATTTAAGTGAGTCTGAGCACAGTGTTATAGTCAGTGCAAGAGCAACGGGACACAGCACTTCCAAGGTAGTGATAAAGTGGGGATTTTCCTGTTTGAGTGTACCGTTGAATACCAGGAATCCGGTAAAACATCAAATTATCGACATCACAGTGGCCGGAAAAAGATACTGCAAGAAAGGGACCAACGACAACTGAAGAGAATCATTCACCGTGACAGAAGTGAAACCCTTCCACAAATTGCTGCAGATTTCAATGCTGGGCCATCAACAAGTGGCAGTGTGTGAACCATTCAATGAAACATCATCGATAGGGCTTTTGGAGCTGAAGGTCCCCCTTGATGACCGCACGACACAAAGATTTACACCTCACCTGGGCCCATCACCTGTTGATGACTGCAAACGTGTTGCCTGGTCAGACTAGTCTCGTTTCAAATTGTATCGAGTGGATGGAAGTGTACAAGTATGGAGACAACATCATGAATCCATGGATCCTACATGTCAGCAGGGGACTGTTCAAGCTGGTGTAAGCTCTGTAATGGTGTGGGGCTTGTGCAGCTGGAATGATATGGGACCCTTATTCATCTACATATGACTCTGACAGGTGACGTGCGTAAGCATCCTGTCTGATCGCCAACATCCATTCGTATCCATTGTACATTCCAATTAACTTGGTCAATTCCAGCAGGACAATGCAACATCCCCCCCATGTCCAGACTTGCTGCAGAGTGGCTCCAGGAACCCTTTTCTGAGTTTAAAAACTTCTGCCAGCCACCAAACTCCCCAGACATGAACATTATTGAGCATATCTGGGATGCCTTTCAACGTGCTGTTAAGAAGAGATCTCTACCCCCTCCTACTCTTACGGATTTATGGACAGCCCTGCAGGGTTCATGGTTGTCAGTTCCCTCCAGCACTACTTCAGACATTAGTCGAGTCCATGCCACATCATGTTATGGCGCTTCTGTGTGCTTGTGGGTGCCCTACACGATATTAGGCAGCTGTACCAGTTTCTTTGGCTCTTCAGTGTACTTGCACCATTAGTGAAATTCCTGCGACTTTGACAAAGTAAGTTGTGATACAGTCATCAAATCTGCATGCCACATATGGAACCAACCAGTAGACCACACACAGATGGATTTTTGTAATGTTTGATGTTAATAATATTTTCTTCAGAAAATCAACTTTGGAGTTTTCCAAACGTCTATAATAGCCTAAAGGATGTTGATATTTCAACAGGCAGCATGGCTCTATGCTTGCCTGCCGTGCGAGTGATCCAGGTTTGATTTCTTGCCACACAGCATGTCGAATAAAAGACGTTTCTCTAAGGTATTAAAGACCCTCATAAAAATGGAAAGTCCATTTTCTCACGAATTTTCGAGAGTTGCATCATACTGCTTAGGGAACTTATGAACTTTACGTACCATAAAATAAAAAAAAAATACAAAAATCCGATTGCCATTTGGTCTCCTTGTAAGACAAACTGAAGACGAAGTAATTCCCTATATAGACCGAAGAAATACAGAGAGAGAAGTGCATGTGTTTACTGGGGGTAATAATTCGTGAACAAATCAGTCTACCAGAGGCAACTTGGAGCAGTTAGTCAATGGGTAGTGCTTCTTCCTCTGCTCTCTTTGTGTGACAGCACATGTTCTAAAAAAAACTACACAGTTACATGGAGACAGAATGGCTGGCTCACACTGCTGATAGATACATAAAACTATCGATCTCCCAGAAATAGTAGTTCCTTCCTCAAGGAAGAAAGAGGACAGGTACAGGTAGGTTAGAAAGGAAGGACAAGTCACTCAGACCCCAAATTATTAGTGACCAACGTCTTGTGAGGATGACTACAAGAGTACAATCAGCAACAAAGCAAAAACGTAAGACTAAACTTGTAACCAAAAACTTCAGAAACTAATGCAGGTCATCATATTTGCCTTTTAATATGTCTGCTTGTGTCTGTATATATGTGTGTGTGTGTGTGTGTGTGTGTGTGTGTGTGTGCGCGCGCGCTTGAGCGCGCGCGCGCGCTCAAGCGCGAGGGTATACCCGTCCTTTTTTCCCCCTACGGTAAGTCTTTCCGCTCGCGGGACTGGAATGACTCCTTACCTTCTCCTTTAAAACCCACATCCTTTCGTCTTTCCCTCTCCTTCCCTCTTTCCTGACGAAGCAACCGTTGGTTGCGAAAGCTAGAATTTTGTGTGTATATTTGTGTTTGTTTGTGTGTCTATCGACGTGCCAGCGCTTTCGTTTGATAAGTCACATCATCTTTGTTTTTAGATATATTTTTCCCACGTGGAATGTTTCCCTCTCATCATATTATCTGTTTGATTTCAGTGTGTTGAAAGGAAGCTGAAATTATATATTTCCAAAAAACAAGCAAGGGCGCATCAGACTTCTGCAAATTGCACTATGTCTGAAGAAAATTCATATAATGCAGCATTAGGAAAATATTATAATATAAATAATAAAAATATTTTAACAGTTGTTGGCTTTTTCTAGAACTCTAATGTGATGCTGAAAAGCTTTTCAGTGTCTGTCAAGCTATTAATCTTCTTAAATTTCAATAACACTGAAATAAGAGAGCAATCATACCCATTGTAAGGAGGAAAAGTAAGTGTCTCTAAAGAAACATTAAGATTATGGAAACAGTTTCTAGAAGAACTATGAAAGATTTTAAAATTTTGAACTTTGCTCACATGTGAACCACGATGGAAACTCAGCAGCTTATATTTTCTCAGCCAGATATCAAGACTAATTTTCTATGACACATTTATATAATCTTGGACTACTGTCTCATTAATTAATTTTGTGACTAAATTACGATCATGTCCATAAATTAAGAGATTTTTGAGATCTATGAAGCAACTTGTAGCACCGTGATAGTGAGTGCCAACATTTCGATATGAGACATAGTGATACCGGCCGTCGTCCATGGGTAACATTAAATGTGACTCCAGTGACTTTTGGCAACTGTGTCAGTTCTATAAAGAGTTTTCAGATGAGTTAGCTACCATTTTAACTGTAATAGGGCACAGATCTCTGGAACAAAAAACTGTAACCAGTGATTGGAAAAATGCACACGTCACACTCACCTCGAGAAGGGAAAAATATTTATCCACAAAACCACAATCCAAACTTATTGACAATCATCTGCTATAGAATCCTAGAATATATTCTAAGCTTAAACATAATGACCCGCTCCATGCCAGTCAGCATGGAATCTGAAAACTTGTATCATGCAAATCACAGCTTGCACTTTTTACACATGTCATCCTGAAATCCTTGGGTCAAGGAAACCAGGTAGAGGCAGTATTTCTTGACATTTGAAAAATCTTTTACTCAGCACCAACACAAGAAGTATGCTTATGTGGGATATCAAACAAAACTTGTAACAGGGTTGAGGATTTGTAAGTAGGCAGGACACAGCATGTTATCTTGTTTGGAGAGTCCTGTCAAGTGTGTTGGGATCTTTGCTGTTCATGTTATGTATTATTAACTTGGCAGACAATATTACAGTGCATATGTAAAAATAGATGGTGTCTTTTTCTGTGTCTAAAGTGTTTAATAATGTAGATGTACAGAGAATTCTTACTCATAACATTATGTATAAGAATAAGTGAGTAACGTTCCCTTGCCACTGTCATTGTAACTGCTTAACTTCAGCATTTTGAATTATAGTTTCCAGAGACTGTGTCACATTTTATTTTATTTGTACAAATAACCAGGTTCACCATACAGAGGAGATGTTGAATCACTGACAAGTATAACAAAAAGACTCTGCACATGTGAGCTTTCAGCCAAAAACCCTTCTTCCGAATTAGGTGACACACACACACACACACACACACACACCTCTGGCAACTGAGACTGCACTGCAAGCAACTGCACATGATGGGAGAAGTAATCTGCACTGAAGTGGTGAGGAGGAGGCTGGGATTAGGAGGGGGAGGCACAGTAGGGTAGGGTTGGGGGATGGTAAATAACTGGTTGTGGGAGCATGCAGGGACATGGAAGTAGAGATGGTATAGGGCTGCTATGTGCAGTTGTTTGAGGATGGAATGGGGAGGGGAGGGGGGGACGAGAGTGGAAAAGGAGAGAAATAGAAAAGAGGAAAAAGACTAGTGGGTGCATTGGTGGAATTGAAATCGGTGTAATGTTGGAGTGAGAGCAAGGAAGGGATACATGGGGAAGGACAGGTAGTAACAAAGGTTGAGAACAGGAGGGTTAGAGGAATGTAGGATATACACTCCTGGAAATTGAAATAAGAACACCGTGAATTCATTGTCCCAGGAAGGGGAAACTTTATTGACACATTCCTGGGGTCAGATACATCACATGATCACACTGACAGAACCACAGGCACATAGACACAGGCAACAGAGCATGCACAATGTCGGCACTAGTACAGTGTATATCCACCTTTCGCAGCAATGCAGGCTGCTATTCTCCCATGGAGACGATCGTAAAGATGCTGGATGTAGTCCTGTGGAACGGCTTGCCATGCCATTTCCACCTGGCGCCTCAGTTGGACCAGCGTTCGTGCTGGACGTGCAGACCGCGTGAGACGATGCTTCATCCAGTCCCAAACATGCTCAATGGGGGACAGATCCGGAGATCTTGCTGGCCAGGGTAGTTGACTTACACCTTCTAGATCACGTTGGGTGGCACGGGATACATGCGGACGTTCATTGTCCTGTTGGAACAGCAAGTTCCCTTGCCGGTCTAGGAATGGTAGAACGATGGGTTCGATGACGGTTTAGATGTACCGTGCACTATTCAGTGTCCCCTCGACGACCACCAGTGGTGTACGGCCAGTGTAGGAGATCGCTCCCCACACCATGATGCCGGGTGTTGGCCCTGTGTGCCTCGGTCGTATGCAGTCCTGATTGTGGCGCTCACCTGCACAGCGCCAAACACGCGTACGACCATCATTGGCACCAAGGCAGAAACGACTCTCATCGCTGAAGACGACACGTCTCCATTCGTCCCTCCATTCACGCCTGTCGCAACACCACTGGAGGCGGGCTACACGATGTTGGGGCGTGAGCGGAAGACGGCCTAACGGTGTGCGGGACCGTAGCCCAGCTTCATGGAGACGGTTGCGAATGGCCCTCGCCGATACCCCAGGAGCAACAGTGTCCCTAATTTGCTGGGAAGTGGCGGTGCGGTCCCCTACGGCACTGCGTAGGATCCTACGGTCTTGGCGTGCATCCGTGCATCGCTGCGGTCCGGTCCCAGGTCGACGGGCACGTGCACCTTCCGCCGACCACTGGCGACAACATCGATGTACTGTGGAGACCTCACGCCCCACGTGTTGAGCAGTTCGGCGGTACGTCCACCCGGCCTCCCGCATGCCCACTATACGCCCTCGCTCAAAGTCCGTCAACTGCACATACGGTTCACGTCCACGCTGTCGCGGCATGCTACCAGTGTTAAAGACTGCGATGGAGCCCCGTATGCCACGGAAAACTGGCTGACACTGACGGCGGCGGTGCACAAATGCTGCGCAGCTAGCGCCATTCGACGGCCAACACCGCGATTCCTGGTGTGTCCGCTGTGCCGTGCGTGTGATCATTGCTTGTACAGCCCTCTCGCAGTGTCCAGAGCAAGTATGGTGGGTCTGACACACCGGTGTCAATGTGTTCTTTTTTCCATTTCCAGGAGTGTATTATAAGGAGAGTTCCCACCTATGCACTTTAGAATAGCTGGTGTTGGTAGGAAGGAATTTTGAAGGTAGATCTGGATTTTCCAGATGGTGCAGACTGTGAAGCAGTCACTGAAGTGTAGAATGTTATGTTAGGCAGCATGCTTAGCAACTGGGTGGTCCATCTGTCTCTTTTGTCAGTGGCCACTCACACAGACAAGACAGCTTGCTGGCTGTCATGCTCACATAGAAACATAAAATGCAGCACAGTGGTTGCAATTTAGTTTGTGGATTATGTGACTGTTTTCACAGGTAGCTCTGCTTGATTTGGTAGATGATTCTTGAGCTCAGACTGGAGTAGATGGTGGTGGGAGAGTGTATAGAACAGGTCTTGCACCTAAGTCTATTACAGGAATATGACCCATGAGGCATGGGTTAGGAGCAGGGGTGGAGTAGGGAAAGCTCTCCACCATCCATCATGTGCAGTTGCTTGCAGTGTGGCCTCAGTGGCCAGACACAGTGGTGTGTGTGTGTGTGTGTGTGTGGGGCGGGGAGGGGGGTGGCGGCGGCAGAGGGGGGGGGGGGGGGGAGAGAGAACGAGCTTGTGTGAATGTGGGTGTATGTTGTATACTTTAGAAGAAGGCCTTTTGGCCAAAACCTTACATGTTTAGCAGTCTCTTTTCCTTTTGCCAATCCGCAACTCAACGTCTCCTTTATATGGTGAGTAGCAATCTATGCTTTTCATAATACTGTTATTATTCCATCCTGGATTTTTCATTGTTTGGTTTTTATAATCAGGTTCAGCATTACAGCCATTGTCAGGTCTTACAAGGCAACAAAACGAGTATGCTCAGTTGTTATTGGCTATATGTCCTTGGTATCACTGCCTTATAAGCTAATAGGCTTATTCATTTTTCTGTTTGCTGTAATAGGTTCATGTTCATATTTCCCAAATACTGAAATAGCTTCATTTTTATTCCCTCTTGCAGATCTGATGATGGCTGTAAAGCTGAAGCCAGTTACCTGTTCAAATATAGTAAAATGTGGCCAAACTATGAATTCTACAGTGACTGTACTTTTGCTAGAAATGGAACAAGAGCTCGAAAGCTAGTGTGAATACTGTTTCCTTTTATGTGTGTCTGTGTGTGACAAATCAATCTGCTATACAGTAAGTGGCTGGCCTTTCCCTTATTTTAAGTATAATTCTACAATTAATTGCTTCAAAAAGAAAATTGTCTAGGGTAAAGCACAAAGTTATGAGACAGAATTTCTGGCCAGAACTTACCTATAGGAGATAAAATATTTACTGCTAACAGATACATATTAAAGTACATGACAGTCTCCTACCTTTCTTGGAAAGGAGGGAAGGATATGTTAGAGAACATTAACAGGAAGGATAGGTCACTCAGACACCCGATGTAAGGGACCCCACCCATGGAAAACACAAGAGGAGACAAAAAAAAGGGGGGTTGAGGAGAGCAAAATATTTGTTCCTCTTCTCCCCTCAACACATTTAGTCCCTCTCATCCTTGAATTTGATGACCTGCCCTTCCTTTACACCTTCCCCAATCTATTCCACACGCCTCTCCAAGTGCAGAACTAACAATTCTACAATTTATCTGGATATCAGGGTTGCAGGTCTCCTCAAAATGTCAAAGCTACCTTATTTTCTTTTCCAATCATTTCATATTCAGTTTGTATAGAGACTTTTTTTGCAGGCTTTTGGTTTACATATGATGTGGCTAGCAAAAGTACAGCTCAACTGGTATCTCCCAAATATTTCACTCAACACAGCATTGCTCTGTAAACCTCATAGGGATTTTTCAGTGGATAATACAGTGCTCTCACAGCCAGTTAAAATTGCAATGATTCTCGTATGTCACACCGTTAAATTAAACAAAAAACAGAAGAAGAAGGATGAACTCACTTTTCAAGAGTTTGAAATGCATTTTCTTTGGTTTTTGGTTTACCAAAAATTTTTCCATCTAGTGAAACAACTGTATCTGCACCTATTATTAAATCAGGTGGCCTAGTCTCTGTTTTCAATCGGTCTACTACTTCCATAACTTTATTGTAAGCTGTTTCCAAAACAAAATGTGAAGGGTCAGGAAACTGTGATGGGTCTAAATTTTCCTCATACCTGGAGCCACAAATTTCAAAATTTAAACCCTGAAAAATAGGAAAAGAAAAAAAAAAACATCTAGAAAACTTCATCAGACTTAAGCAGAAATCACAAATGTAAATGTAATAAATAAATTTTTTTAAACTGGTACCTATATGTTCAATCATTATAGAACCAGAGTTGGTTGAAGACTGCACACATTCATGAATGATGATGAAGACAAGTGTGGGTATTACTTACCAAAATGCTGTGCAGGCACTGTGCAGGACAGAATAATGGTGGGACTGATGACTGACTCATCCCATAAGAAGTGTTCAATAAACCCCCACCCATCTCAATGCAGTTAACGCGTTAATGGGCGTGTGGTATTGCACATTAATCGTCATCTCAGCAGGCTTTAATGCAGACAACAGCATCCGTGATGTGAGCCACAAGTTCTTCATGTGTATCCACCTTCATAGGGTACATATTCTGTGTTAAACCAGCCCGGTCTGCAATGGCCAATCCACTACTGAGGTGATGTGTTATTCAGATACTAGGATACTTGTTTGGTACAGTGAATCAGTGATCCATCATGATGCAGATATATTTGCCATCATTGGTCTAATGCTACATCTTCCAAAAGTGCAGGTAGGTCTTCCCTCAGAAAATTTGTGTTTGCTGTGGCTGTCAGGCAATTTGGCAGGAACACAAGCCCTATCACTAGGTCACCAATCATACCACACCAGGTGTTTACTGAGAACCTAACTCGATATCTTGTTTCCCTAGCATCATGCAGATTATCCTTATGTAGCCTCATCTGTAAATAAAGTGTATTGCACAATGTCTCTATGTACAGCTAACCATTCTCAAAATTATTGTCTGCTTACTGAGTCATGTGGATGCAGATGTTACATGGGCAGTGCATGGAATGGGTACAAGCCTTCAGAATATAATGTATGATACACTTCCGTTGTGGAATATTGAGCTGACTGCTAATGTGCTGTGTACTGGTGGTGGTACTCCGGTGTATCACTGAAATAATGTATTACCTTTCCTCAGCTGACTGCATGGCTTCATGTTCTGATGTTATGTGTACAATGGGTAGTGTTCCAGATTCACATAATTTTTGCAAAACCCTGGGAAAAACCCTGGCACAGGGTATTTGTCAATCAGGGAAACATCTCTGATATTCTGCCACAGCTGCATGGGCATTGCCATTACAGTATCCGTACACAAACACCATGTCTGCATAATGGATAAAGGTATGAGTCATATTGGTATTCACAGACACAATGGACTTGCTCAATTACACAACACTCAAGCACGTCACACATACAGCCTCACAACTGCTCACTGATCCAACCTACGACTGCACACTGGTTACGATTGCAGCTGTTGGCCTTGGTGCAACATCACACTGCTGCCATCTGTTGGAGAACCCCATATCTCTTGTAGGATGGACCAGTCATCTGTCCCACCATGATTCTGTCTACCACAGCACCTACACAGCATTTCAGTACATAATATTCACATTTGTCTTCATAATCATTCATGGACGTGTGTAGTCTTCAACCCACTCCAGTTCTGTAACAATCAGAAACTGGACACTTGTTCATACGATGGTTTTGGTTTATTTTCGTATGTAGAATCATCTCACAAATTACATGACTTTTTCCTCCTGAATCTCTCTCTCTCTCTCTCTCTCTCTCTCTCTCTCTCTCTCTCTCTCTCTCTCTCTCTCTCTCTCTCGCTCACACAAGCACACATGCGCACACGCACTTGCAAATTCAAGCAGCCTGCCAGATAAAATTAGTGTCGGTTGTTGTCATAATGCAGATGATAGTGCACGAGACTTCTCAGCCTTTGGCTTGGATTCAACCCTTACTCCCGTCTCATGTCCAATTTTTGTATTGCTCTCTTGTTCGGTTTTCGGAATGCGTTTGGTGACACCACATTTGGTTGGCTGCTTGAATTTGTGTGCACAATGGCCTGATTGTCTAAATTCAATGCTAATTAATTTGGAAACAGTATGACATATCATATTTTTTTTCTTAGCAGTTGTTTATCAGCACAACCTACCCTTCAAAACCCTTACAAGCTTTACAGTGTGTTTCTGACCACCTTGTATACAAGAGAAAAAAGTAAATTTTTCAATTTGAAGAATATGCAGCAGCAACAGTCTTTGAAACCATCAAAATAAGAAATCCTTGATAATAAGAAATCAGTCTGCACATGAGTACAGAAATAATTATCATACACAGCATTAGATAACAAAGATTAAAAACACACGCTACAAGGCTACAAGTTGCATCTAAGAAGAATGTCTTACTGTATGAAGTCGAAAGTCTATCTTTAAAAAAAGAGTGCCATTGTTTTTGATCTATTGTAATTTATGGCTTGCATATTTTTCAGTTGGTATATAAACTCTCTTTCCTACTTGGTTTTCTCTGCTCCTATTCACTAAGCTTGTCACTTTTACATCACAAAGCAATCCCACAAACATTATATCAAAAATTCCACATGAATAATAACAAAGAATAAGAATGTGGGTATGAAGTCTTTCACAATGGAATCCTTGGATAAAAAATTCTTGGTAAACATGCCAAAACAAATTTGGATAACAATCCAAGTTTTTGATGATGATCACCATTATCATGGTCAGGGAATATGTCTCACTGTTGAGAACTGGCGAGGCTCCCACTTTTATGCTCAAAAGGTGGCACCTGATTGGCTTGATTACACTATGGCAGCAGCACAGAAATGGCATTTATTGATGTGGTACCAACTATGTTCACAGATTACATCTGCGCACTATTCAGTGTCGCTTACAGCACCATCACTTGCATCGGGTGGTAAGCTACAAGAAGTCTTCCACTGTGCTCTTTCTTCATTAAGTGCACACTTCCATGCACTGCTAAGTGCTTAACCAGTGTTTCTACTGAAGTTTGTATCACAGAGTCTAATTTCCACTATGTCTCTAATCACACAGTCCCAGTAGTATGAAGTGTGGACCAGAATTCTCTTAGTTCAAACACAATCTTGTGTTTATTTAACAGGCTGCCCCAGCCATCAATGAATTTTTGTACTTCAAGTGATACTGATATTCAACACAGCCAGCAGTGTCAGTCTGTACAGACTGAGCCACGTAACAGCTTCCACACTCCCAAGGAATATTATAAATCCATGGAACTCCCTAGCTGACATAATCTTTCACAAGTCATAACATTTCCTTAATTTTACTGGGTGGGCAACATACTGGTCTGATTCTTTGCCTGTTTAGGGTTCCACCTATCTTACTAGTTTTTGCACCAAGGAACGGAAGCTGCGCTATGTGTTGGTATGACTAACTTTGTTGAATGGTATTGGTTCTAGGTATTCTCAGTAGCATTGACCTGACATCACATCATCAAATGATTCATCTCAGAGTCAAAGTGCTCCTTGACCAAAATACACCTGGGTCAGTGAATTAGGGTGCTCAGCATATATCTCTTCTGTGTTGGAAGATGAAAGCTGTGTCTACTGAGAGACATGTCTGGATGTGTCAGTTTTTGATATACAGAATGTACTGTGTGTATCAAAAACAAATTCTTACAGATCTGTATCTCAGTGATAGTAAGACAGTTTAAATTCCTAAAAGAGGATAGGAATTGGAATGATGTTTTTCCCACACAAAGAATTTTAAGGAAAAGTTGTGACGTGCTAAAGATAATCTCCGTGCGAGAGTGAGGACAAGTTGTGACATGTTAAAGATAATCTCAGTGCGAGAGTGCCAGGGATTCACAATATTCCTTGCAAGTGTGCCAGCAGTTACATGGGTCAGCCTATACAGACTGTTACTGATTGCTTTGATGAACATCAGTGTTATCTGAAGTAAATAATCTATGGACACAGAGGGCACCACCTCCGTATGCTGCATTTCCGTGATGCCACCATCATGTAACCTAGCCAATCATGGTGATGATGACGACGACTACGACGACGATAGAGGTAGCCATCAAAAGCTTGGGATTTAGTCTGCACTTGACAGAGAAAGTTTACAGAAATTTTTATCCAAAGCATGAAAATGGTCCATAACATCAGTGGAAATTGGCAGCAGCATGCAGCTATTTGGTAAGACGTAATCACAGATACAATAGTATCTCCAGGTATACCAGTTCCTTCCCTCTTATTGAAACACTTTTTTGGAGGGGAAGCTGTAATACATGGCAGTTCACTATGTAAACCTACGTAAAACATGTATGGTTGGGGAATTGCATCAATGGAAAAATAATGGAGGTAACCAAAGTGTATACAGCAAGAGGCAAAATTATACTCTCTGTTTATTTGAAAGACACCTCTGCAGCTAAAGAAGCATGAGACAAGATAAAAACCAACTCTATGAAGAGTATGGCCTCTTCCAACTAAGAGGATTACTAAATATGCTGCTAACAACAAGCTGTGAAAATTCTTCATCAGTAAAGAATATGTCTCAAAGATGATTTCTATATCACAAATATTAAATGGCTTAAAATGTGAAGTTAAATAAGAACTGCCTGGGTGTATTCTACTTGCAGAGTTACCAGACAAATATAAACCTATGGCTATTGGCTTACAAAATTCAAACTTTATAACCACAGGAGACTGAAACAGTAACTTGCCTCAAGAAATAAACAATGACATCTGTAATAAACCAGCAACACTGCTCTGTAAGTTAACAGGAAAAAGTGTGATGCCAATGCATTATGAAAAGACCCAGGTGCTTTCATTACAACAAGCATGGACATCTGTCAGAAAGACCAACACTGATGAAAAATATTCAGCCAAAAAAATTAACTAGAATACATTGAAAACAATCACAGCATCAGGTAAACATACATAGATGGAATAGTATATAGACTCTGTCACTTTAGAGCACATGTTCCAATATCTGTGTGATGAAAATAATGTTACACCTGTGATTAGCTCACAAGTAGTAGTAGAATATAATGGCAACCACCTGCAAAAGGAATAGGATCTTTACATTCAGATGTTATCATGGTCAGCACAAAAGATATTCTGTACATACCTCAATGAAGCACAAGTCTACTATCTTTCAGCAAAATATTAGAAAAAGACCATTTGATTTTATCTGGCAGGCAGGACTGTCATTAGACACATCGAAAAATGTGCTTGCTAGTACATCACTAGCAAATGGAATGCATCACCTCAATCAACCACATGATCAGATGTTTGAAGCAAAATCAGCGGTGCAGTCAATCAGCACAGTTTTGTGGTGTAAGACCTATGTAATTGCATTAGGATGCAATGCATGCAATGTGCAAGTCTGACTAGTAGAATTTCATCTGAAGGAGCAGTTAATTTTCCAAGCGCAATTCCCTTCAAATGCAATCAAATAAAGACTTCCTTTTCCATGATCTAGCTCTAGAACCAAGGAAATCTCATACTTGTACATTCACTTTATTTTACAGGTCCATCTTGATCGCACAAACTTTTACAATTCAGTAATATTAGTATTAGAACTATTCGTGTGTGTGTGTGTGTGTGTGTGTGTGTGTGTGTGTGTGTGTGTGTATATATATATATATATATATAAAATGGAAGGAAACATTCCACGTAGGAAAAATTATATATAAAAACAAAGATGAGGTGACTTACCGAACAAAAGCGCTGGCAGGTCGATAGATACACAAACATACACACAAAATTCAAGCTTTCGCAACAAACTGTTGCCTCATCAGGAAAGAGGGAAGGAGAGGGGAAGACGAAAGGAAGTGGGTTCTAAGGGAGAGGGTAAGGAGTCATTCCAATCCCGGGAGCGGAAAGACTTACCTTAGGGGGAAAAAAGGACAGGTATACACTAGCACACACGCACATATCCATCCACACATACAGACACAAGCTTGTGTGTGTATATATATATATATATATATATATATATATATATATATATATATATATATATATACACACACAAGCTTGTGTCTGTATGTGTGGATGGATATATACATATACATACAGGGTGGTCCACTGATCGTGACCGGGCCAAATATCTCACGAATTAAGCGTCAAACAAAAAAACTACAAAAAATGAAACTTGTCTATCTTGAAGGGGGAAACCAGATGGCGCTATGGTTGGCCTGCTAGATGGCGCTGCCATAGATCAAACAGAAATTAACTGCATTTTTTAAATAGGAACCCCGATTTTTATTACATATTCGTGTAGTACGTAAAGAAATATGAATGTTTTAGTTGGACCACTTTTTTCGCTTTGTGATATATGGCGCTGTAATAGTCACAAACATATGGCTCACAATTTTAGATGCACAGTTGGTAACAGGTAGGTTTATTAAATTAAAATACGGAATGTCCGTATGTTTGAACATTTTATTTCGGTTGTTCCAATGTGATACATGTACCTTTGTGAACTTATCATTTCTGAGAATGCATGCTGTTACAGCATGATTACCTGTAAATACCACATTAATGCAATAAATGCTCAAAATGATGTCTGTCTACCTCAATGCATTTGGCAATATGTGTAACAACATTCATCTCAACAGCGAGTAGTTTGCCTTTCGTAATGTTCGCACATGCATTGACAATGTACTGACGCATGTTGTCAGGCATTGTCAGTGGATCACAATAGCAAATATCCTTCAACTTTGCCCACAGAAAGAAATCCGGGGACATCAGATCTGGTGAATGTGCGGGCCATGGTATGGTGCTTCGACGACCAATCCACCTGTCATGAAATATGCTATTCAATACCGCTTCAACCGCATGTGAGCTATGAGCTGGACATCCATCATGTTGGAAGTACATCGCCATTCTGTCATGCAGTGAAACATCTCACAGTGACATCGGTAGAACATTACGTAGGAAAGCAGCATACACTGCACCATTTAGATTGCCATTGATAAAATGGGGGCCAATTATCCTTCCTCCCATAATGCCGCACCTTACATTAACCCGCCAAGGTAACTGATGTTCCACTTGTCGCAGCCACCGTGGATTTTCCGTTGCCCAATAGTGCATATTATGCCGGTTTACATTACCGCTGTTGGTGAATGACGCTTCGTCGCTAAATAGAACGCATGCAATAAATCTGTCATCGTCCCATAATTTCTCTTGTGCCCAGTGGCAGAACTGTACAGGATGTTCATAGTCGTCACCATGCAATTCCTGGTGCATAGAAATATGGTATGGGTGTAATCAATGTTGATGTAGCATTCTCAACACCGACATTTTTGAGATTCCCGATTCTCGCGCAACTTGTCTGCTACTGATGTGCGGATTAGCTGCGGCAGCAGCTAAAGCACCTACTAGGGCGTCATCATTTGTTCCAGGTCATGCTTGACGTTTCATATGTGGCTGAACACTTCCTGTTTCCTTAAATAACGTAACTATCTGGCGAATGGTCCCGAACACTTGGATGATGTCGTCCAAGATACTGAGCAGCATACATAGCACACGCCCGTTGGGCATTTTGATCACAATAGCCATACATCAACACGATATCGACCTTTTCCTCAACTGGTTCACAGTCAATTTTAACACGGGTAATGTATCATGAAGCAAATACCGTCCGCACTGGCGGAATGTTACGTGATACCACATACTTATATGTTTGTGACTATTACAGCACTATCTATCACAAAGCGAAAAAAGTCGTCCAACTAAAACATTCATATTTCTTTACGTAGTACACAAATATGTAATAAAAAATGGGGCTCCCTATTTAAAAAAACACAGTTGATATCCGTTTGACCTATGGCAGCGCCATCTAGCGGGTCAACTGTAGTGCCATCTGTCATTTCTGTGTTAGAAAAGCAGCTGGGAAAAAAAAAGAGAATGCTGATATTGTTGCAAAGTCTGTACAAGGTGTTCAACAAGAAATGGCACTCTAGTACAAAGATCTTCCTGATGGACAAGGGCCTGGACAGTTGGCAATTTTGATGACCCAGAAGGCTATGAAGCTTGGCCTGCACCTGCAAGGAGGAAGGCATACATTCCCAAATAGGAGACGTGCCACTCTGAGAAATTCTCCTTACTGTGCTTAATTATATAGCAAGTCTAAGCACACACTTGCTTAAAAGTGAGGAGGGTGATCTGTGAGGGATGCTGCTCGGGATGTTGCAGGGCCTCATAATGATCCAGAACAGCTTTTGGAACATCTTTGTCCAACCTTGGGGCTGACTGGTGGTGCCACATGCCTGTAGAAAGAGGAATAACATTTCCAGCAGTACAGCTGATTGCATCAGGGACATCTTCTATAACCTCATCAATGCAATCTGACAGAGAAGACATGAAGGTGACAGTGTAAGCATACAACTCCCAGATGGCTCTTCAAAGAGCCCATCATGGTAACGTCTATTGGGTGATGATAAGGAAGTGACAAAATCACCAGGAAGTGGTCACTGTCACAAAGATCATTGTGGAGTGACCAACATGGCATTGTTGTAACAATGTCAGCCACAGGACCAACTGCTCCTAGTTCAGTCATGATCATCTTATTCTGAGAATGGAATTAATAATTCACTCGATTCCTGTGACTCAGGTTTTTCTTTCTACCATTTAAAAGTACCTTCGTCAAAAGTAGCACCCCTTAGTTTTACAATTCTCCAGAAATTTGGTTCAAAAAGCCTCTACCGTTTTGATTCTTCACAGCATCCTACCAAGATGCACTCAATACATTTTCAGCCTACTTTCATCTGATGGCCCATTGAATGCAGGCATAGGCCTTGCTTCCAAATAATTTGAGATACCAAAGATCTGGCATCTTGTTTGTCCAAGTCTGGTAAGGGGTGTTGTGTTTTACTTCCTTAGTTGGAGATCGATTAATTATTTGTAGATCTCAATAGAGAATGCTTCTGCCTAGATCTATTTGACAAATTCACTTCAGAGGGAAAATATCTTGCTCTTTCTACTATTGCACAATTTTAGTGTTCAGCTACTCTATTTTTTCTGTCATATATGCTGCTGTAGTCTAATGTTAGAACTATTCTTCTCTGAAGGAGTTAATAAGATTATTGTCCACATATTCTTTGGCATCATCTGTGAATAGCATGGAAATCCTTTTTGTTGTCTGCCTTTCAGTTAAGTTTTCCTCCTCAGGGGTCTCATGTCTCTTTCGTAGTTGTGTGTGGTGGGCCAGGGCCCACAAGTGCAACACTCACTTCCTTTATTGTGCTGCAATCTCCCATCTCTTACTATCCTTACTTCTCTTTCTTGCTCATATCCCGAATTCGAGTCTCAGTCTGGCACACAGTTTTATCTGCCAGGAAGTTTCATATCAGTGCACACACTGCTGCAGGGTGAAAATTCTGGAAACATCCCCCAGGCTGTGACAAAGCCATGTCTCTGCAATATCTTTTCTTCCAGGAGTGCTAGCTCTACAAGTTTCGCAGGAGAGCTTCTGTTAAGTTTGGAAGGTAGGAGACGAGGTGCTGATGGAAGTAAAGCTGTGAGGACGGGTCATGAGTCGTGCTTGGTAGCTCAGTTGGTAGAGCACTTGCCTGTGAAAGGCAAAGGTTCTGAAAATTTCATTCTTTATACAAATTAATTTTATGCTTGAAAAAACCTGTGTCAATTAAAGGGTTAAAAGATTAGAAAAGGCAGTATATGGATTGACGCAAGGTGGTCACTGCCAGAACTTGACATTAGACAGTATCTTGTTGAATCTAACTTAGACCAGTCAACAGCTGATCCATGCCTTTACTGCAAAATTCAAGCTCCATATATTTTGACAGTTTACATTTATGTAGATGATGTGCTAATTTTCAGTAAAGTACATGACAGAAAGATGTCTTCAGAAACAAACTAAACGATAAATTCAAGCAGGATGATCTAGGTGAAGCCACCAGATTTTTAATAATATTATGAAAATGATTGATTGCTTCTAACCATAAAGATTAAGAGTTGGGTTGCAGACAGGCACAACAAAAAGACTGTTACACACTGAGCTTTAGCCCTAAGCCTTCTTCAGAAAAGAAAAATGCGCATGTGTGCGCACACGCGCACACACACACACACACACACACACACACACACACACACACACACACACACACACAGACTGTGTGACTGCTCACATTGGCCACTATGGCCAGAATGCGTTGGTGTCCTGTTTAGCAGAAGCAGCAAACTGGAATGGGCAGGGAATGGCAAGTGAGTAGAGTACAGATGGGAGGAAAGGAGTCAGTGTTGCTTGACTGAATTGCAGGGACAAGATTGTGACCAGACAAAGCTGTCTGGTGTGGCATTGGGAGGCTGTGGGGGAGAGGTAACCTACTATCCCCACATCCTCCACCCAACAGTTTCCATTCACTCTGTCTTATCAGCTCTTCCCATTTCATGTCTCCCATCCTCACTGTGCTCCTCTCTATACCAATGCCACCAGTCTTTTCCCTTGTCTGCTGACCCCCCACTCGAGATTGTAGTTTCCACACAGCATAACATTTCTGCATTCTAGCCACAGCAGCTGGAGGGAGCAGTCATGTATGTGTGACGTGTGCTTGCTTGTATGAATTTGTGTGTGTGTGTGTGTGTGTGTGTGAGTGTGTGTGTGTGTGTGTGTGTGTGTGTTCTTTTCTATTCTGAAGAAAGTTTTGGCCCAAAGCTCAGTGCGTAACAGTCTTTTCTTTGCACCTGTGCCTGTGTGCAGCTCAACATGTCATTTTTATAGTGGGCGATCTATCCTATTCATGATATTGTTGATATTTCAATCTGGAGTTCACATTGATTTTTCTACTAGATTTTTAGGTATCCAAATAACTGGGAACTATAAAAAAGGTTGTCTATGTATAGGCCAAAAACCGTCTGGAGAAAATTCTCATCAGATTCAATATGAAAGACTGTAATCCAATATTTATGCTACTCAATAATAACCAAGTGCTTACTCATGATAAGAGCATGCCCCTTCCCCCACACCCCCTCAAAAAATATGAGAGAAAGAATCTGTGAGGAACATACCCTGTCATTAACGTATGTTCCACCAGAAATTAGGCCAGAACTAACTTGCTCAAAAGGAAATGTCAGTCACTTTTGTAATAATCCAGGGATACTCCACTGGCAGGTAGTCAAAAGGTTCTCTAGGTGTCCAAAAGGTACCAAGAATATGAAACTACTGTCTTCTAAAGCGGAGGACTGTCACACAATAGGTTCCTGTGCTGCAGGCCGGGTCAGAGATTCTGAAGATAGACAGTCAACAACTGTATATCTACGATATAGCAGTGCCTGTGCCGATACCAGGCAAGTGACTTTCAAGTACAGGAAGATACATAATGGATGTACGAGTTCAGATCATAGACGCATGGTTGATGTCATATGGAAGTTTGGATCTGGCCATCCATGGGAGATCCGAAATGTGAAATAATTTGGGTGAAGGTTACGGTTAAAGCAGGCTCAGACATGGTAACTGGATGTCTCTATAGGCCCCCCGGCTCAGCAGCTGTTGTGGCTGAGCACCTGAAGGATAATTTGGAAAATATTTTGAGTAGATTTCTACACCATGTTATAATTCTGGGGGGAGATTTTAATTTGCCGGATATAGACTGGGAGACTCAAATGTTCATAACGGGTGGCAGGGACAAAGAATCCAGTGAAATTTTTTTAAGTGCTTTATCTGAAAACTACCTTGAGCAGTTAAACAGAGAACCAACTCGTGGCGATAACATATTAGACCTTCTGGTGACAAACAGATCCGAACTATTTGAAACAGTTAATGCAGAACAGGGAATCAGTGATCATAAAGCGGTTATGGCATCGATGATTTCAGCCGTAAATAGAAATATTAGAAAAAGTAGGAAGATTTTTCTGTTTAGCAAAAGTGACAAAAAGCAGATTACAGAGTACCTGACAGCTCAACACAAAAGTTTTGTCTCAAGCACAGACAGTGTTGAGGATCAGTGGACAAAGTTCAAAACCATCGTACAATATGCGTTAGATGAGTATGTGCCAAACAAGGTCGTAAGAGATGGAAAAGAGCCACCGTGGTACAACAACCGAGTTAGAAAACTGCTGCAGAAGCAAAGGGAACTTCACAGCAAACATAAACATAGCCAAAGCCTTGCAGACAAACAAAAATTACGTGAAGTGAAATGTAGTGTGAGGAGGGCTATGCGAGAGGCGTTCAATGAATTCGAAAGTAAAGTTCTATGTACTGACTTGGCAGAAAATCCTAAGAAATTTTGGTCTTATGTCAAAGCGGTAAGTGGATCAAAACAAAATGTCCAGACACTCTGTAACCAAAATGGTACTGAAACAGAGGATGACAGACTAAAGGCCGAAATACTAAATGTCTTTTTCCAAAGCTGTTTCACAGAGGAAGACTGCACTGCAGTTCCTTCTCTAGGTTGTCGCACAGATGACAAAATGGTAGATATCGAAATAGACGACAGAGGGATAGAGAAACAATTAAAATCGCTCGAAAGAGGAAAGGCCGCTGGACCTGATGGGATACCAGTTCGATTTTACACAGAGTACGTGAAGGAACTTGCCCCCCTTCTTGCAGCGGTGTACCGTAGGTCTCTAGAAGAGTGTAGCGTTCCAAAGGATTGGAAAAGGGCACAGGTCATCCCCGTTTTCAAGAAGGGACGTCGAACAGATGTGCAGAACTATAGACCTATATCTCTAACGTCGATCAGTTGTAGAATTTTGGAACACGTATTATGTTCGAGCATAATGACTTTTCTGGAGACCAGAAATCTACTCTGTAGGAATCAGCATGGGTTTCGAAAAAGACGGTCGTATGAAACCCAGCTCGCGCTATTCGTCCACGAGACTCAGAGGGCCATAGACACGGGTTCACAGGTAGATGCCGTGTTTCTTGACTTCCGCAAGGCGTTCGATACAGTTCCCCACAGTCGTTTAATGAACAAAGTATGAGCATATGGACTATCAGACCAATTGTGTGATTGGATTGAAGAGTTCCTAGATAATAAATGACCTTGTGGATGACATCGGAAGTTCACTGAGGCTTTTTGCAGATGATGCTGTGGTGTATCGAGAGGTTGTAACAATGGAAAATTGTACTGAAATGCAGGAGGATCTGCAGCGAATTGACGCATGGTGCACGGAATGGCAATTGAATCTCAATGTAGACAAGTGTGATGTGCTGCGAATACATAGAAAGATAGATCCCTTATCATTTAGCTACAAAATAGCAGGTCAGCAACTGGAAGCAGTTAATTCCATAAATTATCTGGGAGTACGCATTAGGAGTGATTTAAAATGGAATGATCATATAAAGTTGATCGTCGATAAAGCAGCTGCCAGACTGAGATTCATTGGAAGAATCCTAAGGAAATGGAATCTGAAAACCAAGGAAGTAGGTTACAGTACGCTTGTTCGCCCACTGCTTGAATACTGCTCAGCAGTGTGGGATCCGTACCAGATAGGGTTGATAGAAGAGATAGAGGAGATCCAACGGAGAGCAGCGCACTTCGTTACAGGATCATTTAGTAACCGTGAAAGCGTTACGGAGATGATAGATGAACTCCAGTGGAAGATTCTGCAAGAGAGACGCTCAGTAGCTCGGTACGGGATTTTGTTAAAGTTTCGAGAACATACCTTCACCGAAGAGTCAAGCAGTATATTGCTCCCTCCTACGTATATCTCGCGAAGAGACCATGTGGATAAAATCAGAGCGGTTAGAGCCCACACAGAAGCATACCGACAATCCTTCTTTCTACGAACAATACGAGACTGGAATAGAAGGGAGAACCGATAGACGTACTAAGGGTACCCTCCGCCACACACCGTCAGGTGGCTTGCGGAGTATGGATGTAGATGTAGATGTAGATGTACGGATAGCCAAATGGTAAGGCAATTGCTTACCATAAGTTGGAAATCAGGATTTGAGTCCCAGCCCGGCACAAATTTCCTTGTCGTCATTCCATTCTACAACTAATGGTAGTCCTTAATCGCAATTGTGAATTCATTTGAACTGGATGTCTGTTTAAATCCCAAGACGCAATTACATCCTGGCATAGTAAGTAAGCAGCATTCTCAACAACAGAGGATTGACATGCTCAGACCTCAATATGTCAGGAGGGTCTATGATTTCAAAGATTAGGTACCAAAATATGTCTGACCACAAGAAGGATCCTTCAGACTACTGTATGACAATAAGGCAGTAATTGAATTGTCTAAAGCTAGTGACTATAAGAGTTAAATCAAAAATGTAGACGTAAGAAAAAATAGCTAGCCCACACCTCTGTGGAGCGCACATATCCAGCTGAATGCTGGCAGACATGACAAAAACTCAGGCAAAGCCTCCTCATCATCTGTTGTAACAAGATTTAAGACCACAAGCATAGGTTTTTTTCCGTATATTTTCGCATGTATAATTTTATTTGTTAAAATCAAATATTGGAATATCTAGGATGGAATAGGACAATATATAAATAGAATCAAACAATGGAAAATCCAGGATGGACTTCAACAATATTATGAAAAAGAAAGCTGCTACTCACTATATGACAGAGATGATGAGTCACAGATAGGCCAGACTGCGAGCAGCAGTGCACAATAGGAGAAGTGACGAGGTGGTGGCAGTAAGGAGGAGGGTGGGGCAAAGAGGAGGAGGGACAGCAGGGTAGGGATGGGGGATGGTGAAGTACTGCTTGTGCTAGCACACAGGGATGAGGTGGAGAGAGGGTAGGGCAGCTAGGTGTAGTGGGAGGTTACACAGAGGGGAGGGGTAGCAGAAAAGGAGAGAATTAAAAAGACTGTGGGTGCAATGGTGGAATAGAGGGCTGTGTAGAGCAGGAATGGGAACTGGGAAGGGGCTAAATGACTAATGAATGCATTACGAACACATTTAATGTATCACTAATGAAGGCTGAGGCCAGCAGGATTACAGGAACATAGGATGTATGGCATGGAGAGTTCCCACCCTGGCATGGAGAGTTCCCACCCGTGCAATTCAGGAAAGCTGGTGTTGGTGGGAAGGATCCAGATGGCACAGGCTGTGAAGCAAGTAACTGAAATAAAGAACATCATGTTGGGCAGTGTGCTCAACAAATGGTTGGTCCAGCTATTTCTTGGTCACAGTTTGTCGGTGGCCATTCATATACAGACAGCTTTTTGGTTGTCTTGCTCACATAGAATGCAGCACAGTGATTGCAGCTTAGCTTGTAGATTACACGACTGGCTTCAGAGTAGTAGTAGAGGGGTTTTGTGGGCGCACGACAGCAAAGTCTTCAGCGCCCGTTCAGTATCATAGTGAGACACTGGTTTCAGAAGTAGCCCTTCCTTTGATGGGATAGATGATGCTTGTGAATGGACTGCCATAATTGGTGGTGGGAGGAAGTATGGGAGAGGTCTTGCGTCTATGTCTATTTCAGGGATATGAGCCATGAGGCAAGGGGCTGGGAGCAGGGTTGTATAGGTACGGACGAGGATATTGTGCAGGTTCAGTCGGTGGCAGAATACCACTGCTGGAGAGGTTGGGAGGATGGTGGATAGGACAGCCCTCACTTCAGGGCATGACGAGAGGTAGTCGAAACCACTGGTAGAGAATGTGATTGAGTTGCTCCAGTCTGGGGTATGGCTACGGGCACCCACATGGCACCAACCTATTCATGGGCCATCTAGAGGAGTCATTCCTAAACACCCAGCATCCCAAACCCCTTACCTGAAAGATTCACTGATACCTTTGTGATTTGGGCTGAGGATGAGGACACATTATCCACATTCCTCCAGAATCTCAACATCATCTTCCCCATACACTTCAATTGGTCCTACTACCTTTCACGATGTTGATCTCCAACTCAAAGAGGGCTACATCAGTACCCCCATCTATATTAAACCTACCAACCACCAGCAATAACTTCACTTAGAAAGCTCCCACCAATTCCTTACCAAGAAGTTCCTTCCATACAGCCTAGCCACCCATGGCCGTCACATCTGTAGTGATAAGCAGTCCCTCTCAAAATATACCAAGGCTCTCACTGAGGCCTTCACAGATATGTTTTCCCCCTCCCCCCCCCCCCCCCCCAAATCTTGTACAGAAACAGATCCCTCGTGCCTTATCTCTCCAGTCACCTACCACCTCCTAAAGTCCCACCATCCAATGACAGAGGAGCATTCCTCTTGTGACTCAGTACCACCCAGGACTGGAGCAACTGAATCATATTCTCTGCCACGGTTTCGACTATCTGTTGTCATGCCATGAAATGAGAAATGTCCTACCTACTATCCTTCCCAACCCTTCCACAGTGGTGTTCTGTTACTCATTGTTACCCCTTGTCTCAAGGCTCATATGCCTGAAACAGACCTAGATGCAAGACCTGTCCCATATGTCCTCCAACGACCATCTACTCCAGTCCGGTTACAAGCATTACTTATCTCATCAAAGACAGGGCTACCTGCGGAACCAGTCATTTGATCTACAAGCTAGGCTGCAATCACTGTGCTGCATTCTATGTGGGGATAACAATCAACATGCTGTCTGTCCACATCAATGGCCACTGACAAACTGTATCCAAGAAACAGCTGGACTACCCAGTTGCAAAGCATGCTGCTCAACATGACATTCTTCATTTCCATGACTGCTTCACAGCCTGTGGCATCCACACCCTTCCCAACAACACTATCTTTTCTGAATTGCGCAGGTGGGAACTCTCCCTACAGCATATCCTACATTCCCGTAACCCTCTGGCCTCACCCTTCATTTGTCATACATTAAATGTGTTCGTATCATATTCGTTAGCCATCTAGCCCCTTCCCAGTTCCCTTTCCTGCACTACACAGCCCTCTGTTCTACCAATGCACCTGCAGTCTTTCTACTTCTCTCCTTTTCTGCTACCCCTCCCTTCTCTGCCCTCTTTCTATCGTCCCGACTGCAACTAGCTGCCCTACCCTCTCTCCACCTTCTTCATGTATGCTCTCACAAGCTGCACTTTACCATCCCCCACCCCTACCCTGCTATCCCTCCCCCTAACCGCACCACCCTCCTTACTGCCAACACCCGGTTCCTCCTCTCATCATGCTTTGCTGCTCGCAGTCTGGCCTCGGCAGCCGGAGACTGCAGTCATTTGTGTGCGAGTTGCATTTGTGTGAGTGTATGTTGTGTATTTCTAATAAAGGCCTTTGTGGTCAAAAGCTTACTTTCTATCAGTCTTTTTGTTGTGCCTATATGCGGCTCAGCATCTCTGCCCTATGATTTTATTTGTTTATTTAGTTAACCTGATTTTACTGAGCCTGTGATAATTTTAAAGCTATGCCTCACTAACAGGGCGTCTTTTGCATTGCTTTGGTGTAGTTATGGACAAAATATGTTTTTTAGACTGTATTATACCTTGTACTGTAAGTTCATGTTACAGTTTTAGCTTGTTAATGTGCGTTCAATAAACGGACATGTTCCAGTCGGATACCATCTACAAAATTTGCCGGCTAAAAACACCAACTTTAAAAAATCAAGTTACATGTGGACTACATTATCATGCAGCGTGTACCATCATAAAAATCCTTAATTTCACTGATACCAATGCCCTGATAATGTTCCACCCATATTGATCCTGACCACATGTCCAACAAACATGGCCTTTTTTGTCTTATTTCTTCTGTTATTATCCTCATGCTCTGGTACAGTTCTTCCCTAGGTCATCCATCTCTCACTATCTCTTTAATGGCCTAGAATTTTCTTCATTATTTTTCTCTACTTGTTCAGCACCATTCACCATTTCTTCCTAGTGTTATCTTCCTAGGCTCTATGTTCAACCAGTTGCTTCAGTGTCAAAATTATTCTATGCATCATGTTCACTTCCTAAATTTCACTTGATAGTCTCCAACTGTGCTTTCTATCTATTCTTCTAATCTCTTCAGTAGTAGTTTGAACAGCACCTTGCTAGTAGCAAAATTTCTCTGCAATTGCCTGCATCTCTCTTGTTCCTCTTCTTATGTACTGGCAATATGATCACATTCTTCAATCCTTCTCATAACTTCTTTACCCTGCAGATAATTTTGGCAATGCTGTCTACTGCCTTGTCACCTCCCCACTTTATCATTTCGGCTGCTATCCCATTTTTTCCAATTGCCTTATTAGTCTTTAGACTGCTTATCAGCTGTCCAAACTCATACCTCTCATACCTTGCTCCCTCTCTCTCTCTCTCTCTCTCTCTCTCTCTCTCTCTCACACACACACACACACACACACACAATTTGCGTTTGTCTTCAGCAGGTCATAAAAGTGCTCTGTAAGTATGTACAGTTATTTTGTATAAACAGTTCTCTTCTCCAGTCAGATTCTAATTCAATTTCTCAAAAAGTCTCAACTGTTGTTTTTCCTAAAATTGTTATCAAACTCATCCACTCCATGTTTCATCCTCTGTCTTCCGGTCCATTTAATTGTTCTGGCTGCTTCCTTTTCAATTGTTTGGGCTGGTTTCTTCTTTTTTCCTTGAAAAAATTCCCATTTTTTTGGGTCCTTCTTGCCATTCCATTCTCTCTAGGCTTTCCTGCTAGCAATTTGCTAGTTGATGCCCCAATTAGACATATGTTTTTAATGCTGTCACTGAACCTTGCTTTGCAAGTTCTACAATTTTTTGATATCTGATTACAGTAGAAGCCAAAACAGCATAACTAAAGAAATTTATGACGCAATCTAGACAGTTTTATTCACAAAACAAAGATTGTTGACAAGCATAGTTATCCTCTTTTGCAGCAATATTTGAGCTCACACACGAAATATTACAAAATAGATTCTCACAAACTTTCAGCATTCAGTCCACATGCTGCAAGCCATTTCTGTGCCTAGTGGAGCATCTAATGAGTCAACAAATTCACAAAATTATTATTATTAAAAGAAGACTTTCAACGAGTTTCCACTTTAGTTTTGTACTCCATCCACCTCCACATTTCTGACACTTCAGAAATAAGCAGAAAAATGAGCAACTAGCTGTGTTTGCGTAAGTACGCCACACAAAATTATTCAACATACTCTGGAAACTATAACATCATGTCTAATAGTGCAATTCAATTTCAGTGCAAATAGTCTATAAACAGTATCACTCGTTCCTTGAGCAATCTTTTACAGCAATAGGAATGAATTTCTCGAGAGGTCTTGGAGTTGGAATGTTCTGTTGTTACAATATAAAACAAGTAATTCATAAATATTGGTTATAGATTCTGCCATCTATAAAACACCAAATGATTCTCTGTTCTTTATTTTCTCAGACTCATTAAAACATCCATGTGCCACCAACAGTCTTCTTCTTCATCTTCATCATTGCTTTGTCCAGTTTGATTATGGGCTGAACTGTTATATGGGCTGAAACAATGTTAGTGACAGATGTCCTTGATGCCACCCCTTCCCCTCAGGATGGAATTCGTGCGCCCCATCTGTCTGTGTCTAGAGCAAAGCACATGTTTGAGTGCGAGATCATTTTCAAAATGTATGAATGTTTGTGTATCATCAGAGTGGGTGCACAAACTTGGACAAAAAAAAAAAAAAAAATCCCTCAAAATTCCAGGTTTGTGAGGAGCAAGATGGTGCCAAGAAGCTCCTGATAAATTAATAGTTGTTTTTCCTAAAATTGTTATCAGCTAAGATATACTACCTATAAGCAGTAGATCAACTGGAGTTTTTAAACATCAATAATTTATATGGAATAATATTCACGTAACTAACACCACTCTAAAATATTAAGTAACTAGAACTTTGAGATTTATAAAACTCAATAAAACTAAATTTCAAACCAAGGCTAAAAACACAGAATTCCCTGAATCCCAGTCATGTTATGTTAACGTGCTCACCTATCTAGACAGGTTGGCACCAACAGTAGGTCTCACTTATTTCTAAACATGAATCTTTTATGACTTAGGTTTAACAAGGTGGAATATATTGATGAAACACATATGTGATTAAACTTAGCTGGATAAATGAAGAAAAGGGAAACAGTTGGTGTCCTGCTGTATAAGTCCACAACCCATATTTATTCCACAAATTGTGGGAGAAAAATAATGTAACAAAAGCTCCAAAAATTCAGTAAGATGATTAAACAATTTATATTATACAAAATTGTTTTCAGTGACCATGGCATCCTGTAAGTCAAGAAAAGAAGAAGAATACTGTCAACTGTAAAAAGAACACAAAATAGAAACATCCATTAAAGTCAAGGAATTGAAAGTGCATTAAATCTAAATTTATGTTTCATTGTGCCCCTGTAAGCAAGGATATAAATGGGAAAGAAAATTTCTTTTGATTGCTTTATAAAAAGACAGTCTTACAAGCGGAACAATCACACAGTTTGGGAAAACAGATTATTGATTTTACTTACTATACTGCTTAGTATCTCTTGACGTCTTGGTGACGTACTTGCCAACACAATCCTTTGACTGTTGAGGACATGTTTAATAGGTTCTAGCATTTTTATCTGCTAACCTACAGAAAAGAAAGAATCCTTTATTAATTTCTTACTTATAATTGGAAATAAAATTCAAAGCATAGTCACCAGAGATGTAATTAAATTTGTGATAGGTGTAACAGTAGTACAACCGCACATATGTTGGTTCTGTACCTTTATGCTTCTCTGACATTTCTTTGCTTGTTTTCCAATTGGACCTGCTTCTTCCATTTTCGGGATCCACACATGATGTACACTCATCCATCCTAAATTTAGCTATTATTATTTACTGTAGCTAGTCACCATCCATATTACTACATTATGATTTACATTAAGAATGGAGGGAAAGCCATTGACTGTGAAACATGGATAGTATGTTCCTTTGTTTTAGCATGTCACTGTTTGTATTTAGAGGTGAAGATATGGAAACAGCTCAAGCATTTGCATAAGAAATGTGAGAAGCCACCTAAAATCACATTAAAGCTGGATGGTATACAGATTCAGTCTGCCTCACCTTCTTGTTTATGAAGCTAAAGCACTATTTGTTAATCTATGCAAGTAGTCATTTTTTTATATTTCAAATTATTTATTTTCACACTGCCCACAATATGTAACTCACATGATGGGAGAAGCTGTTGGAGCTACTGTATGTGTATGATTTATAATTATTCTGTGCAACTTTCTCAAAATGCAAATTTTTATCACTGTATACTTTTGTTCTGTTGATATAAAACATCATCAATGGTGTCATTTTATGTCTGAATTTTGTTTACACCAGGAAGAGTCAATTGCTTGCACATTTTGAGCTATTCCTTCATTTGGCATTGATGTTTTTGCACAATTTCACACTGCTTTGCAACACTATATATTTTCTGGCATGAAATGCAACACAATGCAGCAACACTAGATTTGCTTGGATACTCCTGGCTAACATGAATAAACATGCTAAAGCTGGATGGTTACAGTACAGCAACCCACTACAGTAGAAAATGTTTGTTGATAGATGGAGTTAAATGTCAGAGAAAATATAGTGTACAGATTGGCAATTTTAAGCAAATACTGCATACAGTAACACAATGAAGCTTGTGTCTTTGTCATAAATGCAAATGCAGTAATCAATATGCTCACAAATATATAGCGCTGCTGTAGGGAAACAACATTTTCTTGAAGAAATAGAACATCTTCTAAATTACTAGCTGAAAATAGCAAATAGAATGATCTCACACAGTTCATCTCATTGCTATTGTAAACAGGAGTCACGGATTAGTAAAGTCTTTTCTTGACAACATTTTCACTGACAGGACCAGAAGCCAAAAAAATAATAATAAAGCAAATTTTAAACAGTCTTTCTGGTCAATATGCCCAATTGCTTTATTATCAGAGGTGTTATTCCACATATCAAAATTTATTTCTGTATTACAACTTCCAGATGAAAATCTTATAAGTTTCATAAGTGCTTTACAGTATATGGACTGGGGTTCAATCTATAAAGTTGAAAACATAGATGATGAGTTTAATCAAATTTTAAGACATAAACAGTTCAAAACCTTGTATAACAGAAAGTGAGGCCTGTTTGCTTCACTCAGAAAATGCAGTCTGCCTGAAAGACACACACAGTAAAAGTTCCTTCTCCTCCAATGTGCTAAGCCTTTTGGGGTTACAGTATCATCAAAAAGTTCTCCTGCCATCTTTCCACTGATCGATCCTGCGCTCTCCAGCAATTGGAGTGGTAGTGTGGAATGAATTTTGGGATCCTCTTTTGAGCTCATTTGTTTTAGATATTTCCTCCAGCTGTTTTGTTAATTTTTATATAGTATGTGACGGGCTCTATTTTAAGTCTCTTCAACACATCTTCATTCTCTGAGCGAGCTCATTTGGTGAACCAGCTGCACATCTCAAGAATATTATTTATCTTTTCACATGTATTGTCCATACTTCCATAGCACAACACAGAACTTGCTAAGATCTTATAAAGGTCTATTCTCATGTGCTTCTGGAACTGGAATGGTTTCATTACATTATCAATGAGAACAATTCTTTTTGTACATCTTGTGGCTTTTGCAGCTAGCCTGTTTCTTCCAGAAAGCATAGTTTATAGTCTAAATATATTAATGTGTTCACTCTTTCCACAATTTTATTTTCCAAACAAATCTTACTTTGTACTGAGTATTTTCCACTGAAGGTCATAGTCTTTGCATTTTTTGTATTGATGTCCAGGGTTTTTTTTTTTTGCATACAGGCTGCAGGGTCATTCTCTGAAGATGCTGCAATAACTACACCACCTGCAAAAAGTAAGGCATCTGACGTTGTCTTAATGTTGATCTGAATGAAGCTATGTGGCATTTGACTTCATTATAGGGTGGTGAAAGGCCATGTCCCTAACTTGTATTATGCCTCAGGTTTGTCCCTTTCTTAGCACAGATTCAATTTGTTCTGTACATTTTGTGCATATTTTTGATAAGTTTCTGGGGTACATGATCATCTGCAAGAATTTGTAATTTGTTATCAACATCATTTTTTTAGTCAGCAAAAGCAATGTGTGTGCTTCTCGATTCAATTCTCTCTTTTTCTTTTAGTAATTACAGGGAAAAATAAAGATAACAGCATGATCTTCCTTTTGGAAAGCCATTTTGTACCTCATGGAGATGGGTTCATAGTGTGTGTGGAATTTATTTTTGATGATGGTGGCAAAAAATTTTATATATGAAGTTCAACGAGCTTATTCCTTGGTAGTTTTCACAATGTTTCCAGCTTTCTATTTTGAGGATAGGGATGAAAATTGACTTCGCTCAGCTCCCATGTATATCTCCCCCTGACAAGAACATATTTAAGATTGGGTTGTTTGGGGGAGGAGACCAGACAGCGAGGTCATCGGTCAACATATTTTAAAAGTTTACGAATATTTCTATAAATGACTCCTAGCATATGTAAACAGCTTGACCAAGTCTTCTCCTGGGGCTTTATTATTTTTTATTTTGTTTAATACTTCTTTACGTTCACACTGTGAGATATCATTCCAAAGATGTTTGGGCTCACGTGTGGCTCCTCTTCGTTAAAATGTCTGGGCTCAAACTCGTCTATGGGTTGAACTGCACATGTCGCATTACATGCCCTAAATTGGACTCTTGTGACCCTTTGGTTAAATTGTCTGGCTGATAGCAAATTTGGGAAATACAAAGTTAACATAGCATGTAATAACAGTAATAATAATATCGGGGACTAAATTAACGACCCATAAATGATGTAGGCCAGACAGTTGCAATTTGATTAGAATAATGCTTATTCAGAAAGCAAACTAATAGCGAAAGTGGATGTATTTAGAATTACTGTTACACTTGAGCACATATCCACTTGACACAGTTTGATCATTCACAACCTCATTGCAGAATACAAGTTATCTAAGCGAAAAGTTACAATTCACACCAGGCGCGTGGTTGCTCACCACTCAGAGACTAAGTCCCACGATACCACACAATGCGAAATTTTCTAAGTCATTCCTCTTCCTAGCTGCCTAAAGACTGACCACCCGCTTTCGTGTTTGCATCAGAACTGTACCCTTTGGTCTCTCCAGACAAACTATCCATTTTCCTATCTCCATCCGAACTGTCCCCTTTGGTGGCTTGACCAGAACTGTTTGCTTTTGCATCTGCACCAGCACTCCTTCCGCCTGTCCCTGTCTGTGTTTCCCACGCGCCAAATATCCTCGCTCAACTGACTAGGGCAGTTCCCTTTCCTGAAACTGTCCATCTGATTGGCTACAGCTTATTCTACATTATTTCACATTTTAACATAGTTAAATAATCAAAGCCAGACCACTTTCATGTTCTAAATAAAGTAACAATAATATCCATTACATAGTAAACGTTAAATTCTTTTACATAAAACCAATACAATTTCCTTCTCGTCGGTAGCTTTGCACCAATGTGCTTTCTAATAAATAAATAAAGAACAAAAGAAACTATTATGCACTAAACTTTACAACAAATATTCTACTACCTAATGATTCAATAAGGTGTCATGCTGTCATCGTTACATGTGTTTTGTGTGGACGAAATGATGATCTGATGCTTAAATAAAAATACTGATAATTTAAATTTACTATATCTTTTAAACAAATAATGTTACAGAGTTGATATTTACAACATTTGTCATTTTAATGATGTGCTTCTATACAAAATATTGGTCACTGAGATCAACCAAACAGTTTAGATTTTAGCATTCAGGTCTTTGTTACACAACTTGTTAATTTCAGTTTAACAGTAAATCCTAAACTATTATAGATATGATCAATATTCAACTTTTATTAGGATCACCATGAAACTTTATGGAGGATGGTAGATTAAAATTACTATGGCTCGATTCCCTGCATCACTACAGAATTAAATATTTTTCATAAATGTTTCCCTTTATGGCTGATCTTAGGTCCACCATATTTAACACTGCTATGTCTCCTTGGCCACAAAAGCCTTCTACTGAGTTCCCTATGACGTAGGTTCTCATCTGTCTCACTCGCA
Organism: Schistocerca americana; assembly: GCF_021461395.2. Lineage (NCBI taxonomy): Eukaryota > Metazoa > Arthropoda > Insecta > Orthoptera > Acrididae > Schistocerca > Schistocerca americana. The sequence continues at coordinate 33,473,258 of NC_060123.1, forward strand.
CACCATAGTGCTTACGCCTCAATAGACAATACACACCTGTGAGTTTCCCCATCTCGTGGTGAATCTGCGCTCTTTGTGGCTTGCGGTCCTGAACAACAGGGTTCGTTTCACAATTCTTGTAGGCGGACTCTTTCGACCATATATTTAAATAGGAGTGCAATGCTCATTATCTCACAACACTTGGAGTTGGTTTCTCTTGAACTGTTTCCTGAGAGCTGGATTTGTATGAGGTTCTGATGTTTGAGACCATAGATTCTGAAATTACTGCAGTCATTTGTTTGAGACCATAGATTCTGAAAGTACTGCCATCATTCAAGTAAAGTGATGAGATTCACTTTCATGTGCTTTTTTATGTTTACTACAACTAATACTGAAATATTGTAAAAGTCATTCTGAAAAAGGCACATAGTTTGTCTGCTCAGTCTGAAGTTGATGCTTCCAACAATAAAATAAATAAAACATGAGTACGACAAAAAGACAAACAGGAAAATTTCAGAGGATACCAAAAGTCAGTTAAGTTGAACATAATGGGATTATTTTTAATTAAAGCTAAGAAGACGCAAAAATTTTCAATGATTGTTTCCTGTCAGCTGCACCCTAAAATGTAAGTGCTTTTTTGATGAAAATGGGTCTCTCGAATTTTATTCAAACGTCTTGGTCACTGTAAATGAAACTGAGAAGGTAATTAACAGAAACAAAAAATAAAAACCTCCACTGGTATTGATAAAATATCAATCAAAATACTTAAATTCTGCTGTTATCCTATAAATGGGATACTTTGCCATATCTTTAATGAATCACTGCAACAAGAAACTGTCCCAGATAGACTTAAGTATGCCATCATTAAACCTCTTTATATGCGAGGACATCAGAACGTAAGTTGCTGACTATTTAGGCTGGCCAAGAAACTTATTGGATGCTGTGTTATACTTTAACATGACACACATACATGGCACTATTTTCTAACGAAATCACCAAGTCTCTGTAATGATGACAGAAATTTTTGGTCACCGAATGATTGGAGAACTGCTGTGTGGACATCCTCACCACTGGTAAATCTCTTTCTCCTGCATATATTATTTTAGCTCACTGTAAAGACAAAACCTGCATAATGCAAGATATGAACTCTGTGGTGGATGCTTCCAAACCTCCCTCTGAAAACTTTGAAGCAAAGTCTGTGCTGTGCATGCCCTGTGGTGTGTTGCATTCTCATGCAGAATAACAAACCTTTTGCTTAATTTTCCATCCCTTTTGTTCCTTATGGCCTTGCTCAGAAACATCAGTGTTGCACAGTACAAAACAGCAACAATGGTCATGCCCTTTGCTATAAACTCTGTGTACACAACTTCTTCACAGTTGAAGAAAACATTTCCCCCTACCTTCCCTGCTTATGATGCAACTTCACATTTCTTCTCAGAGGCAAGGAGGTGTGTCTTAAATCCAAAGAGACCCCCTTTGGTGCTGGTGAGAAATGATGGACTGATGTTTCACTGTCCATAATTATGCAGCTCAGGAAATCATTTCCACCCACAGAGTAATGCACAAGAAAGTCCATAGATGCCACAAATCTTGTGACTTTGTGTGCAGATGATGGTGGTCATGGATTTTAGCACAAGTAAAATTTCCAATACTCCAGATGATCTCAGATGTTGGAATGAGCAATGGTTCAAATGGCTCTGAGCACTATGGGACTCAACTGCTGAGGTCATTAGTCCCCTAGAACTTAGAACTAGTTAAACCTAACTAACCTAAGGACACCACAAACATCCATGCCCGAGGCAGGATTCGAACCTGCGACCGTAGCGGTCTTGCGGTTCCAGACTGCAGCGCCTTTAACCGCACGGCCACTTCGGCCGGCTGAATGAGCAATGCCTATTGCCTTGAGCAATGAGCAATTTACACAATATGACATTCTGCAAATACTGTGGATCAGTTCCTAGATTGCCTCAACATTTTTGTCTGTCCTCAATGTGAATAGCCTTCCTCCCCAATCAGTATCACCCATGTCTGTATGGCCTTGGACAAATTGTTGGCATCATTTTACTGTGGCTGGACACAACACTATGTTGGGTCCATATACGACCACAATTTCATGGTGAATCTGGTGCAATTTAAATTTTTAGCCCACAAGAACCATACTTTGGAGATGGCACGTCATTTCATGCACTTGTTATCCATATCACAGCAGAACTGTGTGTGTGCACGAAACCTAGAACATATACTCTCTTCCAACAATGTGCCAATCTTGTTGTACTATAGTCTTAGCATTGGAAGAAACATTTAACTTGCTTTCTTAAGCTCCAATGTAAAACGGGTAATATTGTGGAAGTAATTATTCAGGTTCCCTTCTTAGATGCTTCAAAAACTTCTGGGAAGGTTGTTTGTATAGGGTTAGTTAGCCACCTCAAACAACTGAAACTTACTGGACAATAAAGAATTTGGTTTCCAGCACAGTATATCAAGTGAACAGGTTTTATTATCTTTTATCGACCGAATATTAGAATCTGCTAATAGAAAAAGTTCACAATCCCACCAAAAGCACAGTCATTAGAGTCAGAGCACAAGCCATATTATGAAAGGGGTGTTCAATGCTCTTCCTCCTCAAATCTTCTATAAATGAAATGACAAAATTTAAACATTTTTTCAAGCAGTTTCTAATGGAAAAACCATATATATTTCAGATTAATATCTAAACCAATAGGAAAAATGTTTATCAACTGTTGTTAAATCTGCAGCTCTCTGCCATCTGCAGTGAGACCATGCCCAAGAATTTTGTTTCCTGATTTGAGAGACAGAGGGCGGCAAACAAAAAAGGTGGAAGATGAGAATGGGGAGGAGGTGAGGTGGGGTGGGATTTGTTGTTGGGTGGAAGGTATGGGGACAGTATGTTACCGTAGGTTGAGGCCAGGGTAAGTACAAGAGCAGAAATGTGTTTTAAGGATAACTCCCACCTGCACAGTTCAGAAAAGCTGGTGGTGAAGGGGAGAATCCAGCTGGCTTGGGTAGTGAAGCAGCCACTGAAATCTGGCATGCTATGTTCAGCTGCATGTTGTGCCACAGGGTGGTCTACTTTGCTCTTGGCACAGTTTGGTGGTGGCCATTCATCCTGGCGAGCAGCTAGTTGGTAGTCATACCAATACAAAAAGCTGTGCTATGATTGCAGCAGAGCTGGTAAATGACATGGCTGCTTGCACGGGTGGACCGGCCCCTGATGGGGTAGGATAAATCTGTAACAGGACTCGAATAGAAAGAGCTGGGTGGGTGGATTGGGCAGGTCTTGCACCTGGGTCTCCCACAGGGGTAAGCCCTTGTGGCCAGGGGTTTGGAATTGGGAGTGTCATAGGGATGGACTAGAATGTTGAGGAGGTTAGGTAGCTGACAAACATCACTTTAGTGGAGGTGGGAGAACATCAGGTACAATGTCACTCATTTCAGGGCATGATGATGGGTAATCAAAGCTCTGGCAAAGGTTGTGGTTCAGTTGTTCCAGTTTGGGGTGGAATTTGGTGATGAAGGGGCACACCTTTGTGGCTGATTTTTGGTAGTAGTGGGAGGTTTGGGGATGAGAGGGGAAACTGCATGGCAAACCTGTTTGTAGACTAGGTCTGGAGGAAAGTGCCTGTCTCTGAAGACCTTCGTGAAACCTTCACCATATTGGGCAAGGGAGTACTTGTCTCTACAGATATGCCATCCCTGGGAGGCCAGGGTGTATAGGAGGGACTTTTTGGTGTGAAAGGGATGACGATTAAATGCAGGCACTGTTAGTGTTTGGTGGGTTGAATGTGGACAGAGGTACAAATGAAGGCATTATGGAAGGTGGCACACTGGGTTGAAAAGGACCAGTTGAAGCAGATGGGTCAGAAAGTGCATAGGTTGTGAAGGAATGAAGGTAGGGTGCCTTGGCCCTGAGTCCAGATCAGAAGATATCGTCAATGAACCCGAACAAGACTAGGGCTTTAGCATTTTGGAAGGCTAGGAAGGTCTCCTCTAGATGGCCCATAAGCTGGTTGGCATAGGAGGATGCCATGCAGGTGCCCATGGCTGTGCCACAGATTTGTCTGTATGCCTTCTATTCAAAGGAGAAGTAGTTCTAAGGATGAAGTTAGTAACTCGTGTGAGGAATGAGGTACTGGGTTTGGAGACTGAAGGACGTTGGGAGAGGTAGTGTTCAATAGTCATAAGCCCATGGGCTTCAGGGATGTTGGTGTATAGGGAGGTGGCATCAGCAGTAATGATTAGGGATCCAGAAGGTCATGGCATGGGGACAATGGAGCATTGATGCTGGAAGTGGGTGGTATCTCTGACATGGGAGGCTAGATTATGGGCAATTAGTTGAAGTTGTTAGTCAATGAGGGATGAAATTCTTTCTGTGAGGGCACAATAACCAGTCACAATGGGGCATCCAAGGTTGTTGGGTTTATGGATTTTGGGGGAGCATTTAGAAGAGGTGTGCTTGAGGTGACACAGGGATAAGAAGGGAAATGGATGCAGGGGAGGGGTTCTGGGAAGGGCCTAAGGCTTTAAGCAGGAATTGGATATTGCTGGACTACTGGGATGGGATCACACTGGCAGAGATTATGACTGGAGGAGACAGATAATTGGCAGTGGCCCTCAGCCAGGTAGTCATGTGATTCATTATGACAGTGGTGGAACCTTTGTCTGTAGGCTAGAGGACTAGGCCAGCATTTGTTTCAAGGTTGTGTATGGTTGTCCTTTCTTATGCTGAAAGGTTAGTATGCTGAGGAAGGGACTTGGGGAAGAATGGTGAAGCTAAGTTGGAGATAAGGAATTCCCGGAAGTTAACCAGAAGGTGGTTAGGAGTGGATCACACTTGGATGCTGGTATGAACTAGGAAAGGCAGGGTTTAATTTTGGAATTAGATTGGTTTTGGTTGGAGGAACTGGCCGCAAAGAAGTGTTTCCATTGCAGGGATCCAGAGAAGGAGAGTAGAAGTTTGACAGATCCAACATGGTTAAATTTGGATGTAGGGCCATAGGTGAGGCCTTTGGATAGGACTGAAACTTCTGTGGTGTTGAGGGTTTGGTGGATAGGTTAACACCAGTGTTACGAGAGTGTTCCAGCTCTTGAGTTGGTGGCGTGCTGGTAAGGGGTTTAAGGAGATGTGGCAAGTTGAAAAGGTCAGTTAGAGTTCAGGTGCAATGAGGATTGGGCAAGCAAAGTATACAAACAAATCCGTGGCACAGCCATAGGCACCCACATGGCACCCTCCTATGAGACATGTTTATGAGCAATCTAAAGGAGACCTTCCTAGCCTTCCAAAATCCAAAACCCCTACTCTGGTTCAGGTTCATTGATAAAATCTTAATGTTCTTGTCTCAGGGCCATGACAACCTGTCTTCATTCCTTCACAACATCAATACCTTCTCTCCCATCCACTTCACCTGATCCTTCTCAACCCAACAGGTCACTTTCCTAAACGTTGACCACCACCTCTCTGATGGCTCCATCTACATCTACATCCTCATTACACACACCACCCACCAACAGTACCTGTATTCCACAGCTGTCACCCCTTTCACACCAGAGAGAACACGAACTTGGTTGCCCAGTATGCTGAGGGTCTCACAAAGGCTTTCACAGACAGGTACCAACTCACACCTAGTCTACAAACTGATCTCCCACATGCCATTTCTCCTCATGTCCTTGATCCTCCCACGACCCCAAAGAACAAGCCACAAAGGAGTGTACCCTTCATCATCCAATACCACCTTGCACTGTAAAAACTAAACCACATCCTTTTACAGGAATCTGATAACCTATCATCACCCTTTGAAATGAGATCTTTACTACCACTCATAAAGTCATGTTCCATCGCCCATCCAACCTCCTCAACATTCTAGTCCATCCCTTTGACACTCCCAAACCCAACCCCTTGCCATAAGAATCACATCCCTCTGGAAGACCCAGGTGCAAGACCTGCCCATTCCATCCATCCAGCACTTCCTGTTCCAGTCTTGTCACAGATTTATCCTACCCCTTCAGGGCCAGTCCACCTGTGAAAACAGCCATGGCATTTACCAGCTCTGCTGCAATAATCACACAACTTTTTATATTGATTTGACCACTAACTAGCTGTCCACCAGGTTGAACAGCCACTGCCAAACTGTAGCCAAGAGCAAAGCAGACCACCCTGTGGCACAACATGCAGCTGAACATAACATGCTTGATTTCAATGGCCGCTTCACTACCCAAGCCATCTGGATCCTCCTGTCCACCATCAGCTTTTCTGAACTGTGAAGTTGGGAGTTATCCTTACAACACATTGTCTGCTCCTGTAATTACCCCAGCTTCAACCTAAGGTAACATACTGCCCCCACACAACAGTGTTTCTGTGTGTCATTGTGACAATTTCCACCTGCTCTGTCTTATCACCTGCCCCCCATTCTTGACTTCCACCCTCATTGTTTGTCGCCCCCTGCCAATGCACCCGCCCATGTTTTCCCACTTTTTCACTATTTTCCCCACCTCCCTGACCCACAATCTTCTGACTCTATGCCGGTTGTCATTCTAGTCCCTGCACGCTAACCAGAGAGTGTTCCTCTCTTCCCCCACCCATATACAGCTATCCTCTTTGCCTTCCCCGCACCCCTCCAGTTGCTGCTTCCATCCCACGTGACAGATGGATTCTTGTCCACGCTGCTGGACTTGGCAATCATATGTTCATGAATGGTGCTTGCTTGTGTGAATTAATGTTGTCTGTTTCTCTTTTTCTGACGAAAGCTGTGGCCGAAAGCTTTGTGTAAGTGTCTTAACTGTACCTATCTGCAACTTAATGTGTCATCTTTGTGATAAACAGCAATCTATCTTTTCTTACAGCGTTAACTAAATATACAAGATTTGAAATAAATACAACTGTTCTTGTTTTGAAGTTGGCTGGTTTGTAGGGCTGAAGGGACCAGACTTCAAAGGTCATCGGTCCCTTTTTCCACAACCATGAAACATCCACAATGAATAAAAACAAGCAACGAAGAGGACAAGGGATGACACAGAACAAGAAAGACACAGACAAAGACCAGAAAAGGGGAATTAAAAAGCACACAGAGTTTTAAAGTGGTTAGCCGATCGTGGAAACAAGAAAAGGAAAAGCCACCCACCAAGAGACACACACAAAGAACCCCAATCAAAAACTGTAGTCCAAAGGCCAGACTCAACACACAAAAGAGACAAATCCTCAGATTGAGTGATAAAAGCCCCCTGCTCAAATAAAACTCAAAACTAAGTCTGCCATTGCAGCATGATCCATGAAAAGTGCACGAAGCGTATCAGGCAATGCAAACGTCTGCCTGAGTGCGGCTAAGAGCAGACAGTCCAACAAGATGTGGACCACTGTCAACGCTGATCCTCAGTGACATAGAAGTGGGTTCTAGCAGCGCAATAAATGGCTGTGCGTCAACCAGGTGTGGCCAATGCGTAGCCAACAGAGAACAACTGAGTTCTTGCGAAAGGCTCGCATGGAGGAGCGCCACACACCTGTAGTCTCCTTGATGACCCGAAGTTTACTGGGTGAAGGCAGGGTGCGCTGTTCATCACCCCAGGTACGAAGTAATTTCTGCCGCAAGACTGACTGGAGATCATGTTCCGGAAGGCCAATCTCCAGGACCAGTTCACTGATAGCCTCTTTGGCCAGCCTGTCAAAACGTTCATTACCCGGAATGCTGACATGACCCGGCGTACACAAAAGACAAAAGCCACGGAGCGGCCGCAACGGGCAAGAGTATGGATGGACTCCAGGATAGCCATCACCAAATGAGGGTGAGGAAAACACTGATCGATAGCTCATAAACCACTCAGGGAGTCACTACAGATGATGAAGGACTCACCCGAGCAGGAGCAGATATACTGTAGGGCACGAGAGATGGATAACAGCTCTGCAGTGAAAACACCGCAGCCATCCAGCAATGAGCATTGTTCAGACTGATCCCCAAGAGTAAAAGTAAGAGGGCCTCAGGAGGGACTGAGTCTTTTGGGTCTTGCACCAAATCCAGCTGAAGGCATGGGCAGGGCACACATCGTGGGGGTATACATATATGAGCCCGGAAAAGAGGCGGGAGAGGAAGAAACTCGAGACCAGAGAGAAGAGGCCAGATGAGAACCGCAATCGTACACCCTGACCAGGAAGACGGACAATCGAACTGGGGAACAGGAGACAGTAATTTGGATGCCCTGGCAAGCTACAAACATGTGCAGCATAAGCGGCCAGCAGTCAGCACCAGATCCGCAATGGAGGGACACCAGCCTCCACAAGTAGGCTGTTTACAGGGCTCGTGCGGAAAGTTGCGAGTCGGATCCCGCAGTGAAGTGCGGGGTCAAGTAACCGCAACCCGGAAAGCGATGCCGAACCGTAAGCCAGGCTCCCATAATCGAGACGGGACTGAATCAATGCCTGATACAGTCATAGAAGGGTAGACCAATTGGCACCCCAGCTGGTGTGACACAAGCAACAAAGAGCATTAAGATGCCACTAAAATGTTTGTTTAAGTTGCTGAATATGAGGGAGCCAAGTCAACCAGGTATCAAACAGGAATCCCAAAAACTGGTGTGTTTCAACCACTGTACGAGGTTCACCGTCAAGATAAAGCCATGGCTGAGGGTAAACAGTGCGACATCGGCAGAAATGCTTGATGAAAGTCTTGGCAGCCGAAAACTGGAAGCCGTGTGTTACAGCCCAGACTGTGCCTTGTGGATAGTGCCCTGCAGCTGCCATTCAGCAACTGCAATTCCAGTGGAGCTGTAGTACAGGCAAAAGTCATCAGCATACAAAGAAGCTGATATGGACGTTCCCACAGCTGCAGCTAGCCCACTGATAGCAATTAAAAAGAAGCAGACACTCAAGACAGAGCCTTGCGGGACCCATTCTCATGGACTCAGGAGGAACCAACTTTCATGCCAAAGGAACTAAGCGACAGAAAATTTTGAATAAAAATCAGGAGCGGCCCCATAAGACCCCATCCATGAATCATGGTGAGGATGTGGTGTCGCCATGTTGTATCAAATGCCTTCCGCATGTCAAAAAAGATGGCAACCAGATGCTGATGGCGGGCAAATGCCATACAGATGGCAGACTCCAGGCTGACCAGATTATCGGTGGCACAGCGGCCCTTACAGAACCCACCCTGAGATGGAGCCAGAAGGCTCAGAGACTCAAGTAGCCAACTCAACCTCTGGCTCACCAAGCATTTGAGCAACTTGCACAGAATGTTCGTGAGGCTAATCGGGCAGCAGCTGTCCACCTCCAATGGGATCTTGCCAGGCTTCAACACCAGCATGACAATGCTTTCCCACCATTCTGATGGGAACTCACCCTCAACCCAGATACAGTTGAAAATGTCTAGGAGGTGTCACTGGCAGTCCACCAAGAGGTGTTTGAGCATCCGATAGTGGATTCGATCCGGCCCGGGAGCCGTATAAGGGCAAGCGGCTAGGGCACTTTGGAATTCCCATTCAGTGAATGGAACATTGTACAATTCGAGGGGGTGTGATGTCTCCTGGCAAGACATTTACAAAATTATTATAATATTAATAAAAAAAATAATAAAAATAAACATTGATCTGTATTATTATTATTATTATTATTATTATTTTATTATTATTATTATTATTATTATTATTATTATTATTATTATTATTATTATTATTATTATTTCATTACTGTATGAATGGTTGTAGATTATGTATAGAAGGAAATAACAAATTTTCATTTTTTATGTTTGTGCAATATTTATGTATCTATTTTTCACAAATAACGTCTGTGGTCGGCGAATGTAAGTATCAAAACAGATAATGGAAAATAATTACAATTGTATGCTTAGGTAGGCTTCATTTGTCCTTTGGTCGAGAAAGACGACATTGGAGGTTGATATTTGTAAAAGGTGTGTACTTTCAATTTATGTTGATTTTTTGAATATAGAAATTGTTAAAATTATTACCTGTAATAATTTATTGCTAGCTTGCCCAAGATTTCATTCCACATTCTTAGCCATTTTCAGCATATTAGGAATTTTTCATGATGCAGAGCCGTGCGGCGATCGTGGGAACCTCTGCCACGGCAAATTCAAATTAAATGAATGAAAGCAGTTTTCCCACAATATAGCAGACAGGTAACGGTACATTAAAATTATCTCTTTCAGCTTCCTGGAGACTTCAGAAGGAAATTGTGGATTTGGTTATGTCATTTTCAGGTGGACATGGGCAGCTGCTATTATGTTATCAGTTACGTAAATAATTCATGAGTGATAAAATTTAACTTGTGTGTGATCAAAGACTGCTGTGCAAATCCTGTTCTGGCTGATAACATAAAAATCAATTTTTCTTTTTTTTTGTTTCATGCCCACTGCAGCTTTTCAAAATACTGTAACTTCCTTACAGGTAATAGGAGTAATTTTCAGTGCATTCAAGAGATGAAAGTAGTGAAGGGTATTTTTTTTCCATAATTAGTTACAGTAATGATACCATGTTCCATATCTAACAAGCCAGATCAGTGTTATATAAAAATAGTTTGCAAATTAAAGATCATACGTCCACAGCAGGAAATCTTACAGTGTTGTGCATATCCCCACATAATAGGTCAAAGTGCATAAAGTTAAAATATTTTCAACTGCAGAAACTAATAGTGAAAATCGTATTTTATCTGTCATGCTTGCAACAATAAGAAATATAAAATTAATTAAAATACTATGCCATATAAACTGCACATAAAGTAAAAACGGGGTGCGATGGGGATTACGCGACAGTGGCGTGTATGGAATGAATGGCTACGACGTTCCAACCGCTCTTTCAGGGAGCGGAAGGCCAGCGGGTAATTCGGAGAAGTGGAACTCTGAGCATAATGCTCTGCTAAGATTTCTGCAATTGTGTCTGATTCAGTGCAGACTGCTCCATTCAGGGAAAGCCCAGGTATGCTGACGGGGGTCTGATATCCAAACCTGCGATGGAGAGGTACAGATGCCAATGGTGGAGACGTATCTTTCCCTGCACTCCCGCTTCCGTCAGCAAATAAGGCGGCAGGTCTGGCACGGAGCAGCTTAAAGGCAATGAAATGTTCCAGTGATGGGTGTCGCTTATGATGTTGGAGGGCCCGCCTGCAATCTTTAATCACTTCAGCGATCTCAGGGAACCACCAAGGCACAGTCCTCCACCGAGGGCATCTGGAAGAACTGGGAATTGCAGATTCCACTGCACAAACGATGCCGGTGGTTATCGTGTGAATCAATGGCATTGTGAGAAAGAGGCTCAATAGTAGCAAGGGAGGCGAACGAGTCCCATTCAGCCTTATTCAAGGCCCATCCGGGAGAGGGGGGGGGGGGGGGGGCGCAAAAGAACGATGCTGTGGCAATGACAGAAAGATCAGAAAGTGGTCACTACCGCACAAGTCGTCATGCACACTCCATGGCTGAGTACGTGCCATGCGCCACACTGAAAGGTGTGGAGGCACCATTATTTAAGACAGTGCCTTGGCCTGTTGCCACCAATCCACCCCACAAAGGGTTATGGGCATAAAAGTCCCCCAGTAACAGAATAGGTGGTGGCAGTTGGGCTGTCAGTGCAGCCAATACATGCTGTGGGACATCACCATCTGGTGGAAGATAGTGACTGCAGACAGTAACAGCCAGAGGCATCCACCCCGTAACAGTGACAGCCTCTAAAGCTGTGTGAAGAGGTACACACTCGCTGTAAAGAGAGTTAAGGACATAGACGCAGACTCAACCAGGCACACTTGCATAAGCTGCCTGATTCTTATAATAACCCCGATAGCCATGGAGGGCACATGTTCACATAACCAGAAACCAAGTTTCCTGGAGAGCAATGCAGAAGAAAGGGTGAAGGCTGATAAGTTGTCGGAGCTCAGCAAGGTGGTGGAAAAAACCACTGCAATTCCACTGGAGAATGACATTGTCCACAGCTGAAAAAGGCGTGAAGGGGTGGAGGAGGCAGATTACACCACTGGGTCATCTACTGCCACCCAAGGAGAGTCAGAATCGAGAGCCACTGCGTCTGAGGTAGGGGCCAGATTGAGGTCGTTGGGGGACACCAAAATCTGCAAATCGTCCTCAGACACAGAGCTGGTAGTAACAGATGGCACAGAGGCAACCTGAACCTCTTCCTTCTTACCCAGCTTCTTCTTCTTCTTCTTCTTCTTCCCCTCCTCCCACTGCTGCTTAGGAGCAACCTGGCAGGGAGTCGCAGAAGAACGGTCAGGGACAGACGAAGATTGGGAAGCTCTTCGATCTGCCGCTCGTGACTCCTTGAACCACTGACTGATGTCAGCTGTTGCGCAGGAGGATGCCTCAGAAGGTAGACTTCCAAGGGACCCTTTCTGTGCGAGAGAAGCCGGAGGAGGCTGGTGTACCGCCAGATGGGTGGGGGGTGGTGGGGGGGGGGGGGGGGCTTCCGACATCCTTGTCAATTTGGGGGGTTGGTCTCCCAAAGGAGGAACCTTGGGAGCACCAGATGAAGCAGTGTCCCCCATCATGAACATGGGGGCAGCCCTGAGGGCCCACATGCTGGGACAGCTGTCGCCAACGGGAGCAGTGAAGTTTCAGTCGCAGCACATGATGTAGCCATCAGAACAGGATGAAGTCTTTCGTATTTCCTCTTTGCATCTAGATAGGTAAGCCTGTCCAGGGTTTTTATTTCCATTATTCGCCGCTCCTTATGGAGAACAGGGCAGTCAGACGAGCAGGGGGGAGTGGTGCTGCCCACAATTGACACAAGTGGGAGGAGGCACACATGGAGCCCCTGTGTGCAGACGATGACTGTAATCCCCGCAGGTGATGCTGGAGTTGCAGCGAGATGACACGTGGCCAAACCTCCAGCACTTGATGCACCACATAGGAGGAGGAACGTATGGTTTCATGTCACAACGGTAAACCATCACCTTGACATTTTCATGTAACGAGTCACCCTCAAAAGCCAAGATCAAGGCACCGGTAGCAACCCTATTGTCTTGGGGACCCCTATGCACACGCCAGACGAAGTGGACACCCTGTTGCTCTCAGTTGGCGCATAGCTCGTTATCCAACTGCAAAAGAAGGTCATGATGGAAAATAATACCCTGGACCATGTTAAGGCTTTTAACCGGTGTAATCGAGACAGGGATGTAACCCAGCTTGTCACAGGCAAGCAATGCCCCTGACTGGGCTGGGGAGATCGTTTGGATTAAAATCGACCCGCTGCGCATTTTGGACAATGCTGCCACTTCCTCAAACCTATCTTCAAGATGATCGACAAAAAACTGGGACTTCATTGCCTGAAAGGTCACTTCGTCCGTCCTGCTGCAAACTAGGTAATGAGGCGAATACAGCTCATGACACCTGGTTGCCCTACGGTCCTCCCAAGGTGTGGCCAGGGAGGGGAACGATTGAGAATCATAGGTCGCAGCATCAAAACCATTCCTTAGATGCTTTGAGATAGCTGGGGCCAAGTGATCACCAGCTTGATTCTATTCAACCCATTTCATTGTGGGTCATCCGCCTTGATGCCATCCAACAAGGGGCTCTCCCCCTGGGCAGCACCCAGCCTTAGCAAGGGCCACCTGGCAGGATGGCCACTGCCGGGATTCCTGGTGCCCCAGGAAGGATGTGCACCTACTCCTTGGCATACGCCAGGAGGTCTCAGCACTGGCATCAGCAGTGCGATTGCTGTGTTGTCAGGGGGCTACCACCAAGAGGGTACATGACAACTCCACTACGATGGACTAGCTACCGCACCGGATTTTGGGTGCTGAAATGGTCCAGAATTGTCGTGGGTGCGAAGGATGGGACAGCGCAGGAGACGAGAAGTAGGCGACCCATAAGACGTTGGGTGCAAAGCCCGCTACATGACAATAAGTAGCATGCAAGATCTTGGTGAATGATGAACAAACAAAAAACACCAAATAGGGCGTCCTTCCACACATGGCACGCACTATCAACAGAAATTTGGAAAAGGTGGAGGTCAAACACAAGAGGGGACCATCACAGAAAAGCCGAATTGTTGGAGATTCCTTTTAGTCACCTAAACGACAGACAGGAATACCGCAGGCCAATTCTAACCCCCGAACCTCCAGGAGGGTTGTTTTGAAGTAGCTTGCAATAATTGTATCCTCAGATCACAGTTTGCATATATAAAGTAATACACAAGCTTCTGTGGGTTTAAAAAATGTAACATATTACTTAAACTTAAGCAGATGGATACCAAAAATGTCTGGAAAAGGTTTACCAACACTGTACAGTATCAAAATACTTGTGGATCAGGTTTTGCTACTGGTATGTGACTTCATCATCATTAAAGCCTACAGCCCTCTTCCTTTGTAAGTTGCACTTCAATGCAATGATTATTTCATCATAATCCCAAAGACACTATGAACATACATTGAAGAAAAGACACTTTTAAATGTTAAATGGCAAAGCTGCTACTTATTTACTGGCTGACTAGTTTTGAGCTTTGCCCATTTTCACAAGCCACATATTTGTATTTAGGAGATGTTTGTTGTAGGCAGTTCTATTTACATCATCACATGTAAATGAATGTCAGATCTTCATTACCCAGTATGATGTTATCCACGTGACAATGATATTTTATTTTATATACAATGCAGAATTTTTTTCTCAATGAATACACTGTGTGTCATGCTAGCGTATTTATTGTACACATTGTCATAATTTTGACAGATCCTGATACAAAGAATCTGTCAAAATTATGACAACGCCTATGATAAAAAGCCAGTGTGACACACAGTGTAATCCAAAAAGAAAAATATTCCATTTTATATCAAATAGAATATCACTATCATGTGGATTATATCATACTGTATAATGAAGATCTGAGACACATTTAACTTTGATGACATAAACAGAGAACTGTACACACAAAACATATTCTAAAGGCAAATACATGGCTTGTGAAAATGGGAAGAGCCTGAAACTAACCAGCCAGTAAATAAATATCAGCATTGGTGTTCAACATTTAAAAATGTCCTTTTTTCAATATCTGAGAGCTGCACATTGCGACAAACTGAAAATATTAATAAACATATGATTCGCTGAGCTTTAGATGCACAGTAGAACTAGGTTCATTTTTGTGGGGCATAGTTTTCATTTAAGCTTATGACTTGGGATTCATTTCCACATACTTAGTATTTGTTAGTTCGATTTCTATAAATATGTTAGTAGTATTTGATGTTTAGCATATGTTTTGCAGCTGTAGCTCACAAAATAAGATTTCCCTATCCATTTGTTTTCTTGATGCAACAGAATACTGTATTTATCTGGATGTTGGAAGAATTACAGCAATATTCAAATGGATGATCAAAAACTGAGTAAATGTCAGTCTCAATCTAACAATGAAAAATTCAGGATGTAGTAATGACAATATTATGAGAAGCATAGATTTGCTACTCACCATATAGTGGAGATGTTGAGTTGCAATCAGACACAACACAAAACATAAAGACTGTTAAACAAGTAAGACTTCTTGGCCAAAAGACCTCCTTCTGAAACAGTCAGAGAAAAAAAAAAAAAAAAAAAACACACACACACACACACACACACACACAGTAGTCGTGTACATGAGGAACAAGACATCTGTGATGTACTGTTTCACTCTGAGGATTCCCTCAATCATTGCCAGCCATGACCTGAAATCTTATGCAATGACTCCACACACCAGGACACAATAGTCCGCCCTCGGTGGCTGAGTGGTCAGTGCGACAGAATGTTATACCTAATGGCCCGGATTCGATTCCCGACTGGGTCGGAGATTTTCTCTGCTGAGGGACTGGGTCTTGTGTTGTCCTTATCATCATCATTTCATCTCCATCAACACGCAAGTCGCTGAAGTGGTGTCAACTCGAAAGACTTGCACCAGGCGAACGGTCTACCCGCCGGTAGGTCCTAGCCACATGGCATTTCCATACCATAACACAATGAGTAACACCATTGTGCCTCTCCAAGACATGGAAGGATAGGACATTTCTCCAGGTCAACATATTTTCTGATGATGGTCATCCAAGGTAGTACAGAACCATGGTTCATTGCTGAACACAATGTGACACCATTCATCAGCAGTCCATACTTCACAGTCAGGATGTCATTCCACATACAGCCATTTTTGTTGTTTTGTTAACAGCAGCCTCTGCATGGGACAGTAATTGCCTTGTCTGGCTACTGATAGTTTCCAACCAATGGTACAGGACGACACAGAATGTTGCAAGCAGTCCATCACTTGTTTCCAGATGGTAGGCACAGATGTGAAGGGGCAGTGGTCAGATGGGATCACTAGAACTTTGGCGATGAGCAGAACTGCCCTACTGTTCCCATGCAGTCCATCAAGTCACTGTCACATCCAAATGCCCAAAAATTTGGATATTGCATGATTCAACCAGCCAGCCAAATGGAAACAACAATAAGGCACCTTTCAAACACAGTCATGTGGTGAAAACACTCACCCACAAGAGTACATGGCATCTCTCTATCCCTCACACCGATAACTCAACATGGTTGGTTGGCTGGTTGGTTTGGGGTATAAAGGGACCAACCTACAGGGTCATCTGTCCCTTTTTCCTCACGCAAACAAGTCTCAAGGTAAAACAATTAGAAACAATGGAGTCGGTGGAAGTAAAAGGGTGTAAAACTAATTGGGAGGCACACTGAAAAAGGAAAAGAAAGAAGTAAACCAGAGGGTGAAACATAAACTAAAACGGTCACTCAACATGCAATGCTGTTATGACCCTTAAATACCCTACCAAGCCTTCTAACAACACTGAGCCAAACAATACTAACACACTCTGGTGGTTGTTCTGTCACAAAAAATTGCAGTTAAAATCATTTACATAATCACCCACAATATGTGTGTGTATGATGGTACATTGATATCTGACCATGTCTTCTGGGTGTTTCACGTTTTTTTCTTTTCTTCCTCTCCTCTGGGAGTGGATGTTCAGAGTGGAGCACATTTACCTTTCTATTATGCTAACATAATGTCGATGAAAATCTTTTGCCAATGAAGTCTAATTTGTCACTGCTGCAGATGTCACATGAACTTTCATAGCCTTTTTAATCCCTAACAATGGAAACTCCAGGTTTAAATACATATAATTTAAGGAAAAGACAGATTGCTGCTTACCATAAAGGTGACATATTAAGTTACAGACAGGCATGATTAAATGACACTTACACATTAGTTTTCTGCCACAGTCTTCATCAGAAAAAGAATGAGACACACAGATGCATTCATCCACACAAGCAAGCACACCTCATGCACATATGACCACCATCTCTGGCAGCTCAGTCCAGATGCAGCTGTCACATGAATGGATGTAGTGATCTGAAGGGGCAGGGAAGGGGAAGCGATAGCAGTTTACAGGTGGGAGAGAGAAGAGTGCTGTCTGGCGGAGTGTGCAGGAACTAGACTGCCAAAAGGCGTAGCATTGGGAGGATGAGAAGCAGGGAGGTGTGGAGGGTGCGGTGGGGAGATCAAAAAAGACATGAGTGGTGAAATAAGGGTGGGTGCATTGGCAGAAGATAACACACACACAGAGGGTGGAAGAAAAGAACAGGGGAGGAGGTGATAAGACAGAGGGGGTGAAAACAGTTGGGTGGAGGGTGTGAGGAGAATATGTTACCATAGGTTGAGCAGAGAATTTTGGGAGCAGAGAATGTGTTGTAAGTCTAACTCCTATCTTTGCAGTTCATAAAATCTGATGGTGCATGGGAGGTTCCAGACGGCTTGGATAGTGAAGCAGCCACTGAGATACAGAATGTTACATTCAGCTGCATGTTGAGCCACAGGGTGATCTACTTTGCTCTTAGCCAAAGTTAGGCAGTAGCCATTCATCTTGGTGGGCAGCTGGTTGGTAGTCATACCAGTGTACAAAGCTGTGCAAAGATTGCACCATAGCTAGTATACGACATGGCTACAGGTAGCCCAGCCTCTGATGAGATGGGACAAGCCTGTGACAGGATTTGAAGAGGAAGTTCTGGGAGGATGGATTGGTCAGGTATTGCACCTGGGTCTCCCAAGGGATATGATCCTTGTGGCAAGGGTTTGGGATTCTCAGTGGCAAAGGGATGGACTAGGATGTTGTGGAGGTTGGGTAGGCAATGGAAAAACACTTTAGGAGGGGTGGGAAGGATCTTGGGTAGAATGTTCCTCAATTCAGAGCATGATGATAGATAATCAACACCCTGGTAAAGGATGTGGTTCAGTTGTTCCAGTCCAGGATGGTATTGGGTGACAATGGGGTGCACTCCTTTGTGGCTGGTTTTTGGGGGTCGCAGGAGGACTGGGGGTGTGAGGGGAAATGGCACGGGAGATCTGTCAGTAGACTAGGTCTGGGACGTTGTGCCCAGACTGTATGGGAGGGACTTTTTGGTGTGGACGGGATGACAGCTGTCAAAATGCAGCTACTGTTGATAGCTGGTGGGTTTAATGTGGACAGAGGTATGGGTGGAGCCATCAGAGAGGAAGACGTCAACATCTAGGAAAGTGGCACACTGGATTAAGAACAAGGTGAAATTGATGGGAGAGAAGGTGTTGAGCTTGTGATGGAATGAGGACAAGATGTCTTAGTCTTAAGGCCAGATCATGAAGATATATCAATTAACCCAAACACCTGAAGCAGACTGGGGGTTTAGCATTTTGGAAGGCTAGAAAGGTCTCCTCTAAATGGCCCACAAACAGATTGGCATAGGAGGGTGCCATGTGGGTGCCCATGACTGTTGCCTGAGACTGTAGTCGCGCACGTGTGTGTGTGTGTGTGTGTGTGTGTGTGTGTGTGTGTGTGTGTTATGATTCAGTAGCAGTAATACTATGGGCATGGGGGATTTTGGGATACAGGGAGGCAACATCAGCAGTAATGAGCAGGGATATTGTTGGTAAAAGGGCGGGGACAGTGGTTGGTTGGTTGGTTTTGGGGTTTGATGGGGGCTAAACATCGAGGTCATCAGTCCCCAGTTCCAAACAGACATACTTGTAAAAGGCCGATACAGTAAAAGCGTAACCTCTGCACCCAGAGGGAGGGAACATCAAGGGGTACAGAGCTAAAATGAACACCGCAGTAACACAAAACAGAGGACACTTAAAAGGAGCAGAGCAAATAGGTGACTAGAGTAAAACAGACTACAGTGGTTGATGGACCAGATAAAAGGTCAACCTCTCAACTACAAATGAAGACCCTCCAGCTGGAAAGCATTGATAGAGGTACCAACACAACTTGTTACCATAAGAGAGACGATTTTGGCATCCACGTCACA
This sequence comes from Schistocerca americana, assembly GCF_021461395.2. Classification (NCBI taxonomy): domain Eukaryota; kingdom Metazoa; phylum Arthropoda; class Insecta; order Orthoptera; family Acrididae; genus Schistocerca; species Schistocerca americana. Next base: position 33,492,508 of record NC_060123.1, read on the forward strand.
AATAAGAGTCGCTGGAGTGGGTGTAGCCTGAGAAATCGTGCGAGATCACCCACACTAGATCGAGTGATAAAACCCAGCTGCACGGATAAAACATAAAACTGAGTCAGCTATAGAGGCATCGTCACCTAGAATTAAAGGAAGTGCAGCTGGTAAATTAAAGGACTGCCGCAATGGGGCTAAAAGGGGGCAGTCCATCAGAAGATGGACCACTGTCAGCCCTGCATCACAGCGACACTTGGGTGGGTTCTCACGATGAAGGAGATAGCTGTGGGTCAACTGCATATGTCCAATTCGGAGATGGCAGAGAACAACTGAGTCCCTACATGTGCCCCTCAAGGATGAGTTCCATACGGCCGTGGACGACTTGACCATGTGGAGCTTATTTGGCGTGTTCAAGACAGACCATTCAGAGCTCCAGACATCATGGACCTTGTGATGAAGGGCTGACCAGAGGTCTCTTTCCAAGAGACCAAGCTCCAAGGGTGGCGAAGTGGTGGCCTGCTTGGCCAACCGATCAACACGTTCATTTCCTAGAATGCCGATGTGGCCCGGGGTCCATACAAACGTCGCTGAACGACCACACTCGGCGAGAGCAAAAACAGTATCTTGAATACCGTGCACCAAAGGGTCCCGAGAAAAACACTGGTTGAGTGCTTGCAACCCACTCAGGGAGTCACTGCATATGACAAATGACTCCCCAGGGCAGGAGGAAAGGTGAGCGAGTGCTCGATAAAGAGCAACCAGCTCTGCAGTGAAAACACTGCTCCCACAAGGCAGGGAATGCTGCTCAACATAGTCACCGTGGATGAAAGCAAACCCAGTGCGTCCATCAACCACAGAACAATCGGTGTAGGCTACATCTGCATCGCGAAACAAGGCGAGAAGAGCCAGGAATTGTTGACGAAGACTAGCAGGTGGAACGGAGGACTTGAGTCGCAGGACAAATCCAAGCAAAGCTGCAAGTGAGGGAGGGACCAAGGAGGGGTAGAAGAAGAGGGCCGGAAGGATGGAGGAAGGGGAAAGGACTCAAGTGACGAGAGAGGGGAACGAACGCAGACCGCGATCGGGAGACCCGACCTAGGCCGCCGTTGTGGGGAGTGCAGAAGATGGAAAAAGGAGCCTGCGGTTTGGGTGGTCAGGCGAGGCATGGACGCAGGCGATGTATGAAACAAGCAACTGTTGTCGGCGGAATCGTAGGGGAGGGATTCCAGCTTCCACAAGAAGGCTAGTCACCGGACTAGTGCGGAAGGCACCTGTCGCCAGTCTGACGTCACAATGGAGAATCGGGTCAAGGATCTGCAACGTTGAAGGTGGTGCTGAGTCGTACACCACGCTCCCGTGGTCAAGATGGGACTCGACTAAGGCCTTACAAAGCTGAAGGAGAGTTGTTCATGCAGCCCCCCAAACGGTATGGCTGAGGCAGCGAAGGATGTTGAGGTGCCGCCAGCATTGTTGTTTAAGCTCGCGAAGATGAGGTGTCCAAGTGAGCTGAGTATCAAACAGCATGCCAAGGAAGCAATCCGTCTCCGCAATACGAAGGAGTTCATCGGCAAGGTAGAGCTCCGGATGGAGATGGACCGTGCGACGACGACAGAAACGCATCACTCGGGTCTTGGAGGCTTAGAACTGAAAACCACGGTTGGATGCCCAAAAATGTGCCTTACGGATAGCTCCCTGCAGCCACTGTTCAGCGACACTGATGCTTGGGGAACTGTAATAAAGACAAAAAAGTCATCGGCATGTAGAGAGGAACAGACCGATGAGCCCACCGCAGCCGCAAGACCATTAACCGCCACCAAAAAGAGGGGAACGCTGAGAACCGAGCCCTGCGGGACACCATTCTCCTGAATATGAGCAGAGCTAAAATATGTGCCTACTCAAACCCGAAAGGAGCGAATGGAGAGGAAATTCCGTAGAAAAATCAGAAGTGGACCCCGTATGCCCCATTCGTGCAGCATAGCAAGGATGTGATGGGGCCAAGTGGTATCGTACGCCTTCCGAAGATCAAAGAAAACAACAACTAGATGTTCTCGCCGAGTAAAAGCTGTGGGAATAGCAGACTCTAGCGAGACTAAATTGTCGATCGCTGAGCGGCCCTGACGGAAGGCCCCCTGTTGCTGGGCCAGGAGGCCCCAAGCTTTGAGGAACCACGTGAGCTGCCGACTCACCATCCGTTCCAGGAGTTTGCACATAACGTTGGTAAGGCCGATGGGGCGCTAGCTATCAACCACCAGCGGATCTGCACCAGGTTTCAGTACTGGGATGGTAATGCTATCCTGCCAATGAGTTGGGAAAATGCCCTCCATCCAGATGCGGTTAAACAGGGTGAGTAATTCACCCTGACAGTGCGCTGAGAGATGGCGAAGAAACTGGTTGTGAATTCGGTCTGGACCTGGAGAGGTATCAGGGCAAGCTGTAAGGGCACTTTGGAACTCCCATTCACTAAACAGGTCATTGTATCGTTCCCAACGATGCGTGCGAAACGACAACTTCGTACGCTCAGCCTGCTCTTTAATGGCGCAGAATTCTGCACTGTAGCCTGCTGTCGCGGAAATGTGAGCGAAGTACTCTGCCAGATGTTCGGCAATGGCGATTGGGTCAGTACAAAGTGTACCCTGAAGAGAAAGGCAAGGGACAGATGCATGGGGGCAAATGCCAAAAATGCGCCGAACCCACGACCACACCTGAGATGGGGAGTTGCGAGAACCTATGGTGGCAACATATTGTTCCCAGCAGTCCTGATTACTCCGCCGGATTAACTGCCGAGCCCGGGCCCGCAGCCGTTTAAAGGCAACCAGATTCTCTAGGGAAGGAGGGGACAATAGTGAATCAGTGAAGAAAGTGATTGGTATCTTTGATGTGGGAGACTAGATTATGTATCACTGTTGTTAACCCTCCCAACTAAACCCCAGCCCCACAGAATATTCACTCCTATCCAAAGGCATCACCTTTAGCTCTAAACCCAAATTTAAGCACGCTGGACTTGTCAAAGACCTACTCTCTTTCTCCCATCCCTGCAATGGGAACACTTCTTTGCCATCAATCCCTACAAACAAAGCCAACATAATTCCAACATTGAAGCATGCCTCTCCCACTTCATACCACCATCTAACCAGCATCCTCCCCCCTCTCACCTAACCACCTTCTGGTCCTTACCTCCAACTTCGCCTCACCATCCTTCCCCAGGCCCCCTTCCTCATATCAACCTTTCAGCAAAAGAAAGAACAATCATATACAACCTTGAAACAAATGTTGACCTGATCATCCAGCCTGCAGACAAAGGTTCCACCACTGTCAATGAATTGCAATGACTACCTGACTGAGAGCCGCTGCCAAGTATCTGGCTCCTCCACTTATAAACTCTGCCAGAGTGATCCCATCCCAGAATCCAACAATCTCCAACTCCTGCTTAAAGCCTTAGGCCCTTCCCAGAACCCCTCCCCTGAATCAATTTCCCTTCTTATCCCTGTGACACCTAAAACACACATCTTCTAAATGCTCTCCAAAAGCCATAAACCCAGTAACTCTGGGCGCCCCATTGTGACTGGTTATCGTGCCCCCATTAAAAGAATTTCATCCCTTATTGACTAACAACTCCAACTAATTGCCCATAATATAGCCTCCCATTTCAAAGATACCAACCACTTCTGTCATCAATTCTCCATCATCCCCATTCCATGACCTTCTGCATCCCTACTCATCACTGCTGACACCATCTCCCTATACACCAAACCTATGGTCTTACTGTCATTGAACATTATTGCCTCCCCCAGTGTCCTTCAGTTTCGAAAGACACTACCTCGTTTCTCATACAACTTACTAATGTTATCCTAACTCATAACTACTTCCTCTTTGAATGGAAGACATACAAACAAATCTGTAGTGCAGCCATAGGCACCTGTATGGCTGCTTCCTGTGCCAATCACCCCCTCAACCAAGTGTGCCACCTTCCTGGGCATTGACCTCCTCCTCTCTGATGGCTGTATCTGCACCTCGGCCCACAATGAACCCACACCACAACAGTATCTGCATTTCAAAAGGTGTCATTCCATACACACCAAAAAAATCCTTCCCATACATCATGGTTACCTGGGGAGAGTGCATCTGCTGTGACAAAAACTCCATTTACCCATTATGGTGAGGGTCTCGCCAAGAACTTCACAGGCAGGCACTATCCCCAGACCTAGTTACAAACTAATCTCCCACGCCATTTCTCCTCACATACCCGATCCTCTCACCACCCCAAAGAACTAGACACAAAGGAGTACTCCTTCATCACACACTACCACCCTGGACTGGTACAACTGAACCACACCCTTTGCCAGGGCTTTTATTACCTGTCATCATGCCCTGAAATGAGGGACATACTACTCAAGATCCTTCCTATCCCTCCTAAAGTGATGTTCCTTCGCTCACCCAATCTCCAGCACATCCTAGCCCATTTCTATGCCACTCCCAACTGCATCCCTTTACCACAGTGATCATATCCCTGGGAAAGACCCTGGTGCAAGACCTGCCCAATCCACCCATCCAGCAGTTTCTACTCCAGTCCAGACACAGGCTTATCCTACCCCAGCAGAGGCTGGGCCACCTGTGAAAGAAACCGTGTCATATTCCACCTCTGCTGCAATCCTTGGGCAGTCTTTTATATTGGTATGACTACAAAGCAGCTGTAAACCAGGATTATGGCCACCATCAAAGTGTGGCCAAGAACAAAGTGGACCACCCTATGGCACAACATGAAGCTGAATAGAGCATGCTCAGTTTCAGTGGCTGCTTCACTACCCAAGTCATCTGGATCCTCCCATCCACCACCAGATTTTCTGAACTGCATAGATGGGAGTTATCCTTACAACACATTCTCTGCTCCTGAAATTACGCTGGCCTCAGCCTACGTACATACTGTCCCCACACCCTCTAGTTAACAGTTCCCATCCCCTCCGTCCTATCACCTCCTCTCTGTACTCTTCTCCCATCCTCTTTGTGTGCCACCCTTTGCAAATGCACCCACCCATCTTTCTTCACTCCTCTCCTTTTTTGCCCTGTTTCCACCCCCCAACCCCCTTGGCCTCCCCTGTATCCCCACTCTACAGCCTTCCAACACTACACCTGTTGGCAGTTATTCTTTGAACACTCCGCCAGACTGCTCTTCTCTCTCCCTATCTGTACACTGCTACCCCTTACCCTTCCCACCCCTTTCAGGTTGTTGCATCCGTTTCACATGACAGCTGCATTCCGGTCCGAGCTGCGACAGATGGTGGTCATTGCGCATGAGGTGTGCTTGCTTGTGTGAATGAATGTGTGTGGGTGTTTCTCCTTCTTTTCTGTTTAAGGCTGTGGCCAGAAGCTAATGTCTCTCTTTTAATTGTGCCTGTTTGCAACTTAATGTGTCATCTTTATGATAACTAGCAATCTATATCTCCCTTTTTAATTTCTGTCGTACAGTATCTGCACCCTCTGATAACCTTATGTGAGGTATTGGAATTTACCTGCAAGGCATTCAGTCTAGCATACGTTTTTAAATGCACAACAAGGAAGCTTATCACACCACTTCTATGGCTGTGAGGGCATACCCCAAATTAATGTACACTGTCTGGATACTTTTGGTCAGATAGCATAAGTAAGTATGCAGTCAAATCGGTGCAGTATTTATGCTTGAAGTTCTGCAGAAAGATCCAGATTCAACAGACTTTACTTACTCAAAAACTCATTGTATTCCAAAGGACACATTAATAATAGCTGTGCTATACAGTCACGTTTCATGGATCAAGTTCCTTGCAGGATAGTAAGCAAAATATAAGGGAAATATATCTGAGCGTTCCCATCAAGTAAATACTCCTACTCACTGATCATTCCTGACTTATAAGTTTGTCAATAGAAAGTCTTTAAAATGATATCTCACACTCACTATTCATCTGCCCACAGTCCCAGCTATTATTGCCAATTTTCTAGAACAAACGAAAGACCGGGGGGAGGAGGAAGACCAGGATTTAATGTACTATCAGTGACATGGATCAAACCCAGGTAGAATAAGGATAGTGGAGGATATCAGCCAAATCCTTTCCAAAAGAACTGTCTTGACATTCTATTTGCTCAATTTACAGATATAAACTTCATTGCTCCAGAATGCAAGTCCAGTGTGTTAACCATCCACGCCATCTACTTGGTAGAGTGCACAACAGATTCTGAGGGACCATCCATGGCAGACATGAGGACATAGCATCTATGGACATGAGGGCATAGCATCTACATTATGTAACTGGTGTTCATGTAGGGACAGACCTTTCTCAGATAATTAGTCACAACAAAGGAGGGGCGGGGGGTGGAGGAATCTGGAAAGAAAGACAATTTCTTTCTTTCAACAAATTTTTGACCATTTAATTCATCTTTTGTAGTTCTATTTTCTCAAACAAATTTAATCTGGAGAACTCAGATTTTCTTTTCCCTCAATCTCAACACAATAGACAGATGGGCATGAAAATTGCTATACCATTAAAGAACTATCATTTATCAAACAGGTCCTTACATACCTCAACAATGAATATAAGTGGATTTCTCTCCTGTTAACAGTACTTTATAACTATGAGATTAGGGACCGTGCTTGATTTCCAGTACCCACCTAAACTATCATCACTCAGTCACTCCCTGTTCTTGTCTTCTTCCTTTTCTGCAAGCAGAAAATTGATTAATATCATTCTTGGTCTTGGCCTGTACTTCTGCCCTGTCCTTCCCTTCCCTCTTATTTAATCCTTGAGAAATCTCATTTCCTCCTACAATTTTCTCTCTTTGGCCTTGTGAAACAATCTCTGATTCTTCTACCTTTTGTTTCTCTCTGTGTGTGTGTGGGTGCATCTAGTGCTACCTTGTAAATTTCTATTCCTTGACAATTGAGAAAGCACAATAATATATCCATATTTGTTACTGTGGTGTCATGATATCTTCACAATGAGTTACTGGTAGAAGACAAGCCTGTGGGCTGAGAATATAGGAGTTAACTGAAGATAAACAAATTAACTGTGGTATCTTCAGGAATATGAATGTGACACTCACTACACCAATAGCAGTATTATCCACTATAAAATCTCTGAAACAAAAAGACTGGAGATTATGGCAAAGTATGAACAACATCATTTTAAAAAGTATCCTGACTTTAAGTTAAATGTGGAACCAGTCACTTATAAGTTGAACATTTCCTGAATGGTTGAAACATGCTGTGGTTAAGCCTCTGTGAACAAGAAAGAAGATAAAGAAATACCACCAAATTTCCATCCAATTTCACTTTTGCAGGTCTCAAAAATTTTAGAAATGGTAATATAAAATCAGTTTTTAAACAATTTGAATATAAACAGTATATATTGTCAAAGTCATAGTTCAGACTACAAAGGGTTCCCAATTAAGAAAGCTATTTACACATACAGCAAAAATGTACTTAATTCATTAGACAGTAAATTAGAGGCTACTGTCATGTTCTGTGTTCTGCTAAAGGCATCTGACTGTTTAAGTCACAATATCCTTTTAAGTACATGAGAATATGACTGGGTAACAGGAAATGCCATAAAACGTTCAGATTGTACCTCTCAAACTGGACGCAAACGTTATCAACAGGAAATAGTCAAATATTGAAGTATCAGTTATCCAACAAGGGAACTAATTACATGGATTGTCTCACAAGATTCCATCTTAGGGCTCTTACTTTTTCATGTTTATATCAGTGAACTTTCATCAGCAACAGTACCACATGTCAATTTTGTTTTGTTCGCAAATGATATAAACGATGTAATAAATAGCACAATAAGTACAGTTTTAGAAATATCAGTTAATAAAATTTTCATGGACATTACCAAATGCTTCCTAGCCAATTCTTTGTCACTAAACTTTGAAAAACACACTACATGCAGTTCAGAACTTGTAAGAGGTCCACCAACCCCCCCCCCCCCCCCCCCCCCAAAAAAAAAAAAAAAGGTAACCAGCAGATATAGCCTGTCAAACTGAAGACCAAGTAGGCAAGTCCTGACACTCTCTACACAACTACGTCACAAGAAGCAACTAAAGCTTCTGGCTCTATGGCAGTACCTTTTAAATGAGTGGCAATGCAGTCTTCAGGCATGCCTACAAGTGTTTATTTTCCACTAAATGTCTTAACAATACACGGAATAAGGAATTAGAAACTAATGTAACTAATGAAAGAAACACATATCTAGAGAATGTATGAAAATCAACACTTGCTACAATGCAATGCAATGTTAGACAGCAAACTGATTCTTGTACTCTGATTAAAATTTATTTGTGATTGACATGTTACAGTGATTTTTTTTTTTTTTGGGGGTGGGGGGGGGTGGGGGGGGTGGGGTGGGGGGGCGGCGGCATGTTGTCAGTGCAGTCAGCCATGCTTCACAGGGCACATGTCAGTATGAACAACACCTGCTGCTTGGATTTTGGGTGCATCCTCAGCTCCTTTCAGCACAGATAGCTGATTTGGTGAAGCATCGCATGCAGGTTGCAGGCTAAGCCATCTATTTGTAGCATTGTACCCAAGTTGATCACAATCCTCTGGTTTGGTGCAGAGTGGAAGGTCTAAACCAGAGTCTCAGATGACTCTGTGATGGTATCGGATGCAAATTTCCCAATTAGCCACAATGTCTCAGAGAATGTTCATTGTTGCAGTTCAGAGTTAGGAAAGGTTAATACAATTTTAGTAAACTGTGGGAAAATCCAAGGAAAGGTCCCAGAATTAGTAACACTGACTGAAGGTTATAATGTACAGATAACAGATAACATTATGAACAAAAATTTGGTTAAGACCAGACACTAATGACAACAAAATCCTGAGTTCAGATTGGAATATTTATCAGAAGGATAGGTTAGTTGCTAATGGTGGTGCTCATTGCAGTAAGGAATTCGATAAAATTTGGCAGTTACCATGATTCCAAATGTGGATTAATCAGGGTGATGTTAAATATCAAAGATCAGTCAATAATGGTAAAATCGGATGCTTTTATAGATCGCCTGGGTCAGGAGCTCTAGCAGTAGAGTGCTTCAGACAGAATTCAGAGAATATTGTTAATAATTTTCCTGAACTTTTCCTTGTAATAGGGGGCAAGTTGAAGTCATTCAACTTGCCAGATATAGATCGGGAGTGTCATGCTACCAAAATAGGTGCCAGAGACAGTGATTCGTGTGACATTATTCTTGATGTCTTGGCCGAAAATTACTTTGAGCAGATAGAGAACCATCTCGTGAGGATAACATCTTAGACCTCCTGGCAACAAACAGACCTGAACTCATTGAATCAATTAACATGGAGGAAGGTATCAGTGATCAAAAGGCTGTGATAATATCTATGAAAATGGGCCTGAAAAAGAATGTTAAGAAAGGTAGGAAGATATTTTTGCTTAGTGAGAGTGATACGATACAAATTTCAGAGTATCTGAGCAGTTAGCATCAAATATTCGGTGATGAGGACAAAGATGTGGAAAACAAATGGAAAAAATTCAAAGGAATCGTGCAATAGGTCCTAGACAAGTATGTTCCAAGTAAGGTATTAAGGGATGGGTAGGGCCCACCACAGTTTAATAACAGTGTTAGAAAACTGCTACATAAACAAAGAGAACCTCATCTCAGATTCAATAGAAGTAAAAAAACTAGCTGACAAACAAATGCTGAATGAGGCAAAAATGAGCATAAGGAGAGCAATGAGAAAACATTCAATGACTTTCAAAGTAAAACTTTGTCACCCAATCTGAGTAAAAACCCTAACAGGTTTCGGTCATGTGTAAAATCAGAAAGTGGGTCAAAAAGACCTATTCACTCACTCAGTGACCATTCTGACACCAAAACAGTAGATAACAGAGAGAAGGCCACAATACTGAATTCGGTCTTCCAAAATTGTTTCACCGTTGAAGTTCGTACCGAGGTCCCTGCTTTTAATCGTCGTGGAAATGTCGAAATCGCAGATATTGAGATAACTGATTGCAGACTAGAAAAAAAAACTATAATCTGTTAGTAGTGGAAAGGTGTCAAGACCAGATGAGATAACTACGAAGAGCCTATAAAGATTATGCAAAAGAACTTGCTTCCTTCTAGGAGTAATTTATCATAGATCACTTGAGCAATGAAGGGTACCTAGCAACTGGAAGGAGGATCAGAGCTACAGCATTGGATGTGACCTGGTGAAAATAGCCTCAGCAATGACCCATACCAATGTTGGGCTGGTGCCTGCTTTCGTGCGGCATGATCAGCCCCAGTTGAACCACTGTGTCAGGAGGGTAAATATGGAGTTGGATCAGTAGCGTAGGGCAGCCACTCTGTCACACATTGGATTGGTTCCTGTCGAGGCTATTGATAGGGGGGATTTCACAAGGCATGGCCTACATCTCAATAGGAAAGGGAAGGGAAGGGTAAACTGGCAGGGTTGTTAGTGAAATCCATAAGGGGGGGGGGGGGGGGGCTGGTACTCATGGATGTACCTCTTTTTTAGACTAATATCAGTGTCCAATGAGAAGTTCAGGCAGGCAGTTGCTAAAGAGGTCCAAACCTCACAAAATTCTCACAACAGGAAAGTAAATAATAATGTTACCATTTTTAACCAAAATATTCCGGGATTGAAGAATAAAGTAGACGAGCTCCTGGTTTGTTTAGATGACATTGAATCTAATTATGTTATAGATATACTATGCCTGTCTGAGCATCACATTGTGTCTGATATGGAAAAGATAAATATCGCTGGTTATAAACTAGCTGCACATATGAGTAGAGAGAATAAGGTGGGAGGAGGAGTTGCCATATATGTCAAAAGTTATCACTGTGTAGAAAGCTTAGATACAAAAAAGTTTTGTCTAGAGCAACATATAGAAGCACATGCCTGTCAACTTAAACTGAAGGAGGGCTCTTTTATAATTGTAACAGTATATAGGTCCCCTTCAGGGTATTTTTCCAGATAGACTGAAGTATGCCATTGTTATACCACTGCACAAAAAAGGGGATACATCTGATGTCATCAACTACCACCCAATCTCTCTTCTGGCTGCCTTATCCAAAATTCTTGAAAAAGTAATGTATTGTAGAGTAGCTTCACACCCTTGTAAAAATAAAGTTTTAACAAAATGTCAGTTTGGTTTCCAGAAGGGTTTTTCTACGGAAAATGCTATATATACTTTCACTAATGAAATATTAAATGCTCTGAGTAGCCGGAAGCCACCCGTTGGGATTTTTTGTGATCTATCAAAGACTTTTGATTGTGTAAATCATGGAATACTTCTAGATAAGCTCGAGTACTGTGGTATGAATGGGACAGTGCTCAAATGGTTTAAATCATACCTAACTGGAAAAGTGCAGAAAGTTGAAATAAACAGTTCATATAATATGCAAAAAACTGGTGATTTCTCAAACTGGGGAACAATCAAGAATGGGGTGCCGCAAGGTTCGGTCTTGGGTCCTCTGCTGTTCTTAATATATATTAATGACTTGCCATTCTATTTTCACGAAGATGCAAAGCTGGTACTTTTTGCCGATGATACACGTATAGCTATCACACCTGACAGACAAGAATTAACTGGTGAAATTGTAAACGATGTTTTTCAGAAAATCATTAAGTGGTTCTCTGCAAATGGGCTCTCATTAAACTTAGACAAAACACAGTATATACAGTTCCACACAGTAAATGGAATGACCCCATTAATAAATATAGACTTCGATCAGGAATTGGTAGCTAAGGTAGAATATTCAAAATTTCTAGGTGTATGCATTGATGAGGGGTTGAACCGGAAAAAACACACTGAGGATCTGCTGAAACATTTGAGTTCAGCTACTTATGCTATTAGGGTCATTGCAAATTTTGGGGATACACATCTGAGTAAATTAGCTTACCATGCCTATTTTCATTCTTTGCTTTCGTATGGCATCATATTCTGGGGTAACTCATCATCGAGTAAAAGAGTGTTTATTGCACAAAAGTGTGTAATCAAAATAATTGCTGGAGCTCACCCAAGATCATCCTGCAGACACTTATTTAATGAGCTAGAAATCTGCACTGTAGCCTCACAATATAAATATTCACTTATGAAATTTGTTATTAACAATCCAAAAGAATTCAAAAGTAATAGCAGTGTACATGGCTACAACACTAGAAGAAAGGATGATCTTCACTACTCAAGGTTAAATCTAACTTTGGCTCAGAAGGGGGTAAATTATGCTGCCACAAAAGTCTTTGGTCACTTACCTAATAGTATCAAAAGTCTGACAGATAGCCATATAGCATTTAAAAGGAAATTAAAAGAATTTCTTAATGGCAACTCCTTCTACTCATTAGATGAATTTTGGATATAGTAAGTGGGTAATTTCCCAACCTCCACAAAAAAAATTAATAATAATAATTTATTGAGTGTCATGTAATATTTTGTCTCATGTAATATCTTGTATAGACACCTTTTATTAACCTGACACGTTCCACATCATTACGAAGTGTCGTATTCATGATCTATGGAACAAGTACTATTCTAATCTAATCTAAATCCAATGCACACAATTGTACTCCTAGATCATTGGCATCAAATCTGTTGTAGAATTATGCAACATGTTTTGTGCTCAAGAACTATGACGTTCTCGAAGGAAAAAAAAAAAAAAAAAAAAAAAAAAAAAAAAAAAAAAAAAAAAAAAAAAAAAAAAAAAAAATCGCCTCTATAAAAATCAACATGGATTCCACAAACAGAGATCCTATGAAACTCCGCTCACTCTGTTCCTCCACGAGATCCACAGTGCCACAGACGATGGCACTCAGGTTGATGGTTGATGCCTTGTTCCTCGAACGTATTTTACACCGCCTCACACTGCCATTTGGTGACAAAAATATGAGCTTATTGAGCATTGAAGCAGATTTGCAACTGGATTCAAGACTTCCTTGCAGACAGAACTCAATACGTCATTCTTTATGAAATAAAATCAGCTGATGTAAAGGTAACTTCCAGAATAACCCAAGGGAGTGTGACAGGACCGTAACTGTTTACTAGAAAGCATCAGATGCTCTTTAAGGCTGTTTGCAGATGATGCAGTTGTCTGTCACTAAGTACCAACACCAGAAGATTGTAACGATTTGCAGAATGACCTCCAGAGAATTGATGAATGGTACAGGCTCTGGCAGTTGACCATGAATGTAAATAAATATAACATATTGCGCATACACAGGAAAAGAAATTCACTGCTATACGGCAACACTACTAATGACAAACCACTAGGAACCCTATCTGCCTTAAAATATCTGTCATTAACTATCCAGAGTGACCTTAAGTGGAATGACCATATAAAACAAATAGTGGGAAAAGTAGATGCCAGACTCAATCGGAAAAATCTTAAGGAAATGCAACTCATCCATGAAAGGAGAGGCTTATAAGGTGTTTGTCTGACCGATTCTTGAGTACTATTCATCTTTCTGGGGTCCCTACCAGATAGGACGCATAGGGGAGGGAGGGGGGGGGGGGAGAGAGGGGGAGAGAGAGAGAGAGAGAGAGAGAGAGAGAGAGAGAGAGAGAGAGAGAGAGAGAGAGAGATCCAACAAAGAGCAGCACGTTTTGTCACAAGATCGTTTAGTCGGCTTGAGAGCATTACGGAGATGCCCCATAAACTCCACTGACAGATGTTAGAAGAGAGGCGTTGCGCACCATGGAGAGAATTACTACCGGAATTTCGAGAGAGCATTTCCTGGGAAGAGTCAGATAACATATTACTTCCCCCCAACATATGTCTCATGTAATGACCATGAGGCAAAAATTCGAGAAATTAGAGCCAATACAGAGGCTTACCGACAATCATTCTTCCCACGCGCTGTTCATAAGTGTAACAGGGTTCGAGGAGTCAGTTAGTGATACAAAAAGTACCCTCCACCACGGACTGTTAGGTGGCTTGCAGAGTATGATGTAGATGCATGGCACTGCATGCCCTACAAAAAAGGCAACATTGCGGGCATGTGGCACTCAAGCAACAAGTATGATTGGCTGGTGGCTGGCCCCTACCACTAGACTTGCTGAAACGTCCACCGCAAAGTAATTTTAATTAGAGTTTAGTCGTCCTGCACGGCAGATAGGGCATTCTTCTGTGAAAAGCGACTTCCCCCCATCACAAGCATTGCTCACTCTTGTGAGGTTCCTCCTGTTTTGGAAGTTATTTTATTTTCTAAATTTTATATTTATCTGAACTCAGCAGATAGCAGAATTAATTCACTGCCTTAAACAGTTCTGCAGTGATGGCAGTGAGTATGAAGTTGGTTCTCGAGAAGGTAGTGGTGACAAGCAGACCATATGGTGTGGCAGTGAATCTTAGGATTGGAGACAAGTATGCAAGCCTTAAGAGGGAATTTCGATTGGCAGTCAATATATAGGTGAATCACAAATGTTCTGGCATGAAACTCAGAATTTTAGTCATTAAAATCCACTTTTGAGATAGCAAATACTAGGAGCAGCTTACGAGTCACCAGGGATTTAAGGGGGGATGTTCCCAAAACAGGTAAAAAATGTCAGTTTTCATTTATTAGAAGAACTCGCGGACAGTAAGTTCCCAAAGTCTGAATGACAAAATCGCATCCAAAGTGGCTGAAAAATAATTAAATGTGTGACATGACCTTCCTGCCACACCCACTCTTTGAAGCAACACTTCAATACTAGCTCGGTGAACAACATTTCCATGGACTACTTTCAAGCAAACTTGTATGGGATACATTTAGAAGGCAGTGATATACATGCTTTGGTTTTACAAATCATCTGTGACTCTTGTCAGTAATATGAAGGGCAAAAAGTTAGAAGATGGAAAGGCCATTGGTGGACACAACAGATTTGTGTAGAAGATGATAGACACTATCCAAGTGTATCATGGCAAGGCTATCAGACAGGATCTACCCAGTGACATGAAAAGCACAGTACGGGCTACATATTCCCACATGGTGTCAACTGATGAACATACCATTCACCATTTGTCCCACATTAGCTGGTGTAAAATCTACAGGCATAGAGGGACAACAACCTCTACACTCACAACGAGAGGCTTCCAAATTGTATACTGGATGTTGTCAAGCCCACTTACAGGTTTCTGGCCAATCCTTAACGTCTAAAAACTGTGTTCATGGAAAAATGCAGAATCTAAATGAGATTCTCAATTCACTCTTAAGAGAATGATACACATTTTCATCTGCTACAGTTGTCGTAATTGTAACTTATCATCCAGTTCTTGTACTTAATCAAGGGAAGAGAGGGAGGATAAAATCATTAGAGATAATAGGATTTAAAACAGGAAATTTCACTAAACACATCTTGACAAAAATAGATTTACAGCATCTCTTTGCAGCTGAAAAATCAGTTGATGACCTGGTAAAGGAAAGAAGACAAGAAACCAGAAGAGAAGCCTTGAAAGGAATAAGGTCTATGGGTAGAAATCAGGGACCTGCAGAAGAGATGACATATGAAAAAATGTGATTTTGTACTTTAAATTGCATTTCCTGAAAATTATGTTTTTTGAAATTTATGTACCTTTTTCTCAGAATCTATGAAGGGTAGAGTTATGAAATTTTGTACATGTTCTTCTGTAAACCCAGTAAATGTTGTCTTAAGAGTAAATTTTGAAATTCTGAGTATCAAGAGTAAATTTTGAAATTCTGAGTATAAGTTGACATATGGAACAAAGTGCTTGGAATTTTGCATGAATTTTATACTATACTTACAGAATTATAATTAAAAAATTATTAAAATTCTCTTATTCAATATATTCAAAAAACCTCATGAGAAAACTTTACTGTATGCAAACAGATTAAACAGAGAAAATTTTGTAGAACCTGTACAACAGTTTCTGAGAAAAAGGTACACATATTTTGAAAATATAATTTTTAAATTCCATAAAATATTAAATATATACAATCCAAGGAACTTAACACTGAATGTGTCAATTCATGTAAAGCATAGTACAACATTTCATTGCCATATCTTCAAAATTGTGGGTTTGGTGCATCATTTAAATAGTGTGTGTTTTTCATGAACATCCCCCCCCCCCCCCCCCCCCCCTCAGTACCATAATGTCACTATGCAGTAAACCAGTTAATACAGCAGACAAATGATGCATGAAGAACTCCAAATTTTGCAATGTAAGCATGAGATTTTGGCCCTGCTTTAATCTCACCAGTCAGTGATAGGACTCAAAACCTTTTCTAATGCAGTAGTCGATTTCAACTTCATCTCAAAATTTATCAAGTTTTTGAGACTATTAAACTGATATTGTTTTACACTAATAAACTAACTGTAATAGCATCTCAAGACTTATTTCAAGTAAATTAGCTATCCGCAGGTCCACTTATAATGACAGGTGGCTTGCTTGCATCTTCTGAAGAAACCAGTGCACTGCAAGAACTGTTTCAAGGGACAACATCTATGATATACTCACACAAACAGGTTGCTGGAAATCCTACACACAGATTCATTAGCTTAACCAACACAGTCTCTACTTGGGAAACACATGATCAGTTATAGTGTACACCACCTACACCATTTTCTATGGACCATGAGAAACCTTTACATTGTTTCACTACATCAAAAGGATTTTGCGCTCTTCAGTTTACCGACAGACTATGGAAGAGGTTGACACCGTTAAATTCTTGGGATTACAACTTGATAACAAATAAACTGACTAAACCACAGGTTGTACAGAGTTTCAGGGAGAGCATAAGGGAACAATTGACAAGAATGGGGGAAAGAAATACAGTAGAAGAAGAATGGGTAGCTTTGAGGGATGAAGAAGTGAAGGCAGGAGAGGATCAGGTAGGTAAAAAGACGAGGGCGAGTAGAAATCCTTGGGTAACAGAAGAAATATTGAATTTAATTGACGAAAGGAGAAAATATAAAAATCCAGTAAATGAAGCAGGCAAAAAGGAATACAAACGTCTCGAAAATGAGATCGACAGGAAGTGCAAAATGGCTAAGCAGGCATGGCTAGAGGACAAATGTAAGGATGTAGAGGCTTATCTCACTAGGGGTAAGATAGATACTGCCTACAGGAAAATTAAAGAGACCTTTGGAGAAAAGAGAACCACTTGTACGAATGTCAAGAGCTCAGATGGAAACCCAGTTCTAAGCAACGAAGGGAAACAGAAAGGTGGAAGGAGTATATAGAGGGTCTATACAAGGGCGATGTACTTTAGGGCAATATTATGGAAATTGAAGAGGAGGTAGATGAAGATGAAATGGGAGATACGATACTGTGTGAAGAGTTCAACAGAGCACTGAAAGACCTGAGTCGAAACAAGGCCCCGGGAGTAGACAACATTCCATTAGAACTACTGACGGCCTTGGGAGAGCCTGTCCTGACAAAACTATAACATCTGGTGTGCAAGATGTATGAGACAGGTGAAATACCCTCAGACTTCAAGAAGAATATAATAATTCCAATCCCAAAGAAACCAGGTGTTGACAGATGTGAAAATTACCAAACAATCAGTTTAATAAGTCACGGCTGCAAAATAATAACGCAAATTCTTTACAGACAAATGGAAAAACTGGTAGAAGCCGACCTCGGGGAAGATCAGTTTGGATTCCACAGAAATATGGGAACACGTGAGGCAATATTGACCATACGACTTATTTTAGAAGCTAGATTTAGAAAAGGCAAACCTATGTTTCTAGCATTTGTAGACTTAGAGAAAGCTTTTGACGATGTTGACTGGAATACTCTCTTTCAAATTCTGAAGGTGGCAGGTGTAAAATACAGGGAGCAAAAGGCTATTTACAATTTGTACAGAAACCAGATGGCAGTTATAAGAGTCGAGGGACACAAAAGGGAAGCAGTGGTTGGGAAGGGAGTGAGACAGGGTTGTAGCCTCTCCCCGATGTTGTTCAATCTGTATATTGAGCAAGCAGTTAAGGAAACAAAAGAAAAATTCGGAGTAGGTATTAAAGTCCATGTAGAAAAAATAAAAACGTTGAGGTTCGCCGATGACATTGTAATTCTGTCAGAGACAGCAAAGGACTTGGAAGAGCAGTTGAACGGAGTGGACAGTGTCTTGAGAGGATATAAGATGAACATCAACAAAAGCAAAACGAGGATAATGGAATGTAGTCAAATTAAGTCGGGTGATGCTGAGGGAATTATATTGGGAAACGAGACACTTAAAGCAGTAAAGGAGTTTTGCTATTTGGGGAGCAAAATAACTGATGATGGTCAAAGTAGAGATGATATAAAATGTAGACTGGCAATGGCAAGGAAAGCGTTTCTGAAGAAGAGAAATTTGTTAACTTCAAGTATAGATTTAAGTGCCAGGAAGGCGTTTCTGAAAGTATTTGTATGGAGTGTAGCCATGTATGGAAGTGAAACATGGACGATAAGTAGTTTGGACAAGAAGAGAATAGAATGTGGTGCTACAGAAGAATGCTGAAGATTAGATGGGTAGATCACATAACTAATGATGAGGTACTGAATAGAATTGGGGAGAAGAGGAGTTTGTGGCACAACTTGACTAGAAGAAGGGATCAGTTGGTAGGACATGTTCTGAGGCATCAAGGGATCGCCAATTTAGTATTGGAGGGCAGGGTGGAGGGTAAAAATTGTAGAGGGTGACCAAGAGATGAATACACTAAGCAGATTCAGAAGGATGTAGGTTGCAGTAGGTACTGGGAGATGAAGAAACTTGCACAGGATACAGTAGCATGGAGAGCGTCTCAGGACTGAAGAACACAACAACAACAACAACAACAACAACAACAACAAATTTAACTGGAAGGAGAATCCACAGAATTGCTGAAGTGCCTACACAAATCTTCATTTGCAATATGTATATTGTTGGAGATAGGTGAAATAAAAATAGAAAAACTAGTACTCTTCCCTTACTTTCATTCCATATAGGTCATATGTGATGATTATGTTTTCGGTAACTGACCTAGCCAAGCTAAAGTTTCCGGAGTCCAAAAACATGTAATAGAAATTATTTGTGGGGTGAACTCAAAATGTTCTCCAGAGGACTGCTCAAGGAACGGGGGATACTAACTGCAGCTTCCCAATATGTTTATTCTTTAATGAAATGTTTCATAAATAACATCTCTTTTTCGATCTAACAGCTCTGTTCATGGAATCAGTACTAAAAGTAAGAATGTGCTTCATAAAGATTTAAAGCACTTACTTTGATCCACAAAGATGTCCATTATTCAGGAACATACATCTTCAATAACTTGCCAGCAGCCATAAAAACTTTAACTACTAAACATAGTTCAGTTAAAGAAGAGGTCAAAGGATTTATTAATGGCCAATTTGCAATGCTTTTGATGAATTTCTTTATAGAACCAACTGGTTTATAAGTATTAACAACATGAAATAATATGTAACATAAAATCTGACTTCGACACTTCTTCAGTGCAGTAATGTCATCAATGTAAATCAGTGTTATAAACTGATGTTCTCTTTGATATTGTGTGGCTATGATAGCCTAAGAAATATTAAATGGACTTCAGTGAATTGTACACTTACGTGTTTTGCGACAAGTTTGTTGTTACCTTTTAAATGGAGGAGAAGTAGAGTCATAAGCAGATTTACCAAAGTCTTTATAAGCAAGTTCAAACATACGGTAGGTACGATAGGCAATTACATCTCTATCATTGAAACTTTCAAGTCCAGGTACACTAGAAACTCCACTACCACCTCTCACTATAGCAACAGTGAACCATCCATTTCCATCAGAGAATGTGTCGTTTATATCCAAGCTAAAATTAAGAGAACATCCAAGAAATACAGACGGTCCATCGACAAGGGCGTGGGCTGCAACACTCTCCACTGGGAAGCAATTCTTCTTGTCTCCTGATGATGTAGTAAGTTCCATGTTTTCTATATTTTTGTAAACTGTTGTGCGACGACGACGTCGATATCTCCTGTAGGGCATGTTGGCGGCGTTCAATGCAGTTGCCTGTGCAGCAGCAAGACACAGAGTGAGTGTAGCGCGAGAACGCGGTCGTTTATATACTGTGCGTGGACTTAGCGTTTTCACAGTGGCCAGCGAGAGCGTTATCCCGGACGCGCATACCGGGTGTTTCAGCACAAAACTGCTACGAACATAAGTGCCCAATCAGTGGCTTAGGGAAGAGTAAAAAACGGAATGTTAAATCAGCAGCAATGAGAGTGAAACTCAAGAAGGAGAGAAACTAAAAATAGAAGGAAACCTTGAAAATTACTATTAAAGGGGAGCGGTTTTTCCCTAAAAAGGAGCTTCAAATGACCAACGTCATCTCACTGACACTGATAAAAATCAAGGACACCATCGGCTGCTAAAAGGGAATACAGATCAGGTGACAGCTGTAAACAGGCACATAGCAGATTAAAATATGGGCACTGAAGTAAAAGGTGTCTCACTGTCCACAGTTGAGAGCAGTGGGGACATGGCGGGGGAGGATTGCCACTTAAAAGATGTCGATGGCTAAAAAGACAGTGCCTTATCTGAAGTCTAGTTAAAATTACCTCCTCTTGACGATGAGGCCGGGAGGAAGAGGTCCAAGCACAGGGAAGAGATTTTACGTCAGATCTGTTGATAGACATTAGTTTATCTCTTTTTCTTTATAAACACATATTGTGTATTGTGCTTTATGACATGTTCTACATCCTTAACACTCTCCTACTAACTCACTATGGAACAATATCTAAACTAATCTAAACAAGGAAAACACCTATCTAGGAAGGAAGATAGTCAAGAAAAAAGATTATTTTTCTTATTGCAACTCAGGCTTCCTACGCAGTCACTCTAACACTGCCAGTGGAGGAGTATTATAATGTAGTGTAAAATCTGCTCTCCCTCAGGAAATGCAACACTTTGGTAGTGGCTGTCTCATCATCCACAAGAATCTGAGGCAGTGAGATACGCAAGCTGAGAGCACGCTGCAGACTGGCCAGCAGGGCATGCTCAACAAGAACTGTGCTATTGTCAGTAGACTACTGCAGATGCAGTGAGGAGGATCCGCCCAATGCAGAAGGAACTCGTGGGTGAGTCTCGTGTGGCCAAAGCATAGTCAACACAACATAAGGGCATTTTTCTGAGAGGCCTGGAAAGCTATATGGCACATCTCAGTGGACCCTCTAATCACACTCAAATTGTTTTTGTCACAGTAGCCTGCTTTTCCAATTTCCAGAGTCTCAAAATATTGTGTTGAAGTTGTAACCATAGGTTGGTGCCTGGTATTACAATGTCAAGTTGACCTCCTGTAGTTGCACTTTTAGTTATATGGATGGTGAATTCATTTCCTGGAATGCCTAGGTGGGTGTCCAGATGAAGGTCACCGTTTTCCAGAACTGTGTTGGTCAACCAGTAGGTCCTGGATGTTAGCCACCAAAAGACTTTTGGAATAACACAGGGATACATCTTTCAAGCAACTCAGGGAATTGCTACAGATCAGAAAGCTTGTTATGGCCTGGAATCACTACAGATCAGAAAGTTTGTTGTGGCCAGGGATTTGGTGTACCATGAAGCCTGAGATATGGCAATCAACTCTGCAGTGTATACACTGCAAGCACTCAGCAGACAGTGCTTCTCATGTCCCCTTGCATGTGCAAAAGCGAAATCAACCCTGTCGTCAACTTTCGATGCATTCATGTAGATGCATACCGAACTAGAATAATCATGGAGGATTGTACGAAACTTGTATCAGAGAAGGGTAGGATCAACATCCTTCTTTGGGCGACAAAAGAGGTAAAGAGGTCCATCTATATCACAGGACATGATACAGACCATGGGGGGTGTCAAGAGGCTGTTCGAGGTCCTTCATTAGATTATCTAGTCAGGTGAGATCCCAGCTGGTCTACCCAGTTTTGGGTAATGCGCAAACAGTCTGAACTGTTGTTGGTGAAACAGAGTTGACTGATGTGGGTGAGTGTGCATCAGACAGATTGTGACTGAGTAATTTGCCAAAAGCTGCTGTTGCCTAACCTGCAGTGTTGGACACAGGCTTCAGCCAGGAGGCTGTCAACAGGGCATGTATGGAAGGCCCCATTGCCAATCCCATGCCAGTGTGGTGAACAGGGTCCAGCAAGCTCAATACAGATGGTGCTGCTGACCCATAGGCAACACATCCGTAGCCCAGGCTGGATAAAATCAGCGCATTTTAAATCTCAGAATAACTAAGTAGTCCACGCCCCACATGGAGTTACTAAGAAACGGGAGAGCATTTTGCTTCTTCATACAAGTTGCCTTGAGCCAGCAGACATGTGGCAGCCAAGTTAGCTTGTTGTCAAATAAAATATCAAAGAAATGAAAAGTTTCAACAACTTCAAGTAACTGGTCACCAAGATAAATTTCTGAGTGTGGGTGCACACTCCAGAGTCGACAATAAAGCACAACTGGTGACTTTGCAGGAGAAAATTTATAACTGTGATTCAAGGCCCAGTCACGTACTCTCCAGATAGCCCCTTTACGTTGGCACTCAGCCATGTGCAGTGATTCAGAGGGGTAGTAGAGGCAAACATCATCTCCATACAGCGATGGAGGGACTGTGGGGTCCACTGCATTTACAACACCATTGATGGCGATAGCGAACAGTGTTATGTTCAGAATCGATCCTTGAAGACTCCAGTTTCCTGTACATATTGGTTGCTGAGATTGGAACCTATCCAGACCAGAAAAAGTCAGAGAGCTAGGCAATTCTGGATAACAATGGGTAAAATGCCCTGGAAACCCCACCTTGCAGTGTAGACAGGACATGATGTCGCGAGGTGGTATTGTATGCCTTTTGTAGGTCAAAAAACACAGCAATCAGATGTTGGCATTGTGCAGAAGCATTACACACTGCAGATTCCAGACAACTCAGATGGTCTGAGGTGGAACAGAAAGCCTAAAAGCCTCTTTGGAATTATGATATATGGCCTCCAGCTTCAAGGCACCAACAAAGACAGCAGTCGACCATTTGTTTGAATAGTTTATACAGCCCATTCATTAGAGGGATCAATCAGTAGTTAGTTAAAATATGTGGGTCCTTTTCCAGTTTCAGAACAGGAATAATTACACCTTCCACCCACTGACAGGGAAATTCTCCTTCCTGTGAAATATGATTAAAAAGCCTGAGGATATATTTCATGCTGTCAAAACAAAGATGTTTGAGCATTTGGTTGTGGATCTTGTCAAATACAGGACCTGTATCTCAACACACTGCCAAAGTGCTGCAAAGTTCCCATTCCTTAAAAGGTACACTGTATGACAGAGAGCTGCGTGCATGGAAGGACAGCAGATGGTGCTCAATAAAGTGCTTCCAGGTCAGGAAATGAGGACAGTAAATATTGCAAGTGGACACATCAGTGAAATGTGCTGCTAAACATTCAGCAAGTTCCACGGGATCAGAGCAGATGTTACCACTGACAAGGAAGCCAGGAACCGCCATAAAAGGTGGATGGCCGCAAATGCGGCAGAGTTTAGTCCATACTTAGGACAATGGGGTGTGGGAGCGCATAGATCATACATATTGCTCCTAACATTCCTGTTACCTCTTCTTTATTAAAAACTGTGCTTTCACCCCGTGCCTCTTGAATGTCATTAAATTATCCATAGGGGGACAGTGCTTGTACTGTTGAAATACCCTGTGACATTCCCTGACAGCTGTGACTATATCTTGAGACCACCATGGCACCAGCAGTCATCAGATGAGCTGGAAGAGAAGGGTATAGTTGCTGCTGCAGCATGAATAATAGCATCAATAGTATCCTGTACCACTTTGTCAATATCTGTCGTGCACCTGGATGCAAAAGTGGCTCTAGATGAGAAAGCCTGCCTATCAGCTTTATGAAGCGACCAACGTGGCGCATGTTCCAGATATCTGTGAGGGGAGAGAACGATCGTCATGGATGCACCACTGACTCAGGGATAATGTACTCGGGCTGCAAACTGTGAGATCAATAGCTGAGTATGTTCTGTGGGCCACAATGAAATGTATTCCAGCTCCAGTGTTGAGTAGGCAAACATCCAATTGTGAAAAGAGGCCTTCTGTTATTCAGCCTCTGTGAGAGAGTGTGTAGCTGCCCCACAGAAGATTATGGGCAATAAGAGAAAGGGGGGAAGTAGCTCCACTAATTCTAACAGCTCATGATATTGGAAAGGTCCATCTGGGAGTAGATAAAATTACATATTGTCATCTGAACTGGCAGGTAGACACTAACAGCCACGGCATCTAGCACAATGGGAAGGTGCACTTGCTCACCAGATGTATTAGAGTATATGAGGATACAGAGCCCACCAGATGCTCTCTTGACATTAATGTGATTGGTACACTATAGTTTGTAGTTTTTCAGAGCAGGGAAGTGTGTTTCCTGAAGTGCTATACCAATTACAGAGCAAGTAGCCATTAAATGCCGGAGTTTAGTCAAATGGAAATAGCAGACATTACAGTTCCACTGAAGATGGACATGATTATTTTGCTACCAGGTCGTAGTCCACCTAACAGTGTGATCTGTCATCAGTGTGCTTAAGCTCGACCTCTGCACAGATAGGGTGATATTTGTGACAGCGACCATTTTCCTATCGTTTTCTCCCTCTCGTCCAACTGTAGGGCAGGGCTTGGAATACGACCAGGGCCAGGAGGTGTCATGTGAGAGACCTTGTCATCGCATGAGGTATGGACTGTGACACAACAGTCGCAAAATTTGAGATCATATCAGTCGGATAAAGTCTTTCAAACTTTTTCTTTGCATCTTTATAAGGCAGGAGGTAAGCGTTTTATACTCTCGTGTTCTCTTCTCCATCTTAAACACTGAGCATTGCGGTGAACAAGAAGGGTGCAGTTCCAGACACCTGACACATTGATGGGATTGGTTACAAGGACTGCCCTCATGGGACACCTGTGCACGTGTCCTATACATAGCATCATTAGAACAGTGGGAGGACATGTGTCATCATAGGAGAAAAATAAAGCCTGATATCACACTTATATACTATGACCTTAACCTTCTCATGAAAAATGTCTTCGAAGACTAGGCTAAAAGCTCCAGTGTTCATTCTATTATCCTTGGGTCCCCTATGGATGTGGCGAACAAAACGGACTCCACACTGTACCAGATGAGTATGCAGCTCTTCACCAGTTTTTAGTGTTAGGTCCCGATGGAATATGATACCTTGAATTCTACTGAGCTTGGTATGATGAAAAATAGTGACTGGTATATCTCCTACCTTGACACAGGCCTGAAGTGCTCAGGATTGGTTGGCATGCGATGTTTTCATCAGCAAAGATCCATTTCTCATCTTCTCTGGTGCAACAACCTCCCCAAACTGATCTTAAATATTTTCAATGAAAAACAGAGGATTTGTTTAGCAAAAGATTCATCATCAGTTTGAGAACAAACCAAGATTTCAGTAAACTGTCCACTTCCATTTCTCCTTATCTGGCTCTTGTCTTGAGGCATGGTCAAAAGCAGAAATTCCATAGGATTGTAAACTTCTGCATTAAAATCACTGTTCCTGGACTGTTGAGATAGCTGTGTTGGCACAGCCACCAATAAGTTTGATCCCTTTCATTGCAGATCATATGCCCCTACTACACTCACTCCAACCAGAGGCTCTCCCCATGGGCATCACTCCGTCAAGGCAAAGGCCACCTGGAACAGTAGCCGTTGCCCAGAGTACTGATACCCTGAAGTGGATAGGTACATATTCCTTAGCTGATGCAGGGAGATTACAGCTCAGGCATCGACAGTGCGATCCCCTCGTTTTCAAAGGGCTACCAGCAAGAGAGTACATGACAACCCAACCACGACAGACTGGCTACCTTGCTCAATTTCAGTTGCAAAGCTACTTGATCGGTAGGTACAAAAGATAACAGTGCTCAGTGAAGAGCTAATGCACCACAGTAAGGTATCCTCCCCCAAATGGCCTGTGCTTCTGCAAAAATTTGTAAAGTGGAGGTCAAACCCAAAATGGGGACCAGAATTTAAAAAGCCAAAAAAGGTTTGGGGAAAAAGCATTTAGAAGGCCAAAAAGAGTGAAAACCTTCACAAATCCAAAGAACAGTCAAAATACGAAGGTAAAAATGTGACCAAATAAACAGGATCTTATTAGCCAGCTCTTATGACAGACAAGGAATGGCCATGGATATATTCTAGCCCCCCAACACTGCAGTGGGCGCAGGGGGGGGGGGGGGGGGGGGGGCGGGGGGGGGGGACCATATTGTGCACTTTCTTGGTATTTTCAAGTGTAATTGCAGTATTGTGTTATCCTTCAGGTGAATCACCTTCAAGAGTCAAGAGAAGTACGATATATTTCAGTTTAGTACCTATTTCTTAACTGTCTCCTAAATCAAATTCAGTTAATGAAAATGAAAATAACAGCAGATGGTCAAAGTGTGCAACTTATGAGAGATGCTTTCAAAGAAGATTGTTGTATAAACACGACAATTTTTTGAGACAATTGTCAGTACTCAGGATTTTGGTAAATGATTGAAACAAAAGAGAAATTTCTGCACAATGGCCATACATTAGCTGACTGCTGAACAGAAGCAGAAATAGGGCATTTGAGGCTTGCTGAAACAAGGTTCTATATTAAAGGTGAATAATTCTATCAAACTGTCACTGATGATGCAACATGAATTAGAAATATTGAGTCAGAGTTGGAATTACAATCCAGTGAGTGGCATGAACCAGCTTCCTCACAACAACAAAAAACTCTAAAAGGTTTAATCAGAGTGTAAAAACTTATTACCCTTGCTTATGATCCTCAAGATTTCAGTATGACGGACAATAATTTATTATTACAGTTTCAGGTAAAAACTGTGCAAAATAATTGCACAAAACCTGAATTCATTTTCCTAAGACTGGGCCATTTATACTCCATGGCAATGCTTGCCCGTAGTGTTACCTTACACTCCTTGAAGTCCAGTCAAAAGTCTAACAAACTTTGATTTATTTTCAAATTTGGAAAAAACTAGGTATGTACACTGTTTACCCTTCCTGGAAGGGATGCAATTATCCATGCCATTCAACATATGAGAAGAGACGGTGTCTTAAACAAAATAGTAAAGCTTCCCAGACACTGGACTTTATCACTGAGTTCCAAGGATACTATTGTGAAGGACAGTAAAGAACTGAAGAGGGCATCAGGCACAGTGCTGAGAGTGCTCCTCATATTAATGTCTCTAAATATAATAAGACATGGCATAGAAATAGGAAATGTGCAGCAGACTTTACCTGTGGGTAGAAAGGAGAGAAAAAAATACAAATGTCAGGAAGAAGAGTACTGCTGCTAGGTAGTAGTTATGTCTGTTGTGGAGGACCCCAATCACAAGAAAAGTTAGGGGAGAAGTCTCAGGTCACACGCATTTTCAAGCTGAGAGCTCAGTCAAATCAGCTTTGGGGAAAGATTTCATGAACGATGATCACTTGATGAAGGTGGGTGAGGCAGGGAACAGTTTGGATATGGACAGTGTGTACAACATAGAAGAGTAAGATAGCATGTGTCAGTGGTAGCACTCCTGTGAGCACAATTTAGCTGTTCCGACAGCATGATCAGTCTTGTCTTGGCAGTGCTGTATGGCAATTCAATGTGGTGGAGACGCTACTGCTGACTGCTGATTGGGCACACATTGCACTGTTGCTGATGGGGTGTAACAGAAGATGGAGCTACACTATGCATGGTCTGCTCCTCATCAGGACTGGGAAAGGGAGATTGGTAGAGGTAATTAGTGAGGGTACAGCAGGTGGGTGAGGGGACGTACATGGTCAAATACCTGTTGCAGCACGTAGGATGACTTGGCCTTTTTTTATATATATACATCGCGACACCAGGCTACCCTCCCCAGTAACTACAGGCATCTCAGCCAGTTTAGAGATTCCTTCAACATGTACACAAAAGATAGGATGTACCACACAAGAGCGCACAAACGCCACAGAAATTTGCTGAGAATGAGCAGTCTATTAGAAATAAAGTGCACCAACTTGAAACTGAATTACAGTACAGCAATAGTGCTAGCATCATATGAATGTGCAAGATGCTACTTTAGAATTACCTTAAAGGATGGGGGATGATGTATTTATGTCAGAGGTGGAACACAATTTAAAGTTAGAGATCTGATCACAGTTAACCCTTGGATGAACAACAGCAGTCTTTGGACCCTGCAAACCTCCTTTAATTAAAACATTATTTGGCCCAAGTCCGCTTAACTATACTTCTTTACTAATTTTGTAGTACTATACATCAAATGCATGGCAGGCATCTTTTAGACACCTTAGCAAACAAGCCATCTTTCAAAAAGTTTGCTTATATTTGGTCTGAATGGTAATTATGTTGCCAAGATTACTAATAACAGTTTGGCACATCTATACTCCACACTGAAAAATCAGAAGTACTGCAAAAGCTACAGCTGCGTATTCCTTAGGAATGTATGTGTATTTCTTTATGCCATAATTGTTTCAGTTGAGCATAAATTTAATTACATAAACAGAAAATCAGGCAAGATACTTTTCTCGTTTACTACTTACAGCATGGATTATACATTATCTGTCAGAAACAAAATATACTATTTTCATTTTATCTTAAGTTTTGTAAATGGCATGGTCCTTTGAAAAACGTATGTGTTGTAAATAACTCATAAAAGAGTAGAGAACAAAAAAATATAACTTACAAACCAAAAGTATTGGAGACCTGACAGATGTTTGCATTAAAGCTCCCTCTTAGTGTGCTGAAATATAGTTGACATCCGCACACTTATGGTCTTCCTTTAACTTACAAAATTTAAGGCTAAAACATGAAATTTAAGTTAATTTTTCCGCCAAATTTTTTTTCTAATTTGGAAAGTCACAGAACACTGCCTTTTCTGTCACATTACCAGATACTACTGATGTAATTATAAACAGTATCTTCTCTGCTCCAGCTATTTGTATTATATAACTATTTATTACTAAAAATGTAAAAAATTGCATTTTTACAAGTTTTTATCAATTATTTACTCGAAAACCCCATCAGAAAACTTTTGAGAATTACACAAATTATTGTTTGGATAATGTGTTGGTAGCCAGTGCAAACACAGTGGGCAATATTTTTGTGTGTAAAGTGTTGAAAATTTTTCAACATTTTGGTATTTTGCATCACTGAATTTCTAGTGTAAAATATGCATGTTGGCAACACTGTTTCCAATGCTCTTCTGTTTATAACAAACGAGGGAGAAGTTGCACATAAATAATTCTGCATCAAGTTTTGTGTTAGAACTTTTTGTTCAATACAATGTCCGTGGGGAAATACAGTAGTGAAAGAGTGAGATGTGTGGACTATGAGAAAAAAACACAAGAAGTGGTGTTTAAGGAAAGTGAAAAAAACACTTCACAGTTGTTGGAAATCAGTCAGAGGTACTGCAGAAATATATTGGTCCTCAAGTAATGTATTAGCATCACATCCATTGTGCAGGAATTGCTACACTCACTACAAGAAGAAATTTAGTGACAACCCATATGAACGATCACCATCACCCGAATGTGAAACTGAAGAAGATAGTGGTGATGTTTATATTCCTGGGTGTGAAACTATTAATGCACTGAATGTTAGCATTTCTGCTGTAGCCCCTACTATATCCCCCCCCCCCCCCCCCCCCAAACATCCAGGAAAGGTAAGAAACACAAGAAGAAAACTGTATGAAAAAAAGTGGGAGAAATTGAAACAAGTTTTAGGCAAGCAACATCTTCAAAATTTTGTAAAGTGTATAATGTAGATGCACTAGGTGCAGAACCTGAAGATAGTAATATGTGCACAAAATATAAGTGTGGTTTCAAAACCTAAATACTGATGTCTCAGCAGCCACCTGTACTGAGAAGGTACATTTAGTGTCACTGACACCAGGAAGCTACTCTAAGCAGCAGATACAGAAATACACACCCACTTTCAAAAGCTTATAAAATAAAGAATGAGAAAGCCACTAGCACATGTCCAGATTCTTACTGTGGGCATCGACTGCAAGATGATACGCTTACAGTTGCTCTGGAATATTACCTAAGTGATGACAAAGATTGCAGAAGGCAAAGTCCTAACCAGGATGATGTTATCTCTTTAGTGAAAATAGTGAAAAAGGTAAAAAGATATACACTATGTGATCAAAAGTATCCAGACACCCTCAAAACATATGTTTTTCACATTAGGTGCATTGAGCTACCACCTATTGCCAGGTACTCCATATCAGCGACCTCACTAGTCATTAGACATCGTGAGAGAGCAGGATGGGGGACTCCGCGGAACTCACGGACTTCGAATGGGATCAGGTGATTGGGTGTCACTTGTGTCATACATCTGTACACGAGATTTCCACACTCCTAAACATCTATGGATCCACTGTTTCTGACTTGATAATGAAGTGGAAACGTTAAGGGACACGTACAATGTAAAAGCGTACAGGCCGACCTCATCTGTTGACTGACAGAAACCGCCGGCAATTGAAGAGGGTCCTAATGTATAATAGCCAGACATCTATCCAGACCATCATACACGAATTGCAAACTACATCAGGATACACTGCAAGTATTATAACAACTAGGCAGGAGGTGAGAATACTTGTATTTCATGGTCGAATAGCTGTTCATAAGCCACACAACATGCCGGTAAATGCCAAACTATGCCTCACTTGGTGTAAGGAGCATAAATATTGGACGATTGAACAGTGGAAAAATGTTGTGTGGAGGGACTATTGAACAGTGGAAAAACATTGTGTAGAGTGATGAATCACGGTACACAATGTGGCGATCTGATGGCAGGGCGTGGGTACAGTGAATACCCGATGAATGTCATCTGCCAGCGTGTGTAGTGGCAACAGTAAAATTCGGAGGCGGAGGTGTTATCCTGTGGTTGAGTTTTTCATGGAGGTGGCTGGCATTCCTTGTTGTTTTGCATGGTACTATCATAGCACAAGCCTACTATGATGTTTTAAGCAGGCGATTCCATCTTTCAACACGATCGAGCACCTGTTCATAATGCACGACCTGTGGTAGAGTGGTTACATGACAATACCATCCCTATAATGGACTGGCCTGCACAGAGTCCTTAACTGTATCCTATAGAACACCTTTGGGATGTTTTGGAACGCCGACTTTGTGCCAGGTCTCACCAACCGACATCGATACCTTTCCCCAGTGCAGCACTCCATGAAGAATGAGCTGGCATTCCCCAAGCACCTGATTGAACGTATGCCTGCAAGAGTGGAAGCTGTCATCAAGGCTATAAGTGGGGGGACAACACCATACTGAATTCCAACATTACCGATGGAGGGCACCACGAACTTCTAAGTCATTTTCAGCCAGGTGTCTGGATACTTTTGGTAACACAGTGTATGATAAGATTAATAGGAAAAGCATATCTTGTAATGAAAAATCAGAAACCAAATTTAAAAATTGGTCTCACAAAATTCTACTCCTTACGACTAAAATGGGTACATTACCAGCCAGTGAAGGAAGTATCCGCATGTATTTACTGCACTAATTTGAAACTTGTATTTTTTCATCATAAGCAGTGACACAGGAAAGAAGTACACAGATATGGACCTGATGCTTTTGTGTATACGTCAAGAGCCGCAAGGTAAATGTTGATTGCAGGAGTGTGCACTGTGTCCTGGTGCTGAAGTGATGATTGACGAAGCATTACACTTTCAGGACTCTGCCAATGATACAACTATGCATTGTAGGAGGGAGGAGGGTTGGTAAAGAAGATAGTACAGCCAGAGAACTTTGTTACAGAGGTTAGGTTTTTCTTCATGAAGGGAATAGCTCACCATCATATCAAGAGGATTCACAGACTGGCCATAGCAGAAGTAAAATCAGCCACATCCCAGAATACTGACACATTAGTTCTTCATTTTGACTTTGCTGAGAACTGGTCTGTTGCTATGCAGAACAAAATTCAAAGTTACCACTGGCACATATCACAGGTATCAATATTCACATGTGTTACTTCCTAGGAACATCACACTGTTTTGCTATTGTCAGTGATGATCTCGTTCATGACAGTACACATGCAGGCTACGCTGTCAGAATGATAATTGATGAAACAGCATCTAGAGGCATTTATTAAACATGTGTGTGTGACTGAGGGTGCAACATCTCATTTTAAGAACCATTTTTAGCTATATGAGCTTTGCCAACACTGCAGTGCAGGGATTAAAACAAAAAATGGTTATTTACAGCAATAGTCCATGGAAAAAGTGCATATGACAGGGCAGAAGGCCTCTGTAAATATCTTGCAACAAAATTTAATCTCCAGCATGAAGCTGATGATGCTATAAGAGATGCTAATGGATTTGTACACACCATATCGACATTAGTAACAAACATGAAACTTAATTCTAAATGAAAGTACTCCTTACGGGAATTCCATTTAAAAAAAAAAAAAAAAAAAAAAAAAGGGGGGGGGGGGGGGGAGAGTGGTCTGCTGTGAAGCCTGTGGTAGAAATTCAATCAAGTAACTACTGGTTTGCATCCCAGAGTGCCACACACATCGCAAGAGTGGTGCAGCCTGTTACTGTGTGTGAAATGCAGAGACCATAGATAATAAGTCTCTCTCATGACCTGCAAGACATAATCATCTCCTTTATGACACCTCATGGTCCTGTTAATAATTTCAAATGGCCATCATCAAAAGATCAGTGTGCAGCTCCCATTTCCCAAGTACTGCTGTTGTTGGATCATCTTCGTCCGTCTACAATTTCAGCTCGGCTATACAAGTTCAATGAGAAGCAGTTGGGGGAAAAATGAACTCTTTTCAACAGTGCAGAGTTGATTGTTACATTGTAGGCAATTTTAATTCATGGAAAGTCATGAAATAGGAAAATCATGACAGAAACTATAATAATTTGTGAATATCATAAAAAAATGGGTATAAGTATTCTATGTCTCATTTTTGTTATAAAATGCTTTCTAATAAAATTATGAATTGTTTTCCCACTCACTTATAATGTTGTAAAGTATTTTGTTTCAGAAATACCAGTTTTGAATGACATTTACTTAAAATCAACGATCTATTTCAACATTTAAGCATCCATGAGATTCTGACCTTGCAAGTAGAGCTAGATCTACCTAAAAAATTTCTCACATATTGTACAGACAAGTATTGCCTAGTCTGATAGCATTCACTAAGTACAACGACCAACTAATGTACCGTGACATTTTTAAAACATTTAGGATGAAGGTTTTGGAGAAAACAATTTCCAAACAATCCAAAAAGTTTCAGTTTATTTCATCTTTATATATGAATACTTTGACAGTTTAAACATGATGACTGTTTTTTCAAAGAATATTCCACTACCCATTTTCTGTGCTATTTCCTGTAGTGAGATTAACTTGCCGTTTGGCTTCCTGAATACTGCCAGGTCATCAACAAATCCAAAACAATTTTAACATAAGTTTAAATGTAAGTATGACATAATTTAAACATAAGTTTAAATTGCCTAGGATTCGCTGATGACCTTACTGTCTTGTCCAGTAGTATTCAGGAAACCAAACAACAAGTTATCTCGCTACAGGAAATAGTACAGAAAATTGGTCTTGGAATATCCTTTGAAAAAACAGTCATTCATGTTAACTGACCCATCACTC
Organism: Schistocerca americana; assembly: GCF_021461395.2. NCBI lineage: Eukaryota > Metazoa > Arthropoda > Insecta > Orthoptera > Acrididae > Schistocerca > Schistocerca americana. Next base: position 33,526,036 of record NC_060123.1, read on the forward strand.
ATAAACAAAATTGCCACTGCAAACCAAGAAATCAAAATTGTAGATAAATTTAAATATCTGAGAGAAATCATAACATATAACCTCAATGAAAAGCCAACATGGCATAACAGAATATCAAATTGACTATAACAAAATATATCACCAAGAACACCTAAAACAAAAAAGCCTGTCAATAGCAACAAAATTAAAACATTACAAAACAGTCACTCAACCAGAAATAACTTACACTAGTGAAACCATCTTCAAAACAACTGACACTGCACAAATAGACAAAATACTCAAAATAGAGAGAAGAATTATCAGAACGTGCATCAACAAATTGTACCAGAAAGATGGAGACTGGAGAGCGGCTACAAATGAAACAGTCTACAAGCAAATAGAACTGGTAATGAGTGCAATCAGGAAGAAAAGCATTTTATTTTTTTTAGACATCTCATCAGAACACCAGAGAACAGGATCATCAGGAGAATAGTAGAAAAATTGTGGAATAGTAAGTGCAACATTAAGCGGATTACAGAAATTAAGGAAGATATGGATGAGCTACAGGTTACATTGGAAGACCTACGAAACAAAACTCTCAAAATCAGGAAACTCATAGACAAACAAATCAGACTGCAAAAGAGAATCAACAAACAGACAATAGGAAGGGTGATTTCGGATGAAGAAAGAAGGATGAGATCCAAGAGAATGAAGAAGTACTGGGCTGACAGGAAATTGAAAAATTCTTTGTATAAAGTTGGCTATAATGGTCCAATGAAGGCCATAAAATGTAAATAATAATAATAATAATAATAACATTATACCAATTGTACTATCAACTACAGGAGTCATACCACACAATATCCACCAGTACATCAGCGCAATACAGCTACATCCATACAGAAATCTGTAACTATTGATACATGTTCAATTACCCGAAAGTTCCTAAATGCAATGTAACATATACCGTACCGTTAAAAGGAAGTTACGCTTGATCAAGGTCCGCGTCACTTTCCATTTTTAACCAGATGTAACGTCTGAGACAGGAAAGGGAAATAATAATAATAATAATATTCTTCCACATTATCATGTATCAAGACAGTTACTTCCTGTGACTATTCATATTTTCAAAACATAATCTAGAAATCCGCAAAAAAGTTACAAATTTCACAGTTTATTTTTCCAAAAAAATAAAAATGAAAAGCTCAGAACTGTGAAGGTATTAATAATGTCTCATAGTATTGGGAATAAAGTATTGATTGAAAATAAATTCAGATCTCTACAACTTTTGGTTTCTTTATTACAATTTTCCAATTTTCCTTTTGTTACTACATGTTCACGAATACTCTCATTTAGAGAGATGTGTTGCGTTTTAGCAAATGATCAGAAAATCAAAATATTGTCGGCTTTGAGAGGTATCATGTACAACTTCAACATATACTTTTTCAGCAAACTTTGAAATAGTGATGTGACACATTCACTCTTGATCTGTATGGCTTGAGACGAAATCACCTAGATCATCAACTGAAGTAACCAAAGTGATCAGAATTCTGAATCAATAGTTCCTCAATGGCTTGAAGATGAAGATCTTTTTGAGTGGTAAGATGGCAGCAATTCAGATACTGACAGCCTCCAGGATATTGAATCTGTGTCTTCTAGCATTCCAAGTGATTACAAACAACAGAAGTACTGATTTCCGTATTTTTCATGATGGAGCTCAGCAGAATAAAACACCGCCACCACACAGCAGTATTTGAGTCCACAATATCATGACAATTCAACTTGAACCAGTAACTGGTAATGTACCTGTCACTAAGAATGAAGGGACTATTTTATCTCACAAACAATGCTAGAAGAGACCATTCACTATACTAATTTAGAATGTAGACACATTCCATGTATCAAGGAAACAATTGGCAGGATATTGCACCTGAGGAAATGAATGCATTTTTTTGGACTCTGCTCAGAGAACACAAATCACTGTTGCTTCTACTACAGTAAGGACACTATCAAAGTCATTGGGAATAACCTCAACAAACATTAAATCATAATTTCTTCCCCAAGGATTCCATTATTTGAAGAAATATTGGAGCAAAAGATTACAGCAATGTAAACTTAGAGATAAACAACAAGGTAATTCTACCAGAAATGACAACGTTTAAGACCAGAGAAGTTTTATCCTTATCAAATTGTTCTGAAGACAATTTGACAACCGTAGTTTATGTGCAAAATAGATTTTAATAACCATCTGCAAGTTATATACAAAATTATGTCAGCATTCTTCCTCCAAAGAGTTCATGCACACTGTGCTGGCTGTAGTTGCAAACAAATATTCAGTTTAAAAACACTATTAAAATACAAAATGCTCAGGTATAGCCCAATCAAATGCTCCTTTGTGGAATTGAAGAAGGTGTACGAGTCCATCGCTCCCTTTTTATCGGCCTCAAAGAACCCTAAAACACACACAGACACACACAAACACACACACACACACAACCTCTGATTCAGCAGAGTGACATTTTGACGCCTTTCATCTTTAACCTGGTTTTGGACAAAGTCGTCCAGGAGTGGGAGAAAGAACTTAAAAACCGAAACTACCGCGAACCAAACAACCAGCAGGAAAAAAATAAGATCCAAATTTCCTGCCTAACTTTCACAGGTGATCTGGCAATATTAGCAGACAATGAGACAACAGCAACTAAACAGGTACAGGCTCTGAAAGCATGTACTAAATAGCTGGCTTACAAATATACTTACAAAAAAAAAATAAAAAATAAAAAATAAAACATGTAAATCTGCTAAAAACTGATCAAAAAATATGGACAAATCAGAAGAGTTCCATACCTCCAGTATGTAGGTGAAATCCTTGAACCTATAGGGGCAGGGAAAATGACAGAGAAAATTCAGTGCCAAAACTTTAGGAGAGCATAGGGTAAAAATCTGCAACACAAAAATCATGCACTATAAGAAAGTTGCACCTGAAGTCTCATATGCTAGCAAATCACTTACACTTCACAGAAAAGATAACCTAAAGAGATCCTAAAAGAAGAATGCAAATTCCTGTGATACTGATGCTATTCTTCAGCAATTGAGAGAAGAAAACGAATTACTGTGTGAAGAAATTAGACGACTCAAAGAATGCTGTGAGCAGAGCGACCAGGAACTATGTAAAAGGTTGGTTAATAGTGAATCATTAGAAATAGACTATAGGCCTAATATCGACGCCAACTTGCCACCGCTTAGAAACAGGCCTGATACTAGTCAGGTAGAACAGTGGAATATTGTGCCTTTAAAAAGCAGCACAAAATCTGTTAATAACCAGAAAAACCCAACACGTGATCTAACCCTTTCAAATAAGTATGGTATTTTGGAAGCTATCGATGGGGCAGAGAGCATAACCCGAGTCTGCATCCAAACCAATTCAAAGTCTAACCTACAATTGAAGCCAACAACAAAGACTACTAAACAAGTCCCCAGAAAGTTTGTACCTAGGCCTAGAAGATCCGTAAACATTCAAATTCACGCTGATAGCCAAGGTAGGAATGTGTATGCTGGAATAAGGGAGAAAGCAACTTCAATGTTGCTGTGGAAAGTGTCAAGTCAAACCTCGACGTTACTGTACTGCTGGCGGGAACAAACGATGTGGCGAGAAATGAAAGGCAAGTCTTATCTCTTCACTGGAAGACAGGCTGCAAGATCTTCAGAGTGCCAAACTTATGTGTGTTTTTTCTGTTCCAACACGGTATGATCTACCTGTATGGTCAGCCATCAATCAAGAGGTGAAGAAAGCTAACCAGGAAATGTTTAAGATGTGTAAACGCTTTAGGAATGTCACTTTATTTTACCTCAACAACATTGGTAGGAGGTTTCATACATCTCATGGTTTTCACCTAAATAGGTTAGGTAAAAGATTTGCCTCAGATGTTATTGTAGACATAATAGAAAAATTTTGTCTGAATCAAGGTAAGTACCATAATGCAATAGCCTTAGAATACAATGTTAACCACCCTGTACACTCTGCTAATACTTTTTTAGTCTAACCAAGCACATTGATTTAGCAGTGAATAGTAATATCAGTGCTGATTCTAATTCCTCACAAAATAACCACAGTCTCAGAATTTGCTGCCTCAATGTGCAAGGGCTGAGTAGTAAATCCCTAATATTGAATGAATTTTCCTAAGAAAATCAGTTTGATGTGATTTGTGTTAATGAGCACTGGTGTAAATATGGTGAAATTTGATTTATTCAATTTGATGACTTTAAACTGATTAGTAACTTCTGCAGGCAGGGATAAGTGTATACACGGTGGTACTGCAGTCTACGTTAAAAACTTTTTGCTGGGTTATAGTAGCAAGCTAGATGTTAGTTCTCTGTGTAAGGAATTTGATTTTGAGGTATCAGGAATATGTATAAATGACATAAAGTTAGTACTTTTCTCTCTGTACAGATCCCCAGATGATGATCCCTCTTTGTTTGTTGAAAAATTGGAGGAATTATTAGAGTTTTTTAATGGTAACAAGAGGAAAAACTATGAGATACTAATTGGGGTGTGGGGGGGGGGGGGGGGGCTAAATGCTGACTTTGATGTCACGGAAGATAAACCCAGTGTACGAGAATTTAAAAATTTACTTAGGCAATTTAACTTTGTGTACCACAATACCAAATCAACCAGAGGCTTGGCCTGTCTTGATAACATCCTAACAAACTACTTAAGATCAACTTTTTCATGTGGTGTAGTCAACTTTCCCTTTTCTGATCATGATGGTGTATTTGTCACTTTTGAAAATCCTTTTGTAACCCACAATACATCTCATAAGTCCAAATTAGTTGTAACAAGACCTATAGATGACACAAAATTGTTTAATTTTAGATCCCAGCTTAGTTTCTTCAATTGGTTTGGTATGTTAACTAAAATAAAACATTTGTCAGCTGATTGTGTTTTTGAGAAATTGTTTTCAATATTCAATACTTTGTTTGAAATGACTATTCCGCAAAGAAAATGTAAAATTAAAGTGACCGCCAGTGAATCTAAAATCAAAAAGAGAAATAAAGAGTGGCTTACTCCTGAATTAGCCAATTTAAAGAATAAAGTTATGTTGTTTTTCGATCTAAATAAAAAGATTAATATTCAGCAATCCAAATGTTTCTTTGCAGAAGCTAAGAAAAAATATAGGGCAGCTATTATTGAAGCAAAAAAACAACAAAACACTAAGTATCAAGGCATCAAAAAATAAATGTAAAAAATCTTGGAATATAATAAACTCAGTCGCCAAAAATAACAAACCAAAAGAGGTAGCTGTCTCAGCAAATGATTTTAACAATTTCTGTACACAGTCATTTACGGATATTCAGAAAAATATCATTAAACCCACGGAAACTGCTGCTCAAATGATGGAAAATTGTAATTTGGGGTTTAGGAATGACAGACATAATTTTGTGTTCTCTGAAGAGACACAGCAGGAGGTTTTAAATATTGTAATGTAAATTAGTTTAAGTCTTCAAGCAGTGCTGATATATACGGCATATCCTATAAGATATTGAAAAATGTTATTGAATGCATTGTTGGCCCTCTAAGTTATGTTATAAATTAGTGTCTGACACGGGGAATTTTCCCCAATATACTGAAGTTATGTAGAGTTGTTCCTGTGTATAAGAATGGAGATGGGAAATGTCCATCTAGTTACCGCCCCATATCCCTCACACCTGTTTTTTCTAAAGTATTAGAAACTGTTATGTATAACCAAATGTGTAACTTTCTAGATAATAATTCTATTATTTCCAATGAGCAATTTGGTTTTAGGAAAAATGGATCGACCACTCATGCTATTGATTTGCTCGTTAAAAAGTTTCTCCAGGTATTTGAAGATAAGGAGTTTGCTCTGGTCATCTTTTGTGATCTGAGTAAAGCATTTGATTGTGTGAACCACAAGTTACTTCTGCATAAATTAGACATTTTAGGTTTTCAAAACAGTGGCTTGGGTATTCTTTGGTCTTTTTTGGAGCACCGTAAACAGATTGATTGTATTAATGAAGATAGATCCAATGTAGCCGATGTCCTGTGTGGTGTGCCTCAGGGCTCGGTGCTTGGCCCATTTCTTTTTCTGATTATGATTAATGATTTACCATCTAACGTAAGTTCCCATTCAATCTTATATGCTGATGACACAACCTTTATCAACAATGACTCACATTGAATTGTTAAAACATATAACAGAAAATACCATCAGTGAAGCATCAAAATGGTTCAGAGCAAACGGTTTTTTATTAAATGAAAATAAAACACAGTTCATGTTTTTCAGCTTAAGAGATACCTTATTTCTGAATGTTTCAAATAATGTTAAATTTCTTGGTATATATTTAGATAGTAAACTTAATTGGAATTACCATATTAACTATATATCTGCTATGCTTTCTAGAGTAATCTATTTGTTGAGAAAGTTAAAAGGTTGTGTACCAGATCAGTATGTTAGATCAGCATATTTTGCCTTCTTTCAGAGTATTATTTCTTATGGTTTACTATTATGGGGAAACTGTAACCATGTACCTGATGTTCTTCTACTGCAAATAAAAGTTGTAAGAATTATCACTGATTCTGGTAGACTAGATTCCTGCAAGCCACTGTTAGTGAAACTTAAAGTTATGACTGTTGTTAATCTCTATATATATACTGTTGTTCTACATACCATGAACAATTTACCAAACCAGCAATTAAGACAAAATATACATTCACATAATACGAGAAACAGGAAACACATTGACGTACCTTTTCAACGTTTAACAAGTCTTTGAAAAGCTATCATGTAATAGGTTCCAAATGTTGCAATATATTTTCTCTTTGTAAATTCGATTGTCCTATTGAAAAGATCAAGCCAAAACTGTATGAGTGGCTGGTTGAGCATTCTTTTTATTCCCTTGATGAATTTCTTGATTGCAGTCAAAAACAAATAATATTATAAACTTTGGCTGCTCCCGATATACTATATTAATTATTTCATTAGCAGCTCTAGTTACCTATTTGTTAGTAGCTAGTAATAATATTAATTATTTCATTAGCAGTTCTAGTTACCTATTTGTTAGTAGCTAGTAATAAGCATTATTCTGTTTTTCTCTGCACAGTTGCAAAGGGCAGTTATTATAATCTGATGTAATATTTTTTTGTATATAATATGTTTTCCTGTCTTGGTATTCTGACCTTTTCCTGTATTTTGTACTGGTACAATCTGATTGATTTGGTTGTACTACCTCACTTTATATATTTTATCTCCTGTCTATAGACTATTTATAAAAGTATTGTACTATTGTACTTATAACTCCTGCATATAACTTTGTTTATACTTTGTAATTTGACATTGTCTATTGCTTCTGTAAGCTTAACGACAATAAAATCTTACTACCACTACTACTACTACTACTACTACTACTAAAACAAGATCCAAATTTCCTGCCAAACTTTCACAGATGATCTGGCAATACTAGCAGACAATGAGACAACAGCAACTAAACAGGTACAGGCTCTGAAAGCATGTACTAAAAGAGCTGGCTTACAAATCTATTTACAAAAAAAAACATGTAAATCTGCTAAAAACTGATCAAAAAATATGGACAAATCAGAAGAGTTCCATACCTCCAGTATGTAGGTGAAATCCTTGAACCTATAGGGGCAGGGAAAATGACAGAGAAAATTCAGTGCCAAAACTTTAGGAGAGCATAGGGTAAAAATCTGCAACACAAAAATCAGGCACTATAAGAAAGTTGCACCTGAAGTCTCATAAGCTAGCAAATCACTTACACTTCACAGAAAAGATAACCTAAAAGAAGAATGCAAATTTCTGTGATACTTGGCCCCAAATGGACAGACGGTGGGTACACACTACAACCTAAAAAGAAACTATCAAATCTCATGGTAAACATCAGAAAAAGAAGATTAATATTTTAGGGGCATATCCACAGATTCCCAACAACAAGGCTCAGTCACAAAATTGCTGCATAAATAGAAAAACTCCAAACTGTACTGTGGATCCGGCAGGTCAATAAGAATTTAGAAAAGTCCATCAAACATTTTCAACAGAAGCCTATACAGACAAAAAAAAAAACAGCAAATAGGAAGTAAGACCTGGAAAAGAGAGAGAGGTGGGGAGGGGAGGGGGGGGGGGGAGGGAGGGAGGGAGGGAGGGGGAGAGCTGCTAGGAAACTCCAAAAACAGACACCTAATAGCTTTGTGTGATCCAACAGATTCCAGACACACACAATAATAATAATAATAATAATAATAACAATAATAATAAATCAGGAGTTGATACTCTTAACCATAAGGCACATACAGATGCAATACACAGTCAAGAAGGTAGCCTTCTCACTGGTGAACAAATGCGATGGACGGAGAGGCCACATTTTCGAAGGAACTTCTCAACTATGAGGAAAATGGATCTGATTAAAGGAGAATTTTCCTCAAGGAATTAGGACAACAAGTAAAACGTCCTCATATGGAGAAGTCAACAACCCACAGCTCGAAAAGAATGTTCTACAAGTCATGAAAAGTTGTGGAGTTACTCATCAACAGCCGAAGATAACCATACTGGAAGACCATATACTTGTAGACTAGACAGAAAAATGATAAAACATGCAACAAATCTAAATATTTGTAAAAATATAGTGTAATCATTAGTAAAGTGGATATTATGAAAAGGATAAGTTGCTACTTACCAATAGAGGAATGTTGAGCCACAGAATGGCACAATAAAAAAAAAGAGTGACTTCAGCCAAAAGTTCTCTCTCTCTTTGGCCCCCCACTCTCTCATAGGCGTGCACGTGTACACACACAGCCACTGCCTCTGGCTGCTGAGGCCAGCAGACTGTGGACCATAACTGTGCCTTATGCGAGACACAATATGGCATGGATGACGGAGGTAAGGGGAGGCTGGGATGGGGAGGAGGGTAATAGCATTGTAAAGATGGCGAAAGGTGTAGTGCTGCTTGCTGGAGCGTGCAGGGACCTGGTGGGAACAGGGGAGGGCTGCTAAGTGTTTGCCGCAATGTTTGAGGGCAGAGGGGGGGGGGGGGGGGGGCGGGGCAGAAAACCAGAGAACAGAGAAGTAGAGATGAGGAAAATGACTAGTGGGTGCATTGGTGGAATAGAAGGCTATGTAGAGCTGGACCAGGTGCAGGGAAGGGGATAGGTTTGTGAAGGACAGGAGCTAGTGAAGCTTGAGCCTAGAGGGCCTTTGGGAACATAGGGTACATTTCTGGGAGAGTTCCCACCTGAGCAATTCAGAAAAGTTGGTGTTGGTAGGCAGTATCCAGACGGTGCAGCAGTCACTGAACTGAAGCACATTGTGTTGGTCAGCATGATCAGCAACTAGGTGGTCCAGCTGTGTATGGGCCACAGTTTGTCAGTGGTCATTTATGTGGACAGACAGTTTGCTAGTTGTTAGGCCAATGTAGAAAGCAGCACAGAGGTTGCAACTTTGATTGTAGAGCGCATGACTGCTTTCGCAGGTAGCCCTGCCTCTGATGGGATAGGAGATCCCTGTGACTGTATTGGAGTAGATGGTGGTGGGAGGATTTGTGGGACAGGTCTTGGATCTATGTCTATTGCAGGCAAAGGGTTGGAAGCAGGGGTAGAGTAACGATAGACAAAGGATATTGTATAGGTCTGTGGGCAGCACAATATACAGCGGGAGGGGTGGGAAGGACAGTAGGTGGGAAATTCCTCATTTCAGAACAAAATGAGAGGTGATTGAAACCCTGACACAGAATGTGATTCAGTTGATCCTGTCTGGGATGGCATTGAGTCATGATGTGGCTGGATAGTGAATATGCAGGAGTTGGTAGGTGACTGGACAAAGAAGCCACGGGAGATTTGTCACAAGGTCGGGAGGGTAATTTCAGTCTGTGATGTCTTTACAGACTATAAATATTTAGAGGGCGCTATAGAGCAACAAAGCTTAAAATACTGTTACTTCTTTCCAAAAATTTGTTTTAAGTTGTTCATAATATAACACAATCTCATAATTAACTGGCTGAATAAATTTTCATTTAACTGACTGTCAAGCAACAAAAAATGCACTACTGAACACAGATATTAGCTTTTACTTTGCATATTACGGAACACAATTTGTTGAATAGCAAACGGAGAGAAACCCATCATCAGATTTTGACCTATTAAGGAAGCCCAATTGTTTACTGTTGGTCGATTAAACAGACGTTCCAATGGTGCATTTGCTATTGTATTGCAGCTAGCACAAATATTAAATCCTTGAATTTAAAGAATTTCACTTGAAGCAACAAGTTCACTATTAGCCACATTAATTACAATCTAGATATCTTTTGATTTCACAGAAATGCTCAATGTCTTAAATAGGTCTCTACAAAAATTATGGTTTCTCGTTTGCACTGTGTTCTTTTTGCTTGCTTATACTAAATGTGTGTTCAACACTGGAACTGTGTTGTTCCAGATGTTAACTCCACACAACAACATGGAGTGAAAGTATATAAACTCAGCTAGTACCCTGATCTTAATGTTACATCATAAGAGTTTCAAAAAGTGTAAAAAATTCTTACAGAACTTATCTACACATTAATCTGTATGTTGGCATTTTAGTGTGTTATCGAGCTGGGCCCCAAGGAATTTTACACAAAAGTTTCACTTAAGTGTATGAACATCGATGTGTTTCTTGCTGGTAAACAAGTCTAGTGTTAATTGTACATAACTGCATGTTATATCTTTGTGACATGGAGACAGACTGCTTCCAACAAGTTTCAACCTGGTTCATCTATAATTTGGGGTGTGTATTGTATGGTTGAATTTGAACCTTCATTTAGTATCTTCGCATCATCACAAACAATAAAATCTTTGAATGTTCCTTTAAAGACTTAAGAGAATTGTTTTTTTCCCATTTCAAGAACAGACACAGACCCAATGCCAAATCTTGTACAACTCTACATTTTAAATCTCCCGTTCCATGCTCAATTTATCCCCGGGGTGCAGTTTGTCAATGTGATCATCTTCATGTTAGGATGGAAAAATAGTGGTAAAAAGCCAAGTGCTGCAAATGGTATCTAAGGCAGAAGAAGCTGCATATTTATCAGTCACCAAAACTGAAGTATTTATGCAATCATCCCAAAATAAGACCTCTACATTTGAGATGGATAATTACCAGACTAAAATAAAACCAGGTAAAAAATGTGGTATGTGGAAAAAAAATATTCAGAACCATCAGGCAAGCATTATAAAGCATGTGGTACAGGAAAATGAAATAACTTGAAATGTGTCACATGAACATGTGCTTGCCTTTCAAGCTTACTACTGCAGTCTTACCTATTGCAAATGCCTTGTTGTGTGTCTGTTAGCCCAATTTATATTTCTGTAACCAAGTTCACAAGAATACTTTGTTTCTGTAAAAAGTTACACATAGGAAACCCTTACATTTTTCAGTATGGTGCAGACACAAACATTACATTTCACTAGTGGTCTTTTATTACTTATCACAATCTTTATTTGGATTTAACATTCACTGGCCTCCTCAACTTACAACCAAATCGGCAACTTCCAACCTAACCTAGACCTCTGATTGTGCTACAGAGCAATCTGTCACCACAACCAAGATTTCGGTGGTGGTGGTGGTGGTGGTGGTGGTGGTGGGGGGGGGGGGGGGGGGGGGGGGGGGGGTCCTGTACCACAGACAACCCAGTTTTCTCCATGCCGTTTGTATTATACACTGAACTAAAAAGTTAGCTGGATCACATAATGAGGCACTTCACTTATTAAAAGTCTGCATTTTCTTCACGTGTTATAACCAAAATGCTGGTGATAAAGAAAACTACGTATTTGCACAATTCTACATTTTGTCTTTGTTCAAGAAAATAAAATGCAATTTTACACACTGGACGCTAAAATTATGTTTGTATCCTTTAGTAAAATTAATATTATGACGAAACATGTTATACCTCATGGATTTGACTATTTTACTAATATTAGCAAGATCATGTACGGGAAATCAACCAACACAACTATAATGGAAATGGGCAAAGAATAAACGAATTGATAAAGTGGCTATTATACGTGTATTTAAGATAAAATGTCTTCTAGGACATTACAGGATTTTCTCAACAGAAATAGTGGTAGAATAGTAGCAGACAAAGTTTGCTGTAACTATTCAACAGCTTTCATTCAATTATTAACGTTACTGTTGCGTTATTTTCAACATCGCTACAAGTCACCGTAGATATTCACAATACGTGATGTGCCACATGAGCTATTATTACGCATTACTGGCATGTATGTCTCATGTCAATGTTCAACGGCTAGCACGTACTAAAACGCGTAACAGACAACGACCTAGGCTTGATAGGCTAAGTCTTAAGTATCAAACACTTGTTAATCACTTTCGATACTACCTAGGAATTTATCAAGTTACACATACGCTATGAAAAAAACCAATGAAGGTGCTAACCATTGACTTACTTTCCAATTATAGGAACAAGAACTTTCAGAATCCTGTTATCACAGCCACTTTGGACCATGCGCTCTGACATACACCTTATTTGCCATAGTTCATCATCAATCGCTTAACAAATTTTATGACGGATTACATTAGGGCAGAAACGCAAACATGTAACTTTATTCTCATTTATATAGTTTTACGAATTGCAGTGGACTTGATTCATAGAATGTATTTTCTCGCGAATAGCATCCTCTTTCCTGCAGTATCGACTTCGGACGTGTATAGGCCAAAGTTCTTACCTCCAAGTTGCTCGTCGCTGTTCTGCTCAGATAGGTATATCGACAATCATTTATTTCGAGATGGTTACATAGCCAAGTTTTCTGCTAGATACAAGAGTGCGTAGTATGGTTCAACATGAGATAGTGTGAGAGATACTTTTCTTAAAGGACCATAGGTTCTTTGTCAGTTGTACTGAAAATATGGAGCAAATAATAGATCTGACATTGCATATTTACAAACAAATAGACTTCCACATATACATTTTGTCCCAGAGTTAAATTAGTAATGGTACCCAACTCCCAGTTCTGAGTCAGAGGATTTACTTGGTTGTAAGTCAAACGCTGGATAGGGCTCCGTCTGCCCCACTACCAGCTCGCCTGGTATTGGTTGAAAAGTTCCAAACTCTTTTTCTACTTGAACAGCCTGCACTACCTAAAGGAAGAAAAATATTCAAATAAATTCCCTTATAAAACACCTGTCTGACCCAGAAAATGTGAATATAGGCGTCCCACAGGGAAGTGTATTAGGCCCAATATTGTTTCTTATATACATCAACGACTTCCCACAAAGTATCAGACATGGCGAAAAAATACTTTTTGCTGATGATAGCAACATAGTAATAACAGGTGAAAATCCAACACAACTGTCAGAAAGAGCAAACGAGGCTCTCAATGATGTCCACAAATGGTCATTAAAAAATAAAGTAACCCTAAATGTAAAGAAAACTAACTATATTAACTTCCAATTGAACAAAAAACACAATGCCACTAGAATAAAAGTTAATAATAATGAATTAGAATGTGTAACAAGTACCAAATTCTTAGGGATGAATGTAGACAGCCAACTGAAATGGACAAACCATGTCAACATTTTGGCAAAGAAATTATCCACAGCATGCTATGCTCTTAGAATCCTTGCACCGGTATGCAATAATACCTGTCTTAAAATAACATATTACGGATATCTACACTCAGTCCTCAGCTATGGGATCATGTTTTGGGGAACAAGTGCCAGTAACATACAAACTGTGTTCAAAGTACAAAAAAGAGCCATAAGGATAAAAACAAATAGCAACAACAGGGCCCACTGTCTAGAATTATTTAGAAAGCTAGGAATTATAACTGTTTCTTATGAGTATATCTTTCAGAACATAATGTTCATTAAGAAAAATCTTAACATGTACAACACAAACAGCCTAATACATGACCATGAAACAAGAGCTTGTCACCACATCCATCTAGATAGAAAGAACAAGGCAAAGACACAAAAAAGTATATTTTACAATGGGATAAAACTGTACAACAAATTACCACAAGAAATTAAAGAAATAAATGAGCCCCTCACTTTCAGACAAAAGCTTAAAACCTTTTTAGTAAGTAAAAGTTTTTATACTGTAAAAGAATATTTAACATAGATGTAGATTATTAGCAACATATGACATTATCACCAAAATATTATGTAATTATAAATATGTGTATGACTAGTTACAAAAACTACACAAAATATGAGAAACCTGTTTAATTGTAAATGTAAATGTGTGCTCATGTGTTGTAATCTGACGACATCCATACAATATTTATTGTTCCATGGATGAATAAATAAATAAATAAATAAATAAATAAAAATAAATTAACGGCAGTGGACAAGTAACACAGACATACATGGTGATTCAGCTGCCCCTGCATATCTGTTTTATGCAACCCGCAAAGCCTTCAAAACCACGTTCGAGATTTTCATATTCTCTTGCTCTCTAAGTGCCAACTATTAGGCCTATAGAAAAAATGAACATGACCTTTCTGTTGGAAATGTAAGGTACTTAAAATTTGTAACAAGATACGTTCTCGCTGGAGGCCTCGGTTTTCGAGTTATTCAAGAAAAACGCGTTTTGAAGGTCACTTTTGTACGTTTTCCTTGAACAACACGGAAACTACACTCTCTAGAGAAAGCTAATAGTTTGCTCTTAGCGAGCGAGAGTGTATGGAAATATTCCAAATGATATTTGAAGGCATTGTGGGTTGCAGAAAAGCCATAGATAGGGGCAGCTCAATCACCCAGTATAAAATTTTCTTAAATTAGGCCCACACTTTTTAATCTAACATCCCTATTAACTACAGCGAAAAGTGTTAGTTCTTGACAGATGCTATCTAATTCGAAGTTTGTAAAATATTTCCTATTACTGACTTTCGATCTTTAGTTTCAACCTCAACTTCAGTTTGGAATAATTAGTCTCTGATAATAATTCTGATTTCTTTAAATTATGTAAGAAAGTTTCTCTATTGTTGGAGCCAATCACACGTAGTTCAAACAGATTCTGAATCAGTAATAAGATGATATTTGATTAAATAGATACATTTATGCATCATTTGTTCAATGTACAGAAAAGCGCTACACAAATCGTGATAACTAGCAGCAGTAGAGCTCATTGTGCTGAGTTACATAAAATGCTACAAATTCTGTCTGTCCCTTGTCAGTATATTTTTCTGAATTAAATGTATACTAGGAAAAATATTAATCTGTTTGACAAACAGTTGAATACATGACCATGGGGCCTTGTTCAATATTAGCGATTTCAGCTGTTTCTCAATACCACTGACACTAATGCCCTACCACAGTCTAACATAACAGTCGCGACACTCAGTGCTGTAAAAGTTGTTGCCGTTTGACAGATGGAGCGACAGTAGCGCTCCAAGCGGCGGGTAAGGTGAACGTCAGACGCGTCATAAGCATAATGTTTGTTTGCATCCATTTCCTACGTAATTTCCGAATTATTCGACTTAGTTTCTTTCCTCCAAGAGTTTGTGTAGTATCAGAAGGCACATATGTTTCTAAAAACGATTCTAAAATAAGCGCAAGTATGGACAAAAATCATGAATAGAGTGGCAAGCTACAATATAATTGTGAAGAAACACTTGTGACATTGGACTGAATTGAAGGTTACTACGTTGATATCAAAAGAAATTAAACACACAGATTCACATGTAAGAAACACAGGCATGTACCTCTACATACAAAAGCGATCGACAGCTCGTTTATCCTTCGGTAGGCCGACTGTGTTTGTCATTGTCGCCTGTTGCCACAAGTACGTCCTTCGTCTTTATATTATTCTAAGTGGGACAAGCAAATGATAAATAGTGGGAGAAATATGCTGAAAACATTATAATGAGCTGATTACATTACATTTCACGCAAAACCAAATATTTGAATAATTTTCAAACAATCTGTCTGCAGGCGCTTTTCTTGTCCCATAATAGTTTCGCTCGAAGTCTAGCGATCTGCACATTCTGACACTCCACACGCTTTTGTAAGACACGAACAGCTGCACTTAATCTAACCACTTCATCGTCAAAGCAGGTCTGTGTTGATGATTCTCACGAATCTGGCACTAATACATGGAGAGATGAACTGGCTGCCTCTGTGTCATGGGACTGTTTTACAGCTTTAGATTGACTGTCGAAACTTTGTGGCAGTTTCCTCCTCATCGTCAGTTGAGGTGGCTTATTTGGAATGTCAAACAGTGTGGGTACTGCATTCAACACGAGTTTGTTATTGTCTGCGTTCATGAATTGGTTTTGTTCGAAATGTAGCGAACAAAACCTAGTATTATTATACAGGTAAACCGGGTGTTTCTTCATAAGGTCTTCTGGTCTGCTATTAACTACCCATTTTTTGCTCCTAAAACGAAGTATTCATCATTTATACACACACATTTGCAAGTGAATCCTGACGATACAGTTTAGTAACATGATGGTATATACCTCTCAGGATCCTTAGGAAACCTAAAAAAAGACAGCTGTGGTGTCTTCTTCCTATTGCTGCTGCAATTTATTGCGCTACAAACGCTCCCGATGGTAAAAACCATTGTATAAATCAAAATAAACAATCACTATTTGCTTTCACGATCACGCCGAACTCACAGTTCAACCTACCGGCCGCTTGGGGCGCTGCCGGCGCTGAAGGCAACAATATCGAGGCGAAGTGTCGCGACTGTTATGTTAGACTGTGGCCCTACTGTGGTCATCTTAACACTGGTGTGAATCGAACTGAGGCAGTAATCTGTGATCTTACTCAATAAAAGAACATTTGAAAACAGAGCTGAGCATTTATACTTTTGCTTTGATTTCCTCAGTTTCGGTTCATGTGCCTTCTATATGTTCTAGAGCTCACTAACTTCATTACAACTATCAGCCTGTTTGTGAGAGGTCTATCTGTAACATTCTGCTGTGATTGTTGTCGAAAGCTACAAATATTGACCTTTTGACAACCAAACACGTTTCATTTATCATATCTATAAGTAGAGCCTTATGTTCAATTTTACACTTGATGTGCCTCAGTCTCTTCAGTAACCTCTTGCAGTAATCTCTCTGTGTAACATGGAGAGTCCATTCCATCATGAACCATCTTACTATACACACCGAGGCTTTCAGAAATATGTTCAGAAATTTTGCGTGATGATAGGCTGGATATAGGCAATCGTTGGTAAGTATACAAACATGGGAGCTCTGACTCAATAGTTTATGTGCTAGACAACGCCAAAACACAGTCACTATGCCTGGAAGAAACATCGCTCTAACTTGTAATTACTCCATTAAATACTCAAAGTGTGCGCCGCTGACTTACTGGCACAACTCAAGCCATTGACTCAGGGAATGGTGGATACCGGATGGTGATTCAATGGCTTGATGCCTGATGTCTCTTGCAGCAACAGCAATTCGAACTAGGAGTTCTTCCACAGATTTTACAGGAATCTGATACACAAGAGCCTTCACGTGGCTCCAAAGATAAAGAACAAGTCATGTGCTATCTGAGGATCTTGCAGATGAGTGAACAGTTCCATTACATCTAATCTTGCGTCCAGGGTACTGTCTGTCCAAGAATCTTCTCATTCAACTTGTGAAATGTGGAGGTGCCTCATCAAGCTGGAAGAACTTCCGTCTTCTTGTTTGAAGCAGGACATCTTCAAGATACTGGGAAGTATGTGTTCGAGAAGTATGTGGTAAACACGACCAGTTACACAGTTTGGAAGAACGTAAGGCCTCACAACTTGGTTGTGAATAATTCCAGACCAAACATTAACTGAAAATTGTGGACAGCCGAATCTCGGGGATTTTCACGAGGGAGATGTGACCTGTGAATTCCTTCACAGGTGAAAGTCTACAGAAAAGTGTTTGAAAAGTCGGGAGTTAGCATTCTTTGCTGCAGAAACCATATGGCAAGTCGTTCTGAATTGGAAAATCAATGGAAATAATCTCTTGTGCCTTACACAGCTTGTAGGGATGACGATGAGCTCATGCCGAATTCTCCGGACACTGCTAGAACTAGCATTTAGAGCACAAGCAATGGAGTGCATGCTATCTGAAGGATTGTTGTAGAACATCTGTAGTACTTGTTCCTCAGAACCAGGATTATGAACACTCTGTGGTCGACCTCGAGCATAGAAATCGCCCTCTAATGTGCGCTTTTCATGGAAACGACGCTCCACAGCAGCAGACGTTCTCTGATTTTGTATTCATCTGTTTGGATAACGTTCTGCATACAAATGCTGTGCTCCTTCCATAGTTCCTGCTGCACCAAAGGCCAAGTGTATGTTTGTAAGTTCATTCCACTTGGAACGTTCCATGTCCTGCCTGATACCACAGGGTAAACAATCCTTCTACATTTCCAAGTGCATACCATTGTTCCATAATACACTACCTTAAATTTGGTACAACATTTGATTACGAATTACGTTGAGGTGGAAGCGATGTACACAGCTCACTTCAGGTACACAGCACAGAATGAGGAAAAAGGGTACTGGTACAGAGTTTCCTCATTAGGGCGTGAGTATCAATGAAAACAAATGACACAAGATATTCAAACTTACAGACACTTACCACCAGTTACCGCTCTACCAGGTGCGTCAATGACTTTTTGAGGTGGCCTACCATAAATATGAGCCAACGGCCCTGTTTGTATACTTAAAATAACTGCCTATATCCAGCCTATCATCCCAAAAAAATTCTGTGCTGATTTCTGAAACATCTAGTTAATCTTATCCCGTGATTGGTCAACTGTTGTTTTAAATTTTAGCCACAGATCCTCTACGTGCTCCTGGCCAGAGCTAACTATTTAGTGTTCCTTCTTGAGTTACGAGACTGTTGCCTCTTTATCTAGTATATTGAACATGTAAATCTTTTTATTTGTCTTTCTTTCATTTTGTACTTTGAAACACGTATGTAACGTAGCAGCGATGGTGAGGCACGTTAAAATCTTTGACCAGAGAGCCTTTTATCGTGGTTAGTCTGCGCTTGACCGCGCGAGTGTTGCGAGCAGTACGCTAGTAGTAGTCGTGCAGTACAGTTGCGAGCAGTCTGTCAGTGGGCAGTCTGTGAGCAGTCCAGTATGTCGGTAATAGCAGTCGAGTGCAGTTGTGTGTGTGAGGAGTCGGCGAGCGTCCACATGGCATTCTGGTCAAGATGCTGAATGAGGTATATTGTTAATTAAGGTAATCATCAGATAATGTAAAGTTTATTTATTGTAATTAATTTTCAACAAGTGCCCCAATAATAATTTTGATTTCAAAGCAATTTTTACAAAAAAAAAATTATTTAATTGAACTAACGATTTGCTTCCACTTCCCTTAAAGAAAAGTTTCAGTTAAATTAAAAAAAAAAAAAAATATTATTTGCAATGCAGTTCCTCCAAGCCGTGCCAACAATAAGAGCAGAAATTTGACTAGCAGTTTCAATGAGGTAAGAATTTAATTCTGATTTTTGCACAGGGCCAAAGACCGATATTTTGGTTTAATTGAATTTTCATTGTCACTGAAGTTTCATTAGCACTGAATTGTTTTTCATTATTTTCGTGAGAGCTTACACCTTGAGTCAGATTGCGATTCTTATTTTTATTGTCATTAAATTTAATTGCTAGGGAGGTTAGCATTCTTACATAATATTGTCATTTTAAATAATATTGTCATTTATAAAATTTTTGTGGGGAGGTTACAACTTTACTAATTATAATTGCTGCAACTGTCTCATGCTCACTGATGCCAGCTTTAATTCGCACATCATCAGAGAAGTGAGGCCTGTTAGATGCCATTTGATGCAAAATGTTTAATTCAGAATTTTCCGTTCCCAGTAGTTTTCAGGGAAGCGTTAATATCGTTTTGCTAGATGTCTTGGCATGACCACCACTTTCAAAACTGTAAACGTCCCAATCGATTGTTCGATGAGTAATGTTTCCTACAATGATGACAGTGTGATTAGGGGACATAGTTATGTACTAGTGAGCTGAGGTTTACCCTACAGTTTTCGATTATATCCGTGCTGAGCAGGGTGGCCGATAAAAGAACCTAATCAAAAGATTTTGTACACCCATGATACTGAGTCTAATTCAAACAATCCCACATGCAACTTTAATTACTATCTTCATGGATTTTAGTCTCTATTCTAGGTGTGGTGAATACATCACTATCAACACCCATTAGCATAGCCTTTCAATGTTTACTTAGAATTACCCCAAAAATTTCACTGATGCCCATTCTGGACTTTAGTTAGCTTTCTGTACCTGTTATTATGTGAGCTTCACTACTTTTCAGTAGTACTTGGAACTTTGGCACTTTCTCACTAGGTGTCTAATAGTCTCATACGTAAAGGGGATTTCTTACAATATTGCAATTACATTTTGGGCCGTCATACAGATATCATTATTTAGACTGTTCAGAGAGACACACATGCAGCTATCTAGGTAGTGATGTGTAGTGAACTCCTGAGTCATTTATAGGAAACCTGCAGTTATCACCCTATTGCACAAATCTAGGAAGTCGGAGCCTAGCCTGATGAAGTTTCTAATTCAAGCCTCCCAGACGATTTAACATCAGAGAACCACAATGAGTTTTATAGACAGTATTGCAGATTGTGAGTTTTACTGAAATTCTAGGAAAGGTGTTAGTCTTTTCTAATAGTCACTGAAATGATCCAAGTATAATCTTAGAATCTGGACAAGAGGCATTATTTGTTTTAATGTGCACCATCCTATTTATGTATTTTGTCCTGTGTCCATTGGTGGTACAATATGCAAGACAATATTGGACTTAATTCTAATTCTTACAGAGAACGATGTATTTTTACGTTCTATAATTAATATAAGTTATGGATCTATACATTTACTGTAGTTCAAGCATTTACTTACTGAATAGAGCTGTGATACTGTAGCTGATTTCTTATAGATCTTTCAACAGCATTAATATTTAGAATACTTTTTGCATTATTTGACAAGTTATTGAATAGTTTTATTCCCACGTAGCTTGTACCTTACTGATACAAACTTATATTGATTGGAAGTAAATGCAAGTTAATTTTTAATTTAGTGTTGTGATTATATTAATCACAATTTTTTCCAATACTATTATCATTTTCAATTACATTTTTTAAATAGACAGTAGAGTGTCAAGAACAAACATGCATGGTAGTGGTAGTACTTTCAGTGTTTTAAGTATTGGTTTACATGACTGTCTAATTCTACTCCCTGTCATAATCCTAATGGCTCCTTTTTGGATTCGGGGAGGTCCCCGGAACAGCTGGTGTATTTCCCCACAATATGAGTCCATATTTTAAATGAGCATTAAATTTACTCCATACGCAAACATCAGTGCCTGCACATGTATGCATCTCCTTAGAGTCAGTATGGCTGCAGGAACAGCCTCTTCAACATTATGAAGGAGGTGTCAGGTATGCGCACCGACTGCACAATGTGAAGCCTCTTATCTAAAATATATAATCTGTGTATGTTAAGACAGTCATTGTTGTCATTCAAATTGCAACACCTCAAAGACAGCGTGCAACAATAGCCAAGTTAGCATAAAGTGTACTAGACATCTGGGTACACAAATGATTAGCATTTCAGTGAAATGCACAAAGTAGGTAGAACTAGCGCCCTACACAACCGTTATATATCTATATGTAGTAGTTATTCTTTTGGACATGTCCGAAAGAACAGACACCATTTTGATCCAGCAGCCACTATGAATTAAGACACAAAGGAGCCATAGACATTGGCTGCGAGTGGGCATTGATTGAAATCAATGGGGAAAGTTGGAACTTTGTGTCAGTCTGGAATCTGAACCCGAGTCTCCTGCTGTACTAGGCAGATGCTCTGGCCACTGAGCCATCTGGACACACTGCACAGACTATCCCAGCACCCCTCCTGTCAGATCCAAATTCTCAACTTACCCGCACACTACTAACATACTGTCCCTTGCCCATTATCCTCATTACTCACAGCATATCGCCGATTCCAGTAGGAGTTCGAGTCTGGTGTGGATGGCCAATGATCTCTTCATTGTGGATGCACACCAGGCTCGAACTCACGATAATGAAGATAATGGGCAAAGGGCACTACATTAGTGGTGTGTAGATAAATTGAGAATTTGGTTCTGGGGGGGGGGGGGGGAGGTGGAGTGCTAGGATAGTCTGTGTCACTGTGTCCGGATGGCTCAGTGGTCAGAGCATCTGTCTCGTGAAGCAGAAGACCGACGTTCGAATCCCGGTCTGGTAGAAATTGTCAAATTTCAACACTGATATAAATCAATGTACACTTACAACCAACGTCTGTAATTCCTTTACACAGTGGATTTCTCATTTAGAAACAGCATCTGAATGTAGCTTGTTTGTGAGAAGATCATGCCACACCTCATGTAATAAGGAGAAACTTCTACCAGCTACCTTTCACTGCGTTTGATTGATCTGTGATACTGCTCTTTGTGGTTCCCACGATTGTCGTGTGAATATGGAATTGATGAGTTATGAATAGCACACCTAAAACCCGTGCAGACGTTGGAGCACCTCAGACTGGCAGTATGGCGACAAATGTTGCTGCTTTCCTGAATGTGACAGCAGAGAGAGCCACGCAAACAGTTGTGCATCTAATGGCAACATTGGACACGTGGGAGGAATCTCATCGCCCTTTCATATGAGTCCGAATTCTTCATACATCACAATTGACATATCCACTTGTGGAGGCTTGAATGAACGTTGCCATGTTATATTCATCACTGTCAAGTGGGCTCAACACCTGCTGTATTGTTATGGAGTACCGCTGAGTACACACCACAATTACATCTGGTTCATGTAGTAAATAATCTGGACGACAGGTGTTACATTTCTGACATGTTAAGGTCGGTGGCTGAACCCTATCTTCGTGATCTCTGTACATTAATTTTCAACAAGGTAACGCAAGTCTTCTATGTCACCTGTGCTGTCCTGACTTGGAGGATATTCGATTAGTACCCTGACCAGCGTGCTCACCATATCTTTCACCCATAAAATTATCTGGTCGTGGGTTGCCCAGAGACTGCCAAGCCGCCACTCACCAGCCACAGTGGTGGATGCAGTGTGATAC
The DNA here is from genome assembly GCF_021461395.2 of Schistocerca americana. NCBI lineage: Eukaryota > Metazoa > Arthropoda > Insecta > Orthoptera > Acrididae > Schistocerca > Schistocerca americana. The sequence goes on from NC_060123.1 coordinate 33,549,114, forward strand.
AGACTTGCAGCTTGGAATGACATACCCATATCTGTCATCCACATTTAGCTCACATCGATGCCCAACCAGGTTAGAGCTTTAGTGCTGCCATTGTTGGCAGCCCTGTATACTAAATTTTGCACCCAGCATTCCCCTAAGTCACCTAAAAATTTAATCAAATATTTTACCATCTATAGCGCATATGTACAATTAATAAAATTTCTTGTTTGCTATTTTCCTCTGTATTGCAATTTGAATGACTAGCAGTATAATTTATAGTTTACAAATTATTAGCAACGTGTTATTTGAACTACCCTATTTACATCAGAATGCAGTCAGCTTATGTTTTATTTTTGTCCATCTCAGAAGCACATGTCTGCTTCTTTCGAAAACCTCGCCACTCTGCAGTCGAAGTTCGATTTTTGCCTCTGTTCAACAGCCACACCTATCCCATTTTTACATTTATGGTGGACATTTTAATTATAGTTACTGCTGTTCAACAGGCACATCTATCTCATTTTTAGAGTTTCAATGGACATTTTAATTATATTTACTGCTTTGACTTGAGATGGTTAGCTCGTAATTTATGCAACATGTTGTAAAGTAACCAATGTAACATCCTGTACTTCTGAAGAAGATACTCATAGTAGATTCAAAACATAGGTCAAGTTTAAATAAACAAACTTTGGGCAATTGGTTAGCTGTTTATTTTATCATCTGAAGCCATTCTACGGCCGTTTTCCTCTTGAAAATTTTACAGAAATGATAGGACGCTTTTAGGTAATGGCACTCCTGACTTTGCATACTAGCTTTTCTGATGTGTTGTGTGATAAGTGCTTGGTTTTATGACATGTATGATGATATAAAATTGTTCAGATTAATTCTGTTATTATCGTTTGGGCACAGCTTCCTGAAGTTCTGACTTTTATTCTCTGTAAATGCAATGGATAGTATTAATGTCACGATTTCATTCGTGTTATATATGAGGAATTCTTATTGGCCAAAAGTGATGTTTTGTGACGTTCCTCTTTGCAAGTAGGTCCACAGTTTCCTTATGTATTTGCCAGCAGGACATTTTATCTGTAACAGGAAGACATCTGTATTGTTTCAATAGCTTCAGATACTAGTTGAATATAATGATTCGTTCCCATAATCCATTCTTGATTTTCTAATTTTTGTGAGACGTTACTTGAATCTTCTTCTCTCCTAGATACACAGGATGGCCAGAAATAGTCTGAAAAGTTTGTAAAGGTCTTGCAGCATAGGTTGTGCTGAGAAATAATTGTTGAAAAATTCAATACGACGGGCCGTTTCTGAGTTACTTAGCACTGAAGTTAGCCAATCAGGCCGTTTCACATGCAGATTCAAGCGGCCCGCCAGAAACGGTGTCGCTAAACATGTTCTTAGTTTGGTATTTTAACACCGAAAACGAGATCGATATAAAAATTCGACATGTGTCTGTAATAAGAATCGAAGCCAAGCTAAAGGCTCAACAGTCTCATACGCTGTCGTCTATGCTGTGAGAACAACTGGCACTAGTTGTATCTGATTAACCGCTTGAATTTTCTTGCGAAACTGCCTGAATGGCTAACTTCGATTATAATTAACTCGGAAACGGCCCAACGCATCGAATTTTTTAACCATTTTTCTCAGTACAACCTAGCCTGCAATACCCTCACAAAATTTTCAAGCTGTTTTTGACCACCTGTATAGCGGTATTTCATTTATCTTGAAGACTTCCATAGAAGAGATATGATAAGCGTAGGCTATAGAATCTTCCGTATCCAAGCCATCGTTGTATGCACAGTCATATTGGTGCCACCAATCATCAATGTTTTTCCTTGCCTCTTGGTAGGCAGATCCTTTTTTTATGTCTTTTGTCATAAAAATGACGATATCGACATGCAACTAAATGCTATCCTCGAGAATCATTGGAGTCATGAGCCGCCATTTCACACAACTTCTTACTGGCAAATATGACCAACAGTATGTACATACATAGGTTGCCACACTCTCAAGAGTTGCTCACTGTTTCACTTATTATTATATCATTGGACTCTATCGAAAGTCGTAGTAAGTACATGTCTGGTAAGAATTGTCGTCCTTATCTCTAACTATATTTTTTTCAGCTTCAGCTAGCAGTGCTAAGAACTGGATGTTGATTTCATTCACGAAGAGCTATTCAAATGGCCCTGCATTGAGCAATACGTAATTTATTTCACACTTAATTTGGAGCATTTACCTGTTTTACACAAGCATAATAAAAAACTGGAAAGATCATTTTACTGTATAAAATCCGAAAATGTGACCGGTGTGTTCATAATTCAATATACTGGTGTGTTAGAAAGAAATATATTCTTGCATTTTCCGTCTAGTCTTTCTTTCTACGTGGCTCCCACATGTAAGTCTACTATATTAACTAGAGGTCTAAAAAAGTATGAATATAATTAATAGGTAATTGTACGCCCTAAGTAGCAGTTTCTACTAGACCTGGCTTCTTTTCTTCATTGTAAAAAATAACTGTTACTGACTTTTTATGGGTGCACAGTGAGTCCATAAACCATATTACACAATGAGATTGTATAAGTGGCATCATTCTACTATGTCTTTGTGATCCAGAATCATGTTTTCGTGTATAAAGATGTATGTCGTCCGCATGTTCACAAAGCTATAATACTTGTGCTGCATTTGTTTTCTGTATTGGTAACATAAGAAGCACTCAGTGTTGGACTTAGTATTCCTCATACATTGCATTATTCTGTTTACGAATGTACACAGTGTGACAACACAGTTATCCATTTATATATTGTAACCTCTCAACAGAAAAATTATATAATAACCTCCCAACAGTAAAAAATATAATTCTATAATTCACATTCAGCGTAACCTCTCACAGATAAATTCTGTAACCTTGGAACAATAAAATGTGACTAATCTCACAATAAAATTGTGGCTCACTTATAACCTTTCAATATTTGACTGTGAATTTAAACTGATAAATTTTGGACATCAGCAGTGCTGCGTCATGGCCCTGAAAGATCATACTGAATAAATTGAAAATTCTTACCTCAATCAAGTCGCCAGATAACGCATATATATCTGCTCTTATAATAAATTTTTCTGGCACAGCCCAGTGCAATGCTGGGCAATAGATTTGTCATGTATAAAAGGAAACAACTGATTTTTCTTTACAATAATCGGGATGACCATGGATTGGGGAAATTAGTAAATTCTCTAAATTGAAATGAATGATTGTCAAAAGTTATTTTTATGAGAAAGATTATTATTAAGAGATTTTTTTAAAACATTTACATGGGACTTGTTATAACAATACTACATATGCACGAGCTGCTTTTACCTTATATTACAACGCTCAGGCTCTGCCTTCGCTCCCCACGACTGGCCCAGCCAACACGATACACCAGACTGCTCGCTACTACTACTTACTCCTACTGCTACACAGTTCCTACTGCTGACAACGCTGCTCTCTGGTCTGAGATTCTCTTATAGCTTACATATCACAAGCAGCATGTGAGCAATCATTGAAATTACATCTGCTCAAGTGCACTAGCAACAAATTCCTTAATCATGGACCTCTTACATAACCCTCCACTGGGGGGCGGGGCAAAAATTTGGCAGCAATGGTGAGTCAATTGGACTTGCCATGAGCAACAAATTTTTCTGTAATCTATTTAGTTTACTAAGTCTACAGTCACAGAGTATATACATATATATAACATTATTGATAAATAATATAAGTACAGAACAGATTAAGAAATGAAATAGAGTGCACACGCACTGAGTACAGAATATATTAAGAAATGACAAAGTGTATATGCAATGAGTACAAAATATATTAACAAATGTCATAAAGTGTACACACACTGTAAAATGTTTTAGTATTTTGTACAAGAACTGAATACATTAAGAAGTGAAATAAAGTGCATAAGCACTGTAAAAGTCTTTAGCATTTTTTACAAGAAGGAAACAAAGCCAAACATATAATTGCAGCATCCAAGAAGAAATCGTGGGAAGACTTTGGAAACAGGTTGGAGACTATGGGTCAAGCTGCTGGAAAACCATTCTGGAGTGTAATTAGCAGTCTTCGAAAGGGAGGTAAGAAGGAAATGACAAGTATTTTGGACAGGTCAGGAAAACTGCTGGTGAATCCTGTGGATGCCTTGGGCAGATGGAGGGAATATTTTGAAGAATTGCTCAATGTAGGTGAAAATGCGATCAGTAATGTTTCAGATTTCGAGGTAGAATGGGATAGGAATGATGATGGAAATAGGATCACATTTGAGGAAGTGGAAAAAATGGTCAATAGATTGCAGTGCAGTGGGGTGGATGAAATTAAGTCGGAACTCATCAAATACAGTGGAATGTCAGGTCTTAAATGGCTACACAGGATAATTGAAATGGCCTGGGAGTCGGGACAGGTTCCATCAGACTGGACAAAAGCAGTAATCACACCAGTCTTTAAACATGGAAACAGAAAAGATTGTAACAACTACAGAGGTATCTGTTTAATCAGTGTTGTGGGTAAAATCTTCTCAGGTATTGTTGAAAGGAAAGTGCGAGTATTAGTTGAGGACCAATTGGATGAAAATCAGTGTGGGTTTAGGCCTCTTAGAGGTTGTCAGGACCAGATCTTTAGCTTACGGCAAATAATGGAGAAGTGTTATGAGTGGAACAGGGAATTGTATCTATGCTTTATAGATCTAGAAAAGGCATATGACTGGGTTCCTAGGAGGAAGTTATTGTCTGTTCTACAAGATTATGGAATAGGAGGCAAACTTTTGCAAGCACTTAAAGGTCTTTACATGGATAGTCAGGCAGCAGTTAGAGTTGACGGTAAATTGAGTTCATGGTTCAGAGTAGTTTCAGGGGTAAGACAAGGCTGCAACCTGTCTCCCCTCTTGTTCATATTATTTATGGATCATATGTTGAAAACAATAGACTGGCTGGGTGAGATTAAGATATGTGAACACAAAATAAGCAGTCTTGCATATGCGGATGACTTAGTTGTGATGGCAGATTCGATTGAAAGTTTGCAAAGTAATATTTCAGAGCTAGATCAGAAATGTAAGGACTATGGTATGAAGATTAGCATCTCCAAAACGGAAGTAATGTCAGTGAGAAATAAATATAAACGGATTGAGTGCCAGATAGGAGAAACAAAGTTAGAACAGGTGGACGGTTTCAAGTACTTAGGATGCATATTCTCACAGGATGGCAACACAGTGAAAGAACTGGAAGCGAGGTGTAGCAAAGCTAATGCAGTGAGCTTTCATCGCGAACATTTTTAGGTTAGGCTTTACCGTGACTGTTACTGACATTAAATGAAACAACAAGTTTACTGTTACCAGTCACCGTTTTATTTTTTCCACGACGCATTTCGAAGGTTTAAACCTCCATCATCGGGTGGATTTACATTAGTTAGTATTACATATGTGTGTATGTTGTGTTACGAAATTTGGAGGAACTTGTGGCACTGCCTAGTGGAGAAACAAGACACTATTTCAGAATATGGTTTTGGATAACTTTTGACAAAAAATTAAACTGATATTTAATGGTAAACTTTAATAAGTAAACTAGAGTACCTCCAGTGGTCACAGGTTCCTTTTTCTGTCATAACACTTCACATGTATACTGCCACATTTGTAAACAAATATGGCGTCTGGAATCAGCTGGGTGCAAGGTTCGTACAGCAGAAGAGAAGACATAATCGCAAAGTGCAAAGAATATACATTGTAACAACATTATTACAGAATAATCGTTTAAACCGTTTGGAGGTGTTTGTTTTGAAGTGTCAAATATAGTGTGTGTACTTCAGGTGGTATATAAATCCAATTTTGAAAGGTTAAAACAGCTAAACATTCGTACTCGTTTATGCAATCAGGTGAAATGTTAAAATGGCTTAAACTTCATACTTGCTAATAACAATTAGGTAAAATGTTATAGGCTTCAATTACAATGATCATATTGGCTACAGCAGTAAAATCATACATGGATGACACTCTTTGAAGAAAGAGAGAGAGAGAGAGAGAGAGAGAGAGAGAGAGAGAGAGAGAGGAAGGAGTGATTATATGAGAGCAAACACAACATACACACATATGTAATACTAACTAATGTAAATCCACCCGATGATGGAGGTTTAAACCTTCGAAACGCGTCGTGGAAAAAATAAAACTGTGACTGGTAACAGTAAACTTGTTGTTTCATTTAATAATGCAGTGAGCGCTCAGCTACGGTCTACTCTCTTCTGCAAGAAGGAAGTCAGTACCAAGACTAAGTTATCTGTGCACCGTTCAATCTTTTGACCAACTTTGTTGTATGGGAGCGAAAGCTGGGTGGATTCAGGTTACCTTATCAACAAGGTTGAGGTTACGGATATGAAAGTAGCTACGATGATTGCAGGTACTAGTAGATGGGAACAATGGCAGGAGGGTGTCCACAATGAGGAAATCAAAGAAAAACTGGGAATGAACTCTATAGATATAGCAGTCAGGGCGAACAGGCTTAGATGGTGGGGTCATGTTACACGCATGGGAGAAGCAAGGTTACCCAAGAGACTCATGGATTCAGCAGTAGAGGGTAGGAGGAGTCGGGGCAGACCGAGGAGAAGGTACCTGGATTCGGTTAAGAATGATTTTGAAGTAATAGGTTTAACGTCAGAAGAGGCACCAATGTTAGCACTGAATAGGGGATCATGGAGGAACTGTATAAGGGGGGCTATGCTCCAGACTGAACGCTGAAAGGCATAATCAGTCTTAAATGATGATGATGATGAGTAAATACATTAAGAAATGAAATAAAGTGCACAAACACTGTAAAACTCTTTAGCATTTTTACATGAATTAGACATATGAAGGGGTGAAATTAAGTGCACACGCACTGTATATGTCTTTATTAATTTACAAGAATTTAAATGCACTGTATAAGTCTTTAGCATTTTACAAGAACTAGGAAAGGAATGGGAAAGATAGCATCATGGTTATAGCACAGTGGGTTGCATGTAGCTTCACTGAAAGTCCATATCTTTCTACAGAAGCCCAGCACCAAGTGATACAATCTGAAGTTCTCTTCCTGAAGTATTTATCAGTGTAGCCAAGACACTGAAATGTTGCATTAATATTGTATGTTATCATTTTGGTAGTACATTAGGTACACCAAACAGTAGGACCATAATAACATCTCCATCGTTCAAGGTGGTGGACAGCTTGGTATGTCAACACCACATTCTTGTAGAATCCATACTCTCACATCAACGTAGAACTAGTGCAAAAACCAAATATAGTTCTCCATCATCATGAGGATGGACAGGGCATACGGATATTGCAGTAATTGCTGGTAATTAAGTCAGAAGGTGAAGGATACATTAAATCTTATGCTAGTCACCATTCAGAATTACACTAGTGTATCAACTGATCTGAATAATTATTGGCATTCATTGGCTATTTACACAGCATTTAAGTAGTATGTATAGAGTATTACAGAACATTATTCATAAGTCATCTCAATACAGTAATTATGGGCATGGCATTTATACAGAAGTCCTCTTATTACAGTAATCATTGGCATCATAAGTCATCTCATTACAGTGATTATTGGCTCTCATTGGCCAGTTACAAAGCACTTTTTATGCATTATTCATATGTCATCATTCAAAACAAGAGTTAATTATTGGCATAGCATTTATGCATAAGTCCTCTTATTACAGTAATCATTGGCATCATAAGTCATCTCATTACAGTAATTATTGGCTCTCATTGGCCAGTTACAAAGCACTTTTTATGCATTATTCATATGTCATCATTCAAAACAAGAGTTAATTATTGGCATAGCATTTATGCATAAGTCATCATATTACAGTAATCATTGGCATCATAAGTCATCTCATTACAGTAATTATTGGCATAGCATTTATACATAAGTCATCTTGTTACAGTAATCAGTGGCATAGTATTTATAGAGTATAACAAAATATTATTTACAGAAATTATTGGCATAGCATTTATGGATAAGTTATCTCATTACAGTAATTATTACAGAACATTATTCATAAGTCATCTAATTACTGTAATTAATGGCATAGCATATTCTTAACTTATCTCATTACAGTAATTATTGGCATCATGTCATCTCATTACAGTTTACAGTAATCATTGGCATTTCATTTATGAATAAGTCATCTCCTTACAGTAATCATTGGCACAGCATTTATAGAGTATAACAAAACATCATTCATAATTCATCTCATTACAGTAATTATTGGCATCATGTCATCTCATTACAGCAATCACTGGTATAGCGGTTATGCATTATTACAAAACATCATTCAGTATTACTCAGAAGTCATCATTCAAAACAAGAGTTATTGCATGTAGCATCAAATTGTTAGTGTTTATATATGATATCATGCAAATGACATAAGACATATTTAAAAATGTAACACATTGTAACTATTACTCAATGTCTGTAGTCCAATAATACGTAGATGTAATGGATTCAATACATCAGAGAAATTTGCATTATATTTAGGATCAGAAATATATCTTAATATTTTTTTGTGCTAGCAATACATTGTGTTGGGATCGATAGTCAATTACTGGGGCATGAAAATATTTGCTTTTGACTTATTGCTGGAAATTAATAACATCATTCATCATGAGTCAGCTGTAGCAAGGTTATGAAATAAGTAGAGTATATGTGATCACATTCATCACTGATAGACACAACTGGGTAAAAAAATGCAAGTACTAGAACAGATTTAATAATTAACTGCTTATAGCATATTAATATTATGAAAAGCTTCTGCTGGAAAAAATACAAAATGGTTTATTGACCTGAAAGAAAAAATGTATATTATACTGAACAGTAGTAAACTTATATTTAACAGGTAATGAAATGTGTACTTAATATGTATGTACTCTAGCTGTCTTTCCCAAAACATTCAGTCATTATACTATGTGACATAAGGCATACTGTCAAAAGGAACTGCAACAAACACTTAAATAACTACATACCATTTCTTAACTAACAGAAAATATATAAACTTCATCATTATCATCATCTGCAAAGAAAAACTTCATTATTCATATTACCATATTCTTCATACAACTATTCATTATCATTTGTTATCATCTGCAAAAAATAGACACTTCATTATTCATTATTCGTATTACCATTTACTTCATACAACTATTCATAGTATAGAGTTTCTTACTTCTAGCATATTTCATGACTAAAATTAACATGTGTAGTTCTGTCTGACAGCTTGCATAAATCGCCTCGTATTCTGAAAGAAAAATAATTAGTTAAGACTGCTATTATACAGTGTGTACAGTATATTCTTGTTAATGCTTGTTAATTCTGATCCATTTACTCTTCATGACAAGGTATTGCATTTTCTTTTCTTCCATTCCGAAGGTGAAATTTCCATTTCATAGTAAACCACTGTGGTTTGTTTAATTTATTTCTTTTACACGGTATTTCTTTCTGAAAACGATGAATATGGATTAATATCTTGCATTTAAATCATATACTCATTAACAAAAACTTGTTTCTAGTGACATAACTAAGCATACAGCTTAGCATGACAGAAAACGTATTAGGTCAATGCACAGTCAATTTTCAAGTGCAAAAATGTACGCACAGTATCATAATGTGGTAAAAAAATGTAGAATGGTCAAGATATTGAGATATCATAAGGCAAAAATGTTAAAGTCAACTGGTGTTTGTTACATCTTAAAGATTTCATAGTGCATACAGAGAAAAATTCTACTTTCGATAGGAAAACAATCATACATACACAAAAAAATGGAAAATGTGCGTGGTCTGATATATAACGACAAGAAAAGCGACCTGCTAACCTTACCTTGCCAGGCACTTGCCAAGAAGAAATATGACCATCGTCAGTAAGTGGTTATATAAATATCTGGAAATGGCATTACAGTGTGATAAATCATAAAGTATGTTCATTCAATAAATGGTTTAATATTGGAAATGTGGTGATTGCCCTTGCTTTTTCTGGTTCTCAAAGTTTCGACATGTACTACGTTGGGGTGAGGAATGCTGCGAATTCTGTATGGACCTGCGTATAGAAGCTCAAATTTACTGCATCTACTTTTTCCTCTGTTGGATAAATAATGTGTGCGTAGTAATATATTCTGTCCAATGTGAATGTCACGGCGTGTACAAATCTGTTTTGCTGACTTCTCCGGCGCTCTGCAGCACGTTTGATGTTGTTGAGCCAATGTCAATTATTTCATGGTGGCGTAGTCGACGAGATGTGGGAAAGGATACTAATTCTTTAATTTTGTTAGGTGGTTCAACATTTTTCAGTATGACAGTCCAAGATAACATAGTAGATTCATTTGGTAAGGAGTTAATTACATCCTGGAATGACAGTATGTGTGTATCCCAATCAATATGTTTTTTATGGCAGTATATTCTCCATAGTTTACCAATTTCTTTCATCAGTCGTTATGAAGGGTTCGATGAAGCTTGATGCCTGGATATATAGATCGGAGAAATGTTTCTAGCTCGTAACATAGTGTCCATATTACAGATCGAAGTTGTGGTCCATTGTCAGAAATTACTTTCAATACATTACCTACATGAAATAAAAAAATGTTTTACAAATGCATTCGAAATAGATTTAGCAGTAGCTTTGCGTAACGGAGTGAAGGAAACAAATTTCGAAGTGAGTTCAACAGCGACAAAGTTGTAACAAAAACCTCTGTTAGATCTGGGAATCGAACCAAAAATGTCTACAGCGGCCATGCGTCTCAATTAAACGGGAACAATGGGATGTAACGGAGGAATATGTGAAGTCGTGTCTGATTTAGCTTTCTGGCAGATTTTACATGACGCTAAAACTCGTCTTGTTGGCAAAAAAAAGTTCTGTCTCAGTATAAGAAAACATTTTCTGGCTCCATAATGTGCGTAACTTAAATGAGTACACCAAATTAATTAGTTAACAAGTTCGTCAGGAATGCATACTAACCAGTTGTTGCTGTCAGGGTGAGAGCGGCGAAACAGAATGTTATTACGTACAGTGTAATGCTTTCTAATGTTAACGTTATTCCTATCTTGCCAAAGGTGTTTAATTTCTTTCCATACGTTGTCTTTGCTTTGCTCTTGTGCTATGTCTCGTAATGATGATGAAATGAAATTTTCGAATGCAACTTGTTGAATATACATGACGCTAAAATTTGCTTGGCGGAAGTTGGTTGCGATGTCTTGCTGATTGCTGCTGAGAGAACGGGATAGTGCGTCTGCTACAATATTTTGTGTACCGGGAATCTGAACAATTGTAAAATTAAATTCCTGTAAATAAAGTTTCCATCTGCTTAATCTGTCATGTGTAAATTTAGCGGAAAGTAAAAACTGTATAGCTCTATGATCGGTGTAAACGGTAGTATGTCTTCCATAAAGAAAATGCCTAGATATGGTAAATGCCCATACAACACATAATGTTTCAAGTTCTGTAACAGAATAATTGCGTTCAGCAGGTGACAGAATGCGACTTGCAAAGGCGATGTTTTTAATTACTGTATTACCGTCTTCTTCAAATTCCTGAAAAATGTGTACGCCTAAAGCTGTGTTAGAACTGTCGGTGGCAATGGAAAAATTTCTGGTAGGATCTGGGCGTGATAAAAGTGGTGCGTTCAACGAGGCATGTTTCAGATTAACAAACTCAGACTGTGCTTGGCTATCCCGGGACCAAATAGCGTTTTTACCTGTCAGTTGGCATAATCTAGGGGTGTCTAAAGCAGAGTAATGAATAAATTTACGGAAAAAGTTAATTAATCCCAGAAAGCTGCGTAGTTGTTTCTTTGTTGTTGGAACAGTAATGTCACGTAAAACTTGTTTTTTACCGGGTCAGGAGCAATGCCTTCTGCTGAAATTACATGTCCAAGAAATTTTATACAAGTTTTGCCAAAGTATGATTTGCTAAGATTAACTGTGAGTCCTTGTGCACGAAAAGTTTGCAACTGTTGTTCCAGAATCAAATTGTGTTCAGACCAGTTAGCTTCTGCAATAAGGATGTCGTCTACATATGTTGTGATTCTGTCTTTAAGTTCTGTCGGAAGTATACTATTCAAACCGCGAATAAATGCTGCTGAAGAAATCGTTAAACCGAACAGTAAATTGCAAAATTGATAACAGTCACCAAAACAGTGAAATGCTGTGTACTTTCTGCAGTTCGGATGGAGCTGAATTTGCCAAAATCCCGATTTCAAATCTAATGTGGAATAAACAGCAGTACCATGAAATTTCTGTAGAAATTCTTCTAGTGTCTGTGGGCGATCTGTTTCATTAATAATAATGTCGTTGACATGACGCGAATCAAGCACGAGTCGAAGTGAATCATCCTTTTTCTTAACACTATGGAGCGGGTTTATGTACGGACTAACTGCCGGTTCAATAATACCTTGGTCAAGCATCGCTTGCAATTCTTTCTTAACTTGTTCTCTGTGAATATAAGGAATAGGATAATGTTTGGCTTTAAATGTGTCGTGCTGTTTAACTTGAAATTCATACACAAAACCGGATATAGTACCAGGGATATTGTAAAAAACTGGAGCTTGCTGTAAAAGAATTTTGCGTAGTTCTGTACGTTCGTCGTCTGTATTTGCACTGCTCTGTTTAACTTTATCAAAAATCATTTGCATAACGTCATAGTCGGCTTCGTCTGGTGGATTATGGTAGTGAACATACGTATGTGTGAACAATGTGGAATGACAGTCTTATGTTACGTGATGCAGAAATGACCTCTGTTCGATTAATTGCTTGTTCTTCTGCAGATAAAGCGTGCTGAAATTCTAATGCCAGTTGTACATTCTCATCCTTTAACATTAAATAGGAATTTTGGAAGTCAATAATTGCGTCATGTTGTACCAAAAAATTCTTACCTAAAATAAAGTCTGTGTGTCAAAAGTATTGTTTACGTTGCTGGAAGATGCAACCTGTACTGTATCTAGTCAAATTCTTTCTGACGTACTGTTAGTTGCGGGAGGACGCTGTGGCATTTCAACTGTTTGTACTGTTCTGTTATTTCGTCCTGACGTATTTGGTTCGGGATGATACCGACTGTCTGGTTCATGCATAATAATCTGTTGTTGTGGTTGACTCTGCTGCTGATAAGACCTACTGTTATTAAATGTACGCTGAAAACTGTGCTCATTAGTTTTACGTCTGTCATGATGGTCATTCCTATACGGAGCGTTGCGCTAAGAGTTGAAATGATGTGTTTTCCGTACATACTGATTTCCTTGTTACTGTGCGTTACTATTTGGTGGGGCCGACGCTATACGTGTAGGCGGCGGAACATTAAAGCTTGGTTGACCTTGCACATTACATTATCGGTTAGGTATGCTAACCGGCTGGTTTTTTTGTTGTTGTGGGGAAAAACCTCTATTGTTACTAAAATGTGTTTCCTGTTGCTGATAATTTTGACGATACTGATAATCAAAATTTTGTCTGTTATTAAAGTTCTGGTGGTTGTCATTCCTGGAGCGTCTATCACCTTTGCTAGTAAAATAGCGTGGCTTCTCGTAATTACTGTATGCTTCTTGGCCTTGGTTATGATGTGAAAAATTTTTGTTTATGAAAGAATAGTCTGATTGCTGAACTTCCAAAAGCTGTAGCAGATCTCTAAATGCCGAAATATTTTCTTTCTGCTGTCCTGTTAAAAGTGATACTCTTAACGATCGTGGTAATTTAGAAATACGTAACTGGATAAGTGCAGATTCATTGTATGGCTCGCATAAGTATTGGTTTTGTTGTACCATGTGTTTTTGCATTTTGCGTGCGTTTTTGTTCAATTTCTTAACGTCTGCTTTAATGGCATCAGGATCTTGTATTAATTCCAACTTTTCAAGTCTGCTGTTCATTGTCTGAAAATCTAATGTGTGTGTGTCTGTTTTTGTTCTAAGATCGGAGATTTCATCATGCATTTCGGTGTTCAACTGTTTGATTTTTATCTTCCTGTCTCTGTGCAGTAATTGTGTTCATGACTTGTTTCTTTACTTTATTTTGTTCCTGTGTAAATTTACGGTAACGCGTTTTACTGTTTTGTAGGTGGTGATTAAAACGTTCGTCAATTTGGCTGTTCTGCTGGTCAAACTTCTTGTCTACTTTCGCATCCACTGTGCGTGAAAGTTCTGCTGACATTAATTTACACTCATTGCGTAACTGTGTTGCGTTTTCTGAACATTGTTTAGCAACTGCACTAGTTTCATCTCTTAGTAATTTCGTTGTGGCTGCATGTGTATTACTTAATTCTTGTGCAACAGATCTAATTTCTTCACTACTATTCCTAGCACAAGCCTTAATTTCCTCACGTAATTATTCTTTAGTATCATGACATTGCATGGCAACGGCTGTAATCTGTTCACTAAGGTGTTTGTAATGTCAAACTGGACAGCGTTCATTGTAACGGAACGTGCCGCGTCATCAATTGTTACATTTAGTCTGGACATAATTGAATTTGTTTGCTCGTCATTAGGATCAAAATCATTACTAGTGGTCGGAATGCACTGATTATCTGTAATTAGAGGATTATCACTATTACACTGAGTGTCGCTAATATTATCAGTCAAGTTATTCGAGTCGGCTTTTTCGCTCATTGCACATCGCGATGTACTGTTAGCAGTTTATCGCGGTATTTTCACAAATCAAAGTTAAGCACAAAATCAAACAAAGACAAAGCAAAACTGGAACACATACAATAACAACAAAGAGCAATAAATTGCCGCTGATCTGTGAAAGAAGGAGTGACACATTAGTAAATTCGTTGCGCCAAATGCAAACTACAATTAACATGGGTAAATAAGAGCAGATATATAACTGACTACTTCTCAGAAATTCACAAAAATACGATCCTGGCCAGTTGTCGACAAGTGCAACCTCCCAACAGAAAAATTCCGAAACCTCCCTACAGAAAAAATATAATTATTTATATCATTCACATTCACAGTAACACAGTTGAAATACCTCCCAACAGTAAAAAATAATTATATCATTCACTTTTAGTGTAACCTTCCCACAGATAATAAACATGTATAATAACCTCCCAATAGTAAAAAATATAATTCTATAATTCACATTCTGCGTAACCTCCCACAGATAAATTCCGTAACCTTGGAACAATAAAATGTGACTAACCTCACAATAAAATTGCGACTCACTTATAACTTTTCAATATTTGACTGTGAATTTAAACTGGTAAATTTTGGACATCAGCAGTGCTGCGTCATGGTCCTGAAAGATCATACTGAATAATTTGAAAATTCTTACCTCAATCATGTCGCCGGATAACGCATATATATCTGCTCTTATAATAAATTTTTCTGGCACAGCCCAGTGCAATGCTGGGCGATAGATTTGTCATGTATAAAAGGAAACAACTGATTTTCCTTTACAATAATCGGGTTGACCATGCATTGGGGAAATTAGTAAATTCTTTAAATTGAAATGAATGATTGTCAAAAGTTACTTTTTATGAGAAAGATTATTATTAAGAGATTTTTTAAAAACATTTACATGGGACTTGATATAACAATACTACATATGCGCGAGCTGCTTTTACCTTATACTACAACGCTCAGGCTCTGCCATCGCTCCCCACGACCGGCCCAGCCAACTCGATACACCAGACTGCTCGCTAGCAACAACTTACTCCTACTGCTGCACAGTTCCTACTGCATACAACACTGCTCTCTGGTCTGAGATTCCCTTATAGCTTACATATCGCAAGCAGCGCGTGAGCAATCCATCGAAATTACATCTGTTCGAGTGCGCTAGCAACAAATTACTTACTCATGGACCTCTTACAATATTGTATAAATAATTTTAGAATATTAGATCTTTCTGGATCAACATTGATATGGTGACTTGTCATAAGCCCCTGATGTGTCTTGGAATACGGCAGTTAGATATCTATTTAGTAAATATGCTCTTTCTATATCTGTAGTCAGTATTGTGATATCAAGAATGAATATAGATTTACAGATGCCAAACTGTGTTTGCAGTGATTGTCGATTGAGTTTTAGCCACCATTCTAGGCGTTGTTTTAACGGTCGTTCCGGAGTTTTAGTCATGGTGGACAAAAATGTAATTGACCTACATTGTGTTGCCTAGACAGGTTCCCGCTTCTAGAATTGGCACAATGATTTGCGTCGTCCTATCTTGTGGAATGGCTCCTTTCATCAGGATAGCGCTGGAAAGCTCATCGAGACATCATGTGCATATTGACTGGGACAGCACAACGAATTTGATCGTAAACCAATACTGCATCAGATGACAGCTTCAAAACGTTTTTCCGTTCCTCGATCGTAAACGGTTTAATTAGAGTGCTATTAGATTCCTCTGTGTTATAACATAATGTGAAGATAATTATTTTATTCTTCCAGTACTGCAGGGGTGGATATAATATCAGCATTTGGACAATAATGTTCTTTGGCGTCCTAAGAGGCAATGTCTTCATCTACATCCACACCTTGCAAACCACTGAGATGAGCATGGCAGAGCGTACTTACCATTGTATAATTTGTTAGGGCTTCTTCTCGTTCCAGTCACTATGGACCTTGGGATGAATGATTGATTAGACACGTCTGTATACGCTGTTATTCATCTTATCTTGTCCTTGCAAGCCTATGAGAGTGATACGTAAGGGATTGTAATATAATCGTAGGTTTCTCACTTAAAGTTGGTGGCTTCTAGCTCTCCAGTCTTCCAAACTTACAGTCAAGCAATATCATTTCCAGTGCTCCTTTTGAGAAATCTTCTGGTGATTGCATACAAGTTGTTGTAAGCTAAGGGAATTTTCCAAGTAGGGAAATGTCTGTATTTTCTTTGCAACCAGTCCAGAGCACTCATAGTCCCTCAAAGACACCCGATTCCATCTGGTAGTTGTTTGTAATTTTTTCTGTGGGACAGTTGATTTAATAAGATGATTAAAAAAGATATAGCTTTCTGTCATTGATCAGAAGTTAGGTATCAGAATGTGTGATATGGGATCAGTTATCTTACTGCATATTTTACAGGCTGCATTTTTAATATTCCAGTTGTTGGCTGGTTTGATATTAGTGGCTGAATACTGAGAAAGGCTTTGTAAGGTATCAGGCAAATCCAACACCTTCCATGAAAACCCTGACATGATAAGCAAATACAGTAGTATGTCACATAGCTCCGAATAAATCGTGACATTAAATTAACCAAAGTAATACGATCAACGAGTGGGCAAATGGAATACCACAGACTAACACAAGAATGCCTAAATGCATGTCATACCTTCCCACCATGAGACAGACGCAGTTCCGAGGGGAGAAACGAGAACAGAACCCGAGAGCAGAACCGTGTTAAGCTGGAAAGCCCTACGATAAGGGACGGACACCCACGTCGCCCCACCCCCAGCCCATCGTAAAAGCTACAGCCCTCCAGAAGAACAGTATAGATCTTACGATAACGCAAAAAGGCCTACCCCAGCCGCAAGTTTTAGCGTGAGACTTTTTCGCGTCTCTGTTACGTCAGGACCACCCCCCGGCCCATGTTAAAAGATAGAGCCCTCCAGAAGAACAGTATAGATCTTACGATAACACTAAAAGGACCACACCAGCTGCAAGTTTTAGCGTGAGACTTTTTCGCGTCTCTGTTACATTGCAAACTTTAAAAACATTGATCCACCACGAAAAGTATAACGTTTCTCATTGGATAGACAGAATTTTTGTAGGTGGAGCTTAAGGTTAACATTGAGACCCTGAATGGTCAGATGAAAACACAGCCAGATAGTTTTTTTTTTAACCAACTTCGGTAAATTATAGTAAGGAGAAGTTAAGGGAGAGTTGCTTCCGAGACGGCGAGGTGAGCGGAGCTGTGCTGCCCGTCGCCCCCAGACGAACACCGACAAGGTAATGAACGCACGCGATGCCGCATAACAGCGTATAAAGCTTCACTCATAACTGCAGAAGTCTCATCTGTTACACCCCCTTTTTGCGTAATACTTGTGTAGATCGTCAATTAAAGCTCATGGTGTTCACATTGGCCACTTGAAGATAAAATCTGAAACGCGATGATTTTTCTGTTATATAGTTACTGAGAAGCCACATCAGCCACTGTAATTTACGACAAGTTAGATAAGTAATTAAAGATAATTGAGGGTCACTGTAGACCATTTTGATAGTTTTCTCTTTTGTGAAACTTAATTTAAACCTAGATTATAGATGTGATATGGCATAGGTCATCCTTCGATCCATTGTAGAACTTGGAAACCCATTCAGGGAATATTCGTTCACATTTTTGTTGAACGCAGTTGGTTTTTACCATCCTGTATTAAAACATTTCCTTTTATCAATAGTGCAATTCATAAACAATGTTTTGTGAGTAGAATAAAATTTCCAATGGTAAACTTAACTGCTTTTTCGACGTTATTATACCAGCTAACTAAAAATAGGAAAGCCTTGAACCCCTTCCACTAAATTTAGTTAGTATTAAGATTCTTTTACAAGGAGTGCAGTGGAGCTGACGCTGAAATCATTAAGTATTTGGTTATATCATCGCTAGTCTCACTGAACTCTTCTGAACTCTACATGCCATGTGTGGTCTGGCGTCTCCTTACCAGCAACAGGTCCCAGGTTGAAACTAGTCAATTCCCTAAAAAACACGCTCAGAGCGTCGTTGCGCGAAAGTGGTAGGGAGACACGATATGGAACAAACAGACACCACGCAGAATGTTAGAGCTTGTGATGTTGACTGCTAAGTGATCAGTCCCCATTAGATAAGGGATTACTTTCCACTTAAAGTCCATGGAAATATTTGCTGAACGTTGCGTCAAATATACAGATGAAGCTACATTTCCTGGTGCTGGACATATAGTTGGTGATCTATCGTTTAAAATAATGAAGTTGAATTCATCTATCTAGAGGTTGAAAATAGCGCTACAGTTGTAAGGTTCTTTTATTTAGAACACGACCGGTTTCGGTATCATAAATGCTCATCTTCAGGTGTCGTACCTGTCATCTGACACCTGAAGATGGGCGTATGAGAACCCGAAACCAGCTGTGTTCTTAATATAAGAACCTTACAACTGTAGTAGTATTTTCAACCTCTAGTATAATGCTCAGTTGCGGATGTTCCTCCGACAGGATTGTTTGTATTATATCTAATATGCACTCTCCCACAATCTGTCATGTGCTTAAAATCTCTGCAAAAATAAAGTATTTTCAGTTGTCGGGTAAATGTATCTCAGCGTAAGTGTATCTCATTCTGGTGGAGGAATAACGGTTTTCGTTTCCAGTAGATGGATGTGAGTAATATGTCCTGGTATGGAGATGTTATTGTGACTGCTTTTTTGGGGTTAATCTCTCTTCTGACTGGTTTGATGAGGCCCGCCACTATTTCATCTTTTATGTTAATCACTTCATCTCAAAGTAGCACTCAGATCAAACGTCCTTAATTATTTGTTGGACATATTCCAGTCTCGATCTCCCCTTACAGTGTTTACCTCGCATCTCCCTCTATTACCATGGGAGCTATTCTCTGGCCTCTTAACATATGTCCTATCATCCTGTCCCTTCGTCTTGTCTGTGTTTTCCCCATATTTATGTCCTCACCCATTCTGTGGAGAAGCCCCCTCATTGAAACTTCCTGGCAGATTAAAACTGTGTGCCCGACCGAGACTCGAACTCGGAACCTTTGCCATTCGCGGGCAAGTGCTCTACCATCTGAGCTACCGAAGCACGACTCACGCCCGGTACTCACAGCTTTACTTCTGCCAGTATCTCGTCTCCTACCTTCCAAACTTTACAGAAGCTCTCCTGCGAACCTAGCAGAACTAGCACTCCTGAAAGAAAGGATATTGCGGAGACATGGCTTAGCCACAGCCTGGGGGATGTTTCCATTAGCCACAGCCTGGGGGATGTTTCCATCTCATTCTAGCCCCCTCATTTCTTATCTGATCAGTCCATCTGACTGCTACCGTCTGAAAATTTAGAATATCTTTGTGGAGAATTTCTACCGGTATAAAGTGAACTACACTTTGAATTTTTCTATCATCCTTGTATGTCGATATACACGCTATTCTCGAAAATTAACAGAAGTTTTGGGTTTATACCAGGTTTCTGAGTTTCTTTGCTTGCTTTAGGTTAATGGTCTGCCATTTTATTTGAATCTGGAGGCAGAATCAGTTCCGTCTGTAGATGATACAGGCATTGTTGTGAAACAGAGGAAAGAAGTATCAGCACAGAAAATAATAAATCATGCTTTTGTGAAAGTTACTGACTAGTACTGTACAAACATGTTATCTTTGAACTCTGAATAAACACAGCTCAGCCAGTCTTGTGCTGTCAAAAGTATCCCACCCCCTTTAACCCAGTATGCCAACAAGAAAAAAATCAACAAGGAAGAAAGTTCTAAGTTCTTAAGTGTGCGTATTGACGAAAACAAAAACTGGAAAAACTGTGTTGTAGTAGACCTGCTAAAATAGTCGAACCACTGATCTAGCGAGTCTGCTATATGGTTGAACCACTGGTTTAGCAGATCTACTAAGCGATTTTTCCGGTGACCTGGAGGTAATCATCCCTTGAGGGGTAAAATGTAATTTTTTGAGGGAAAAACAAAAACGTCCAATTATGTTTTGGTTACGAAACTAAATTATTTTTAAAAGATCACTACCATTATCACTATTTTGTAAGAGCGTGATACTGATTACAAAAGTCACCAATAAAAAACTTTTCGAAACACTGAATACTAGCATTAATGCGTGACACAATGTTGTGGAGGTTACTGCTTGCGAAACGAATGTATGAACAACATCTAACCAACCGCGAACAATTGTGGCCCAGCGACATGGCACGTTGTAATTCATAAGAATCCCGCCGTTGCCCGGGAACATGAAGTCTATGAATGGCTCAAAGACCTTGTAAAAAATAACTAGACTCACTGATGGCGCTGCAGTCGCGGGATAATTTGAACCTTCCGCTGGACGCCATTATCGTGGTTGTAGTCTGATGTGTTGTCTAGTATTGTTGTTTATGAAGACCCTGATTCAACGTTGTATATTTGTTGGGGCGTACGTACAGTATTTGTTACTCGTAATCCTACTGTCTGTACGTTCCAATCAAAAGAAGTACAATGGTGAAGAGTTGTGCAGCGATTAATTGTACAATTAAATTCGAGAAAGGAACGAATATTACATTTCACAGGTATGTGAATATATTAAGTTGTTTTGTATGTCAGTGCACTTGCTTAATAAATGTTTTTGTAACACGGTATTAGCATAATGGCTGTGCATCTATTTGCAGCCGGCCGCGGTGGTCGTGCGGTTCTAGCCCTGCAGTCCGGAACCGCGGGACTGCTACGGTCGCAGGTTCGAATCCTGCCTTGGGCATCGATGTGTGTGATGTCCTTAGATTAGGTAGGTTTAAGTAGTTCTAAGTTCTAGGGGACTGATGACCTAAGATGTTAAGTCCCGTAGTGCTCAGACCCATTTGAACCATCTATTTGCAGGTTTCCTTTCTCAAAACCACAGCTGTTACAAAAATGGTTACACGCTGCCAGGAGGCAAGATTTCCGACCGACAGAATACCAGTTTATATGTTCTGATCATTTTGAAGAAAGTTCGCTGATCGATAGTGTTTTCATGGTCTAGATTAGGTTGAAACTTGATAATATGGTCGTGAGTTGCCAAAGCACTATGCCATATATAACGCACTTGTATTGAATAGGATTGGGGAGAAGAGACGTTTGTGGCACAACTTGACCAGAAGAAGGGATCGGTTGGTAGGTCATGTTCTGAGGCATCAAGGGATCACCAATTTAGTATTGGAGGGCAGCGTGGAGGGTAAAAATCGTAGAGGGAGACCAAGAGATGAATACACTAAGCAGATTCAGAAGGATGTAGGTTGCAGCAGGTACTGGGAGATGAAAAAGCTTGCACAGGATAGAGTAGCATGGAGAGCTGCATCAAACCAGTCTCAGGACTGAAGACCACAACAACAACAACTCGTCATAAAATCTTAAGCAAGGTAGAGTCAGAAAATATCTATTAATATAGTGGGCAAATCTTCGAGTATTTTGACGCATTTTGCGTACATCTATCGTAAATGAACTACGAAAAATGCTAGGGGTCCAGTACATAACTTTTAGCTACGGCAGATTCCATGTAGTACGTAAGATAAATTCATAAACAGTGACTAGTTGCTCTTTGTTCATAAATTAAAAAGTATATTGTAGTAACGTATTTAAATGAGGCATTATGTTTGCGACCTAACTCGAGGGAAGGCATTTTATAACCAAAAGCGATGGATAAACATTCGAACTCCGCGCGGCAGTTTATCACTCTAATGGCCGCCGGCCAGCTATTCAATTTGTCCGCCCTTCACAGTCGACCACTCGTGCGGTTGTGGGGGCCTGGAATGGCTTCAGATGGTCTCCGAGTAGCCGGAAATAACCACTTCCAGTCAATAATCGATTCAGTTGGACCAGAGGACCCAGTCCAGCCCATGTAAACACATCCCACATTATGGAACCACTACCAGCCCGCACAGTGCCTTGATGTTAACTTGGGTCCATGACTTCGTGTGGTCTGCGCCACACTTGAACCTTACTATCGGCTCTTACCGGTTGAAATCGGGAATCATCTGACCAGGCCATGGTTTCCGATCATCTAAGGTCCACTCGATGTGGTCACGAGCCCAGGACAGGCGCTGCAGGCGAGCTGTGCTGATAGCAAAAGGCACTCGCGTCGGTCATAGCCCATTAACGCCAAATTTCGCCGCACTGCCCTAACGGGTACATTCGTCATACTTCATGCATTCATTTCTGCGGTTATTTCACGCCGATTTGCTTGCCTGTTAGTAGTGACAGCTCTACGCAGACGCCGTTACTCTCGGTGGTTAAGTGAAGGCCTTCGGCCACTGCGTTGTCCATTATTAGAGATAATGGCTACCTGATTGCACTTTGGGATAATGATGTCAGAAAGGTTTGAAACCACTGTGCTAAAACGTTTAGATTCGGCTACTTTTGGCACCTGAATGATTGCTAGCTTCTGGGAAATAGAAATCAATAAGTTAACAAATTTGCATACTTTCATTCGTTAATGTCTTATGGGATAATGTTCTGTGGTAACTCCCCACCTAGGCAAAAAGTATACATTGCGCAAAAAAAGTAGGAATTAGAATCGTATATGGGGTTCACACACGTATATCTTGCAGGCGTGCTTTTAGGCAGATGGAGCTATTAACAACAGAGCCATAGCACATTCATTCACTTATGAAAGTTTGTACGAACAATCTATCTGAGAGTAACAGAGGTATTCAGAAGTACAACACTAGAAGGAAAAATAACTAGCATTACCCTTTAAAGAATATAACTTTGACACAAAAAAGGGGTGAAATATATAGTATAAAATTCTTGGAAGTCTACCCATGCAAATAAAATATTTAACTAGCAGAAGCATTAAAAAAAAAATAGCTCTGAGCACTATGGGACTTAACATCTGAGGTCATCAGTCCCCTAGAACTTAGAACTACTTAAACCTATCTAACCTAAGGACATCACACACATCCATGCCCGAGGCAGGATTCGAACCTGCGACCGTAGCGGTCGAGCGGTTCTAGACTGTGGCGCCTAGAACCGCTCGGCCAATCCGGTCAGCAGCATTTTCAATGTACATTAAAGATGTTTCTCTCTAACAACTACTAACCACAGGGAAATTTCTGATTAGAAATAATCATTTTTACAGAAAAACCTGTAAATGACTAATACATAGCCATATAAACATTTTTTTATCCGTTATACAGGATATTCCAAGAGGAACGTCCATAAACAGGGATATGACAGGAAGCTCATTCGACGCAAAAAAGTCCAGTAAACAAGGGCTCTAAAATGCATTCCTTAAAAACTATGAGCACTTCATCGTCGATGGTGTGGAACAAGTCTCTTCTACTGCAAGTCCTTACTTCCCATGTTCTGAGATGTGGTAGTAAGGACCAAAAGAAAGAAAAATGTGTAGTAAACATGGGCTCCAAAGGGCATAACTTAAGAGCTATGATCACTTGTTCATTCCTGCTACTGTGAAACACATCTCTTCTCTATGAAACAAGTTCTCATAGCTCTTAATGCCTCTTCACCATCATCAACAACAATAATTTCGCTTACATTCCAAATTCTGTCCCCATTGTCACAAACAATTTCACCGTTGTCCACGTTTTAATAGTGTTAAAATTTCTGCTTGGCTGTTGACTCCCTATTACCGATAGTGCGATTAAAATTTGCATTTTCAGGCTTAAAACATACTTATAAAATCTTGTTAACTTTAACGTGACGTACGTTGCTCGTCCAAAAATACGTTTCCTGTTTTGTGCACCACTTAGCTTCTTCAGTCGCTCATTGCGTTGGATATACTACTTTTCAAGAAAGCGTAATAGCTAACATACGTGATGATGGCAACTTCCAGCCGAAGCAATGTAAGCTTGTATTTAGCTACACAAGTAGATGCGAAACATCGTGAATTTAACGGATCATAATATTAAGTATTATCGTTATTTGTCGAAGCAGCGTAGAAATTAGCAATTAAATTACGGCGACGTTAGATGGAAAATCCAACCAGAAACACTAAGCTTTTTAGGATTCCATACCACAATCGGTAAAAAGGGAACCCTTATAAGATCACTTTGTTATTCGTTTGTATCCCCACCCGTTAAGACTTCTCTTTCTCAGGAACGTATAGGCGTATCAAGTTCAAATGTATGCCAAATATTACAATCTACAGTCCCTTGGTGGTATCAAAAAACTAAGCTTCTATGTCAATGCACTCAAAAGATGCGACCATTTATGTCATACTCGCAAACTCACTTATCAAAATCTGTATTTCCCGTTGGCCAACAATCATGAAATTTGGCAAGAAGGAAGTTTTCGCAGTACAAGTAAAGGAAAAAAAAATCCAAAAATGGTTAGCCTATTATAACTATGTAAAATAATTTTTTTTTGTTTGCCATTTGTTGTCCGTCAGTTTTAAGACCTCTTTCTCTCAGGAATGTGTGGACGTATGAAGTCGAAATTTATGTCAAACATCAAAGTCTACGGCCTCTTTGCGGTAGTAAAAATTGAAGCTTCCAAGTCAATGCAGTCAAAAAAAGAAAAACAGCCGTTTATGTCACATATTTTGATACCCGCAAACTCACTCAAAGTCTGTAGATGAACTGCCGGCCGCGGTGACCAAGCGGTTAGCCGGCACGGTAGCTTAGCGTGTTCGGTCAGAGGGTTAGCCGCCCTCTGTAATAAAAAACTGAGTTAATGGATCAACGACGAACTGAAACGGGTGTCTTGCGACATCCGCCCCCAGCAGATACAACGAGCGAAAACGAACAAAATGAGCCGGCACGGTAGCTCAGCATGTTCGATCAGACGGCTGCGTGCTCTCTGTAATAAAAAAAACTGAGTCAAGAAATCAACGATCAACTTGAACGGATGTCTTGTGACGTCCGCCCAGACCAAACACAACGAACTATATCGAACAAAAAAAAAAGCGGTTCTAGGCCCTTCAGTCCGGAATTATGCGACTGATACGGTCGCAGGTTCGAATCCTGCCTCGGGCAGGATGTGATGTCCTTAGGTTGGTTAGGTTTAAGTAGTTCTAAGTTTTAGGGGACTGATGACCTCAGATGTTAAGTCCCATAGTGCTCAGAGCCATTTTTTTTAATAGATGAACTGTGTACGTACATAATAGGTTTATACGCAACACACAGAGCGCTTGTCCGATTTTTCGCCCTGTTCCATCTAAAAAGAGACAAACCTGCAAATTATTTAAATGTCTAAAGAAGTCATAGCGTACAGGTGACAGTGCAATATCAAAGTAAAGTACTAACATATTCATTAGTCATAACGAAGTCATTTTCACTACGTGTAAAATAAACACTGCACTTCACTGGTAACATGTCAATAGATTTTTTTTCTTTGACACAATTCATAATGTTCGAACACAGCATATGTTACGAAGTCCTACCGCAAATCGTTGTCAGTGGTGTGGGTCTACAATACAGCGGGTTACTTCTATTTATATTCTTGTGTGTGCAAATTTCCTGTCTTAAGGTGCTGATCTTTCCTCAGGAAAGTGCTGATCGCAGCCTCTATCCCTTTCAGACCTGAACTTTTATAGCGGAAGTAAAATTTTTCTTTATACTCTAACGCTCTCAGGTGATTTTTTAATGATTCTAGGTGCATGATTTATACATATATATTTACCCGTTTTTATACGTACTTTGTACACCTGACTTCACCGTTGTAACAAATAAAATGAGAATTCAATAGTTACCATACAAAATAACAATTATATTATTCAGTTATACAATGGAGTATAACTAACCAGCAACTTCCATGAATTCTGGCGGTCGCAACCTGCTGCGCATTCCTACATTCACTTCTTGGTATTTTTGCAATGATGCCCAACATGTGGGAGAACTTGGGCATGATGAAAAGATTGAACATTCACAGATGTGTACATCAGGCTTCGAGAGAGGATAAACATTTCTGTTTCAGCTAATACACACTAAAAAAGAATGAACACAATTTTAGCCAGTGGGTCTGGACGGGATACGGCGCCTTAGATGCCGGGCTGTACGAAACTCCGGAGCACACGAAAGCTCGGCGGCCTCTCTCATACGCTTGTGGAAATAGTGTCCAAGATCTAAGAACAATTTGTAACGCTTTCGGACAGCAAAGGAAAGAAATGCTACCTTCGTGTCACCGAACCCCCCCGTCCTTTCCCCTTGTCTCTGACACTTTCGGTTGGTTTCGTTTGGTCCGACTGTCAACGAGCACCTCGCGTCTCGTTAAAAATATACAAAGAATACTTTAACGTGTTCCTGTAATAGTTGGCTGTCAACACGGGGCGAAGAGCGGCTGTCGCGCGAGGCGCAGATAAGTCGTTTGTCAGCGTCGCTGTGACAGAGACAGCCGACAGCGGGGGACGCGCGCTGTTATGATGGAGTGCCGCGACAAGGCAGAGACAAGAGAGGAGCGCTGCCTGTGTTTCTCGCCGTGTCCGCCGCTAGCGCTCGCGTCAGCGCCTCTTTTAGATCTAGCCGGGCTCCTTCGCGTATAAAGATATCTCTGTGCCCTGACGGCCCCCCCCCCCCCCCCCCCTGCGATATCACCCGATGCCGTGGCGCCATGCTCTCTGATTAACTTACGGCGGCCGCTTACTGGGCACCCGAGACAACAGCGGTTGTACGGCCAGCACGGCCCTCGGCTTACCCGAGTCCTAAAAAGGTTCTCATTGTCTCCCACAGATGAGAAAAACTCCTTGTCTGCCCCCCACAGACGTAATATCCCAGAAGATTACGTACGACAATTTACGGCAGGCGGGTAGTGGCGCTAAGGTCACCTTTGTTTCGGCGTTAACAGTGCTTGAAAGCGCCCGTTGATCTCACTAACTGTGTTTACATCCCAGAGCCTCGGGTTTCTCGGGTAAACATGCGGAGTCTATTACCGCAGTGGGGCAATTTTCTGCATGGCGCCAACTGGCTCCACAGTTGCGTGGAACAACTGTAATTCCATTTACGAGTATTCAATATTGAATTAAATGACGTTGGCATGGCCTAATAATGATGATCTAGGTGCTCTTGCGATATTTAGTGCTACGAATTCATACTGAATAAAATGTTATGACCTGGGCTAAATTTACAGACAGCAGCACCGTATACCAGATATTTTGCGCCATGGAGGTATCATAAGGGCAGATGATGCTACCGTCTAATGCTGAGCCGCGCGGGATTAGCCGAGCGGTCTAGACGCTGCAGTCATGGACTGTGCGGCTGGTCCCGGCGGAGATTCGAGTCCTCCCTCGGGCATGGGTGTGTGTGTGTTTGTCCTTAGAATAATTTAGGTTAAGTAGTGTGTAAGCTTAGGGACTGATGACCTTAGCAGTTAAGTCCCGTAAGACTTCACACACATTTGAACATTTTTCTAACGCTGAGCGTTGCTTTGAATCCGGTGCTGCCATGTTAGATGCCCCATTAGCAGATTACTGTTTACGATTGCTTCTTGTTCTTCATTTCTTTCGTGCGCACGCAACAGATGTTTTAAATAGAAAATGTTGCAGCGGTTTCGTAAATAACTCAGCATTAGGGAAGGATTTTTACACCTTCTTCTGGTCTTAAATGCATATTTGATCCAGTAATACGATAAGAAGAAATACAAGATGAGTACAGATACGGACTGAGACTAAATCGAAGAAAGATGAAAGTAATGAAAAGCAGCAGAAATGAGAACAGCGAGAAATTAACTTCAGAACTGGGGATCACGAAGCAGACGAAGTTAAGGAATTCTGCTACCTAGGGACCAAAACAACCCATGACTGACAGAGTAAGGACATAAAAAGCAGACTAGCACTAGCAAAAATGGCATTCGTGACCAAGAAAAGTCGGCGAGTATCAAACATAGGTCTTAATCTGAGGAAGAAATTTCTGAGAATATACCTTTGGATCACAGCATTGTGTGGTAGTGAGACACGGATCATGGGAAAACAGGAATAGCAGAAAATCGGAGCCTGTGAGATGTGGTGCTACAGAAGAATGTTAAAAATTAGATGGACTGATAAGGTAAGGAATGAGGATGTTCTTCGCAGAATGGGCGAGGAAAGCAACATAGAGTTTCGTTGGTTTGGGGGAGCTGACCAAACAGCAAGGTCATCGGTCTCATCAGGTTAGGGCAGGATCAGGAAGGAAGTCGCCCGTGTCCTTTCAACGGAACCATCCCGGCATTTGAGTGAAACGATTTAGGGAAATCACGGATGAGCCAATGCGAGTCCAGAGTACTAACCACTGCGCCACCTCGCTCGGTGAAACACAGGGAAACTATTTACAAGAAGAAGGGACAAGACGATAGCGCATATGATGAGACACCAGCGAATAACTTCCATGGTACTAGAGGGAACTGCAGAGGGTAAAAACTGAAAAGGAAATCGAAGATTGGAATATATCCAGCAAAAAAATGAGGACGTAGGTTACAATTGCTATTCTGAGATGAAAAGGTTGACACAGGCATTATACCAGTCAGACTCGGGAAAAAATGACACATTTCTCCTCGTCAATGTAACTTTATTTTTGTTATACACGCACGTCTCTAATAGCCAAGAAGTGAAGAATGTGATACGAAAAGGGTGCTTCCGTAATCCAGCATTTGCCTTAATACAGACTGGCGAAACTGATATTCGGTCTATATCCTTTTCCAGAAAATGATGAGAACATAATTTCCTATATATGGTCTGTTTCCAATATTTCCTTCTCACAGAGTTCACCCAGAGAGCTTTTCTAGTTGGACTCATAGGAAATCTAAAGTCAAATGAGCGAAATAAAACCGCTACATTAAAAGTGAACATCGCCACCAAAATTCATGTTTATAAAAGAACACAGCCTTCGAACAAGTCCACTTAAGAATGAAATGTGATTCATTTACATTTTAGGATGTAATCAGATCTATTAGTACATACGTAAATGATGCAAGCTGTCATTTCTGATAAAAACACTTCCACCAGAAGCTAATGTTTGGGGCAGCTAGTATGGCGGACGTATGCTTCAAGTTTGCGACGCCATTACAACTACTCTCATTGCTTTTTGCTACTACATCCCACCACACTCATTTGTGTTCGACTTTCGACGTTATTAGCTTTCTTACATTTTTATTGTCCTACGGAATTACGATTCTACACAAAAACTTATCAGTCTTGGACTTACTTAAAAGAAACACATTATCGTGGATTCAGAACTTATGTTCGCCAACTTATTTGAAAAAATAATAATAGCTAGCACTCGCAGTGAAGATAATTGACAACTAAAGTGTTTCAGCTTGTACAGTTGCAGTGCTGTTGCGATCAGCAATATTAGTAGAGGGTTATTCTAAGTGATTGGTCCCATTTTCAAAACTTCGTATTTATTCAAGTACAAATCCAAAATGAACAAGCTTTATACCAATGAAAAGAGAAAGTTTCAAAGCTTTTTCATAATGTTTGACTTCAAGTTAATAAATTTAATAATTTGTAATATTTGTGATTAATTAGTTATTAATTATTTAATAATTAGAAATGTGATAAATGTTATAAATGTTCAATGTGGCCACCATTGGCTGCACGGCAAACATCGAAGCCATAGCCAAACTCGTCCCACACATGCGAAAGCGTATCTACTGTTACTGGGTGCACGGCAGCAGTGATCCGGTTCCACGGATCGTTCAGAGTGGTTGGCAGAGGCGGGATGTAAGCAGCTTCCTTCACATAACCCCATAAGAAATAGTCGCAGGATGCGAGATAAGGAGATATCGGTGGCCAGAAGTGCAGAGCCAGGCCCTCAAGTCCTCTGCGACTGATCCAGCGCTGAGGAAAGGAGTCATTCAAAAAGCCACAGCGCCAAAGGTGCGGAGCTCCATCCTGTTGGAAAATGAAGTGCTAGGAATCTTCCATAACTTAAGGGAACAGCCATTGTTCCAACATGCCAAGGCACGTGATTCCCGTTACAGTTCTTTCTAAGGTGAAACATCGCTTCATCGCTAAAAATTACATGCTGTAGAAACGCGTCATCCTCCATCTTTGCTAGCACATAACCACAAAATGTGAGACGCTTCTCTTTCTTATTTGGGTTGAGAGCCTGCACAAGTTGTAATCGGTAGGGCCTGTACAGCAAACGCCGTCTCAGAACTTTTTTTACCTCTTTTCATTGGCATAAAGCTTGTTCATTCCTTTATCACCCAACCAATTTTCCCATATTTTGATGAATTTAATGCGCGGCACAAAGATCGAATTAGGCTCGTTGCCTAATCTATAATTTATTTCAGAAGTGCAACAAAGCGAGCTGTTTATATTTTAATAAGTAATAAAGACAATTTAGATGTGAAAATATTTAATATAAAGACTTTATTGTGCTTGCGAAGAGTGGTGCCAGGTGTGGAAAATGATAGTGACACCTGATGTAAACACTGGAGTTTTTGTGTTGCTGATCCCTTTTTGAAAACATTTTTTGCCATGAAAAGAATATTGTGGCACTTGGAATGCCTCATAAAACCGTTTAGATGTGTAAAGTAATTAATTTGAGGGTCTGTTGCGCCCGATTTATAGAGTAAAGTATGAATATTTACAAGTACAGCCATCTGTTGGTGACAACAATCAGCAGTATCAAAAAGCAGCAGTTGATTTTATTTTGAATTTTGAAGGACAGCAATTGAAGTAAAACTCAACTTTGGTAACTATGTATTTCTAATTCATTAATTACATTGCGCAAGTGAATGTTGTTTTTAACTCGTTATGGGGAGTAGGCTACGATTTATACTCGTTCCAAGCATTGGAAGATGTATAGATGAATACTGAAATAGCTGAAACTCTTATTTCAGAACATAGGGTGTTGTTCAGAAATGGTTCAAATGGCTCCGAGCACTATGGGACTTAACTTCTAAGGTCATCAGTCCCCTAGAACTTAGAACTACTTAAACGTAACTAACCTAAGGACATCACACACATCCATGCCCGAGGCAGGATTCGAACCTGCGACCGTAGCGGACGCGCGGTTCCAGACTGTAGCGCCTAGATCCGCTTGGCCGCCTCGGCCGCCTAAGGTGTTGCTAATGGCAATCGTTATATGCTTGTGGTCACTACTGAAGTTCATCACAGAACACAGACGTTTTCAAACAACAGTTTTCACCATCTACCTTGCATGACAGATAGCACCTAGAACACCAAATTGTGCGTCAATAGAGATCTCAGTTAATCCTGAAAATTCGATATAAATCTCTCTTTGTGTCGCTGTTCTCTCGAGGTACCTGGAACAGAATTGAAGTATCAAGACTCAGCGACTTGATCCGTGCATTCCTTGACCTGAACTCTACTTAACAATTTCTTAATATCGATTTCAGACAAAGAACATTGCAATTTTTTGAAGTTTGGTGTAGCTGGACTTGTGTTTCCACAGCTCACCTTTCCGTCAAAAAATGCTTCTGAGGTTGATTTCATATATCTAACTTTTGCAAGGCATTCGTAATACAAGAGATCTTTTTACAAAACGTTTTCAGTCGAAACACGTGCTTAGTATCTGAATTTAATGCTCCTGCATCAGAAATTAACACATTAACATAGCTCTGAGAACTCCATTCAGTGAGAATTTTGTAATCAACATTTGCCTACCCTTTTCCACAGAAGTTCAACGCCCGACATACGCATAAAATTACCTGTTTTGAATGAGTAGTTTTTGACGTGCAAGTAATAGTGTTTATTTTGGTAATTCAGTCTTGCCAATGCTTTCCTGCCTACCCTCTGACACTTTATAATCACCACAGAACAATTAAGATGCGGAAAATAATTAATCTGAGGCTTCTTTGTATGGCGCAGCAATCGAATTTTGCACGTACCAAAGTGCTGCTTTACGTAATTTAAATAAATACATTTGAATATGGTGCAAAAAACTCAGAGCATTCAGATGCTTTTGAACTCTATGTAAAGTAAGAGGGGCGTTCTGTAAGTAATGCAACATACTTTTTCCTGAAAGCAGGTTGGTTTTATTCAGGATTTAAAAACACGTTATTATTCCCACTCTTTTGGCTATAAAACACTATTTTTGAACATAATCTCCACTCAATGCGGCGGCCTGACGCCACCTTACTTGGAGAGTCTGTATGCTCGCATGGAACCACTCTACTGGTCTACGTCAGAGCAAGCTTCTTGCTGCATCAATAACCTCCTCATTATCCACGTACTACTTCCCGCGGAGTGCATCCTTCATTGGGCCAAACAGATGGAAGCCGGGAAGTGCGAGATCCTGACTGTAAGGAAGATGAAGAAGAACCAGTCCAATGAAGTTTTCTGGGCTCCTCTCGTAAGCGCAGACTTGTGTGAGGCTTTGCACTGTCTTGGAGAAGCTCGTTTGCATTTTTGTGGCGACGAACACGCTGCAGTCGTTCCTTTAATTTCCTGAGGGTAGCACAATACGCTTCAGAGTTGATAGTTGCACCATGAGAGAGGACATCAAACAGAAGAACCCCTTCCGACTCCGCCCCAATAGCTGAACGGCCAGCGCGTTGGATTGCCACGCACGGGGGCCCGGCTTCGGTTCCCGACTGCGGAGGGAGATTTTCTTCCCTCGGGGACTGGGTGTTGTGCTGTCCTCATCATTATTTCATCCCCCTTGTCGAAGCGCAAGTCGCCCAATGTGCCGTCGCACTCAATAAGATCTGCACATGGCGGCCGAACTTCCCGCCTGGGAACCCCCGGCCACTGACGCCATACGCTCATTTACATTTTACCCCTTCCGAGTCCAGGAGACCGTCCCAATGCCTTTACCTTCGGAGGAGAGATGGTGCGGCGCCACTCCATAGACTGCCGTTTTGTTTCTTGTTCTACTCTGTAGGAATCAACATGGGTTCCAGAAACAGCGATCGTGTGAGACCCAACTCGCTTTATTTGCTCATGAGACCCAGAAAATATTAGATACAGGCTCCCAGGTAGATGCTATTTTCCTTGACTTCCGGACGGCGTTCGATACAGTTCCGCACTGTCGCCTGATAAACAAGGTAAGAGCCTACGGAATATCAGACCAGCTGTGTGGCTGGATTGAAGAGTTTTTGGCGAACAGAACACACCATGTTGTTCTCCGTGGAGAGACGTCTACAGACGTTAAAGTAACCTCTGGCGTGCCACAGGGCAGTGTTACGGGACCATTGCTTTTCACAATATATACAAATGACCTAGTAGATAGTGTCGGAAGTTCCATGCGGCTTTTCGCGGATGATGCTGTAGTATACAGAGAAGTTGCAGCATTAGAAAATTGTAGCGAAATGCAGGAAGATCTGCAGCGGATAGGCACTTGGTGCAGGGAGTGACAACTGACCCTTAAGACAGACAAATCTAACGTATTGCGAATACATAGGAAGAAGGATCCTTCATTGTACGATTATATGATAGCGGAACAAACACATTGGTGGCAGTTACTTCTGTAAAATATGTGGCAGTATGCGTGCGGAACGATTTGAAGTGGAATGATCATATAAAATTAATTGTTGGTAAGGCGGGTACCAGGTTGAGATTCATTGGAAGAGTCCTTAGAAAATGTAGTCCATCAACAAAGGAGGTGGCTTACAAAACACTCGTTCGACCTATACTTGAGTATTGCTCATCAGTGTGGGATCCGTAGCAGGTCGGGTTGACGGAGGAGATAGGGAAGATCCAAAGAAGAGCGGCGCGTTTCGTCACAGGGTTATTTGGTAAGCGTGATAGCGTTACGGAGATGTTTAGCAAACTCAAGTGGCAACTCTGCAAGAGAGGCGCTCTGCATCGCGGTGTAGCTTGCTGTCCAGGTTTCGAGAGGGTGCGTTTCTGGGTGAGGTGTCGAATATATTGCTTCCCCCTACTTATACCTCCCGAGGAGATCACGAATGTAAAATTAGACAGATTCGAGGGCGCACGGAGGCTTTCCGGCAGTCGTTCTTCCCGTGAACCATACGCGACTGGAACAGGAAAGGGAGGTAATGACAGTGGCACGTAAAGTGCCCTCCGCCACACACCGTTGGGTGACTTGCGGAGTATAAATGTAGATGTAGATGAACCCATGTTTAATCGCCTGAGACGATGTTCGACAAAAAATTATCATGATCAACCTCGTAACGCGCAACCAGTTCCGCACTGATGATCTTTCGTCACTCTTTACTGTTTTCTGTTAGGCCGCGAGAAACCCAGCGGGCACACGCCTCTGAGTATCCCAAGTGGTCAACAATTGTGTCAGCACTACAAACAGAGACGTCCAGCTGAACAGTGATGTATTTGATTGTGATCCGTCGATCGCCTCGAATGAGAGTGTCCACACGTTCAAGCATTGTAGGAGTGACAAGTGTATGCAGTTAGCAGTGGTCTAGTTTTCTGCCAAAAGAAACTCAATGACAGTCGTCTGCTTGGATCTCCCCTCCGGTACAGACGCCATTTTGGAGGCCACATATAACGCCGCCACCTATCGGAACTTCAAACAACTATAGGGCTGAAATGGGGATATTTCACGATGCCTCACAATAAATTCCGCATTTTTTTCGAACGAAATTGCTAGAGAAAAAAATGTGTCGCATTATTTATCGAACGGCCCTCGTACTTTTAAATATTGCAATTGGCACCTTTTGCAACGTAATTTGTTGGATAAATACTTTTGAAGATAGTGAAAAAATTTAGGGCGTTTGGATACTTGTGAGCATGGTCAAAAATACTGCATGCTACACCTTTTATGTAATTTTTTGGATAAATACTTCTGAATATAGCGCGAAAAAATTGAGAACATTTTGGATACTTCTGAGCGCTATGTGAAGTATTTTGCGTGTGTATGTGTGTGTGTGTGTGTGTGTGTGTGTGTGTGTGTCCGTGTGTGTGCTTACAAAATATCTTCGGTAAATAACACCGTGGGATATTCCTAAAGATATTTATGAACATAAAGAGCTCTGGCAAAAAATATGTACCGCAATGTGACTGGTTGTAAAAAGTTTCCCACCAGTGGCATCTTGCACTGTGACTGGCTGAAAAATACAGGGTGATTCAAAAAGAATACCACAACTTTAAAAATGTGTATTTAATGAAAGAAACATAATATAACCTTCTGTTATACATCATTACAAAGAGTATTTAAAAAGGTTTTTTTTCACTCAAAAACAAGTTCAGAGATGTTCAATATGGCCCCCTCCAGACACTCGAGCAATATCAACCCGATACTCCAACTCGTTCCACACTCTCTGTAGCATATCAGGCGTAACAGTTTGGATAGCTGCTGTTATTTCTCGTTTGAAATCATCAATGGTGGCTGGGAGAGGTGGCCGAAACACCATATCCTTAACATACCCCCATAAGAAAAAATCGCAGGGGGTAAGATCAGGGCTTCTTGGAGGCCAGTGATGAAGTGCTCTGTCACGGGCTGCCTGGCGGCCGATCCATCGCCTCGGGTAGTTGACGTTCAGGTAGTTACGGACAGATAAGTGCCAATGTGGTGGCGCTCCATCCTGCTGAAATTGTGGAATTTGCAGCTCTCTGCTAGCTCTGCGAGTCGATTTTCCTGGGCTGCGAACAAATGCTTGCTGGATGCGTGCTACATTTTCATCACTCGTTCTCGGCCGTCCAGAACTTTTCCCTTTGCACAAACACCCATTCTCTGTAAACTGTTTATACCAACGTTTAATACACCACCTATCAGGAGGTTTAACACCATACTTCGTTCGAAATGCACGCTGAACAACTGTCGTCGATTCACTTCTGCCGTACTCAATAACACAAAAAGCTTTCTGTTGAGCGGTCGCCATCTTAGCATCAACTGACGCTGACGCCTAGTCAACAGCGCCTCAAGCGAACAAATGTACAACTAAATGAAACTTTATAGCTCCCTTAATTCGCCGACAGATAGTGCTTAGCTCTGCCTTTTGTCGTTGCAGAGTTTTAAATTCCTAAAGTTGTGGTATTCTTTTTGAATCACCCTGTATTTCCCATCATCTTCGCTTTTTTAAATTTCCTGTCATCTGCCACCTTTAATTTTTAAGTTTACCACCATTTATCACATTGCATTGTTTTAAATTTCCTGCCATCTTGGTGATATCACCCATTCAAGGTCACTGATAACATCATTGTCCCTGTGACGTAGACAGCACGCACTAATCCTTGGGCTTTCCTAGCTCATGCGGCATCAGTTGTATCACATACCTCAATACCTCATTTTAAGTACAAAGTGAACTGTGGTCCTAATAGCTATACTACTTAGGTATTCATATATGCTATAAACAATGAATTATGATGTGATTGTTACGTAAATACGCAGTGAGCAATGCCGAAAAGCACAGAATTTCAGAAGACAGAAAACGCATGTCAAACTGGAACACTTTGCAGACAGCAGTATAAGGCCGTCCTTAGGAACCTGTGAGCATGTCGCTGGAAAAGGCGCAACACGGCTAACACACAGGACCAAGGACTTCATGTCCTTTCGTAGGCAAGACAAACAGCATTTTTCTTCTAGACCTGGTAACCGTTGGCTGTGAAACATCACGTAATTCTTGGAGAGCCACTGAACTGAAGCTGAGAGTATGTCCAGTGATATCTCAAAAATGCCGTCGTAGAAGTGACCCCCTACACGCACTCTTATGAGGTCCTCTGAGAATTGTTTACCGTGGCAGATCCAAAACAGTAGACGGGAAATATTACTGCCATGCATCTGAGCAAGTATGGAGCAAACCAGCGTCCAGAGTAGCACAGAAAATTGCCCTGGGCCATCGCCTTGTTCTCCGAGATGTCGTAGAAATTGCGACTGTTTTCATCCAGTGCATCAGCTCCACCCATTTTTTGTTTGTCTGCTGTGACAGCATATAATTTCTCGTTTACCTTCTACACGATGTTAGGTAAAATGCCATGGTTAGATCACAAATATCATCTTCTTTCTTTTTGGTACATGAGAACCATTAGTTTTCTTACTGGACAAACTACAGTTTGAAGACTCTACCGATGTGCACCTGTTCACTGTGAAGTAAGACGAAAGCCCTTTTCTGTTTTTCTTCAGTGCTCCAATTTACAGGGTATTTGTTTTAACTTGAGAAAACTAAATATCTCGAAAACGACGCAGTGTAAGAAAAAAATGTTCTAGGTAAAAATTTAATATTGGTAACGGGGACATCTGTTTGTGCTACAACTGGCCACTACCTACGTTGATTAGTTGATTTGGGGGAGGGGACCAGACAGCGAGGTCATCGGTCCCTTCGGATTAGGGGAGGATGGCGAAGGAAGTCGGCCGTGCCCTTTCACAGGAACCATGCCGGCTTTTGCCTGAAGCGCTTTAGGG
Source organism: Schistocerca americana (assembly GCF_021461395.2). NCBI lineage: Eukaryota > Metazoa > Arthropoda > Insecta > Orthoptera > Acrididae > Schistocerca > Schistocerca americana. The sequence continues at coordinate 33,586,925 of NC_060123.1, forward strand.
AAACCACGGGAAACCTATATCAGGATTGCCGGGTGCGGGTTTGAACCGTCGTCCTACCGAATGCGAGAGTCCAATTCGCTAACCACTGCGCTACCTCGCTCGGTTGGCCACTGCCCATTCCTAACCACACCTCCTACGTGGGGGGGACTTCGTATTTTCAAAATGGTTCAAATGGCTGTGAGCACTATGTGACTTAACTTCTGAGGTCATCAGTCCCCTAGAACTTAGAACTACTTAAACCTAACTAACCTTAGGACATCACACACATCCATGCCCGAGGCAGGATTCGAACCTGCGACCGTAGCGGTCGCGCAGTTCCACACTGTAGCGCCTAGAACCGCTCGGCTTGTATTTTCAAATGGGACCCCCCATTTGTATTGCATATTCGGATTCTACGCAAAAAAAAAAACAACGTACGGTATGCTCAACTATGGTTACCCATTCGTGGTGGATGGCGCTGTAGTTGCCTGTTTTTGCAAATAAGACCGATGCATAAATATTTATTTTTACCTCCTAAATGAAGCACCATGGGACTTAACATCTGAGGTCATCAGTCCCCTAGACTTAGAACTACTTAAACATAACTAACCTAAGGACATCACACACATCCATGCCCGAGGCAGCATTCGAACCTGCGACCGTAGCAGCAGCTCGGTTCCAGACTGAAGCGTTTATAATCAAATACGTCGGTTCTTAATTGCAAAGACAGGCACCCTTAATATTTGTTGATTGCAGTGCCAACTACCACGAATGAAAAATAATGATTTGAGTAAACCATGTATGCTTTTTAGTGTAGAATCCGTGTATGCAATAAAATGGGTGGTTCGCATTTGAAGATACGAAGTTGGCTCTGCCCATGCAGGAGGCGTGGTTAGGAGATGGACAGTTGTAGCGCAAACAGATGTCCTCTTTACTAATATTAAGTTTACACCTACAACATTTTTTTCCTGTGACGCGTCGCTTTCGGGACATTTAGTTGTCTCATGTTAAAATAAACACCCTTTATGTTAGACGAAGTTTTGAGAATTCATCCACAGGTTCCACGCTACAGTACCTGCTGTGAGCACTAACGGTTTTGTCACTGCCTTTAATAGGCTTAGTCATTCTCAGTACCACTGAGGTGGATTGAAGAAGTTGTCGAGGAGCAGATTGGCATGTTTTCTGTTGAAGACTTCCAGAGAAGATGTCAGAATTTAGGTTGTAACTCAACTTATCATCAACGACGATCAGTATTTTGATTCCGTATTGCATTGATCTGGAAGGTACCTACATCCTGGACTAGCAATTGCCACGAAAAAACTTCATGCATTTCTTCAGCTCCCTGACAGAATATTTCAGATGATAATTATTCACGGCTTATCTTTGATTTTCAATAGAAGTGACCAGTCACAGCGTTTCCTTCAGTTATGTTTCTCCGGAATAACTGTTTTTGTTAGAGTCATCTGAAAATGAACTTCTTTTATCGTTTGTTCTCCAGACGAATTTACCGATCATTAGAAAATTAACTTACTTTGCATACTCACATCCGTTGATGTCAAATACACTGAAGCACCAAAGAAACTGGTATAGGAATACGTATTCGAATACAGAGATACGTAAACAGGCACAATACGGAGCTGCGGCAGGCAACGCCTGTATAAGACAACAAGTGTCCGGTGCATTTGTTAGATAGATTATTGCTGCTACAATGGCAGGTTACCAAGATTTAAGTGAGTTTAAACGTGGTGTTATAGTCGGCGCACGAGCAATGGGACACAGCGTTTACGAGGTAGCGATGAAGTGGCGATTTTCCCGTACGACCATGACACGATAGTACCGTGAATATCAGGAATCCGGTAGAACATCAAATCTCCGACATCGCTGCTGCCGGAAAAATATCCTGCAAGAACGGGATCAACGACGACTGAAAAGAATCGTTCACCGTGACAGAAGTGCAACCTTCCGCAAATTGCTGCAGATTTCAATGCTGGCCGATCAACAAGTGTCAGCGTGCGAACCATTCAACGAAACATCAGCGATATGGGCTTTCTGGGACGAATGCTCACGCGTGTACCCTTGCTGACTGCACGACACAAAGCTTTAACACCTCGCATGGACTGATCAACACCAACATTGGACTGATAATGACTGGAAACATGTTGCCTGGTCGGACGAATCTCGTTTCAAATTGTATCGAGCGGATGGACGTGTATGGAGACGGGTATGGAGACAACCTCATGAATCCATGGATCCTGCATGTCAGCTGGGGACTGTTCATGCTGGTGGAGGCTCTGTAAAGGTGTGGGACGTGTGAAGCTGGAGTCTAGATACGACTCTGACAAGTGACACTTACATAAGCATCCTGTCTGATCACCTGCATCCATTCATGTCCATTGTGCATTCCGACGGACTTGGGCAATTCCAACAGGACAATGCGACACCCAACACACCCAGAATTGCTACAGAGTGGCTCCAGAAACACTCTTCTGCGTTTAAACACTTCCGCTGGTCATCGAACTCCCTAGACATAAACATTATTGAGAATATCTGGGATGCCTTGCAACGTGCTGTACAGAAGGGATCTGCACCCCCTCGTGCTCTTACTGATTTATGGATAGCCCTGCAGGGTTCATGGCATCGGTTCCCTCCAGCACTACTTCAGACTACACTTGTTGTAGCTGGGATTCACAGTCATGAAAATCTTTTGAAGGACATCATCTATACGCTAGTGACTGTTATAAGTTTTTATAACCACTATTGCAACTTCGGCCTCAGGCTATTATCAAGTGCTTAAAGCGGTAATATCAGCACTTGATAATGGCCTAAGACGGAAATTGCAATAGTGTGTAATAAAAATTTATAACAGTCACTGGCGTAAATATGATGTCCTTCAAGAATAATTCAGACTAGTTGAGTCCATGCCGTGTTACAGCACTTCTGCATGCTCGCGGGGGTCCTACACGATATTAAGCAGGTGTACCAGTTTCTTTGGCTCTTCAGTGTAGTAAAAGTGTCTGGAAGCAAAGTATTAATTTCACAGATACGTATTCATTGAAGTCGTACTGTTATTGTTGGAACTGGGAAGGGAGTAACACAGCTCTCTCTGAAATCACTGGGCCTGCTGTTCGGGAAAACCACCACCGTTAAGGCCTTCCACATGAAAGAGAGCGTCCAAACAGTCAATGGTCGGAGCCTCACCCCGTGGCAAGAATATCGATTACTCGGGCGTCTCCACACCCAAACAAGTCGGACACTTTAGGAACAGAGTAAAATACCTCGTAGCGGCTAGACACGGAGAGAGCGAGTTGGAGCGCTGTGCGTCCCGGAAAAGCACCGGCCAGAGCCGCCCGGGGGGAAGTGTAAATTTTGCAGGCAATGTAGTAAAAGCAAATAGGAGAAGAGGGGGCTCGAGTTGCGGCTGACAGGTGACACCTGCGACAGCATTGTCACATCAAGGGAGCCGCCGCCGCGGACGAGGGCCAACTGCGGCTCTGGAGCCGCTTCTGTCGCCTCGCCTTACTCCTACCGACAGGGAAACCGCGCCTCCTCGTCATCGCCGATTTCGTCCAAATTTATGGTCTGTGCAGGATCTGGCCGGGAGTGAAAGACGTGAGAGCTACAGATGGCCAAGTGTTTAGAAAAAATTGCATTTTTCACGCGAGATGGGAGAGGCATCAGCCTTTTATGTCTGCGTAGTTTTCACACAGCGGTTGGCGCAGCAGGGACAGAACGAACGGGTAATCCAAGAGTCGTGAGATCGAATCCCTATGTGGTAAATAAAAAATATGTTCAATTTTTACATTACTTTCACCGCAAATAACTCGCAGAAATCTTCTGTATTTCGTAGCTATTAATATTTTCATAAATCGCATAAAAAGGAAAGACAAAGGAAAGTTTGGTGGATGAGCATGTGACAAAATATAGAAATGCCGTCATTACTTCGTCAGCATCTGGGGAACTAACAAGACAAACAAGAATAACTCGAAAAATAAGCTTCACACGAAAAAATGTGTAGAAACTAAAGTTGATTATTTTCGAGGGAGACATCTACTGGTGCTAAAATTAGCCCGCCACCCCACCCCCTGGATGTGGGGCCGGAGGTAACTTTAAAATTTCAAATGGGAACCCCCATTTTTTGCTGCAGAATCAGATTCTACATTAAAAAAACTACGTACATTTTGTCTTAAACATTTGTTTTGATTCTTGGTAGTTGGCGCTGTAATTCAAGAAAATCCATGTTCTCATTTTCGCGTGAAAAATGGTTACGGATACATAAAAAATACTTATTTACTTCGTAAATTTTGATTCGGTTACTTAGTTACTTAGTCAGATGATTTGTTTGATAATTAAAAGTTGTGTGGCCTCATGACCACGAATCAAATAAAACTTATCCGAATCTGCGGAAAAAACTAATATGTGAGTCAACATTTGCAAAACACTAATTCCTCTCTCTCAAATCCCATCCTATGGCGAGAGAGGGAGAGTTTTAGTTTGGCCAATCAAAATTTACGAAGTAAATAAGTATGTTTTATGTATCCGTAACCATCTTCCACACAAAAATGAGAACATGGATTTTCTTGAATTACAGTGCCAACTACCAAGAATCAAAACAAATGTTTAAGACAAAATGTAGGTAGTTTTTTTAATGTAGAATCTGATTCTGCAATAAAAAATGGGGGTCCTCATTTGAAGTTTTAAAGTTGCCTCCTGCCCCACCCCCACGGGGTGGAGCAGGGGGCAAGACGATATTATTCTACATGAAGGAGTACTGTGATCATGCAATATTAAAGTGATCCCCCCCCCCTCCCCTCCCCCGTAATGAACGCGCTAGTGCAGCCCTACGATGTCAATTTTTATCGTCAGATAAGGACTTTGATCAAAAACTTTCAAAACTGCTCTTATTTCGTCGAGCGATCCAAAGGATTGACATCTCTAGAAGATTGTACATCACAAGTTGTCTTCGCCAATATTTGGCGAAATGATGCGTTACATGTGGCTTGCTACCACACTGTGCGATGAGAGATAACCTTTATGGATGCAAATCAAGTTTGTTTTCTTATAGAAACGCCAAAGCCACCAAGTAAATTTCAAAATGCGGCGTTTCTAACGTGCCAAGAAGGTTAGTACCACCCCTGTTTTTACCATGAACATAACTCAACAGTAAAAGTATCTAATATTATCTACCGAAGTTCTTGTGTACGTCTTACAATTCCTTCCTTGAAATTTATTTGCAATCTCAAATTTTCGTTGACATTTCTTTTCATGCCTTTTATAAAAACTGTTAATGAATGCAATATACTAAGCATTATTTCGATTTATTTACAGTGTAAGTAAAGTAAAAAGTGAAAATAAAAAGCCTCCACCTAGGCACTCGAACCCACGACCGTCGGTTTGCCGGTCTGTGCTCTTTCCGTTGCGCCAAATCCTGCCTGGAAACTAGACTAACAAAAATCGCACGTGCCTCGCATATCTAGCGCCGAAATAATAATTTTTTCTAAACGTTTGGCCATCTGGGGCTCCCACTTCTGCCACTTTCGTTTCTGGCCATGCCCTGGATATACCACAAATATGGACAATTTTGATGATGACTAGCAGGCCCAGTCCCAGTTTGAGATTATCACACGCAGAGATGTGCGCAACTGTCTACGGATAGCTAGCAGTGAAGAAACCTCGCAAAGCAATTCGGTTCATCGACAAGAAAGCTTTGATATAACCTATCAATAAAGTAAGAATTTTAACAAAATTGTGATACTTATTACTTGCAGAGGAATGGAAGGATTGGTAAAGTCCTGAGACTGGCTTGTTGCAGCTCTCCATGCTACTCTATCCTGTGCAAGCTTCTTCATCTCCCAGTACCTACTGCAATCTACATCCTTCTGAATCTGCTTAGTGTATTCATCTCTTGGTCTCCCTCTACGATTTTTACCCTCCACGCTTCCCTCCAATACTAAATTGGTGATACCTTGATGCCTCAGAACATGTCCTACCAACCGATCCCTTCTTCTAGTCAAGTTGTGCCACACACTCCTCTTCTCCCCAATTCTATTCAATACCTCCTCATTAGTTACGTGATCTACTCATCTAATCTTCAGCATTCTTCTGTAGCACCCATTTCAAAAGCTTCTATTCTCTTCTTGTCCAAACTATTTATCGTCCATGTTTCACTTCTATACATGGCTACACTCCACACAAATTCTTTCAGAAACGACTTCCTCACACTTAAATCTATACTCGATGTTATCAAATTTCTCTTCTTCAGAAACGCTTTCCTTACCTTTGCTGGTCTACATTTTATATCCTCTCTACTTCGACCATCATCAGTTATTTTGCTCCCCAAATAGCAAAACTCCTTTACTACTTTAAGTGTCTCATTTCCTAATCTAATTCCATCAGCATCACCCGACTTAATTCGACTACATTCCATTATCCTCGTTTTGCATTTGTTGATGTTCATCTTATATCCTCCTTTCAAGACACTGTCAATTGCGTTCAACTGCTCTTCCAAGTCCTTTGCTATCTCTGACAGAATTACAATGTCATCGGCGACCCTCAAAGTTTTTATTTCTTCTCCATGGATTATAATACCTAATCCGAATTTTTCTTTTGTTTCCTTCACTGCTTGCTCAATATACAGATTGAATAACATCGGGGAGAGGCTACAACCCTGTCTCACTCCCTTCCCAACCACTGATTCCCTTTCATGTTTCTCTACTCTTATAACTGCCAGATAGACTGAAGACAGGAAAACATACGTCTACACAATTTGCAGATTTAAGGACAGATTTTTGACAATGTTGACTGAAATACAGTTTTTGAAATACCGAAGGCAGTGAGGATGAAATACAGGGAGCAATTGGCTATCTGCAACTTCTACAGAAACCAGACTGCAGTTATAAGAGTGAAAAGACACGAAAGGGAAGTAGGAATTGAGAAGAGAGTGACATAGGCATGTAGTCTGCCTCCCAGGTTATTAAATCTGTATATTGACGAGGTACAGTAGGAAACCATAGGAAGTCAAGGATATACTTCGAAAAGGGGTTAAATTCCACACGGAACAAATAAAAGGTTTGAAGCTGCCCAATACCACTGTAATTCTGTCAGAGACGATAAATGGCTTAGACGATTAGTTACACGGGATGGTTATGTCTTGAAGAGAGTTTATGTTCCACAGCAAAAGTTAAGCGAGGGGGATATGTATTGAGATGGCAAAAGTCCGCTCAACGTGGCATGAACTCAACAAGTCTTTGTAAGTCCCCCGCAGAAATATTGAGCCATGCTATCTCTTTAGCTGTCCATAACTGCGAAAGAGTTGCCGGTGAGGGATTTTGTGACAAACAGACCTCTCGGTTATGTCCCATAAACGTTCGGTGGGATTGGCGTCGGGCGATATGGGTGGCCAAATCAGTCGCTCGAACTGTCCAGAACGTTCTTCAAACCAATAGCGAACATTTGTGGTCCGGTGATATGGCGCACTGTCAGCCGTAAAAATTACATCGTTGTTTGGGAACATGGAGTCTATGAATGGCTGTTAATAGTCTCCAAGTAGCCGAACATAGCCATTTCCAGTCACGATCGGTTCAGATGGGCCAGAGGACACAGACCATTCCATGTGAACACAGCCCACACCATTATGAAGCCACCACCAACCAGCTCAGTACCTTGTTGTCAACTTGGATCCATGGCTTTGTGGGGTCCGCGCCACACTCGAAGTCTACCATCAGCTATTACCAAGTGAAGTTGAAATTCGGTGCTGTTAGCACAGGCTCTCGCGTTGGTTGTCTACTGCCATACTCCATCTACGCCAAATTTCACCGCACTACCCTAACGGATCTGTTCGTAGTACGTCCCACATTCATTTTTGTGGTTGTTTCACGCCCATTTTGCTTGTCTGTTAGCAGTGACAATTCTACGCAAACTCCACTACTTTTGGTCGTTAAGTGATGGCCTTCGGCTATTGCATTCTCCCTGGTGAGAGTTAATGGGTGAAATTTGGTATTCTCGGCACACTGTGGAACTCGGAATACTGAATTCCCTAACGATTTGCGAAATGGAATGCTCACTCTGTGTAGTTCCAACTACCATCCCATGTTCAGGGTCTATTAATTCCCGTCGTGCGGCCGTAATCACACCGGAAACCTTTTCACACGAATCACCCGAGCACAAATGACAGATCCTCCAATATACTGCCACTAGGGGTAAGATAGATACTGTCTACAGGAAAATTAAAGAGAACCTTGGAGAACAGAGAACCACTTGTATGAATATCAAGAGCTCAGATGAAAACCCGGGTCTAAGCAAAGAAGGAAAAGCAGAAAGGTGGAAGGAGTATATAGAGGGTCTATACAAGGGCGACGTACTTGAGGAAAATATTGTGGAAATGGAAGAGAATGTAGATGAAGACGAAATGGGAGATACAATACTGCGTGAAGAGTTTGACAGAGCACTGAAACACCTGAGTCGAAACAAGGCCCCGGGAGTAGACAACATTCCATTAGAACTACTGACAGCCTTGGGGAGCCAGTCCTGACAATACTCTACCATCTGGTGCGCAAGATGTATGCGACAGGCGAAATACCCTCAAACTTCAAGAAGAATGTAATAATTCCAATCCCAAAGAAAGCAGGTGTTGACAGATGTGAAAATTACCGAACTATCAGTTTAATAAGTAACAGCTGCAAAATACTAACGCGAATTCGTTACAGACGAATGGAAAAACTAGTAGAAGCCGACATCGGGGAAGATCAGTTTGGATTCCGTAGAAATATTGGAACACGTGAGGCAATACTGACCTTACGACTTATCTTAGAAGAAAGATTAAGGAAAGGCAAACCTACGTCTCTAGCATTTGTAGACTTAGAGAAAGCTTTTGACAGTGTTTACTGGAATACTCTCTTTCAAATTCTAAAGGTGACAGTGGTAAAATACAGGAAGCGAAAGGCTATTTACAATTCGTACAGAAACCAGATGGCAGTTATAAGAGTCGAGGGACACGAAAGGGAAGCAGTGGTTGGGAAGGGAGTGAGACAGGGTTGTAGCCTCTCCCCGATGTTGTTCAATCTGTATATTGAGCAAGCAGTAAAGGAAACAAAAGAAAAATTTGGAGTAGGTATTAAAATCCATGGAGAAGAAATAAAAACTTTGAGGTTCGCGGATGACATTGTAATTCTGTCAGAGACAGCAAAGGACTTGGAAGAGCAGTTGAATGGAATGGACAGTGTCTTGAAAGGCGGATATAAGATGAACATCAACAAAAGCAAAACGAAGATATTGGAATGTAGTCAAATTAAGTTGGGTGATGCTGAGGGAATTAGATTAGGAAATGAGACACGTAGTAAAGGAGTTTTGCTATTTGGGGAGCAAAATAACTGATGATGGTCGAAGTAGAGAGGATATAAAATTTAGACTGGCAATGGCAAGGAAAGCGTTTCTGAAGAAAAGAAATTTGTTAACATCGAGTATAGATTTAAGTGCCAGGAAGTCGTTTCTGAAGGTATTTGTATGTAGTGTAGCAATGTATGGAAGTGAAACATGGACGATAAATAGTTTGGGCAAGAAGAGAATAGAAGCTTTCGAAATGTGGTGCTACGGAAGAATGCTGAAGATCACGTAACTAATGAGGAGGTATTGAATAACAACTTGACAAGAAGAAGGGACCGGTTGGTAGGACATGTTCTGAGGCATCAAGGGATCACAAATTTAGCATTGGAGGGCAGTGTGGAGGGTAAAACTCATAGAGGGAGACCAAGAGATGAATACACTAAGCAGATTCAGAAGGACGTAGGTCGCAGTAAGTACTGGGAGATGAAGAAGTTTGCATAGGATAGAGTAGCATGGAGAGCTGCATCAAACCAGTCTCTGGACTGAAGACCACAACAACAACAATATACTGCCATTTTATACCTTGTGTACGCGATACTACCGCCATCTCTATATGTGCATATCGCTATCCCATGACTTTTGTCACCTCGGTGTACTTGTAACGATTCATGTTGAATGTTACTTAAGTTTCTTTTGCCTGGTCCATTGATGAATGAATGTGAACTTTTCATATTTAACAAGATTTATTCACATTATTTGACATCCGAACTGCACACTCGTCATGTAAACAAGGCACAGACTTCACAGATCTCTTTGACTTCCAGACTCCCTAGCGGACTCAACAACAACTGACTGAAATGCACTGAACTGAACTGTCACAGCATCGCAGAATCGCTTTATACATAATTTTAACGATAACTTCCAAATTAGTCCATTATTAAATTTGTATAATTTTAATGTTACCATTAAAATTTACAAAACGTAAAGAAACTGATGTTACAGCCGAATAAGGTATAAAATACAATATTTAAATAACAATCTTCTGTAGTAATATCTTTAGTTTTCCATAAGAAAATCATTATGAACTTTCATTACAATAATGTCTCTCGTATTTTTTTTGTTACGTAAGGTATTACAGTTTGGATTTGGTTCCTAACATGTAATGGTAGTACAGAGCTCGTGCTTTATCACGATTAAATACACAGAACGTACAAATAAGGCATCAATTTCTGCAACTGCAAAACTGTGAGATGTAAACATTTGGAGAGTAATTAGAAATGTAATTACAAGGATGTTAATTACATAGGAAAACATAAATATAAATAACAAATGAAAATATATCACCCGGTAATAACTTTTAAGCTGATTTTCATGATAATGAGGTTTTTTGTGTTAACTCGTTACTCGATTGTAATTATCGTAATTAGATGCGCCGGCCACCTACGCCAACACTTCTACAGCATTTTATTATCTGTTGCTTTTTATTTATTCCTTCAATTTGTTGATTAATCATTGAGCTTAGCATTTGTACGTAATTTTGTTAATGACAACAATCTCTCGATAACGATGACAATACACGTTTTTCCAGAACCTTCTATTTGCTTTCACAATGAATATCAAGTATTGTTAGCAAATTGGACAGAGTGATATACATATAGACACACATACAAGTACCTAGAAAGCACTAAATTGTCCGATAATTATACGGATGCGTATAAAAAAAGGTGGTATCAGACATTTCATACGAATTTTGGGGAAGGCTGTATCATTATATACTTCAATATCGGTTTATTACTTTCTGATTGTTTATTAATTTATTCCATAAAAACGAAATACCAGTCGGTTTCAAATGGTTCAAATGGCTATGAACACTATGGAACTTAACATCTTAGGTCATCAGTCTCCTAGAACGTAGAACTACTTAAACCTAACGACATCACACACATCCATGCCCGAGGCAGGATTCGAACCTGCGACCGTAGCAGTAGCGCGGTTCCAGACTGAAGCGCCTAGAACCGCTCGACCACAGCGCCAGTCGCTTTCCAACGACCATATATTTATTTGCTGTATAGAAAAGTAATTGTATTTCCGAACCAACAGCTCAGTTTGTATACGGTGAACATTTATGAAGCTGTTTGGGTTCTCTGTATACTATCATCAAACACCGAGTTACTTCTTTGATCGTGTGAGCTGCCGTTCCTTAGTATTAGGTGGATTGTTGGCCACTCTCCAATGCCAAGAATTATACGGACACTTCTCTATGTTCTAGCAGTTAAACACGGTTTGCTAATATGAATTCTGTCTTCAAAGATGGGAAAGCGACTGGGTCTTTTCGGGATGGTACGTCCTACTTGCTAATGAATATCAACTTCTCGTATAGTTCGCCCAGTGACCTTCCTTACACTATCGAGAATCTGGACTCTACTTAACAGCGGATTAAAAAAAGAAAAGAAAAGAAAAGAAAAGGAAACTTCTGGGAACAATGAACAAGTTGCATAAACCAGTTGCGCAACATATCACAGCTGGAGGTTCGGCCAAATTTGGTCCCTTGGCGAATTATCAAGTTCGTTCTGGTGTTTCCATTATTTACGTAACCTGTAGTGAGACACACCAGGTACGCTCGTCCTTCAAATGTCGTAAGGCTTATTAACTGTTTTACAGGTAAAGAGGTTCAAATGGCTCTGAGCACTATGGGACTCAACTGCTGAGGTCATTAGTCCCCTAGAACTTAGAACTAGGTAAACCTAACTAACCTAAGGACATCACAGACATCCATGCCCGAGGCAGGATTCGAACCTGCGACCGTAGCGGTCTTGCGGTTCCAGAATGCAGCGCCTTTAACCGCACGGCCACTTCGGCCGGCCAGGTAAAGAGGACATGGAGAAAAATACACTCACCAATTTGTCAGTTTTTTCACATTAAACTTTCTTAACGTCCATCTACCAACATAGTTTCTCTGCCGGCCGGTGTGGCCGAGCGGTTCTAGGCACTTCAGTCTGGAACCGTGCGACCACTACGGTCGCAGGTTCGAATCCTGCCTCGGGCATGGCTGTGTGTGATGTCTTTAGGTTAGTTAGGTTTAAGTAGTTCTAAGTTCTGGGGGACTGATGACCTCAGATGTTAAGTCCCATTGTGACCAGAGCCATTTGAACCATTAGTTTCTCTTCGAATCGCGAAATTCGCTACTGGCCATTAAAATTGCTACACCACGAAGATGACGTGGTACAGACGCGAAATTTAACCGACAGGAAGAAGATGTTGTGATATGCAAATGATTAGCTTTTCAGACCATTCACACAAGATCGGCGCCGGTGGCGACACCAACAACGTGTTGACATGAGGAAAGTTTCCAACCGATTTCTCATACACAAACAGCAGTCGACCGGCATTGCCTGGTGAAACGTTGTTGTGATGCCTCGTGTAAGGAGGAGAAATGCGTACCATCACCTTTCCGACTTTGATAAAGGTCGGATTGTAGCCCATCGCGATTGCGGTTTATCGTATCGCGACACTACTGCTCGCGTCGGTCGAGATCCAATGACTGTTAGCAGAATATGGAATCGGTGGGTTCAGGAGGGTAATACGGAACGCCTTGCTGGATCCCAACGGCCTCGTATCACTAGCAGTCGAGATGACAGGCATCTTATCCGTATGGCTGTAACGGATCGTCCAGCCACGTCTCGATCCCTGAGTCAACAGATGGGGACGTTTTCAAGAGAACAACCATCTGCACGAACAGTTCGACGACGTTTACAGCAGCATGGACTATCAGCTCGGAGACCGTGGCTGCGGTTACCCTTGACGCTGCATCACAGCCAGGAGCGCCTGCGATGGTGTACTCAACGACGAACCTGGGTGCACGAATGGCAAAACGTCATTTTTTTCGGATGAATCCAGGTTCTGTTAGCAGCATCATGATGGTTGCACCCGTGTTTGGCGACAACGCCGTGAACGCACATTGGAAGCGTGTATTCGTCATCGCCATAGTGGCGTATCACCCGGCGTGATAGTATGGGGAGCCATTGGTTACACGTCTCGGTCACCTCTTGTTCGCATTGATGGCACTTTGAACAGTGGACGTTACATTTCAGATGTGTTACGTCCCATGGCTCTACCCTTCATTCGATCGCTGCAAAACCCTACATTTCAGCAGGATAATGCACGACCGCATGTTGCAGGTCCTGTACGGGCCTTTCTGGATACAGAAAATGTTCGACTGCTGCCCTGGCCAGCAGATTCTCCAGATCTCTCACCAATTGAAAACGTCTAGTCAATGGTGGCCGAGCAACTGGATCGTCACAATACGCCAGTCACTACTCTTGATGAACTGTGGTATAGTGTTGAAGCTGCATGGGCAGCTGTACCTTTACACGCCAGCAAAGCTTTGTTTGACTCAATGCCCAGGCGTATCAAGGCCGTTATTACGGCCAGAGGTGGTTGTTCTGGGTACTGATTTCTCGGGATCTATGAACCCGAATTGCGTGAAAATGTAATTAGATGTCACCTCTAGTATAATATATGTGTCCAATGAATACCCGTTTATCATCTGCATTTCTTCTTGGTGTATCAATTTTAATGGCCAGTAGTGTAATTATGACATTTCATGACAAATGTTTTGCTTAGACTATTTACTATAAAATAGTTAATGTCCATTACACGTCTTACTTCAAACTTAAGTACAGCGCAGCATTTTGTTATGTTCCCAGAAGGTACACTACTCTGATCAAAAAGATCCAGACATCTATTAGTGGACATTAATATGGAGTGAGACCATCCTTCGTCTTTGTGACGGCTTGAACTCCGCTGGGGACACTTTCAATGTTGTGCCAGAATGTACTTGCAAGAACTGCAGTCGATTCTTTCTCAAGAGCCGAAAACAGAGAAAGTACTGACGTTTGACCGTGTGGTCTGGGGCGAAGTCGACGCTCTCGCTCATTCCATAGCTGTTCCATTGGGTTCGGGTCGGCACTCTGAGCAGGCCACTCCATTTCGGGAATGTTACTGTCCAGAAACTATTACTTCACACATGCTGCTTAATGACGCGGTTCAGTGCGATTCTGATGCAAACAGTCACCATCTCAACTGTTCTTCTATTGGAAGAGGCACACATTGCTGTCAAATGTGTTCACGTCCTTACGCATTTTTCTTTAGCTCAATAAGAGGAACACAACCCAACCGCGAAAAACACCCCGATGCAGTAACAACGCCTCCTCTGTACTTGACTGTTGGCAGGTAACGTTCTCCAAGTAGTCACCAAACCCAAACGCTTCTGTCGCATTGGCCCCCTTTTTATCGATGGCAATCTAAATGGTGCAATGTATGGTAATTTCCTACGTAATGTTCTACCGATGTTACTACAAGATGTTTCACTGCATGGAGGAATGGCGACGTACTTCCAACATGATGGGTGTCCGGCACATAGCTCGCGTGCGGTTGAAGCGGTATTGAATAGCATATTTCATGACAGGTGGATTGGTCGTCGAAGCACCATACCATGGCCCGCACGTTCACCGGATCCGACGTCCCCGGATTTCTTTCTGTGGGGAAAGTTGAAGGGTATTTACTACCGTGATCCACCGGCAACGCCTGACAACATGCGTCAGCGCATTGTCAATGCATGCGCGAACGTTACGGAAGGCGAACTACACTCCTGGAAATGGAAAAAAGAACACATTGACACCGGTGTGTCAGACCCACCATACTTGCTCCCGACACTGCGAGAGGGCTGTACAAGCAATGATCACACGCACGGCACAGCGGACACACCAGGAACCGCGGTGTTGGCCGTCGAATGGCGCTAGCTGCGCAGCATTTGTGCACCGCCGCCGTCAGTGTTAGCCAGTTTGCCGTGGCATACGGAGCTCCATCGCAGTCTTTAACACTGGTAGCATGCCGCGACAGCGTGGACGTGAACCGTATGTGCAGTTGACGGACTTTGAGCGAGGGCGTATAGTGGGCATGCGGGAGGCCGGGTGGACGTACCGCCGAATTGCTCAACACGTGGGGCGTGAGGTCTCCACAGCACATCGATGTTGTCGCCAGTGGTCGGCGGAAGGTGCACGTGCCCGTCGACCTGGGACCGGACCGCAGCGACGCACGGATGCACGCCAAGACCGTAGGATCCTACGCAGTGCCGTAGGGGACCGCACCGCCACTTCCCAGCAAATTAGGGACACTGTTGCTCCTGGGGTATCGGCGAGGACCATTCGCAACCGTCTCCATGAAGCTGGGCTACGGTCCCGCACACCGTTAGGCCGTCTTCCGCTCACGCCCGAACATCGTGCAGCCCGCCTCCAGTGGTGTCGCGACAGGCGTGAATGGAGGGACGAATGGAGACGTGTCGTCTTCAGCGATGAGAGTCGCTTCTGCCTTGGTGCCAATGATGGTCGTATGCGTGTTTGGCGCCGTGCAGGTGAGCGCCACAATCAGGACTGCATACGACCGAGGCACACAGGGCCAACACCCGGCATCATGGTGTGGGGAGCGATCTCCTACACTGGCCGTACACCACTGGTGATCGTCGAGGGGACACTGAATAGTGCACGGTACATCCAAACCGTCATCGAACCCATCGTTCTACCATTCCTAGACCGGCAAGGGAACTTGCTGTTCCAACAGGACAATGCACGTCCGCATGTATCCCGTGCCACCCAACGTGCTCTACAAGGTGTAAGTCAACTACCCTGGCCAGCAAGATCTCCGGATCTGTCCCCCATTGAGCATGTTTGGGACTGGATGAAGCGTCGTCTCACGCGGTCTGCACGTCCAGCACGAACGCTGGTCCAACTGAGGCGCCAGGTGGAAATGGCATGGCAAGCCGTTCCACAGGACTACATCCAGCATCTCTACGATCGTCTCCATGGGAGAATAGCAGCCTGCATTGCTGCGAAAGGTGGATATACACTGTACTAGTGCCGACAATGTGCATGCTCTGTTGCCTGTGTCTATGTGCCTGTGGTTCTGTCAGTGTGATCATGTGATGTATCTGACCCCAGGAATGCGTCAATAAAGTTTCCCCTTCCTGGGACAATGAATTCACGGTGTTCTTATTTCAGTTTCCAGGAGTGTAGTCGCTGTTGAGAGGAATGTCGTTACACGTATTGCCAAATGCATTGAGGTTGACGGACATCATTTTGAGCATTTATTGCATTAATGTGGTATTTACAGGTAATCACGCTATCACAGCATGCGGTCTCAGAAACGATAAGTTCACAAAGGTACATGTATCACATTGGAATAACCGAAATAAAACGTTCAAACCTACCTGTTACCGACTGTTCGTCTCAAATTGTGAGCCATATGTTTGTTACTATTACAGCGCCATGTATCACAAAGCGAAAAAAGTGGTCCAACTACAACATTCATATTTCTTTACGTTCTACACGAATATGTAATAAAAAAAACGGAGTTCATATCCGTTTGACCTATGGCAGCGCCATCTAGCGGGTCAACTATAGCGCCATCTGTTTTCCCCTTCAAGCTAGAACAGATTCGTTCTCTGTAGTTCTTTCGTTTGACGCTCATTTCGTGAGATATTTGGCCCGGTCACGATCAGTGGACCACCCTGTATACGTGTTTATGAGAAGCTGCTAGACTGTTGTACCCCAAACATTCTAGCTCCCTACACACAGCCTCTGTAACTAACTGAACTGCTGGTAACACAGTAGAATTTACAAGTGATTGCTTCCGCTAATCTCGTGCGATTTTTCATAACCACCATCCGCTATGCTCTACGGCTCCCGTCCCTCAATGTGTAAGGTCTACCTAGTCGTGGTTTAGCAGTGGTTGTTCCTTGGATTTCCACTTCATAGTCACACCACTAACAGTGATTTGGGCGGGTCTGGAAGCATTAATGCCCCTAGTGGCTCTGTTAATAAGTGACATCTACCTCAAAGTCCCTAAGCTTTCTGTTAAGGCTTCTGTACAGACAATAGAAATTTCCTGCCTCTTTTTATACTGGTGGGTCTGCCTCTCGTGGTATCTGGTGGTCAATTCCACACTACATCGGGATGTCCGGATACTTTTGATCAGACGATGTACTTCTGACTGTCCCTGCGCAAGGCGATCGGCGACGTGACTGAGTGTGCTCCAGATCGTATCTTCTATTGTTAAGTACGTCGGTTAGACACTTTTGAATCACGAAGCCAGTACATTTCTGCCACTCTGTGAGAGCTAGTGACGAAGACTGCTGGCGAATATTCGACGTGTGTTACATGTCATATATTATGTGCATGTTTCAGTAGCTTTTTTAAAGTTAAACTGAAAATTATGGGCACTGCGTTAAAAAAAGCGAGATTATCGAAAAACAGCTTGTAACCTTATAGTCAAGGAAGGCAGTATTCAGTTACGATTGTGGACGGGGCCGCAATCAGTTGCTATTGGTTCCCTTTTGCAATTACACACATTTATTTTGAAACGGTAATCCCAGACTGAGCAATAAATAAGATATCACACGTTATAAATGAAGGAATAAAGAACTGTGTAATTAATAGTGCTTTCAGTGCGTTGCAATTTACCAAATGAGCATAAAATACAAACACAGCAAATAATGTTTTTAAAAAAAGCCAATGTGATCCCAATTGGAATTTTAAGGCAAGTAACCACAGTCACGGCTGAAGGCCTTTAACGCCAAGAAAGGCAATTATAAAAAAAATTTAACAAACATACTGTAAAGCAGCAATGCAATAGCAGAGGTTAATTTAAAAAAAAAACAGGCAACTGATCACCAAACGGGTGAGACAAAATGATGATAAACTTGATAGCACAACCATTTAAACCTGCTGTAACGATAAGAATGGCAATTATATAAGAAATTTAAAACAAGTGTACAGTACAACAGCAAAATACAATAGCAAAGGTTAACTTCAAACGACAAGCAACTGATCACCAAACAGGTGAGACAAAATGATGGTAAGCTTGGTAGCACAATCATTTAAACCTGCTGCATCGCCAAGAATGGCAATTATATAAAAAAATTTAGAAACATACAATAAAACAGCAAATACAATAATAAAACATAAGGGCCAGTCACAGACTGTGGACCAGGTATCGGCCTCTGAGTACGTCCAGCAAAAAATACTTTTGCGAGCGATGAGATAGGCAGCCAAGAGTTGCATTCACTTCACAAGATGGTAACTCAGACTAGTGGCAGTCTAACGAATGACTAAGGCTGAGGCTCCCTGACGTCCAATAAACCAAACACAAATATGTAACCGAGCGAGGTGGCGCAGTGGTTAGCACACTGGACTCGCAATCGGGAGGACGACGGTTCAATCCCGTCTCCCGCCATCCTGATTTAGGTTTTCCGTGATTTCCCTAAATCGTTTCAGGCAAATGCCGGGATGGTTGCTTTGAAAGGGCACGGCCGATTTCCTTCCCAATCCTTCCCTAACCCGTCTCTAATGACCTCGTTGTCGACGGGACGTTAAACACTAACCACCACCACAAATATGTAAAAATACGCCAAAGCCAGAACCGGCAGTCTGGACTCTGCCCACAGAATACTGTGCTTAGAGCGCCCGGAACGAGAAAGGAATCACTACCACCAGAGCAGAAGAATCGCCAATCAACCTACAATCAAGAAAGCTGTCGAAACTACACGCCTCACCGGACATTGAAGGCAAGGCGAGGAAACGTACACTGCCGTTACATACACTAACCCCATGGGCAGCTAACTGGGGCGTTAGCAGCCATGAGGCAGGAAAAATACCGCTGGTTGAACTTAACAAGTAGTAACAAACTGAACGCAATAAATGGAAATTAGAAGTCCGGGAAAGCTAATCAGATCCGCCTTGCCCCAGCACTCCACTCGCTACTCTTCGCCTCGGCAACACTACGAGCAGCAACACGAACCCAAGTCACTGGAGAATCGCAAGGTCTCACAATGGTGGAGGTTTCTCTACTTGAATCCAAAAGCACTCAACTTAGCCGGCCGTTGTGGCCGTAAGGTTCTAGGCGCTTCAGTTTGGAACCGCGTGACCGCTACGGTCGCAGGTTCGAATCCTGCCTCGGGCATGGATGTGTGTGATGTCCTTAGGTTAGTTAGGTTTAAGTAGTTCTAAGTTCTAGGGGACTGATGACCACAGATGTTAAGTCCCATAGTGCTCAGAGCCATTTGAACCACTCGACTTATAGCTTGCAGGATCCGGTTAACGTCGAGGTCGTGCACCCTCGTGACCACAGGCCTTCGACCTGGCAATCCACGCACGCCGCCGGCGGTCCCAGCCTGTTCTCGCACTGCGCGGACCTCGCTCCTCGTGAGTCCTCAACTGAACTGCACACTGACACCGGAAGAACGACGACGTCGCCCCAAAGATAGGGCCACAGTTACTACATACCGATAACCGCTGCTGCTGCCATTAGTGGACAGGCAACGCTTGGGAAACCAAGTGGCGCCAGTCAACACGAAAAGAAGACAAAGAACCGCAACCATGTCAACTAAACGATACGGTCCGGCCTCCAACAGAGGGCGGGAACCTACAACAGCACCAAAGCTCACGGCTCACAGCTAATCAGTACATCTTGTTCCAATTTTAATATATAAACATAACCTAAAGGCGATGTCACTCACAAGATACTTCTAATCAACTTGCGCGCCTATGGAGTATCGCTTCAGTTGTGCAACTGGATTCGATATTTCCTGTTAGAAAGGTCACAGTACGTAGTAATCCACGTAAAATCATCAAGTGAAACGGAAGTGATAACCGGCACTCCCCAAAAATGCGTCATAGGCCCTCTGCTGTTCCTAATCTATGAACACAATCTGAGCAGTCCTTTTAGATTGTAAGCAGATGATGATGTCATTTTCCGTGTAGTAAAATCATCAGAAGATCAAAACCAATTGCAAAATACAAAAAAACACCGTATCTCTATGGTGCGAAAAGTGGTAGCTGTCTCTGATTATGGCAGTGTGTGGGGTCATCCACAAGAATACGAAAAGAAGTCCCTTAAATTTCTGTTACACGATAAAGCATACAAATTTAAAGACCGTCAATTCAGATAAATGCCTAGGAATTACAATTACGAACAACTTAAATTGGAACGATCTCAAAGATAATGCTGGAGGGGGGAGGGGGGGGAAGGCAAACCAAAGTCTGCGTTTCGTTGACAGAACACTTATAAGATGCAACAGGTTTTCTAGAGAGACTGCCTACACTATGCTTGTTCGTTCTCTGCTACAGTATTGCTGTCTGGTATGACATCCTTACCAGACAGGATTGTCGGAGGACACAGAAAATGTTCAAAGGAGGGCAGTTTATTTTGTATTATAGTGAAATAGGGGAAACAGTGCCATCGATATCATAAGTTAAGGGGAAATCATTAAAACAATGGCGTTTTGCCTTGTGGGAAGATCTTTTCACGAAAATTCGATCGCCAACTTTCTTCTCTGAATGTGAAAATATTTTCTTAACACCAACCTACAAAGTGACAAATGATCACCGTAATAAAATAAGAGGAATCACAGATGGCATAGAAAGATTTAAGCGTTCGTTTTTCACACGCGCTGTTAGAGTGTGGAACGATAGAGAAATACCCTGAAGGTGGTTCGAACAACTCTCTGACAGGCTCTTAAGTGTGAACTGCAGAGTAGTGATGTAGAAATGTAGATGTAGATACTGTGTTTAATTGCGTACCGGGATTACAGACATGTACGTACAAACAAACAAAAAATTAATTACGAAACACGGTTTTCCCAAGGCGACATTTAAACTTTATGACTACCACTCAACTGCTACTTACTATCATGTGTGCTTGCTCTACTAATCGCGTACACTTGGCATGATGGTAGACGAGTGATTCTCCCTTAGAAGGAAAACTACATTCTCGCGAACTATTTTGTCGAACTTAAAGTATTCTTAGTTCTTAAAAAATCCATCAAATCTGAATGACCATTGTGGATGGTGCACGGCTTTACCGGTCGCAGTGTGGTGCGTTGAGGGTCATCACTGCCGGCCGCTGTGGCCGAGCGGTTCTAGGCGCTCAGTCCGGAACCGCGCTGCTGCTACGGTCACAGGTTCGAATTCTGCCTCGGGAATGGATGTGTGTGATGTCCTTAGGTTAGTTAGGTTTAAGTAGTTCTAAGTCTCGGGGACTGATGACCTCAGAAGTTAAGTCCCATAGTGTTCAGAGCCATTTGAACCAGGGTCATCACTGCCAACAGCGTAATTTCCCCATTATTATTATTATTCACGTATTGGCCCAACAGGACCACGCGAGGTACAATCCATTAATGTCACTTTTGATGGTTGGCCTTTCTTTGTGTCCAAATTTGTTTCATTCTTTCAGAATGAAGTCTCTTTCTTCCATCAGACCACGGTGTTCCAGTCCGTTTTCTAATTTCCCTCTGACCAACTTGCCAAGCAAATATCTTTGGCCCGAATGCTTTCGTTTTCTAATTTCCCTCTGACCTACTTGCCAAGCAAATATCTTTGGCCTGAATGCTTTTCTATTCTGTAACATCTCCCTGAGTTATACCGGCTACGTTAAGATCCTCCTTAATCGCAGTGATTTATTCAATTGGCTCACTTTTGGCCTTACTTTTGTTTCCGTAGAATTCTACTATTTGTTTTGTCAACCTAGTGGGTATCATTCTTTTAATGTGCCCATGATTTTTAAGTCTTCGTTTTGTCATGTCACCATGTATGTCTGTGTATTCTTCTATTTCCTTATTACTTCTCAGTCTATAAGTTTCTCCATCAGTAATTTTGGGGCCTAATATTTACCTAATAATCTTTCTTTCTTTCTTTTGAATTTCTTCAACACACCTATTTCTATTTAAAATTAAAGTTTCTGCTCCACAAAGACATTCAGGCTTGATTACAGTGTTGTAATGCCTAAGTTTACTGAATTTAGAAAGTTATTTTTTACTATAAATATTTTGTGTTAATCTCGATACAGTTGCCATTTTTTTACAGCGATCTTCGTTTGCAGCTTTTTCAAAAGTATTTAAACTGAGAAACCCTTTTTATTTTTCTATATTTTGTGTTCAAAAACTTTCATGCATGTTTGTTGCATGTCATATATTCCGTTTTTTTAATGATAGTTGTTGTCCTACTTTTTCCGCAACTTCTTTTAGAATTTCAATTTGTTTTTGAGCTGTGGTAATATCCGCAATTAAAATTGCCAAATCACCTGCAAAGGCGAGGCAATCTACTCTAATATTACTTCTGCCTAACGTGATTTATTGATCTATATTTCTACTCAACTTTCGCTCTCGCCATACTGTAATAACCTTTCCCAAAACACAGTTACAGAAATAGGGAGAGTTCATCTCCCTGTCTAACACCAGTCTTTAAATTAAATGTTTCAGAAATTTCTCCCATGAATTTAACTTAAAAGTTAGTGTCAGTTAACATTTCCTTAATCAGTGTTACAGTTTTATTATCTAGTCCTTGCTCCTTTAAAATTTGAAAGAGAGATTCACGATCAACTGAGTCGTAGGCCTTTTTAAAATCCATAAATGTACATACAATATTATTACTAGAAATCCTTTTGTGCTCAAGGATTAGTTTAAATTAAGAATATGTTCTAGACGGGATCTGTTTGGTCTAAAGCCTGCTTGATATTCACCATGTTTAGGTTCTGACTGTTCCTGGACTCGATCAAGTAAACAATGCGAGAGAATTTTGTAAGTGACTGGGAGAAGTAAGATTCCTTGGTAATTATTAACATCAGTTATTTCCCTTTTTTAGGCAATGGATGAATTAGGGCAATTTTCCAGTCCTCGGGTATTTTCTCAGCTTGCCAGGTATGTCCTATTAGTTGAGTGATCTCATTTATAGTGTTAGGGTCAGCTGATATTAGTAGTTATGCAATTATACCGTCTCTCCGGGTGCTTTATTGTTTTTAAGTCTCTTAATTTGTTTAATTGTTTCGTTTTCGTCAGGTTCCTTGAAGTTAGGGCTGGTGATATTAGTTTGCTGTGGGTGGTATTTATTCGCTGGCTCTGGACAGTTTAATAGTTTTTCAAAATAATTAGCAAGTACGTTATAATTTTTCTGGTTGTTAAAGAGTCAAACAGCCAGTTTAATTTTTGAAGCAAAGACTTTGAGGTTCGTAACCAGTTTGTTTGATTTTGTCTGTTTTATAAAAGTTTCTTGTGTTATTCTTCAGGAAGTCTCTTTTTCGATTTCTAAACGTTAGGCATTTTCGCAGTTTCTTTTAGTCTGTCGGATTAATTTAGATATTTCTTTTCTTACGGTTAGAGACGTGTTGTTCGTATTTTCGGTTTTGTCACTATTCCAATTTTTGAATGTCTCATGTCTAGACTTAACTGCTATTTCACAATCCGCTTTCCACCAACTGTGTTTTTGTTTCTTTCGAAGCAGAATTAACTTTAGTGCTGGTGTGACGAACCTTTCTTTTAGGCTTTGCCAACTGTTGGATTGTTCTTTGTCAAGTTCGCTTGTTAGAGTTGGGGTTATTTAAGCGTTGTCAAACTTTGGGATAAAAATTTCCGTATTAATATAGTTGTGGGTACCAAACAGAGACTGCTCGAACACCTACATCTACATCTACATGATTACTCTGCAATTCACATTTAAGTGCTTGGCAGAGGGTTCATCGAACCACAATCATACTATCTCTCTACCATTCCACTCCCGAGCAGCGCGCGGGAAAAACGAACACCTAAACCTTTCTGTTCGAGCTCTGATTTCTCTTATTTTATTTTGATGATCTTTCCTACCTATGTAGGTTGGGCTCTACATAATATTTTCGCATTCGGAAGAGAAAGTTGGTGACTGAAATTTCGTAAATAGATCTCGCCGCGACGAAAAACGTCTTCGCTTTAATGACTTCCATCGCGTATCATATCTGCCACACTCTCTCCCCTATTACGTGATAATACAAAACGAGCTGCCCTTTTTTGCACCCTTTCGATGTCCTCCGTGAATCTCACCGGGTAAGGATCCCACACCGCGTACCAATATTCTAACAGAGGACGAACGAGTGTAGTGTAAGCTGTCTCTTTAGTGGACTTGTTGCATCTTCTAAGTGTCCTGCCAATGAAACGCAACATTTGGCTCGCCTTCCCCACAATATTGTCTATGTGGTCTTTCCAACTGAAGTTGTTCGCAGTTTTAACACCCAGGTATTTAGTTGAATTGACAGCCTTGAGAATTGTACTATTTATCGAGTAAACGAATTCCAACGGATTTCTTTTGGAACTCATGTGGATCACCTCACACTTTTCGTTGTTTAGCGTCAACTGCCACCTGCCACACCATACAGCAATCTTTTCTAAATCGCTTTGCAACTGATACTGGTCTTCGGATGACCTTACTAGACGGTAAATTATAGCATCATCTGCGAACAACCTAAGAGAACTGCTCAGATTGTCACCCAGATCATTTATATAGATCAGGAACAGCAGAGGTCCCAGGACGCTTCCCTGGGAAACACCTGATATCACTTCAGTTTTACTCGATGATTTGCCGTCTATTACTACGAACTGTGACCTTCCTGACAGGAAACCACGAATCCAGTCGCACAACTGAGACGATACCCCATAGGCCCGCATCTTGATTAGAAATCGCTTGTGAGGAACGGTGTCAAAAGCTTTCCGGAAATCTAGAAATACGGAATAAAATTGAGACCCCCTGTTGATAGCGGCCATTACTTCGTGCGAATAAAGAGCTAGCTGCGTTGCACAAGAACGATGTTTTCTGAAACCATGCTGATTACGTATCAATAGATCGTTCCCTTCGAGGTGATTCATAATGTTTGAATACAGTATATGCTCCAAAACCCTACTGCATACCGACGTCAATGATATAGGTAAATATATCCCACGAGCGTTAGCTACAGGCTTCCTGGCCATCGACACCCGTCGCGGGCTCGGGCACCAGCAGAGGATGGGGGTCACGGAACGCCGCAACGGCGGGATACGAGATACGCGCGCGAGATGACCGCGAAGATTGGAAGCATCTCGCTACCGCCCTGCGGCGGGCGGATAGGATTGTAGGGTGGAGTGGCTGCCGGACAGCCAATCAGCGCCGCCTGCCCACACGCCCTGCGCCCCCGAGCACAATCCGGGTAGTCTTACTCGGGAGGCTGGCGCGCCGCATCGCCGACTCGCATTTCCGACTGGACTGCGCAGCTCCGATGACCAGGGCGCTATAGGCTGACATGACGGCCGTAATGCTGCAGTAAGAAACAAAGAAGTAATACTGAAGCACTTCGTTAATTTACAGGAGTGGAGTACCGGCAGTTTGATGCTCCGAGTCCGACAAGATATGCCTCATTACACTGACAGCCAACTCCAAGAATGATAGCAAAAAATGAAATTTTACTTAAAGTCCGAAGCTCGCACGGGGTCCCAGGTTCGATTCCCGGCGCGGTCAGGGATTTTTCCTGCCTCGAGATGACTGGATTTTGTTGTGTCGTCTTCATCATCACCTTTTCATCCCCATTACGCTCGGAAGGCAATGGCAAACCACCTCCGCTAGGACCTCCCCTACACTCCTCGGAGTATGGGACCACACACATCGTGCGTGCAACATAGTAGGGAAAAATTTGGTTAAATTTGTAGGTGTTTTGGGGTTTTACTGGGTGCGAAATTTAATACAAAGAGCTACCGCCTCTGTCAGCAACAAAGGTTCTAAACCGGTTGAGTCCTGGGTCGAACTAAGACTGCAGATATAATTTCATCACAACATGATCACACTGGTTGCCATCCTAAATTGTCATGCAATAAGAGGGTCATACCCAAAACATTGCAGAAAACCGCCAGTCTCACGCAACTAGCGCTTGAGAGAACAGATGCATTGTTCATTCGGCCTCGAGGATTGTACAGTCTAGTGTGAAAAAAAAAGTTAAATATATTTCAATTTTTTTTAATTTTGATATGATAATTATGAATATATTGTGTTTCATACTAGAATGTCGTGTTCCCAGTTTGGCACAGCTTCGCCACAGGAAACACGAAAGCGGTCGAAGACGTCCGTATTCTGGTCGGCTCCTGATCGTTGTCAGAAGGAGGGTAGTTTTTGATTACGCAAAGGCTTCTATTATTTGGAAAAGAACAACCCGGATTTCTTTACGTAATGAGTATGAATTTTATAATTACTTAAGGGACCTTTAACAATGAACAATAAAAAAATTGCATTTGCAAATGAAATCATTAATAAATGGGGCAGGTATGAGTTGTATAGAAGACAAGGAGCGGCCTTCTGTCAACGACCAGGATGCCGCAGTATCCTTTGCTATAGTAAAGACTGTTTGACATTTATAAAAATAATACGACATGGAGATAAAAAATAAAGGAAAAGAATAGAAAAAGAAATTTGGTAAACACTAAATATATTCAAATAATTCCCACAAGCAATTAGGACTTATTTAAAAACAGTATAACTTACATAAGTAATTTTCTAACTGTATGGTGCGATCGGATTTCAGCCTGTCCTGTGCTAACTTCTTGGGGCATGTTTTTGTCACAAATTACAGGCATTACTTCTCTCCTTCCTTCGAGACAATTCTTGCACAGTTCAACACCTACATAACAATAACTTGCCGATTTACAGTTTCGAACATACATTACTTGAATTTTATTAATCAATAACTGTTGTCTGCACGCTGGCAAGACCGCTCACTTTTTTGGCTTAAAGACGACCTTCTTTACGCTTTCACATTACAAGCAGAAGTACGATAAAATCTGAAGCTCTACAACAGTTTTTACTGTCATCTTTTATTTAGATCGAAGCGGAACCCTCAGTCCAGCTTCTGTTAAAATGTTTCTTTGACTGCGCAATCGATGTATTAGCGTCCGCGCTAGATGCGCATCTTTACAGTTACGTAAATTATATAAAACAAATGTCTTTCAAAGAATAGGTCTCATAAGATGATCATTTAATGTACAAATAGATGAATGCCTTTCCAAGGGTACTCACAGCTTTCATACGACGGAAATCCCAATAATATTACAACAGCTACGTCCCACGCCTTGAGTCAGGGAATCGGCTTATCTGCAGCAATCCAAGTAAGCACATGCCAGCGTTAATCAGTCGTGAGAAGTAGTGGAATGCCAGTCTTTCAACAGTCCATGACCAGATGTTTTCAAAGGGTGAGAGGTCTGGAGGACTTGCTGGACAGGTCAACAATCGAACCCCTACCCCCTCATAGAAGAAGGTAAGGGGGCAACATGCGGTCACGGGTTATCTTGTTGAAAGTTAACACGACGGAAGCTTCGATGACAGGGCACAGCCACTGACCTTAAAACGTCAGAAATCAAACGCCTGATGTCCATATTCTGACCACGCGAACCAGAGGCATTCCATAACATCACGCCAAGTGTGGGACTTTATGCTAATGACAAATGAAACCTGTCAAAGTTCGTTCTCCTTGGAAACTTTACACAGGGATACTTCCATCCTGATGCTGCCCGTAAAACCGTGAGACGTCTGAAAAGAACGTGGCAACACCGTTGCGTCCAGTGTTGTTGGGAGCACTACTGCCGGTGCGCATATCTCTGTTGCCGCGTCGAGGGCAGCCGCCATAATGGCCGCCGAGCTGACAGTCCGTAGCGCTCCGGGCGTCGCTACATTGTCCATGTGCTTACTTTGCTTGCTGCAAATAGCCCATTCCCTGACTCAAGGTACGGGACGCAGCTGTATCATCCTCTGTAGCCGAGTGAACAATGCATCTGTTCTCTCAAGCGCTAGTTGCGTGGGACTGACGGTATCCTGCAATGTTTTGGGTATGACCCTCTTATTGCTTGACAAGTTTTGATGACAACCAGTGTGATCATCAATATCGTGAAACGAGAAACCGCAATCTCGTAGGCCTCAGTCCCGCCACTGACGAATTACGATACATGCTCATAGAAGACAGCCGGCCTTTGTGGCCGTGCGGTTCTAGGCGCTTCAGTGTGGAACCGCGTGACTGCTACGGTCGCAGGTTCGAATCCTGCCTCGGGCAAGAATGTGTGTGATGTCCTTAGGTTAGTTAGGTTGAATTAGTTCTAAGTTCTAGGCGACTGATGACCTCAGAAGTTAAGGCGCATAATGCTCAGAGCCATTTGAACTATCATAGAAGACACAACTCAATCTTCTCACAAACAAGTAACATGCAGATGGTGTTACCCCTACTCACTTTGTGTGGTTATGGTGGAATTCTAATAACTTGCATATCGCAGCATGTAGAACACTTCACGTCAATTTGAAATTTATTGCATGCTGCCTTCATAGCGTTGCAATTTCAGTGGCCATCAGTGTCGCTCTTTAGGTTGTTACTTATACTTTTTTAGTGTTGTCCATTTAGCCAAGTTCTCTAAACCACCAATGGATAGAAGAATGTCTTTGAAGAGTTAAAGACACGAGAGCTGTACTGACAGACTGAAGTTTGGTGTTATGCCGCATGTAGCGCTAGGGGAGCTATCAGTAACGAGGTTCCCTGATAAAGACAAAGATCTCGGTTGGAGTCCCAGCTAATCTGCAGCAGCGGAGTGAGTGCTGATGTGAAACTTTCAAAACAGATTAATACTGTGTGCCGGACCAAGACTCCAAGTCGGAGTCACGTGCTCTACTAACTGAACTACCCATACACGACTCACGATCACTCCTCACAGCTTTACTACCTTCCAAATAGCGCAAACTTTGCCGCAGAGGGAAGAATTCGTTCTGAAAACTATCCACCAAACTGTGCCTAAGCCCTGTCTCCCGAATATCCTTCCTTGGAAGAGTGCTAGTCCACCAAGTTTCGCAGGAGGACTTTTGTGAATTTTGGTAGGTAGGAGACGAAGTACTGGCGGAGGTACAGCTGTGACGAGGGATGTGAATCGTGCTTGGGTAGCGAAAGGCGTAGGTTCCGAGTTTGAGGCTCGGTGCGGCACACAGTTTTAATCTACCAAGAAAGTTTCATCAACATATTTGTTCTCCACCATCATCAACATATCTGCTCTCCACCATGCCGGATGCGGTTGTATAGTACTTTACCCAGCTACACTTCTTGTTTACGATTTTGAGTCGAGTTGACGTCTCGAGTTTAGAGGTTACTGAAGATATACGTTATCCAGCCATCACAAGTTTCCTGTTGGTCTCTTTCGAGATGCATTTCGATCAAAGTATGGTCGAAGTATCGTGTAGGGTTCCATTCTCTTCGTACGCTATCATTGTAGTACTTTTACTTAACTGATTTTTGGAAGGCTGGTATCTTCTTCTATATTTTATCCCGTTTTGCCTTTTGTGTGCGAGAGCGGAGAACTTCATTCCTGGCGCCTGGAGACGCCTCTAATCCATACCACAAAATAGGTACAAAATGTGCTACCAGGCGAGGTGGGACGGTCGTAAGGCATTGGTCTCGTATTCCGGTGGGCGTCGGTACCAGTTCTCATCTGGCCTCCTGGTTCAGAATTTCCTTGGTTTCCCTAAATCGCTTAAAGTAAATGCCGGTATGGTTCCCTTGAAATGGACACTGCCGTTTTTCTTCCTTTTCCTTCTCAAAACTGACCTTTTTTTTTTCTTTTTCTAACGACCTTGTTGTCGATGAGATGTTAAGCTTTCCTTCCTATAAAACAGACTGTTATTAACAACCCGTGGAAATATTTCATCACAAAGAAACACGGTATAATTTGGTAGATTTTTTTGTCTGCTGTTAACCAATCTCTTGGTGTGTGGGACTACCTCAACAGATAACGCTACCTGTTTTCGGAAGTCGGGCACAAACTCTGTCTATTTGTTTTCAGTTCTTAGATGGGACGCTGGATGATTTGAACTCATTACTGAATCTACTGTCTTGGTTTTGCTGATTTTGAGAGTCTTTGACATAAATTGGTGTTGATAGGTATCTAGCTTAGCTTGGGCTTCAGTTTGTGCCTCACAGCGAACCCAAAAATAAACTAATTATCTGTGTCAGTTACTTTTATTTTATTCCAAGATGCGTTTATAGGGGTTACACCCTTGTCTTCAGGTGGACCCTTGGATTACATAACAAGCTTCCGAAACGCGTCGTGGGAGAAAATATAAGTGACTGACATAGATAACTGGTTTAATTGATGTTCTATATCATAAACAGTCGCATTTTGCAAACCACAGTCCAACAAGGACGATATAATGTCACGCCATGCCATTAGATTTCACCATGCCATTAGAATTTCAGCCATTGGTGGAGAACGCTTTCTATGATGAACTTATTGCTTAATTGACCTTAGGCCTACTATTCGTTGACGATTCTCGTAAGTTACAATACTGAATTACTGTCTGATGAGTATGATTCTTTACAGCTTTGTATCTGTTTTTGTTCTGGCTCTTGCAAGTATAAGACCTCATGAACTTCTAAAATAATTTCGGGTCGTCTCATTCTCAACAATTTTGTTGTTCGATAAAATATAAAGTCAGTTTCAGTTTAAGTTCCATTAGAGCCTTGGCAAATCAGTTTTCTACTTACATTTCTGAAAATATACGTTAAGGACAAATACGATTTCCTTTCCATTAGGTCTACTTTAGCTAAATGTTGTCACTGTGTTTAACAGTACCTGAAACGCTAGTAGATTGAAACGAATAGACAGAAAATTACTGTTTTATTCGTAATACCAATTGCTTATAATTGTAGTCGTTGATTGCTTTCAGAAAAAAAACATAATTTTATTGACTTCATAATTGTGGTTGCTAAAGGTAACTTCAGATTTCTACGTCAGAAAACATTTTTATCTGTCGTGCATACGTGCTGTTTTTCCCTACCCGTTCCACTCACGTTATAAAAATACAAATAAACTTACTTTCATTTCTCCGGAGTAAATTTACTGACATGTTAACGTACCTACGTCCAAATTCTCTATTCCCCCGATTTACAAAACGTATAGCTAACGACAAAGGATCGTTTCAGCACTTCTGGTATACTACTTTTAGGTAAGTGGACTCTGGCTACTGCTGAAACCTGCACGAAGAAGTTACTGCCTACTGGTCATTGGAGGAAACTTATAGACTGTGCTTATTTAAGTATTCATATCTGTTATATATGAAACAGAAAGGGTCACTGACTGCCGAATGATGGGAGAGTAAACAATTCTTTTAACTGGTTCCGTAAAGTTAATGTAGTATACCAACTGTAGTGTTCAGTAAACCAAAACTGTCCACAAATCGGGAGAAGCGCCGTTATCCATTGGTAATGCGAAATGGAAACTAATGAAGTTTTCAGGCAACATATAGAAATATACTCCTCGATATCGGCATCATTTAGTCGCGGTGCAAGAAGTTAAACTATGCAGGATCAGTAACTGGCACGCGGGGAGGGGACTTTGGTAAGACAAGTAATCCGTAACCGACTCAGTGGGGTTCTGACAGGCCGATCCTCATCCAGGGTACGAAGTTATTCTTGGTTGTGCGCACATGTCGTGAGAGCAAGAACTTGTTACACCAACTGTCCTTTTTGAAGCTCCAGCACTGATACTTAACGTTATTCGATTTTCGGTTCCGCTCTAGTGTGTTCACTGGTATATATTTCCTTAGTGTGTAGCTCTCCAACAACGCTAGGATTGCTCTATGCATTTTTACTTGTGATATTTCTGCTGCATCTTGGTTAACGAATCCAGTCGCGTGCAACTGAACAGCCGATCAGCAAATTCAAAAGAAAGGGTGGAAGGAGTGAGTCAATATTTTGTGCAATGTCTCACGAAACAGTTATATAAGAAATAACTCTGTTTACAGATCTCAAAGGTCTGTATTTAATTGTTTATACAAGGGTTTAACATCTGTCGTATACCAAGGTGATACTGTTCAGGATTTGTTGCGTAATGGTACCACGCTTTAATATGACTTTGTTGTAGGAATAATTCACAACAATGACGCCAACCTGAATAGTCTTTCTTTTTATGAGAAGGTGACACTTTGTCTCCCTGGCGTAGTGAAGCAATATAACATGTGTCTTGTGAGGTGATAGAAATGAACCAGAGGCAACTCAATGGTGAATACTTGGTGCGCGCTTTTGCGTGAGTACATCGTCGACCCCCCAGTTTACGTTTTCATGTCGAAACAGCTGACTGTTCCCCTGAAGACTGAATATGATTATTTTCCAACACGACAATACACCGGCTCCCAGTTGAGTACCTGAGTACTTTTCCCTGCCTGTGAGTTGCCTGTTACGTCATGTCAGCTTGACAATATGCACAACTTGCTACAGTTTCTCAAGAACAATGTAAAACATACTGAAACTCTGAAACAAAGGAAGTCCACGAAAACTGCAGCGATGCAGTTATGTTAGCTTACTACGCCTATTTTCACTCATTGCTTTCATATGGCATCATATTTTGGGGTAATTCATCACTGAGGAATAAAGTATTTATTGCACAAAAGCGTGTAATCAGAATAATAGCTGGAGTCCACCCAAGATCATCCTGCAGACATTTATTTAAGGATCTAGGGATATTCACAGTAGCTTCTCAGTATATATACTCTCTTATGAAATTTGTTATTAACAACCAAACCCAATTCAAAAGTAATAGCAGTGTGCATAACTACAATACTAGGAAAAAGGATGATCTTCACTATTCAAGATTAAATCTAACTTTGGCACAGAAAGGGGTGAATTATATTGGCACTTAAGTCTTTGGTCACTTACCAAATAGTATCAAAAGTCTGACAGATAACCAACAAGTATTTAAGAAGAAATTAAAAGAATTTCTGAATGACAACTCCTTCTACTCCATAGAGGAATTTTTAGATATAAATTAAGAAAAAAAAAGAAAAAAATTTAAAAAATAAAAAAATAAAAATAAAAAATAAAGAAAAACAAAAAAAACGAAAAAAAATAAAGTTGTTATATTAACTTAAGTATGTTGTTAAATTAACCTAATTATGTCATGTATTAGAAAATTTGACTCGTTCCACATCATTACGAAATATCGTATTCATGATCCATGGAACTAGTATTAATCTAATCTAATCTAATCTACTGCAGTTGACGGCTGACCTTAAAATGCGCTATGCGTTACCCAGGCTGGTCATGTGGAAGGAAGAAAGGTGTTTAACATCCTATCGACTTCGAACTCATTAGGAATGGACTACAAGCCCTTATTGGAAAAGGAAATTGGCTGTGTCCTTTCTAAGGAACCACCCCGACAGTCGCCTTATGCCATTTAGGGAAATCCTAGAAAACCTAATGTGGATGCCCCGAATATGAGCCCAGTATCTGACCAATGACCCACCGCTATCGCTCACAAGGAAACTTATGGAGCTGACTGGTGTTTCCTTACGTTGTTAATTGTAAAACATTCAAACACTAGCTAAATCCCTTTGTCATATTTGCAGAAAGATAAAGTTTGCTATCAAGGAAAGTTTTTTCGTACACCTTGTAGTTCTTGTCTAGCTCCAAGTTGGTAGCAAGCACTGTAACGCTTAAAAGCACTACTACTGACATACAAACACGATTAGATCACAGTAGTACTGGTTTCGATGCGAGCTTTATCTAAAGATAAAAATATAACTTTCCTCTGTAAACTGTGACTAAGGAACTGACAAGCTATTTATCTTTTTTTACCAGATTACAGCTTACCTAGGTATTAACTGACAAAGTTCTATATTTAATTTTTAGTAATATTTACAGATCCCACAATTAAAGTCTAGTTAGTTAACAATCTGCATGTCCTTTATTTGTGTGATGACTGATAGTGTATTTGTCTAAATGAAGCAAGTCCGTTGCCACATCTCCGATCAAAGAGAAGGGCAGATGCCTTGAGTATGGCTTTGTTTCCTGGGTCACCAGCACCTCCATCGCCAGCCTCTGCAGCAACCACAAAACCAGCTTTGGTCCTCCTCTTCGGGCTTTTCGAGGACCTCCTCCAAGAAACGTTGGAAAACTTTTGTCACGGAAAATTCACCTACAAAGAAAGAAAATAATTGTTACTGTTCGTGTCTGTCCGTGACAGAATGTCCACGACGACCAACGAACACTTATCGCGAAATAACACCATCAGCGATATATCTAAAAAAAATTATGTGTTCTACATAATTCAGTTTACACATTTACGGCCCGAAATGTTATAGTGAATAATTCCAAATAAAGTTAACAGTAACAAAAAAAATGGTTGTAACCAGAACTTTTGAAAATGCAGCTGGTAGATATCGACCAACAATAAAACAATTCCTATAATGAAGTTGGCCTTGCTACAAGGTTTATGACTACATTTCTACGATAAAAAACCACAAAGTTTTTTTAATTGATATTGTCCATCAGTAAATGTGTTCATAAAAGCTTACCTGTGAAGGGACGAAAAATGCCTGTCATTAATTTGCAGTTTTTCTAACACAAGATAATTTGTTGATAGCGGACAAAGACTACACAACATCTAAAAGAACTTTCGCACAGCGATTTTAAAATAAGGAGCTCAGATTTCCAGACTGGTACTGCAGAATATTACATCTACCTATTTATTTATATCCTACAAACCACGTTCAGATGTTTAACAGAAGGTACTCCGTGCACCACTCCCACTTCTTCCCTTTATTACCCCAGTCGTGAATGGTCAGGTGCAAGAACGGTTGTTGGGAAGCCTCCATAGGAGTTTGTATCTTTCTCCTTTGATCTTCATGGTCTTTTAGGGAAATATGCCCATCAAGAAAAGTTAAGTATATTTCCTAATTACCCACAAATAGTCACTATAGGCTTTCCTTCTGTGTTTATGTAGAAATGTGGTTGTGTACATAATGCGAATTTGTTCGTCGTTGCCATTCTGCCTCAACATGGGCCGTCAGTCACGGTCTGTAAACACACGCAGTACACCAGAGATGATTTCTGGTGAATGCACAGTTATCCGTGAGCCTCGCAGCTCAGCACAATGACTCAGAACAGGCTCTCCATGACAGACCGTATCAAAATCATCATATTGATAGGACAAAACATGAGACAAGTTGACATTGCGAATATTGTTCACGTTAATCAGATGGTTCAAAAGGCTCTAAGCACTGTGGGACTTAACATCTGAGGTCATCAGTCCCCTAGACTTAGAACTACTTAAACGTAACTAACCTAAGGACATCACACACATCCATGGCCGAAGCAGGATTCGAACCTGCGACCGTAGCAGCAGCGTGGTTCCGGACTGAAGCGCCTAGAACCGCTCGGCCACTGCGGCCGTCTCACGTTAATCGAAGTGTTGTCTCTAGACTGTGGAAAAAGTTCCAGGAAACGCATTCAATAGCGGATCGACATCGCGGAAGCTGCCTTCGCAAAACTACAGCAGCTTAGGATCGATATGTAACGATATTTGCACGGACACCGTACAAAAATAGCAACTATTCTGCGCCACGAGATTCGAGAAGTCACAGGGGTTACCGTAAGTACCCAAACTGGACGCAACAGAATTTATGATCGGGGTTTGTATATCCGGAGACCTCTCAAGACTCCACCACTCCGTCCATATCACAGGGGTGCTCGTGTAAGTTGGGCTAAAGCACATGAACATTGGACACGAGACCAATGCACCAAAACGCTGTTCACAGACGAAGTGTGAACAGGCATTCACCCTGACGAGAACTGCATTCGCATATGGAGTTGAACAGGGGAACGCAATCATCCCTCAGTGACTGTGTAACGTCGCCAACAATCCGGTGGCTGAATCGTATTCTGGGCATGTTTCATGTACGGCCGCCGTACACAACTCGTTCCCATTGAAGGCAACATGAATGCCGCAGTGCATGAAAACAATATTCTCCGACCCACAGCCAGTGGTTTTTGGAGCGACTGTAGGAGAATGTTCACTCTACAGGATAATAACACCCGACCTCATCCCGCTCGCATTATGTGTCGATCTGACGGGACATGGGATCTAAAGAATGGATTAGCCAACATTCTCAGCGGCTACGAATTGCATAGCGCATGCATGGAACGTGCTGAAAAGAGCTATTTCTAGTCGTCAACACTCTCCATTAACGTTTGAAGCTCTTAGGAATGCTGCCATTGAGGAGTGAGACAATTTGTCTCAAGGGATCTGCAATGAGTTGGTACTGAGCATGCCCCGTCGTATTCAAGAGTCCCTGAGGGTTCATGATGGAACAATGCACTGAGCACACTATTTTATGTTTTTTGATGTTGTGGGATATTGTTAACTTTTTGTTGGTTTTTTTTCAAATGATGTTCCTTTTTCCACATCTACAGATACATCTAAGTGATTACTCTGCTATTCACAATAAAGTGCCTGGCAGAGGGTTCAATGAACCACCTTTATGCTATCTCTCCACCGTTCCACTCTCAAACGGCACGCGGGAAAAACGAGCACTTAAATTTTTCTGCGCGAGCCCTGATTTATCTTACTTTATCGTGATGATCATTTCTATGTAGGTGGGTGCCAACAGAATGTTTTCGCAATCGGAGAAGAAAACTGGTATTTGAAATTTCATGAGAAGATCCTGTCGCAATGAAAAACGCCTTTGTTTTAATGTTTGCCACTCCAATTCACGTATCATGTCTGTGACACTATCTCCCCTATTTCGCGATAATACAAAACGAGCTGCCCTTCTTTGTACTTATTCGATGTCATCCGCCAGTCCCACCTGATGCGGATCCCACACCGCACAGTGACACTCCAGAATAGGGCGGACAAACGTGGTGTAAGCAGTCTCTTTAGTTGACCTGGTGCACCTTCTAAGTGTTCTGCCAATGAATCGCAGTCTTTGGTTGGCTCTACCCACAAAATTATCTATGTGATCATTCCAATTTAGGTTATTTGTAATTGTAATCCCTAAGTATTTAGTTGAATTTACAGCCTTCAGATTTGTGTGACTTATCGAGTAATCGAAATTTAGCTGATTTCTTTTAGTACTCATGTGAATAACTTCACACTTTTCCTTATTTAGGATCAATTGCCACTTTTCGCACCATACAGATATCTTATCTAAATCATTTTGCAAGTCGTTTCGATCATCTGATGTCTTTACAAGACGGTAAATGACAGCATCATCTGCAAACAATCTAAGACGGCCACTCAGATTGTCTCCTTTCTCGTTAATATAGATCAGGAACAATAGAGGGCCTATAACACTTCCTTGTGGAACGTCGGATATTACTTCTGTTTTACTCGATGACTTTCCGTCTATTACTACGAACTGTGACCTTTCTGACAGGAAATCACGAATCCAGTCGCACAACTGAGGCGATACTCCGTAGGCACGCAGTTTGGTTGGAAGACGTTGGTGAGGAACGGTGTCGAAAGCCTTCTGGAAATCTAAAAATATGGAATCAATTTGACATCCCCTGTCGATAGCACTTATTACTTCATAAGTATAAAGAGCTAGTTGCGTTTCACAAGAACAATATTTTCTGAAATCGTGCTTATGTGTCAATAAATCGTTTTCTTCGAGGTACTTCATAATGTTCGAATACAGTATATGTTTCTAAAACCCTAATGCAGATCGACGTTAGTGATATAGGCCTGTAATTCAGCGGATTACTCCTACGTCTCTTTTTGGGTATTGATATGACTTGAGCAATTTTCCAGTCTTTAGGTACGGAATTTTCTGTGAGCGAATGGTTGTATATAATTGCTAAATATGGAGCTATTTTATCAGCATACTCTGAGAGGAACGTGACTGGAATACAATCTGGACCGGAGGCCTTGCCTTTATTAAGTGATTTAAGCTGCTTCGTTACTCCGAGGATATCTACTTCTATTTCATAATCTGTTCAAAGAGAACATGTAGTTTTCCTTTGAATAATATTCTGTGTTACCCAAAAATACAGTATAAGACATCTATCTCGTTTCAAGATACAAGGACAAATTACATGCTTAACTTGTTTTGATGTGTGTATTTGTAGGAGGAACCAACATGTCGTTTCACTATTCTAGGAAAGTAGGCTATCGGAATTTTAACCATATCGTGATGCACTTCTCTTACAGCGTCGGGCACTGGGGTTGGATGAGCATCTACGTGATGCTCTCGATTACTAAACAAACGCGGGGCGAAACAAACTGGCCTTTTCCGGATTTTTTTATGTTTATTAATCCTAGTTGGTAAGGATCCTTCATTGAGGAGCAATACAGAGATACCGGTCAACCGAAGTTTTTGTGAGCGACCTTCTTCGTCAGTGGACTGCAGTTTCCGAAGATTCTTCCAACATATTTCAGTATGGTACCTGCCTTTACTACAATTAGTTTTTTGTAGTTGTTGCACCTTAAATCGCCCCATACGCACACTTCCAGACATTTCATAGATATGACTCTTTCCACAGATTGTTTGGCAATCCTGTAATCAGAAAATACTGTTCATCCCGACACTATATGCGCCATAGGTTACATTTGTTTATGTTGAGGGTCACCTGCCAATCCCTTCACTTCTGTATCGATTAGAACAGTGGTTCCCAGCCTTCCCAAGGCCATTACCCCTGAGTGCAATCAGGTATTAGATAGTAGATCCCACCCTCCACAAACATCAACGTCTTGATCAACTAACTAAGCTTTAAAATGAAAAAGAATTTTCTTTAAACACTTTCATTTTTGAAGTGACGAAAGACAAGTGATCTTTAGTTTTTGTAGATGTTCCATTAAACTGCGAACGAATCAGTCAGTGAGGCAATTGGTACGGCTTATTTCTAACAACCTTTTTTCATAGAAGGATGAAGCAATTCTCAGTGGATTGCGAGTGTTACCTAAAACTATATCTCAGAAAGAAAACATAGCTATCCACGTTGAGGGTAGACACTTGTTACAAAACATGCTTCTTCTGCACCAATCCTCCCATAGCTGCACTCGCTTCACCCACATCCGCCACCTTGTAACGTCTACGCTCGGGAGTACATTAACCCTTTAAAGCCTGTACTATGATAAGTTGACGGGCTTCACCTTATAAGAAAGGATTTTAGTAAATATGTTGACCGCGTGTACCTGAATGGAGGCAAAATCAGACTTACGCCCACTCAGTAACAACAATGATACGTCAAGCAAGTCTAAAGTGCAACTACACGTTAGGACGGGCAAGAAACATACACAGCAGATGCTACCAATTGTTAATAATACAGTCGCCAGCCTAATTAGGCATTAAGTGAGTTTTTTCCTTGTACAAGTGGATGTACGTACAAGCATAACAACACGTAGTAATACTGCATTATATGGTAAATTTTAGAACCAGAAAAATCTACTGAACTAATATTTTCCCTTTCTGTATTAATTTGGACAAGCTATAAATACACAACATCACACTACAATGATTACTACAAACTGCGTCTTGTCTATTGATCTGACTGAAATCGGGCATAGGTTACCCTAGAAATAGCACTTTTGAAACACACATACAAGGTCAGTTTTAATAAGGGTAAAACACCAATAAATTTAGGTTTTATATTGACTTTAACTTTGCAGGTCAAATCAGTTCAGTACACTCCAGAATTTAAATGAATAGAAAAAAAAAGAGTGCAGGGGGGAGGGGACCCTGAAACTGTTATGATCACTGTGTTGAAACTATTGACTATTGGAAACATTAAGCACTCAAGATTTACAAAATATGAGTTACTACTCTTTTTTGTCTTATTACTTCCTCATTTAACTACCATTATTTTTGTTTCAAATTAATTGAGCTTCATTACTAAACCAGTTCCAAAATTATCTTCCAACTTTGTTAGACCTTAGTTCTTTGCTTATATTTTCATTAACAATAAAGCTCCTTAAACATCTTTCTAGCATAGATAGTTCTGCAGGTAATTCTTTTTAACATAAACTTTAAATCTTCATTTCGGGACACTCGGGTTGCACAACATATGGAAAGGACCCTGTCTAGGTTAGTGATAAGCATAATTAATTGCTAGGACAATTCTGGTAAAAGTTAAGTTATTATTGATCAGTCAGGATCAAAATTAACACTGGTCCACACGAATACAATTCTAAAGATTCAACCTGTTCGTGTCGATGCGGCGGTTGGCGGGCAGCGAGATGGCGAGGCGCACAGCACACATACAATCACAGCTATGGCTCTTGCTGTATCGGCACTTTGATTCTTCTTAGCGTCGCAATCCTTTTCAATTCAGTGCCTATAGAATATAGCCATGCTGTATAGTCGTCGGAAACGGCACATCCGAGGCTCGATGAAACCACTTTTTCCAGGATAGCCTCCTCTGTCCGGAACATGTTCCTCAGACCGATGCCCAACTCTGACTGTATTGCTGAGCCCGTTATGCCGTGCCGCACCCGTGTGCATTTTCCCGCGCTCGCCTGCCATCCACCTTTTACCACTCCCCTACAGATAGGGTATTCACCAAAGGTTTTACATTCCACATGTCCTAATACATTGCCTACGTATGGACCAGGCACACAATTACAATTTTAAACATGTTACAATAGATTCAACGTGTGTTACACTTCAATTCTGTTATAGCTTTTCTTGAAATTTGACATAAATATTAATATTCACATCGAAAGTTGCTTACATTTTCTTTAACATAATGACACGAAAATCAGAAGAAAAATTATTATATGTACAGTTGTTGTTGTTACACATGCCCCTGTTTCCAGTAAATTTTACTAAGTATAAATTTAATGGGAACACTAAATTTACATTTATACTGTGGTTCTGAATCTTTATGTGAATGTCCCAAAAAAATTTTATACCACATACTTTCTTTTACTTATATTATATAGATCTACACTTTCTTAACATATCAAGAACATTTACTTGTTATTTACTTAAGTGCCTTTTGCACAGTCCAACCTCCCATCACAACGTTATTAAAATAGCAAATTACTCATTTTTACTAACTTTTTCAAAGAAATAATTTCAAGTTCTGGAACATAAACATTTAACTACAAAAGCAAATGCAAATATCTGTATACACTATAAGACAATTTATTGCTGCTTGCATTGAATGGCAGTCCATTTCCTTACTTACTAAAAAAAAAAACACACACACAATAATATTCATAAAATTTACTACACATGTTTGCTGCCTATTATTCAGATTTGGGCAGTCCTTTTCATCTCATTTTACCACATCACCTGTATCACACTTACAAATCTCCATTGATTATTTATCTGCCCTCATTGGTGTTTGGCAGTCCTTTATATTATGACTCATATACTGTCCACTTTGGTTTTTGGCATTTACCCTTTCCTTTTCAGTCCTTTTCTCCATACATTCTTACATTTATAGTGCATTTGGTAATCTGAAACTCACATAACTACATTAGCACACTGTCACTGGTATACATACATTTACAAAGATTTGTTACATTTGGAATAAAATAGTTTTAGCATAGGATACAGCACATTTACTGCAAATTATTTTCTGAGTGTACTTATGTCACTCACTCCTAGGAACATACAGTTTCAGGTCCACAACATTTCTTACACCTAAAGGTTTTTTTGTATTTTGGGTAGATCAGGTAGTAAGCATTATCGTGTGGAATGTTCTGTATTATATACGGCCCATTATAAATATATTTAAATTTGGAAATTTCATGGTTCAGTTCACTAGACTTTTCGTGGGTTTTTAAAAGAACATAATCCCCAATTTTAAATTTTGATACTTTCAGATTTTTATCGTGTCTTTCAGATCTAGCTTCAGCTTTTTGCTTCGCCCTTTTTCTTACTAATTCTTTCCTTTGACTCAACCCCAAACTTGTACAAGGTGGAAACTCTAGTTTTTCCTCAATTAAACTTTTACTTCTGCTGTCTAACAAAATTTCTTCCGGTGGGAATCCAGTAGTTTCATGATGTAATGTGTTCATGACAGTCTCAAAGTCCGATATAAACTTGCCCCAGGCCCTATGGTTATGACTGCAGTACGTTCTACATAATCTTCCGATTTCTCGCATGTACCTTTCAACCGGGTTGCTAGCAGGATGATAGGCTGCGATATATTTAACCTCTACTCCATTTTGCTCCATCCCTTCTTTCCAAATTTTGGATATGAACTGGGGACCATTGTCAGATAGTACTGCCTTGGGTTTGCCAATGGTTCTGAAGTATTCAACCATCCTACTAAATACAGCTTTTGCTGTTGCTTTTTTCAAGGGGTATAATTTCACAAATTTTGAGAATACTTCCAAAATTACTATAATATATGCACAATTTCCCGAAGTCTTTGGGAGGGGACCATATAAATCTACCGATAATAAGTCTAGGGTGTCTTCAGGTAATGTACTTTGCATTGGACCCCTACTAGTTTTGTTCGGTACTTTGGCCATTTGACAGACATCACACGACTTAACCCGTTCCTTTACCTTCTTACTGATACTACCAGCAATCACTACTACATTATTCAATTTATCCAAACATTTCTTCAGCCCACTATGCCCCAATGCTAAATGAAAATAATCTATGACATCAGTATCAAACTCGTGTGGCCAACATACTCTCCATTCCTCAGTGACTAAATCTTTCCTCCTATATAAAATGCCTTTAAAAATTTTGTTGTTGTTGTTGTGGTCTTCAGTCCTGAGACTGGTTTGATGCAGCTCTCCATGCTACTCTATCCTGTGCAAGCTTTTTCATCTCCCAGTACCTACTGCAACCTACATCCTTCTGAATCTGCTTAGTGTATTCATCTCTTGGTCTCCCTCTACGATTTTTACCCTCCACGCTGCCCTCCAATACTAAATTGGTGATTTTGTAATATTTCTTAATTTGAGGATACTGCACACCGTCAAAATTTACCTTCACAGATTTCCATGTCGGATCCTCATTCTGATGGTATCTCATATTTTTAAATATTTGCTCAATTTTCCTTTTTCCTGAAACCTCTTT
The DNA here is from genome assembly GCF_021461395.2 of Schistocerca americana. NCBI lineage: Eukaryota > Metazoa > Arthropoda > Insecta > Orthoptera > Acrididae > Schistocerca > Schistocerca americana. Next base: position 33,629,878 of record NC_060123.1, read on the forward strand.
CATATACCTTATCTGAAAAGTACCCTCTTCACCATTTTCATTGGGCACTTTACTCATACCATTAGGCAATCGAGATAAAGCATCTGCCACATAATTCTCAGTACCCTTAACATAGCAAATATTGTAATCAAATTGCCGCAAGTACAAAGCCCAACGAGTTACCCTACCATTAAGTAAACGACAATCTTTAAGAAAAGTTAAAGCTTTGTGGTCAGTATGTATGATGAGCTTATGGCCCCACAGATAATTTCTGAACATCTTTAACTCCCATATAATGGCTAAAGCTTCCTTTTCCGATATAGTGTAGTTTCTCTCGTATTTTGTTAGAGTCCTACTTGCAAATGCGATAGTCCTGTGTTCGATTTCTTTGCCCTCACAGATTTCTTGGAAAACTTCTATACCAATTCCATAAGCACTGCTGTCAGTACTCATATGGAAAGGTTTTGACAGTATGGGGTGATGCAAAATATTATCATTCAAAAGTACCCTTTTTAAATTTTCAAAATCTCTCATGCACCCTTTGGTCCACACAAAAGCACTATTTTTCTTAAGTAGATTATTCAAATGAGGACTATTAAAAACTTGCCCCTTGACGAATTTTCTATAGAACCCACATAAACCTAAAAAGGCTTTCAACTGTTTTCTATTTCTAGGAGCTGGACACCCTGCTATTGCACTTAACTTTTCTGGGTCCTTGCCAATACCGGTCGTAGTAATAATGTGCCCCAGAAACTTTATTTCCGACTTCACAAATTCACATTTCTTCCACTTAAGCGTCAAGCTACCTGCATGTAGAGCAATAAAAACTTTCTGCAGTAATTCACAATGCTCTTGCCATTCTTCTGTAGCAACCAGTAAATCATCTACATAAATGGTTAGCCGGGAACTCTATTCTCTCCCTAATACAAAGTCCAGTGCCCTAATAAATACTGCCACAGAAGTGCTAAGCCCAAATGGCACTACTTTATACTGATAGCATTTCCCGGCGATTAGAAAAGCGGTATATTTACGGGATTCTTTACTTAATGGGATTTGCCAGTATCCGGCGGTCATATCCAGACTGGTTAAATACTTCACGTTATAAAAAATTTCGGAGCATTTCGTCCAGATTTTCAGGTCTGTCTATTTCCTTCTTTACAATTTTGTTCAAAGTTCTGAGGTCGATAACTACTCTCACTCCCCCATCCCTTTTGTTCACGATGATAAGGGGACTTTTATATTCGCTGCTACTCCGTTCGATAACACCCCATTCTATCATTTTATCTATTTCCACTTGAACAGCCTGCCTCTTTGATATGGATATCGAAAATGGTCTTACAAAGAAAGGTTTATGCTCTATTGTCTCAATCTGGTATTCAAAGTTCTTAACTAGGCCAGGTTTGTCCGAAAATACGGTGCTATTACTTTTTAAAATACCAAGCAATTCTGTTTTCTGTTCAGGAGATATCTCCTTCAAATTTTCCACAATTTCTTTAAAATTATGCCCCTGCTTGTCACTCTCATCTATTAACCTCTGGACATGGTACACCTCATACTTGTTTGTCAAACCATCATTCCCTTGGTCGATCTCCAACAATAAAGAATCAATTTCTGAACTGAACAGCTTCCCATTTTCCTCAAATTTTAATTCCAAATTCCTAGATGCATTATTAATTTTAATCACTTCCTGGCTACAATCAATAATCACCTTTTCTTTATCTAACCAATCTATTCCCAGAATCATTTCAGTACTCAAGTCTGGCACAACCAAAAAATCGTGTTCAAACTTTTGTCCTTTTATACTAAATTCAACCAAAACCTGGTTCTTTACCGGCTTGCTAGTCTTGCCAGTAGCACCAACAACTTTTACGCCAGTCACTGACATAATTACTAGTCCAGGCTTATCACAAATGTGTTCGAAAAACGACTGGGAGATTGCACTTATCTGAGATCCAGTATCAAGTAGTACTTGCAATCTCACATTATAAATTTCAACTGGTATTACAGTTTGTTTCACCGTCGAATCCTTTTCATTGTTGTGATCTTCCCTAAGCAAATCCGGGTCGACTATAACATCGTCCCAAGATATGCTTTTAACATTCACCCCACCTATATCTGGTGGTTTCTTTGGTTCCGGGAGTTCAAAGTCATTAATTACTTGAACTCTTTGTAAAATAGATCCTGAGTCGTCAGGTGGCTCTTTCTTTCTTTGTTCGGTCTCAACATCTGGATTTTGTTTTGAAACTTCGTCATCATTAGGTACTATATCACAATTAGCTGCATCCCCATTATTTTCACCAGTACCGAAATATTCGCCATCTGAACTATCGTCAGAATCCGACCAATCTGGTTCGCTTTCAGGTTCTAACATAAAAGCTTTTCTGAGACAGGCACTAAGTTCTTCCTCTGCGTTTTCGTCAGGTTTAGATTTTAACTCAGTATCCTCTTTCGGCGAAACGTCCCCATTATCAGCTTTACTCACATCTACTGTTAATTCATTTTTCGTGTAATCCCCGTGGACTTCAATTACTTTCAGGTAATTACCTGCTCCTTCCTCACGGTGCTTTTCGGTAGCAGCTCGTACTGTTGGCGGATCGTTAACAGAAGTTACTTCCTCATCAATGCTTAGTATTTCATCCTCCAATTCCTTCCTATCTTTAATCATCGTCCTATCGGCAGCACGCGTACTCAGCGCGGCGCTGTTTACTCTCTCCTCTTCAACTTCGGGCCACGTCACCTTATCGACGTCCCTATTATCTCCTTTTTCACTAATCAACTTCCTTGCCTCATACTCCTTCTTGAAATCCTCCCACTCACGTTGCTTTAGGCCCTTGTACAGATCGTCGATCTGCACACACCAATCAGTTACTTCTGCTAGATCATTCTCGCCATTTACTTTTTTGCTAACACTGCTAACCGCGCCTCTCTGTCTCTCCACCGTTTCATCTACTATTTCCTTCGCCACGGAATTACCACTCGTAATATATTCATCAGCTCTTACGGTTATGTTCGTACCTAATGCTGCCGTATTGCTAGCGGCTTCTCTCTGAACAGCTGTTCTGCTAGGCTGGGCCGTTGCCCTCTGATGCTCCACTCGCCTGTTAACAAGTAGCGCTCTGCGCGGCGGAGATGACTCATTCTGGCTCGCACCTGACGCTTGTTTCGCAACAACACGTTGCGTCGTTCCACGCCTGTCTCTAACCTGTCTCATAACATTACTATTAGTTTGGTAACTTTTCTTAAATCGGGGCCGGTATATATTGTCCGCTTCTGTTTGGCCCGCAACGTTCGCGGAAATTAGTTTCCCACAGCGTTATTATTTTGCGCGGTGTATCCTCTACCGCAACCTGGATAACTTCCTCTTCCTCTGCCTCTACCTCTACCTCTCTGTATCATATTGATGCGAAACCCTTCGCCGTCATTTCTCTCGTCATTATTACGGGTATTTCTGTTACCAAAATTTTGATAATTGACACGACTTTCGCGCCAATGGTCTTCGTCTTCGACCCTTTCGAGAAATGCTTGGAAGCTGCGATGATTGCTTCCCACGTATCTCTTTGAGTCTTCTGGAAGCTTTTTATATAGTTCCCAGATGATTTCTGAATCGGATCTTCTTCCTCTTAAATGCGTCAACTTCCTGTACCAATATTCGCAGAAATCTTTCAAAGAATTCCTGCCCCTGTTATCATGAAGCTTGGCCATGATAAACTCGCGCCATAAATGATCCTGTTTTTGTTCGGACCAATATTCTTCCATAAACATTTGCTTGAATTCTTCGAACGTCATTTGTTCGGTATTCAAATTAATTCCCCAGCGCTTAGCGTCACCTGCTAAGGCGCTAATTACTAGGTTTATCTTTTCCTGATCAGACAAGTGTTCAGGAAATATCCTCTAGCAATTTCTGATGAAATCTAACGGATGCCATCCGTTATGTTTTTTGGCGGGATTGAAGCGTTCCTCACCTTCTAATAGCTTCGTAATTGGTGTGCCATTACAGACAACACCAGGTCTATCTTTAATTTTACTCTCAAGATCGAAAATTTTGCCTTAAATTTTCGAAGCATTTTGTTCACATTTTTGTACACATCCGGTAACTTTCTCACCTAACTCTCTTTCAGTGTCTGAAACTGCCCTTTTCAACTGTGAGATTCCGTGTTGACATTCGTTTACGATTTCAGTTTTAAGACCGAAAACTTTTTCGTCTACTTTTGTTTCAACCAGAGGCTCTACTTTCTCTTGGATGTTGAGAATTTCAACATCAAACCTACTGTTAATGTTGTCAATTTCCCCCTGCATAGTATCCATATTTTTGTTAATGGTGTCAATTTCAAATTTCATAGTATTTACCACAGAACTTAAATTACCCACTTTTTGTTCTACCTGTTCTATTTGTTTACTAATTTTAATTCCTTGCTCTTCGACCTGTGCTTTAAGCTGATCATTCTGTGTTTTGAGCTGATGGCTCTGTGTTTTAAGCTGCTCGTCAACGTGTGTTTTAAGCTGATCATTCTGCCCTGAAATTTGTTTGGTTAATTGTTCAAATAAATCGTTCATGCTTAAAATTTTCACACTGTTTTGTTCTACGGAATCTGTGTGTTCCGACCCTACTTCAGAAGTTTCTTTCGGTTCTTTCTTTATTTGTGGTGAATCAAACATCTCAGTGGATTCATTCACATACCCACTATCATCTACAAAGCCACCCTGTACTTCCTGTTTTATCCCTTGCTGTGTTCGAGACGATCTCGGCATTTCAATCTGTTCGTTAACGTGTTCATGATATTGTATGTACGCCAATTGTCTTCCGCTAACGCCATCTGTTATCTGGCCGCGTAAACTCCTGCTACTGCCAGCCGCATTTTCAATTACGCTCGGCACATCTACTGTTTCTACTTTCTTGTCCATACTGAACGCAAATTACACCACACTATCGTACTTGACGTTCACTGCTATTTACTTTACTAACTATTACTGCAATTCGAGCCACTGAACATCCACTGTTCGGTATTCACTTTAATTTGTGATCGACAACAACTGGATGTCCTGTCACCGGGAAGCCACTTGTAACGTCTTCACTCGGGCGTACATTAACTCTTTAAATCCTGTACTATGATAAGTTGACGGGCTTCACCTTATAAGAAAGGATTTTAGTAAATATGTTGACCGCGTGTACCTGAATGGAGGCAAAATCAGACTTACGCCCACTCAGTAACAACAATGATACGTCAAGCAAGTCTAAAGTGCAACTACACGTTAGGACGGGCAAGAAACATACACAGCAGATGCTACCAATTGTTAATAATACGGTCGCCAGCCTAATTAGGCATTAAGTGAGTTTTTTCCTTGTACAAGTGGATGTACGTACAAGCATAACAACACGTAGTAATACTGCATTATATGGTAAATTTTAGAACCAGAAAAATCTACTGAACTAATATTTTCCCTTTCTGTATTAATTTGGACAAGCTATAAATACACATCATCACACTACAATGATTACTACAAACTGCGTCTTGTCTATTGATCTGACTGAAATCGGGCATAGGTTACCCTAGAAATAGCACTTTTGAAACACACATACAAGGTCAATTTTAATAAGGGTAAAACACCAATAAATTCAGGTTTTATATTGACTTTAACTTTGCAGGTCAAATCAGTTCAGTACACTCCAGAATTTAAATGAATAGAAAAGAAAAGAGTGCAGGGGGGAGGGGACCCTGAAACTGTTATGATCACTGTGTTGAAACTATTGACTATTGGAAACATTAAGCACTCAAGATTTACAAAATATGAGTTACTACTCTTTTTTGTCTTATTACTTCCTCATTTAACTACCATTATTTTTGTTTCAAATTAATTGAGCTTCATTACTAAACCAGTTCCAAAATTATCTTCCAACTTTGTTAGACCTTAGTTCTTTGCTTATATTTTCATTAACAATAAAGCTCCTTAAACATCTTTCTAGCATAGATAGTTCTGCAGGTAATTCTTTTTAACATAAACTTTAAATCTTCATTTCGGGACACTCGGGTTGCACAACATATGGAAAGGACCCTGTCTAGGTTAGTGATAAGGATAATTAATTGCTAGGACAATTCTGGTAAAAGTTAAGTTATTATTGAACAGTCAGGATCAAAATTAACACTGGTCCACACGAATACAATTCTAAAGATTCAACCTGTTCGTGTCGATGCGGCGGTTGGCGGGCAGCGAGATGGCGAGGCGCACAGCACACATACAATCACAGCTATGGCTCTTGCTGTATCGTCACTTTGCTTCTTCTCAGCGTCGCAATCCTTTTCAATTCAGTGCCTATAGAATATAGCCATGCTGTATAGTCGTCGGAAACGGCACATCCGAGGCTCGATGAAACCACTTTTTCCAGGATAGCCTCCTCTGTCCGGAACGTGTTCCTCAGACCGATGCCCAACTCCGACTGTATTGCTGAGCCCGTTTGGCCGTGCCGCGCCCGTGTGCATTTTCCCGCGCTCGCCTGCCATCCACCTTTTACCACTCCCCTACAGATAGGGTATTCACCAAAGGTTTTACATTCCACATGTCCTAATACATTGCCTACGTATGGACCAGGCGCACAATTACAATTTTAAACATGTTACAATAGATTCAACATGTGTTACACTTCAATTCTGTTATAGCTTTTCTTGAAATTTGACATAAATATTAATATTCACATCGAAAGTTGCTTACATTTTCTTTAACATAATGACACGAAAAGAAAAAGAAATGAATCGAAAATCAGAAGAAAAATTATTATATGTACAGTTGTTGTTGTTACAACCTCTACTGAAAATCAACTAAATTATATGTAGGCTTACTATTTGTAAATCACTCGACTGCTGGACTCCTTACTGGTTGCCAATGCTCTCTTTCTGGCTGCTGCCAATAATAACAGTAATAATAATGATACAGTGTAGGTCCTACAGCAGTTAGTAGCCACTATATAATTACTGCTGTGTTGTCAATTAGTTCGTTTATTGTAGCAAAGCGAATATTGAAGCAATTTCCGGTTTACCTACAACTTGGAGGAGGCCTTTTCATGAGATTTTTAGGGACTAGGTGTTTGTGTTGTCCTCATCATTTCATCATCATCATCATTCGTGACAGTGGCTAGACTGGACTGTGTAAAAACTGGACTGTGAAAAACTTAGACTTTGTACGGGCGTGATGACCACGCAATTGAGCGCCCCAAAAACCAAACATCATAGAACATGAGACTTTAAGCGCACGTGTTTCATATTGCTCAATCTGACTGTCATGGATCAATCGTACTATAACCCCGACAAAATTATGTCAAGAGTTAAAGCAAATTTTTGGAAAAAATCCAATTATTGCTAACTTGCATAATTAGTGCTGCAGTCCTAAGAAATAGTGGTAACAGTAATGTAATGATCTTCAAAACGTAATTTAGTTTCGTGACAGAAACACAACTGAGCGCTTTTGCTTTTACCCCTCAGCAAATTACACTGTACCTTTAAGGGGGCAATTATCCCTGTGTTGGGGATCACTGCATTAGGATAACTACCCACTCCACATACTTTCTTGCGGTAACTAAAATGATTTCACTCTGAGTTCAGGAAGAATCAGAGCTTCCTTGTACACAAACTACAGGACGAAAAAAAACATAGAATGAAAAACTAACCATAAAGCGAAACAAAAATCTTAACATCTCTTACGTTTTTCAGAATACGTTTTCTATTCTGCTGTTACTGTTTCTTGTAATGATATCACAGGACACTATACTGTATATCCATAACAGTGAGAAAGGTAAGTCTGCAGGCTTCCGTGGCCGTTGTCACTGAAGTTAAGATCTTCTGAGTTATTAGGCCACGTCATGTTTCTTCTGAAATGGTCAACGTTTCGATCCCTCTGCTGGGATCTTCCTCAGGATCTTCTGGTGTCCACTACAGTGTTCTAACAGTAGCATGACGCGGCCTAATAATCCAGAAGATTTTAACTTCAGTGAGAAAGGTGTTTCAAGATATTTTCTCACAATTTTTTCTCAGCGTGTCACATATTTTCTACATCTTCCAACATAATGACGTCTTTAGTATAAGATCTAAACAAATAATACAGAAAGACAGCGATTTAATTGTATGTTAGACAAGAAATGTCCGGTACATTGTTTCAGTCAATGCACAAACATTCACATTAAGCACACTGGGATTCAGCACATTTACAGAACAAACGTACAGTAATAACTAAAATAGTTGAAAATGCAAACTAATGCAGAAATAAAAATGGTTCAAATGGCTCTGAGCACTATGCGACTTAACTTCTGAGGTATCAGTCTCCTAGAACTTAGAACTAATTAAACCTAATTAACCTAAGGACACCACACACATCCATGCCCAAGGCAGGATTCGAACCTGCGACCGTATCAGTCACGCGGTTCTACACTGAAGCGCCTTTAACCACACGGCCAATGCAGAAATATGTTTTAACTGAAAAAATTTGTTTACTCTGCAAGCACTGATAGAAATAGAAGCTGGGTTCCATAATGATTGTTCAGTATGGCTGTGTAAATACCCCTGAATGTACGAGGGTATTTCGGAAAGTAAAGAAACACCGCACGCCAGAGGAACAGAAGAGTTTTGGCAAGCAAGTTGGCAACACTGGTGTTAACATTGAACCGTTAGCTTTCTCCTCGCGGTTGTTCGGCAGTTGAACGTTGCTTCTGGTTGGAGTAGGTCGTGTTTAAAATGGCTAGCGCCGATTCAGAATCCCGCAAAATGCGAAGTGCGCTTCGTCATACGTTTTCTTCATGCAATAGGTCAGCGACCAGCAGATTTTCACAAAGAAATTGTTTATGTTTATGGGAACATTATGAATCGACAAAATGTAACGAAATGGTGTCGTCATTTCTCTGAAGGTAGGACCGATGTTCATGACGAACAAAGAACAGGTCGGCCATCTGTGATCTCTGATGCCCTTCTTCGGAGAACGGAGGAAGCAATTCGTGGGAATAGACGTCTCACATTGAAAGAATTGCTTCAGATCATACTGGACGTGTCAATGACAACTCTTTATGAAGTTGTGGCTGTCAAGTTAGGGTACAGGAAATTGTGTGTGCACTGGGTTCCAAAACTGTTAACGGAAGAACACAAAAAGAAAAGGATGGGCTTTGCACTCCACTTCCTCACACGCTATGCTGAAGCAGGTGTTGAGTTCTTTGATCACATTGTGACAGGTGACGGGACGCAGGTTTATCACCATACACCTGAATCCAAGCAACAGCCAATGCAATGGCCAAAAGCCAAGAAATGCTAAGCGTCGATTTCAGCGAAGAAAATCATGGCTTCTGTTTTTTGGGACAGACAAGGCATTCTTCTGTTGGAATGTATGCCTCCTGGAACGACAATTAATGCTGCTGCATTTTGCCAGACTTTGAAACGTCTTCGAAGGGCAATTCAAAACAAACGCAGGGGAATGCTGACAAGTGGAGTCCGCTTGCTTCATGACAACGCTCGGCCTCACACAGCGCTCGTAACCAAAGCACTACTCAAACAATTCAAATGGGATGTATTGGACCGTCCGCCATACAGCCCGGACCTTGCGCCCACCGACTTCCATGTCTTCCGTTACCTGAAGTAACATCTTGGTGGAAAATCATTCCACAACGATGAAGAGATCAAAGATGAAGTTGAAATGTGGTTCTGACAACAGGCGGCAACCTTCTATGACTGTGTGATACAAAAGCTTGTGCACCAACTTAGCAAATGTTTGGATAACGGGGTTGATTATGTAGAAAAATAATAAATAACCCAGTTAATAAAGTGTAACTGACGTTTTCTAAATAAGTGTTTTATTTAAAGACTGTGAGCCATTGTATCTTTACTTTTCGAAATGGCCTCGTACTAAATCGTTGCGGAACAAATTCGTTCCATGATTGCTCAGCTGCTACTCAACATACAGAGATTATTCAGAGCTGAAAATGTTAGTGTGTGCTGGGGTTGGGCGTTGTGTTACTGAAGATAAAAGGTCGCTTACGGGGCGATATAAACCGACAAATGGATGCACATTATCGGACACCTTGTTCCTGTATCGTTCATCTTGAGAGACTTTGTAACCTCCCCCTCTCTTATCGACCTTAATGACAGTGAAAAATTAAACCGCGTGTACCTAATGGAAATTTGGGAAAAGCAATCGTCACCGAAGTTAATCTGTCGGTAAAGAGGGAGGAAAGGGTTACATCTAAATGAAAGGAAAAATGCAAATGAAATTGGTGGAATTTAATTTTGAGAAAAGGGTAAAATTTAAAAAAAGAAAGTAAATGTGCGGTCGTCACGTTAACAATTAATTGGCGTTAATTAGATATTTGAGATTTGGGGAATTTTATGGTCGCCAGTCCTATGGACAACTACAATAATAACTGAAAAAGAAAGGATATTGCACATATAATTAACACTAAAAGCGTGTTGTGTGAAAACTGAAAGTTTGTCAGAAGTAATAAATTTCGCTACACTCTGACTTAATTTAGCAAAAGAATTAATAAAACCAGAAAATTGAAAGTTAATTTAGTGACTGAAATTAATAGTGAGATTTGTTTCTGAAGCACTACGAAATTCAGTAAAGTAAGGTTAGTCTTGGGCTACCTCAACAATCATTTTAAAAGCTACTTGAATCTACGCAATTTAGAAATAAGAGATTTAACTTTGAACTTGAATTAAATGATTCTGGACAATTAACAATAGTAACATTTAGTACGTACCAAGCTGAGCTGCAGTCACAGGTAAGCTAAAATATGCTAACAAAACTCGCACTCTTAATTTGTGCTGGTGTAATCTAAATATTGTGGCCAGCTATGAATACCTTAACTGAACTTTGAAATTAAAGCAGTGAAATGGAATGATATTACTTTAATGCTGGCGTCTGAATTTCAACGACACTCGGGTTCATTTCGGGAAAGGAAGGGACCCTGCTTGGTAATGCAATTGGGACAATGAGCAACAAAGGGTCATGCTAAGTTGCTGTAATTTTGTGATGCAACAGTTTTAAAAGCTGAGGTCTGCCATACAGTTCTAAAACTTTACGTGCTTCCAGTCTTCCTTGTTGGTTGATTAAAGGTTTGAAGTCGTCGATCGAGGAGGTGACGACAGTCACTCATTGTCGGCCGTCGCTGTTGCAGAAGCTGGATGTTGGCGCGCCTTCTTCTCGACACGGTCTCCAGCCGAAACGGGCTCTTGATGTGTGCCAGCTAACGCTTCCCGTCCGCGACACCGTGTGAGAAACTATCATAGCAAGTCGAGCGCAATTACATCCTGCCAAACTCCGAAAGCGCGGCAACTCGCGGGAGCGTCACACAACACACCTGCTCCACCACACTACTCCAGCTAGACTCTCTCTGCCCGCGCTCCACGCGGCAGAGTTAACACTACCAAAGATCCTAAACACTTTGGTTCTCCACACGACCTATCGATGTAATCGTTCGATAGCATAGTTTTCTGTAGGCCAGACCCAGCGTAAAAATACAAATAATATTTACAAAACAAACCAATTGTACATCGACATAAATGCACACATATATATATACAAATAGTAAAACAATTACAATATATAAAGAGACAGAAATGTCATATATTCAGGTGACAAAATAAGGAAAAAATTTATAGTACCATAGATGGAAATAGGAGGACATGCATTTCCGGCGTTACAACTTGACATATCATGAGCTCCATTTCACCCTATGTAAATATGCCCTAAGTGGAAATACCTCCACCAGCTACCTGAGCGGTGCCGTAATGGCAAACAGAATGCATCATCGCATGTTGTTTCGGACATTCACTGATCAGTCAAAACATATGTCCACCTGCTTAATAGTGAGTTGATCCAACTGTGAAACACATTACAGCAGCGATTATGGGTGGCTTTTATTCGACAAGTCTTTGGTAGGTGCCAGAGGTTTGTGCCACCAGATCTCTAAGCACATGCCATGCAATTCCTGTTAATTATGGTCTGGTGGCTTCTGGGCGCAGTTGTGGGATCTGATAGCGTTCCAGATGTGGTGCACCGAGTTCGGATCAGGCACATTTGCTAACGATATCACCGTCAGTTTGCTATCACACCCCTGTAATACGATTCAGGCCTTGTGACATGGACAGTTATTGCTGGAAGATACCATCGCCGTCGAGGAAGACATCAGACAAGAGTGGATGCAGGTGGTCCACAAAGATTATTACGTAGCCCACAGATTCAGTTGAATTTCACGGGAATGGGCCACCGCAGTAAAATAAGTGCCCCCTTCGGCCTGCGTCAGTGGCGCGGTTCAGCCTTTCGCCTGGTTGACGGCAAATCGGGAAACGACTGTCGAACTAGTGTAACAGGAAACATGAGTCATCCGAGCTGGCGACGCGTTTCCAGAGTTCAGTCAAGGTGGTCTCGTGTCCACTGCAATCGTAACTGACGATGACATTGGTTCCACACAGAACACGTAGGGGTCGTATGCTGTGGAGACCTATTTGCAACAATGTGATGTGAATAATGTGCTCCGGAACATTTCGACCTGCGTCAGCATTGTACTCTGTCATCACAGCTGCCACAGATCACCGCCTATCCTGGTTTATAGGGCGGGCAAGCCTCCGCCCTCCACATTCTGTGATGAAGCCTGGACGCCCAACACCTTGTCGTCTTCTCGTTGATTCCCAGTCCTCCAAGAACTTTCCATAGATGGCCACGACATAAACAAGTGGACAGCCGCTCACCTCCGCCGTTTCCGCTATGCTGGTTCCCAAGCGCGCGGCCGTAACAAACTGCCCTTTGTTAAAAATCGCTTAATTCAACGAATACCCTTATTTGCCTCCCGTATCGTCGCTGAATGAAGCGCTGCTGTCACTGTGACATCTGAACGTTACGTCAACATGTTAGAGACGTTTCTTTTTCCAAGACGCCATACACTTCCAAATCTTGACAATCAGCACAATTCGTTTCAACAGGATCAAGCCACGTCTCACACTGCCAGAGAGTTTATGCTAGAATTGAAACGTTTGTTAATTCCCAGGAATATTTGTGATTTTTTTTAAAGTGACGTGTAATGCAATTTCCATTTCACTATAACATGTTTCGAACCAGAGCCCTGCAACGCGCCACATTTACCCGCACGAACCCACCTGCGGCCGACCGCTCCGTTGTGCTGAAAAATAGCTCGCAATGTAACACAGTAACGCATAATACAATAATGAACATAGTACAGGCAACATTTTATTGGTTTATACTCTTCATCCTTTCTTTTTTGCTGGCCAGAGTGGCCGTAAGGTTCTAGGCGCTACAGTCTGGAACCGAGCGACCGCTACGGTCGCAGGTTCTAATCCTGCCTCGGGCATGGATGTGTGTGATGTCCTTAGGTTAGTTAGGTTTAATTAGTTCTAAGTTTTAGGCGACTGATGACCTCAGAAGTTAAGTCGCATAGTGCTCAGAGCTATTTGAACCATTTGAACCTTTCTTTTTTCCGTTTCTTTGAAAAGCGTCTTTTCTTGCTGAGCTCTTTTATGAAACTTGATCTCAAATTTTGTAGTTGAGTTTTATTACTCTTTGCTCCATAGTTTCATATCGTCTAGAAATGTTTCAACAATCACTTCGAACACCATACTTTTTATGTTCTTCTTCCTGTAACGTTCCTGGGTGATTTTCCACGAAATAGGTCTGTCGCGATACGATTCCGAAGTTTTCGATGTGGTCAGTGGTCTACTGCTTCACCATACAGAAAGCAAATAGATCTTGCTGTCACGTGCAGGAAAACTCGTCGACCCTGTTATGACGCTTGAATAACTCCAAAGCTTCTCCTAACAGTCAGATCATAATAGTAGTGACAATCTTCCGGCGTCAGCAAAATTCATTGTCGTGGAAAGTGTGTAACAATGTGCACAAGAGATCTGCGGTCCTTTATCAAAGTGGTAGGAGATTGCTTGCTAGATCTTGCACAGATACTGCCAGAAATATAAGAACAGTACCCCACTGCAAGTGCAAGAGTTGTGCTTCCTCACCCACCAGCAATTTCTCGCCATGGAAAAGAAATAGCAGACGAATACCGTGTGGCTGTGGTCCCTAGAGTGTTGCAGGAGATGGGGGATGGTGTGTGCGCATGTGAAACTGACAAGTGGACAGTCGCGTACGCTAACTAAAAGTCATTATTTTACTCTAATTACGCCGTTCAGTATCGTCAGGGTTGCAGTGTGAAAATCGGATCCTACTTGTTGCAGAGTTCCTGTTTGTTGGAGAAAAGTGCTACAAATGAATGGGACGAAGCCGTAACTAACATAAGCAAGTTAGAGATATTTACCAGACATCTCTTGAAAGTTACTGTCGTTACCAATCACGGGGCACATATGAAAAAGTCCCTACAAAACTGTGGACGGCTTCCATTCAACAACCGCTTCTTCAGCACTGTTCAATGTTACACCCTTGATCAAAAATGATCGCAGAAATATTGCCGTAATGTTCAACCATCGTTGGAATCAACGAAACATGGCGTAACGTATTTAAAGAGGAGTGGCCATGTGAAAGACTCATGGCTGTAGTTTACCATAAAGCAGCACGTTGAGACTCGCTGGAATACTCTGTGTGTCAAGCTAAAATCGTGTTTATGCACCGGGAAAAAATTGTTGAAGTTTTACGTGAATTCAGAAAAAATACACTTGTCCGAGAACTGGAATTACCGCCGGCCGTGGTGGCCAAGCGGTTCTAGGCGCTACAGTCTGGAACCGAGCGACCGCTATGGTCGCAGGTTGGAATCAGCAGTTAAGTCCCATAGTGCTCAGAGCCATTTGCACCATTTTTTTAATAGTTGTTTATAGAAGCCAACTAGTTACAACATGTTTTCAAACATATGAATGCGAAATAACAGGAACTTTGAGTTTTCTTTGGATCCTATTATACGTTACCTTCTCTAATTTTGAGCTCACGCCATGCGTGTCTGTACAGTAGGCCTACGTTTGCCTACCACGTTTCACCACATTTCGGTAGTGTTGAAGCATGCTTTACTGTTTAATCCGTTCAGATACACCACTGTGCAGATTTCTCCCAGTCGAATACCGCATTGTACGTTTTCCAACCAGTTACACTACGCACTCCCGCGTCCGGCCATCCTGATTTAGGTTTTCCGCGATTTCCATAAATCGCTCCAGGCAAATGGCGGGATGGTTCCTTTGAAAGGGCACGGCCGACTTCCTTCCCCATCCTTCCGTAATCCGATGAGACCGATGACATCGCTGTCTCGTCCCCTTCCCCAAACAACCCAGCCCCCTACACTAAGCACTCGTAGCGAGGTGGCGCAGTGGCTAGCGCACCAGACTCGCATTCGGGAAGGCCAGCGGTTTCTATATGCGTCCGGCCATCATGACTTAGGTTTTCTGTGATTTCCCTACATCTCTTTAGGCAAATGGCGGGATGGTTCCTTTCATAGGGTACGTTCGATATCTTTCCCCATCCTTCCTCAATACGAACTTTCGTTCCGTATTGATGACCTCGTTGTCGTTAAGATCGTTAAACTCTAATCTTCCTTCCTCTTACACTAAGCACATAGATTACGCTTTCTCAACTCGTGTGTCGCTACATTTTATTGCATGCCATACAGCTATGGAACATGCAGGAAAATTTTGTTCGATGCAGAAGTCTAAATTTTAGAAGTTTACAATACGAGGCTTTTGTACTTTTTAACCAGAATTGTATACTTTGTAATTAATTTTACGGAGTCCATAAGAGTCAACTGTCATGTGCAGTTTAAATGGCTTGAGTAATATTATGTTGGTCAGATTATGATTCAAAACTCAAGGGTGTAGTATCGCTTGGTACTTAAATTAGTGAAACAAAATTTTAGTAGATGTTACCTACTTTTATTATAAGGCAGTAAAATAAAGCGTTTAAAAATATGGGCACTTGTTGCCGTAATTCATCGGTGATACGGGCCGGGTTAGTGCGTGGTCGGAGGAAGGCAAGGCCATACTACCTCTGACAGTGCTATGCTTCATTCAAAGTAAACTCCGGGTTGACGGCAGATTTATCTTAATAATAAACACGCCAGACAAAAACTTAATCACGCCAAACCCGTGGAACACCGCCTGTAGCGGCATCACTAGTCTTTGTCGATGCTGCTGCACGTGCGGCGGCTCCACGACCGACGCCGTCTTATCAGAAACGTGACTTATATCTGCCCAATAAAACAATACCAACCGCCATTATTTAGGTTCTATTTTTAGTCTACCAGTTTCGACGATGCATTACGTCATCTTCAGACCTACTTCAATCGAGTAACCTTCGTGTTACAAAATACAGCAACACTTTTAACTGGTCTCGTTAACGATTATTACGGGCATGCGTGCTCCTTGGACGATTGGATATTGACCTGCCGTAGTCCCATACTCCAGACAGAAGATGGAGTTACATTCATTGTGTATAGCTGCTAGTTATCGCTAACCGCAACATCCGGCTGAGCAATCCTGATAAGGACGTTTTCGTCCTCGCGACGCTAGTAAAAATAGTGTGTCGCTAACTCGAGCACACAGTGGGCAAGACAAAGTACCTAGAACGGCGCACATAGTATATTAGCACATCGAAGATATATATTATAGTAACTGGCAGCAAATTGACTTCCATGTATATATAATCAGAGATGGGAGAAAAGACCCTCCCCCCCCCCCCCCAATGGCTTGGTTACCCCCCCCCCCCCTCTTTGTTTGTTGGTGATTCAGTGCCTGGATGATTTGGGATGGGTCATTTACCATGACCCAATAGGTTTCTTTTTTGCTGTGTGTATAATTTGTTATTTAGTTTATTAATTTTTTCAAAGAAAATATGACGGAAATAAGGAAAAGAGAGGTAATTTATTTCAGTTTCTATAATAATGCGTAACATCACCAACGACCTTAATGTTAGGACAATTAAATGCACCTTTAACCCATACAGACACAGACTCTGATTCATTTACTTTATGACGACGCCTTGTCCTAAGAACCAACGGCATTGTAGACATATAATAAGATGAACCTCTATCTCTGTTATACACCGCGGATATCTGAAATGTGCGATAAGCAATAACATCTCGACTGTTTCTCTGCTCGTTTCTTTTTACGCATGAATTGCAACTGCTCACATCATTGCAGGTTAGCTGGACCAGCTGCCTGGCCAGTGCTGTCCAAATTAAACGTGCCGGTAAAGCTGTTGTCCCGCAGTCTATGACAGTGTAACATAGCATAAAGCGTATCTTTAATATCGTACTTGACTGTACTGGATTTAGCTTGGCTTCCGCCTCATGTGAAATGAAATGGAACGAGATTCAAGCAAACGTAGGAGAATACATGATGTAATGTTTCAAATGGTTCAAATGGCTCTGAGCACTATGGGACTCAACATCTTAGGTCATAAGTCCCCTAGAACTTAGAACTACCTAAACCTAACTAACCTAAGGACATCACACACACCCATGCCCGAGGCAGGATTCGAACCTGCGACCGTAGCAGTCCCGCGGTTCCGGACTGCAGCGCCAGAACCGCACGGCCACCGTGGCCGGCATGTAATGTTTACCTGAGATTTATTCTTATGAGGAACACACTGTAGAAGCTTGTTGTGAAGTAACGTCAAAATGACGCCTCCCAGATGCGACCATAAAGCAGTCGACAGTTATCGATAGTAGCCAATGAATAAAGAACTCTGGAGACACCATGTTAGATTTCGTCGTACTTCATTGTTTTCGTAATATACATAACTTGCGCGTCACGACAGTATGCTGTTTCAAGCCAACAGCACGTTCTAGATCTACCACAAACATCTCTCTCTTGCTACGATTTGTTATAACTAAATATCAGTTAACGACAAATCGCCTCTATAAGCAAGCAGCAGATCTTAACATGAAAGACATTGTTGCTAATTTTGTATGTGTTCGCCGGGATCTAGTGGTTGCCGGTACAGTCAGCGTGTTCGGTTCATGGAGTGCCCACCCTCTGTAGCAAAAAAAATAAGTGCCATTTTCATTGACTGAATCTGAGAGATGTCATGCAACATCCACACAAAAGTGCTTCAGAGACACGACTATGAAACAGATAGAAAGAACGAAACAGAAAGTGGTTAGAGACGTCCAGTTACGGAGTTATCATCTCCACGTTTCTAATAAATTCTGGTTCTCATTTGTAACAAATTCAAGGAGCTCTTATCAATGTAATAGAAGCATATTCTGGAATGTTCGATGTTATTTGTATGTAAGAGCGGTCCCTCTCAGACGTGGTTTCTTTGATTTTCTATCGTCTGATTAAAAAACGAAATATTACATTTCAGCAAGTGAAACGATGCTTGCCTATCACAAAAATTTGGCAGCTTATTTCCGAATATGTCGCGATTGTGTGGTTAAGCAGTAAGTTAAGAGCACAGCTTAAAATGCTGTGAGTGAAAGGAACAGCAATGACAGTTATATTCCTGCGTTTCACAAATATGTAGCTGTTTTTTCCAAGGTATCAACAAAATTCACTTGAACATGAGGAAAGTAAGTCTATGTCCCCTCTGCAGTTCTTTTATGAAGCTCGTTTTAAAAAGAAAGTGGAATTTTACTAGCTAGTTTTAGAATGTTTCGTGATAACGTCGGCTCGTAAGGAAAACAGAAATGATGTTTTGAATATCATAATGGAATACTTATGAACTGATTATTATCGTTTTCGGGAGATAACGGTATCAGTTACGACGCCTATCAGTAATGTTGAAAGGTCGACCTGTTGTCTGGAGATAACTCATGTAGCTGCAGGAGAGCGCACAGGAAGTGCAAGCGAAACTTGTCGGACAACAAACGTTCTCGCTCGTATCTTCGAAATAGTTTACACGTGCACCGCTGCTGCCACTTGGAAGCCGACGCCAAAAGCAACAAATCTCTGGTGACGACATCCGCTTCAGTCCCTTTAAATGCGTACTCCTCTTCATTTTCGTCAACATCGTTAAGTCCAACACAAACTCGCGAGTTGTCATCACCGACTGTCCGAAAATTTCCTCTTCTCCGCATGCAAGGTGTCACAGGCTGTCAGCAGCAGAATTTAAATTTTGTAGAAACGGACTTTTACAACGAATACGTCTTTGTTTAAAATAGACGTAATAGTAATTTTTGTTCGAAACCTGTGGGACGTCTAGTGCCAGTGATGTAGTTTCAAGACATTCAGTATGAACTGGCAATTTGTTCCTAGATGTTGTTACTTTGGTCTTCAGTCCGGCAATTGGTTTTATGCACCTCTCCATGATAACGCTCTCCAGTGCAAGTTATTTCATCTCTGCATAGCTACTGCAACCTACATCCATTTCAGATTAGATTAGATTAGTTTTTCGTTCCATAGATCCGTACTGAGGAGATCCTCGTGGATGTGGAACATGTCACTTTTTTTTAAAGTTGAAATAACAATACTAATAGTATGGATATATATAATACATCATTTGTTTCTATTAAAAAATTCGTCAATGGAGTAGAAGGAGTTGGCCACTAGTAAGTCTTTCAGGCTCCTTTTAAACTGATTTTTATTTGTAACTAAATTTTTTATGTTTACTGGCAGATTATTGAAGATGAGTGTTCCTGAGTAGTGGACCCCTTTTTGAACTAAAGTAAGTGCTTTTAAGTCCTTGTGCAGATCATTTTTGTTCCTGGTATCGTATGCATGAACTGAGCTGTTTTTTAGAAAAAGAGATATATTATTTAGGACAAATTTCATTAAGGAGTAAATACACTGAGAGGCGGTAGTCTGTATACCCAGTTCTTTGAAGAGGTTTCTACACGACGTCAACGAATTTACACTACAAATAATACGTATTACACGCTTTTGGACTCTGAAAACTTTTGTTTGACTTGAAGAGTTACCCCAAAATATTATACCATATGACATTATGGAATGAAAGTAGGCAAAGTGTGCAAGCTTTTTCATTTTTATGTCGCCTATGTCTGTTAACACTCGAATTGCAAATATAGATTTGTTAAGGCGTTTCTGCAGTTCTGTGGTGTGTTCTTCCCAACTGAATTTGTTATCAAGTTGTAATCCCAGGAATTTAAGACTGTCGACCTCTTCTATCTGCTCTTCTTCATACTTTATGCATATGCTGGATGGAAACCTCTTACAGGTTCTGAATTGCATATAGTGAGTCTTTTCGAAGTTTAAGACTCACTATATGCAATTCAACCTGCGTACGTCCGATCGATGTCCATTTCACATCGCGATGCAACGTTACGCCCGGACATTTAAACTACGTGACTGTGTCAAGCAGGAAACTACTGATGTTTTATCCGAACATTACGGTTTTGTTTTTCCTCCTCATCCCCATTAACTTATACTTTTCTACATTTAGAGCTAGCTCCCGTTCCTCACATCAGCTATAGCTTTTGTCTGTCACCTTGTATCCCCCTACAGCCACTCAACTTGACACTTTCCCGTACCCAAGCAGCATCAGCAAGCAGATTGCTGGCCGCGCTGTCCTACAGATCATTTATGTATCCAGAAAACAACAGCGGTCTGATCACACTTCCTGGGGCACTCCTGTCAATACCTTCTCTGTGATGAACACTCGCCGCCGAGAACAACGTACTGGCTCCTATTACTTACGAAAGCTTGGAGTCACTCACATATCTGGGAACCTATTCCATACGCTCGTACCTTCGTCAACAGTCTGCAGTGGCGCACAGTGTCAAACGACTTTCAGAAGTAAAGAAATAATGAATCTGCCGGTTGCCCTTCATTCATAGTTTGCAGATTATCATGTGAGAAAAGGGCAAGCTGAGTTTTGCAAGAGCGATGCTTTCTAAAGCCGTGCTGATTGGTGGATATAAGCTTCTCGGCCTCAAGGAAATTTATTATATTCGAACTCAGAATACATTCTAGAATTGTGCAGCAAACCAACGTTAAGGATATTTTTCGGGTCCGTTACTTTGCCCTTCTTTTGTACAAGAGTCACTTGAACTTTTCTCCAGTCGTTTGGGATTTTGTGCTGGGCGAGTGATTCGCTATAAATGCAAGCTAAGTAAGGCGCCAGTGCCATACTAGTAGAGTATTCTTTGCGAAACCGAAGTGGAATTCCATCCTTACCTGGTCACTAGTTCGCATTTCACTAATTCAGTTCTTTCTCTGCACCTGGGATGCCTATTACTACGTCGTCCAAATGGGACTGTGTCCGATGGTCGAACAACGGTATGTTTGTACTCTTGCCGGATGTCCAGCCAGATGCAGTCGTTTTCGTAACACGATATTTTGGCAGTGGTGTACCTTGCCGTTGTCTTCAGGTGATACCTGTAGAATGAGCGTCTTTCCTTTTTTTTTTTTTTTTTTTTAGCACTTTTCATTCCCTCCCCTTAAGGGGGAGGACTTGCTATTCTACTGCTTGCAGTGCAGTCTTTGGCCAAAGGTGGATTTTATATATTTATTTCGTTATTTA
The DNA here is from genome assembly GCF_021461395.2 of Schistocerca americana. Lineage (NCBI taxonomy): Eukaryota > Metazoa > Arthropoda > Insecta > Orthoptera > Acrididae > Schistocerca > Schistocerca americana. The sequence goes on from NC_060123.1 coordinate 33,651,247, forward strand.
TTGCAAATTTCAGTATGCTTGCTTGAAAAGCGCTCTTACAAAATTTTGGGCATATTTGAGTTGATCATTATCAAATATTTGTCTTCCACGTTCTTGACAGCATCTTCTTTTCTTCGTTGGTTATCATCGTCTTCTTCTTTGGCCGTCTTCATGGCGGCGATCAGTTTTTCAAGCAGCCTATCCTGTAGCTGTTCTAACTGCCTGTCAACGGCAGTGTTGATGAGTTTGTAGACTTCGTCTGTCGGCTAGTTGGTCTGTGCCCTTGTGCCTTCAGTGTGGTCTTCTGTGCCTTCTGTCGCCGTGGTGGCTGTTGTCTCCTGCCACCTCCCGTTGCCGTTTTCCGGAGGAGGTTCCGCAGTTTGAATGCGGTCTTTCCTTCCGCGTCTCCTCTTCTTTTTTGCCCTGCTCAGCACCTACTAAATCCACCGGTACTGTCTTGGTCAGCTGCGTCTTCGCGCCAACGCTGCCTTTGGCTGTGTACGCTTTGCACCCCCCCCCCCCCCCTCCCCCCAACCAAGCACGCCATGCGTTGGCCGCCTCAGCGGGCACAAGTCAGTGTATCTTCTTTGGTGCGTCGGCAGTTACGGCTGTCATAGTTTCCTGTGCAAGTGACGCACGTCGCCGGATTGTGACAATGTTTTGCCACGTGACCTTATGCGGTATCAAGCGAGTTGTGGGGCCCTGGAAATATTGTATGTTCGAGGTTGGGGCAGCTACACAGGACGCTCTTCAAAGCCGGGGCCCGGCAGCAAACAGATGGTGCCGAACGTCAGCCAAACGAGAGGGATAGCCCCAGCGCATGGTCCAGCCGCGTGGCTGGGAATTCCGCTGTGTCGAGGACTGTGCTTTGTGTCGATGAAGGAGATGTCTATGCCGGGAGTGCCAAAGATGGCGGACTATGTGAAACCTTCATGGCAGACATTTCACAGTTCGTATAGAAATTAACAGTAGCCAGATGAATCATGATACTTCAAAAAGAAACATGTACACTACCGTTATTTGCAAGACGATTCTGATGCTCTAATTAGATTTTCAATATCTTTATTAGTTTAAAGTTTAGTATCTGACTGTAAATTATACAAGTAACACGCAGCAACGAATTTCAAAAATATAAACGCTTACATCCGATTTTGTCGATCGCTGTGTCTTTAGAAAGCTATTAGTGTAAACCTAAATTGGGGTGAATTGCAGGCATGTAGCTTGAATAGTACATGAGTTATTGGAGGTCAAAGCCGGCCGCGGTGGTCTAGCGGTTCTGGCGCTGCAGTCCGGAACCGCGGGACTTCTACGGTCGCAGGTTCGAATCCTGCCTCGGGCATGGGTGTGTGTGATGTCCTTAGGTTAGTTAGGTTTAATTAGTTCTAAGTTCTAGGGGACTTATGACCTAAGATGTTGAGTCCCATAGTGCTCAGAGCCATTTGAACCATTTGAACCATTGGAGGTCAAAGTGGCCGATTACTATCGATCGCGTCAGGCCATAAGTACTCCACAGTGACACGAAAAAACGGTAGCAGTATGCTTGTAAATATATTTATTCATCTATGTCTTTGGTTATATCCGATGTATACTAGTCATGAAGAAATTGGTTAAATATTTACTGTGTTTTAAAAAGCACAGAGAAATTAGGCTACTGGCCTACCTTATGTTCTATTCCTTTACATGTTTATTTAATTTGTTTATGTATCTAATAATGTGTGTTAGAGCGTGTTTATGGTCCAGCCGAAGGAATATTTTTTTAATTTAAAGTTATTTAAATGTAACTCCACTTTTTCGAATACGTTTCATTATGTTTGTGGGTGTACCTTGGCATGGAGACATGGAGGGAGCGCTCTAGCCAATCACAGCGCTCGTTACTAAGAGAGGTGTATGGAGGTTGTGGAGGAGCATCGTTTCCGGAGAGGACACGGGGGAGTTCGGAACAGGACGGCACAGGACACGGGAGGTGTTGGAAGGCGTGAAGGACGCACAATCGGCGGAAAGACTTGGGCAGTGGAGCAGTTGGCGCGTGGTCGCGGAGGATAGAAATATTTCGGAGTGCCGACCCGTGTTCTTGTGTGATTTCCGTGGCTTCTGCAGTGAAGACGTAGTGTGCATTTAGAAGTGGATATCTCGCGAGGTATGTTGTTGTTCATAACTAATTACGAGCTGTAGGAATCTATTGTTTCCTGTGTTCAGGACAGCCACGCATACAGATTTGTATCTCCACGCTGCCAGCTGCCATCTTCCTACACAGCGTGAGGTGTGCTACGTACATTGGTAAACACGGCCCGCACAATATCGGCCGGAGAAAGTCTACCAAGGTAGTTTAACCACATCAAGCACGTTTTTCACGAAGAATGGATACGACGAAAGATAAATCCTACTTGTTTTCAGGCAGAAAGTACGAGGGCAGTTCAATAAGTAATGCAACACTTTTTTTTCTGAAAGAGGGGTTGTTTTATTCAGCATTGAAATACACCAGGTTATTCCCCAATCTTTTAGCTACACAACACTATTTTTCAACGTAATCTCCATTCAATGCTACGGCCTTACGCCACCTTGAAATGAGGGCCTGTATGCCTGCACGGTACCATTCCACTGGTCGATGTCGGAGCCAACGTCGTACTGCATCAATAACTTGTTCATCATCCGCGTAGTGCCTCCCACGGATTGCGTCCTTCATTGGGCCAAACATATGGAAATCCGACGGTGCGAGATCGGGGCTGTAGGGTGCATGCGGAAGAGCAGTCCACTGAAGTTTTGTGAGCTCCTCTCGGGTGCGAAGACTTGTGTGAGGTCTGGCGTTGTCATGAAGAAGGAGAAGTTCGTTCAGATTTTTGTGCCTACGAACACGCTGAAGTCGTTTCTTCAATTTCTGAAGAGTAGCACAATACACTTCAGAGTTGATCGTTTGACCATGGGGAAGGACATCGAACAGAATAACCCCTTCAGCGTCCCAGAAGACTGTAACCATGACTTTACCGGCTGAGGGTATGGCTTTAAACTTTTTCTTGGTAGGGGAGTGGGTGTGGCGCCACTCCATTGATTGCCGTTTTGTTTCAGGTTCGAAGTGATGAACCCATGTTTCATCCCCTGTAACAATCTTTGACAAGAAATTGTCACCCTCAGCCACATGACGAGCAAGCAATTCCGCACAGATGGTTCTCCTTTGCTCTTTATGGTGTTCGGTTAGACAACGAGGGACCCAGCGGGAACAAACCTTTGAATATCCCAACTGGTGAACAATTGTGACAGCACTATCAACAGAGATGTCAAGTTGAGCACTGAGTTGTTTGATGGTGATCGAACGAGTGTGTTCGCACGCTCCGCCATTGCAGGAGTCACAGCTGTGCACGGCCGGTCCGCACGCGGGATATCAGACAGTCTTGCTTGACCTTGCGGCGATGATGACACACGCTTTGCCCAACGACTCACCGTGCTTTTGTCCACTGCCAGATCACCGTAGACATTCTGCAAGCGCCTATGAATATCTGAGATGCCCTGGTTTTCCGCCAAAAGAAACTCGATCACTGCCCGTTGTTTGCAACGCACTTCCGTTACAGACGCCATTTTAACAGCTCCGTACAGCGCTACCACCTGTCGGAAGTCAATGAAACTATACGAGACGAAGCGGGAATGTTTGAAAATATTCCACAAGAAATTTCCGGTTTATTCAACCAAAATTGGCCGAGAAAAAAAATGTGTTGCATTACTTATTGAACTGCCCTCGTACATTAGTAAACACGGCCCACACAATATCGGCCGGAGAAAGTCTACCAAGGTAGTTTAACCACATCAAGCACGTTTTTCAGGAAGAACGGATACGACGAGAGATGAATCCTACTTGTTTTCAGGCAGAAAGTACAAGCTCAGAAGTGACAAAACGACGAGGAGTAGAAGACAACGGCGTATCGACCGTACGTGGCAAAGTATCTAACAAAATAGGCAGAATCCTGGCTCGGCGTAACATCAAATGCGTTTTCCGTCCACCACCAAAAACGCGTGCCCTATTAGGCACTGTGAAAGATAACTCGGGGCTGCATAGACCAGGTGTTTATGTATTCCATGTAAATGCGATAAGGCATATATCGGGGAGACTGTACGACAATCGAAGAAAAATGCAAGGAACACACAGGACACATTGAATTTTAGCAACCAACAAAGTCCGCCGATGGGCTTATCAACAAGGACACTGAGGTCGCTCTCAGCAAAGCTTGGTACCCAGCACTCAGCCAACTTAAATCACAGCGTCGGCCAAGGGGACTTCTGCAACTGACGCTGGTCACAGGAGTACTAAGGGACCGGCATCCGTCGGCTCAGTGCCCCCCCCCCCCAAAAAAAAAGTCACCACATCAATCACGGCGAGCGAGTACAAAGGAGACGGGATGTCGCGAAGACGGTCATTCTACTGGTATCACCTGAAGATGGCGGCAAGGTACACTGTCAAATATCGTTTTACGAAAACGACCGCACGCAGTTGGATACCAGACAATAGGAACTAGACAAACAGTTTACGAGCAGGGAAAGCATAAGATCACACAAACGGCAATATAGGTGTACGATTCTCCTGTGTGAACTATTTCTCAAACGCGAAATTCAAAACTTCAGCTGTGTTTTTGCTGTCTTCTACAGCCACACCTGAGTGGTCAATGAGTGACTGTATGGAAGCCGTAGACCAGCTTAGCGATTTTACAAAGGACCAGTAATCGAAGTTACCTTGACAGCCGTGAAATATGTGAACAGTGTTGTTCACCACCTGCATCCCTTCATACCTGATATCTCACTTGCCAGTGTTAAGATTTTCCAGCAGGATAAGCGTCAGTTTCAAAAGACCAGAATCGTTCTTCAGTGATCTGAGAAGCGTGGTAGTGAACTCACATCGATGTCTTGCCACCAAATTGGCCTGATATTAATCCGATTGGATACGCCTAGGTCGCTATCGGGCACCAACTCCATACCTACAAACCACGGGAGGGGACAGGTAAGGCCTGAATTGCACATACAGGGTGCATTCCATAAGTAATGCAAACAAATTCATAAAAAATCATTTACTGAATATATTCGTACAAATAATCAAAAATTTTCAAAATAGCACCCTCTTGTGTCGATACACTTCCGGAGGCGGTGTTTCAATGCCTGGAAGGCATCCTGGGATGCCTTTTCTGGAATGTCGGTTAGAGCTGATGTAACACACACCTTGATGCTTTCAACTGTGCCCCAATGTTTTCCTTTCATGACTCCTTTTAACCAAGGAAACAAAAAAAAGTCAGAGGGAACTACGTCAGGACTGTAGGGAGGCTGGGGAACCAGTGGGGTCCTGCTCCTGGCCAGGAAGCCGTTGAAATGAAGGCACTGTGACTCGGCACATTGTTGTGGTGAATTTTCCACGTGTCCTTGATGTCGCTTCAGCAGCGCGAGACCCTCCTTTTGAGTCTCTTGACCACTTACAAGTAGAAAGCTGAGGTCACTGTAGTCCCAATAGGTACTAATTCGTGGTGGACAATGCCTCTGACATCAAAGAAGACAATGAGCATGGATTTGATCCTGGAATTGCTCATGCATGCCTTCCTAGGATGGGGCTATGATGGGGTGTTCCACTCTGAACTCTGCCTTTTTGTCTCAGGGTCGTACTCAAAAATCCACGACTCATCACCAGTGATAACTGAGTTTAAAAAATGAGTATCATTTTCACACATTTCCAACACTTCTTTGCACCGAAGCACTCGCATGTGCTTGTGTTCGTCAGTCAACATTTTTGGGGTGAGTTTAGCACACACCTTTCTCATGTTCAAATCTTCGGTCACAATGCGGAAAACGGTTGTTTTTGACATGTTTACTGTTTGTGCTATCAATTGAAGGCTCAGCCATCTGTCTGAGTTCAAACGATCGCGCACACGCGTCACATTTTCGTCGACTCGTGCGGTTGATGGCCGTCCACTGCGAGGTTCGTCGGTGATCTCCTCTCGGCCCTCCATGAACGACTTGTGCCATCGGAAAACTTGTGATTTGGGCAAGCAATCAGTCCCAAAGACATGCTGAAGTAATGGAAACGTTTCGGTGGGGGGACTTCCCAAGTTAAACGCAAAATTTGATAGCGTACCGTTTCTCTACAGAATGATCCATTGTGCCGTGTTACATGAACTCAAAACGGGGTTGACGGAAACGCACGTCCTGACTCTCAGGCAGCTCGCAGCCGAATGAGACAAAGAGCGTTTTGAAGCTAACACCCCCCTCCACTTAGCCCAGCCGGTTACAACACGCTGTGGTGTACCGTTGCGTCAGAAAAAAATTGGTCGCATTATTTATGGAACGCACTCTGTAGAGCATAGATATCTGGTGACGCAACTCCAAAAGCCGGTATGCCAAACTGCACGGGAGCACGATTTGCGGCTGCATGCGGGCCCAAGTTGGACCTGTGTCGGCTTTCCTCGGTACTTCTCGGAAGTACCAGGTACTGCGCGACATTTCGCCTTATCATACTGGTGCATTATTGTTCAGTCGGCATGACTTTCTATCAGTTCAGCAGAATCGTGGTATCAGTGCTGTTTTGCCCTTTAATATTTCTTCCTTGTATAAATGAAGTTCTCAGGTCCAGTGGCTGTTCGAACAAAAGTCGGCAATCTAGCGACCTTCCGTCGCAAGCCTGTAAAACGAAAGCTAATGACGGGATAACACGACAAGGATTCTCAGTATCTATTATGCAATACGCAGACGCATAATCGACGGGTACCACAAATTTGTTGTGGAACGACATTTCAACGCCACGCAGAAAGAATTTAAAGATTTAATTGGCAATATAAGAGCAAAGAATTACAACAGTCGACAGACGAGATTCATTGTTCTCTACATCAAGAAGCACTTTCTGATAAATTTACAGGCATGGAGCACGTGATGAAACTGGTGATACAAACAGTAAATTTTCTGAAGTCCCACGCTTCAGTCCACTGTCAATTGCAGCAATTTTCGATATAACTGAACGAGTATGGAAACATATTACTGCATAATACGTTGCTAAAGTCAAGGGGCACTCCTGGAACGATTTTTCGATTTAAAACTCGCTGTTGTCGGATTTATGAAGCAAAAAGGAGAACAGGAGCGATAATTAGAACATCGAGAATGGATTGGAGCCCTCGTATTTTAAGTGGACTTGACTGCACTCTACCCATAGTAAGACACTGTCAGGTGAGAAACAACCTATCTCTGATCTGACTGGGTTTCATTCAAAGAGAAAATCGCATTGTAAAAGGGACAAATTCTAGCAAGAAACACCGTCCACTTCCCAAATATCAATGGCATGAAAAACAGCGTGAGGTCTGAAGAATTTATTGTGGCATTGAAAGTATTACAAGGATAGTTTTCTAAACGTTTTTAGGACACAGCCAGTCTTACATTTATTTTCGAGCTGTTTTCAAGACCGTTTGACGTTTCAGTTGAAAGCGCCCCTGTGCATGCGCAGATGGAACTGATTGATTTTCAATATAACTCCCATTTAAAAGACAAATTCTTTGACATTAAAACTGTCCAGAAGATCTATATTGTTTTCATCAGGAAGAGTTTCTACATCTCCATAATGATGTTGCAAAGACGATAAAATATTTCGATCAACATACGTTTGTGAAAAGAGTTTTTCGGTTATGAAACAAAATAAGTCACCAAAATATCCATGGGTGTGCTGCCGGTCTATGGTGTCCAACGGTGTCGTTGCCCGTTGGACACTATAGACCGGCAGCACACCCGTGGACATTTTGATTATCAAATACGCCGGGAGAAACTCAAGAATCGCAAAATAAGTCACGATTACGTGGTAACCTGAGTGTGCAAATCTGTGAAATTGCCTGCGTGTGTCCGTATGCGGACTGTATGTATCAGATAAAAATTATGTTATATCTTCAGTTCGCCAAAAATAATTAAGTAACACTGAAACTTTGTTTTGTTTGTGGTCTGTATTGTTGACAAATGAGAAATGTAAAACCAAGTGTTGTGCAGTCGCGACTGCATTGCCATGTAAATGTGGCGTGTTTGCAGGTTTCATGCGCTTCCCCTCCTATGCTGTGGCGGTGGGGGAAGTGTGCAGCCAGGCTCAATGCTACGGCACTCATGCCAGAGGACAGCTCTAACGCCAAATTCTTGGTTGTTCCTGTTCACGATGGTAGCACACACCTCACTGCACAAAGCTGCTATCGTGCACTAGTGCAGCCTATTAGAACTGTCCAGGAGGCCCACGTTGACTTCATCAGGAAGAGATTCCACATCTTCATTCGAATGGTGTTAGGAGTGCAAGTGCAAACTTTTATTACCAGAACTTTCTTGGAAATGTGAGTAGACTTAACGGTGTATTAGGATTCCGTGCCAGTGTCTTGTGTTAAATGCTAAACAAATTTATTAGTGAGCGGTAGCGTATGGAAATGCAGACGGCCATAGGGACTTGTCGTTCTGCAGGAGCCCCCCTGCCCTTTACGCAGTTCTTTGTTTATTTCTTTCATATTTGTCCACACAAGATACATATAACAGATGTCTAGTGTAGGTGCAGACACAGCATTTACGCTAGACAAGTACTCATTACAGTCACGGACATCATACAGATACGTATCAAAGCTTCAATCAGTGGCTAAGAGGACGTGACCGTACTTTCATTACAGCTCGTAGAGGATAGCAACACGGAACACATGCTTTGTCGCCAGCGACCGTTAACGATTAATATTTATATGTAAAAGAGGACGAATTAACATTAAATTTTTATAAACTACCTGCAAAGGTAATTATGCTATTTATTAGTGATTTCTTGGCGATAAAATAATTTATGCAAGTAGTATATATAGCCTATCCCCCTTATTTCGCGATCACCGATGGAATAAAATTCTTAGCCTAGATTTCAATCTACAGGTGATCTTCCCTCTCTATCCGGTTCTTTAGTGGATGCATTCTCGTGCTCTCTTTTTTTCCATCTGGCTCCAATCATGCCTAGGACGCTAGTATAACTTTCATGTTGTTGTATGCTTCACTGTCCGTCGATCAGATAATCCTACTTTTAAAGTACACTCTAAGTGAAGAACAACGACGCATCACGCAGGTATTATCCCAATGGGACGGAAATCGGTAGATGTGAGTACATGTAAAAACAAATGATTACGGTTTCAGAAAAAATGGATGATTTCTTGAAGAGAAAGAGCTTCACAAACTGAGCTAGTCGATAATGCCGTTAGAGCATCAAAATGCCGAGATGTTTGGAGGGCCCTGCCGATAATGCTCCAAATATCCTCAGTTGTGAAAAGATCCGGCGACCCTGATGGCCAAGTATGGTTTGAAAAACACGAGCCGCGCGGGGTAGCCGCGTGGTCTTGGGCGCCTTGTCACGGTTCGCGCGACTCACCCCGTCGGAGTTCGTGTCCTCCCTCGGGCATGGGTGTGTGTGCTATCCTTAGCGTAAGTTAGTTGAAGTTAGATTAACTAATGTGTAAGTCTAGGCATCGACGACCTCAGTAGCTTGGTCCCATCATAAAAGCTTGTTGTTGTTGTTGTGGTCTTCAGTCCTGAGACTGGTTTGATGCAGCTCTCCATGCTACTCTATCCTGTGCAAGCTTCTTCATCTCCCAGTACTTACTGCAACCTACATCCTTCTGAATCTGCTTAGTGTATTCATCTCTTGGTCTCCCTCTACGATTTTTACCCTCCACGCTGCCCGCCAATGCTAAATTTGTGATCCCTTGATGCCTCAAAACATGTCCTACCAACCGACCCCTTCTTCTAGTCAAGTTGTGCCACAAACATGTCTTCTCCCCAATCCTATTCAATACCTCCTCATTAGTTACGTGATCTAACCATCTTATCTTCAGCATTCTTCTGTAGCACCACATTTCGAAAGCTTCTATTCTCTTCTTGTCCAAACTATTTATCGTCCATGTTTCACTTCCATACATGGCTTCGCTCCATACACATACTTTCAGAAACGACTTCCTGACACTTAAATCTATACTCGATGTTAACAAATTTCTCTTCTTCAGAAACGATTTCCTTGCCATTGCCAGTCTACATTTTGTATCCTCTCTACTTCGACCATCATCAGTTATTTTACTCCCTAAATAGCAAACCTCCTTTACTACTTTAAGTGTCTCATTCCCTAATCTAATCCCCTCAGCATCACCCGATTTAATTTGACTACATTCCATTATCCTCGTTTTGCTTTTGTTGATGTTCATCTTATATCCTCCTTTCAAGACACTGTCCATTCCGTTCAACTGCTCTTCCAAGTCCTTTGCTGTCTCTGACAGAATTACAATGTCATCGGCGAACCTCAAAGTTTTTACTACTTCTCCATGAATTTTAATACCTACTCCGAATTTTTCTTTTGTTTCCTTTACTACTTGCTCAAAGCTTACCACAAATTAAAAAAAAAAAAGAATCACGAATACAAGCAGTAGAAACTCTAGCCTTGTGTTGTCGGGGGTTACCTTGCTGAAATGTAAGCTCCGAATGGCTTTCCAAGAAGGGCAACGAAACGGGGCATAGAATATCGTCGACATACTGCTGAGCTGTAAGTGTGCCGCGAATAATAACCAGAGTGGTCCTGCTATGAAAATGAATGGTACCCCAGACCATTATTACTTTTGGTTGTTGGGCCCTAAGGCGGGCGACAGTCAGATTGTCATCCCACCGCTGTTGGAGGCGTCTTCAGACACGTTTTCAGCCCGGAATCTGGAGTAGAACTGTCTTCACTAATGAATCCCGCTTCGAACTGAGCCCCGGTGACTAGGGAAGACGTGTCTTCTTCCCCTTCTTATCATCTCTTGCTCATACCACTTGTTTAATGATGTGCTTTCGTTATCACACTTTTTACTAAGCGTTTTACGATACCTTATATTTCACATTTGTTTCTGATACTGTTTTTGCTAATAATCATTCCGTCGACTTTTAGTGTAAGGTCCCTACGCCTCTATAACAATGCAGTGCATTGTTAAGATTGAAATCATATGATACGATACTCTTTATCGAGTTATTTTATCTGGTACCTAGACTTATTTGTCAATGTATTTAAGTATGCTTATGTCGTTTATTAGTTGTACATATGTATTCAAGAAAACTGTGATATTTTGACAGATATTCTTTAGATTAGATTAGATTAATTATTCATTCCACAGACCCATAAAAGAGGGACTCTACCTGGGTGTGGAACATGTAAGATAAACACATTACAAAAATGTAATTAGAAAAATTTGAGTTTCATTAATTTTAGTGATCCTCAGTCAATAAACAGTAAATTTATGTACAAGGATTAAATTTAAACTTCTAATATTTACAGGTTTAATGCTTACATCTGCTTTCATTAAATCGATCATTCAGACATTTGCTAGTTTCTTGGGTATTACAACTAAGTATTGTCAAGAACTAAAGTAAGTTATTCATTTCAGTGATCCTCAGTTAACAACAGTCAGATTATCTACAAGATTTAAAATTAAACTTCCACTATTTACTTAAGACATACATCTGCTTTCCATACATTCATCATTCACACAGTAGGTAGTTACTTGGCTGTTACAACCAAGTATTGTCAAAAATTAAAGTACAATAAATTTTCATTAAAATGGTCTACTGCACTTGTTGAGAAACTCATGGATGGAATAGAAGGAGTTGGCCACCAAAAAGTCTTTTAAATTATGTTTAAATTGTGCCTTGTTCGAAACTAAACTCTTAATGGTTGCTGGTAACTTATTGAAAATATGCGTTGCTGTATACTGGACTCCTTTCTGGACAACAGTAAGTGATTTTAAATCTTAATGTATATTGTTCTTATTCCTAGTATTGATACTGTGTACTAAGCAGTTAGTTGGAAAAAGAGATCTATTATTTACAACAAACTTCATTAAGGAATAAAAATATACTGAGAAGCTGTGGTTAATATGCCCAATTCTTTTAATGGGTTTCGACATGATGCTCTTGGATTTACACTACTCATTACTCTTATTATACGCTTCTGTACTCTAAAACTTTTTCCTCTGTTTGTGGAGTTACCCCAAAATACGATACTATATGTCATAATGGAGTGAAAATAAGCAAAACATGCCAGTTTTTATGTTTATATCTCCTATGTCTGACATCATTCGCATTGCAAACACAGACTTGTTACGCGCTTTAGCAGTTCGTTGGTCTGTTGCTCCCAACTGAATTTATTATCAAGTTGTAATCCCAAGAATTTTACACTCTCAACTTCTCCTATTTCCATGTCATCATATTTTATACACATACCCGAAGGAAATCTCTTGGAAGTTCTGAACTGCATATAGTGGGTCTTTTCAAAGTTTAATGTCAGTGAATTGGCTATGAACCATTAATTAATGTCAGTAAAAATTTTATTGGCTGCCCTTCCTAAATTTATATTTGATTTACTATTTATTGCAATGTTTGTATCATCTGCTAATAAGACAAACTTAGGCCTGAAAAGCGCAAATACATAAAGTTTCAACAACAAGTAGACTCTTGTGATTAGCACCCAAAAGGCGGCAATGAAGACGTGCTCAGTATTTAGATCACGCTCACAGGCCTTCTGGGCGATGTAATGTTGCAAATTAAAACATCACTGCCACTCTTAGTGCAATGCCGTGAGGAGCTGTTGGGTATTACTTCACGTCATCTTTGGTAGACGTTCAGGGAACTTAGGCGGTACTGATTAGTTTTCTTAATTTATGGTTCACGTAAAATATCCATTATTTAATTTATATCTAATGCGCTTATTTAAGAGCTTTATTCCCTCTGAACTACACTGGCTATTACTTAAACAGAAACTCCATACCACTAAACAGTAGTCAAAAGTTAAGAAAGGTGAAGAAAGTAACTACTTCCCGTACAGCATTGCGTTGAAACACATTACGTACTATGTTCTGGAACATACAGTGTACCTGCTTCACCTTCAGCAGCGTCCTCCTCCCTATGCTCTGCTTCTCCAGGCTGCGATTCTCCGTGTCCCAAGCTCGTATCCCCATGGAGAGGAGGAGCTTTTCTGCCACCACTGTCGGTTCTCGTCGACCTGGGCACGAACAGATATCTTAAGCATAAGGCAACAGAGAAGATGGAAAAAGAAAGGCATCTTTGTTCACACTTCGCAACATTAAAAATGCTTTCGTAATTCTCTGTGAGACGTATTCAGGTATTGCACATTTGTGTAAGTTGCGTTGATTTTTCTACGAAAGGTATTGCGAAATTCGTGGCAGTTACTACGATTAGAAGTATAAAATACAAGTAATCGAAATGTCACTGTTACATTCCGACGTGATGCTTACCAGTTGTAATGAAATGGTTGGAATTACACTTTACTGATTCCCTGGGCTCCTGCCTTTTATATCCACTCACCGATTCGCACCCCTTATCATGGGGTTACTGACCAGGGGTTATTTTCCGAAATTAAATTTCACGAGAGGAATCAATGGGCGAGGTGAACACGATACAGATGTTAAAATTTGCTAACAGTCAATGCGGAACAGAATTTGTGATAAAGGAGACTGCAGCAAAGAATAAGGCGGTTAACGATAGCAAAATGAGAACAGCAACATTAACAGCCCTAAAATTGAGAAAACACACAATAACAATACTAATAATAATGTCAGAAAAGTGCCAGGATAGTTTTTTTAAAAAAATAGAAAATTACAATTACCAAGTAAGATCCTAGCTGCTATCTAAATAGTCCCTTTGCCTTTCTATACACAGTTCCCAACGTTTCTAGAGGTCTTAGAAGCAAGCAGGGATATTTTCAACTGCAATGCTTGTAAGCTCATTTGTCCTGGCCCACTGGATGTCTGCAATATGTTGATGAAGCCTTCCTTGCAGCCGCCCTCTTACTCCTCGAAACAAGAAAAGCTCGCGAGGCGACAGGATGGGCGAATATGGTGGATGTGGGATAGCAATAACAGAATGTCCTGGCCAGATACTCGGTAACAATAAAGCAGTATAATCTTATGCAAACCGTGTTTTTTCCAACGAGAGTGCAAGGGAACAGTAGAACAACCATAGACAACATTTTTGTTCATTGCTCATTACTAGAAGGGCATTCTGTTAGCAAAAAGGTGAATGGCCTTTCAGATCATGATGCACAAATTTTAACTCTAAATGATTTTTGGGCTGCAACACGTGTAGTCATCAGCTGTTTAGGAAAGCTGAACCAGTTGCTGTAGAGACCTTTGTAAACCTTATCAAGGAACAAGATTGGCAAGATGTTTATAGTGCTGATACAGTAGACGATAAATATAATGCTTTCCTCAAGACTTTTCTCGTGCTCTTTGAAAGTTGCTTTCGGTTAGAACTTTCAAAACAGGGTACTAGCACAAACAGGAAGCCTGGGTGGCTGACTAGAGGGATAAGAATACCTTGTAGAACAAAGTGGCAATTATATCAAAACGTTAGAAACAGTCAAAATCTAAATGCAGCAGCCCATAACATACAGTATTGTAAGGTGCTTAAAAATGTTATTAGGAAGGCAAAAAGTATGTGGTATGCAGATAGAATAGCTAAGTCTCAGGATAAAATTAAAACCATATGGTCAGTAGTAAAGGAAGTGGCTGGTCTCCAGAGACAGGTCGAGGATATAGAATCAGTGCGTAGTGGGAATGTCCGTGTTACTGATAAGTCGCATATATGTACAGTATTTAATAATCACTTTCTGAATATAGCAGGTGAACTAAATAGAAACCTAGTCCCAACAGGGAATCATATAGCGCTCTTAGAAAAAAGTGTTCCGAGACTGTTACCTGAAATGCTCCTCCATGATACTGACAAGAGGGAGATTGAGTTAATAATTAAATCACTACAGACCAAGAACTTTCATGAATGTGACGGGGTATCTAGCAGAATACTGAAGTATGTTCTATGTATGTTAGCCCAGTACTTAGCCATATCTGTAACTTTTTCTTAAGGAGTGGTCGGTTTCCTGACCGATTAAAGTACTCGGTAGTAAAGCCACTTTATAAAAATGGAGACAGGGATAATGCTGACAATTATAGACCTATTTCTATGCCATCGGTATTTGCTAAAGTTATCGAGAAGGTTGTATATACAAGGTTACTGAAGCATTTAATTTCACATAATTTGCTGTCAAATGTTCAGTTTGGTTTTAGAAATGGTTTAACAACTGAAAATGCTATATTCTCTTTTCTCTGTGAGGTTTTGGACGGATTAAATAAAAGGTTGCGAACGCTAGGTGTTTTCTTTGATTTAACGAAGGCTTTTGACTGTGTTGACCACAAAATATTACTGCAGAAGTTGGACCATTATGGTAAGGGGAGTAGCTTACAATTGGTTCGCCTCTTACTTTAAGAACAGAAAGCAGAAGGTAATTCTCCGCAATATTGAGAGTGGTAGTGATGTTCAGTCCCAATGGTGCACTGTTAAGTGGGGCATTCCCCAAGGGTCGGTGCTGGGGCCACTGCTGTTTCTTATTTATATAAATGATATGCCTTCTAGTATTACAGGTGATTCAAAAATATTTGTTTGCTGATGACACCAGCTTGATAGTGAAGGATCTTGTGTGTAATATTGAAACAGTATCAAATAATGTAGTTCATGAAATAAGATCGTGGCTTGTGGAAAATAATTTGATGCTAAATCACAGTAAGACTCAGTTTTTACAGTTTCTAACTCACAATTCAACAAGAACCGATATTTTGGTCAGACAGAATAGGCATATTATAAGCGAGACGGAACAGTTCAAGTTCCTAGGCGTTCGGATAGATAGTAAGCTGTTGTGAAAAGCCCATGTCCAGGATCTTGTTCAGAAACTAAATCCTGCTTTATTTACCATTAGAACAGTATCTGAAATAAGTGACACTTCAACACGAAAAGTAGTCTACTTCGCATATTTTCATACACGTATGTCGTATGGTATTATCTTTTGGGGTAATTCTTCTGATTCAAAAAGGGTATTTTTGGCTCAAAAACGGGCTGTTCGAACTATATGTGGTGTAAGTTCGAGAACCTCTTGTCGACCCCTATTCAATAGTCTGGGAATTCTGACATTGACCTCACAGTATATATTTTCTTTAATGTCGTTTGTTGTTAGCAATATTAGCCTATTCCCAAGAGTTAGCAGCTTTCACTCAGTTAATACTAGGCAGAAATCAAATCTGTATCTGGAATGCACTTCCTTGACTCTTGTGCAGAAAGGAGTGCAGTATTCTGCTGCATCCATTTTCAATAAGCTACCACAAGAACTCAAAAATCTCAGCAGTAGCCCAAACTCTTTTAAGTCTAAACTGAAGAGTTTCCTCATGGCTCACTCCTTCTATTCTTTCGAGGAGCACCTGGAAGAGCTAAAAAATTAAGCAAATTCCTGTGTTACATTGTTGATTTTCTTTATTTAAATTTACGACTTGTCACCTGAATATGTTTTTTTATATTTCATTTTATCTATTTCTAATATCGTGTTATAATTTCATGTATTGACTCGTTCCATGACCATGGAGACTTCTCCTTAATTTGGTCCCACGGAACAATAAATAAATAATAATAATAAAAAAAGTATGGGGGTTTTGCATTGTCATGCAGTGAGAACCAGTCCTGAGAATGCCACAAATCAGGGCGGGTACGTCGAATTGCTTGTCGCAAACGTTTCAAGACTTATATGTAAAGAGTTTGGTTCACTGTTTGACCTGGAGAAACAACTCAGAGTGAGCTAATCCTTTACTATCAAAGAATGCGATCAACATTGACTTAGTTTTCCAAGGTTGTCGTTTGACTTTTCTCGACTCTACCATTCAGCACTTTCACGCTTCACTTGAGGGTCATACCGGTAACACTAACTTTCATCCCACTAATAATCTGGGACAGAAATGTAGGATCACGTCTGACTGTCCAGTAGTTCAAGAGAAATTCTTCGTCTTTCCTCTTTCTGTTCGCTTGGTTAATGAATGAGGGACGAGTTTTGCATTTAATTCCTGTTTCCCTGCCGGCCGGTGTGTCCGAGCGGTTCTAGGCGCTTCAGCCTGGAACCGCGCGACCGCTACGGTTAAGTAGTTCTAAGTTCTAGGGGACTTATGACCTCAGATGTAAAGTCCCATAGTTCTCAGAGCCATTTGAACCAACTGAACCCGTTTCCCTAAATCTTCGCGTAAAATCTTATGACACACCTCACAATTCAAATTAAGTTCTTCCTATATTACACACACAGTTACTTGATGGTGTTCTTGCAATAATTGCATTCCATCCAAGTGTGCTGTAGACGGGCGACCAGTTCGAGGATCGTCTTGCACTGAATCTCTGTCTTGACGAAACCTTTTGTGCCACTCAAAAACGACTCTTGAAAGTGACTCGCCTGCTTATACTTGCTTAATCATTGTTCACTTTTCACTAGGGGTTTCCCCGAACTTAATGCAGAACTTAATGTTCACTCTTTGCTAACAATCCGCATACATTGTGTCACCATAACTAATGCACCAAGAACCCAAACACTGTGTCGCTAAGCACGGCCCTACCACCTGATGAGTTTGCGCTGAAACATGTCCAAGGTCATTTCAAGGACACACACATAGCAGGTAACATAAAAACAATATCTGCTCTTTTTTAGTATTGTAAACTCAGAAATAAAAGAACCTGTCCTGGAACTCTTCTGAAAAAGAGAGTACAATGGTAATCATAGTCACAAAGTTGCACGCCAAAACTTTATTCAAAATTTTAACTAGATAGGAATTTATCAGGAGAAAACTGGTGTTCTATGCATTGGAGCGTTGAATGTCACATCCCTTAATTGGGTAGGTAGTTTAGAAATTTTAAAAAGGGAAATGGATAGATTAAAGTTAGATATGGTGGGAATTAGTGAAGTTCGGTGGTAGGAGGAACGAGACTTCTGGTCAGGTGAATACAGAGTTATCAATACAAAATCAAATAGGGGTAATGCAGGAGTAGGTTTAATAATGAATAAAAAAATAGGCGTGCGGGTAAACTACTACAAACAGCATAGTGAACGCATTATTGTGGCCAAGATAGACACGAAGCCCACGCCTACTACAGTAGTACAAGTTTATGTGCCAACTAGCTCTGCAGATGATGAAGAAATTGATGAAATGTATGATGAGATAAATGAAATTATTCAGGTAGTGAAGGGTGACGAAAATTTAATAGTCATGGGTGACTGGAATTCGATAGTAGGAAAAGGGAGAAAAGGAAACATAGTAGGTGAATATGGATTGGGGGACAGAAATGAAAGAGGAAGCCGCCTGGTAGAATTTTGCACAGAGCATAACTTAATCATAGCTAACACTTGGTTCAAGAATCATGAAAGAAGGTTGTATACATGCAAGAACCCTGGAGATACTAGAAGGTTTCAGATAGATTATATAATGGTAAGACAGAGATTTAGGAACCAGATTTTAAATGGTAAGACGTTTCCAGGTGCAGATGTGGACCCTGACCACAATGTATTGCTTATGAACTGTAGATTAAAACTGAAGAAATTGCAAAAAGGTGGGAATTTAAGGAGATGTGACCTGGATAAACTGAAAGAACCAGAGGTTGTACAGAGTTTCAGGGAGAGCATAAGGGAACAAATGACAGCAGTGGGGTACAGAAATACAGTAGAAAAAGAATGGGTAGCTTTGAGGAATGAAATAGTGAAGGCAGCAGAGGATCAAGTAGGTAAAAAGATGAGGGCTAGTAGAAATCCTTGGGTAACAGAAGAGATACTGAATTTAATTGATGAAAGGAGAAAACACAAAAATGCAGTAAATGAAGCAGGCAAAAAGGAATACAAACGTCTCAAGAATGAGATCAACAGGAAGTGCAAAATGGCTAAGCAGGCATGGCTAGAGGACAAATGTAAGGACGTAGATGCTTATCTCACTAGGGGTAAGATAGATACTGCCTACAGGAAAATTAAAGTGACCTTTGGAGAAAGGAGAACCACTTGCATGAATATCAAGAGCTCAGATGGAAACCCAGTTCTAAGTAAGGAAGGGAAACCAGAAAGGTGGAAGGAGTATATAGAGGGTCTATACAGGGGCGATGTTCTTGAGGACAATATTATGGAAATGGAAGAGGATGTAGATGAAGATGAAATGGGAGATATGATACTGCGTGAAGAGTTTGACAGAGCACTGAAAGACCTGAGTCGAAACAAGGGCCCTGGAGTAGACAACATTCCATAAGAACTACTGACAGCCTTGGGAGAGCCAGTCCTGACAAAACTCTACCATCTGGTGAGCAAGATGATGAGACAGACGAAATTCCATCAGACTTCAAGAAGTATATAATAATTCCAATCCCAAAGCAAGCAGGTGTTTACAGATGTGAAAATTACCGAACTATCAGTTTAATAACTCACAGCTGCAAAATACTAATGCGAATTCTTTACAGACGAATGGAAAAACTGGGAGAGGCCGACCTCGGGGAAGATCAGTTTTGATTCCATAGAAATGTTGGAACACGTGAGGCAATATTGACCCTACGACTTATATTAGAAGATAGATTAAGGAAAGGCAAACCTACATTTCTAGCATTTGTAGACTTAGAGAAAGCTTTTGACTATGTTGACTGGAATACTCTTTCAAATTCTGAAGGTGGCAGGGGTAAAATACAGGGAGCAAAAGGCTATTTACAATTTGTACAGAAACCAGATGGGAGTTATAAGAGTCGAGGGGTATGAAAGGGAAGCAGTGGTTGGGAAGGGAGTGAGACAGGGTTATAGCCTCTCCCCGATGTTATTCAATCTGTATATTGAGCAAGCAGTAAAGGAAACAAAAGAAAAATTTGGAGTAGGAATTAAACTCCATGGAGAAGAAATAAAAAGTTTGATGTTTGCCGATGACATTTTAATTCCGTCAGAGACAGCAAAGGACCTGTAAGAGCAATTGAACGGAATGGATAGTGTCTTGAAAGGAGGATATGAGATGAACATCAACAAAAACAAAACGAGGAGATTGGAACGAAGTCGAATTAAATCAGGCGATGCGGAGGGAATTAGATTAGGAAATGTGTCACTTAAAGTTACAGACGAGTTTTCCTATCTGGGGGCAAGAAAACTGGTCGAAGAAGAGAGGACGTAACATGTAGACTGGCAATGGAAAGGAAAGGGTTTCTGAAGAAGAGAAATTTGTTAACAACGAGTATAGATTTAAGTGTCAGAAAGTCATTTCTGAAAGTATTTGTATGGAGTGTAGCCTTGTATGGAAGCGAAACATGGACGATAACTAGTTTAGACAAGAAGAGAATAGAAGCTTTCGAAATGTGGCGGTACAGAAGAATTCTGAAGATTAGGTGGGCAGATGGGATATCTAATGAGGAGGTACTGAATACAACTGGGGAGAAGAGTAATTTGTGGCACAACTTGACTAGAAGAAGAGATCGGTTGGCAGGACATGTTCTGAGGCATCAAGGGATCACCAGTTTAGTATTGGAGGGCAGCGTGGAGGATAAAAACCATAGAGGAAGACCAAGAGATGAATACACTAAGCAGATTCAGAAAGGTTTAGGTTGCAGTAGTTTCTTGGAGATGAAGAAGCTTGTGCAGGATAGAGTAGCATGGACGGCTGTATCAAAGCAACAACAAACCTGTCTTCCTCAGAAGAAATAATAAAATGTGTTGCATAATTTGTAAAGATAGAAACAATGTCATAAGGCTTAGTCAACAGTAAAGTGATCCGTATAAATGCTATGGCATAGCCATAAGGCTCAGTCAACAGTAAAAACGATCATTTTTACTGTTGAGTAAGCCTATGACTATGCCATAGCATTTATATGGATCATTTTACTTTTGTTCTACAATATTATTTTTATTGCTAACCGGTTTTCGGCTTACAAGGCCATCTTCAGGCATGTTGTTCTACCAAGAACCGACGGAAGATTCTGTTAATATGATCATTTTACTGTTGACCTATCCTTATGACTTCGTTTCTCTCTTCACACAACATGTAACATCTTTTATTACGTCTTCCGAGGAACCTGGGTAGCTGTTTCAATACACTTTTAATGTGCAATTGATTGGCTGTATGATTCCCATTGCACCCACAATTCTATAGCTGCTGGCTGCTGCTAAGTCCAAGAGTTTACTAATAATAATAATAATAATAATAATAATAATAACACGTGAAAGTCACCAGGAAAATTAGGCTGCACAAGACAGGGGAGATATCGGAAAGAAGGTGCTGGAGAAAGACGTAAGCGTTCAGCGTCCCATCGGCAACGAAGACATTAGAGACGGAAGACAAGCTTGGACTGGGGAAGTTTTCGAAACCAATCCAATAGTGTCCTCTTCCTCATGGATTCATTGTATTCAGTATCTCTCCGTCGTAGCAGCCTTAGATATACAAACAACGTGACAGATTCAAGAACTTTGCTAGTTATCTTGTAATCGGATATTATCAGAAGGAAAAGAAGATGGGTTAACGTCCCGTTGTCGACGAAATCATTGGAGATAGAGTATTAACACTGATATGAAAAGGAAGGAGATGTATGTCAGTCATGCTGTTATCAAAGGGACTGTCCCGTTATACACTATAATTGTTTTAGGGAAACCTAAATGTGGATGTCCAGACGGAGAGTTCCATCCCGATCGCTCAGAGTGTGAGTACTACAGAGCGTTTTTCATTTGAAGTGTTGTGACTCAAAAGGTTTTTATATAACTGGGTTCACAGATAAAGCACAAAACAAATAGGTAGTAGAAAAATAGGACAGAAAGGACGTATGTGGAAGGGCAGGTTAGCCTGATATGTACGGGGACATCCAGAATAAAAAATCAGTAAAGCGAACAATTTTGAGATTAGTAAAGGTCGGAATGTTTAAGTAAGTGTTGAAGAAATTTGTTTAACAGGTATATGGAAAGGAAAATATCAGCAAAAGATGTGAAAAGATATGAAGAACACTGATCAACTGCTTATGGTTCACTGAAAGAAGACTCTCGGTGCGGTGGTTATTTCGGTAGAACTGGAATGGCTTCTGTCGGTACTCACATCTCCCTTGGCGCAGCCAGTCTTAACTAACAGATGACACTGCACTCATTGCGTGTACATGCTTGTAAACGAAACTATAATTATTAGTTTCAAATATCAGGACGTGGATGTCATAATAACAGGGCGATCAAAAGTACGTGAACACCTATTAGTGGAAATTAATATTTTTTGTGTCAATTCTTCGCCTGTATGACTGCTTGAACTCTATTGGTGAAATTTTCAGTGACGTGTCTGGATGCCTGTGGAGGAATAGCAGCCCATTCTTTCTCAAAAGCCAAAACCATAGAAGGTAATGAAGTTGGACGCTGGGGTCTGGAGAGAAGTCGACGCCCTAGCTCATCCCAAAGGTACTACATTGAGTTCACGTCGGGACTATGGTCAGGCTGTCCACTGCAGGAATGTTACCCACGAACCATTACCTCACATATTCTGCTTTATGATAGGATGCATTGTCATATTGATGTAAATTATCCGAACTGTCCCTCTACAGTAGGCAGTACACAATTCTGTAAAATGTATTCATATCCTCTGGCATTTAACGTTTTTTTTAGGCGCAATAAGGGGACCAGACTCTAACCACGAAAAACGTCCCCAGACCGTAACACCCTTCCGTACTTCACTGTTCGGATTGCACATGATGGAAGACACCGTTCTCCAGGAATTCGACAAACTCAAACCCACCGAACAGCCACAGAGTATAGCGCGATTCGTCACTCCAAATCACTACTTTTCAGTCCTCCAATGTCCAGTGGCATCGCTGTCGCTTAACACTGACTACGGAAATGTGTGGCCTATGAGGAGCTGCTCGACCATTACACGCCATTCTATTTAATTCACTAAGTACATTCATTATGCTGGCTGGACTGCTGGCAGCACTTTGGAACTCACGCGTGATCCCTTCTGCTGATTTCACGCGATTTTTTACAACCACTCTCCGCAATGCTCAAAGGTCCCTGACAATGAGTATGTGAGGCCTGTCCGGTATTTGTTTAGCTGTGGTGTCCCTACGCGTTGCCATTTCACGATCACGTCACCAACAGTCGACTTAGGCAACTTTAGAAGGGCTGAAACGACCCTAATGGATTTTTTACTCAGGTGACATCCAATGACTAGTTCACGTTCGAAGTCACTGACTCTCCTGACCGATCCAATCTGTTGTTACCGGCTACTCTACTGACTATAGAATTCTGTCTGCTTCCTGTTACATTGGCGGGCTTGCCTTATCAAACATCCCCTTTGAAAAACTAATGAATTACTGCGCTGATAAACCTCTACGTTATTTGATTTTCAAACAGCTGAGCAAAACCGAACGTATTCAGACATTACTCTCTTTACTTATTCTGATCAACACTAAACTGACACACAATATTTTTAGCGCAACGCAATCTGACTTTTAAAAATCTCTACAAGAGAATGGCCCTGACTAACAATAACTTATTCCTTTCATGAATCACTTACCTCACAAAAATCTTCGTTACTCGAACTACTGCAATAGAGCGAGCGCCACTACTGCCAGCTAAATAAAAGATTCTAACTACTGAAGGCACTTTCTACTGATAGGCATAGTTAGCAAATGAAAGATTTTGATAGAGAACAAACAATGTATTTACCTTACGTTCCATTGTGTCTAACTTTTGAAGATTTTGTTCCATTTTGTCTAACTGTTGCTGTGTTTGTCTCTGATTTTGTTTCATTTGTTGCATTAATTACAGTAATAATGTATTAGTGTCTGGAATCTGTTCCTCTATGCTTTTCGGCAGTGCGTTTGCACCGGCAACATTCACATTTTGAAAAGCAGGAAATGTGTCTTCACTTATTTGAGAAAACGGTGAGGACTCAAAACCTGAATCTACAGTATTTGCAAGATTGTGACCTGTCATTTCGGATTCCTGAGGCGAGCTGTTGCCGACCGATCGATCGATAATGTTTCCCTGTTCCCTAATTGTTTCACTGTCTACCCGTTATTTGCCGCCCGCTCCATTTTCCTATGCACAATTACCAAATTATTACGTTGAATGTCTGTTAATTCATTACACAGTGGTGCTGATAAGCTACGCTCGTCGTCACTATCATTTCTCAGTTTACTTTGGAGCCTAGTGTTACGTTTTTCACACGCTATAATTACCACGTATTTCACACGATTACAAGAAAAGCACAATTTGAAGAGCAAAAACAAGAAAACACATTAGCATAGCACTGAAAATAATATCTCGTTAATTGCAAGCGCAGCTGCCAAATACTTGGTGCAAATCTACATGCATGGCACAACTGTTTTACTGTACAACAATGAAAAACTACAACTACAAAGGAAATTCTCTCTATAATTACGAGCTAGCAATAAACAATAGCTACACTAATTACACAAACTACAAGAAAAAATCAGAAGATTCCACTGAGGTATCCTCGGCTAAGGGTCGACATATGAAACATCCCGTTTGAAAAATTTTAGAATTACTGTGCTGATAAACTTCTACGTTATTTGATTTTCAAACAGCTGAGCAAAACCGTACGTACTCAGACATTACGCTCTTTACTTACTCTGATCAACACGAAACTGACACACAATATTTTTAGTATAACGCAATCTGACTTTCAAAAATCCCTGCAAGAGAATGGCCCTGACTAACAATAACCTATACCTTTCATGAATCACTTACCTCACAAAAATTTTCGTTACTCGAATTACTGCAATACAGCGAGCGCCAGTACTGCCAGCTAAATAAAAGATTATAACTACTGAAGGCACTAACTACTGATAGGCATAGTCAGCAAATGAAAGCTTTTGATAGAGAACAAACAATGTATTTACCTTAATAGTGTTCAAAAGTCATAATATATATATCGCTTCATGACATCCAGTCTTACAATTTTACTCTCTCTGATGGACACACGTCCAGATCATCTGCTCTCAAAACTCCGCCATCTCTCTCCCCACATCCACCACTGCTGGCGGCTCACCTCCAACTGCGCAACGCTACGCGCTGTTCTCATCCAACTGCCCAACACTACAATAGCAAATATTCCAACAATGCAAACCAGCCACAGACTTCACACAGCACAGTCAGTGATTTTCATATAGAGTGCTGTGTGGCGTTACCAACATAAAAACCTAAACAGCCTACTTACAGCCTCTAGTGACGTCTAGTGGTCTAGTGGCCAATTCTGCATTACATGGTGGTTTTCGGATACTCTTGGCCAGACAGTATAGGTGCAACACAGGTAGTTTACTAACACACAGTAATGGAAACTACACTTGTAGCGAGCGGAAGTAAGTTAATATCGCACCGAAATCACACACCAAACTTCTGTCGAAACAGCTACTTCCGTCAGCCTCATCTACATCTACATGGATACTCTGCAAATCACATTTAAGTGCTTGGCAGGGGGTTCATCGAACCACCTTCACAATGCTCTATTATTCCAATCTCATATAGCACCCCTTTGGTCTTCTTGGAATCAACAATTAATAGCGGAAAGAATTTCTTTCGCCTCTCTGTTACACGAGGATGGAGAGTACGCACATCCAGTTTGTACGAATTTATATTCCGGTTACACATATAGCCATCACTCATAAAACTATCACGTTTTCCTTCGTCTCTTTAAGAGAAAGTCTCTGAGAGCGCAGGAAAGAGATATCGTCAAACGCTATAAATGTTGCGACTGGAATGAAGCATTACCAACAAGAAAATCGTTTTCGAAAGATTTCTCCCTCATGTGAAGCACCCGTAAGGATTAAGACTGGCTTAGCAATTCTACCTGCAAATCCACCTACCAGCATGCAATCGCCACCACATTGCGCAATCACTGTAATGGAACACTATAGTATTGTACAGTGAAGGGTCAGCTTATTGGATGTGTTAGTATGCTCAAATATAAGACAATTTACAGAGAAACGCTTAAATATACATACAACTGAAGTTGAAATTATCTTATAAACTGATTGGTGAACATAACATAGAGTGAAACGCGAAAGGTTGACCTGATGCTGATCAAAATACAAAATTTGCCCAGAATTCCTAAGTAGACCAATCGCTAACTAGGGAGCTAAGAGACAAAGAAATTGTGGGCATGGGGAACAAAATGCTGTAACATGGTCAACATTAATAGCTGCAGCAATCATAATGGTAATTTTCATAACAATGCAGTTTTATTAATAAGAATTATAGCAACTTCAGTTAACTAAAAACTAATGCTTGCAGTAATAACCGAGCAGCTTACTGGACCTATTTCTACTTGCAAAAGCCTAGGTTAACTGAGTTGGTAGTGAAGTGAAAGGTACTTCTTTGCAAGTCTTGGACTGACACTTGGTTGTAACTCAAGCCCATTAGCACCGATGTAATGTTTTAAGTGAGGTGGTACAGTTAAAACAGAAGGAAAAGAGGGAAAAGTACCAACTCTATGGAAGATTAAAACTGTTTGCCACATCTGAATTCGAGCTAGAAATCCGGCATATCGCTGCAAGTAAAACTCTAAATTATCGAGCTATGCATTACTGCCCGGACAAAGAAATCCTCACTGCAGTCACAAATGCCGTTTGGTACTGCTTAAGATCTCAGTTCCGTCAATATGCATTGGTGTGAACTTTAAGAATCCTCTCCCACTCAGTTTCAGTTCTGCGGTTTATCTCTGCTCTTTTTAAAACTTCAGAGAAGAGCTGCTGGAAGAAAATATATCGAGGAGAAATTGCCTACGAACAACTTCACGGTTGTGTCACCCTGCTGCACGAAACAAATTCGGCTTCATTTCTTGCGAGACTCATGATGTCTTCATTAGGGCGGCCAAGTAAGGATAATAGACAATGATACATAGTTACGTGTTTACTTTGGGAGGAAGATTTATAGTTAGAAAAAGAACGGAGTAGGAAGCATTTACGAAATAAAGATTGTGACAGGTAGTTCAGAAGTTGTCTTTGAAAGATACGTCGTTAACAATAATTCACTGAGAGCTATTGAAATTTCATGAAAGGATACATTAAGGCAACCTGCAGTTACTGGTAAAACATACACTGCAGAAAATGCAGCAACATTTAATATAATTTGTGAAAAGAACCGTGAATCCATACAGTAACAGATCTTTTGATTATGTCCCTAAATACATTGGAATATCCGAATGTTACGTTGTGTGTTAGAATATCCACACATTTTTGATAACAAGACTGAAAACTATCTTCTGCTTCAATAATAGAAAAATCATTTTTGTCCACATGCCTGTTTTTGCGAAAATTTCTTGTTATTTGTGGAAGCTGCTTCGTGCTAAATAAGCTTAGTTAAAATACTGAATACTTACTTTTCGACTTCATTGTCGGGTAGCTGTTGGATTTCCTCTTCTATGATTCAAAGAAATATCTGGAACTTATATGTCGTACTAAAATTCTTAGGAGAGAATTACATTCGCATTTGAAGGAAGTAACTTTCAATAGCTACTTCGTATATTAACATCAAAAGCATTAGCTTTAAAAACGTGCAATAGACATTGAAAAGTGGCGAAGTAATGTGCTCGTACAAACGCAAACCAGAGATACGAAACAAATGTATTTACTCAACACAGGCACTAGAAAATGCTAGTGAGCAAATTCACCACTAGTTCTTCGCCTTGTTTGCATTTGCGTCGCTAAAACCGTCTTAAAATGGCAAAGAAAATACGTCGTGTATGGTAGCAGAGATATTATTTCTTTTGTGTCCTGAGTATTTACCTCCATGTATCTGAGGCTAAATCAAAAAAGTTCAATTGTGATGGAATAGATTCTTTCTATGATAATTTTCGTTTAGCTAATGTTGCTAAAAAGGCGATGATTGTTCGGAATAGTATTAAAACTTTCACGTCTTGGGATAAACGTAACAGTAACTACATTTTTAAGCTCCAACGCAACCATTTTTGTTGTTTTGAACTGGCTCCTATGATGGAATTTGTCTAGTACTCGTTTGCAGACAGGCTCATTGTCTATACGAAACTGGTCTTATTACTGTATGTACTGCCTGGAAATTAGTGTGCTTGTTCTGGGTTCATTAATTTCTTCCATTCCTTTCCGTACTTCAGTACCTCTAATGGTATCTTGCTAATCCATTTTCATGTGACCGATGATCTCGCTGTTTGCTCCCCTCCACCAAACCAAACAACCAAAAAACCATTTTCTCATTTTTGTTAAATATTCCGTTTTACAGTGTGATATGGGCTGCGTCGACTCATGCTCCAGCTCAGAGAAGCTTCGAAGCGATTGATAGTAACGAAATAGAATAATTTGCACGAATTTTCATTCCTACATTGGAATGTCTCATTAATTGTTCCCCCATATTTCATGCTCATAAATTGTTAAACACTCGCCCAATAATACTAACAATAACTTCACAGTAAGTTTGGTTTTAATAATTGGGTTCAGGTTCGGACGAATGCAAGTTAGGCGCAATAGCCACAGGTGCTTTCTGTGTCGTCAGCCTAATTTAAAATTGTTATGAAGGTATTCCTAAAAACGAGATAATTGTGCAGATTTTCTCGTCTTTTTAATTGTATTCAGGGTGGTTTACTCTCGAAGAGGTAGACACCAAAGCACGAAGTCCGTACGTTTTTTCTTTGATCCTTAAAGAATTAAATGACTTATACAGATCAGTAAGAAAACAAAATTTTCCTGAGACTGGTTTGATGCAGCTCTCCATGCTACTCTATCCTGTGAAAGCTTCTTCATCTCCCAGTATCTACTGCAGCCTACATCCTTCTGAATCTGCTTAGTGTATTGACCTCTTGGTCTCCCTCTACGATTTTTACCCTCCACGCTGCCCTCCAATGCTAAATTTGTGATCCCTTGATGACTCAGAACATGTCCTACCAACCGGTCCCTTCTTCTTGTCAAGTTGTGCCACAAACTCCTCTTCTCCCCAATTCTATTCAATACCTCCTCATTAGTTATGTGATCTACCCATCTAATCTTCAGCATTCTTCTGTAGCACCACATTTCGAAAGCTTCTATTCTCTTCTTGTCCAAACTATTTATCGTCCATATTTCACTTCCATACATGGCTACGCTCCATACAAATACTTTCAGAAACGACTTCCTGACACTTAAATCTATACTCAATGTTAACAAATTTCTCATCTTCAGAAACGCTTTCCTTGCTATTGCCAGTCTACATTTTATATCCTCTCTACTTCGACCACCATCAGTTATTTTGCTCCCCAAATAGCAAAATTCCTTTACTACTTTAAGTAAATCTAATTCCCTCAGCATCACCCGACTGAATTTGACTACATTCCATTATCCTCGTTTTGCTTTTGTTGATGTTCATCTTATATCCTCCTTTCAAGACACTGTCTATTCCGTTCAACTGCTCTTCCAAGTCCTTTGCAGTCTCTGACAGAATTACAATGTCATCGGCGAACCTCAAAGTTTTTATTTCTTCTCTATGGAGTTTAATACCTACTCCGAATTTTTCTTTTGTTTCCTTTACTGCTTGCTCAATATACAGATTGAAGAACATCGGGGACAGGCTACAACCCTGTCTCACTCCCTTCCCAACCACTGCTTCCCTTTCATGCCCCTCTACTCTTATAACTGCCATCTGGTTTCTGTACAAATTGTAAATAGCCTTTCGCTCCCTGTATTTTACCCCTGCCACCTTTAGAATTTGAAAGTGGGTATTCCAGTCAACATTGTCAAAAGCTTTCTCTAAGTCTACAAATGCTAGAAATGTAGGTTTGCCTTTCCTTAATCTATTTTCTAAGATAAGTCGTAGGGTCAGTATTGCCTCACGTGTTCCAACATTTCTGCGGAATCCAAACTGATCTTCGCCGAGGTCGGCTTCTACCAGTTTTTCCATTCGTCTGTAAAGAATTCGGGTTAGTATTTTGCAGCTGTGACTTATTAAACTGATAGTTCGGTAATTTTCACATGTGTCAACACCTGCTTTCTTTGGGAATGGAATTATATATTCTTCTTGAAGTCTGAGGATATTTCGCCTGTCTCATACATCTTGCTCACCAGGGTAGAGTTTTGTCAGGACTGGCTCTCCCAAGGCCGTCAGTAGTTCCAATGGAATGTTATCTACTCCCGGAGCCTTGTTTCGACTTAGGTCTTTCAGTGCTCTGTCAAACTCTTCACGCAGTATCGTATCTCCCATTTCATCTTCATCTACCTCCTCTTCCATTTCCATATTATTGTCCTCAAGTACATCGCCTTGTATAGACCCTCTATATAATCCTTTCACCTTTCTGCTTTCCCTTCTTTGCTTAGAACTGGGTTTCCATCAAAGCTCTTGATATTCATACAAGTGGCTCTCCTTTCTCCAAAGGGCTCTTTAATTTTCCTGTAGGCATTATCTGTCTTACCCCTTGTTTGATAAGCCTCTACATCCTTACATTTGTCCTCTAGTCATTTTGCACTTCCTGTCGATCTCACTTTTCAGACGTTTGTATTCCCTTTTCCCTGCTTCATTTACTGCGTTTTTATATTTTCTCCTTTCATCAATTAAATTCAATATTTCTTCTGTTACCCAAGGATTTCTACTAGCCCTCGTCTTTTTACCTACTTGATCCTCTGCTGCCTTCACTACTTCATCCCGCAGAGCTACCCATTCTTCTTCTACTGTATTTCTTTCCCCCATTCCTGTCAATTGTTCACTTATGCTCTCCCTGAAACTGTGACCAACCTTTGGTTTAGTCAGTTTATCCAGGTCCCATCTCCTTAAATTCCCACCTTTTTGCAGTTTCTTCAGTTTTAATCTATAGTTCATAACCAATAGATTGTGGCCAGAGTCCACATCTGCCCCTGGAAATGTCTTACAATTTAAAACCTGGTTCCTAAATCTCTGTCTTACCATTATTTAATCTACCTGATACCTTCTAGTATCTCCAGGATTCTTCCATGTATACAACCTTCTTTTATGATTCTTGAACCAAGTGTTAGCTATGATTAAGTTATGCTCTGTGCAAAATTCTACCAGACGGCTTCCTCTTTCATTTCTCTCCCCCAATCCATATTCACCCACTATGTTTCCTTCTCTCCCTTTTCCTACTCTCGAATTCCAGTCACCCATCATACATCATACATTTCATCAATTTCTTCATCATCTGCAGAGGTAGTTGGCATATAAACTTGTACTACTGTAGTAGGCATGGTCTTCGTCTCTATCTTGGCCACAATAATGCGTTCACTATGCTGTTTGTAGTAGCTTACCCGCACTCCTATTTTTTTATTCATTATTAAACCTATTCCTGCATTACCCCTATTTGATTTTGTATTTATAACCCTGTATTCATCTGACCAAAAGTCTTGTTCCTCCTGCCACCGAACCTCACTCATCCATATGAGTGCTAAAAGGAATGCGTTGAACTTCGGTTACACGATAAATCAATCTAATCTAAAGGCCGTAAATTCAACTAAATACCTTGGAATTACAATTACGAACAATTTAAATAGGAAAGAACACAGAGAAAATGTAGTGGGGAAGGCAAACCAAAGACTGCGTTTTATTGACAGAATACTTAGGAAATATAACAGATCTACTAAAGAGACTGCCTACACTTCTCTTGTCCGTGCTCTTTCGTAGTACTGCTGCGCGCTCTTGGATCCTTGCCAGACAGGAATAACGGAGTACACCCGAGAAAGTTCAACGAAGAGCAGCACGTATTCACGCGAAATAGGGGAGAGAGTAACGGACATGAGATGGGATTTGGGACGGACACCATTAAAACAAAGGTGTTACTCGTTGCGGCGGAATCTGCTCACGAAATTTCAATCACCAGCTTTCTCCTCCGAATGCGAAAATATTTTGTTGACGCTGATCTACATAGGGAGAAACAATCATCACAATAAAATAAGGGAAATCAGAGGTCGCACGGAAAGATATAGGTGTTCATTCTTTCCGCGCGCTGTTCGAGAGTGAAACAATAGAGAATTATTGTGAACCCTCTGCCAGGCCCTGAAGTGTGATTTGCAGAGTGTCCAGGTAGATGTGGATGTAGATGAAAGTTTTAGGTCTACATTTTATTTAATTGTAATACAATGCAATGGCTTAACATTATGTATTGTTGCATTGCAGTGCTAATGTTAATTGTTAAATGATCCAACATTTAATTTTAAGTGTTTCTGTGAAAATACTCCTCAATGAATTTCAGGTTGCGTTGTTCAACTTTTCGCCCTCCCCTCCTTTCCCAGGCTCGTAACTGTCTGGGTGAACTGATGCCCAGGACAAAGGAAGAGAAAAGCGAACCATGTCAAATGGACTGCGTCAAGGGTACCCAATCGTCATGTTGACGGTCGTTGTACTTCTAATGCGTCGTTTATGAAGATGGAAAGATTATATTAGATTAGTACCTGTTCCACAGATCATGAATACGACACTTCATTGGAACGTGTCAGGTTAATAAAAGGTGTCTATACAAGATATTGGCAACGGCTTTACCGCAGTGGATACACCGGTTCCCGTCAGATCAAAGGCGCTAAGCACTGTCGGGTGTGGCCGGCAATTGGATGGGTGACCATCCAGGCCGTCATGCGCTGTTGCCATTTTTCGGGATGCACTCAGCCTCGTGATGCCAATTGAGGAGCTACTCGACTGAATAGTAGCGGCTCCGGTCAGTGAAACCCATCGTAACGACCGGGAGAGCGGTGTGCTGACCACACACCCCTCCTATCTGCATCCTCAGCTGAGGATGACACGGCGGTCGGATAGTCCCGATGGGCCATTTGTGGC
This sequence comes from Schistocerca americana, assembly GCF_021461395.2. NCBI lineage: Eukaryota > Metazoa > Arthropoda > Insecta > Orthoptera > Acrididae > Schistocerca > Schistocerca americana. The sequence goes on from NC_060123.1 coordinate 33,683,825, forward strand.
CTGAAGACGGAGTGCATACAAGATATTACATTACACAACATATTACATGACACTTAATATATTTTGTGGGGGTGGCTATGGGGTAATTACCCACTTACTATACCCAAAAATTCATCTAATGAGTAGGAGTTGCCAATCAGAAATTCTTTTAATTTCCTTTTAAATACTATATTGCTCTCTGTCAGACTTTTGATGCTATTAGGTAAGTGACCAAAGACTGTTGTGGCAGCATAATTTACCCCATTCTGAGCCAAATTTAGATTTAACCTTGTGTAGTGAAGATCATCCTTTCTCCTAGTGTTGTAGCCATGTACATTGCTATTACTTTTTAATTCGTTCGGATTGTTAATAACAAATTTCATAAGTGAATATATATATATATATATATATATATATATATATATATATATATATATTGTGAGACTACAGCGAAGATCCCTAACTCTTTAAATAAGTGTCTGCAGGATAATCTTGGATGAGCTCCAGTAATAATTCTGATTACACGCTTTTGTGCAATGAACACTCTTTTACTCAATGATGAGTTACCCCAGAATATGATGTCATACGAAAGCAGAGAATGAAAATAGGCGACGTAAGCTAATTTACTTAGATGTATATCGCCAAAATTCGCAATGACCCTAATAGCATAAGTAGCAACGTTTCAGCAGATCTTCAGTGTGTTTTTTCCAGTTCAACCCCTCATCAATGCATACACCTACAAATTTTGAATATTCTACCTTAGCTACCGATTTCTGATCGAACTCTATATTTATTAATGGTGTCATACCATTTACTGTGTGGAAGTGTATATACTGTGTTTTGTCAAAGAACGAAGTGTGACGAGTGTAGCCCAGGGAGTCTGATACTGGTCACAGCATTGTTTCACGTGCATGGGGAGCCTTCCAAATCAGAGGCACTGCTACCCCAATGAGAAGAAGCGGTCGACCACGGTCAACTAAAGCAGCAGATCACTGCAGCATTGTGCAACAGTCAAGAAGGGACCCACGTCAAACAGTTGATTCAATTGTAATCACATTTAAGAGGACTGCGAGGCACGCTGTCCCACTCTTCACAGTGGCATGGCGACCGTATGGGGGTGGTCTCTTTGTCCGACGACCAGTGCTGGTACATGGTGTTGCGTTGACACCCGCTCGTCGACAACATCATTTTTTCTCGGATGAGAGCAGTTTTAGTCTGAGGGTCTAGGCGCACCCTCGTGTGTTGAGATGTGGGACCAGAACATGCACCCGGGAACATGTCGAACATGAGAGTTTTGTTGCTCCAGGTAGTATGGTGGGAAAGGCATAATGTTTCATGTGGGTACTGACCTCAAAATCTTTGAACACTGTACACACACCAGTCAACGTTACTGTCACACTGTATTTCATCCTCATGTGGGTCTTTTCAGGGTTGCATTCAGAGCTGACTTCATTTGTATGGATGACAATGCGCGACCATTTCGAACACTGCAGATGGGGGAGCTCTTGGAGCAAGAGGATATTCGGCGAATGGACTTAAATATCATCGAGTACGTCAGGGACACCTTCGGGAGTCACATTGCAGCACGTCCACAAGCACCAACAACTATCCAACAGTTGTCAGCGGCATTGCGGAGGGTCGTAACGTCGAACCACAACCATGTGGCCAGCATGGGAGCACATTGAAGAGCATGCATCGCCGTCAGCAGTGATCGCACATCCTTCTATGAAACAAACTCCGCTGTTTGTAATACCCAGCGATCTTCATAAATCGCCGTGATTTCCGTGTAATTATTGTCTTTGAATAAAAGTGTAATTTCTGTTCGTCTCATTGCGTATTTCTTTCAGCTATCTTCTGTAGTATACTGTGCTAGTTCTTTGCATACTGAAGAGCCAAAGTAACTGGTACACCTGCCTAATATCGTGTAAGGCCCCCGCGAACACCCGGAAATTCCGCAGCACGACGTGGCACGGAGTCGAGTAATGTCTGAAGTAGTGCTGGAGGGAAGTGACACCATGAATCCTGCAGGACTGTCCATAAAGCCGTAAGAGTACGAGGGGCTGGACATCTCGTCTGAACAGCACGTTGCAAGGCATTCCAGATATGCTCGAATAATGTTCATGGATGATAAATAGTTTGGACAAGTAGAGAATAGAAGCTTTCGAAATGTGGTGCTACAGAAGAATGCTGAAGGTTAGATGGGTAGATAACATAACTAATGAGGAGACATTGAATAGAATTGGGGAGAAGAGGAGTTTGCGGCACAACTTGACAAGAAGAAGGGACCGGTTTTTAGGACATGTTCTGAGGCATCAAGGGATCACCAATTTAGCACTGGAGGGCAGTGTGGAGGGTAAAAATCGTAGAGGGAGACCAAGAGATGAATACACTAAGGAGATTCAGAAGGATGTAGGTTGCAGTAGGTACTGGGAGATGAAAAAGCTTGCACAGGATAGAGTAGCATGGAGAGCTGCATCAAACCAGTCTCAGGACTGAAGACCACAACAACAACAACAACAACAATGTTCATGTCTGGGGAGTTTGGTGGCCAGCGGAAGTGTTTGAACTCAGAAGAGTGTTCCTGGAGCCACGGAGCCACTCTGTAGCATTTCTAGACGTGTGAGGTGGTCACTTTGTCCTGCTGGAATTGCCCAAGTCCGTCGGAATGCACAATGCGCATGAATGGACACAGGTGATCAGACAGGAAGCTTACGTACGTGTCAGAATCGTACCTAGACGTATCAGGGGTCCCATATCACTCCAACTGTACACGCCCCACACCATTAAAGAACCTCCACCAGGTTGAACAGTCCCCTGCTGGCATGCAGGGTCCATGGATTCATGAGGTTGTTTCCATACACGTACACGTCCATCCGCTCGATACAATATGAAACGAGACTCGCCCGACCAGGCGACATGTTTCCAGTCATCAACAGTCCAATGTCGGTGTTCAGGTGCCCACGCGAGGAGTAAAGTTTTGTGTCGTGCAGTCATCAAGGGTACACGAGTGGGCCTTCGGTTCCGAAAGCCCATATCAATAATGTTTAGTTGAATGGTTCGCACGCTGACACTTGTTGATGGCCCAGCAGTTTTCGGAAAGGTTGCACTTCTGTCACGCTGAACGATTCTCTTCGATCGTAGTTGGCCTCTTTCTTGCAGGATCTTTTTTCGTCCGCAGCGATGTCGGAGTTCTGATGTTTTACCGGATTCCTCATATTCACGGTACTCTCGTGAAATGGTCGTAAGGGAAAATCCCCACTTCTTCGCCACTTCGGAGATACTGTGTCCCATCGCTCGTGCGCCGACTATAACACCACGTTCAAACTAACTTAAATCTTGGCAACCTGCCATTGTAGCAGCTGTAACCGATCTAATAGCTGCGCCGGACACTAGTCTTATACAGGCGTTGCCAACCGCAGCGCCGTATTCTGCCTGTTTACATATCTCTGTATTTCAGTACGCATGCCTATACCAGTTTCTGTTACGGCGTGAAGTCAAGCGCCGGCACGCCACTCGGGAACGATGGAAAGAGATGGCTGTGAGAATACGTCAGCCAATCGCACGCAGACTGACCACTCTCCAGGACGATAACGCCTTCAGCAGCGGCCCCTATGTGAAGAGGGCATAAGCGCCGCAACCGGCTGGTGACGGCCCAGTTGAACAGCAGCTTCAAGATTAGCTACTTGGATAGAAACGTCAACTCTAGTTACTTCTCTTGTACACTCTATGTATCGCAGACTTGGAATTGTTTGTACTGAAGAAGATTCATTATTTCATATGTCATCCTTTGCTTGCGACACATGCTTGTTATTGCAAAATTGAGTGTTGTATCTTTTCCTATTGTAATAAAACTCATTAATACGATTTGTTTGAATGTTGTCTAGCAATGCGAGTAAGCAGGCTTCCTAGACACCACATATTTGACATCGAGAAAGAAGTCATAATAGTTTATTTGGCGCTTCGTTGTATATATGGTCCAACTTTCATCGAGTATATTACTTGGCAGCAGTACAACTTTCGTCCTTAAGTTTTGCACACTAGTGTATAATCTTCAGTTATTTCAGGTCGTTGCTTTATTTCAGTACTTCTTGTCTCAAGTATTTAAATGTTTACCAATTCATTGTTATTGCGACTTCATTGTTCCTTATTCAGGAAACCTGTTATAGAACACTACACGCTCTAAGATAAAAAATCAAAGCACCATGAAGGAGTTGTTCGAATAGGAGGGAGATCGGTAGATGTGGTGTACGTGTACAGACAAGCAAATTATCACAGTTTCAGAAAAATTCGATGATTTACTCAAGGGAAAGAGCTTCTATAGTGTTCAAATGTGTATGAAACTGAAGGTGTACGAAGCTAGCCGCGTGGGGTAGCCGCGCGGTTTAAGGCGCCTTGTCACGGTCCGCGCGGCTCGCGGTTCGAATCCTCCCTCGGGCATGGGTGTGTGTGTTGTCCTTAGCGTAAGTTAGTTTAAGTTCGATTAAGTAGTGCGTAAGTCTAGGGACCCATGACCTCAGCAGTTTAGTCCCATAAGACTTTACCACATATTTCCAATTTATACGAAGCTATGGTAATATGAGAAATGAAGAAAAAGATATAAGAAGTAAAGAAGGAAATGAAGATATCTCTAAGTTCAGTACAATAAAAAGCAATGTTGGTTACTTCACTTATATGTGTTCTCTACTGCTAGGTTTAGCAAAGTTATATTTCAATTATTTATTCAGATTCTTCCAGACAAAATATGAAAATGAGGCAACGAAACACGCGATTTACAACAATATTTAATTAGTATGTTAAGTTTACTTTGCAGCACCATGTTTATCTTTTTGCCATTTTCTATGTTAGCTTAAGATGATATTTAAAGATTTTTTTCTGACTGTCTGGTGACTAATGACTTTCCAACAGGATTTTTCTTACAACTAATTGTATGAATACATTCAGTAACCTTTCCTTAGTCTGTAAAATCATGGTTGTTCCCTGTCCTCAGATGTGCTGACAGTTAACTTGTTCATTGTCCTTATATGTGTTTGTGGTGTGTTAGTAGCGATTTTAGTTCTGTGTGTACGTTGATAAAACAGTAAAAAAAAATCTTAAGTGTATACACACACAAATGATATTTCTCTTTATTCTTGCTTATCATTAATTATTAACATGTAATGTTTTGATATTTACTGCTAGGTACAGTTTATTTGCCTCTTGTTTTGTAACATTTGAAATATTTAACCTCTATAGTAGTTAAGATTGCCATTTTTGCTCATTTCTACTGTAATGATTACGCTGCATGTGCAGCTGTACATTAATACTTTATGAATGAAAGCTATATCCAACTTTCGTATTTGTACTAATTTTCTGTGAGAAAATTGGTTATATCTGCTTCGATACGTATGTTATCATACGTGCTACTTTTCATGTTCCAGTTCTTCTCTTTTGACTTGTATGGCTTATTAAACTTTAGGTTATACGTATACTCGGTTATGTTTCATTGTATAATCGAGTCGGCGTGAGAAGTCCCTGACAACTCGCAACACTGTTGCCAGTTTTCAACTGCAAAGCGCTGTTTGTGGCGAAAACAGTAGCTGCCTACAGACCTGTGACAACATTGACGCGTTGCCATAGAGACTTTTACAATATCCTGTTATGTTATTGGCTAAGCTAGTCTAGAAAGCTGCCGCGCATAGCCCACTGCAACTCTAAGGATTCAACTACAGCTTTGTTGGACTTGCAAGGGAGATAACCATTTTCACCAAAGCACACGGACACCTATTCTGAAACAGATGAACATTTGCTAGGTTATCCTTCGCTCAAATGTGACTAAACAAAGTTTTCTATTCACATGGCTTCCACTCGGTAGCTGTAGATTTACCTTTGCCATCTCAGTAATTATCTCACGGTAGAGTAATAATTTTTGTAAATATCATTGTAAAAATTGTCAAAGAGTGAGTTTCGGTATTCACTTTATAGTTTTTTAAGTTAGTTTCCTTTCAATCATTCAGTAAACTTAAGTTCTACCGCCATATCCTCACAAAAATTTATTTTTCGGGTTATATGTATCGTCACACTGCACTGAGCGGAACCCACTTGCTTAAAAATGAAACATAATATGCTTAGAATAGTTGCGCGTCCTTGCATCGCACTGCTCTAAACTTTCCTGTATTTCAGTTGATTTTCTGCTGTGCTACGTATTTATTTTCATCGCTTCGAGCAGTATCAAGTTTCCGTTGTCACAAGTAAGCCACACAAAATTTATTAGGGGCGGTTCTTTTCATCAGTTAGGAAACAGTAAGATCATTCACAGTTAGGTGCCGCATTTCAAAATCAATATCACGTCCGATTAGGTAAAGTTCAGACATTTCTTATGCACAAAGTTTTATTCTCACTGTGTAGTGTTACATTTGCATGTGTATCACGTGGTATTTGGAAATTTGTTTAGTCAGTTTGCTTTCGTAAAATCACAGGGCATATTTACAGAAACATTTTGATTATTTATTTCTTCAGAATTTGTTTTGTGATTTAATGTAGCATTTTTATTCTGTTTGTCTTGTGTGTTGAAACTGCAATACAGATGTGTGAAGTCACCCATTACAGCACTGTTCACTGTTCTGCACAATACAGAATTTCACAAGACAACTTTTTGGTTATAGTTCTACGTTTTGATAGAACTGAATTAAAATACAGTTATGCAGTTTCACATAGTTCTAGGATTCCTTTTCATCAAACAGCTTTTCGTAATTACATCGCATGTATTGTTCAGTACGACAACACAGACATACGTAGTTTAAGATAGCAAACTAGTCCAGATTTAGTTCATAGCAAATAAACATTTTCATTCAAAAAAGTTACAACTGCTAGTGTAAAGTGGTCTCGTTTTTATCTATGTGCCACTTAGACCAATAATATTTGCTTGACAGTTACAATGCTTTTGCTTAATACTATCGTTGCTCCTTGTCTTTACTTTGGTTTCAGATATTTTTCAGCCTCTTTTAACGGTGAGTGTCGATTTATGTTGGACATTACTAATATGATAGTGCTATTGATCGGCCGCCATTGGTGCAGCCTTGAATACAGATCGCGTTGTCAATGAAAGAACCTGCATTTTTTCTAATTTCTTGTTACAAAGTCCGATACTTTTCATAGAATCACTGCAATGCAAAGAAAAAGCTGGCAGTGAAATACTGATATTTCTTTTCATGGTCGTGCATCACCCTGTTAACAACGAGCCAACTATCAGTTATCATGGTGCTTTCTGTCTCAGCACCTGTCATTAAGATGCTTCTGCTTTCTCCTTTTGCTAGTAAACTGATGCAATCAGCCTTTAATATCCAATTGAAGAGAAATAATGGCGAGACCGCGACAGGACTCACAGATATCTCACGTTATCTGCTTCGTATTTCATGTCCAGTACATTGATGGAGATGAGATATTACAGGATAAATACCAAGGAATAACCAAACGAAGCAGAAAATAAACAAAAAGGAAGAAAATAATTTACGAGGAAATAAAGAAAGTGGGAAGTTTATCCAGGAACTATGTCATGTCACTACTTACGATAAATACGACAGTTATATTTCACTTGTCTTTCTCTCGCGTGCAGCCTTAACATTAAGATCTTCGCCAATTACAAATAAAAGTTTTAACTTCAAACTATGTAATTTTTACTATTCAGTGATTTTTAGCCACAAGATATTTTTCTACTGGCATGCAGTACGTAATGCCAAAATCATGCCACATTGTTGTACGCACGACACTTAATTATTGATTCAAATAAGCATTAATGTTAAGCACTCTTACCGAATAGATGCTTTCGGATTATAATTTATTCAAAATTATTTTACATCAGTATTACAGTAAAAATAGGAAGGATTACTGAAATGGCTACGGAAGGTAATAGTAACATGGAGCTTAACACTGAACAAAGCGAGTTCACTAAAACAGAAATTGAAAAATTACGCTTTCCAGAACACGATCTAGAACCGCGCTCCGGAAGCGATACAAATACTTCAACTGATAATCATTTATGTGAAGTTGATGTTCACTTAGACAGTCTTTCATGTTATTGTCGAACCCAATAAAGTTTCATCTGAAGTAAATCTACATCTACATCTATAACCCGCAAACCAACGCGAAGTGCATGGCAGAGGGTACGTCTCATTGTACCAGTTATTAGCGTTTCTTCCTGTTCCATTCAGGTATGAAGCGCGAGGAGAATGATTGTTTGAATGCTTCTGTACATGCAGTAATTATTCTAATCCTACCTTCAAGATCTCTATCAGAGCGATAGTATAATCCAAGAGTAATCATAAGCAGGTTTTTGAAATTTTGTTAATATACTTCTTCGGGATAGTTAACATCTAGCTTCAAGAGTCTTCCAGCTCAGTTCCTTCAGCATCTGCGGCACTCTCCCACGGATTAAACAAACCTTTGACCAATCGTGGTGCCCTTCTCTGTATACGTTCAATATCCCCTGTTAGTCGTATCTGATACGGATCCCACTCATTTGAGCAATATTCTAGAACCGGTCCCACGAGTAATTTGTAAGCAATCTCCTTTGTAGATTGATTGCACTTCCCCAGTACTCTACCAATAAACCGAGCCTACCACCTACTTTACCCACGACCCCTACAAAATGGTATACCCAGGTATTTGTATGAGTTGGCGGATTCCAGTAGTGACTGTTTAATATTTTAGTCATAGGATACTACGTTTTTCCGTTTTGTGAAGTGCAAAATTTTACATTTCTGAACATTTAGGATACGTTGCCAATCTGTGTACCAAGATCTGACAGAATATATATGCAGCTTCTTTCAGATAGTACTTCATTATAGATGGCTGTATCATCTGCAGTAAGTCTGATTTTACTATTAATATTGTGTGAAAGGTCATTAATATACAGCGTGAACATCAAGGGTCCCAACACACTTCCTGGGCCACACTCGGAGTTACATCTACATCTGACAATGACTCTCCATCCAAGATAACATGCTGCGTTCTCCCTACCAAAAATTCCTCATTCCAATCACAAATTTTACTTGATACGCCGTATGATCGTATTTTTGACAATAAGCGTAGGTGTGGTACCGAGGCAAATGCTTTTTAGAAATCAAGAAATACGGCATCTATCTGATTGGCTTGATCCAATGTTTTCAGTATGTCATATGAGTAAAGTGCGAGTTGGGTTTCACCTGATCGACGTTTTCGAAATCCATGCTGGTTGGCACTGAGGAGGTTGTTCTGTTCAAGGTAACTTATTACGTTTAAGCTCAGGATATGTTCTAAGATTCTGCAAGTAATCGATATCAAGGATATTGGACGGTAGTGTTTTGGATCACTTACATCTACATCTACATCTACAACTACATCTACATACATACTCCGCAATCCACCATACGGTGCGTGGCGGAGGGTACCTCGTACCACAACTAGCATCTTCTCTCTCTGTTCCACTCCCAAACAGAACGAGGGAAAAATGACTGCCTATATGCCTCTGTACGAGCCCTAAGCTCTCTTATCTTATGTTTGTGGTCTTTCCGCGAAATGTAAGTTGGCGGCAGTAAAATTCTACTGCAGTCAGCCTCAAATGCTGGTTCTCTAAATTTCCTCAGTAGCGATTCACAAAAAGAACGCCTCCTTTCCTCTAGAGACTCCCACCCGAGTTCCTGAAGCATTTCCGTAACACTCGCGTGGTGATCAAACCTACCAGTAACAAATCTAGCAGCCCGCCTCTGAATTGCTTCTATGTCCTCCCTCAATCCGACCTGATAGGGATCCCAAACGCTCGAGCAGTACTCAAGAGTAGGTCGTATTAGTGTTTTATAAGTGGTCTCCTTTACAGATGAACCACATCTTCCCAAAATTCTACCAATGAACCGAAGACGACTATCCGCCTTCCCCACACCTGCCATTACATGCTTGTCCCACTTCATATCGCTCTGCAATGTTACGCTCAAATACACTCCTGGAAATTGAAATAAGAACACCGTGAATTCATTGTCCCAGGAAGGGGAAACTTTATTGACACATTCCTGGGGTCAGATACATCACATGATCACACTGACAGAACCACAGGCACATAGATACAGGCAACAGAGCATGCACAATGTCGGCACTAGTACAGTGTATATCCACCTTTCGCAGCAATGCAGGCTGCTATTCTCCCATGGAGACGATCGTAGAGATGCTGGACGTAGTCCTGTGGAACGGCTTGCCATGCCATTTCCACCTGGCGCCTCAGTTGGACCAGCGTTCGTGCTGGACGTGCAGACCGCGTGAGACGACGCTTCATCCAGCCCCAAACATGCTCAATGGGGGACAGATCCGGAGATCTTGCTGGCCAGGGTAGTTGACTTACACCTTCTAGAGCACGTTGGGTGGCACGGGATACATGCGGACGTGCATTGTCCTGTTGGAACAGCAAGTTCCCTTGCCGGTCTAGGAATGGTAGAACGATGGGTTCGATGACGGTTTGGATGTACCGTGCACTGTTCAGTGTCCCTCGACGATCACCAGTGGTGTACGGCCAGTGTAGGAGATCGCTCCCCACACCATGATGCCGGGTGTTGGCCCTGTGTGCCTCGGTCGTATGCAGTCCTGATTGTGGCGCTCACCTGCACGGCGCCAAACACGCATACGACCATCATTGGCACCAAGGCAGAAGCCACTCTCATCGCTGAAGACGACACGTCTCCATTCGTCCCTCCATTCACGCCTGTCGCGGCACCACTGGAAGCGGGCTGCACGATGTTGGGGCGTGAGCGGAAGACGGCCTAACGGTGTGCGGGACCGTAGCCCAGCTTCATGGAGACGGTTGCGAATGGTCCTCGCCGATACCCCAGGAGCAACAGTGTCCCTAATTTGCTGGGAAGTGGCGATGCGGTCCCCTACGGCACTGCGTAGGATCCTACGGTCTTGGCGTGCATCCGTGCGTCGCTGCGGTCCGGTCCCAGGTCGACGGGCACGTGCACCTTCCGCCGACCACTGGCGACAACATCGATGTACTGTGGAGACCTCACGCCCCACGTGTTGAGCAATTCGGCGGTACGTCCACCCTGCCTCCCGCATGCCCACTATACGCCCTCGCTCAAAGTCCGTCAACTGCACATACGGTTCACGTCCACGCTGTCGCGGCATGCTACCAGTGTTAAAGACTGTGATGGAGCTCCGTATGCCACGGCAAATTGGCTGACACTGACGGCGGCGGTGCACAAATGCTGCGCAGCTAGCGCCATTCGACGGCCAACACCGCGGTTCCTGGTGTGTCCGCTGTGCCGTGCGTGTGATCATTGCTTGTACAGCCCTCTCGCAGTGTCCGGACCAAGTATGGTGGGTCTGACACACCGGTGTCAATGTGTTCTTTTTTCCATTTCCAGGAGTGTATTTAATCGACGTGACTGTGTCAAGCGCTACACTACTAATGGAGTATTCAAACATTACGGGATTCTTTTTCCTATTCATCTGTATTAATTTACATTTATCTATATTTAGAGTTAGCTGCCATTCTTTACACCAATCACAAATCCTGTCCAAGTCTTCTTGTATCCTCCTACAGTCACTCAACGACGACACCTTCCCGTACACCACAGCATCATCAGCAAACAGTCGCACATTGCTATCCACCCTATCCAAAAGATCATTTATGTAGATAGAAAACAACAGCAGACCTACTACACTTCCCTGGGGCACTCTAGATGATACCCTCACCTCCGATGAACACTCACCATCGAGGACAACGTACTGGGTTCTATTACTAAGAAGTCTTATATTAGCCTTCTTGTAGAAGGGTGTGACTCCATACTTTTTCCAAGAACTGGGCACCATTTTCTGTTCGAGGGATATAAGATATATTGTAGTTAGAAGAGGGGCTAACTTAGCCGCAAATTTAGTAAAGAATCTGACAGGAATTCCATCGGGCTCTGGAGCTTGGTTCAATTATAACGGCTTCAGCTGCTTGTCAACACCACTGACACTATAGTTATTTCATTTTACAGTGATACTAGGATTAAATTGAGGCAGTTCTCCTGGATTTTCCTTTCTATAGGAGCATTTCAAAACGGAGTTAAGTATTGCAGCTTGTGCTTTGCTACCCTAAATTTTAGTCCCTGTGTCATTCACTAGGGACTGGACTCTAACTTTGGTGCCACTAACAGCCTTTACATATGACCAAAATTTCTTTGGGTCTGGTGAAAGATCGTTTGACAATATTCTGCTACGGTAATCATCGAGGGCATCGTGCTTTGCTCTCTGGACAGCCAAACGGGTTTCATTCAGCATCTCTCTATCTATAGCCATACACTTTGCTTTACAGCTATTATGCAGTAATCTCTTTTGCTTTAGAAGTTTCTTTGCAGTGATTGTATAAAACGGAGATTCCCTCCCGTTATGAACTGTTCTACTGGGTACATATCTGTCCAGTGCATGGTCAAATATTCTTTTAAACTTGAGCCAGAGTTCCACTACGAGCTCCTGCACTGTGCTGAAAGTTTCAAGTTTCTCATTGAGATACGACACTACTGACTTTTTATCTAGTTTCAAGTGGATTGAAACATCCGGGGAAGTTCGGCCGCCAACTGCAAGTCTTATTTCAGTTGACGCCACACTGGGCGACTTGCGCGCCGGTGTTGAGGATGAAATGATGGTGAGGACAACTCAACGCCCAGTCCCCGAGTCGGCCGATGTGGCCGAGCGGTTCTAGGCGCTTCAGTCCGGAACCGCGCGGCTGCTACGGTCGCACGTTCGAATCCTGCCTCGGGCATGGATGTGTGTGATGTCATTAGGTTAGTTAGGTTTAAGTAGTCCAAATGGTTCAGAACACTATGCGACTTAACATCTGAGGTCATCAGTCTCCTAGAACTTTGAACTATTTAAACCTAACTAACCTAAGGACATCACACGCATCCATGCATCGTACTTCTGAACAACACACGCAATGCAATACTGTGTTTATCCGCCGACACTGTGAAAGCGAGTTTCAATCAAAATGTCTCCCCTATATGGAAATATACATAATTGATGTACGTGTGCTAATTGTAGAGACATGATTGACGACAAATGGAAGTTTGGACCTAGCCGTGAGTCGTGCTTGGATAGCCTAACGGAAAGGCGACCATTCGCGAGAAATCCAGGCTCGAGTCCCGTTACGGAACAAATTTTCACTGTCGTCATGCTAGTTGTCCATATTCGCATCTGCGAATACATTTCATGTAATTCACTATATGGAAATAATCCAAAACAACCGAAGAAAGGCAGAAATACTGAATTCAGTGTTCCGAAACTGTTTCACTGCGGAAAATCGTAACACGGTCCCTGACTTCAGCCGTCGCACGGACGCCAAAATGGAAAATATTGAAATAAACGATATCGGAATTGAAAAACAACTGCTATCACTTAGTAGCGGAAAAGCATCCGGACCAGACGAGATACCCTTAAGATTCTACAGTGATTATGCTAAAGAACTTGCCCCCTTTCTATCAGCAATTTATCGAAGATCGCTGGAAGAACGTAAAGTACCTAGCGACTGGAAGAAAGCGCAGGTCGTTCCCATTTTCAAGAAGGGTCATAAATCAGATGCGAATAATTATAGGCCTATTTCGCTTACGTCAATCTGTTGTAGAATAATGGAACATGTTTTGTGTTCTCGTATTATGACGTTCTTAGATAATACAAATCTCCTTCATCATAACCAACATGGATTCCGCAAACAGAGATCATGTGAAACTCAGCTCGCCCTATTTGCCCAAGAAATTCACAGTGCCGTAGACACTGGCGAGCAGATTGATGCCGTATTCCTGGACTTCAGGAAGGCATTTGATACGGTTCCGCACTTACGTTTAGTGAAAAAAATACGAGCTTACGGAATATCGGACCAGGTTTGTGATTGGATTCAGGATTTCCTAGAAGAAAGAACACAACATGTCATTCTTAACGGTTCAAAATCTGCAGATGTAGAGGTAATTTCGGGAGTACCGCAGGGAAGCGTGATAGGACCTTTATTGTTTACAATATACATAAATGACTTAGTTGACAACATCGGTAGCTCCGTGAGGCTATTTGCAGATGACACGGTTGTCTACAAGAAAGTAGCAACATCAGAAGACTCGTACGTACTCCAGGAGGACCTGCAGAGGATTAATGCATGGTGCGACAGCTGGCAGCTTTCCCTAAACGTAGATAAATGTAATATAATGCGCATACATAGGGGCAGAAATCCATTCCAGTACGATTATGCCATAGGTGGTAAATCATTGGAAGCGGTAACGACCGTAAAATACTTAGGAGTTACTATCCGGAGCGATCTGAAGTGGAATGATCACATAAAACAAATAGTGGGAAAAGCAGGCGCCAGGTTGAGATTCATAGGAAGAATTCTAAGAAAATGTGACTCATCGACGAAAGAAGTAGCTTACAAAACGCTTGTTCGTCCGATTCTTGAGTATTGCTCATCAGTATGGGACCCTTACCAGGTTGGATTAATAGAAGAGATAGACATGATCCAGCGAAAAGCAGCGCGATTCGTCATGGGGACATTTAGTCAGCGCGAGAGCGTTACGGAGATGCTGAACAAGCTCCAGTGGCGGACACTTCAAGAAAGGCGTTACGCAATACGGAGAGGTTTATTATCGAAATTACGAGAGAGCACATTCCGGGAAGAGATGGGCAACATATTACTACCGCCCACATATATCTCGCGTAATGATCACAACGAAAAGATCCGAGAAATTAGAGCAAATACGGAGACTTACAAGCAGTCGTTCTTCCCACGCACAATTCGTGAATGGAACAGGGAAGGGGGGATCAGATAGTGGTACAATAAGTACCCTCCGCCACACACCGTAAGGTGGCTCGCGGAGTATAGATGTAGATGTAGATGTAGATCATGGCCGTGGTATACGCCTTACATGCACTGTTAGTAGGATGGCGACTTTGGCTTACTTTGTTTACGCTGAGCATTTTGGACGACTTTGTTTAAATTTGTGATATTAGAAGCCACTTCCCTTATGTGCGACATTATCGTGATGACGTCACAATTCACGTCCCTTCTTTGTCTTCGAAGAAGTTTTGCTGCCAGGAAATTGAAATATGCAGACGGCAGGAAATTAAAAGAAATTAAAAATTTAAACAAGTAAAAAAAAGAGTTCAATAAATTCCACAATGGCAAACTAGTCCAGTTGGGCTTTGTAATATAGGGTGTAACTCGCAGTATTTTTGGTCACACGCAATAGTACCCAAGTGCTGTGTCGTTTTTGCTTTTTGCGCCATGCATTTATCCAAAAAATTACGTAAAGGAAATAACTTGCAGTATTTCCACATCTTAAGGTTTTTGCAGGCCATTAAAATGAAAGAGCCAATCACTATGTAGTCATCTTGGCTGTGCTCAAAAGTAGTCGCATACTATAAATTTGTTGTGCCATGTTTAAAAGTAATTATACAAATAATTATATAAAACAGCATTTACATGAGTGCAAAGATCGATTTCTGTACCATAGATGATGTAAGGCACCATGGAGCCCCAAGTTAATATTTACCACTTCCAGATTGTTCCATGATTCTTGTCAAGTATCACAACGCAGACAGGAAGGCACTGTCGAGACTGAACGCACTGACTGGGAGTTTTGCTTGTTCCGAAAAGTCTTGTCTTGCTGACATTCAGTGCATTTGACTCTAGGCTCGGCGTAATATGACGCTTATCCGCATTGCACAACACATGTGGGTACTACAGCTGATCTAACTTACAGCTTGTAGTGCAACTGTCAATAAGATTTACCAAAGTAAACAGTTCTATTCCGATGTCTAAATTAAGCAAAAACTCGTCTCTAAAACCGATATCAGAGTGAGCCAAAAGCTGTAGTGACCTTGTGCTAGGGTGTTAGCTTCATCTTACTATTCAAAACGTTTGTCTTCTTCTTTTGCCATACAGAGGAAACTGCACGACACTTCGACGGAGTACCATGTTGAACAGTAATAATTCACATTCGTGTAAATAAGAAGCAAGGGTTGCTATTCTTTCAAAATCAGCCAAACATTATAACGACTCTGTGCTTTGGATATTAACTTCATCGTGTAGGACAAAACTTATGCCAACTTCCGCTGACAATGCCAATCATTACAGTGCGGTAGAAATACATATTCATATAGGTAAGCTGCGGACATTTCCCAGAAATTTTATATGTCACAGTTGTTCTGGGAACTTTGTCCTCCGTGAATGCGTATTACTACTCTTCTGCATTTTTTGGCATCACCAACTATCTACTTTCAAAGTCAGTCACTCAGGTATTATAGAGACCGGAACATTAACTCTATCTTGCAGTACCAAACGTTTTGTCATTTTCTGTTGATAATACTAGATCATGCTGTCATACAGTGGGAACTGCTGTCTTTGAACTGCCGCGCGGGATTAGTCGAGCGGTCTAAGGCGCTGCAGTCATGGACTGTGTGCGGCTGGTCCCGGCGGAGGTTCGAGTCCTCCCTCGGGCATGTGTGTGTGTGTTTGTCCTTAGGATAATTTAGGTTAAGTAGTGTGTAAGCTTAAGGACTGATGACCTTAGCAGTTAAGTCCCATAAGATTTCACATACATTTGAACATTTTTTTGTCTTTGAACTTGACATTTCCCACAAATTCTCTATCTTCTTGTGCTTGTGCCTTTGTCCCGCATGGCCACAGGGTCGGCATGGTTATGAGCGGATTTGACGTGGTTAGTCCAAGCGGTAGCAGATGCCCTTCCTGACACCACCCTTGAATGATGATGATAATGATGATGAAAATGATGAGGACAACACAAACACCCAGTCCCCGGGCAAAGATAATCTCCAACCCGGCCAGGAATCGAACCCGGGACCCCGTGATCCAGAGGTAGCAACGCTAGCCACTACACCACAAGCTGCGGAGATTTTCCAGAAATTTTGTATGTCAGACTTATTCTGGGAACTTTGTACCTACGTGAATGTGTATTACTAGTGTACTGTATTTTTTGGCATCACCAGCAGAAGATGTGAAACGTCCAGAACTACAGGGTGGCGCAGGGAAACGAGAAATTTCGAAACAACGTCATTTCCATGAACAAATTCATAAAACCAGTAATTTATTAACGATAGTGAATGTATTCAGTATGCCATTATTCAGTATGTCTTTACAATCAAAATGTCCAAAAGTGTCTCTTTACTTTTTAAAGATGACATCGGAAAGATGTGCTCCCATACGGCGTTCACACTCTAACAGCCTGTTACGAAAACTCTGGAATGCGCGGTGTAGCAAATCTTGGGGAATGGCAGTGATTTCGTTTTCAATGTTCTCCTTCAGTTCATGGATTGTTGCAGGACGTGTGTGGTACACCCTGCCTTTAAGATATCCCCACAGGAAGAAGTCGCACACACTAAGATCAGGGGATCTCGCAGGCCATGCAATGTCACCGTTACGTGATGTGACGTGGTTCCGTCCTGCTGAAAACACATGTTTTCGACGTTAAGATTAAGCTCGTACAGTCTCGGTGTAAAGAATGTTTGAAGCATTTCAACATATCGAGCGGATGTTACTGTCACTGCACTACCATCCTCACGTTCAAAAAAATAAGGGCCGATAACACCATGACATGATACAGCACACCATATTGTGACCTTGGCGCTATGTAGTGGTCGCTGGTGAAACTCACAAGGATTGTCCCGTTCCCAATAACGAAAATTCTGTTTGTTCACGAATCCGTTCAGGTGGAAATGGGCTTCGTCTGATATCCATAAGTTACCATAGTAATTCGCGTCCTCGTTGATTTTAGCCAATATCTGGCTATTAATCTCCATACGTTACGCTGGGTCTCGTTCATGTAAGTGTTGCACAATCTGCAACTTATAGGGATGGAAGTCTAATTCGTGCAGTATTCTTTGTAAGCTTCGTCGCTTAACCCCTAGCGAAGATGCATGCTGTCGAACGGAGCGGCGAGGACTTCTCTCGATTGCAGTTCTAGCAGCTGCAATGTTCTCTGGGGTACGTACCGTTGCAATGCCACCTGGAGGTTTCTTTTTCAAGGCAGATCCTGTTTCTTCAAATTACGCACCCACGTTGTAATCGCATGCGCAGATGCGACACGTCCATGACGTCCAAGCTGGTAATGCTGTCGAAATGTTCTCTGCGCGGCAGTCACACTATCACCATTTTTGTAAAACGCTCTCACAGCTACTGCACGTTCCGCACCAGTCCAATTCTCCATTATTACTAAATGGCAATGCGTTCACATCAATTGTGCAAAGTTTCGAACATCTGCCGGCCCTAAAGTGCTGCCAACTGTAACGCTCAAAATTTCCCGTTCCCCTGCGCCACCCTGTACAAGACGAAGTTAATACCCAAGCATGGGGTAACTATAATGTTTGGCTGACTCTGATACAGGTGTTACAGACGAGTTTTTGACGAATTTAGACGTGAGAATAACATTGCTTACTTCAGTAATTCTTGTCAACAAGTGCACTTTAAGCTGTATGTTAGAACAACAGTAGTGCCCATGTGTGTTTTGCAATGTGGCATGAGCCTCATACTACACTGAGCTGAGAGTCAAGTGCATTGGATGTCAGCAAGACAAGGCTTGTCACAACAAGGAAACACTCTATCAGCGAGTTCAGTCTTGCCACTGTCTGCCTGCCTGCTTGCCCTGTGACGTTTAACAAAATCGTGGAACAATTTAGATGTGGGAAATAATTGATATGTGACTTTGGTGTGCCTTACACCATCTATGGTACAGAAATCGAACGTTTCACACTACATTTTGATTGGCTATTTCATTTTAATGAGCTGCAAAGTACTTTTAGGTTGTGAAAATGCTGCAAGTTACTTCCTTCACATAATTTTTTGGATAAATGCATTTGAACATGTTGCAAAATAAGGAAAGAATTTCTCACTGTTCGCATACCATTGAGAACAGTCAAAAAGCCGGTAAATTTCGCCCTTTGCGTAATTTGTTTGGATACATACTTTTGAACAAGGCGCAAAATAAATTTTTCAGAGCTACGTTTGGATACTTTTGTGCATGGTCAAGATGACTGCATTGTGATTGACTGCTTAATGGCCTGTAAAGCACATATAGATGGGGAAATAATGCCAGTTACGTCCTTCACGTGTTTATTTGCGTAAATAGTTTTGAATATGGTTCAAAAAAGATTCAGAGCGTTCGGATACTATGAGCGGTGCCAGGTTGTTCACATTGTGATTAGCAATTTGATTTTAATGGCGCGTAAAATTCTAGACTCCAACTAGAAAAGATGGATGCAGGGGGAAGGGACCAGAAGGAGTAGTTATAAAGCACACCTGCATTAGTTCAGCCGATTTCTTTAAATTAAAAAAAAATATTTAATTTTTTTTCATTTTCTGCCATCTTTAGTTTTTGATATTCCAGCCAAGGAAATGTCCTTAAAAATGCTTCTGACGTCATCATGATGGCGACAGCGATAAGGGGGCGTCGCTTGTGACATCACGAATAGAAGCAAAGTAAGAACTATCTTATCAAAAGTATCCTGTTATTGGATATTAAAATGCTGGGTGTCCGCCTTTCACATTTATGACGGATTGATCTCTGCTGGGGAAAATTTCAGTGACGTGTTTAAACGCCTGTGCAGGAATAGCAGCAATAAGAGAAAGAAGTGTTGTTAGACGGCCTTGGGATCTGCGGAGAAGTCAACGTTCTGACTCACCCCAAAGTTGTTCAATGGGGTTCGGGCCAGGACTCCGGAGAGCCAAGTCCTTTTCAGGAATAGCCCACAAACTGCTGCCTCACAAATACTTCTTTATGACAGTATGCATTGTCATGCTGATGTAAATGATCATCGTCTACAAACTGTTACTCTACTGTATGCAGTGCATAATGACGTAAGATTTGATAATATACTCCCGCATATAGAGGTTTTTTTTTTTTTTTTTTTTATCGTAGTAAGTGGGCCACACCCTGACTGCGAAGAACACCGCCATAGCGAAATACTACCTCCTCCATACTTCAGTGCTGGTACTACAGGGCTATTACAAATGATTGAAGCGATTTCATAAATTCACTGTAGCCCCATTCATTGACATATGGTCACGACACACTACAGATACGTAGAAAAACTCATAAAGTTTTGTTCGGCTGAAGCCGCAATTCAGGTTTCTGCCGCCAGAGCGCTCGAGAGCGCAGTGAGACAAAATGGCGACAGGAGCCGAGAAAGCGTATGTCGTGCTTGAAATGCACTCACATCAGTCAGTCACAACAATGCAACGACACTAAAGGACGAAGTCCAACAAAGATCCACCAACTGCTAACTCCATTTGGCGATGGTATGCTCAGTTTAAAGCTTCTGGATGCCTCTGTAAGGGGAAATCAACGGATCGGCCTGCAGTGAGCGAAGAAATGGTTGAACGCGTGCGGGCAAGTTTCACGCGTAGCCCGCGGAAGTCGACGAATAAAGCAAGCAGGGAGCTAAACGTACCACAGCCGACGGTTTGGAAAATCTTACAGAAAAGGCTAAAGCAGAAGCCTTACCGTTTACAATTGCTACAAGCCCTGACACCCGATGACAAAGTCAAACGCTTTGAATTTTCGGCGCGGTTGCAACAGCTCATGGAAGAGGACGCGTTCAGTGCGAAACTTGTTTTCAGTTATGAAGCAACATTTTTTCTTAATGGTGAAGTGAACAGACACAATGTGCGAATCTGGGTGGTAGAGAATCCTCACGCATTGGTGCAGCAAATTCGCAATTCACCAAAAATTAACGTGTTTTGTGCAATCTCACGGTTTAAAGTTTACGGTCCCTTTTTCTTCTGCGAAAAAAACGTTACAGGACACGTGTATCTGGACATGCTGGAAAATTGGCTCATGCCACAACTGGAGACCGACAGTGCCGACTTCATCTTTCAACAGGATGGTGCTCCACCACACTTCCATCATGACGTTCGGCATTTCTTAAACAGGAGATTGGAAAACCGATGGATCGGTCGTGGTGGAGATCATGATCAGCAATTCATGTCATGGCCTCCACGCTCTCCCGACTTAACCCCATGTGATTTCTTTCTGTGGGGTTATGTGAAAGATTCAGTGTTTAAACCTCCTCTACCAAGAAATGTGCCAGAACTGCGAGCTCGCATCAACGATGCTTTCGAACTCATTGATGGGAACATGCTGCGCCGAGTGTGGGAAGAACTTGATTATCAGCTTGATGTCTGCCGAATCACTAAAGGGGCACATATCGAACATTTGTGAATGCCTAAAAAAACTTTTTGAGTTTTTGTATGTGTGTGCAAAGCATTGTGAAAATATCTCAAATAATAAAGTTATTGTAGAGCTGTGAAATCGCTTCAATCATTTGTAATAACCCTGTACATATGATGGCAGGTAACGTTTCCAGGCATTCACCAAACCCAAAGCCTTCCATCGGGCTGGCATACTGCACAGCTCGATTCATCTCACGATGTCTAATGACTACTGAGGTCGCTGATGTGGAGTACCTGGCAGTAGGTGACACTACAGTGCACCTAATTTGAAAAACGTACGTTTAGGAGGGGGGGGGGGCGTCCGGATACTTTTGATCATTTAGTGTACATTGTTATCTGTTTCAAACCCGTAAATATGTCGAGTTTTGTGCCTACGAACTACGATTTGCGGTCAGCATTGGTTTTCTGTTATCATTTGAAGAAAACTGCTGCAGAATCGCATCGAATGCTTGTCAAAGCTTTCGGCGAACATGCTCTTGGAAAAACACAGTGTTTCGAATGGTTCAATACATTCAGAAGTGTTGATTTTGACGTGAGAAACGACGAGCTCGGGAAACCACCGAAAAAGTTCGAAGACAACGAATAGCAGGCCTTATTGGATGAGGATGATACTCAGACTCAACAGGAACTCGCGAAACAATTTAATGTGACGCAGAAATCCGTTTCTCTTCGGTTGAAAGCTATGGAAAAGGTGCAGAAAGTGGGGGAAATGGGTTACGCATGAACGGAATGAAATATAGGAAGCAATTCGAAAGACCAGTTGTGAAATGCTGCTCGCCAAACACAAGAGGAAGTTGTTTCTTCATCAAATAGTGACAGGTGATGAAAAATATATTTTTTTTTTGACTCCTAAGCGTCCTAAAGCATGGGTGAATCCAAGCAAACCATCGACATCCACTGTACGACCAAATCGCTTTGGAAAGAAGACAATGTTTTGTGTTTGGTGGGATTAAAAGGGTGTCATCTATTATGAGCTCCTTAAACCTGATGTAACCGTTAACACTGATCGCTACCAACAGCAAACGATCGATTTAAATCGGGCATTAGGTGAAAAACGACCGGAATATGGAAAAGGCAACAGAAGCTCATATTGTTTCATGATAACGTATAGCAAAACGTGTCAGGGAAACGATCGAGGCGTTAAATTCGGAAATACTAGGGCATGCGGCTTATTCTGCAGACTTGGCTCCGTCCGATTATCATCTTTTTGCATTACTGGAACATGATGCCGCTGAACAATGCTTCAGTTCGTATGAAAATGTACGAAAATGGCTAGTTGATTGGTTTGCTTCAAAAGAAGAACTTTTTTTTTTTTTTTTTTTTTTTTTTTTTTGGCTTGGCGTTCATAGCCTGCCTTAGAGGTGGGAGAAATATATAAATAGCAATGGAGATTATTTTGGATGAAATATTGTATATCAGACGTGTATTTATTGCAACCAAATTCCAGTTTCATATTTCTACAACAGGTGCACACCAGCATCGGGGTCGCACTACGTTTCATATACACTGTAGCAACGCCCTTAGACAGAAATTTTTTGATTGGCTAGAAGCTGGCAGAATGGGTAATATCCAGACGCCAGGAGTACTCTTAAAAAATGCGTGAACAAATGCCAACGTTGGCACCAGCACAACAATGTTCTGTGATGTGACAAGAGTATCCTATGATTCCTATTATTTTTATAAGAAAAGTACTCACAACGCGTGTTTCATACTTCCTCAGGTAGAAGAACTCTGATCCAATTAAGAAATGTAGCGAGAGTTTTTATCAATAAAAGTACACTCCAAAAATATAGAAACAGATTTACTAAATTACAATCAGTTGAGACCGATTCGCACCACGCTAAGCCGTGTTGCCTTTGTCGGTTTACTGAGCTTTCTTCTGCGCCCAAACTTTAATTATTTGTGTGTGTGCTTGTTAACATTCATTTGTTCGGAAGACACTACATTTTAATTTCGACTGTTCGTCTCGATTATTTCGTTCTCCAATATATTTTTGTGGAATAGCTCTCTGTTTAAGTCCGCAGTTCGTGGTCTAGTGGCTAGCGTCGCTACATCTGGATCACGGGGTCCCGGGTTCGATTCCCGGCCGGGTTGGGGATTTTCTGTGCCCGGAGACTGGGTGTTGTCCTTATCATTCCATCATCATCCGTGAAAGTGTCTAGATTGGACTATGTACAGATGCGGAATTTGTACGGGCGCTGATGACCGTGCAGTTGAGCTCTCCACAAACTCTCATCACCATCTCTGTTGAAGACGTTTTGGAGCTTGTTTCCTAAATTCGGACGTCTTGTTTGTGCTTGTAAAACAGTACGCTGCAACTTTGTGCTTTCTACCGAAAAAGTCAAATATCTTTTTAATGAGCATGAAGGAATAGTTCGTTTGCATGTTTGTGGCGACGAACATGCTGAAGTCGTTTCTTCAGTTTCCTGAGTGTAGCACGATACACTTCAGAGTTGATCGCTGCACCATGAGGGAGGACATCAAACAGAAAAACCCTTTCAAAGTCCCATAAGACCGTTGCCATGACCAGAGGGGAAGTGTGCGGCTTTGAACCGATTCTTCAGAGCAGAAGTGGAGCGGCGCCACTCCCATAGACTATTGTTTGTTTCTGGTTCGAAGTGATGAACCCATGTTTCATCCCCTGAGACGATGTTCGATAAAAAATTTCACTATCAGCCTTGTAAAACGCAAGCAGTTCCGCACTGATGGTCTTTCATTGTTCTTTATATTCTTCTGTTAGGCAGCGAGGAACCCAGTACACACACATTTGAGTACCCCAACTGGTGGACGAGTGTGTCAGCGCTACCAACAGAGACGTCGAGGTGAGCAGCGAGGTGTTTGATTGTGATCCGTCGTCCACGTCGAATGACTGTGTCCGCACGTTCCAGCATTGCAGGAGGCACAGCTGTGTGCACCCGGCCGGTACGCGGAAAATAGGACAGGTTTTAGCAACCTTCTTGCGATGACGGCAGACGCCTCGCATAACGACTCACCGTGATTTTGTTCACTGTCAGATCTCCGTAGACAATCTGCAACAGCCTACAAATATCTGTGATGCTCTGGCCTTGTGCCAAAAGAAACTCAATGATAGCTGTTTACTTGGAAACCACTTCCGTTACAGACGGCAGGAGGGCTACGTGCAGCGCAGCCACCTATCGGAACTTCATGAAACTACAGGGGCCGAAGTGGGTATATTCCACGGTATCCCACAACAGTTACGCATTTTTTTCAACCGAAATTGGACGAGAAAAAAAGTGTTAATGTACTTACGGGATGTCCGTTGTCTGAGTCTTTTCTTATCTCTTCTAATCTAGCAAAGAACCGTCAGCGTTAAACCACTCCAGTCTGCTTCCTGATACATCTGCGTGCTTTCCTGCCTCTCCTAATACACTGCTACCCATCACAGCTGCAACATAAAAGCGAATTGTAGTAAACGTAAAGTTAGCATGTCTGGATATTCAGATTATTACGAAATTTATTCGCGGATGCGAATTCTTTGACGTCAGCTGTATTAGATGTACACTCCTGGAGATTGAAATAAGAACACCGTGAATTCATTGTCCCAGGAAGGGGAAACTTTATTGACACATTCCTGGGGTCAGATACATCACATGATCACACTGACAGAACCACAGGCACATAGACACAGGCAACAGAGCATGCACAATGTCGGCACTAGTACAGTGTATATCCACCTTTCGCAGCAATGCAGGCTGCTATTCTCCCATGGAGACGATCGTAGAGACCCTGGATGTAGTCCTGTGGAACGGCTTGCCATGCCATTTCCACCTGGCGCCTCAGTTGGACCAGCGTTCGTGCTGGACGTGCAGACCGCGTGAGACGACGCTTCATCCAGTCCCAAACATGCTCAATGGGGGACAGATCCGGAGATCTTGCTGGCCAGGGTAGTTGACTTACACCTTCTAGAGCACGTTGGGTGGCACGGGATGCATGCGGACGTGGATTGTCCTGTTGGAACAGCAAGTTCCCTTGCCGGTCTAGGAATGGTAGAACGATGGGTTCGATGACGGTTTGGATGTACCGTGCACTATTCAGTGTCCCCTCGACGATCACCAGTGGTGTACGGCCAGTGTAGGAGATCGCTCCCCACACCATGATGCCGGGTGTTGGCCCTGTGTGCCTCGGTCGCATGCAGTCCTGATTGTGGCGCTCACCTGCACGGCGCCAAACACCCATACGACCATCATTGGCACCAAGGCAGAAGCGACTCTCATCGCTGAAGACGACACGTCTCCATTCGTCCCTCCATTCACGCCTGTCGCGACACCACTGGAGGCGGGCTGCACGATGTTGGGGCGTGAGCGGAAGACGGCCTAACGGTGTGCGGGACCGTAGCCCAGCTTCATGGAGACGGTTGCGAATGGTCCTCGCCGATACCCCAGGAGCAACAGTGTCCCTAATTTGCTGGGAAGTGGCGGTGCGGTCCCCTACGGCACTGCGTAGGATCCTACGGTCTTGGCGTGCATCCGTGCGTCGCTGCGGTCCGGTCCCAGGTCGACGGGCACGTGCACCTTCCGCCGACCACTGGCGACAACATCGATGTACTGTGGAGACCTCACGCCCCACGTGTTGAGCAATTCGGCGGTACGTCCACCCGGCCTCCCGCATGCCCACTATACGCCCTCGCTCAAAGTCCGTCAACTGCACATACGGTTCACATCCACGCTGTCGCGGCATGCTACCAGTGTTAAAGACTGCGATGGAGCTCCGTATGCCACGGCAAACTGGGTGACACTGACGGCGGCGGTGCACAAATGCTGCGCAGCTAGCGCCATTCGACGGCCAACACCGCGGTTCCTGGTGTGTCCGCTGTGCCGTGCGTGTGATCATTGCTTGTACAGCCCTCTCGCAGTGTCCGGAGCAAGTATGGTGGGTCTGACACACCGGTGTCAATGTGTTCTTTTTTCCATTTCCAGGAGTGTAGATATACTACTTGTTAAGCTTTTGACAATGTTGATGGAATACTCTCTTTCAAATTCTGAAGGTGGCAGGGGTAAAATACAGGGAGCGAAAGGCTATTTACAATTTGTATAGAAACCAGATGGCAGTTATAACAGTCGAGGGACATGAAAGGGAAGCAGTGGTTGGGAAGGGAGTGAGACAGGTTGTAGCTTCTGTCCGATGTTATTCAATCTGTATATTGAGCAAGCAGTAAAGGAAACAAAAGAAAAAATCGGTGTAGGTATTATAATCCATGGAGAAGAAATAAAAACTATGAGGATCGCCGATGACATTGTAATTCTGTCAGAAACAGCAAAGGACCTGGAAGAGCACTTGAACGGAATGGATAGTATCTAGAAAGGAGGATATAAGATGAACATGAACAAAAGCAAAACGAGGATAATGGAATGTTGGCGAATTAAGTCGGGTGATGCTGAGGGGATTAGATTAGGAGATGAGGCACTTAGAGTACTAAAGGAGTTTTGCTATTTGGGGAGCAAAATAACTGATGATGGTCGAAGTAGAGAGGATATAAAATGTAGACTGGCAATGGCAAGGAAAGCGTTTCTAAGGAAGAGAAATTTGTTATCATCGAGAATAGATTTAAGTGTCAAGAAGTCGTTTCAGAAAGTATTTGTATGGAGTGTAGCCATATATGGAAGTGAAACATGGACGATAACTGGTTTGGACAAGAAGAGAATAGAAGCTTTCGAAATGTGGTGCTACAGAAGAATGCTGAAGATTAGATGGGTAGATCACATAACTAATGAGGAAGTATTGAATAGAATTGGGGAGAAGAGCAGTTTGTGGCACAACTTGACTAGAAGAAGGGATCGGTTGGTAGGACATGTTCTGAGGCGTCAAAGGATCACCAATTTAGTATTGGAGGTCAGCGTGAAGGGTAAAAATCGTAGAGGGAGACCAAGAGGTGAATACACTAAGCAGATTCAGAAGGATGTAGGTTGCAGTAGGTACTGGGAGATGAAGAAGCTTGCACAGGATAGAGCAGCATGGAGAGCTGCATCAAACCAGTCTCAGGACTGAAGACCACAACGACAACATACTACTTGTGAGTAATATACGAAAATTTGTGGCAGAGTGGAACCCCAAGCCAGATTTCCTGCTTATCGCGAGTCGTCGCATCACGCACTTCGGCTTACCATGCTCGCTCCATACGCCACACTTCCTACATCCTCTAGTGTTCGCAGCATTACTTTGATTCCCGCAATAGGGAAATTGAGACTGGGTGTTTAACATTATTATCGTCGTTTTGCCCGTCTTAGTCTTTTAATACTTGTTTTACACTGTCTGTCCCTTCAGACGTACATGTATATCCGAATGAACAGACATTGTGAAATAAATGTTACAAATATTAGCACTTCAGAGCAACCACATGTTTCTGATGTGTTAGCGCCGGTGCCTGTGTCCTGTGTGCGAGGTTCATGACTCAACATCGAATGTTGCTCATTCTGTGATGATTTACATCGATGCAGTGGGTGTTCGACTTTTGTCCTGGGCAGGTAGAACTAACGAAATCTACATTTTGTATACTGTAAGGAAAGACTGCACATCGGGTTTCTCATTCAGAAATCGGTAATGAGTGTTGTTTCTTTGCGAGAAGAAGATGGTATGTCTCATGTAAGGAGTAACGTCTACCAACACATGTCGGAATCCGACAACTGCAGGATCGTGGCCTATATAAAATGAAGTTTATCATCCGGCGAAATTGTCGTTCGCGCCGCTCAGAATCACACTGCCGTGGTGAGAATGACGAATCGATGTTGCAAGGCGTCATTGGGGTTAAGGCTCTAGTCTGATTTGTCATTGATATTCACTGCGTATCCCTCACTACAGTCCACGTGTATGTAAAGGAATTGTGCGGAAGGAGACGGAAGGAAAGGATTGGCTCTGACACGTGGATCGTAGTTGTGTGCCCTGATTAAAAATTCACAGTTACTAAGTAATAATGGAGACTGTCAGCTGCTGTAAAGAAACAAGGATTACAAATCACGTACATTTATTGGTTTCACATTCAATGATGGCTCAGAACAAACAAAGGTCAAATACTCCTCATTGGAGAATGAGTGCCTATACATGTGTGAACGTGTGATAACTGGGGATGTTCGGAAGAAAAGGACCAGAAACGTTCCGATAGAATAGAGCGAACGGACAAGTAATCATGTCAATTAACTGCTAGTCGCGAAAATGAATTGGTGGTGATGATTGCATTGGAAAGTTTGTGAGTAATGAGAAATAGAACCCCAAAAGAGTAAAATCATAGCCAAGAGGTCACCATATAGTGCCTGATTAACTAATGTGAAACAATGCACCTATTATATTGTTGTTTAGCTGTGAAGTTTAACATCAGTTGCTGGAGACGAGGCGTGGACCTCAGGCAGAGACGGACGTTGGCATAATCTGCTCGTGAATCGGCTGTTCCTCGCTCTACTACTGGTGGCGAAGAAAGCCGCTCTCTCCTCCACGTGACGATGAAATGTTCTCTCTACGGGTCCCGGCGAAGAAGTGCTCGATACTTTGCTCTCCTGCTCCTTCGCGCTATGTGTTCGCCAAAACTGCCTTTCTGGCCAGTATGAGATCGCGTACTTTCTTTCCCCAATCCGAAAAGTCCTAACAACTTTGTTCGGGAAGATTCGACACCGCTTTCTGAAAGACTGCGAATGCTGAACCGAACCACTTGGTGCAGTGGTCATTATACGAGACTCGCATTCGGGAGGACGTCGGTTCAAACCCGTGTCCGGCCATCCTGATTTGGATTTTCCGTCATTTCCCTAAATCGCTTCAGGCATATTCCGGGATGATTCCTTTGAAAGGGCACGGTCGATTTTCTTCCCCATCCTTTCCTAATCCGAGCTTGTGCTCCGTCTCTAATGACCTCGTTGTCGACGGGACGATAACAGTGATTCCCTCCTCATCTTCCGACCTATCCCCACTCTTCACTCCAAAAATTTGCCAGTGCTACCCTAAGGCAAATCGTAGCTCTCAAAGAGTGTGAGCTCCGACCTGTCAACGGGCGTCGCGGCAAAACTTCCTATAGCTTCACGTTCGTAATATTTTAGGCTCGCGCCACCAGCGTCCCGTCGGCATGAGACAAAAGACTCGCCTGCGGAGGCGCCCCGTAGCTGCTTCACGAAAGTGCAATGTTATCATTCGGGTCCGCCATTTGCAGCGTTGATCTCTTCCTTTGGAGGAAACTCTGCGTTCATATTCGCCACTACGACGAGGCACAGCCCATTTTGGCCGAGCGGTTCTAGGCGCGTCAGTCTGGAACCGCGCGACCGCTACGGTCGCAGGTTCGAATCCTGCCTCGGGCATGGATGTGTGTGATGTCCTTAGGTTAGTTAGGTTTAAGTAGTTCTAAGTTCTAGGGGACTGATGACCTCAGATGTTAAGTCCCATAGCGCTCAGAGCCATTTGAACCAATTTTGGGCAAGTTCGCTGAAGCGAGCTCACAACCACTTTCGTCCTCGAGCTTTGCTAATCTTGTCAAGGACGCATGACGCCCTCTGCTGAAGTGAATGGGACAACAAGTGGCTGCTCCGTGTTTACCCGCTGGGGTGTGCATCCTGACAGCTTCCCCTCTGAGGGCAGGCCGAGGGGAGTGGAAACTGCACGGGCCAAGCTTTCACTCCCTGCAAACTACCAGAAAAATGAATTCAACAAGCATTTTAGAATTAAAAGAAATTAAGGGAAAACGTCTGCAATAATTATGCACTCCCAAGGAAAATACCGCACATTGCATATACATCGGAATTTATCGATTAATTAGGCCTACCATACAAACACCGTCCGAACTAGCCTTGAAGGCCCAACGGTACCAAGCGGCCGTCGTGTCACCCTCAGCCCTTACGGCAAGAAAAAAGGAATAAAAGTTAGATGGTATTAATACTTTCATCATTCTTTACCTCCTCTGCATTACTGCAGATGACGTGTCACTGAGCACATTTGTACTGTGCATGCAGTACACGTGAGGTGTCTAGTTGTTTCCACTGTCCTGTGTGGAATATATAAGTTCTTCTACACTTCACTAACCTGCTGTCTTCATGATGATGATGTCCCCAGTGCAGAAAACAGCACGCAGGTCGTGGATTCTTTTTCTTGAGGCTGAAATTAACTTCGCAAGGAACTGCTGCTACGAATAAACTATAACTCATTTGGGATACCACTCGCGTTTTTATTGATATAGACACTAGAAACTATTCTTGACCACAACGTATTGAACATATCTTTCCACAGTCATTATATCTGGCTAAAATAACATGAAATACATCCTGCCACAGACAACATGTCTGTCTACTGGAACCGTCAGAACTGGAGAATAAAATTACATGAATCAAATACTACTATTACAGATAAATGTCTGTACCTTGCGACGGTCGGAACTGTAGTAAATAAAATTGCATGAAACAAATACTGCTATCACAGACAACATGTCTGTCTACTGGAACGGTTAGAACTGGAGAGCCGGACTGCTCGAGACACTTAGCGTGCCAAGCCAGCAAGGCGTGACCCGAACGCCACCGAAGTGCAGCGGCAGTAATATTGTCAATCTTTTGTTTTAGTAATACTTTGATTTTAATAATTTTGAAATGACTGATTGATAGCTGGCTGTTGAGAGATGTTTATTTTAAAAAAATGAAGTAATTTGGATGACACGTTTAATTAATAATAGCAACTAAAGTTTAACGTTTGGCGCCCTACAGCCGAACACAGCAGCCAATCACAGAGCAGCAGCATCATGCAGGCGGTCTTTCTCACGGGAATGGTACCGAATCTAACATCTGTCACCGGTACCTCACCCCACACTGGGTCATCTCTATGCTTCTTGCATCTCCACTGCCCTGGGAATAGCTTCCTGGAGCCTAATATGATGGCTGAATAAGCCAGAAATATTACCCCCTCAGGCTTCACCGCAGGCGGATATGGAGGGGCATGCAGTCAACACGCCGTTCTCCCGGCCGTTCTCCCGACCGGTGCCGCTGTTTCTCAATCAGGTAACCCCTCAAGGGGCCTCACAAGGGCTGAGTGAATCCCGTTTGCCAACAACACTCGGCAGACCCGGACGGTGACTCATCCAAGTGGTAGCCAAGCCCGACAGCGCTTAACTTCAGTGATCTGACTGGAACCAGTGTGACCACTGCAGCAACGCCGTAAGCATTAGACCTACCATACCGAGAAATTAAGTGTGCTGAGGGAAAAAGAAAGAAACATGAGGCTGGCTACATCTCAGTGCGTTCAGAGGACCATACTCAGCACGATTTTGAACCACAACATTCCCATGTGAATAGCGCTCAAGTGGTCAGTCATACACTAGTCAGTCAGAACATTATGATACGCGACTTACTGTCGATATGAACCTCTCCAGGCGATAGCAGCGGCACCTGGCGAGTAATTGCTGCTAGTGACACACAGGAACGGTTCACGTATTACTGAGTGTGCTGTCCGTGTATAGAATGGAGAAGGTGCGCGATATATCTGTGTGTGGCCGAGGGCAGATTGTGATGGCCCGGAGGCTCGGCATGAGCATTTCAGAAACTGGACAGCTGGTCCAGTTTTCGAAGAGAGGTGTGGTGAGTATCTTCAATATGTGATAAAACCAAGTTGAAATAGCATCCAGATGTCATGCGGTTAGATGGCCACCGTTCATTACAGATGTTGGACGTCATAGGCTGGACACACTGGTAAAACAGGAAGGGCGGCGAACTGTGGTGGAACTAACATCAGACTTTAAAACTGCGCAGAGTACAAGAGTATATGAATACACAGTGTACCAAACACTCCTAACGAGGGCCTCCACAGCCAATGATCTGTGCATGTGCCAATATTAGCACCATGACATCGGCAAACATGACTGAAGTGGGCACGTGATCATTGGCACTGGGAGTTGGCGCAATGGCAGAGCGTTGCATGACCTGATGAATCCCGATACCTTCTGCATCATGCCAACGGGAGGGCGCGAATCCGTCGTCTTCCAGGGGAACAGCTCCTTCACACCTGTACTGCAGGGCTGAGACAAGTTGGCGGCGGCTCTACTATGCTCTGCGGTAGATTCACGTGGGCTTCCATGGGTTCAGTACAGCTCGTGCAAGGCACCATGATGGCCAAGGAGTATCGTACAAAGGTCGCAGACCACGTAGATCCCAACATGACAATCATGTTTCCCGATGGCAGTGGCATTTTCCAGCAAGATAATGCGCCATACCACAATTCCAGGAGTGTGATGGAGTGGTTCGAGGAAGACAGTGGAGAGTTCCAATTGATGGGCAGGCCACCCAACTCGCTAGATCTCAACCCTATTGAACACAGCCGGCCGAAGTGGCCGCGCGGTTCTGGCCCTGCAATCTGGAACCGCGAGACCGCTACGGTCGCAGGTTCGAATCCTGCCTTGGGCATGGATGTTTGTGATGTCCTTAGGTTAGTTAGGTTTAAGTAGTCCTAAGTTCTAGGGGACTAATGACCTCAGCAGTTGAGTCCCATAGTGCTCAGAGCCATTTGAACACATCTGGGATCTGACTGGAGCTTCATAGCTCATCGTGCCCCTCCCTGGAATGTATGGGAACTAGGTGACTGCTGTGTGGGGTAGCTGTGCGGCCTAAGGTGTCTTGTCACAGTTCCCGTGCCTCCCCCTGTCGGAGGTTCGAGTCCTCCCTCGGGCATGGGTGTTTGTATTGTCCTTAGTGTAAGTTAGTTTCAGTTACATCAAGTAGTGCGTAAGCCTAGGGACCGATGACCTCCGCAGTTTGGTCCCATAACCCTTACCACAAATTTCCAATTAGGTGACTTGTGTGTGCAGATGTGGTGGCAACTCTCTCCAGCGACCTACCAAAACCTCATTGTTTCAATGCCACGACGCACCGCCGTTGTTAAGCCTGCAAGGGTGGATATGCTGGCTTTTAGGAAGTTGGTCATAACGTTGTGGCTGATCAGTGTGTACTCGTAGTTTGCCCGACCTTGCAGGATTGTACAGCCACGCCACGCCACTTTTAGTCAGGAAACAGGCTTGAATGCGGCAAGAGAAGTATCTGCACGAACAGTGAGCCGTGGTTGGCACGCAACTTGAGTTTGGCACTACTTCCTCCTGCGAGTCACGGTCCATCGCTGGCGAGCGACGTGTTTATCTAGCGAGCGCAAAGCAGGAAGTGATGAGTGCCATGTACGTACCGGAGTCGGTGGACATTATGTGGCTATCGCGTCAGTGTCTGATTCGCTCCCCTTCCAACGAGTAGCTTCGGAGCCCTGTCTGGCTTTTTGTAAGAGGCCGATTGCATCTGAAGCACCGGGGTCTATCAGCTAGGCGGCCATTGTTACGGCTATCCGAGGAGAAGGAAGAGTGGTAAGATCAACGACGACACTGAACACGGGAGTGGCGCCACGTCGTTTTATTTTAGACGAGTCCCGGTTATGCTTATAACATCACTATGACTGTGCACGTGAGTGGAGGCTGCGAAGAGAATGAATATTGCTAGGCTGCTATCGCCGTCGTCATATGAGCCCAACATCAGCCATTCGGTACACAACACAACCACCTCCGGTATTTTGGAGAGCTGAAGTTACATTTATGACACGTTAGAGCTGGTGACCTTCGCTGAGTCTCCATGCTGTTATCTTTCAACAAGATGACGTAAGACCGCATTTCCCCCGTTCTGTTGACCCATCTGAATACAATGGAAGTTCGAGTGTTGCACTGGCCATCATGTTCTCCAGATCTGCATCTACGCCTACATGACTACTTTACAGTTCTCGCTTAAGTGCCTGGTAGAGGGATCATCGACCCATTTTCACGTTGTTTCTCTGCCGTTGTACTCCCGAACGTCGCGCGGGAGAAACGAACACTTAAATCCTGCGCAAGATCTGATCTCTCTCATTTACGAAGGGCGTCGCAATAAGTATTATTTTGTGAAAGCAGGTTGCTTTCATTCACAACTGTAACGTAGCGTTGTCATAGGCCCAAACATGACTGTTACGACTATTTAAATTCCACCTCTGACGAAACAGACTTTATCCGTGAAAATTACACACGCAGGAAGGTGAGGTTCGACTGTAAGGCGCTGCAAGAACAATTGGCTGAACACGACACGAGGTCCGAAGTCAGTAGGAGTCAAAGCATGCACTGTCTGTCGATTGTAGATGTAGAGTTGTAGCTGCATTTCTCGTAATACTCGCCACACAGTACTCTGCGAAACATTCATTTGAGGTGCCAGTGATCGAGTGTTGACTGTAGGTTCCTCATACTGAAACATTTACTTAGAAAAATTTATGAATTACTGTGATGATAAACCTCTTACGTTATTTGATTTTCAAACAGCTGAGCAAAACTGAACGTACTCAGACATTACTCTCTTTACTTATTCTGATCAACACTAAACTGGCAAACAATATTTTTAGCGCAACGCAGTCTGACTTTCAATAATCCCTACAAAAGAATGGCCCTGATTAACAATAACCTATACCTTTCATGAATCACTTACCTCACAAAAATCTTCGTTACTCGAACACTGCAATACAGCTAGTGCCAAAACTGCCAGCTAAATAAAAGATTCTAACTACTGAAGGCACTAACTACTGATAGGCATAGTTAGCAAATGAAAGATTTACCTTAATAATATTCAAAAGTCATCATATATATATATATATATATATATATATATATATATATATATATACTCCTGGAAATGGAAAAAAGAACACATTGACACCGGTGTGTCAGACCCACCATACTTGCTCCGGACACTGCGAGAGGGCTGTACAAGCAATGATCACACACGCACGGCACAGCGGACACACCAGGAACCGCGGTGTTGGCCGTCGAACGGCGCTAGCTGCGCAGCATTTGTGCACCGCCGCCGTCAGTGTCAGCCAGTTTGCCGTGGCATACGGAGCTCCATCGCAGTCTTTAACACTGGTAGCATGCCGCGACAGCGTGAACGTGAACCGTATGTGCAGTTGACGGACTTTGAGCGAGGGCGTATAGTGGGCATGCGGGAGGCCGGGTGGACGTACCGCCGAATTGCTCAACACGTGGGGCGTGAGGTCTCCACAGTACATCGATGTTGTCGCCAGTGGTCGGCGGAAGGTGCACGTGCCCGTCGACCTGGGACCGGACCGCAGCGACGCACGGATCCACGCCAAGACCGTAGGATCCTACGCAGTGCCGTAGGGGACCGCACCGCCACTTCCCAGCAAATTAGGGACACTGTTGCTCCTGGGTTATCGGCGAGGACCATTCGCAACCGTCTCCATGAAGCTGGGCTACGGTCCCGCACACCGTTAGGCCGTCTTCCGCTCACGCCCCAACATCGTGCAGCCCGCCTCCAGTGGTGTCGCGACAGACGTGAATGGAGGGACGAATGGAGACGTGTCGTCTTCAGCGATGAGAGTCGCTTCTGCCTTGGTGCCAATGATGGTCGTATGCGTGTTTGGCGCCGTGCAGGTGAGCGCCACAATCAGGACTGCATACGACCGAGGCACACAGGGCCAACACCCGGCATCATGGTGTGGGGAGCGATCTCCTACACTGGCCGTACACCACTGGTGATCGTCGAGGGGACACTGAATAGTGCACGGTACATCCAAACCGTCATCGAACCCATCGTTCTACCATTCCTAGACCGGCAAGGGAACTTGCTGTTCCAACAGGACAATGCACGTCCGCACGTATCCCGTGCCACCCAACGTGCTCTAGAAGGTGTAAGTCAACTACCCTGGCCAGCAAGTTCTCCGGATCTGTCCCCCATTGAGCATGTTTGGGACTGGATGAAGCGTCGTCTCACGCGGTCTGCACGTCCAGCACGAACGCTGGTCCAACTGAGGCGCCAGGTGGAAATGGCATGGCAAGCCGTTCCACAGGACTACATCCAGCATCTCTACGATCGTTTCCATGGGAGAATAGCAGCCTGCATTGCTGCGAAAGGTGGATATACACTGTACTAGTGCCGACATTGTGCATGCTCTGTTGCCTGTGTCTATGTGCCTGTGGTTCTGTCAGTGTGATCATGTGATGTATCTGACCCCAGGAATGTGTCAATAATGTTTCCCCTTCCTGGGACAATGAATTCACGGTGTTCTTATTTCAATTTCCAGGAGTGTATGTAGTAAGTACGGCATCATATATATATATCAGTTCATGATATACAGTATTACAAATTTACTCTTTCTGATGGACACACGTCTAGATCGTCCGCTCTCAAAATTCTGCCATCTCTCCCGCCACATCTACTACTGCTGGCGGCTCACCTCCAACTGCGCAACGCTACACGCTGTTGACATCCAACTGCCCCCAAAACAGCCTGCTAACAATACACTCGAGCATGCCCTGCATTTCTAAGTCGGGAATCCGAGTAGTTCGTCGCCGGCCTCGGTCGTTGTACTGTGGCAGTGTTTCAGTTAATCGCTGGAACAGTCTTGGGAATAAGGTGTGAGTCGCACGTCTCTTACGCCGATATTTGGTCTGTGCAAGCTTTCCTGCTGCTTCCATTTGCTTGCCCATAAACGAAAATCATGTCTGCTATTTCCGTCACCGTCTTCATCTCCATTTGGTTACGGCTGATCGACGTTACTACCTCAGCTTGTATACACAGACATTACACGCCAGGATCACTCATATCAGTACACAGTACGCCATTTGCATTGGAGTAGTTATCATCCCAATCTGTAGACCTCAGCGCTCGTTGAAATTGCCTACACTACAATCTTAGCAACAGCAGTACTGGTACGTGTATTTCATCGTAAAAGGTATCAAAACTATTTTCGCTTTTAACTCAGAACTCGGTCATCTCCTTACCTCAAATCATCCCTGAAAGTTTATGACATCATCACGGAATCACCTTGTATAATCCAACGTCTAGATATGATTGTGACACAAACAGTGCAAGAAGAAATAACGTATTACACTACTGGCCATGAAAATTGCTACACCACGAAGATGACGTGCTACAGACGCGAAATTTAACCGACAGGAAGAAGATGCTGTGATATGCAAATGATTAGCTTTTCACAGCATTCACACAAGCTTGGCGCCGGTGGCGACACCTACAACGTGCTGACGTGAGGAAAGTTTCCAACCGATTTCTCATACACAAACAGCAGTTGACCTGCGTTGCCAGGTGAAACGTTGTTGTGATGCCTCGTGTAAGGAGGAGAAATGCGTACCATCATGTTTCCGATTTTGATATAGGTCGGATTGTAGCTTATCGCGATTGCAGTTTATCGTATCGCGACATTGCTGCTCGCGTTGGTCGAGATCCAATGACTGTTAGCAGAATATGGAATCGGTGGGTTCAGGAGGTCTAACGGAACGCTGTGCTGGATCCCAACGGCCTCGTATCACCAGCTGTCGAGATGACAGGCATCTTATCCGCATGGCTGTAACGGATCGTGCAGCCACGTCCCTATCCCTGAGTCAACAGATGGGGACGTCTGCAGGACAACAACCACCTGCACGAACAGTTCGGCGACGTTTGCAGCAGCATTGACTATCAGCTCGGAGACCATGGCTACGGTTACCCTTGACGCTGCATCACAGACAGGAGCGCCTGCGATGGTGTACTCAACGACAAACCTGTGTGCACGAATGGCAAAACGTAATTTTTTCGGATGAATCCAGGTTATGTTTACAGCATCATGATGGTCGCATCCGTGTTTGGCGACATCGCGGTGAACGCACATTGGAAGCGTGTATTCGTCATCGCCATACTGGCGTATCACCCGGCGTGATGGTATGGGGTGCCATTGGTTGCACGTCTCGGTCACCTCTTGTTCGCATTGACCGCACTTTGAACAGTAGATGTTACATTTCAGATGTGTTTACGACCCGTGGCTCTACCTTTCATTCGATCCCTGAGAAACCCTACATTTCAGCAGGATAATGCACGACCGCATGTTGCAGGTCCTGTACGGGCATTTCTGGATACAGAAAATGCTCGACAGCTCCCCTGGCCAGCACATTCTCCAGATGTCTCACCAATTGAAACCGTCTGGTCAATGGTGGCCGAGCAACTGGCTCGTCACAATACGCCAGTCACTACTCTTGATGAATTGTGGTATCGTGTTGAAACTGCATGGGCAGCTGCACCTGTACACGCCATCCAAGCTCTGTTTGACTCAATGCCCAGGCGTATCGAGGCCGTTATTACGGCCAGAGGTGGTCGTTCTGGGTACTGATTTCTCAGGATCCATGCACCCGAATTGTGTGAAAATGTAATCACATGTCAGTTCTAGTGTAATATATTTGTCCAATGAATACCCGTTTATCATCTGCATTTCTTCTTGGTGTAGCAATTTTAATAGCCAGTAGTGTATATACTGTCTGCGAAGTATGTTGCGAATAGAGTTGGTAGTAAAGAAGTAATGAATTAAAACGTTATGACCGATGCCGTAGTGGCAGTGCGCGCTATTTTAGGAAGAAGCTAGTTTTTCACGCGTCTAAATGTCTGTGATGTCTTACCTCCCGGACTATGTGTTGTACAATGATTTAATTATACAGGGGTATTCAGTGGTATAGGTGGATAATGTCTGCAAACTGTGTCGCGAATATAGTTAGCGGTAAAAAAGTAATAAATTAAACCGCCATTACTAATTCTGAAGTTTCACTGCAAGGACTGCGAAAATATAGTAAGCGATAAACGTTTCTCCTTTCATCGTACTGTTGGAGGGTGTCAGCGATAGAAATTCTGTGTAAAGTTTGTTAGAAGTCGCAAAGTGTTCTCATTCTCAAATACTGGATGAATTTGCACGCTGTTAAGTTACGTTGCCTTAGGATGAACACACAGTTTTTAATTATAATACTTGCCTTATTGTGTTAAAGTTTTGACGTAAGATTATACCTCGTAATTAGATATCGGCAGCTTTTTAAATTTTTAAATTCGATCAATAATTACACGAATTATAGAAAATCAAATGTTTGTTCTCCCTAGAAGCCGGTAGATAGACAACCTACAATTGGAACAGTCTTCCAGATTCCGCGATTGTCGTTTAGTAATACAGATTTGTCTTACGGCAAGCAGAAATGTTACGCTTTCCGTTAGCCCTCGCAAGTAGATGTTACGAGTCCCTTACACACGCACTAATTTATCGGTCGACCGACCGACCAATATCATGGCAGCCTGTTAGCAAACACCCCGATCGACCGTACTCATAGATTACAGCGGCGCCCTGTTGTAGTAACTGGTTTGTCTTTGGTTCATTTAGTTCATGTTGTACGAGAGCCCGCTTGGTTTTACACAGAAGCAAAAACGGGCGTTTGGCTTGGCTGTTTTAGAGTTAGGAAGGCCACAAAAAGAGAGACAGAAAGCCGTGGGCAAAGAGGGTCTAATGGAAGGAAAGAAATTGACCCACGTTCCTTTATTTAAGCAGCTGGAAGCCGATGATTTCTGTAATTATCTAAGAATGGATGTATGATGCATATCGGAACTGATGAACATCATCAAACCATTCCTAACGGAAAACTATACACTCATGAGAGAATCTGTAAGCTGCGAGGAGAGGCTATTAGCTATATTACGATTTCTAGCTACTGGCAGAAAGTTAAGCAGACCTCAGATTCAGTGCTGTTATATCCCCTCAGTTATTGACTCAAATGATTCCTGAATTCTGCAACGTGCTTTATAGTTGACTGCGGAAATACATCAGTAAATAAAATAAAAGACGTTTTTAATTATGCTGTCGCAATTTGACTGTGATAATTTATATTCTATTGTTATAAGATTCCGATATCGGCCTTAGGCCATTTTCAAGTGCAGAAATTTATTTTTATATCAAAAGACATCAGACTGGTATGAAATACAAATTCACGTAAACGTTATTAATTTATTTATGTATGTAGCATAAAAACTGACCTGTAAGTTTAAGAAATTCATTACAAATTCGAAGAAGAAAGACTACACATGGTGATGGCACACATCACCTAATAAGTACCACAACAAATACATAAGAAATGAAGCATTTAGCAACTTTGCTGCTCCTTATCTATATAAACGATTTAGGAGACAATCTGAGCAGCCGTCTTAGGTTGTTTGCAGATGGTTCTCTCGTTTATCGTCTAATAAACTCATCCTGAGATTAAAAAATTGCAAAACGATTTAGAAAAGATATCTGAATGCTGTGAAAATTGGCAGTTGCCTATAAGTAATGAAAAGTGTGAGGTCCAGGTCATCCACGTGAGTGCAAAAAGGAATCCATTAAACTTCTGTTACACAATGAATCAGTCTAATCTATAGGCCGTAAATTCAACTAAATACCTAGAAAGTACAATTACGAACAGTTTAAATAAGAAAAAACGCCATAGAAAATGTTCTGGGGAAGGCAAACCAAAGAATGCGTTTTATTGGAAGAATGCGTTGTTACGTGGATAAAAGACAACATATTAGAAAATATTTGTCCTTCTAGCACATGAGCGCTAAAAGGAATCCGTCAAACTTCGGTTATGCGATAAATCAGTCATATCTAAAGACGGTAAATTCAACTAAATACCTAGTAATTACAATTACGGCTAAGTTAAACTAGAAAGAACACACGCAAAGTGTTGTGGGGAAGGCAAACCAAAGACTGTTTTATTGGCAGAACACTTAGAATATGTAACAGATCTGTTAAAGAGACTGCCTACACTACACTTGTGCGTCCTCTTTCGGAGTGCTGCTGGTCTGTGTGGGATCCTTACCAGACAGGGTTAACGGAGTACATCGAGAAAGTTCAAAGAAGAGCAGCACATTTTGTGTTATCGCTAAATTTTGGAGAGAGTTTCAGTGACGTGACAAAGGCGTTTTTCGTTGGGGCGGAATCTTCTCATGAACTTTCAATCACCAACTTTCTCCTCCGAATGAGAAAATATTTTGTTAACGCTGACCTATACATGGAGAAAAGATCATCATAATAAAAGAAGGGATTAGAGCTCGCGCGGGAAGATATAGGCACCTGTTTTTTTCTCGCGCTGTTCGAGATTGGAGTAATAGAGAATTATTGTGAAGGTGGTTCGATGAACCGTCTGCCAGGCACTTAAGTCTGATTTGCAGAGTATGCATGTAGATGTAGATGAACTAAAATATATAAAAACATAAAGTACCTTGGGCACCGTAGATTTAATTTCCGATAAGTATCGGAAATAAAACCTAAAAGTATAAATATAGAAGGTCGACGGTCTTTTCTCTGTGTGTCACACCAAACCATTATGGATTCGTTATACAGGATGATTCACAAAGATATGCAAATATTTTAATATGTTATTCTACAAGTGAAACTAAAGAAAAAAGTTCATATAAACGAAGGTCCACAAATTTTTAGTTACTTTAGTCACGGAGTTCCGGTTAATAAAAGATTTTACCTGAAATTTAGCAACTTTGCTAATACGAAGCCATCGCAAAACTGTACGAGGTTAAAGTAAAGCACAATTTCCATTTATTTTGTTGTTATTGGTCTGGTGAATCTAATAAAAACATGCCCCAGACTTGTATCAGCATTAGTTTTCCAAAACATCCAGAGAAGCAAAGATTATTATACAAGTAAATTTGTTTACTTTCCATTAAGAATGTAGAAACGTTTGTCATTGTTGGCAACCGTTAGTGAGTTGTTTCAGTGGTTTCCTAACCTCGAAATGAGTTAGTTTTCTGTATTCTTCAGTGAAAGAACATAATAAC
Organism: Schistocerca americana; assembly: GCF_021461395.2. Classification (NCBI taxonomy): domain Eukaryota; kingdom Metazoa; phylum Arthropoda; class Insecta; order Orthoptera; family Acrididae; genus Schistocerca; species Schistocerca americana. The sequence goes on from NC_060123.1 coordinate 33,725,618, forward strand.
AACAGTGTATTTGAGTGAAACCACATAGTAACTGCTGTAGTTTGTAGATTATTTATGAAATAGGGATGGTACTATACATCTAGGGTCACCCATATCGCCCGATTTAACACCAATGGATTTTTGTGTGTGGGGATGGACTAAAGACGTAGTTTATGAGGACAAAATCAATACACGAGAGGCATTACTTGCTCGCACTATGAATGCAATAAACGAAATTAAGAACAATCCTGTGAAACTGAAACAGGCAACGAAATCTGTTCACACAAGTGCAGCTTAAATGCATTGAACTCGGTGGAGACATTTTTGAACATTTGTTTTGAATGTATTGTGAAATTTTATGTACACTGCACAACTTCCTTAACACTGAACTTTGTTTTTTCCGGTTTAAGATGAATTCACGTGTGCTGTCGTATTAATAAAAGCAGATTATCTGACACATTCATACAGTTTCAGTTAACGTTACTATCATCATCTCTCCAAAATTAAATTCTCTACAACTTCCGTTGATATCTTTGTGCGATTGTCTGGAATTTGAAAAACAAATTGGGCTAAGTAGTTCATAAATTAAAAATTTTGTTAAATTACTTCTTCGCTTCTCTGGATGTTCTGGAAAACAACTGCAGATACACATATGGGACATGTTTTATTAGATTCACAAGATCAATAATAACAAATTAAACGGAAATCGTGCTTTACTTGAACCTCGTACAGTTTTGCGATAGGTTCATATTAGCGAAGTTGCTAAATTTCAGGCAAAATCGTTTATTAACCGGAACTCCGTAACTAAAGTAACTGAACATTTGTGGACCTACGTTTATATGAACTTTTTTCTTTAGTTTCACTTGTAGAATAACATATTAAAATATTTGCATATCTTTGTGAATCATCCTGTATAACGAATCCATAATGGTTTGGTGTGACACACAGAGAAAAGACCGTCGACCTTCTATATTTATGCTTTTAGGTTTTATTTCCGATACTTATCGGAAATTAAATCTGGGTAACTAAACATTCGCGGACCTGTGTTTATCTGAACTTTTTTCTTTAGTTTTACTTGTAGAGTAACTTATTAAAATGTTTGCATATCTTCGTGAATCACGCTGTATATACCGTTCTCCACAATAAAGAAACAATATCCTGCGTGCAGCTACAGAAGACGAACTTCTGTCGGGCGGTTGGCATACCAGCGCTACAAACGGCACAATTTGTTGATTGGAAGTTTGGTGGGAGGAGGTTGGCTGTCTCGTGGTCCTACGCGCCTGACATCCCAAAGTTCGTCGATCGGTCGGTCAGTCAAAACGCTTGCACACGTCCATTTTGTCAGTCGGTCGGTTGGTGCGTGTGTCGGGCCTTTAATTACTGTTTCCACGTGCACGCTGCTTTGATTTGGGGAGTGCGCGGGAGGAGGCTGCGGTGGCGACTTGCTGCTGGGCTCCGCCCCGGGCACGGAGGCGGCCAATGGGCGTCGGGTCGTCCTACTGCGCGCCGCGGCGGCGGCGGCGGCGGCGGCTGTCAGTGAGTCTCGAGGAGGCGGACCGCGAGTAGACGTCAAAGCAGCCTGCCTGCAGGGGGCGCGCGAGACGCCAGAGCTGCGGCAGACAGAGCGCGCGCCAGCCGGTGCACTGCGCCAGAGGATACGACGGCGTCACGCACTCGCAGGTGAAACTCGTTTTCCGTATTGCAATATACGTGGTCTTGCGGTAGCGTTCTCGCTTTCCGGGCATGGGGCCCCGGGTTCAATTCCCGGCGGGCTCAGGGATTTTCTCTGCCTCGTGATGACTGACTGTTGTGTGTTCATCATCATTTCATCTTAATTAATTTGCAAGTCGTCGAAGTGGCGTCAACTAAAAAGGACTTGCAATACGGCGGCCGAACTTCCCCGCACGGGGCCTCCCGGCCAACAATGCCATATGATCATTTCATTTCACATACTTAAAAGAGAATGGCCACATCTCGAAACATGTGTCGCTTCCTTTACCACTGTAAGTTAACGCTGAAAAAAGTCCGCACGCAACATTTTAGCTGCTGACGAGACCTGGATGTCTGTACAAAAACTTAATGAAGTAAGACATTTGTCACAAGGTTTCCGCGCTTGTACAACACTGATCTCTCTCGTTAAGTTATGCCAACACTATCTAAGCACAAGGTGGCGCTAGCTACGCGTCGCTCTCTTGTCACAGCAATAAGAGTTGCTTCGTCCATTGAAAGCGACCTTAAGAAAAACATTCGTTGACGAGGCCGGCCAGAGTGGCCGAGCGGTTCTAGGCGCTACAGTCTGGAGCCGCGCGACCGCTATGGCCGCAGGTTCGAATCCTGCCTCGGGCATGGATGCGTGTGATGTGCTTAGGTTAGTTAGGTTTAAGTTCCACTTACATGTCAAGTCCCATAGTGCTCAGAGCCATTCGTTGACTAGTACAACTAATACATTATCTACAATACTTTCCAAATTGCTGGGTAATATACACAAATAAATATTCGGTATAGAATTCGTCAAAATTGATTTTATTTCTTGTAATTACCGCAATAATGCTAAATATTGATGCAATGTTCCAAACATATATTTTTGTCCACCAGGAACATAAAAGTTGAGACATATGAGAGACCTGGGAGTTACAGTCGTTATTACGCGTCCTTAGACAAAACTTTGTTCGGATTGAATGAGGCCTAATACCACCATATTTCGAGGACTGCCACACATTTTTAATCATATTTTGAAATAATGAAGAGGAGTGTTGATAATGTACTACTGATTCAACTTGTGAATATTGTCACTGTGGTAGCGTGGAAACTGTAGCGGTCTGCACACAATTTTCTATTAGATTTCTGTAAAATGCCTTCCACTGACGGGAAAATTCTCTGGCCGAGCCGGCCGGGGTGGCCGTGCGGTTCTAGGCGCTACAGTCTGGAACCGCGCGACCGCTACGGTCGCAGGTTCGAAAATGGCTCTGAGCACTATGGGACTTAACATCTATGGTCATAAGTCCCCTAGAACTTAGAACTACTTAAACCTAACTAACCTAAGGACAGCACACAACACCCAGCCATCACGAGGCAGAGAAAATCCCTGACCCCGCCGGGAATCGAACCCGGGAACCCGGGCGTGGGAAGCGAGAACGCTACCGCACGACCACGAGATGCGGGCCGCAGGTTCGAATCCTGCCTCGGGCATGGATGTGTGTGATGTCCTTAGTTTAGTTAGGTTTAAGTAGTTCTAAGTTCTAGGGGACTGATGACCTCAGAAGTTAAGTGCCATAGTGCTCAGAGCCATTTGAACCATTTTTTTTTCTCTGTCCGGCGATTGAATTACGTTCATAGTGCCGGGTGGTATCTGAAGTATCTCTGCTTCTTCGTCAGGATGAGCTTCAAATACAGCTTTTAATGACTCAGAACTTTTATGACCTGACCACGAATCTAGAAGAAGAGATTTGCTCCCGCAGAACGGAAGAAAAGCATGACTTCGATGCGTTTACCAAAAAACTGACTGCGTAGAACATTGTTCTTTTGACACGTAGTCCTAAACGTCGCGTTGATTCTTGAAGGCATACGTATCGTTTAGGCAGTAATAAGCCATCCAGACTAATTACAGGCATTATAGTGTATGAATGTAGTCGTGGACAGCGCAGTCGCATCTGTACGTTTTTCCTCTTGGAATGACAGTGTTCTCTCAGCAAGCGTTTCTTTTTGAAAACAGGACTGAGCAGCATTGTAAAAATATAGGATTCGTCGAGACTAGTGATCTTATGCTTCTCTTTCGTAATAAAAGCTTCTATCATTTCAGTCTGCATCACTTCATTTTTCGAACTTGTTTCTCGATACAAATTTTATTGTTTTTCTTGCTACAATTTTAAGTGATCTTTTGAAGCGACTTAGTCAACTTTGAGAGGTTGTAAATTCTTTAGAGCCCAATCACGTAAAGTTGTATCGTTCATACTAAATGGTTTTTGTCTGGCTTCAGTAAATAACTCAAAAAGTTGCGCATTTAACTTCGTCGCAATTGCCAGTCGACTCATGTCGTCGACCGACTTCCGTCTGTACAATTCACGTTCAGAACGGACAAAGCGATATTTATTTTGAACACTACTGATACACAGGCATTTCTTACCGCTTTCGTTCAACCAATACATCACCACTTTTTATTTGTCTGACAGGATAATTTTAGTTCCTGGTGTTGCTTTCGGAGATAACTGATGATTATACGTGAAACTGTCACTCGAAGAGTCTTCATGCATACAACTTTCTTCAGTTTCTTCGCGTCTGTGGACGCACAGTTTCTAGCGCTATTTACTTCTTTATTTAGTTACTTCAACTACCATTTAGCACATCACACGTGTTTTCTGTTGATGGCTTGATTTGGCGTCTTTTGTAAATCTCCGTAGCAAGCAGCAACACATTTACATAGTTAGCCATCAACTGTGATTGGAGATTGAATGTTCGACATAAAGTGGCTTGCAGAGTATATATGTAGATGTATAGAACTTGTTTCACAACTCCAGCTAGCTTCACGACGATATGTTTCGAAATATGTACCAGGCTTTATAGGAAACTGCATCCCACAGATGAACCAAATCGTTGCAGCTATAATCCTCTTTTAGTGAACGCTGTAGTAAAACGGTCGCATTCCCGGCCATGCGCTCAATGCTCAGCATACCAACAGATCGCGACTCGTGACTTTCGCTGGTGGCTAGCCTTCACTGCAAGCGCCAAGCAAGGAAAACAGCCTTTTTCGTGATTTTATTTAGGTGACTTCCGGTAATGTCAGCAGCTACAATTTCACGTGAGGACCTGCTTCACAATTAACACTGGTGAGAAAATCAATATATGTTTCGGCATGACAAGTCTAACCATATCCTTGTTAGTGTCATCCCACCTCCTACTTGGCATTTACCCCGTGCTGAAGTGTAACAGGTAGCAGCACAGTGAATGCGCCTTCCTTCTGTGTTCATCGTCTGTATTACTAAAAATCTAACACGATGCACGGTCCCCGCTGCAAGTTGTGTATCTAATGGCTTCCAGGGACAGCGAAAATTTGATTTTCAACGGTTCAAATAATTACTGACCGAATTTAAAAATTTAAAATGCTGCCATAATCTACCTATTAAGAGGTTTAATATTATGTTAAAGGTTTAACATAGTAAGTCAAGTATTAGGTTAGAAACCGTGTAATCTTGAGGCAGCGTAAATCGTGGAGTGCAAATTACCCAGACTATATTCATCTAGTGTTTAAGAATGACAACATTTAACGGCTTCCAACAAACTTTATACAGTTTCAAAACATTGCCAAACTTTTTCACGCTGGCAGCGTTCACAAAATGGTGAAAGGAAAAATGTTTAGACGGGTATCAACATGTACCACTGAATGTACCTGCAAAATTGTGTCATTGTACGACACATAGTACAGGAGATATTACGTGATGAACATTCAGCTGCGTGAAAAACTAGCTTTTGCTTTAAACGGTGCTCAAACTAGCCACACTATACTGATCCAGTGTTTGATAATGAGAGCTTCTAGCGACTTCCAACAAACTTTTAAGCATAATTTAAAATCTTTTCTACACTTTTTCTCGCCTACACACTCAACGTCAAATATTTAATAGATTAACTCATTTGTAAATTAATCAGACGTTTGGTGCTGTTTTAAACATGGGAGATTGATACTTTAAAGAACCGAGCGGGTGTAAGGAGGGGGGGGGGGGGGTGTAGTCACAAAATAGAATGCAGCCGGGTGGGCATATGACGACAGTCAGGAACAACGGGAAATAAAATACTGGCGAATAAGTTCATCCACAAAACTAAATTTTATTGCCGACGACACGTGTTCAACGTTAATTTTCGTGGTTTGTAGGTATTTTTTGCGTGTAGGATCTGTGATCGGGGCCCATTTCCTATCCGTTTGCAGATCCCGACATGGTGACGCTCTTGTTGCAGGAGACAAAATTTCGGAGGTTGTTATGGGATATTTTCTTGGTATTTTGTTGTAAGGGACACGTCGTATCCGATGGCCCTGTGCAGAGTCACTGCATTTCGTTTGGTATCTTTGTCCCTATTTATCATTGTGTCTCTGTTCCACTGAAAATATCTGCCAATAGTGCAAATGTCGACTGTACGCGCTGTGTATCTTGTATTGTTGACAGCAGTAATGCCAAATGTTACTTTTCGTCATCAAGCTCGCATTCAGCGCTGCTCGATTGTCTCGGGTTTGTTTTTCCAGCAGTGTTGATTGTACGTTACAGTAAAATACAGCTGTATAGGTAGGTTTACTAATGAAGGGTTGGTCGATATGCAGCTTGTGTGTGGGATTCACTAGAAGCGGTGGATCAGTGGGACGGCGACGTTGCTTTGAGGTGTTTCACACTGCTTCTGCAAATGTGTATAAGCTACGTCTGTTTTGACGCACTTTTCACAGAAACAAAGCTAACTGGGTAATAAACAATAAATCGGAACTACATTAATACTCATTAATGAACTACCGGAGACCGAGGGTCTCCTACATAAATACACTCCTGGAAATTGAAATAAGAACACCGTGAATTCATTGTCCCAGGAAGGGGAAACTTTATTGACACATTCCTGCACAATGTCGGCACTAGTACAGTGTATATCCACCTTTCGCAGCAATGCAGGCTGCTATTCTCCCATGGAGACGATCGTAGAGATGCTGGATGTAGTCCTGTGGAACGGCTTGCCATGCCATTTCCACCTGGCGCCTCAGTTGGACCAGCGTTCGTGCTGGACGTGCAGACCGCGTGAGACGACGCTTCATCCAGTCCCAAACATGCTCAATGGGGGACAGATCCGGAGATCTTGCTGGCCAGGGTAGTTGACTTACACCTTCTAGAGCACGTTGGGTGGCAAGGGATACATGCGGACGTGCATTGTCCTGTTGGAACAGCAAGTTCCCTTGCCGGTCTAGGAATGGTAGAACGATGGGTTCGATGACGGTTTGGATGTACCGTGCACTATTCAGTGTCCCCTCGACGATCACCAGTGGTGTACGGCCAGCGTAGGAGATCGTTCCCCACACCATGATGCCGGGTGTTGGCCCTGTGTGCCTCGGTCGCATGCAGTCCTGATTGTGGCGCTCACCTGCACGGCGCCAAACACGCATACGACCATCATTGGCACCAAGGCAGAAGCGACTCTCATCGCTGAAGACGACACGTCTCCATTCGTCCCTCCATTCACGCCTGTCGCGACACCACTGGAGGCGGGCTGCACGATGTTGGGGCGTGAGCGGAAGACGGCCTAACGGTGTGCGGGACCGTAGCCCAGCTTCATGGAGACGGTTGCGAATGGTCCTCGCCGATACCCCAGGAGCAACAGTGTCCCTAATTTGCTGGGAAGTGGCGGTGCGGTCCCCTATGGCACTGCGTAGGATCCTACGGTCTTGGCGTGCATCCGTGCGCCGCTGCGGTCCGGTCCCAGGTCGACGGGCACGTGCACCTTCCGCCGACCACTGGCGATAACATCGATGTACTGTGGAGACCTCAGGCCCCACGTGTTGAGCAATTCGGCGGTACGTCCACCCGGCCTCCCGCATGCCCACTATACGCCCTCGCTCAAAGTCCGTCAACTGCACATACGGTTCACGTCCACGTTGTCGCGGCATGCTACCAGTGTTAAAGACTGCGATGAAGCTCCGTATGCCACGGCAAACTGGCTGACACTGACGGCGGCGGTGCACAAATGCTGCGCAGCTAGCGCCATTCGACGGCCAACACCGCGGTTCCTGGTGTGTCCGCTGTGCCGTGCGTGTGATCATTGCTTGTACAGCCCTCTCGCAGTGTCCGGAGCAAGTATGGTGGGTCTGACACACCGGTGTCAATGTGTTCTTTTTTCCATTTCCAGGAGTGTATGTTCAGAAAATATTCCTGAACAGCCTCAGAAATTTGGTCGCCTGGTTTTGGGGTTCATCCTGTATATTTGAACACAAAAATTGAGGATAGCTTTAGAAGAGACAGCAACCAGTAGCAGTTATCTCTTGAAACGTGTTTTTGTGCAGTAACTAGCACTCAGACATTAGTATAATGTTCTGGTGACATTCTTAGTTGATTACAGCAAAAACGACACGATCTTCACGAAAGCTATAGTGTTCTCGTAGAAGTGAGAATAGGGATATTTTATTCCTTAAAATTTCCGTTACTCCTGGCGTACAATTAACAGGAGACCTATTAACACATTGTGTGGGAAACAGCGTCCGAAAATCAACTCTGGATTTTAAAGCCGAACGAAGCGAAAATGAGAGTAAGGAGAGAACTGAGGGAAGCGTTCAATGATTTCGAAAGGAAGACGTTGTCAGCCGACCTTAGTAAAAACCCTAAGAGATTTTGGTTGTATGTAAAATCAGTAAGTGGGTCAAAATCTACTCATTCTCTCAGCGATCACATCGGCACCGTAGCGAAAGATAAGAGATAAGGCCGAAATACTGAATTCGGCCTTCCGAAGTTGTTTCACCGCGAAAGATCGTGACTCTGTCCTTCCTTTCAATCGTCGTGCGAACGTCGAAATAGCAGATATTGAGATAACCGATCGCGGAATTGAAAAGAACTACAATCGCTTAGTAGTGGAAAGGTTTCAGGACCAGATGAAATACCTATAACATTCTATAAAGATTACGCGAGAGAGCTTTCTCCTCTTCTAGCAGTAATTTATCGTAGATCGCTTGATAAACGAAAGGTGCCAAACGGCTGGAAAAAAGCGCAGGTCCTTTCCGTTTTTAAGAAAGGCCGAAAGACAGAACCACACAATTATAGACCGATATTGTTGACGTCAATCTGTTGTAGAATTATGGAACATGTTTCATGGTCAAGAATTAAGACGTTCTTGGAAAATGAACAGCTCCTGTATAAAAATCAACATGGATTCCGCAAACAGAGCTCCTGCGAAACTCAACTCGCTCTGTTCCTCCATGAGATCCACAGTGCAGTGGACAGCGGCGCTCAGCTTGATGCCGTGCTCCTTGATTTCAGTGAGGCATTTGAAACCGTCCCACATTGTCATTTAATAAAAAAAATACGCTCTTACGGAGTATCGGAGCAGACCTGCGATTGGATTCAAGACTTCCTTGCAGATAGAACCCGACACGTCGCTCTTAGCAGAACTAAATCGACAAATGTAAAGGTAATATCCGGAGTACCGCAGGACCGTTGCTGTTCACTATGATATAGTAGAAAGCGTCGGATGCTCTTTAAGGCTATTCGCAGATGATGCAGTTGTTTATATCAAAGTAGCAACGCCAGAAGATAGTAAGAATTTGCAGAACGACCTGCCGAGAATTGATGAATGGTGCAGACTCTGGCAGTTGACCCTGAGCGTAAACAAATGTAACATATTGCGCATACATAGCAAAAGAAATCCACCACTGTACAGCTACACTATTGATGAAAAGCAGCTGGAGACAGCGCCTGCCGTAAAATACGAGGGCTATCCACACAGTACATTACGTTTTGGAATTAAAAATAAATAAAGTATTGGAAATTTTTTAATTATGTACAGATGAAAGCCACACTTAAATACCACTTTTCTACATAGTTGCAATTAAATTAAGGCACTTATCGTAGCGATGGACGAGCTTGGAAATTCCTTCGTCGTAAAATTCGGCCGCCTGCGCCTTCAACCACGTGGTTACCTCTTCTTGAAGCTGCGCGTCGTCATCAAAACGCTGCATAGCCAACCACTTCTTCATTGCTGGGAATAAGTGGAAGTCGCTCGGTGCCAGGTCGGGACTGTACGGCGGATGAGGAAACAACTCCCACTTAAAAGATTCGAGAACTTCACGAGTGGCATTTGCCGTGAGGGCCCGGGCGTTGTCGTGAATCAGCAAGATCTTTGAGCCCAACTTTCCGCTGCGCTTGTTTTGTATTGCTCTTCTGAGGTTGTGCAGAGTTTGGAAATACCTTTGAGAGTTTATTGTAGTGCCTCTTTCCAGGAAATCCACAAAAATCACACCTTTTCTGTCCCAAAAGAGGTAACCACGTGGTTGAAGGCGCAGGCGGCCGAATTGTACGACGAAGGAATTTCCAAGCTCGTCCATCGCTACGATAAGTGCCTTAATTCGAATGGCAACTATGTAGAAAAATAGTATTTAAGTGTGGCTTTCATTTGTATATAATTAAAAAAATTTCTAATACTTTATTTATTTTAAATTCCAAAACGTAATGTACTTTGTGGATAGCCCTCGTATCTTGGCGTAACTATCCAGAGCGACCGTAAGTGCAATGACCATATAAAAAGATAGCGGGAAAAGCAGACACAAGACTCAGATTCATCAGAAGAATCTTAAGGAAATGTAACTCATCCACGAAAGAAGTAGCTTATAAGGCGCTTGTTCGCCCGATTCTTGTGTGGTGTTCATCTATCTGGGATCCCTATCAGGTAGGACTGATAGAGGAGATAGAGAAGATCCAACGAAGAGCGGCGTGTTTCGTCACGGGATCGTTTAGCTGGCGAGAGGGCATTACGGAGCTAAACAAACTCCACTGACAGACGTTACAAGAGAGATGTTGTGCATCAAGGAGAGATTTACTATGGAAATTTTGCGACAGCACTTTTCAGGAGGAGACAGACAACATATTACTTCCCCCCACATACATCTCGCATATTGACCACGAGGGGAAAATTCGAGAAATTAGAGCCAATACAGAGGCTTACCGACAATCATTCTTCCCACGCACTATTCGCGAGTGGAACGTGGTTGGAGGGATGAGATAGTGGTACCGAAAGTACGCTCCTCCATACTTGCGGAGTGTGATGTAGATGTAAAGTCACCAGAGATTTCCCACGTCCTCATTCTATATCATTACAATTTTTGTAGCTATCAGCAAATTTTTCAAGAAGTCAACTATAAATCTGACGATTTGACGAAGAGTCTACTAAAGCCTGAAAGAAAGCTGATGGACAAGGAAGAATTCTCAGTTGGTTGCTTCTTTTAGGATTGTCCTCAATTTATATGATGGTCACAGCATTCAGTGGAACCCGGAGAAGATTTCGTCAGCAGTATATGCTGGAGAAGTCTACATTCGCTACCGAGCGAGGTGACGCAGTGGTTAGACACTGGACTCGCTTTCGGGAGGACGACGGTTCAATCCCGCGTCCGGCCATCCTGATTTAGGTTTTCCGTGATTTCCCTAAATCGCTCCAGCCAAATGCCGGCATGGTTCCTTTCAAAGGGCACGGCCGACTTCCTTCCCCGTCCTTCCCTAATCCGATGAGACCGATGACCTCGCTGTCTGCTCTCCTTCCCCAAACCAACCAATCTACATTCACTTACCGATCTCAGCTATTACACGTTAAAGGTGACTATCATTGATCTGTACCAACTGATAATCCTTGAAGACGGAATACTTGTTTCGAGATGCCTATTCATCGTAATAAAATCAAATTTTATTGCCAGTACGTGGTCTTATATTCATAGTATAGTAGGTCTACATCCAGTGCCGCAGTCTTCTTAGTTTCTAGGATTGCTGGAAAAAGAAAGAAGATTAGGATTTAGTGTCCCGTTGACGACGTAATTAGTGACGATTTAGTACTGCTGATACACTTTTGTAGTACGAGTATACACTTTATTATTATCATTTCTACATGACAGTGACATCTAGTTGCACAGTGATACTTTTCCTGAAATGTTTGAAAAATCTCAACTATTTATTCTTTCATGTATTGACTAAAACTATATTCTACCCCATGAGGTCATTTTTCCAAACATTTGTGCCTTTTTATTATTAACCCTCGCAATACCGAGGGGAGCGGCTGCCTCATGCCTTCTTGTGAAAATATTGTAATCTAGCCATGTAATTCATATTTTAAAATTTTGAAAAAATATTTGTTTTTAATGATTCATAAATGTCTTAGATTTTTCGATTGAACTTAACCTAAAAATGTAAGTCTTAGTAGCGAATGTGACATCTTCAAAACAAAAAATAAAAATATGGCATTTCAGTCTTTGATCGCTATCTTTTTATTTTCAATGACCGGTTTCAGGCTAGCTGCCCATTGAAAGTAAAAAGATAGCGATCAAAGACTGAAATGCCATATTTTTATTTAAAGAACGATCGCGGAAATCCCATTAAGATAATCATGTCTAGTTTTGATAATCTTCAAAACAAATGTCATATTCGTATTTTCATTCAGGACCATTATTACGCATTAACGTATCTTTAAAAAGTATTTTGTGTGTAAATGTATACGACAGTTAACTAATTTTGTTATTTTTTTGTGTGTGTCATAAATTAGCCCTCCCCCCCGCCCTTAGTAGCATATATTATGGAAAATGAACTGGTATTGCTAAGATTGTGCTAAGATATTTTCAGGTTCTGGACCGTACTTACACATCAGTACTTATTTAAAATGTGTGTTGTTACTAAAAGCTAACAATTAACGAAATTTGTTATTTAACTTTTTTGTGGTGTCCGTGAGGTAGTCGCATGCCTCCCAGCTCCCCCCCCCCCCCCCCCCCCCCCCCCCCCCCGGTAATAAAATAAACACGTTATGGAAAATTGGAAAATGCGTTGTTATTGCTAGAGTTAAAATATATTCAGACGCGTTTAGCCATTAAGAAAAGGAGCAGTATTTTCTGGATGCGGCACCTGTATTGTTTTCTTTAGATGAGTCACTTGTCTATATAGAGTATGTGTCATTATTAATTACTCTTTCGTGGCTACAGCTTTTTGGTGCCATTAAAGGCAGCATCTTTAATTCCTGTTGTGTTGTTTTTCGGGGAAGTATGTTTCACACCTGGAGTTCGCTTTGCGTGTGTATTTAAATGTTCTTAAATACAGATTATTACCCTTTCTCTGAAGTTACGATATTTCTGCGAGATCTTTTCTCGGTTTTTATTCCAGTTTGTTTCATAAAGAATTTAAGATTAATTCTCGGTACTTAGAATTGTTTCTGGTCCTTGTGGTTCTCATTTCCATTCAGTTTATTTGAATAACCTTCCTCCTATATTACACTTTCTCTTGATGTAAAAGTAGTGTTACCGTTACCAGCCTTTAAGACGCTCTGTTGCTTATGTTGTTAACCGTTATTTCGAATGCTATGTTGGTACGAAGACACATATTTTAATGACTTACGTCAGTTACTAATTATTAAGCTTACATGCTGATTCAGATGCCCATGTCGTTTCTTTTGCACAACAAGCGTATAACTTTCGGGGAAAAAATGACGTCTGTGATGGCGGAGGGGAAGGGGTGACACATTCGTGGGAGGGGGGGGGGGGGGGGGGGGGGGGGACGGTTCAACACTAGTATTTCGCTTATCATGGGACAGCGCAACAAATTTGCTGTCCACACTCTTATTTTTATTTTCTTTTAGTGAAATCAGTATTACTCACCCGAAACTTCCGTATTTTTATTCGTATCACTTGCTCAGAAAATAATACAACAAACAGTGCCGTAAGTTTTACAAGAAATGTGTTGCCGTTCTTGTTGCGAACGTGAAATCAGAACGTAGTTTCTAGTAATACTGTTGAGAACTACTGAAAAATTATTTACTTAGGAACATATTTCTACACTATGACTTAGTACATTGCAAGAATTATTGACTAGCAGCGGCAGAACAAGTTGGCATGTATGCTTCTGGTTTCTATCCTGTGAAGGATTAAGGCTGAGAAAGAGTGGTGAGCGTTGCATCGTCACATCCTACCGTCTCTTGCGGTCGCAGGTTCGAATCCTGCCTCGGGCATGGATGTGTGTAATGTCCTTAGGTTAGTTAGGTTTAAGTAGTTTTAACTTCTAGGGGACTGATGACCTCAGAAGTTAAGTCCCATAGTGCTCAAAGCCATTTGTATCATTTGAACCTACCGTCTCTCGAAAACCAATTTATACAACAAATGTAAACACGGTCTGTCCATGCGTGCCACTATAACTCCGCAACCAACGTCCACAGCCCCATAGGTGTTATACGAGGGTTGGAACTTAAATAGTGGCAACTACTTATTCACAACCGATACAAAAGAGTTACATTTTTGCATCTGTTACTGTCCTTCGAAGTAGTCACCAGCGTTGTGTAAAACCCGTTGCCAGCGATGTGGAAGGCGTAGTATACCGTTAGCAGAGCCTGTTCTATTGATGGTGCGAATGGAGCGATCTACTGCCTGTCGAATCTCTGGAACAGTTCTGAAGCGAATGCCACGAAGTGGTTCCTTCATGCTCGGAATCAAATCAAAGTCCCAAGGACTTAAGGCCGGGTAGTATGGTGCATGATACAGTACTTGCCAGTCCCATCGACCGAACAGAGCAGCCACAGCTTGCGCTGTTTGCGCCCGCGGATCGTCGTGCAAAATGATGGGTGAATTGCGCAAAAGTGTCGCCGCTTGTTTCGCAAAGCTGGTCGCAGGTGATGCTCCAAAAACGAACAGTAATACTGTGCATTGACGGTTTGCCGTGGAGGAACGTAATGCGTTAGGATAACACCATCACAGTCGTACACGAGAATCACGATAGCTTTACACCGCTCCATTCGCACCATCAACAGAACAGGCTCTGCTAACGGTATACTACGCCTTCCACATCGCTGGCAATGGGTTCTACACATCGCTGGTGACTCATTTGAAGGACAGTAACAGGAGCAAACATGTAACTCTTTTGTATCGGTTGTGAATAAATAGTTGCCACTGTTTAAGTTACAACCCTCGTAGTATGGTACCACTCCACGCCCATACATGATGGAGGTTTTAGTTTAGAACTATGGGAGTTGGGTTGGAAGATGTGGATGTCAAAAGAGGGCATCGCAACAATGGACTTCTTGTGAAAGTCGGTGAAGCAACTGTAATCGAGCGTTGAAGACACCAATACTGGCCAGAATAGTCCATCTACAATGTTCAAGAATATTGGAGAATGTTGTAGAATGTTCCATAGGATAATAGCGTAATTGTTTTCGAGAGCTCATATCGACAAAGCACATTGCGACCGCGATGTTGGATTAAGAAAAAAATTTCGGGGGCAGGAGAATGTTGTAGAAAGTTCCAGAATGTTGTAGAATGTTCTAGAAGACTCTAAAACTCGCGTGATGTTCATGAATACTCTAGAATGTTAAAAGATCTTCAGAAATGTTCTCGCATTTCCCGTTATTTTTTTCTGGGAGGGGGGGGGGGGGGGGGGGGGAGATGCATTCCAGTTCAGAAGCGTATATACAGGCGATGTCAAGATCCATGCGTCTGTATACATTTCCAGATCGATTAGAGGGGTTCAAGGAAAAATGAAGGCGATGGAAATTGAAATAAACGTGAGTGAATTGGTTATGGTAGTGAACAATATAATAAGTAGAATTTTATTGTGTTAATTAATATTCACATTTAACAGGATACCGAAACGTAAAGAGCGGGACACCCTGTCGTGGTGAATTGATAACGAATGTAACGAAGGAGCAGCGAAGAAACGAAACAGATGGTGAGCAAGTAGCACGGTGGCAGAGAATGAATAGTGAAAGAAAACTTGACAGACAAATAACGACATGGGGTGTAATGTATGCATCAGCATAAGAGTAAAATGTTAAAGGTTTGGCAGAAGTTGCTTCATTTCCGAGATATGCAGTAGAGTAAGGATCGCAAGTCCAACAGAAACAACACAAAATTAATTCTTCTCAGAAAGCTACGACTCGAAAAGACCTCGCCCTGCGGGTCCGGGGGTTAGAATAGGTCCAAGGTATAAGGCGACTAAAAGGAGTCTCACACTTTTTTTCAGGTCCCATTTTATGGTTTGACCTGCCACTTTCCAGAATCTACAGAAGTGAGGGCCATATGGGGAATGACACCTTATGTGGTGCATGAGTTATCCATAGTGCCCTTAGATTGGATCTACTGAACCTCTTGTCATGGCTTTGCAGCTCCCCCTGCAATCCAACTATTTGGGCGAAGACACTTTCGGGGGTACGTCATCTTCTTCTGTTGTCTCCTGTCCTCTTTCGCCCCCATGACAGTATTGGATTTTCTGGTCCAATATACAGCATGGCAACCAATCCGTTATGGTGTGGCCTTCATGTACCGATTTCGTAGTAGCCCCCTGACAACACAGGGATCGCACTGCTGATGCCTGAGCTGTATGCCAAGGAGTAGATGCCTGTCTTCCTGGGGCATCAGGACTCTCGGCAATGGTCATCATGCCAGGTGGCCTTTGCTGCGTCTGTGTGGTGCCCATGGGGAGAGCCCCTAATTGGAGTGGGTGGCATCAGGGCGGATGATGCGCGATGAAGTGTACCTCGTCATCACTTGCTGGTGATCAAACGCCAGCAGTCTGTAAGCGTTCGAAGTCTCAGTACAATGCAAGGAAGTATGATCCTAAGTCGTTACCCTCCCTGGCCACACCATGGGAGGAACGTCAGGCTAAGGATGGCAGCGAACCTTCTTTGCCCCGGGACCTTGGATGTACAAGAGCTGATGGGGACTCCTTTGCCTCGACGCAACCTCAGCTTTTTATTTTTTTTGTACAGCCTTTGGAGGACATGTTTGGAGAGGTGGAGAGCTTGTCCGAAATGCGGTCAGGGTCAGTCTTGATGAAAACGGCATCCTCTGCCCAGTCACGGGCATTACTCGCCTGTGACAAGCTGGGGGAGGTTTCCGTTACCATCACGTCTCATAATAGCTTAAACATGGTACAGGGTATTATATTCCACAGGGACCTTCTTCTGCAGTCGGACAACGAGATGCGCGCCAACTGAAAGCGACGAGTTCATTTCGTCCAGCGCGTCCATCAGGGTCCAAGGGATAATCAGGTTAACACTGGTGCCTTCATCGTGGCGTTAGAGGGTCATACATTACCCAAAAAGGTCAAGGTGATGGTCTACCGCTGTGATGTCAAGCCATATATCCCTCCCTCAATGTAGTGCTTTAAGTGCTGGAAGTATGGCCATATGTCTTCCCACTGTACTTCCAGCATCTCGTGTCGAGATCGTGGACGTCCATCCCATCCCAATACTTCATGTGCCCCGCCTGCCATCTGTGTCAAGTGTGGAGAGCATCATCTCCCTTGCTCACCAGACTGCAGGATTTTACAGCAAGAAAGGAAAATCATGGAATAAAAGACCCTGGACTGACTGTCCTACACTGAAGCCAAGAGGAAATTTGAGTGCCTACATCCTGTGGCTATGACCTCTTATGCCGCTGCTACGAGAATAGTTGTAGCCCCATCAGTTCCGCGAGTTCCAGTCGGCTCTCAGAGCCGGAAATCTACAGCTGCCCCCTTGATGGTGGGGGGCACTTCCGTCCCTGTTGCTTCCGCACCACCTACCTCAGGAACACTGTCCGCCCAACCATTGGGGACACCAGTCCCCCCAACGATTCAGGACACCAGTCCCCACTTCTCAGCCAGAGAAGTGTAAGTCTCTTTCGACTCCTCTCGCTAGGAATGGGTCTCTTGGGTCACTCTCTTCCCAGGTTTCTGCTAGTGGGAAAGATGACACCCGACAGTGGCTGATGTGCTCAAAAGCAGCTGATTATGGGGCTTCACGATCCTCCTCAGTCCTGGAGACTGAATCAGTGAAGCCCTCCCAACCAGAGAAACTCAAGGATCAGCAAGAGAAATCCAGAAAGAAGATCGCCAAGACCAAGGGAATTTCGGTGGCACGATTTATCGTGCAAATGATCAGTGGAACATGATGAAATTAACTAAATAAGCTGAGGTGGAAGTAAATTTTTAACGACTGGATGAACGATTTATTTCAATAATCCACCAAAGAAAGGGAGGATCGAAGGAATGAGAATTGGGGTTGAAAGTATCGCCGACAATCAGGTCATCAGAAATGACCTAACACAAGCTCGGTTTGGGAAAGTAAATCAAATGTCTTTTTTCCGAAGTCATCGTCCCGGCATTTACGTTATGCTATTTTGGGATCTACGGGAACGCTAAATACGGATGGCCGGACGGAGACTCGAACCGCCGTCCTTAACGCGAGTACAGTTGGCAGAATGGCGGAGATGAGCTACATTGTTTGTACGTGCCTTGACCACATCGTGAATGAAGTCACCTGATGTATTGGTGTATTGTAGTGGGCTGTCTAACGTGTCTGTAGGGAACAATGTACCACTCGCAGCTACATAATATGACGTGCAGCCATAAAAAGATCTTCGCTAACACGAAATGGTCAATGACACTTCCAAATTCATTCAATATCTTCATTGATTTTACACGCACGGTATATTATTCTTTATGGATAGGTCAATGTTCACGGTGAAGGACGTTGTACCATTAAAAAATTAATTTAGCTTCAACTTCCTGGTTTCATTTAAGCTTTTTGGAAACTTGTCCTTTACTAAAGGTGTATGCTAAAATTGATAAACCATACTCATTTATTCCCGATTGGGATCTATCATTTCCCCCTATCAGCTTCTGTGAAAATTGGCTGAAAAGAACTGCGACTCTTTAGTGGACCTGAAATCGAACATAATTACGCTCGACTCATATAAGTGGAGAATGAAACCAATAAAGAGAGACTGAAGACGAGTGTGACGTCTTGTCAGTGTCAATCCGTGTGAAAACCGACAGTAGCTGATGTCGGTGAATGCAGGTCCACCTCAGACAATTTCTGAGCGATCGTGTTTACATACAAATCATTGCTTACTTCGGTACACAAAGCTGCGTGCCTTCAAGGTGCTGAGCATCACATAAAGTCGACAGTAGCTGACTGGTGGCAAATGGTGTGATCTTGACGAGTCGCGATCTTGCTCTTTTCATATGATGTAAGTCCCAATGAAACGTCTAACTGCCGGTTGTAGAGAGTGCATTTCAGGTTGGTGATGGTTCCGCAGTGTTTTGGGGTTGTTTTTCATACCTTGTCTTGAACCCAATCATTCAAGTTATCGTCCACACGAACCAGGATGTTTATTTCAGTATTCTCGTTCGCCAAGAATTGCCCTCTCTTCCACATCAATGAGTATGCTAAGGAAACTCAAGTTTCCAAGACGTCGACAGCTGTGTTCACAGAACACCACGCTTAGGTTCTTGATTTGAAGAACATGCATCCACCCTGTCGCACGCAGGCAGATCCTACAAGTCTCACGATCTTAATCCAATAGAAAATGTCTGACACTGATCACAAAGGCGGACGAAACCTCGCAATCTGCTAACTCTAGGTGGTGTGATACAGCGGCTTCAGTTCATATATCAAAAGAAACTAGTGAGCCTTTTCGGGAAGGTCCACGGTTCAAATCTGCGCTCGATCGCATGCATAGCTGGCAGAAGCTTTATTCGTCACACTCAGCATCAGAATTTTAGCACTCCTTCAGGAATTTTTTTTTTTTTTTAATTTTGCACACAAACTGATCCAACACTAGTTTTCGAGGTTACTGTCAGTTATGTTGTTGTTGTTGTGGTTGTTATTATGCGTCATTCCTGTCTACATACAAAATTATAGAAATAGTGTATTGATTGCAGCTTTGACAAAAAATAATGCCTCGATACATCAGTAGCAATCACTTTTTTCTTTGTCAACGAGTGAGGTGGCTCAGTGCTTAAGAAACAGGACTTATCCGATCCAAATAGAAGTTTCTAGTGGTTTACTAGAATCACTCGAAGTGAACGCCTGGATGATTCCTTGGAAAGTCCTCTGCCGATTTGCTGGCCCATTCTCAATCAATTAAACTCGTTCCATCTCTAATGACTCTGTCGCCTGCGGTACACAAGACCTAATTTTATTTCCTCCCTTTAAGCACTATCAATCGGATTCCAGTTTCATACCACTATGTGAACAATGTTGTACACGAAAAATAAGTCTAGAAGGTTATAATCAAAGATTTTACCGACGTCACCTCTACCATACTTGACCACTTACGAATAATTTTCGAATAGTGAGCATAACGTTTCTAATATCGATACTCCTATTTAGGTAATTATACAAAGAACACTGTTCGTCGTCCCACAAACAAAATGCTTTCTTAGAGGCGGATAACTTATTAATATACGGAAATGACTGCGAAAAACGCTCGCGTCTCTTTGCACTCCGAACTATTTTAAATTTATTCAGATTTAATGGCTTGGAATTCACTGGATATGGATCAAAAGTTTTCTTATGGTCTCATCTCACGCCTTAAAAGTTATTGCTATTGACGGCGTGCTTCCTTGTCAACAATACAGGGTACTTCAGAAACATTCATCCGATTTCACCAAAATATATCTTCTTTATGAATGAATAAAGTAATTTGGGGTAAATTTGAACTTAGGCGCAGGACTACTATGCTTGTATTTTTTTTTAAATCAAGTTAAAAATAGTAGCCTCTTATATGCGTGTACGTAGAACCTAGCGGTCTGTGTTACAATGACGTTTGGTAGGCTCAGTGTTTTCGTTTACCTTTCACTAATATGCAATGTCCCAAATGCTGCAGTAACAGATCCGTAAGCCTCTCACTGGCATTTCATCATTGAGGCTGCTCACTGTTAAAAAATGGTCTTACGTGCATGTGGCAGCGTTGTGGTGCTCTGTCCTGTTGAAAAATGAATTTTCTTGGCTTATCCTCGTAACTGCGTAATGAACGAGCGAGTGAATGAGCTGGCAACACCAGCGAGACCGCTGTGCCAATCACATGAACCAGCAACTTGCAGCTGGCGCCAAGATAAAAACTTCTAGTTCCGGTGCCTAAGTTACAATTGGCCACAAGTTTCTGTCTTCATTCACGCGGAAGATAGTGTTGTGAAATCGTATGAATCTTTTTGAACAACCCTGTCTAAGAAATTCGTGTTTCGTAAAATGGTGAATAAAACATTGGCGATAACTTAATGTAAGGAAAAAACACACACTCATAAGTGACTCAGCGAAACTGAAGTTAGCGGAAGAGCAGGGCCGTATTACGGTTTTGGGGCAGGGTTTCCTGATCTTCCACTCATGCCTGTTCGGATCACATTACGCGTAATACGTTTAAAGATGCGATACTTGTACATGGTTTTCTTATCCGAAATGATATCTGATACCTTTGCAACCTTAGTGACTTACGTAAGTTCAAGTTCAGGGAAGCGACGCGACCAAAAGGGATACATGTGAGTAAAATAAAGATTGTGTCTTAACGAAGTACGTAATAATACTTAAATGATTCATCCTCGTCATCCGTTATTCGTCATTGTTGGATAACGTATTTGCACGATTAAAAAATAAGAGAAAGGTTTTAGGGAAAGTGGATGTATACAAGGTAATACACTGAAGAGCCAAAGAAACTGGTACACCTGCCTAATGTCGGGTAGGCCCCCGCGAGCACGCAGAAGTGCCGCAGCACGACGTGGCATGCAGTCGAGTAATGTCTGCTGTAGTGCTGGAGGGAACTGACACCATGAATCCTGCAGGGCTGTCCATAAATCTATAAAAATACGCGGGGGTGGAGATCTCTTCTGATCAGCACGTTGCAAGGCATCCCAGATATGCTCAATAATGTTCATGTCTGGGGATTCTGGCAGCCAGCGGAAGTGTTTAAACTCAGAAGAGTGTTCCTGGAGCCACTATGAAGCGATTCTCGACGTGTGGGGCGTCGCATTGTCCTACTGAAATTTACTAAGTCCGTCGAAATGCGCAATGGACATGAATGGATGCAGTGATCAGACAGGATGCTTATGTACGTGTCACTTGTCAGAGTCGTATCTAGACTCCAGCTGAACACGCCCCACACCATTACAGAGGCTCCCCTGCTGACATGCAGGGTCCATGGATTCACGAGGTTGTCTCCATACCCGTACACGTCCATCCGCTCGATACAATTTGAAACGAGACTCGTCCGACCAGGCGACATGTTTCCAGTCTATTGTCGTCATTTTGCAGAGTTATGCCTTCAATACTTCGTTGGTTTACATATCAAACAAATGTGGTTCAAATGGCTCTGAGCACTATGGGACTTAACTTCTGTGGTCATCAGTCCCCTAGAACTTAGAACTACTTAAACCTAACTAACCTAAGGACATCACACACATCCATGCCCGAGGCAGGATTCGAACCTGCGACCGTAGCAGTCGCGCGGTTCCGAACTGAGCGCCTTAACCGAGAGACCACCGCGGCCGGCAAATGTGTCAGTTACTCATTTATACCACGAAACGCAAAAGGAACTGGTATTGGCATGCGTATTCAAATACAGAACCTGTAAACAGAATACGGCGCTGCGGTCGGCAACGCCTGTATAGTGTCTGACGCAGTCGTTAGATCGATTACTGTTGCTACAATGGCAGGAGTTTGAACGTGGTGTTATAGTCGGCGCACGAAGGATGAGACACAGCATCTCCGAGGTAGCGATGAAGTGGGGATTTTCCCGAGTGTACCGTGGATAGCAGCAGTCCGGTAAAACATCAAATCTCCGACATCTCTGCGGTCTGAAGAAGGTCTTCCAAGAAAAGGACCAACGACGACTGAAGAGAATCGTTCAGCATGACAGAAATGCAACCCGTCCGCAAATTGCTGCAGATTTCTATGCTGGGCCATCAACAAGTGTCAGCGTGCGAACCATTCAACGAAACATCATCGATATGGGCTTTCGGAGCCGAAGGCCCACTCGTGTGCCCTGAATGACACAAACGTACGCCTCGCCTGAGTCCGCACACCCCCTCTTACACACATTTCACCCCTTTTCTTTGTAATCTTACCCTCCCACACACCACCAGTAAATTTTCAGTCTCTTCATTAGTTTCAAAATCTTAGAGATGCGCAAGATATACAAAAAACATTTCTTGCTTATCTTTATTTTCTCGTTGTTAGCTGCAGTAGTCTACGGGTAGATTGTTGAGGGTGCAATTTTGATTTTGTGGGTCCCAGTTGACATAATAATTGAAGTACTTTCTGTTTCTATGACTTTTCATTTTATCTCATTCTTCTATATCAGACTGACTTCACAATCTCCATTTCCTTAAAGGCAAAATTTACATTAATATTGCCAAAATTAAAAACATGTCTGTTTTCATCAGAGGCATGCCCCACTACTACTCACTCATTCTGCGGTACTAGCACATTCCGAACAGTTTACGGAACAAGGGTTTACGGAACAAGAGTTTATGGAACTCGAGCATACAAAGCCTCTTGACAAAAGAAGAATCATTAACAAGTTATAACATTATTTTGTAAATGAATCCAGAAATAATTTTAATAATTAGCGTTACCCTGTGCAATTAATAATATGAATTTTAAGTATGCCAGGTATTACGTAATTTCAAATATTTCTAAAAGAAGAATAATTTTAGCAATACAGACAGAGCTAGTAAATATCGATTGTAACAAATTAATTTCTTTTTGTACTTTTTAGCCTGAAATACAACACATCGTATACAAAATCATATGAAATTCTCTCAGTGATACAGCCAACATAATGTTCACATATAAGAGATTCGAAAATATCTCTGGTATGGACTATTTCTGTAAAGAAAGGTAATGTCAGAGAAGGGTGTCCTGTTATGGTATGGACTATTTCTGTAAAGAAAGGTAATGTCAGAGGAGGGTGTCCTGTTACATCTTGACCGCGACACCCAGGGCTGAAATCACGCTGTTTTCTTGTGGGCATCAGAGAAAAATATTTCGGACACACCGCCACTCAGAAGCGACTTTAAAGGGGTCAGAGGGTGTCATAAAGGGGGTCAATGGAACCACCACATCCCTTTCGGCACTAATTCCCACAAATTTCGCAGCCGGAAACTAGGGGTCGCAGCGCGACGAACAACAAGAGGACGTTTTTGCCAACCTTGACACTGCTGACATTCCCGCTGATGATTCAACCCTTCTGTAAGGATATCTACATCTACATCTACATCCATACTCCGCAAGCCACCTGACGGTGTGTGGCGGACGGTACCTTGAGTACCTCTATCAGTTCTCCCTTCTATTCCAGTCTCGTATTGTTCTTGGAAAGAAGGATTGTCGGTATGCCTCTGTGTGGGCTCTAATCTCTCTTATTTTATCCTCATGGTCTCTTCGCGAGATATACGTAGGAGGGAGCAATATACTGCTTGACTCCTCGGTGAAGGTTTATTCTCGAAACTTTAACAAAAGCCCGTACCGATCTACTGAGCGTCTCTCCTGCGGAGTCTTCCACTGGAGTTTATCTATCATCTCCGTAACGCTTTCGCGATTACTAAATGATCCTGTAACGAAGAGCGCTGCTCTCCGTTGGATCTTCTCTCTCTCTTCTATCAACCCTATCTGGTACGGATCCCACACCGGTGAGCAGTATTCAAGCAGTAGGCGATAAAGTGTACTGTAACCTACTTCCCTTGTTTTCGGATTGCATTTCCTTAGGATTCTTCCAATGACTCTCAGTCTGGTATCTGCTTCACCGACGATTAATTTTATACGGTCATTCCATTTTAAATCACTCCTAATGCCTACTCTCAGATAATTAACTGCTTCCAGTTGCTGACCTGCTATATTGCAAAAGGATCTTTCTTTCTATGTATTCGCAGCACATTACACTTGTCTACACTGAGATTCAATTGCCATTCCCTGCACCATGCGTCAATTCGCTGCAGATCCTCCTGCATTTCAGTACAACTTTCCATTGTTACAACCTCTCTATATACTGCAGGATCATCCACAAAAAGCCTCAGTGAACTTCCGATGTTATCCCTAAGGTCATTTATATATATTGTGAATAACAACGGTCCTACGACACTCCGCTGCGGCACACCTGAAATCACTCTTACTTCGGAACACTTCTCTCCATTGAACACATGCTGCGTTCTGTTATCTGGGAACTCTTCAATCCACTCACACAATTGGTCTGATAGTCCATATGCTCTTACTTTGTTCATTAAACGACTGTGGGGAACTGTATCGAACGCCTTGCGGAAATCAAGACACCGTGCGACTAGTGTCGTGCGGTCGCTTTTTTTGCTGTGGTATACAAGGTGGAACCACAAGGGATCTTTCAGAAGCATACGAAGAAATTTGAGTGTGATCTGAAACAGCAAAGGGTGTTTATATTTTTTCGGCTATCCTATTTCGCGCCCTCATGCGGCGTGGTCTTTGGGGGCTGCCACACGTGCGTGAATCAAATGGCAAAGAGACTCTGTAAGACCTCCCAGTTTGGCCTCGGTGCCACGTGCGCATCTTTATTAGACACTTCAAAAATGTCTTTGTGCGTAGACATCCTCTCGCTGATTCCAGTCTTTTCGACACACGTCAGCTGAGTGGCGCTACATCGCTGCTGAACTAGCGCCTCCTGGCCGCGTGCAAAATCTGGGGTGTGTCGAAAGGGCCGCCTGTCAAGCTGGCGCCTTGGAATCAGCGGTTGGCTATCTCTGTACAGGAACATTTTTCAAGTGCCCAACAAAGGTGCGGTGGTGTTGCCAAACTGGAGGTCTTAGTTTTTTTTTTAATAAGAGGTAGAGCCCCTCCACGCCCACACAGGAATGATGGCCAACACAAAAGGTCTACCCCCATTTCTGCAAAAGGGTTACTTTTCACTAAAGTAAGGTCTTGCAGGATGTGGGTACTGCGATGTTTGCGTACGTCTGTTTAAGGTTAACCATTAATGTGCGCTCATCTGGAGATAGAATGAGGCGAAGGTTGAACGAAGTGTAGCGGTTTGAATGGCAGAGGGAAAAAAGTGCCAAGGCAAGAGCCGAGGGAAAAAACCTCTGCGGTAGTTGGGACGGGTTGTAAGAGCAGCAGCGGTTTTCTTGCTGCCTGCGACACGTCATGCAAGGGTAGGATTTGTTAGTAGTGGGTATCGTGCAGGTCGATACCTTTGACGATGTGCGGTGGTGTTACCGGGCGGCTGCCGCTGGGTGCCGGTGTTGATTTCTCGATCGGCGTCAACATACCTGTAACAGGTTCATCATCGTTTTGTGTCCGATAGGTCATATATCAGATGCACAGTGTAGGGTAATGCTGGAGGTTTGTTTGCGCGTCAGAGTGCGAGCTTGTCGGTCTCCCTGCTGTATCCTGTTGGTCGGCTTTAATAGCAGCTGACATATCCAGTCAACGTTGTTGCTATGTAGGGTCTTGCCGACGTTCTCGCTTGTGGCTCTATGTGAGCTTGCCATAGTTGGTTATGCCCTAGCTTGTAATGTCTTTGCCCGCTTCTGCTTTCACATATGGTTGTGATCACAGTTCCCCAGAGTGGATTGTTAGAGTGTCTCGAGTTCCTGAGGGTTTCAAGGCGGTTCAAAAAATGTTCAAATGTGTATGAAATCTTATGGGACTTAACTGCTAAGGTCATCAGTCCCTAAGCTTACACACTACTTAACCTAAATTATCATAAGGACAAACACAAAAATCCATGCCCGAGGGAGGACTCGAACCTCCGCCGGAACCAGCCGCACAGTCCATGACTGCAGCGCCTTAGACCGCTCGGCTAATCCCGCGCGGCTTCAAGGCGGTATTCATTGTGAAGATCCACGGTGCGTGTGTAGCGTGGAGCGTTGCTAGTGATGCCCAGCACTTTGTTCTGTATGATCTGCAGGCGGCACAGGCGTATAGGAGCTGCGTATTCCCAGACGGGAGCTGCGTACATCGAAGGTCTAATCAGTGTCATGTACATGGACCTCGACACCCTCCTATTCTGTGTACTTTCCCTGTTGAGCATTGGGTAGAGCTGTTTGAGCCTCGTGTGCGCTATGTTGACAACGTATTCAATGTGGTCCCTCCCATAAGTTTCCGGTCCAGCCAGACACAGATATCTGAGTTTCTCTCGGAAACGTATTGGGCATGTATGTAGCGTTACCTGTCGACAGTTTTGATGTTTGCGCAGTAATTTCGGTCTGCGTGTGGACAGAACTGCTTCGCACTTGTCGACGTTTACTTTAATACGCCATCGTCCCAAAAGGTCTTAGAGAGAGAGACCATTGTCAGTTTACTTTCGCATATGTCAGTGTCACACTCCCATGATCACGCCACATGAAGGTCCGAAACTGGACGGTTGCAAAAGCATAAACAACCTTTGCTACTTCAGATTACTTTCGGACTTCGTCGAATGGTTTTTAAAGATCCCTAGAGGTTCCACCCTCTTTACCAGAACATTAAATTGCGGTCGCATCATATTCACGGGGTTTATAGCCCCTCAGTGCTCTTAGAGAAAGGTTAAATTGAACAGGGAGTGCCGTCCGTAGTGGCAGAGCGGTTCTAGGCGGTGCAGACTGGAACCGCGCGACCGCTACGGTCGCAGGTTCGAAACCTGCCTCGGGCATGGATGTGTGTGATGTCCTTAGGTTAGTTAGGTTTAAGTAGCTCTAAGTTCTAGGGGACTGATGAGCTCAGAAGTTAAGTCCCATAGTGCTCAGAGCCATTTTGAACAGGGAGTGTCAGCAGAGTGAAAGGTTGTCAAGAAACTAGCCCTGTTGCCCATCGCATTGCGACCTATCGTTTTGACTGCGAAATGTGTGGTAATCAAGACCCCACAGGAAGGAGTGGTTTCATTGACGCCCTTTATGCCACTGCCTGAGGCCTTTTAATGTCGCTTCTGGCCGGCGGTGTCCCTGTAATGTTTTCCTCAGGATGGAATATGAGTGAGTGGGGGTGTGACGACCTTCTCATCGTGTAACACGTACACTGCGGCGCTGCCCAGAACTGTGGTGAAATTTGGTGCCATAGTGACATCATTATGTTTAAGCATCGCAGAGTCCGAAGGTGATGTTGCAGGACGCCACGCTTTTGCACATTACAAAGAAAAGTTGTAGGAGCCTGTGAACCCAATTTCAGACTTCTGCGTCGCAGCGGGAGAGACAGTTATGAGGTTCCGAAAAGATGACCCTTTTAATTGTGTTGCGCAGAGTAAAACACAAAAATGTCTTTGGACGTTGCAGCGTCCACCGACGGCGTTTATGCAACCACCAGGGATCTCTTTTGCTTTGGCGAGCTCTCTAGTCTTCTACTCAGCTGCTGTTATATTTTGACAGAGCGTAGGTGGGCCACGAGGAGAATTTTTCTTCAAATATGCACAGGAAACACTATTATTTCTGTCTCTTAACACACTACAAATCAACAAATAGAGACAGGCTGTGACATTATGCAGGCCACTCCTCGAAAATATTAAAACAATAATTATATCCATATTCACACTGTTAATTTAATATATGATTTGGAAAGCACATTTTATTACGAGAAATTTCTAATACCTCTACCATGTTGAAAAATCTTTCCTTAGAAGCTATGTGTCCTATGTACGTCATAGAAATGTATTCGAAATCGGCACCTCATGCAAATGCCTGCACATAACAATTTGTTTGTATATGAAATGGAACTATGACGTAGGACCAGTCGGAGGTAAAGCAGGTTGTAAGACATCGGTTCTGAGGTAAATGTGGGATCTTGAACTCAGCCATACCATTGGTTCAGCCCAATCACGCGCGGTAGCAGAAAGAGTATTTCCACTATAGCTCTAATTTAAGGTGGCACTATACACGCTAGCAAAATGTAATTATACACTTGCCTGACAGGATGGCACCAGAACAGATATGACAACACAGTAAGATATGATCAATAATGTTTACTAATTGTTAAGATACACAGTTTACTTAACTTTGGTAACAGTTTGATGCATGGCACTTCATGTCCTCCCTCTGATACAATGATACTACACTAGAGATAGACAAACTGGTGCACCTTCCTAGTGTCGTGTAGGGCCCCCGCGAGCACGCAGAACTGCCGAAACACGACGTGGTATTGACTCAAATAATGTCTGAAGTAGTGCTGGAGGAACTGACACCATGAAGTCTGCAGGGCTGTCCATAAATCTGTAACAGTACGAGGTCAACAGCACGTTGCAAGGCATTCCAGATATGCTCAATAATGTTCATGACGGGGGAGTTCGGTGGCCAGCGGAAGTGTTTAAACTCAGAAGAGTGTTCCTGGAGCCACTCCGTGGCAATTCTGGATGAGTGCGGTATTGCATTGTCCTGCTGGAATTGCTCAAGTCCGTCGGAATGCACAATGGACATGAATGGAAGCAGGTAATCAGATACGATGCTAACGCAGGTGTCATTTGTCAGAGCAGACGTGTCAGTGGTCGCATATCACTCTAACTGCACACTCCCCTCACCGTTACAGAGCCTCAAACAGGTTTAGCAGTCCCTGGCTGACACGCAGGGTCCATGGACTCATGCGGTTGTCTCCATACCTGTACACGTCCATCTGATTGATACAATTTGAAACGAGACTAGTCCGACCAGGCAACATGTTTCTAGGCATCAACAGTCCAGTGTCAGTAATGACGGGCCCAGACAAGGCGTAAAGCTTTGTGTCGTGGAGTCATCAAGGCTGCACTAGTGGGCCTTCGGCTCCCAAAACCCATATCGATGATATTTCGGTAAATGGTTCGCACGCTGATTCTAGTTGATGGTCCGGTAAAGAAATCTGTAGCAATTTGCGGAAGGGTTGCAATTCTGTCACATTGAACGATTCTCTTCAGTCGTCATTGGTCCCATCCTTTTAGGATCTTTTTTTCCAGTCGGAGCTATGTTGGAGATTTGATGTTTTACCGGATTCCTGACATTCACGGTACACTCGTGAAATGGTCGCACGGGAAAATGCCCACTTCATCGCTACCTCGGAGATGCTGTGTCTCATCTTGATAACCTACTATCGCAGCAGCAGTAACCGATCTAACAAGTGCGTCACACCCTTGTTGTCTTATACAGGTGCTGACGACCACAGCGCCGTATTCTGCCTCTTTACATATCTCTGAATACGCATGCCTACTCCAGTTTCTTTGGTGCTTCAGCGTAAATGACGTTGCTGTCATTTGGCAGTCTGATGCAGTCCATACAACTGATGAAAGTATTACAAAGATACTCATAGTAGACTGTTGCTATTGCTCTGTAAAAAGCTACCACTAAGTTGGAGCTGTAGTCTTCTGTACAGGACTACTGGAAATGTTCTTTGTAGCGTATCTTACAAGAAAGATTAAGGAAAGGCAAACCTACGTTTCTAGCATTTGTAGACTTAGAGGAAGCTTTTGACACTGTTGACTGGAATACTCTCTTTCAAATTCTGAAGGTGTCAGGGGTAAAATACAGGGTGCGAAAGGCTATTTACAATTTGTACAGAAACCAGATCGCGATTATAAGAGTCGAGGGGTACGAAAGGGAAGCAGTGGTTGGGAAGGGAGTAAGACAGGGTTGTAGCCTATCCCCGATGTTATTCAATCTGTATATTGAGTAAGCAATAAAGGAAACGAAAGAAAAGTTCGGAGTAGATATTAAAATCCATGGAGAAGAAATAAAAACTTTGAGGTTCGCCGATGACATTGTAATTCTGTCAGAGACAGCAAAGGACTTGGAAGAGCAGTTGAACGGGATGGACAGTGTCTTGAAAGGAGGGTATAATATGAACATCAACAAAAACAAAACGAGGATAATGGAATGTAGTCGAATTAAGTCGGGTGATGCTGAGGGAATTAGATTAGGAAATGAGACACTTAAAGCAGTAAAGGAGTTTTGCTATTTGGGGAGCAAAATAACTGATGACGGTCGAAATAGAGAGGATATAAAATGTAGACTGGCAATGGAAAGGAAAGCGTTTCTGAAGAAGAAAAATTTGTTAACATCGAGTATAGATTTAAGTGTCAGGAAGTCGTTTCTGAAAGTATTTGTATGGAGAGTAACCATGTATGGAAGTGAAACATGGACGATAAATAGTTTGGACAAGAAGAGAATAGAAGCTGTCGAAATGTGGTGCTACAGAAGAATGCTGAAGATTAGATGGGTAGACCACATAACTAATGAGGAAGTATTGAATAGGATTGGGGAGAAGAGAAGTTTGTGGCACAACTTGACCAGAAGAAGGGATCGGCTGGTAGGACATGTTGTGAGGCATCAAGGGATCACCAATTTAGTACTGGAGGGCAGCGTTGAGGGTAAAGATCGTAGAGGGAGACCAAGAGGTGAATACACTAAGCAGATTCAGAAGGATGTAGGCTGCAGTAGGTACTGGGAGATGAAGAAGCTTGCACAGGATAGAGTAGCGTGGAGAGCTGCATCAAACCAGTCTCAGGACTGAAGACCGCAACAACAACAAACAACAGCGTAATTCCAGAAAATATTGCGGAGCTGTGATGGAACTGGTGCGAACAATAGGAACTGTGGCGGAGCTGCGACTGGACTAGTGTGAACAGCAGAAGCTGTGACGGAGAATTGCAGGAATTCCTGGCACAGTATTCCTGAGAGAGTGCCGACAGCGCGTCGTTTCTTGTGTATGTTGGCGGAAGCATTCTAGGCAAAAGTGAAGTAGTGCGCAGTTGGCTGTGCTCTTCTGGCGGCTGGTATCACCATTGGCGGATGAATCCGACGCGCAGGTGAACGTGAGGCGGAAGCAGAAGCTAGTCCCGATTAGCGAGCGCCACCTGGAGTCAGCTGGTCGAAGCTGGGAGGCGGCTGTGTGCTGGTGGCCTCTCGTGGTACTGGTGTGTACTTCTTGAGCCATGTACACGCTCTACGGATGCCTGCGCCTGTAACTCCGCACGTATGCCAGGGAGTAGATGCCCGTCACGCTGGGGCATCGGGACTCCCGGCAATGGCCATCCTGCCAGGTGGCCTTTGCCGCGGCTGCGCGATGCCCGTGGGCTGGGCCTCTGGTCAGAGTGGGTGGCACCAGCGTGCATGACACGCGATGGTGCGTACCACGTCATCACTTGCTGGTGCCCAAACGCCAGCAGTCTCTAAGCGTTCCAAGTCTCAGTACAGTAATGTAGTCGGTCTACAAAGGAGATTTGCTTACAATACACTCGTGCGACCCATTCTAGAATACGGCAGTAGTGTGTGGGATCCATAACAGAAATGACCAACAGGGGATATTCAACATATACAGAGAAGGACAACACAGTCACAGGTTTGTTTCACCTGTGGGGCAGCATCATGGGTATGCTGAAAGAACCGAACTGGCCCATACTTCAACAACCCCCTACGTATTTCTCTCGTAGGGGTCATGAAGGCAAGACTGGACGAATTATAATGCGCGCAGAGCCGTCGCTATAAACTATAAACTTGGGGTAATAACTGAATATCTAATTTTGTCTTTGTTTCACACTGAAATACTGATATCATCCAGAAGTGACGATGCAGGGAAATCAACTTGTGACCTTTCGCTCTCGCTGTTGCCGCGCCCGTCTCCCTCACCTACCCCATCCTCGCTGGGGACGGTGGGACAGATTTCTGTCACAGCCTCATCCTCTCAGTCATAATCTCCCACTCCTTCACCTTCATTAGGAATTTCAATCTTTGTTCGAATTCTGCGTTTATAACTGCAAGTACCAGTACTAAAGAACCGAAAGTCGATTGTTTCATAAACCAGTTCTTTTAAGGATTGTGACAGCCAGCTCAATTTGGAGTCGAAAAGAACAGGTGTAATTTAAACTCGATTGTTTCAGCAATAACTGCCACCCCTACTGCTAGTATGTGACGTCGCGTACGTGGTGAGTGCTTCGGTACGAAGGTTGTTGCTGATTTCTTTATGCTGTGTCCTAGTAAGTCCGCGAACTTGGAAATTTTGTTTTCCGCAAAGCTACAGCTGAAACCGCAAGTAGAGGAAGGCCTCGGCTGAGATAAGCAAGAGCACTTAAGTGGTTTAAGTGATGTCAAGATGTCCATGTGTCTGAGAAGCATGATGAAAACGCGAGCTAACCATCATGTGCAACTTCGAAAATAAATTCCAAAGTACTCACAAGACAGAAGGAAAACAGTCCATTATGTTTATGAAATCGTTGGAATTTCACACAGGGTATGTTAACGTATTGTAGCTGAAGGACTTAGCCATGAGATGAATTTCATTCCTCGTCTTTGAAACGCCGACTAACGATTCCGTAAGGTTTAGATATGCACTGAATTACAAAAAGTAGTTGACCCAGATTTCCTA
The DNA here is from genome assembly GCF_021461395.2 of Schistocerca americana. Classification (NCBI taxonomy): domain Eukaryota; kingdom Metazoa; phylum Arthropoda; class Insecta; order Orthoptera; family Acrididae; genus Schistocerca; species Schistocerca americana. The sequence continues at coordinate 33,758,345 of NC_060123.1, forward strand.
TCCAGGTTCGTAACTATCGAGGAATCTTAGGTGTAAGGTTATGACCCTGAAACAAAACGACGATCGGTGCAGTGGAAAACACCATCTCCGCGATCCAAAAAACAACGTGCCAATTTCGCAGCAACATAGAGTCAATGCTAATGATTTGCTAATCATTTATCTTTTAGATTAATGGAATTGTCCGTAAGGAATTTATTCCGTGTGGTCAGACAGTCACAGGAAAATTCTAATGCAATGTTTTCAGGAGATCGTGTGGTTGATATTAGACGCAAACGGTCTGAGAGAGAGAAGAACAAAGACTGTCCGCTGTATCATGAAAATGTACGTGCACACATCTCGCTCATCGCTATGGAATTCCTGGACTAGAAGAACATAACTATACCCCGTCTACCACACTCTCTTGGTCTAGTCCTGTATGGTTTCTTGTCTTCCGGAAAATGAAACAATTTAAAAAGGCGGCGTTTTGACACCATAGACGAGTTGCGTTGTTTTGGAAATCCGCCTTATGCAAATACATGACACAAAAGAATCCCAAAGCACCCAGCCTCAATAGTTTACCAAAGATACACAAAAATAACTGTCCAATCAAGCCCGTAATCAATTTCAAAAACTGCACCATCTTATCTCCTAGCTAGACACCTACACACATTACTACAGAAACTATATACTTTAACGAACAGCAGAAACCTAAAAAATACCAGTGCACTGACAGAAAAGATAAAAGATATAAACATACCATCAACAGCAACCCTGGTATCTTTCGACATCACATCCATGTACACAAGAGCCAGTAGAAGCAACAATCAGCATTGCAGTATCAAGGGGACGTAAGTGCACACATAGATGAAATAGAAGTCACCCTAAATATTATAACAGAACTATTTCACTATCAAGGAGTTCTATCTGCAAAAAGATGGTCTACCAATGGGCTCACCCATTAGCGGCCTACTTAAAAAAAAATTTCTAAACCACACTAAAAACAAAATATTCAGTGAAATCATACATCCAAAATAGTACAAGATTATATACTGGTACCGATATGTGGATGACATCATTTGCTTGATTGATAAAACACACACGAATAAAACAATTACACTGTGACACAAATACAGTTCACCCCAAAATAAAATTCACCGTTGAGACAGAAGAGGAAATGAAACTTTATTTCTTAGACATCACTATACACAGAACCAACAACAAACATAATTTTGAGGAAACCTACAGCCACAAGTTCAACCATTCACATAAACTCTAACAACCCTCAACACACAAACTCCCACGTTTCAGAGACATACTACACAGGCTCAACAGAACTCTATTGGACAAACTCAGCTACACGCAGGAACTAAACACAATATAACAAATAGCCAGAGATAATGGGTACAACACACAAATGATAAACAAACTGAACAGCAAAATTAAAAATCAAATTAAAAGAGAACACACCACGAACATGAAGAAATTACCAGCCACAACAGAGAACCAAGTACACAAACTCCAGACAAACACAGGGTACCAGGAACACCCTGTAAAGAGTACAGCATGGCAGACACTAACATACAGTAACAAAGACGTACACAGGGTGGGAAACATACTGAAGAAGCAAGGACTACAAATATCATTCCGCACGAATAACACAGTACAGAAAAATCTAAACACTAAGAGCTCCTATGCAGACCAATTCTCCAAAACTGGAATATATCAGTTAACTTACAGTTAATGCTGGTCGGTCTACATAGGCCAAACATGAAGAAATTTCAGAACGAGGTACTCTGAAAACCTCAGAGCCCTAAGAAGTGATTGTACACACTCCACTTTTGCAGATTATCTGATACCAGAGAACCATCACCCAAATAACATGGAGAATGATCTTAAGATTCTCAGAGAAAGCAACAGTTTCTATCAAAAACTCGCAATAGAGAACAACCACATACAAAAAGCAATAATGCAAGGGGAGAATGTCCTGAATGAAAATACAACATTGTGCAACAAAAACACTGTTCGGAAGACTCAAAGACTTATATAAAGGCACTTCCCCCACATAAAACACAATACTCAAACAGCCTATATAAAAATAAAAATAATAAATGTTTTTCGGTTCCATTCCCACCCCTCATTCCAGCTCTCTCTCTCTCTCTCTCTCTCTCTCTCTCTCTCTCTCTCTCTCTCTCTCTCATAACATAACATCTCTCCCTGAGAATGGAGTCAGAAGTTCCTGCTCAGATCACGTCTGTTGTGTAAGTGCATGTGAGGTGAACTAGTGATCGAAAATTGCGAGAACAACTATGTGGAAACAGTGCACTGAATAGCTGTTGCTCGATACAACAACCAGACACGCAACAGGACGACAAAATGTACGTGCAGAAACGCACATAACCTCCACCCACGGAAAAGTTCTTGATAAATAAGCATTAATTTTCTTCATGGCTAGTTTTGCAGATGACAAGCGATGTAATTTTAAGGTGAGCGTCTAAACAAAACAAAGAAAATTGCACATATTGTAATTCTTAGGCCTACAGCAGTTAAATTATTATAAAATCTGATATTGTACTTTACAGAAATAAGTATTTGACACACAGAAGATGACACATAGGTGTCGAAACATGTCTGGGTAAATACAAAAATAACCTATTTGTGTTTGCATGGGGATGATTTCCAAAACAACCCAATTTTAAATCTCAAACACGGAAGAACATCAAGAGGAGCTTCGAACATTTGTAAAATGAGTACCATAGACGAGATTGAAGCGGAACTGAAACTGATTTTGAACACATTTGAGTCAGCAGACTTCTAGCACTGCTTCTTACTGAGCGTGTTCCGTACAAGCACAAGGAGACTCCTTGGAAGGTGGAAATTAGGGTGCAACGTAACTTTTCTGATATCTACGAGGGCATTCTCGGAAATTTTTAGAAACACCTCGAATACATAACTGCATCTTCAGCAAGAAGTTTGATGTTGCTATTACTCCAGTCTGCCAAGTCATAAATACTTGTATAAAACATAAATAGCAAGTGTCATGACACACTCCCTTGGGGCACGTATCAAAACATTAGGGAGACCGGAAACTAATGTCGTTCCTTTTTTTACATTAAATTTGAACTGATAAGCTATTAACAAGTTCTTATTTTTAATCATTGATGTAATCACCCTCATTATCAACAGTCTATTGCCATCTGTTGTGCAAATTTTCAATGTCGGATCCACAAAAACCCACTGGTTTCTGAACAAAGTATATATTGGACATCGACCCCATTTATAAATTTTTTGCCACATAGAAAATGTTGTAGCGATCGGAATAAATGGAAATCTGATGCAGTGACGGGAGAGTATAGTGGGGGAGGCAATATCTCCCATCGCATCTCATAAACTTTTCCAGGTATCGTCTTGCATTATTGTTACAGGATAACACCTTGCAAATACTCCACGAAACACACAAAAGCGCTTTTTTGGGGTGTAAAACTTGCTTGCTTGTACTTCTTGGAGACTCATTTGGAGAGAGGCACTGCTTTTTGCATTTTGAATTACCGTAGAGGACCTATGTGTCATCTCGAGTGATCAAGCGATCAAAAAGCGCTTCTGCGTTGTGCCGCAATAAGTTCCATGTTGTGCCTCCATTAGCTTTCTTTACCTTTTACAATCTGCGAAAAGTGTTCTTGGATGGTGTTAAGAGCGTTTGTCAGTTCATCAGAGACCATGACTGCGGTTACCCTTGACGCTGCATGACAAACAGGAGCGCCTGCGATGGTGTACTCAACGACGAACCTGGATGCACGAATGGCCAAACGTCATTTTTTCGGACGAATCCAGGTTTGTTTACAGCATCACGATGGTCGCATCCGTGTTTGGTGACATCGCGGTGAACGCACTTGGAAGCGTGTATTCGTCATCGCCATACTGGCATATCACCCGGCGTGATGGTATGGGGTGCCATTGGTTACACCTCTCGGTCACCTCTTGTTCGCACTGACGGCACTTTGGACAGTGGACGTTACATTTCAGATGTGTTACGACCCGTGGCTCTACCCTTCATTCTATCCCTGCGAAACCCTCCATTTCAGCAGGATAATGCACGACCGCATGTTGCAGGTCCTGTACAGGCCTTACTGGACATAGAAAATGTTCGACTGCTGCCCTGGCCAGCACATTCTCCAGATCTTTCACCAATTGAAAACGTCTGGTCAATGGTGGCCGAGCAACTGGCTCGTCACAATACGCCAGTCTCTACTCTCGATGAACTGTGGTCTCGTGTTGAAGCTGCATGGGCAGCTGTACTTGTACACTCAATGCCCAGGCGTATCGAGGCCGTTATTACGGCCAGAGGTGGTTGTTCTGGGTACTGATTTCTCAGGATCTATGAACGCAAATTGCGTGAAAATGTAATCACATGTCAGTTCTAGTATAATATATTTGTCCAATGAATACCCGTTTATCATCTGCATTTCTGCTTGGTGTAGCAATTTTAATGGCCAGTAGTGTATATCTGTTGAACGACTTAAGACCGCGCAGCTACGGACCGAAGCTAACTGCGGATGGCGCGTTTTGCTGCCAGCAGGTGGTGGGAATCCCCGCGGGCGGCATGGGGGAAGACGGCGGCGCCACAGCCGGCGGGCGAGCGCGGAGGCTTCTGAGGACACCCAAGTGTGCGCGCTGCCGCAACCACGGCGTCATCTCCAGCCTCAAGGGCCACAAGCGGCTGTGCCGCTGGCGCGAGTGCGCATGCGCATCCTGCCAGCTCGTGGTCGAGCGGCAGCGCGTCATGGCGGCCCAGGTCGCTCTCCGCAGGTCAGTCAGACGTCGCTCATCTCAACTACACTGCTAGCTGTCGATATTGCAAACGCCGAGGAGGAAAGAAAATAACGAAATTTTACAGGAGGAAATACGTGATTAAATATAGCATACGAAATTTAGTACTCAGAGCGGTCGCCACTGGCAACTATGGCTCTAACCTGGCTAGGTTCTTGTTTTTATTCTTATTACTATTACTTAATCGGCGCAGACCACTGTTACATTATCCGAGCCCTCTGAGACGCCCTGCTTAACCCACAGGACAGGACAGAGAATAAATTGTGGGAAGGGGCCAAAATAAGGGGCTGTCAGTTACACTCCAACATACAGCTTTATTCTTTGATCAAACATTACAAGAACCAAAAAAATTTTTTAAACATACAGCTTTAATCTTTGGGATTTAATTACCGACTGAAAGCGACTTTAATTTAAAAACGGCCTAATGCCAATAACTTAAATGGTTCAAATGGCTCTGAGCACTATGGGACTTAACATCTGTGGTCATCAGTCCCCTAGAACATAGAACTACTTAAACCTAACTAACACATCCATGCCCGAGGCAGGATTCGAACCTGCGACCGTAGCAGTCCCGCGGTTCCGGACTGAGCTCCTGAACCGCTAGACCACCGCGGCTGGCAATAACTTAAAATCCAAGCATAATCAGAAATTTAAAAGCCAAGACTTATTTCTAAAACAGTTCTTAAGTTAGGCTGAAGCCGGCCGGTGTGGCCGAACGGTTCTAGGCGCCACAGTCTGGAACCGCGCTTCCGCTACGGTCGCAGGTTCGAATCCTGCCTCGGGCATGGATGTGTGTGATATCCATAGGTTAGTTAGGTTTAAGTAGTTCTAAGTTCTAGGGGACTGATGACCACAGCAGTTAAGTCACATCGTGCTCAGAGCCAGTTAGGCTGAAGTAAACAAGTTAAATTCAAATCAGATGAAGGGTAAACACTTAAAACTCCAAAACATTATTTTTTAAAAATAACAACGTCCTTACGTGAAACAGCTCTTAAATTTAGGCTGAAAGCCTTAAGAACAAACAACTGAAACTCAAACCGGCTGAAGGGCGACGACTTAAAAATTCAAAAACTTTTTTAAATGCCAAAGGGCTTATGTCAAACAGTACTTTAAACTAAGCTGAAGGCCATAAGGACAAAACAGCTCTAATTTAAAACACGAAACTGGCTAGAAGCCATACAAGTAACAACAACAGGAACGTTTTTTTTTTTTTAAATAAGGCAGTACACACAAGGGCGCCCAGATGTTCGAGGCCAGGCCTGTAATTCAAACACTAATGCTCGCTTAGTTGAGACAAGCAGTCGGGCCAACCATTCACGATCCGACGACAACCCAAACCAACCGACAGTCAATGGACCCACGGACAAGATAACGTGTCCCAACAGCCGACAACGAAATCCGAACTACACAAAGCGAACAGTGGTGACTTGCTGGTAGATTAAGTCAAACTTAACTTTCGTGTCCAGGATCGGTGAGCCACGGACCTCGTAGCAATGGGAACAGCAGAACACACTCAGGCAGCGCGTGGACGCAGCCCGCGGGCTCAGCCAAAACACGCGCCGAGGTTTCCTCGCTGCTCCACGCCAACCGACCAACTGCCTGCTGGTCCGTCCGCGACTGCTGCTCCGTCGCGACTGCACTGCTGGTGCGCCTCCCACTCACTTCCAGACACACGACGGCGCAAATGCTGGCTCGGACCCAACCATGCAGAGGAAACACGCCCACTGGCTAACCGACATCCCTGCACCAGCAAAGGACCGACCCAAGGTCCACAAGATGGTAATTGCAGGGGCCCAGAAGCGGTCAGAGATCCAGCTACACGTCGCCCGATGAGACGACCGACCGATCAACCAACGGTCGTCCCCGCTCAAATCTCCTTCTGTCGGACAATGCGTATGTGTCGCCAGCGGTCGGGCGAGTACTGGCTGTCGGCGCATCATCGGAGCTCCATCCCCGACTTCACTGATGGTACGTCCAACTCACTGGTCGACACACGACTAGTCGGAAGTAAATGCTGTCCAGCTAAGATAATACGGCAGGGCTTATATCGATAAGCACTGCTGCTGCCCCCCACGGGTAGGCAAAGCAGGCAAAGCAGCAACTCGGTGGCACTAGTAACTGAAACTAACATAACGAGGTGGCAGTACGACAAAAACAGGATGTTAAATAAGAGATGGCACGAACACGAGCCACGCACAGCTCACCCTCCGGTAATTATTCCAAGACACTGACAAAAAAAGTGAACCACCCAGAAGCTGTGATTGGATGCGTAGCTTCGTATGTGCACACATCATAGATGGGTATGTAAATGATTTAAGAGTTACTTTTCTCTGTGATAGGCAGAACGACCACAAGTGTACATCAGTGTTGTTACCAGGACTGGTTGTGTATACAAGCGGCGTGAACAGTTCTAGACGTTGATGACCACAGTGGAGGACACAGAGATGCTGCGTACCCGTTAGACAGCATTGTTGAAAATTTAAAAGGGGTCTCATTAAGGGTCTTCATTTGGTCGGCTGGTCGAATATCCAGATTTGCGGGACAACAGATGTGACAGAGGCTCGAGCTTGGACTGCATGGGAAAGTGAGGGCATTCATACTTGTCCTCAAGGTTCTGGTCAGCCACGTCAGATCATAACAAGGGAGTACTGTCATATTGTGCACTAAGCACATCGTAACCACATCTGGGCCTGCAGTCCACGAACAAATAATGCAACGTTCTGTGTCATCCCTCACCACTGACTGGAGACTATCAGCAGTCGGATCAGGGAATTACCATCCAATGTGTAGACTGCCATTAACACCACAGTCCAAACACCTGAATTTGGAGTGATGCTGTAATTGGGAAGCATGGACTGCTGGTGACTGGCATCACATGTTCAGCGAGGAATCATGGTCCTGCAATACCATGGATGACCATATTCGGGGAATGTGGCAGCGGTCTGGGGAGAGGTCTCATTCTTCCAATGTTTTAGACAGGCACAGCATAGCTTCATGCTGCGGGGATCTATCAAGTTAGACTTCAGACTTCAAAAATGGTTCAAATGGCTCTGAGCACTATGGGACTTAACATGTGTGGTCATCAGTCCCATAGCCTTGGAACTACTTAAACCTAACTAACCCAAGGACATCACACACATCCATGCCCGAGGCAGGATTCGAACCTGCGACCGTAGCAGTCGCGCGTTTACGGACTGAAACGCCTAGAACCGCTCAGCCACCACAGCCGGCTAGTGTAAGAGGAAGGAAGATTAGAGTTTAACGATGTTACGACAACAAGGTTATCAAGACGGAACAAAAGCTCGTATTGAGGAAGGATGGGGAAAGATATCGAACGTACCCTATCAAAGGAACCATCCTCGCATTTGCCTAAGGACATTTAGGGAAATGACAGAAAACCTAAGTCATGATGACCGGTCGCGCATAGAAGCCGTTGGCCTTCCCGAATGTGAGTCTGCTGTCCTACCACTCCGCCACCTCGCTCCGAGTGCTTAGTGTAGCAGGTTGGAAACCGTACAATGCGGTATTCGACTGGGAGAAATTAGCACAGTGGTGTATCTGAACGGATTAAACAGTAAAGCATGCTACAACACTACCGAAATGTGGTGAAACGTGATAGGTAAACGCAGGCATACTGTACAGACACGCATGGCATTGGAAACTCCCAACAGAAAATTCCGTAACCTACCAATAATACAATGTGACTAATCTCTCAATAAAATTGTGGCTCACTTACAACCTTTCAATAATTGACTGTGAATTTAAACTGGTAAATTTCGCAGGCAGCGCGTGAGCAATCCATCGAAATTACATCTGCTCGAGCGCGCTAGCAATAAATTCCTTAGTCATGGACCTCTTACAGCCTGAGCTCAAAATTAGAGAAGGTAACGTAAAACAGGATCCAAAGAAAACTCTAAGTGAGCTAGATTATCACTAACCTTAACAGTCCCCTAGAACTTAGAATTACTTAAACCTAACTAACCTAAGGCATCACACACATCCATGCCCGAGGCAGGATTCGAATCTGTGACCGTAGCAACAGCGCGATTCCGGACTGAAGCGCCTAGAACCGCTCGGCCGCAGCGGCCGGCTAGACTTCAGACCATCGATCGTTGTGATTGAGCGAACAGTGACAGCACAGCAATAAGTCACGGATACCCTGCGACTTCATGTGTTACCTCTCATACGGTAGGATCGTGCTGAAATTTTTTAACAATAAAATGCTCGTCCATACATAGCACATGTCTCTTAACAGTCTGTGTGCTGGTATGGTACACCTCTGGCCATCAAGAACATGTGGGGGGCAGCTTGGATGTAAACTACATCCCAATGCCAGTATCTAGGATTTCAAGGACTTGTTACAACAGTTAGGGTCGATCATGCCCCAGAAGAGGATACAATGGCTTCTAGACATCCTTCCCACTTGGGTAGTGCACGCATCCAGGCTAAAGGGGACATAACAGAGCTCATACTGCCAAGTTCTGTGTAAATTTCACTCGTTTTTGTAACCATTGAAATAACATCATATAACCTATCATCAGGCAGTGAAGATAAAAAATTGTATTCTAACTTTTCCTTTCCTAGTTGTTCTTTCGGAATGAAAGCCCTCCCGCTTGCTCTGTTGTCTCACTCAATCCTGTCATCACAACACTGAATGAGATAATAAATAATGTTGAAGGTGTGGCGATAACGGATCAGAGGGCATCACGAAATGTAACAGCACCTCCTCAAACATCGACTGAGATAGCCCCGACGGTGTTCAACTATCTCATCCGGAAATTTTAACTGGAACCAGGAATACTCTACCTTTTTCAGTTGGACTGAACATTGCATTCACACATGCAAGTAATTACCCAAAAACTATAACAATACGGATTATCACCTATTACCCCAAATCGAACATATAACCACTGGTAAAATATTCTCCTAAAGAAACTGGACAACTCATGACATGTTGCTGTCTACTGATGCAATGGCGATTGATGCATAGAGCGCAAAATAAATCGGCAGTGCACAACAACTCCTATGAGGTTAAAAGCAGAACAACAAAACATGCAAATTAGGTAAACACTTGCAGACTACATAAATAAGGAAAAAGTGACAATAAAAGCAAATGAAAAGAAACCAAAATTGTTTAACTCTTCTCAATAATTCTACTTACTACTGTTTGCAAAAATGACTGTGTCCAAAGTTAATACGTTCGCAAGGTTATTGTTGTTGTTGTGCTCTTCAGTCCTGAGACTGGTTTGATGCAGCTCTCCATGCTACTCTATCCTGTGCAAGCTGCTTCATCTCCCAGTACCTACTGCAACCTACATCCTTCTGAATCTGCTTGGTGTATTCACCTCTTGGTCTCCCTCTACGATCTTTACCCTCAACGCTGCCCTCCAATCCTAAACTGGTGATCCCTTGATACCTAAGAACATGTCCTACCAATCGATCCCTTCTTCTAGTCAAGTTGTGCCTCAAACTTCTCTTCTCCCCAATCCTATTCAATACCTCCTCATTAGTTATGTGATCTACCTATCTAATCTTCAGCATTCTTCTGTAGCACCACATTTCGAAAGCTTCTATTCTCTTCTTGTCTAAACTATTTATCGTCCATGTTTCACTTCCATACATGGCTACACTCCATACAAATACTTTCAGAAACGACTTCCTGACATTTAAATCTATACTCGATGTTAACAAATTTCTCTTCTTCAGAAACGCTTTCCTTGCCATTGCCAGTCTAAATTTTTTATCATCTCTACTTCGACTATCATCAGTTATTTTGCTCCCCAAATAGCAAAACTCCTTTACTACTTTAAGTGTCTCATTTCCTAATCTAATACCTTCAGCATCTCCCGACTTAATTCGACTACATTCCATTATCCTCGTTTTGCTTTTGTTGATGTTCACCTTATATCCTCCTTGCAAGACTCTATCCATTCCGATCAACTGCTCTTCCAAGTCCTTTGCTGTCTCTGACGGAATTAGAATGTCATCGGTGAACCTCAAAGTTTTTATTTCTTCTCCATGGATTTTAATACCTACTCCGAATTTTCTTTCGTTTCCTTCACTGCTTGCTCAATATACAGATTGAATAACATCGGGGACAGGCTACAACCCTGTATCACTCCCTTCCCAACCACTGCTTCCCTTTCATGTCCGTCAACTCTTATAACTGCCATCTGGTTTCTATACAAATTGTAAATAGCCTTTCTCTTCCTGTACTTTACCCCTACCACCTTCAGAATCTGAAAGAGACTATTCCAGTCAACATTGTCAAAAGCTTTCTCTAAGTCTACAAATGCTAGAAACGTAGGTTTGCCTTTCCTTAATCTAGCTTCTAAGATATGTCGTACGGTCAGTATTGCCTCACGTGTTCCAATATTTCTACGGAATCCAAACTGGTCTTCCCCGAGGTCGGCTTCTATTAGTTTTTCCATTCGTCTGTAAAAATGCGCGTTAGTATTTTGCAGCTGTGACTCATTAAAATGAGAGTTCGGTAATTTTCACATCTGTCAACACCTGCTTTCTTTGGGAATGGAATTATTATATTCTTCTTGAAGTCTGAGGGTATTTCGCCTGTCTCATACATCTTGCTCACCAGATGGTAGAGTTTTGTTAGGACTGGCTCTCCCAAGGCTGTCAGTGGTTCTAATGGAATGTTATCTACTCCTGGGGCCTTGTTTCGACTCAGGTCCTTCAGTGCTATGTCCAACTATTCACACAGTATCGTATCTCCCATTTCATCTTCATCTACATCCTCTTCCATTTTCATAATATTGTCCTCAAGTACATCGCCCTTGTATAGACCCTCTATATACTCCTCTCACCTTTCTGCTTTTCCTTCTTTGCTTAGAACTGGGTTTCCATCTGAGCTCTTGATATTCATACAAGTGGTTCTCTTTTCTCCAAAGGTCTCTTTAATTTTCCTTTAGGCAGTATCTATCTTACCCCTAGTGAGATCAGCCTCTACATCCTTACATTTGTCCTCTAGCCATCCCTGCTTAGCCATTTTGCACTTCCTGTCGATCTCATTTTTGAGACGTTTGTATTCTTTTTTGTCTGCTTCATTTACTGCATTTTTATATTTTCTCCTTTCATCAATTAAATTCAATATTTCTTCTGTTACCCAAGGATTTCTATTAGCCCTCGTCTTTTTACCTACTTGATCCTCTGCTGCCTTCACTACTTCATCCCTCAAAGCTACCCAGTCTTGTTCTGCTGTATTTCTTTCCCCCATTCCTGTCAATTGTTCCCTTATGCTCTCCCTGAAACTCTGTACAACCTCTTGTTTAGTCAGTTTATCACGGTCCCATTTCCTTAAATTCCCCTCTTTTTGCAGTTTCTTCAGTTTTAACCTACAGTTCATAACCAATAGATTGTGGTCAGAGTCCACGTCTGCCCCTGAAAATGTCTTACAATTTACAACTTGGTTCGTAAACCTCTGTCTTACCATTATATAATCTATCTGGAACCTGTCGGTATATCCAGGCTTCTTCCATGTATACAACCTTCTTTTATGATTCTTGAACCAAGTGTTAGCTATGATTAAGTTGTGCTCTGCGCAAAATTCTACCAGACGGCTTCCTCTTTCATTTCTTACCCCCAATCTATATTCACCTACTACGTTTCCTTCTTTCCCTTTTCCTACTACCGAATTCCAGTCACCCATGACTATTAAATTTTCGACTCCCTTCACTACCTGAATAATTTCTTTTATTTCATCATACATTTCTTCAATTTCTTCGTCATCTGCAGAGCTAGTTGGCATATAAACTTGTACTACTGTAGTAGGCATGGGCTTCGTGTCTATCTTGGCCACAATAATGCGTTCACTATGCTGTTTGTAGTAGCGTTCACTATGCTGTTTGTAGTAGCTTACCCGCATTCCTATTTTTTTATTCATTATTAAACCTACTCCTGCAATACCCCTATTTGACTTTGTATTTATAACCCTGTATTCGCCTGACCAAAAGTCTTGTTCCTCCTGCCACCGAACTTCACTAATTCCCACTATATCTAGTTTTAACCTATCCATTTCCCTTTTTAAATTTTCTAACCTACCTGCCCGATTAAGGGATCTGATATTCCACGCTCCGATCCGTAGAACGCCAGTTTTCTTTCTCCTGATAACGACGTCCTCTTGAGTAGTCCCCGCCCGGAGATCCGAATGGGGGACTATTTTACCTCCGGAATATTTTGCCCAAGAGGACGCCATCATCATTTAATCATACAGTAAAGCTGCATGTCCTCGGGAAAAATTACGACTGTAGTTTCCCCTTGCTTTCAACCGTTCGCAGTACCAGCACAGCAAGGCCGTTTTGGTTAGTGTTACAAGGCCAGATCAGTCAATCACCCAGACTGTTGCCCTTCTACATCTACATCTACATTGATACTCCGCAAGCCACCCAACGGTGTGTGGGGGAGGGCACTTTACGTGCCACTGTCATTACCTCCCTTTCCTGTTCCAGTCGCGTATGGTTCGCGGGAAGAACGACTGTCTGAAGGCCTCCGTGCGCGCTCTAATCTCTCTAATTTTACATTCGTGATCTCCTCGGGAGGTATAAGTAGGGGGAAGCAATATATTCGATACCTCATCCAGAAACGCACCCTCTCGAAACCTGGCGAGCAAGCTACACCGCGATGCAGAGCGCCTCTCTTGCAGAGTCTGCCACTTGAGTTTATTAAACATCTCCGTAACGCTATCACGGTTACCAAATAACCCTGTGACGAAACGCGCCGCTCTTCTTTGGATCTTCTCTATCTCCTCCGTCAGACCGATCTGGTACGGATCCCACACTGATGAGCAATACTGAAGTATAGGTCGAACGAGTGTTTTGTAAGCCACCTCCTTTGTTGATGGACTACATTTTCTAAGCACTCTCCCAATGAATCTCAACCTGGTACCCGCCTTACCAACAATTAATTTTATATGATCATTCCACTTCAAATCGTTCCGCACGCATACTCCCAGATATTTTACAGAAGTAACTGCTACCAGTGTTTGTTCCGCTATCATATAATCATACAATAAAGGATCCTTCTTTCTATGTATTCGCAATACATTACATTTGTCTATGTTAAGGGTCAGTTGCCACTCCCTGCACCAAGTGCCTATCCGCTGCAGATCTTCCTGCATTTCGCTACAATTTTCTAATGCTGCAACTTCTCTGTATACTACAGCATCATCCGCGAAAAGCCGCATGGAACTTCCGACACTATCTACAGCAAACCTTGCAACTACTGGAAAGGCTGCTGTCCCTCTTCAGGAACCACACGTTTGTCTGGCCTCTCAGCAGATACCCCTCCGTTGTGGTTGCACCTACGGTACTGCCATCTGTATCGCTGAGGCACGCAAGCCTCTCCACCAACGGCAAGGTCCGTGGTTCATGGGGGCGGGGGAGGGGGGAGAGGGATTAAAACTTGGTTTCATTCATTTTTTTCGTGACCGGAAGGTTATTATGGTTACGAAAGAAATGAATGAAACCAAGTTTTAACCACTTTTCTGAATGTTATTGAAATAAAGCTGAGTAGTATTACAATATGACAGTTTACAATCACGTAAAATGAATGACCAAGAAACCTGTTGATTTTACACACATCAAAAAAGTTTTTGCATCACCCCAGTTCCCAGAACTCCTGAAGATAGACGTTGACTGTGAAGCTTGTCACAATTGTATCACAGACACGGTCCCTTTGATCGTTCAGAGATGTCACTAAAGCTGCCCAAAGATGTAAACAACCAGCGCCTATTAGACGGACGGGGTCCGACAGCCGATAAGTTCCAGCCACTCCACCAGGAAGGAGGTACACGGCTCGTGTTGTCTGTAGTTCAACCGTGCCTAGACGTTCAATGCCGCGGTTCGATCGCGTCCGCATTGTTACTTTATGCCATGAAGGGCTCTGGACCGCTCTGGATTGGCATCATATTCTCTTCACCGATGAGTGTCGCAATGCCTTCAACCAGACAACCGTCGGAGACATGTTTGGAGGCAACCCGGTCAGGCTGAACGCCTTCGACGCACTGTCCAGAGAGTGCAGCAAGGTGGAGGTTCCCTGCTGTTTTGGGGTGGCATTATGTGGGGCCGACGTACGCCGCTGGTGGTCATGGAAGGCGCCGTAATGGTTGTACGATACGTGAATGCCGTCCTCCGACCGATAGTGCAGCCATATCGGCAGCATATTGGTGAGGCATTCGTCTTCCTGGACAACAACTTGGTAGAAATAACCGTCCATCTGCCTCCGTATGAGTCCTAATTTCTCTTATCTTGGTTTTACGATCCTTACTCGGAATGTTCGGGGGAGGGGGGAGGCAGGGTAGTAGAATAGTTCTGAAGTCACAAATGGTGGTTCTCCAAACTTTCTCAACAGTGTTCCACGAAATCAGTGTCGTCTTCTCACCAGGAATCTCCATTTGAGTTAATGGAATATTTACGTATTATTCGCATGTCGATTGAACCTACCAGTAGCAAATTTAGCAGGACGCCTCTGAATCGGTTCGACGTCTTCCTGTAGTCCGACCTGATGGAGATTCCAAACCCTCGAGCAGTATACAAGAATGGATTGCACAAGTGTTCTGTACGTGGTCTCTTTCACAGATGAATACACCGAAGTCGACCACTCCCCTTTCCTGCAACTGACATTACGTGCTCGTTCCATTTCACACCGCTCTGCATCGCTGCGGCTAGGGATTTAATCGACACGGCTGTCAAGCAGCACACCGCTAATAATGCATTCGAACATTGCAGGACTGTTTTTCCTGCTCCTCTCCGTTAACTCACATTTTTCTACATTTATGGCAAGCTTCCATTCATCACATCAAATAGAAATCCAGTTCAAGTCATCCTGTGTCCTACAGAAACTCAACTACGATACTTTTCCGTATAATACAGTGTTATCACAAACAGTCACAGACTGATGCTCATCCTATAATTCAGATCGTTGTACGTACAGGTAATAAGAGTGGTTTTACTTCCCTAGGGCACTCCTGGCAGTACCCTTCTCTCTAACAAACACCTGGCTTCCAGGACAACGTACTAGATTCTAGTACCTGAGAAGTCTTCGAGCCACTCGCGTCTGAGAACTTCAGTACTATTGCCGACAGGTACAGCATGGATCTTGTTGATGTAGATAGTGAGAGCCTCTGTCGTTGCGCTATATTTACTATTTATGAAGTCAGTGTTGGTGCAAATTACTCAAATAGCTTCGGAGCACCAATGAAATAGCCGTCTAGTGTGCCTGCCAATAACAGAAATAACTGCCAACTCAACTCACTTTTCCATATATTCGTCTGGGTCAGCATGCTTGACTCGTCAGCTTCTGAAGCAGCAGAATATCTTCCAGTTGCCCATTACTACAGCTAACAATGACAGTTTACGAAACCTGTTTGCTGTTGTAGTGCATGTACATCTGTATGCCTGGTAAGGCGAATGGTACGCCACATCTTTTCCAAAGACTCATGCTTTAGTTTACAGCACCATCATTGCCGAATTCAGGTCTGGCAGTGCATGTATGCTCATTTCATATGTTATGCACCCTCATATTGACACGTACCCTGGTTCTGTGCTATAGATTATCGTTAGATTAAAATTACTACAGCACTTACATCTCTGATAAAGTGGCAAATTGGTTAAGTTACTGTGATCACATGTAGAATGAGCAGAATAAAAATCCTCCTCTGCTTGTCCAGACAGGATTTGGAGGTTTCCCTAAATTACTGAAGACGAATGCTGTGACAGTTCTTTTGGAGAGAGCATGGCCAGTTCGTACCGGATCCTTGTTCTATCCAAGATTCCATTTCTAATGATCTCATCATCAATGGGATGTTAGATGCTAATCTTCCTTTCCTTCTTCTTATACGCTGCCATCGATCAGTGCATGGCACAGATACTGAAGTCGATTACTTAGTACTACCTTCAGGCCCATCCTGGTACTGTGTAATACACACGGCTTGTACTAACAGAACGATGGGTGACTGCTTGTATCATACAACTCCATCAGTGCTTGGGTGGCAAACCTGCGCCATGACGTATGCGTGACACTCACCCGCTGATAACTTGAGATCTAAACTGGACGATGATAGTTTTGGTATGCAATCCATCAACGGTTCTGCGTGTCCTGAAGTAGACAAGTCCTTACTTAGAAGGACTCCGGAGGCATACGAGGTGTTTCAGAAAAGTAATGAGACTGACAACACTGCGAGCGACCTGGCAACGCTGTGTTGTTCTACTTGTGTATTCAGGTGCGTTCATCCCTTCCAGATGCTCACTCCGAGTTTCAGCTCCGTGCAGTCATCAAGTGATTTTTGAGAGCGCCATCACTGAAGTCGTGTTTTTGCTGTGTGTTACGAAAAAAGTTTTTTACTTAAAATGTTTTCGCCCAACTAGTCTGTTAACATGTAACGCCGGAATGCATATCCTTCTATTTCCATCTATTGTACTATAGATTTTTCCTTATTTTGTCACCTGAAGATATGACATTTCTGTCTCTTTATACATTGTAATTGTTTTACTGTTTGTATATATATATTTATGCATTTATGTTGATTAGTTTTGTGAATAATATTTGTATTTATATGCTGGGTCTGGCCTAGGGAAAACTATGCTATCGAACGAATACATCGATAGGTCGTGTGGAGAACCAAAGTGTTTAGGATCTTTGGTAGTGTTAACTCTGTCGCGTGGAGCGCGGGCAGAGCAGAGGAGTCTGGCTGGGGTGGTGCAGTGGAGCAGGTGTGTTGTGTGACGCTCCCGCGAGTTGCCGCGCTTTCGGGGTTGGGGAGCATGTAATTGCGCTCGACTTGCTATGATAGTTTCTGACACGGTGTCGCGGACGGGAAGCATTAGCTGGCGCACATCAAGAGCCCGTTTCGCCTGGTGACCGTGTCGAGAAGAAGGCGCGCCAACACCCAGCTTCTGCAACAGCGACGGCAGACAATGAGTGACTGTCGCCACCTCCTCGATCGACGGTTTCAAACCTTCAATCAACCAACAAGGAAGACTGGAAGCACGTAAAGTTTTAGAACTGTATGGCAGACCTCAGCTTTTCAAATTGTTCCATTTTCGTAACTATAATTACAGCAACTTAGCATGAACATTTGTTGCTCATTGTCCCAATTGCATTACCAAGCAGGGTCCCTTCCTTTTCCGGAATGAACTCGAGTGTCGTTGAAATTCAAACGCCAGCGTTAAAGTAAAAGCATTCGATTTCACTGCTTTAATTTCAAAGTTCACTTAAGGTATTCATAGCTGGCTACAATATTTAGATTACGCAAGCACAAATTAAGAGTGCGAGTTTTTGTTTGCATATTTTAGCTTACCTGTGACTCCAGCTCAGCTTGGTACGTACTAATTTTACTATTGTTAATTGTTCAGAATCATTAAATCTCTTATTCCTAAATTGCGTAGATTCAAGTAGCTTTTGAAATGATTGTTGAGGTAGCCCAAGACTAACTGTATTTTACTGAATTTCGATATGCTTCAGAAACAAAGTTCACTGTTAATCTCAGTCACTAAATTAACTTTCAATTTTCCGGTTTTATTAATTCTTTTGCTAAATTAAGTCAGAGTGTAGCGAAATTTATTACTTCTGACAAACTTTCAGTTTTCACACTACACATGTCAACCTTCAGTTGCCACGCTTCTAGTGCTAATTATATGTGTAATAACCTTTCTTTTTCAGTTACTATAGTAATTGTCCTTAGGACTGGCGACCGTAATTTCCCCCAAAAATCAAATATCTAATTACCGCTAGTTAATTGTTGACGTAACGGCCGCAAATTTACTATCTGTATTAACTTTATCCCTTTTCAAAATTAATTTCCACCAGTTTCATTTGGATTTTTCCTTTCATTTAGATGTAACCCTTTCCTCCCTCTTTACCGACAGATTAACTTCGGTGACGACTTGCTTTTCCCAAATTTCCATTAGGTACACGCGGTTTAATTTTTCACTGTCATTAAGGTCGATAAGTGAGGGGGAGGTTACAAACAGTTTTTTTTTTCACTATCGCACGGAGAATGGTCTGTCTGTTTATTGTGGATAGCCACAAGTTTAACCATGACCTTCCGCTTTGTAAAGACAGAGCTCCGACAATGTCGTGGTGTATTGGTCGCGATAGGCCTCGAAACTCAGTTGTTGGCAGTGTAGGCACCACCTCAAATATTTGGGGGGCCGGATACCGGGGATGTCCGGCCAGCTAACGCGGGCCGGTTTCGGCCCGCGGGCCGTAGTTTGGAGATCCCCGGGCTAGCGTGCCTACGGGCGGCCCTGCAGTCCGCACGTTGCAGGCGGCCCTGAACGCCCTGCAGCTCTACAGCTTGTCTCGGCTTCGTCCCACGAGAAGACGTGTAACCCTGGGCGTCGGCGCGGTCCTTCTGCCACGATGCGACGCGGCGCCCGGCTGTCTGGTGGGCCCTGTGTTGGGCAACAGACCGCCCGCGGCTGTGGCACACGCCATCTCATCGACAGCGAGAGTGACTCGACCGCCTACAGCGGGAATCCCCCCGTCCTTTGCCCGCTCGTCTGTGCGCCACCCAGGAAAGCGGCCACTCCAGCTTCCAGCTCGCCTCTCTCTGCTGCCAGGCGGAGGCCAGCGCCCTCCACGTCCGGTGCAACAACGACCCCC
The DNA here is from genome assembly GCF_021461395.2 of Schistocerca americana. NCBI lineage: Eukaryota > Metazoa > Arthropoda > Insecta > Orthoptera > Acrididae > Schistocerca > Schistocerca americana. The sequence goes on from NC_060123.1 coordinate 33,777,764, forward strand.
CCCCCCCCCCCAATCCTGTGCCACTCACGGTGCGCGTCCGCAAATGGTTCTGCCTCTCCATCTCGGTTGTCGCCTGCACAATCCTAGGACGCAAATTCGCCTAACCACGGACCACAACCCTTACGAAATGTTTACCTAAAGTGTTATCGCCCACCTGGTTGGCCGTGCGGTCCAACGCACGGCTTTCCGGGCGGGAAAGAGCGCCTGGTCCCCGGCACGAATCCGCCCGGCGGATTTGTGTCGAGGTCCGGTGAGCCGGCCAGTCTGTGGATGGCTTTTAGGCGGTTTTCCATCTGCCTTGGCGAATGCGGGCTGGTTCCCCTTATTCCGCCTCAGTTACACTATGTCGGCGATTGCCGCGCAAACAAGTTCTCCACGTACGCGTACACCACTATTACTCTACAACGCAAACATAGGGGTTACACTCGTCTGGTGTGAGACGCTCCCTGGGGGGGGGGGGAGTCCCACCGGGGGCCGAAAGAACCGCACAATAACCCTGGGTTCGGTGTGGGGCGGTGGAGGGTTGAAGTGGACTGCGGTAGTCGTCGTGGGGTTGCGGGCCACTGCGGCTGCAGCGGGGATGGAGCCTCTCTATCGTTTCTAGGTCCCCGGCTAACATAACATAACATAACATTAAGTGTTATCAGTAGCAATCATCGTTAGCTGTATGAAACGTCCCCTTAGAAAAATTATACGTGACTGTGCTTAAACTGACACACAATATTTTTTTTAGCACAACGCAATCTGACTTTCAGTAATCTAACTACTGATAGGCACAGTTAGCAATGAAAGATTTTAATAGAGAACAATGTATTTACCTTAATAGTCATAATATATATAGCAGTTCATGACATCCATTCTTACAAATGTACTGTTTCTGATGGACACACCTCCAGATTATCCATTCTCAAAAATCCGCCATCTCACTTCCCCACATCCACCAATGCTGGCGGCTCGCCTCCAACTGCGCAACGCTACGCGCTGTTAACATCCAGCTGCCCAACACTACAATGGCAGACAACAATGCAAACTAGCCACAGACTGCACACAGCACAGCCAGTGGTTTTCATACAGAGCGCTACGTGGCGTTACCAATATAAGAACCTAAACAGCCTACTTACAGCTGAATCACTTAAGAAAATAATATTAATGATTATAAAACTTAGTAATGTTCTTCATACTTGGAATGCGACCCGAAATTGATATCGAAATATATTTTGATAATAGTAATGTGTTTACTTGACAAGTACAAAGGAATATTCAAACATAGCATGAAATGTAGCAAAGAAAATTCTTATCGTTTATCTTAAGGATACTTAGTCGTATGTGACGCAACTAAAGCGAATTGTTTGTGTGGGGTACCCCTGATACTGAGTATTTTAAGACATCTGATTATTGCTAATGTTAAACTGATACATAAGACTACCCCCCCCCCCCCCCACCTTGTACTCCTCCAAATTACAATTATGAGCTAAGACGTGAGATAAAGAAATCAATAAAACTAGCGTGCATTGTGATAACACTAGAAAAGAAAGAAGGGTATGTATAAGTATGATGTTTGAGACAAAAAAAACTGTTACGTAACCTGACCTTTTTTGAGTTAGCGCGCTGTCCAGGCATATCCAGTCTCTCACCAATGTAATTTGCGAGTGCAACTCCTGTGAACATCACCCACCCAAGAAAACAAATTTTCAGATACCACTGTCGAGATTAATTCCTCAGTAATGATACGAGACGAAAGAAACAGTATGACTTCCACGGGATTGTGAGTACATTTATCTTAATACATGTTGAGAGCTAAAAGAAAGCGATGGTAAGAGACATTATATCCCTCTAGCGTTGTCATCGCGCTGATTATTAAGGCCGCAGAGATCCACGATGAGGCATTGCACCTCGTGATGACGCGCCATTGACAGGGTCCGTTGGGTTGTGTGCTGGTGTTCTTTTCCTTTCGTTGTTATCGTTGTTCCTCCCAAGGGAAACTCGCCATCGCACCCGCCCACCCCCTTCCCATCGGATTTAGTGGTAAGGGGGCCCAGTGGAGACCGTCGAAAATTGAATACAGATCAAGCATGAAAACGGGAAGGAGCTGTACGGAACTGTGGGGAAAAAAAGGAAAATAGAAACAGTGAGCGGTCCAAGAACAAGAAGTGTAGTAGAGAGCAGCTTGAAACAATAGAGGCGTCGTGGGTAACTGGTTAGTGTTGGACTGCCGCGTTCGACGATCCGTGTCCAAAACTCCGTGAAAATTTTTTTTTTTCTCTCTCACTGTTCGCTGTATTCAGATTTGCGTCGTGTCGTGGTGTTACGTCCGTTTCCAACAGCGAGGTGTAACGAATGGACCTGTAATTTGATTCTGCACAACTACTCTATTAGCAGCCGAAGGGAAGTGGCTTTCGAATGGCAACCGCAAACTTTTGATGACACGGCGACAAGTCAACCGAATCCTCGTAAAGGACGTCTGGTGTGTCACACACGGTGTTAGTAACATTACCTGTGTCATATGATAGGACCTAATTTCTACGTCTGGTGAGTGCGTGTGATATGCATCCTTGCCCGATATAGGTGTTCGTATGAATGTGCATGCGATGACTCCCAAGGAAATGATGAAAAACATAATAGTTTGTCACATAAACTTCAACAAATGAACGCAAGTTTCACAGTCACTCAGTTTCTTTTTGCTCTGTCAAAATATATGTTTTCAACGTTTTTCGAGTTGCGTTCCGTTTTGGAAGTTTCGACGCTTAAATTCCTTTGTTGTAACATAGCTCACATCCGTTTATTTGTTGTTTTCATTTCTGTGAGACGTCTATGTCGTATCTCGCCTGCTCTCGCTATTCATCACATTTACTTGCGACGTTAATGTATTCTCAGCACATGACTTATACTCCATAACCAGTGTTTAGTATGACAACTACGAGACTACAGAAAAAGAACAAACATTCCAATGACCGGACGGACAGTTTATAAAGTTGCGAGAAAAAAATAATAAAAAGAAGTGCCATGAAGGGTGAAAGAACCCGGCTCACCCACTTCGCAGTCCAGCGCTGTGTCCGCTTAACCACTACGCCATGGGTCTTGAACTTTCCTCGACCTTGCACTTGCTAAGCTTGGACCGTTCACTGTTTCTACTTTGCTTTTTTTTCATAGTTCAGTACACCTTCTTCCTGTTTGCATGCTTAATGTGTGTTCAGTTTTTCACGGGCTATGCACTGGACCAGCTTACCACTAAATCTGAGGGAGGTGCAATGGGGAGGTTCCCTTGTCCGTAAGCTCTATCCTTAAATTTGTCAGCGCATGTAAGTAGTCGCTCCGGATTGATTCCGCTGCTACATATCTACATCTACATCCATACTCCGCAAGGCACCAGACGGTGTGTGGCGGAGGGTACCTTGAGTACCTCCATCGGTTCTCCCTTCTATTCCACTCTCGTATTGTTCGTGGAAAGAAGGATTGTCGGTATGCTTCTGTGTGGGCTCTAATCTCTCTGATTTTATCCTCATGGTCTTTTTGCGAGATACACGTAGGAGGGAGCAGTATACTGCTTGACTCTTCGGTGAAGGTATGTTCTCGAAACTTCAACAAAAGCCCGTACCGAGCTACTGAGCGTCTCTCCTGCAGAGTCTTCCACTGGAGTTTATCTATCATCTCCGTAACGCTTTCGCGATTACTAAATGATCCTGTAACGAAGCGCGCTGCTCTCCGTTGGATCTTCTCTATCAACCCTATCTGGTACGGATCCCACACTGCCGAGCTGTATTCAAGCAGTGGGCGAACAAGCGTACTGTAACCTACTTCCTTTGTTTTCGGATTGCATTTCCTTAGGATTCTTCCAATGAATCTCAGTCTGACATCTGCTTTACCGACGATCAACTTTATATGATCATTCCATTTTAAATCACTTCTAATGCGTACTCCCAGATAATTTATGGAGTTAACTGCTTCCAGTTGCTGACCTACTATTTTGTAGCTAAATGATAAGGGATCTATCTTTCTATGTATTCGCAGCACATTACACTTGTGCAGATCCTCCTGCATTTCAGTACAATTTTCCATTGTTACATCCTCTCGATACACCGCAGCATCATCCGCAAAAAGCCTCAGTGAACTTCCGATGTCATCCACAAGGTCATTTATGTACATTGTGAATAGCAACGGTCCTACGACACTCTCCTGTGGCACACCTGAAATCACTCTTACTTCGGAAGACTTCTCTCCATTGAGAATGACATGCTGCGTTCTGTAGTTACGAGTGGAACTGCACTCGTAAGAATTTACAGCCTGAGAGGAAGAAGTGCGAAATTATGAGATAGCCGACTTAGCATCTACTGTGTTCGGTCCAGAATTTTGGTTTGTTGTGGGGTACTTCCTATTTCTCCACTCCCCACGTCTCGGTAGTCTGCTCACACACAAGGGCGTGGTGGTACCGTGACGTACTCAAATACGTGCCGCACCTATGCAAATAATTTCACTTACACGTCGGTACAGAGCATCCGGTCACTGATTTGCACAGCAAAGTATGTCCATCGCATATTAAAGGCAATTTGCGTATATGCAGAATCAAACACAATAGTGCCAGATGGACTGGCGTAGCGGGTCTACTATCATGTGTCGGAGGGCCAGAGGCCCTGCCATCTTACGCGGCCACCGTTGTAGCAGCGGACAGGCCCACGTGATATGCCCATTGCTGCACCGTCTACCGGAGCTAGCTGCGGCCGTGCTATGAAGCCCGAGTGTCTTTGCCCTTTACTCTATATCAATTCTCAGGCTGTGTGGGGAATCTGAAACAGTGTCCGATAGCAGATCCCAGACGTGTTATGTAGGTGACAAATCATACGACGAGGTAGGTTTGCCAAAGTTTCGTACGCTCCTCAAATTGTTTGTGGGATGAACTGAAGTGTATGGTCTTGCATTATTGTGCAGCAGTAATGCCATTTGGTACCCTAGTCAAAAAGGGCAAGCCAACAGGGTTTACCATTCTCGCCAAATGTTGGTGACCATTCAGCCTCCCTTCAACAGTTACCACATCAGTGTTGTTGTCATATCCAGTGGTTTCCCACACCATGATTCCAAGATTTGGAGAGGTAATTGTCTCGAGAAACGCTGTTTCCTGTGACGTTCCACCATGTCGTCCTCAGACGCGCAGGCGCTGCTCTGACCGCCGTGAACAGAAGCGAGACCTATTGCTGAACACCGAAGAATCCCACCAAATGTTCCAGTTGACTCTTGGCTCTGCATCACTCGAGTCTCTGTTGTCAGTGGTGTGATGCCAGGGTAAACGACGCTTGGCAACTCCAGATCTCTCCTGAGCTTTCAGTGATATGCTCCAGTCAATTAGTGGTAATAATAATAAATAATGGCGTGTGACGAGGGCCTCCCGTCGGGTAGACCGCTCGCCTAGTGCAAGATGATTGGGACAACACAACGCCCAGTCCCTGAGCGGAGAAAAATCTCCGACCCAGCCGGGAATCGAACCCGGGCTCTTAGGATTGACAGCCTGTCGCGCTGACCACTTTTTTTTTTTTTGTCTTCGTGATCTTATTTTGTTTTATACTGTTCGTTGAATTTGTTCGTGGCGGACGTCCGATGACACTCGCTCAGGTTGTTCGTTGATCCATTCACTCAGTTTTTTTTATTACAGAGGGTAGCTAAACCCTCCGACCGAACACGCTGAGCTACCGTGCCGGCAAACCACTCAGTTACCGGGGGCGACTGTTCGGATATCAGTTGTTGCCGTCTATCTATTACTCAGAGCCAAACTGAACTATCCTAACATGTCGTAATCCAGTCCTTTTGGAAGGGACTTTCCCTACATTGTCGTCTTAACCTGATCTCGTCACGACTGGTTCTGCAGTAATTGCAGTACACCCAACTATCTGTGCGATCTGTCGGCATGATGCTTCTACGGCCCCCACACCCATGATTCCCTTTCTCAAACTCCGAAAAATGGTTATAACCTGCACGTCCACATCTTCTGGGTATGCTGTGTTACAATCGCCACCTGAAAAGTACCAGCAATGTTAGGAAAATCCAAAAGCCGTCGTCTACTCACACCATTCTTCATCCGTAGGAATGGCTTTTTCTAGACCGAAAGAAAAGCTCTCTTAAGGATGCAATTTTAACTAACTTATCCTACAGGCATGGAAAAACTGAGGTTTAGTAGCGTTCGATCAAAGTGTTCGCACATGCGGTCTGGGGCGTCTTGTCACGGTTCGTCCGGTAACCCCCCGTCGGAGGTTAGAGTCCTCCCTCGGGGATGGGGGGAGTTAGTTTAAGTTGGATTAAGTAGTGTGTAAGCCTAGGGGCCGATAACCTCAGCAGTTTGGTCCCATAGTCCTTACCACAAATTTCCAATTTTTCCAAAGTGTTCGCTGTGTAGTTCTCTCCATTCTCGTCAGTTTATTTGAACAGCCAGAAACCTGCGCTCGACAAATAAGGACCTGGCCTCTGCGGTGTGTTGCAGACAGCAGTCGAGCGAGGACAGCCCGGACGTGAGGTCTCGCCTGCAGTCAGCCGAGGCGCTGCTGGCCCAGAAGCGGCTCTACCAGAAGCACCTGCGCTCGCTCCAGCAGAACGCCATTGCGAGAGACCTTCTACAAGGTGAGCCAGTTAGGATTCTTCTATGTGTAAAAAAAAAAAAAAACAGTTTTGTTTCAGAATGAAATTTTCACTCTGCACCGGAGTGTGCGCTGATACGAAACTTCCTGCACTGTGTGCCGGACCGAGACTCGAACTCGAGATCTTTGCCTCGAGTTTCAATCCGGCACACAGTTTTAATCTGCCAGGAAGTTTCATATCAGCACACTCTCCGCTGCAGAGTGAAAATCTCATTCTGGAAACATCCACCAGGCTATGGCTAAGCCACATTTCCGCAATATACTTTCTTCTAGAAGTGCTAGCTGTACAAGGTTCGCAGGAGAGCTTCTGTGAAGTTTGGAAACTAGGTGACGAGGTGCCGGCAGAACTGAAGATGTGAGGACAGGTCGTGCTGGGGTAGCTCGGTTGGTAGAGCATTTGCCTGTGAAAGGCAAAGGTCCTGAATTAGTCTCGGTCCGGCACACAGTTTTAATCTGCCAGAACATTTCAATAGTTTTATTTTTCAAAATACACTATTTGATCGAAAGTATCCGGGCACACCTATGCAGAGCGGAACTGACCATTACATCTCACGCGTGGCGGTCCCGCCAGTATAAAAAGGTGGCGGGCGTCTTGCTTTGTCAGTAGAGTAGCAGCAGACTGGGTCGATTAGGAGAGTTCAGTGACTTTGAACGTGAAGTAGTCATCACCTGAGCGACAGATCCATCAGCGACATTTCATCACTTCTAGAGTTGCCCAAGTCGACTGTCGGTGATTTGATTCTGAAGTGGGAAAGTGAAGGAACAATCATAGCTAAATTAAGATCAACCAGGTCTCAAACACTGACAGACAGGGACAGTCGAGAATTGCAGACGGTAGTTGTAAAAACAGCCTGGAATTAGCAGAAGGAATCACCTGTGAGCTCCAAAGTGCTACCTGCACTCCAGTTTCTACAATGACTGTGCTTACCGAGTCAAAAGGCATGGGTTACAGTGGTCTCAGCAGCTCCATATACCTTACATTTCTGTAGTTAAGGCCAAGCGATAAAAAGCGACAGTTGCGGTGGTGTAAAGACACTGGACAGTGGGTGACTGGAAACAAGTGACTGGAAGTGATGAATCGGGCAGTGAGAGTCCAGTGGAAGGGTTTGGGTTTGACGAAAGCCTGGACAGCGTTACCTGGCATTATATTTAGTGCCAACAGTGAAGTGCAGGTGTGCTGGTGTTTTTCGTGATCCCCTTATTATGATGAACAAAAAGCTAAGTGAGGATACGAGCACATTTTACAGTATTGTGTATTGCTTGCAGTAGAGGAACAGTTCGGAGAGCATTGTTTCAGCATGTCATAAAGTAGTATCTGTCAGGCAATCGTTTGTCGACAAAGGCATTCCTCAAATGGATTTGGCCGATGCTGAGGCCCGAACTGAGCGCAACTGAACACCTCTGGGATGGGAGAGAACGTCAGCGTCGCTCCAGACCCAGCGTCCAACGTCACTCCTCTGGTCACGGCTCTTGAGGATGAATTGGCTGCGATTCCTCCTCAGACCTTCACACACCTCACTGAAAGTGACCCTAGCAGAGCTGAAACCGTCATAAAGACAAAGGATAAAAAACACCCCTTACTAACGTCCATTAATAGGTGTTCGGATACTTTTGATCAGATATTATACTCTTCTTTAAAATGTATGCAATTTTTCTTGAGCCGCGCGCGGTAGGTCTAGGGGCCTTGCCCCGGTTCGCGCGGTTACCCCCGTCGGAGGTTCGAGTCCTCCCTCAAGCTTGAGTGTATGTGTTGTCCTTAGCGTTAGTTAGTTCAAGTTAGATTAAACAGTGTGTAAGCCTAGGGACCGATGACCTTAGCATTTTGGTCCCATAGGAACTTACCATAAATTTCCAAAAAAATTTCATGATTTCGAACCAGTTCTGCAAACATTTTCCCCATTCTGATGTTAGCACTCCGTAATAGTTTCGGATGGATTCACCTGCTTATTAAAACAATGAAAATCACAACTCCCTGTCTTCTGATGTCACCAATTTGTGCCAGAAAGCGTATTATCAATACAATAAAAATTATATAAATAAAATATTTTTCACAAATGTTACAAGGGGCGTTGCATTCGCACTGTCGAGATAAGAAAAACAAAACGAATTGGTCTTGTCTACGGTAACAAATATATGAAATTGACTCTTCTCAATGTCATTCATAATTGTGCAAATTCATTGTGTAGAAGAACTATACTAAATAATTTGATAATTCTCTCTGTGTAGTGTGTTTCTTACAGGAATTTTTCCCCTCTTTCTATTCGAACTTCTAGTATTCATATTGGTGAAATGTCTCACCATCCTCTAGTAATTTACGTATATAGTTATAATCTTATTATTTACATCAGGTGAATAAGGGCAATGAGACATTTGTGCAGTGTTTTCGTCCATCAAATAATCAATTGTTTGCGATGCAACAGCTAGGCTAGCATTGTCATGATAAAGAATGATGCGACGTTTCCGGTTGTTTCTTGTGATTTTATCAATGGTTTGTGTAAAAGAAATTGTCAACCATTCAGTACTAACTGTTCTACGAGCCTCTCAGGTAGTGGTCATGACCTGTCCAGCGTAACAAAAGAAATCAGCAATCATTTTCTTGGAAGTACTTCGTAAACGAACCATTTTCATTGGTTTTATGTCATCCTGGGACATTCAAACAACTGAGTGCTGCTTAGTTTGCTGCTTGTACGAATACTATGTATCCAATTTTCGTCTCGTGTGATGGTGTTGGATACGGATTTTACGTGTCATCCATCGAAGTTTCTTTACACCAATTGATACTAGTCAGTTTCTCAGCTACGGTCATATCATGCGGAATCAATCGGGAACAGATCTTTTCTTCAGATAAGGTTTCATGTAAATTCCGATGTACTGCTGTATTCTATATACAGTATATTGAGAAAAGAGACAATTGTACTCTATCTGGTGAAGACGTCAAGCGTTTCGAGAGGAGCTTCTACGTGCTGTTGTAAACCTGAGACTTTTCCCTGATGTATCTCGCATATGTAGCAATCTCTCAGCAACTGTATCGTCAAGTTCTAGCAAAGAAGGGGGTACTTAATTATTTGTTTAATAATATTTTCAGACACGGATTCATACAAGAGGCAAAACTACAAAGTCTATGACTGCAATCACAGAGCGTCTGCATGAAAATTTGACAAGAAGGAAAACTTCATACGCGAATTTCTATTAAAATACGTATTATTCTCGATATTCTGAACCCACCGAAGTTTGCCTCGATACAGGACCATTGAATGGTCGTGGCAAAGCAACTTCATATCTGCCGAACATATACACTGCGCATCAAAATTAAAGGATCGCTTTTTGGAAACCCCGTAATTGCCTCTCATTGGAACCATAAGTTTGAAATTTTGCTCAAAGGTGCGTACCATCTATCTCTGTAGAGATGCTAAAGGGTGCGCTTGCGACGTAAAAAATGAAAAAAACTAGATGCCACAGCTCGGAAGTTCATGTGATCTGTAAGGTGGGTGAATGATGTCACACTGGCGCCAAATTTCACCAAAAATCTGAGCAACGGCGCTGTGGACATGTCACATTTTGAGAAGGTCATCGCAGCCCCTCTTACCCACATTTCACCCCCTCTTTTGACGTCTCTGTGATGGAGGTCAGAACAGAAACACCCAATCTTAAAATCACGGGGTTTCTTTATGTGCGGCCGACGAAAACATTTCAGGCACGCCGCCGCTCATAGTACACTCGAAAAGGCCAAAGAGGGTGACGTAAAGGGCTTAATGAAACCACCCCTTTTCCAGGGGCGTTGATTACCACGTATTTAGCGGTCGAAAACGTTAATTTGCATTGCGACCAGCAACAAGATGATGGTGTTGACGATCTTCGAGACTGCTGACGTTTCTGTCCATTTCTAAAGACATTTTTGGGCTACATTTACATTGAACGAGATCACACGCCCTTTGAAGTGCAGCGCGACTGTAATTTTTGCTCTCGTATACAGGCTGGAACCACTACGGACCATTCAAAGCCATTCAACGAAATCTGAACGTGTTACTTACGCTTTTTGAGCCCTCCTTTTTTCCGCTCTCCTGTGGCGTGATGAAGTGGGAGTGAAACATTAACAAGTGCGTGAATAAAACAAGAGCAAATGGTCCCTCTAAGACCCCAGGTCGGCAAAACACACACACACACACACACACACACACACACACACACACACACACACACACGAGCGCACACTGACATATTTTGTGTTCAGACATAATGACTTTTCTAGACTCTGAGAAGCTCATCTGCAGAAACCAGTACGGTTTTAGGAAACAGCGGTCATGCGAGACACAGATGGCCGTCTTTGTGCATGATATACAACAGGTTCTAGATACCGGCTCCCAGGTGGATGCCATATTCCTCGACTTTCGAAAGGCGGTCGAGTCAGTTCCGCACTCTTACGGTCTATTCGATGACATATGCGGCTGGATAGAGAGTTTTCTAACAGACAGAGAGCAGTATGTCGTCCTGAATGGGGAGACTCCAACAGGAACAAGCGTAACATCAGATGTGGCACAGGGTAGCGTAACAGGGCCGCTGCTTTTTACGATTCACATAAACGATCTGGTTGATGGTATTGACAGCAGCGTTAGTTTGCCAATGAAGCTGTAGTCTAGACGATAGTAGTATCACACGAAAGTTGTGAGCAAATCAATGAGGATTTGCAGAACATAAATGCGTGGTGTAAAGATTGACAGTCATCTCTCAATATTAGTAAGTGTAACCTACTGCGTATAACAAGGCGAAAATCCCCATTAATGTAAGAGTGCAAAATAAATGCCCAGTCTTTGGAAGCGGTAACATCCCCGAAGTATCTGGGTGTAACTATTCGAAATGATCTCAAATGGAACGGTCAGATTACACAAGTGACGGGTAAGGCGAACTCTAGATTGCGGTTTATAGGAAGAATCCTGTTGCGATGCAACGAAGGAAACAGCTTACAAATACGTCAGTTCGTCCAGTCTTAGAGTATTGCTCTTACCAGTTGGGTCTGATTCAACAGATTGAGAAGGTCCAAAGAAGAGCAGCAAGATTCGTGACTGGTACATTTAGCCATCGCGAGAGCGTTACAGATCTCGTAGAAAGTTTGAAGTGGGACACACTTTCAGACAGACGACGCGCTAAACGGAAGGGGCTGCTCACTAAATTCCAAAATCCGATCTTCGCCGAGGATGTGGAGCATATATTATTACCATCAACTTTCATATCGCGCAATGATCACCATTCAAAGATAATGGAAATAAGAGCTCGTACCGAGGCGTTCAGAGTCGTTTTCCCCTCGTGCGAACCGCGAGTGGAACACAGGGGGGAAATATGACTTTGGCGCGAATAGTACCATCCGCCACACACCGCTTGGTGGCTAGCGGAGTTTATACGTAGATGTAGATGTACTTGGAAGGTGACCACCGCTGGTTAAACGTATCATCTAAGTCCACAAACTCTCAGCTTCAATCTCGTTCTTCTGTGTCACCGTAAGTTCTTACAAGGGAACCTCCCCATCGCACCCCCCTCAGATTTAGTTATAAGCTGGCACAGTGGATAGGCCTTGAAAAACTGAACACAGGTCAATCGAGAAAACAGGAAGGAGTTGTGTGGAACTATGAAAAAGTTTAGAAAAATATACAAACTGAGTAGTTCATGCGTAACATATGCAACATACAGGAGAACGTGAGTTCAGGAGCGCTGTGGTCCCGTGTTTAGCGTGAGCGACTGCGGAGCGAGAAGTCCTTGGTTCAAGTCTTCCTCGAGCGAAATGTTTACTTCTTTATTTTCGCAAAGTTATGATCTGTCCGTTCGTTCATTGACGTCTCTGTTCACTGTAATAAGTTTAGTGTCTGTGTTTTGCGACCGCACCGCAAAACCGTGCGATTAGTAGACGAAAGGACGTGCCTCTCCAATGGGAACCGAAAACATTTGATCGCAAGGTCAACCGATTCCTCCACAGGAAAACACGTCTGATATATTCTATATGACACTGGTGATGGCATGTGCGTCACATGACAGGAATATGTTCTCGACCCACCTAACTTGTACACTTGGCGAATGGGTACAAAGATTGTTCTACCTTGCCCGATTTAGGTTTTCTTGTGGATGTGCTAATCACTCCCAAAAAAGTGATGAAAACATAAGAGTTTGTCACATAAACTGAAAATAAAAAGTTAAACTTTTCTCTCGAGGGAAGACTTGAACCAAGGTCCTCCCGTTCCGCAACTACTCACGCTAACCACGGGACAACTGCGCTCAAGAGTTTACACTAACCTTTATGTTTCATATGTTGCAAATGGACTACTCAGTTCGTATATTTTGCTTATTTTTTCCATAGTTCCATACAGCTTTTTCCTGTTTTCTCGATTGATACGTGTTCAGTTTTTCAAGGCCTATCCACTGTGCCAACTTATAACTAAATCTGAGGGGGGTGCAATGGGGAGGTTCCCTTGTTAGCTCAAAATTATCAGTTACTACCCTCAGAGGGTACTCTGATAACTGTGTAGCAGTGCAGAACTGGTATCCACGAGTCATGTGTGAGACGGCTCGACGTGTTGATGTGACAGAATAGCAGAAAGAAGTAATCGTCTTTCGAGGAGCCCACAGGCATACCGTGAATGAATTTGCACGGTTTGTTGATGCATCAACGCGGACTGTCGAACGTGTCTAACAGGAACTGTGTACCGCACACAACCCCGCATAACAGCATGTGTCGTAAAACGACTCTTACTGACGGAGACCGGAAATGATTCAAAAATGGCTCTGAGCACTATGGGACTTAACAGCCATGGTCATCAGTCCCCTAGAACTTAGAACTACTTAAACCTAACTAACGTAAGGACATCACACAACACCCAGTCATCACGAGGCAGAGAAAATCCCAGACCCCGCCGGGAATCGAACCCGGGAACCCGGGCGTGGGAAGCGAGAATGCTACCGCACGACCACGAGCTGTGGACCCGGAAATGATTGTCACGCCTTGTGAATGACAATCGGTTTCAAACCAGACAGGAATTGCTAATGTCAGTGGATGCAGGTTCATCGCGAAAGAAAACTGCGCACGGAACTGCATACGAAGAACATTCTGTGTCGGATACCTCGCAGAAAACTGTGGCTGACAGTGGCACCTAAAGTTACTCGTCTACACTGGGGCAAACAACACAGAAACTGGATTGAAGCCGATTGAAGACGTCTATTGTGGTTGCACGAGTCGCGATTTTCTCTCTCTTTCAAATAATGGAGCTAAGCCGCAGTATGTAGTTCCATCTGGAGGGAGTGTTTAATATTTAGAGGTGTTTCAGTGCCATCACTTTGGCCTGCTCATTCAGGTTTCCGTGAACGTGGACCAGGAAGTTCATTTCAATATTTTCGTTCGCCAAGTATTAGCATTTCTTCTGTATCCTAATAAGTATGTCGTGTCTGAGAAAGATGAGTCTAATTTTTTATCTACCAAAATACCTATTTTTTTTTCAAACAACGATATTGTCGTCTTCAAAGTAGTTCCCTTTGGCGGCTGTACACCGGTGAAGTCGTTGTTCCCAGTCTTGGTAACTGAGAGGCATCGTCTGGTAGGGCCTTTAACATGTCGATCACATACATTTGAATGAAACTCTCAAGGAAGTTTACGATTCGTCAATAACCAATAAAGTGACATTGAACATAAATTTTAGTTTGAAGAGGGAAAATGACAATGTTAAATTAAATGTAGATGGTACCTCTATAGACTGTGTAACAAACGCAAAATTTGTAGGAATGAATACTGATTCTCAGTTGAAGTGGTGTGAACACACAAAGGCACTTGCAAACAGAATGTCATCAGCATGTTATGTCCTTAGAATCCTATCTTCAGCGTGTAACATGCAGTGTCATTTAGTTACATACTATTCATATGTACACTAAATTCTTAGCTATGTCATTCTTTTTTGGGGAACAAATGCACAAAACATGGACAAATTTTCAAACTCCAGAAAAGAACCGAAATAATAATAACAAAAAATACTAGTCGAACTCATTGTAAAGATCTGTTCAAAACACTAGGGAATTCAACTGCTCCGTGTGAATACATTTACCAGCCAGTTGTACACATCAAATGTAACATTAGTAATTACTGCACACACAGCTCTGTCCATGACCATGGAACAAGAGCTGGACTCAACTTAAATTTACCAAGAAAAAATAAACATAAAACTCAAAACAGCATTAAAACTGTACAGTAAATTATCAAAAGAGATTAAAGAAATTGCAAAAATACACTTATTTAAAAAGGCAGCTAAACAGTATCTGTTATGCAAAACATCTTTACATTGAAGGATTACTTAGATGAAGCAGAGTAGGGGTTTGGTAAAAAAAAATGATATACAACTAAATAATAATAATAATGATTATAAAACATCCAACATTTCACAGAACACCTTCACACTATTTTTTTCGTTCTTTTTTCCTTTTCTAGAAAAACTTTCCCCGAAGCTATGCATAGCACAATACTAACACCTCTTCCTCTTTCTGAGTTCAACATCTCGCTCATTGTAGAGGGATGCTAACTCAGTTTTTCAGGATAGCAAATGGGAAGTTGCGGTACAGAAAATGGCTCAGAGATCACCAGTGTGCGTGTGTGTGTGTGTGTGTGTGTGTGTGTGTGTGTGTGTGTGTGTGTGTGCGCGCGCGCGCGTATGTAGTGAGTGAAGTGTTATGAAACAATGTGTGAGTGTAGTGTCTGATAGTGAGATATGAGTGAACAGTATCGCATTACAATAAGTTAGTTGTAAAAGAAGTATACCAGGAGTAAATCTAACGATTGTCTCTACATCTACATGGATACTCTGCAAATCACATTTAGCTGCCTGGTAGAGAGTTCGTCGAACCACCTTCACAATTCTCTACTATACCAATCCTGTATAGCACGTGGAAAGAACAAACACCTGTATCCTTCGGCACGAGCTCTGATTTCCCTTCTTTTATCGTGGTGATCGTTTCTCTCTATGAGGTCGGTGTCAAAAAAATATTTTCGCATTCGAGGAGAAAGTTGGTGATTGGAATTTCGTGAGAAGATTCCGTCGTAACGAAAGACGCCTTTCTTTTAATGATATCCAGCCCAAATCCTGTATCATTTCAGTGACACTGTCTCCAAAATTTCGCGATAATACAAAACGTGCTGCGCTCCTTTGAACTTTTTCAATGTACTCCAGTCAGTCCTATCTGGTAAGGATCCCACACCGCGCAGCAGTATTCTAAAAGAGGACGGACAAGTGTAGTGTACCCCCCCAGGGGATCCACAACTCTTTTGTGGATACGTGCGTAGCGAGCACGGGGCCCCGAGCTAATGTGGCCTTCCTTCCTTTCCGGGCTGCATACCTTCCCTTTCCGCATCCTTCCCCATCCCCTGTCTTCACCCCCCCCCCCCTCACCTCTTGCTCTTTCCTTCACTTTCTCCCCCTCTGGGAGTATGGTTTGCGCCTACGTCCGGAGACGGACGCTTGTAAATGTCCCGCATTCTTCTTCTTCCTTGCTTGTATGTCTTCTTCCTTCCTTTGTCCATCTCCTTTCCTTACCTCTTCTCTTTACCCTTTTCTCCGCTGCGGCGTTTGAGACCCCCTCTTCTTTCCTTTCCCTTTCTCTTTCTTCCTCCCTGTGCGTGTCTGAAGGCCGACCCACGCACTTCCATGCGTAGCCGGTGACGGGGTAACGCGTAATTCCCCGCCCCGGGTAGACAGGTAGGACACGTACGTACCCCCTGGTAAAGGCCAGGCCCAGGGAGGGGTGATTACCCGAGCTGATACCTTCCGAAAGTGCCGATTGGTCCCTCCGTCCGTATGTCGGGAGGTGTGACCTGAGGTGTGAACAATCACCTAAGGCGGGTGTGCCCTCGGTGAGGGCCCCCACAAGGGAGGAGCGCGCCATCGGAGACGCCGGTAATCATGGGGGATTCTTCCGCAATGGTTTCCTCACCTTCCACTATGTCTGCTCACAAACGTAAGTTCACTGAGTCTCATCCACAGACGGTTCTTCCATCGTTGCCACAGTTCCTTGTTGTTTCTCGGTCTGACGAAGGTCACGACTTTTCCACGGTCAACCCTTTCATTATTCAGAAAGGTGTCGACGCAATTGCGGGTCCTGTAAAGTCTTGTTCCAGATTACGGAATGGTACCCTGTTGTTAGAAACACACAGTGCCCTCCAGGCTCAAAAATTGCTGCGTACTTCTCTGCTCCACACCTTCCCTGTCCGGGTGGAACCGCACCGTACCTTAAATTCCTCGCGTGGAGTCGTTTATACACGCTCCCTCGATGGATTGTCTGACGAAGAAATTCAGCACTACCTGTCTGACCAGGGCGTCACCGCTGTTCATCGGGTTATGAAAAGGGTTGACTCGAACATCATTCCAACCCGCACTGTCTTCTTGACTTTTGACAAAGTTCAACTCCCATCAAAAATCAAAGCAGGCTATGAGATAATTTCCGTTCGCCCTTATGTCCCAAACCCTACGCGTTGCTATCGATGTCAGCGGTTTAATCACACCAGCCAGTCCTGTTCCAATCCGGCCAAATGTGTTACGTGTGGCAGGGATGCCCATGAGGGTGCTTGTCCACCTCCATCCCCTCGCTGCATCAACTGTATGGGTGACCACGCTGCTTCCTCTCGAGATTGCCCTGTTTTTAAGGACGAAAAGCTGATCCAGGAAATAAGAGTGAAGGAAAAGGTGTCGACCTTTGCTGCTCGAAAGTTACTCGCCAGTCGACAGCCCACCGTGCCTCAGAAAGGAAAATACAGCGCTGTCCTTGCTTCTTCTCGGCCAACAAAGGAGGCGGCCACGCAGACTTGCGACCTCACATTTAGTACCACGGTCGTCAGATCGGCCAGCGCAAAGATCGCCCGTTCAACCTCACCTCTTTCGCCTGCCCACTCTATGGCTCACCCTTCGTCGGGTTCTGCTAAATCTCGAGCCCAAAAGTCAGACGCCAAGTCTACAAAAAAAGAGCATTCTCGTGAAGAGTTTTTACGTACTGCAACTTCACAACCATCGGTTCCTCCTTCATCTAAACATACCTCCAAGAAGGCTACGAAGAAACACAGTTCCTCTCCTTCTCCGCCAAGGCGTGTCCCATCTACAGCACCACCTGGCGGAAATCGCCCTCGGCCATCTTCTGTGTCGCCGAGGCGCACTGTTGGTGGCCGGTCAACTGGCCGATCGTTGGTGGCAGGAGCTGCTCCTGACCAACCTATGGATCAGGATCTTCTGCCTTCGACTGAATGCCATTCCATGCTGTCGGTCGCAAGCTCTGAGCAGTCGTTGAGTTGACAGCACCCTTGGTGCCGTTCCTCCATTTTCTGTTCACCCTATGTCCATTATCCACTGGAATATCCGCGGCATTCGCGCCAATCGGGAGGAATTGTCGATCCTCTTACGATCCTACTCGCCGGTCATCTTCTGTCTTCAGGAAACAAAGCTGCGTCCCCATGACCGCTTTGTTCTCCCTCATTTTCAGTCCGTCCGATATGACCTCCCTTCAGTTGAAGGCACTCCAGCCCATGGAGGACTCATGATTCTGCTCCATGATACTCTCCATTATCACCCAATCCCCTTAAACACTTCCTTCCAAGCTGTCGCCGTCCGTCTTTCCCTTTCTGGATACACGTTCTCTCTTTGTACGGTATACATTCCATCGTCTACACCAATGGCACGAGCTGATCTCCTTCATCTTCTTGATCAGCTTCCACCCCCCTATTTGCTGGTTGGGGACTTCAATGCCCACCACCCGCTTTGGGGATCTCCACATCCTTGTCCACGTGGCTCACTATTGCTAGACGTCTTCCACCAAGCGGATCTAGTCTGCCTCAACACTGGGGTCCCTACATTTTTGTCTGCCTCCACGGCAAATTTATCCCATTTGGATCTTGCGGTCGGTACTGTTCCGCTAGCTCGGCGCTTCGAATGGTTCGCCCTTGATGATACACACTCGAGTGACCACTTTCCATGTGTTCTTCGACTGCAGCCTCAACTGCCATATATGCGCTCGCGACGCTGGAAGTTTGCCCAAGCCGATTGGACACTTTTTTCGTCTCTAGCGACATTCGATGACCGTCGCTTTCCCAGCGTCGACGATGAGGTCACACATTTTACCGACGTTATTCTCACAGCTGCGGAACGTTCAATACCACGCACCTCCGAATTGCCCCGGCGCCCTCCAGTTCCTTGGTGGAACGAGGCCTGCCGTGACGCAATACGTGAGCGGCGACGTGCTCTTCGCATTTTCCGTCACCATCCAACTTTGGCCAACTGTATCCGATATAAGCAGCTCCGTGCGCGATGCCGTCGCGTCATCCGCGATAGCAAGAAGGCAAGCTGGAAATTCTTTACTAGCTCATTTAACAACTTCACTCCCTCCTCGGAAGTTTGGAGTCGGCTTCGACGGTTCTCAGGCGCGCCTAGTTTCTCCCCGGTCTCTGGGCTCACTGTCGCGCATGATACCTTAGTGGACCCCGTCGCAATTTCTAACTCATTGGGTCAGCACTTTGCTGAGATTTCGAGCTCTTCAAATTACCCGCCAGCGTTTCTCCCGAAGAAACGTGCAGCAGAAGTGCGGCATCTTGCTTTCTCCTCTCAAAATCGCGAAAGCTACAATACTGTTTTCTCCATGCGCGAACTCCAACATGCACTCTCTACTTCTCGCTCCTCCGCCCCAGGACCGGATGGTATCCATGTCCAAATGTTGCTGCATTTATCAACCCATAGCCTGCGTCACCTCCTTCGCCTTTATAATCGAATTTGGACCGACAGTTCCTTTCCCAGGCGATGGCGGGAAGCTATTGTCGTTCCCGTTCCGAAACCTGGAAAGGACAAACATCTCCCCTCTAGCTATCGCCCCATTTCTCTCACGAGTAGTGTCTGTAAGGTTTTGGAGCGTATGGTGAATTACCGTTTAGCTTGGTGGCTGGAGTCCCGCAGTCTTTTAACACCAGCCCAATGCGGATTCCGAAAGCATCGTTCTGCTGTTGACCATCTTGTTGCTCTCTCCACTTATATCATGAACAATTTTCTCCGGAAACGCCAAACGGTAGCAATATTTTTTGATCTGGAGAGAGCGTACGATACCTGTTGGAGGACAGGCATCCTCCGCACACTGTTCTCTTGGGGCTTTCGAGGCCGGCTGCCCCTTTTTCTTCGCGAATTTATGGCAGAGCGCACATTTAGGGTGCGGGTGAACACTACTCTCTCCCGTACTTTCTCCCAAGAAAACGGGGTACCCCAGGGCTCCGTGCTGAGTGTTGTACTGTTTGCCATCGCCATTAATCCAATTATGGATTGTCTCCTTCCTGATGTCTCGGGCTCCCTCTTTGTGGACGATTTTGCGATCTACTACAGTTCTCAAAGGACCAGCCTTCTTGAAAGACGTCTTCAAGGATGTCTCGATCGCCTCTACTCGTGGAGCATCGAAACCGGCTTCCGTTTCTCACCCAGTAAGACCGTTTGTGTTAATTTTTGGCGACGTAAGGAGTTTCTTCCGCCCTCCTTACATCTAGGTCCTGTCAACCTTCCGTTTTCCGACGTCGCTAAATTCTTGGGTCTTATGTTTGACAGAAAACTGTGCTGGTCCTCCCACGTTTCCTATCTTTCGGCTCGCTGTCTGCGTTCCCTTAACACCCTCCGTGTCCTGAATGGTACCTCTTGGGGAGCGGACCGGGTGGTCCTTCTCCGCCTCTATCGCGCCTTAGTGCGCTCGAAATTGGATTATGGAAGCATAGTCTACTCCTCTGCTCGGCCGTCTATTCTTCGGCGTCTCGACTCTATCCACCACCGTGGATTACGTTTAGTGTCTGGAGCTTTTTACACCAGCCCTGTGGAAAGCCTTTATGCTGAGACTGCTGAACCTCCGCTGTCCAATCGGCGGGCAGTCCTTCTGAGTCGTTATGCTAGCCATCTGTCTTCCATGCCTGCTAATCCAGCCCATAACCTTTTTTTCGACGCCTCCTTTGATGTCGGGTATGCAGGCCGCTCCTCCTCCCTACTACCCCCGGGAGTCCGCTTCCGTCAACTGCTCCATTCTCTTTCCTTCCGCTTTCCTAAAACCTTCTTGACAACTTGGGGTACAGCACCGCCTTGGCACCGTCCCCGGATCGACTTGCTCAGAGACCTATGTCAATTTCCCAAAGATGGTACCCCTACACTTGTTTACCGTCGGGCATTTGCTGCTCTATGTGCACAAATGACGGAAGCCACATTTATTTACACCGATGGCTCGAAAACATCGTTAGGTGTAGGGAGTGCCTATATTGTTGGCGACACCCCAAATCACTTTCGGCTTCCCGACCAGTGTTCGGTTTATACTGCAGAGCTTTACGCTGTTCTCCAGGCTGTCCACTACATCCGCCGCCATCAGCGGATACAGTACGTAATCTGCTCAGATTCTCTCAGCTCTCTCCTAAGTCTCCAAGCTCTTTACCCTGTGCACCCTCTGGTCCACCGGATTCAGGACTGTCTGCGCTTGCTCCACCTGGGGGGCGTCTCAGTGGCGTTCCTCTGGCTCCCGGGACACGCTGGTATCTGTGGAAATGAGGCGGCCGATATAGCGGCCAAGGCTGCAGTCTCTCTTCCTCGGCCAGCTCTTCAGTCTCTTCCGTTTACCGATCTACGGAGCGGTTTATGTCGCCAAGTTACTCATTTATGGCATGCGCATTGGTCAACACTTCCCCACAATAAATTGCGGGAAGTGAAAGCCGTTCCTTGCGCTTGGACCTCTTCCTCCCGAACGCGTCGTCGGGAGGAGGTAATTTTAGCTCGACTCCGGATAGGGCACTGTCTTTTTAGTCATCGACATCTTTTAAGCGGTGATCCTCCCCCACTCTGTCCCCACTGCTCTCAGCTGTGGACGGTCAGACACCTTTTAATTGAATGCCCCTATTTTAATCCGTTACGCTCCCGTCTACAGCTATCGCCTGATCTATCGTCGATTTTAGCAGATGACACGCGCTCAGCTGACCGCGTTCTACAGTTTATTAGTGACAGTGAAATGACGTCAGTCATTTGAAGCTTTTTTTTTGTGGACAACCAACCCCTTTCTATAGTGGACTTTTAAGCATTCCTTCTGCCTTTAGTTTCTCCAATTTTCTGACTATGTTTCCATTGCTGCTGATTTTAAATTTCGTTTTTTTCCTGTTTTCTACGTCACGGGCTGGGCGCTAATGACCATAGAAGTTTTGCGCCCTAAAACCACAAACAAAAAAAAAAAAAAAAAAAAGCGTAGTGTATGCGTCTCCTTAGTTGATCTGTTACATTTTCCAAGTGTCTTGCCAATATAACGCAGTCTTTGGTTAGCCTTCCCCACAACATTTTCTATGTATTCCTTCCAATTTAAGTTTTCGTAATCGTAATTCCTAGGGATTTGGTTCAATTTACGGCCTTTAGATTTGACTGATTTATCGTGTAATCGAAGTTTAACGGATTTCTTTTAGCACTCATGTGGATGATCTCACACTAGGATCAACTGCCAATTTTCGCACCATTCAGATATCTTTTCTAAATTCTTT
Organism: Schistocerca americana; assembly: GCF_021461395.2. Lineage (NCBI taxonomy): Eukaryota > Metazoa > Arthropoda > Insecta > Orthoptera > Acrididae > Schistocerca > Schistocerca americana. The sequence goes on from NC_060123.1 coordinate 33,799,907, forward strand.
TGCAATTTGTTTTGTTCTTCTGATGACTTTATTATTCGATAAACGACAGCGTAATCTGCAAACAACCTGAGACGGCTGCTCGGATTGTCTCCCAAATCGTTTATATAGATAAGGAACAGCAAAAGGCCTATAACATTACCCTGCGGAACGCCAGAAATCACTTCTGTTTTGCTCGATGAGTTTCCGTCAGTTACTACGAACTGTGACCTCTCTGAAAGGAAATCACAAAATCCAGTCACATAACTGAGACGATATCCCATAAGCAATTTCGCTACAAGCCACTTGTGTGGTACAGTGTCAAAAGCCTTCCGGAAATCCAGAAATACAGAATCGATCTGAAATCCCTTGTCAATAGCACTCAACACTTCATGTGAATAAAGAGCTAGTTGTGTTTCACAAGAACGATGTTTTCTAAACCCATGATGACTGTGTCAATAGACCGTTTTATTCGAGGTAATTCATAATCTTCGAAAACAATATATGTTCCAAAATCCTGCTGCATATCGACGTTAACGATATGGGCGTGTAATTTAGTGGATTGCTCCTACTACCTTTCTTGAATATTGGTGTGACCAGTGCAACTTTCCGGTCTTTGGGTGCGGATCTTTCGTCAAGCGAACGGTTATATATGATTGATAAATATGGACCTAATGTATCAGCATACTCTGAAAGGAACCTAATTGGTGTACAGCATGGACCAGAAGACTTGCTTTTATTAAGTGATTTAAGTTGCTTCACTACTCCGAGGATATTTACTTCTACGTTACTCATGTTGGCAGTCGTTCTTAATTCGAATTCTGGAATATTTACTTCGTCTTCTTTTGTGAAGACGTTTCGGAAGGCATGTTTATTAACTAACTATAAGTCTGCAAATGTATGCGTGTACGAATTAGCTAATTTTAAATTGGTCTAAACTTGTAAATACTTTGACATGTCGTATATCCTTGTAAAAATAGATCTACGGATGAATAAAGCTACTACTACTACTACTAATCCTCTTCAGAGTCCCAAAATGACATCCTTTTAACACATTTTTCAATTTCGGGGAAACAAAATTCATACGGACTCATATCAGGTAAATAGGGAGTTGGGAGGGCTGCGGAACAACATGAATGCCGTTTGAGGTCAAAAATTCCGAGATGGACGTGGCCGTGTGACATGAGGCACTGTCATTGTCTGCAGTGTCTAGTTTCACTCGATTTATCCTTTTCCCCAGCCTTTGAAGGACAGCTTTGAAAAACTCTCGGTGACAGGTTGCCCTAGAAGAACAAATTCTTTATGCACAATACCCATACTGTCAAGAAGCAAATCAGCATTGTTAAGAACTTTGATTCTCTTACTCGAGCTTTTGTCCTTCGAGGAGATGTCTTGGTGTTGCACTCTTCACTTTGCTGTTTTGTCTCAGGCTTGTGCTAAAAAATGTAGGATTCATCACTGGTGCCTGCCCTATATACCGTACACTTGGAACAGCGAACAAAATATTAAGTCACCTGGAGCCTTTACCCTGAGACCTGCCTCAATAGCCGAGGCTGCTAAGGCACCCGTGTGCAGTGGCGCTCGGTTCGGAGGTACATTGATTCGACTCCTGCTGGTGGTGGAACCATTCGTGACCACTGGCAATCGTCTCAAGATGATCAACGAACACATTTCTTCGATTGCCCTTCTGCTCAGTTTTGAGGTTTTTCGGCACCATTTTCGCACGTGCAAAACTTCAGTCGATATTTGATTTACGGTGAAAATGTTTAACCGGGAACCCATCATCTTCATTGTTAAATGTCGTTCGGGATATCACAAGAGCATGCACAGGTTCGACATTTTCGTCGGTTTTTGAAGTTGGTCTCCCTGAGCGAGGTTCATCATGAACGTATTCTCGGCATTCCAAAAATGGTTTGTGCCAGCGAAAAACATGTGCTCTTGATAAAAATGTTCCCCATAGACCTGTTTCAACTATTCTAAGGTCACACTTGCGGGTCCCTCAGGTTTAACACGAAACTTGATGGCATAACGTTGCTCTAAGTTCCGCTGATCCAATTTGGTAACACACGACAAAAACATAACTTCACTGACGGCGCTTTCAAAAATCACTGATGGCTGTAGAGAGTGACACTCAGACTGAGCGTGTGGAAGGGATGAACTCACCTGTCTATACAAGTAGGACAACACGCCGTTGCCAGATCGCTCGCTCTGTTGTCAGTCTCATTACATTTCTCACACACCTCGTAGGCTGTGGACACTCCTATCTATCAAGATGAACAGCCGAGTTCACACGGTTTCGTGCGTACGCTCCTTGTTTGAGGAAAACTTTCAGGCACCTCGGCTGGTCTGCCAGATTACCCGATCGTATTCCCGTTTAGTGAGCAAAAGTCGAAAGTAATGCTAATAAAAAGGGGAAGGGGTAAACACAGAGCAACATTTAGTATCGTTTTAAATAATGTTTTACAAGTTGAACAATTAAAATACTTGGATATAATTATTGAGTGCCAACGGCCTTGCCACAGTGGTAACACCGGGTCCCGTCAGATCACCGAAGTTAAGCGCGGTCGGGCTGGGATAGCACTTGAATGGGTGACCATTCGGTCTGCCGAGTGCTGTTGGCAAGCGGGGTGCACTCAGCCCTTGTGAGGCAAACTGAGGAGCTACTTGATTGAGAAGTGGCGGCTCCGGTCTCGTAAACTGACATACGGCCGGGAGAGCGGTGTGTTAACCACACGCCCCTCCATATTCGCATCCAATGACGCCTGTGGGTGAGGATGACACGGCGGCCGGTCGGAACCGTTGGGCCTTCATGACCTGTTCGGGAGGAGTTTAGTTTTTTATAATCATTCATTATAAATTTTTGTTCAATGGACACACACAGAACATGACTGAAATATGCACGAAATTTATTCATTCTTTAGCTAAATCAGCAAGGCTCAACCGGGGACTGGGTACAAGAGCGATGAAAATAATTTACAAAGGTACCAGTAACTGGCATATGCAGCTCCTGTTTTGATTCAAGCACTAAGAAGAAAATATAGCTCTGCAGGTTCGAAGAATCCAATGCGTAATCAGCATACATAGCGACGTCTGCTGAAGTGTTGTGCATTCTGTCAGACCTTACACCAAATCTTAAGCAGTTGTACCGGTTTCTTAGGGTCTTCAGTAAATATCAAGAATGAATAAAAATATCGAGGTGAGGTTTTCGCTAAGTTACAGCTGACAATGTAGCACATTTACTGACATTCCCAAGTAATTTGTACGGTTTATAGTCGCTGGACGACGATAGAGACTTTGCTTTTTTTTTTTTTTCTTTAAAGAAGGAACTATACATTTTTTCTGCGACATTTCAGTGAAGCTTCTAATAGTATTTAAACGACATAACATGTATGGGACTTGATCAAATAGTGTCAAGGTAACAGCGCCGCAAACCAGTCCCGGCGTCAGGAGAAGAGATTCCACAAACGTCTGCCCTGTTATAGCTAATGCAAGCAAAAACGTAACTCAGGTACGGTTCGTGTGTTTACCTGTGCTCTTGATGCCTATCAATCTCTGTTCTGCTGTTGTAGCAATCACATAACTTGCTCGTAAAATTATTGATTCAATCACAATGTATACGACAGTCGAAAAGATGAATATCGTTTATGGTGAATGTCACCAAACCACTAGAGCGGCGGTGCGATCGTACGCTGGAGAGTATCCAGAATGTGCCAAGCACTCACGACCTGTCTTTGCAAACATTATTTTAAGAAAAGTTGTAGAAACTGGAAGTGAGAAGAATAGAATACGCCAAGGAAAAAGAAAGCCAACTGATGAAGGAAAGGAAACTAACGTTTTAGCAGCAGTAAAAGGCGTCTCGCAAGCAAGAGTGGGAACTGCGCACACAACGTCCCATCGTGTTTCATCCTCTTCACACTTTGCTGCATGTACAGCTCCATGGCAATGACTTCCAAGATTGCTTCCAATTCTCCGAATATTACTTACGAAAAGTGCGAAATGATGTGGCATATCTAAGCCCAATTTTGTTTACGGAACACTTCTATACTTTTATCTGCGGTGAAAATCAACTTTGAGTGCTATAGGAAACACTGACGTGTCCCAAAGGCATGAAATCTCTTAAAATACGAGTGTGTGTTATCGCTAACTCCAGATGAACTTCAACGCGCAGTGTCATTTCTCCACAAATACTTTATACCGTGTAGCAATGCTCAAAGTCAATAATTTGAGCACTTGGCATGACAGCCGTGATAATAAACACACGAACCGTACCTGAGATACCTGTTTGCCTACATCTGGTATAATAGGGCAGACGTTTGCGGGGGAACCTCTTCTCCTGATGGCGGGACAGTGCTTTGCGGAGCTGTAATCTTTATATTATTCTATCAAATCTCATACATGTTGCGTCGTTGAAGTTCTCTTCAAAGCTTCGTTCAAATGCCACAGAAAAGTTTATACACTACTGCCCATTAAAACTGCTACACGACGAAGATGACGTGCTACAGACGCGAAATTTAACCAACAGGAAGAAGATGCTGTGATATGGAAATGATTAGCTTTTCAGAGCATTCACACAAGGTTGGCGCCGGTGGCGACACCTACAACGTGCTGACATGAGGAAAGTTTCCAACCGATTTCTCATACACAAACAGCAGTTGACCGGCATTGCCTGGTGAAACGTTGTTGTGATGCCTCGTGTAAGAAGGAGAAATGCGTACCATCACGTTTCCGACTTTGATAAATGTCAGATTGTAGCCTATCGCGATTGCGGTTTACTGTATCGCGGCATTGCTGCTCGCGTTGTTAGAGATCCAATGACTGTTAGTAGAATATGGAATCGGTGGGTTCAGGAGGGTAATACGGAACGCCATGCTGGATCCCAACAATCTCGTATCACTTGCAGTCTAGATGACAGGCATCTTATCCGCATGACTGCAACGGATCGTGCAGCCACGACTCGACCCCTGAGTCAACAGATGGGGACGTTTACAAGACAACAACCATCTGCACGAACAGTTCGACGACGTTTGCAGCAGCATGGACTATCAGCTCGGAGACCATGGCTGCGGTTATCCTTGACGCTACATCACAGACAGGAGCGCCTGCGATGGTATACTCAACGACGAACCTGGGTGCACGAATGGCATAACGTCATTTTTTCGGATGAATCCAGGTTCTGTTTACAGCATGATGATGGTCGCATCCGTGTTTGGCGACATCGCGGTGAAAGCACATTGGAAGCGTGTATTCGCCATCGCCATACTGGCGTGTCACCGGGCGTGATGATATGGGGTGTCATTGGTTACACGTCTCGGTCACCTCTTGTTCGGATTGACGGCACTTTGAACAGTGGACGTTACATTTTAGATGTGTTACGACCCGTGCCTCTACTCTTCATTCGATCCCTGCGAAACCCTACATTTCAGCAGGATAATGCACGACCGCATGTTGCAGGTCCTGTACAGGTCTTTATGGATACAGAAAATGTTCGACTGCTGCCCTGGTCAGCACGTTCTCCAAATCTCTCATTAATTGAAAACGTCTGGTCAATGGTGGCCGAGCAACTGACTTGTCACAATACGCCAGTCACTACTCTTGATGAAGTGTGGTATCGTGTTGAAGCTGCATGGGCAGCTGTACCTGTACACGCCATCCAAGCTTTGTTTGACTCAATGCCCAGGCGTATCAAGGCTGTTATTACGGCCAGAGGTGGTTGTTCTGGGTACTGATTTCTCAGGATCTATGGACCCAAATTGCGTGAAAATGTAATCACATGTTAGTTCTAGTATAATATATTTGTCCAATGAATACCCGTTTATCATCTGCATTTCTTCTTGGTGTAGCAACTTTAATGGCCAGTAGTGTAGTTCCAGTAGAAAAAAACAGTCGGTGTCGTAATTCGGCGAATATAAATGATAGTAATTACCTGGGAATGTTAGGAAATTCGTCATATTGTCAGCTATGATTTGGTGAAAACCGCACCTCTATTTATTTATTTATTCTCGATATATTTGGCGTGACCTATCTTAACTGCCTCACTATGTATCAGTAACGGACCTATTACACTTCCTTGAAGTGTTCCTTTAATTATATTTACAACTGACTATTTGGTTCCAGAATCTGGCCCGATCCTCGATAAACTTGAATTTTTATTTGTAAATAACAGTGAAAATCTGTATCAAACACCTTTCTGAAGTCAAGGAACACGCCGTCAACCTAAGTGGCGATGTCTACTACACTTTGGTACTTATGGACTAACAGTGATCTGAAATTAGAATTATATTAATAACTTCAGCTGCTAACGGGCGTTGATATATATCAACGGGGACAGGTGAAAATGTGTGCCCCGACCGGGACTCGAACCCGGGATCTCCTGCTTACATGGCAGACGCTCTATCCATCTGAGCCACCGAGGACACAAGTGAATAGCGCGACTGCAGGGACTTATCCCTTGCACGCTTCCCGCGAGACCCACATTCTCACCTTGTATGTCCACACACTACATTCGTAGTGTCCCACCGCAACACACTCATTACTCGTGGAAGACATTCTTTCCAAGTCCCGTAAGAGTTTCGGGAATATGTGTGCACAGAAGAAGGAGGTCATGGCCGGTGTTGACAGAACTATGTACTTATATGGATATGGTGGACACCATATACATATAAGTAAACAGTGATCTTAGTTTCGCAAGATTTGTGTTTGTGGAACCCATGTTGATTTTTGATAGCGGAGATTTTCTTTCTGCATAAACTCTATAAAGAGTGAGGATAAAATATGTTCCATAATTCTATAGCGGATTGGTGTCAGCGACAACGGCCTATAATTATGTGCATCCGACCTATGGCCCTTCTTAAAAATGGGAATGATCTGCGATTGTTTTTTTTCCCAGTTGCTGGGTACTCTTCGTGGCTTCAGCGACCTACAATGAAGTACTGTTAAACGGGAGAGCATGTTCTTTCGCAAAATCTCTGTAGAACCTTACAGGTTCCTCATGTGGCCAAGGTACCTTTTCGCTGTTAAGCGACTGCAGTCACTTCTCTATTCCTTGATCACTTATCTCAACATCTACCATTTTGTGCGATGACTGAAGTGAAGGACCCTATTACTCGTACGATGTTTCGCAGTGAAACCCAGCGGGGTGGTGCAGTGGTTAGCACACTGTACTCGCATTCGGGTGGACGACGGTTCAATCCCGCGTCCGGCCATCCTGATTTAGGTTTTCCGTGATTTCCCTAGATCACTTCAGGCAAATGCCGGGATGGTTCCTTTAAAAGGGCACGGCCGATTTCCTTCTCCATATCTCCCTACTTCGAGCTTGTGCTCCGTCTCTAATGACCTCGTTGTCGACGGGACGTTAAACACTGAATTCCTCCTCCGCAGTGAAAGAATTTCGGAAGACCGAATTCAATTTTCAGTCTTCTGTTATCTTCCGTGCGGTGACATTGTGGTTATTGAGAAGCTGAATAGGTAATTTCGATCAGCTTACTGACTTTACAGAAAACTAAAACTTCTTACGGATTTTAGCCAGACCGGTTGCCAAAATTCTGCTTTCGGGTTCATCGAATGCTTTTCTCATTGCTCTCCTTACGCTCACTTTCGCTTCTTGCTGCTGTTCGTCAGCTAGGCTTGGACTTCGTATAAGTCTGTGATAAAGCTCTATTTGTTTCCGTAACAACTTTCTAACAAGGCTATCAAACCACGGTGGGCTTCTACCATTCCTTAACACCTTGCCGGGAACGTACTTGTCTAAGGTGTATTGGAACATGCTTTCGAATTTTATCCATTTGTGGTCCATATCTTCGTACTCAGAACTAGGTGTCTGATGTTGAGTATTCAGATATCATGCCATTTCTATCCTGTTATGCTTAACAAGCAAAAATAATTTCTCAACTTCCTTAACATTCCTTGTAATAGTACCCTCCTCTACGTTAACTGATTCGAAAAGTTCCGGTTTGCATTTTTCTAGGAGGTCTAAGACGTTACCATCGCGAGGTGGTATTCTACCTGCTCGAAGTAATTTTCGAACAAAAAATTCAGTCTCCATGAGCCACTAAGGAGAGGTTCGGAATTTAATCCGTGACATTGTCTCTCAAGCTCGCGCTCTGTGCATTAAGCTGTATGATGAAGTACGGGTGTACGCCAGTGTCTTATAACAAATTTTAAATTTCGCTATGGTGTCTTATGGAATGAAGCCGTGAGGCTGTTGAAAGATGTCTGTTGACTCATCCACTCTTCATTTACATCGTACACTCTACGCATTGGTTACGGGAGAGCTCTTTGTCTTTATTTACTGATCACATATTGATCTATTTTGATAATTATCTCTACTACATGGGAAATACTTAAGTTTTACTTCTAGTTTTTGGAGTCGGTAGCTCGGCCAATGAACGGTTAGGGAGTAGACGTGCCACGTGAGTAGGTGAATTTGAGAGCAAGAAGGAAAGGCAATCGCACTGAGACAGTATGTTGTGAACAGACGTTAGTTGTTCTAAGCGATTTCACCATGTAATGTAGCGCATATTATTGAGAGTTAATTGGCGCTCACGAGTTTCGCGTATGCAGTGTCTATTATTGGCATCTTGTGTGGATAGACAGCACTGAGCCAGAAGAGATCGTTTGAAAGCTGTTTGTATCAGGTGAGCTGTGGTCTGAAAATTCTGCTGCCACTCAGTTGAAGAGGAGGAGTGCATAAACTGGAATTGACATTGAGGCTGCCTACACTATAATATCTCCTCCCCCCCCTCCCCCAATGAACCATGGACCTTGCCGTTGGTGGGAAGGCGTGCATGCCTCAGCGATACAGATGGCCGTACCGTAGGTGCAACCACAACGGAGGGGTATCTGCTGAGGGGCCAGACAAACGTGTGGTTCCTGAAGAGGGGCAGCAGCCTTTTCAGTAGTTTCAGGGGATGATTGACTGATCTGGCCTTGTAACACTAACCAAAACGGCCGCCCGCATCTCGTGGTCGTGCGGTAGCGTTCTCGCTTCCCACGCCCGGGTTCCCGGGTTCGATTCCCGGCGGGGTCAGGGATTTTCTCTGCCTCGTGATGGCTGGGTGTTGTGTGCTGTCTCTAGGTTAGTTAGGTTTAAGTAGTTCTAAGTTCTAGGGGACTGATGACCGTAGATGTTAAGTCCCATAGTGCTCAGAGCCATTTGAACCAACCAAAACGGCCTTGCTGTGCTGCTACTGCGAACGGCTGAAAGCAAGGGGAAACTACAGCCGTAATTTTTCCCGAGCGCATGCAGCTTTACTGTATGGTTAAATGATGATGGCGTCCTCTTGGGTAAAATATTCCGGAGGTAAAATAGTCCCCCATTCCGATCTCCGGGCGGGGACTACTCAGGTGGACGTCGTTATCAGGAGAAAGAAAACTGGCGTTCTACGGATCGGAGCGTGGAATGTCAGATCCCTTAACCGAGCAGGTAGGTTAGAAAATTTGAAAAGGGAAATGGATAGGTTAAAGTTAGCTATAGTAGGAATTAGTGAAGTTCGGTGGCAGGAGGAACAAGACTTTTGGCCAGGGGAATACAAAATCAAATAGGGGTAATGCAGGAGTAGGTTTAATAATGAATAAAAAATAGGGGTACGGGTAAGCTACTACAAACAGCATAGTGAACGCATTATTGTGGCTAAGATAGACACGAAGCCCACGCCTACTACAGTATTGCAAGTTTATATGCCAACTAGCTCTGCAGATGTTGAAGAAATTGATGAAATGTATGATGGGATTAAAGAAATTATTCTGGTAGTGAAGGGAGACGAAAATTTTATAGTCATGGGTGACTGGAATTCGAGAGTACGAAAAGGGAGAGAAGGAAACATAGTGGGTGAATATGGATTGGGGTTAAGAAATGAAAGAGGAAGCCGTCTGGTAGAATTTTGCACAGAGCACAACTTAATCATAGCTGACACTTGGTTCAAGAATCATAAAAGAAGGTTGTATACATGGAAGAATCCTGGAGGTACTAGAAGGTATCACATTATATAATGGTAAGACAAAGATTTAGGAACCAGGTTTTAAATTGTAAGACATTTCCAGGGGCAGATGTGGACTCTGACCACAATCTATTTGTTATGAACTGTATATTAAAACTGAAGAAACTGCAAAAAGGTCGGAATTTAAGGAGATGGGACCTGGATAAACTGACTAAACCAGAGGTTGTACAGTGTTTCAGGGAGAGCATAAGGGAACAATTGTCACGAATGGGGGAAAGAAATACAGCAGAAGAAGAATGGGTAGCTCTGAGGGATGAAGTAGTGAAGGCAGCAGAGGATCAAGTAGGTAAAAAACGAGGGCTAGTAGAAATTCTTGGGTAACAGAAGAAATACTGAATTTAATTGATGAATGTAAGGATGTAGTGGCTTATCTCACTAGGGGTAAGATAGATACTGCCTACAGGAGAATTAGTGAGACCTTTGGAGAAAAGAGAACCACTTGTATGAATATCAAGAGCTCAGATGGAAACCCAGTTCTAAGCAAAGACGGGAAAGCAGAAAGGTGGAAGGAGTATATAGAGGGTCTATACAAGGGCGATGTACGTGAGGACAATATTACGAAAATGGAAGAGGATGTAGATGAAGATGAAATGGGAGATATGATACTGCGTGAAGAGTTTGACAGAGCACTAAAAGACCTGAGTCGCAACAAGGCCTCGGGAGTGGACAAAATTCCATTAGAACTACAAACGTCCTTAGGAGAGCTAGTCGTAACAAAACTCTACCATCTGGTGAGACAGGCGAAATACCCTCAGACATCAAGAATAATATAATAATTCCAATCCCAAAGAAAGCAGGTGTTGACAGACGTGAAAATTACTGAACTATCAGTTTAATAAGTCACAGCTGCAAAATACTAACGCGAATTCTTTACAGACGAATGGAAAAACTACTAGAAGCCGTCCTCGGGGAAGATCAGTTTGGATTCCGTAGAAATATTGGAACACGTGAGGCAATACTGACCCTACGACTTATCTTAGAAGAAAGATTAAGGAGAGGCAAACCTACACTTCTAGCATTTGTAGACTTAGAGAAAGCTTTTGACATTGTTGACTGGAATACTCTCTTTCAAATTCTAAAAGCGGGATGGATAAAATACAGGGAGTGAAAGGCTATTTACAATTTGTATAGAAAGCAGATGGCAGTTATAAGAGTCCAGGGCCATGAAAGGGAGTTTTGCTATTTGCGGAGCAAAATAAATGATGATGGTCGAAGTAGAGAGGATATAAAATATAGACTTGCAATGGCAAGGAAAGCGTTTCTGAAGTAGAGAAATTTGTTAACATCGAGTATAGATTTCAGTGTCAGGATGTCGTTTCTGAAAGTATTTGTATGGAGTGTAGCCATGTATGGAAGTGAAACATGGACGATAAATAGTTTGGACAAGAAGAGAATAGAAGCTTTCGAAATGTGGTGCTACAGAAGAATGCTGAAGATTATATTGGTAGATCACATAACTAATGAGGAAGTATTGAATAGAATTGGGGAAGAGTTTGTGGCACAACTTGACAAGAAGAAGGGACCGGTTGGTAGGACATGTTCTGAGGCATCAAGGTATCACAAATTTAGCATTGGAGGGCAGCGTGGAGAGAGACCAAGAGATGAATACACTAAACAGATTCAGAAGGATGTAGGTTGCAGTAAGTACTGGTAGAAGAAGAAGCTTGCACAGGATAGAGTAGAATGGAGAACTGTATCAAACCAGTCTCAGGACTGAAGACCACAACAACAACAAAAACAACAACAATATAATACAGAGCGGATATAAATGCAGAACTATTAGGTGTGGTATTTCAATATGTACCCACATCTGTGTGCTGGTTGTTTTTCTCTGTGTCGAAGGGTTTTCCCACAAGCACGTCACAAACTTTATGAACCAATGTTTTCTGCATGGCTGTGATTGCACCATTAAGTCGACTACGTCAGTCATTAGAGACTAACCGTTTTGCATCCATGTGTCTACTCTTCACCACCTTAACTGCTGCCCAGGGTAAAATAAGCATTAATGGACTGCTCTTGCCCCATGTCGTTGGAGGTATTCATCATCATTAGTTTTCTGCTATATTAGCAGGTCCTTTGCATCTCCATTTTCTGCGATCCTTTGCTTCCTTCTTAAGGCTGCTGTATGTTGTACCGTCCATCATGTCATCCAGTATCTGGAATCTCTTCCTTCCTCGCTTCCTTTTCCCTTCTGCATAACCTACTATAACTGTTTTTATCAGTCCGTCATTCTTTTTTTATATATGCCCAATCCAATTTCTTTTTCTTCTCTTTATTACATCTAGTAACTGTCTTTTCTCTCCCACTCTCCTCAGTACCTCTTAATTTTTTGCTCTGTCCATCCAACTTATTCTTTCCATCCTCCGCCATGTCCACATCTCAAAAGCCTCCTGCCTTTCTCTGTCGTTCTTCCCCAAAGTCCATGTTTCAGCGCCATACAGAAGAACACTCCATACAAGGCATTTTATGAGTCTCTTCCTGAGTTCTCTGTCCAGACCGCTGCAGAAAATTCTCCTTTCCTTGTAAAATGCCTCTTTTGCCATAGCTATCCTTGTTTCAGTTTTTATGGTACACTTCCAGTCGGCGTCTATCCTGATTCCAAGATACTTAAAATTTTGCACCTGTTCTAATATTTCTCATTCAGCATAATTTTTATTTCTTTATTTCCCCCTAGGGCCAATACTTTTGTTTTCTTTGTGTTAAATTTCATTCCATAATTTTTTCAGTTAGCTTCAATGGTGTCCACCAAATCCTGTAATTCTTTTTCCCCTGTGGCGAGAAGGACGATGTCATCAGCAAACCTCAAACACCCTACTCTTCTTCCTCCAATTTCTACTCCTTTGTCATCTAATGAGCATTGGTCAATCATATTTTCCAAGTAGAGGTTGAAAAGGGCGGTAACAAACCTAAAAACATACTACTCCTAATAGCTATAATTATTATCCTGCAAATGAAGTAAATACTGATGTAATGTTTTTCAGTACACCGTCCCCAGTCACCAGTAGAAATCTCTGCACTTATACCCCGTATATTGAGAGTGAGCTACATTTTTTAAATCAATTACATGCCCATGTCACTCCTCTTTTTATTTAGCTCAGCGATACTTGGCAAACGTGATACTGTTTTCCACACGGTTTGGTGTGTTAGCCGTGTGACTACTCAGGTTTTCATACGAACGAGATAGAGTGACGATTAGACTGAAACCGATATACAAGCCGGCCGGGGTGGACGAGCGGTTCTAGGCGCTACAGTCTGGAACCGCGCGACCGCTACGGTCGCAGGTTCGAATCCTGCCTCAGGCATGGATGTGTGTGATGTCCTTAGGTTAGTTAGGTTTAAGTAGTTCTAAGTTCTAGGGGACTGTTGACCTCCGAAGTTAAGTCCCATAGTGCTGAGAGCCATTTGAACCATTTTTTTGAACCGATATACAGCATTTTGATTATATTCGCATCCCATGTTTAAACTGACTGTGAATTTGGAGCCATTGTTTCATTCACCAAACAAAATGGTAATATTTCTGTGGGTTTATTTAATATATACGTATACACACAGGGTTTAAATTTTAAGTTGACAAACCAGAATAACTCGAATAATAAGCTTCGACCCAAATATTAATCTGCGGAAAACATTAATATTTGGGTCAACGTTTGTAAAACTCTAATTCCTCTCTCTCAAACCCCACCCTATGGGGAGAGAGGGAGAGTTTTAGTTTTAGCGAATCAAAATTGACGAAGAAAATAAATATTTATTTTTCATTCGTAACCATTTTCCACGCAAAAATGAGAACATGGATTTTCTTGAATTACAGCGCCAACTACCAAGAATCAAAACAAATGTTTAAGACAAAATGTACGTAGTTTTTTTTAAAGTAGAATCTGATTCTGCAATAAAAATGGGGTTTCCATATGAAAAATTTAAAGTTGCCTCCCGCCCCACCCCCAGGGGGCTGTGGTGACGGGGTAATTTTAGCACCAGCAGATGTCCCCCTCGAAAATAATCAACCTTGGATTCTACACGATTTTTCGTGTGAAGCTTATTTTTCGTTGGTTTGTCAACCTAAAATTTACACCCTGTATATTGCCGATTCAGGAATCGGGCAGCACGTGACTGCCCCATGCCTAGCGGATGGTTCATGTGGTATTAATCTGTTTGAGAGTTTGCCATAATAATTACTTTAATAAATAATAAGTTTACTTGAAATTTCCATTTTACATTACCTTAGTCAGACTACCGTTCCCATCTCACGACTTTCTGAAGTAATAACAAACAAACGTTTTGCGATTGGTGCTATTCCGGATTTTTAACTTATTTCTGGCTAAGTAAGATGTCTATGAGAAGTCAGTTGTATAACAATTTGGTAACTGTATGATAAGTCACGCTGCAGAATGACGAAACTGCGCCTGCCGAGCTCTTACGTTATTCTGTTCAGGCAGTGTCGCATTGTCAGTCCCTGTTAGAGTAAACATATCTAGGATTTAGTACCTTTATCCGATATATAAGGGTGGGAACTGGCGTTAGTGGCATCCAGAGGTTGCTTATTGGTTGAGCTACACCAGAATATCTCTACAGTAATAGTACACTACTGGCCATTAAAATTGCTACATCAAGAAGAAATGCAGATGATAAACGGGTATTCATTGGACAAATATATATACTAGAACTGCCATGTGATTACATTTTCACGCAATTTGGGTGCATAGAACCTGAGAAATCAGTACCCAGAACAACCACCTCTGGCCGTAATAACGGCCTTGATATGTCTGGACATTGAGTCAAACAGAGCTTGGATGGCGTGTACAGGTACAGCTGCCCATGCAGCTTCAACACGATACCACACTTCATAAAGAGTAGTGACTGGCGTATTGTGACGAGCCAGTTGCTCGCCCACCATTGAGCAGACGTTCTCAATTGGTGAGAGATCTGGAGAATGTGCTGGCCAGGGCAGCAGTCGAACATTTTCTGTATCCAGATAGGCCCGTAAAGGACCTGCAACATGCGGTCGTGCATTGTAGTGATGAAATGTAGGGTTTCGCAGGAATCGAATGGAGGATAGAGCCACGGGTCGTAACACATCTGAAATGTAACGTCCACTGTTCAAAGTGCCGTCAATGCGAACAAGAGGTGACCCAGACGTGTAACCAATGGTACTCCATACCATCACGCCCGGTGATACGCCAGTATGGCGATGACGAATACACGTTTCCAATGTGCGTTCACCGCGATGTCGCCAGACACGGATGCGACCGTCATGATGCTGTAAACAGAACCTGAATTCATCCGAAAAAATGACGTTTTGCCATTCGTGCACCCAGGTTCGTCATTGAGTACACCATCGGAGGCGCTCCTGTCTGTGATGCAGTGTCAAGGGTAACCGCAGCCGTGGTCTCCGAGTTGATAGTCCATGCTGCTGCAAACGTCGTCGAACTGTTCGTGCAGATGGTTGTTGTTTTGCAAACGTCCCCATCTGTTGACTCAGGGATCGAGACGTGACTGCACGATCCGTTACAGTCATGCGGATAAGATGCCTGTCATCTCGACTGCTACTGATACGAGGCCGTTGGGATCCAGCACGGCGTTCCGTATTACCCTTCTGAACCCACCGATTCTATATTCTGTCATTGGATCTCTACCAACGCGAGTAGCAATGTCGCGATACGATAAACCGCAATAGCGATAGCGTACATTCCGACCTTTATCGAAGTCGGAAACGTGATGGTACGCATTTTTCCTCTTTACACGAGACATCACAGCAACGTTCCACCAGGCAACACCGGTCAACTGCTGTTTGTGTATGAGAAATCGGTTGGAAACTTTCCTCATTTCAGCACGTTGTAGGTGCCGCCACCGGCGCCAGCCTTGTGTGAATGCTCTGAAAAGCTAATCGTTTGCATATCACAGCGTCATCTTCCTGTCGGTTAAATTTCGCGTCTGTAACATGTCATCTTCATGGTGTAGCAATGTTAATGGCCAGTAGTGTAGATTGTACTGCTGAGCAGTGTATGTATCGGCGTTTGTTTAAATGTACTTGGATGTAGTCAGATGCATATCGATCCGATTACTAGGTGTATACACCTGATTATTAAGACATCATAGATGGTGTCAGTGCTCATCTGTACATCGTGCGGGGACGTTTAGCTCAGCGGCGAGCTCTAGGAGAACACACTGCTGGAGTGTTAAAAGTTCTCACCTAACCAGTGGTTCCGCCCGAAGACGCTGTCCGCTCAACAACAAAGTGGAAAATTCGGAAATAGTGGGCGGACGTGCAGGATAACGGCAGAGAGCGCAACTCGCTCCGAACGAGTCTTGTATACAAGGGGCCGACAGTCGTGTGTACGAGTGTGAGGCCGCGGCGTAGGGATTCACAAAGGTTTCTCTTTCGCGAAAACAACACGGTTTTAGTGCGGCGGTCCTTTCGGCGTGCGGGCCGTCATATTGTCGGTCGGGAGAGGTCGTAAAGTGGAGTTTATTTTGCCGCTCCACTTCCTCCGGTAGTCGCCGGCTGCGGACAGCTTGCCGCGGCCCCCGTGTTTATAAATACTCGATAAGTGTCGTGTGCTGCGCTCCCGCGCGCGTCCGAAACAAAGGGATCGGCTTACGGTCGGGGCGAACTGGGTGCCCGCTACCTGCTTGCAAGCGAGGTGGCCCCAGTGTTGGGTGTCCCCTGGGGACTGCCGCGGACGGTGAGCTCGGGAAAGCCGGGGGTTGTTTCCGGGAGTGTTTACGTTTAATCCCTCGGCCGAGGTTTTCTGTTTGTCTACAAACTTTCCAGTATTCTACAACTTATTACCTCACGTTTAATCACTCTCAAGACATACCGAGTCCATGAGGAACTAGATTCTCCTGTCAGCGTACGTGATCCGTGAAAGAGTGCGAGTTAGTCTATTATCTGGTGAAAGGTAGATTAGGACTTAACCCATCCTCCCACCATGTTAACTCTTCCTCGCACTTTCTTAGCTGTTTTTTCGCCTTAATGTTAGTCTTTCCCCTATCTGTGTTTCTCTAGCCTTGTGTTCTTAGGGTGGAGATTTTAGTGCATTGCAGAATGACTGGCTCATCCTTTTTTATTCTTGCGATCAGCCAGCCCAGGCCATTAACTACATTATTTTAATTCCTTCTACCGCTTTTTTTCTCTTTTAGTGCAAGTTTTCCCCTTTCGGCTAACTTTTTAGTTTTCTCTTTCAGTGCGGTTTCCAGTTCGTTTTACGCCGTTTTACTTTCCCAGACTTTTTTGGGGAATGGTTTTAATCAGAGACCTGTTCGAATGAGGAAGAAGGAAGTGATGACCCTGTAGTTTCATCTACATCTAAATGATTACTCTGCTATTCACAATAAAATGCCTGGCAGAGGGTTCAATAAACCACCTCTACCGTTCCACTCTCGAAAACGAAAAACGAGCACTTAAATTTTTCTGTGCGAGCCCTGCTTTCTCTTATTTTATCGCGATGACCATTTCTCCTTATGTAGGTGGGTGCCAACAGAATGTTTTCGCAATCGGAGCAAACTCGTGATCGAAATTTCATGAGAAGACCCAGTCGCAACGAAAAACGCCTTTGTTTTAATGATTGTCACTCCAATTCACGTATCACGTCTGTGGCACAATCTCCCCTATTTCGCGATAATACAAAACGAGCCCATGTCATCCGCCAGTTTCACCTGGTGCGGTTCCCACACCGCACAGCAATACTCCAGAATAGGTCGGACACGCGTGGTGTTCATATGGTTCAAATGGCTCTGAGCACTATGGGACTTAACATCTGAGGTCATCAGTCCCCTAGAACTTAGAACTACTTAAACCTAACTAACCTAAGGACATCACACACACCCATGCCCGGGGCAGGATTCGAACCTGCGACCGTAACGGTCGCGCGGCTCCAGACTGAAGCGCCTAGAACTGCTCGGCCACCCCGGCCGGTAAGCGGGTGTAAGCAGTCTCTTTAGTACACCTGATGCACCTTCTAAGTGTTCTGCCAATGAATTGCAGTCTTTGGTTTGCTCTACCCACAACATTATCTACGTGATCGTTCCAATTTAGGTTATTTTTAATTGTAATTCCTAAGTATTTAGTTGAATTTACAGCCTTCACATTTGTGTGACATCGCGTACTCGAAATTTAGCGGATTTCTTTTAGTAGTCATGTGAATAACTTCACACTTTTCTTTATTCAGGGTGAATTGCCACTTTTCGCACCATACAGATATCTTATCTAAATCATTTTGCAATTCATTGTGGTCATTTTATGACTTCACAAGACGGTAAATGACCGCATCATCTGCAAACAATGTAAGACGACTAGTCAGACTTTCCTATGTCGTTAATATAGATCAGGAACAATAGAGGGCCAATAACACTTCTTGGGGGAACGCCAGGTATTACTTACTCGATGACTTTCCGTCTATTAATACGAACTGTGACCTTTCTGACAGGAAATCACGGATCCAGTCGCACAACCGAGGCGTTATTCCAGTGGCACGCAGTTTAGTTAGAAGTCGCTTGTGAGGAACGGTGTCGAAAGCCTTCTGGAAATTTAAAAATATGGAACCAATTCTATGCGAATGAGGCATATTTTATGTTAGGCAGGCTATTAAAACCGTCGAGATGAGCAAGGAAACAGCGACACGAAAACAACCGAGCAAATCAGCTGTCACCGAACACTGGCTCGAGTGTAATAACGAAATTTTTTACGACCACGCCAGTATCATCTGGCCACTGGTGCTTAAAGTCCTTGGGGCTGCGTGAATAAGGAATCTGTCGAAATAAAGATATCGGAAAAGTTCTATTTAAGTGAGTCTTAGGATCTGGCATTCGGTTTATAAGATCTCACCGTTCATATCATTCGTCAGAGCTGGAATATTTTTAGAGAATGTGCGTTTTACGGAACAATAATGCGGATTCCGAAAAACGAATGAGTAACAAATGTGCATCAAGGGGCGTGCACTTCACAAGCTGGCTGGATTCCAGGCAGCGGTTACACATAACACAGATCACTGTACCTAAAGAAGACGACTGGGCCATCATCCAAATATCATACAGAAAATTGGAGTTAATAAATCGTTTTCAAAAACGATCTTTGTACAGATGCACAAAAACTATGGATAGTCTGTTGTAAAATTCTCGAAGGCGTTTTATGCTCGTGTTTTATGACACTTACTGAGAGAGAAAATCCCCTCTGTGCGAATAAACATGTATAAAAAAAAGAACCGGTGAAACCCAGCTCGCTCTGTTTGTCAGAGAGACCCAGAAAGCAGAAGATACCAGCGGCCATGTTCATGTCGTACTCCTTGACTTCCACAAGGTATAAATTGTCACATGATGAACAAAATATGATCGACCGGAATGCCAGACCAGCTATGTGACTGGACTGAAAAGTTTCTAGCAAACAGAACATGTCGTTCTGAACGGATAGAGATCTTCAGAGTAATATCAGCACCGGGCATACGACAAGGGAGTGTTATAGGACAATTACTCTTCACAGGTTAATACACAGGGCTCACTAACGAACTGCAGGAACAGGTTTCTGAATGGTAATGGAGGAAAAAAGGTCGTATGAGCATGTGCCCGGAAATGCATCGTTGGCATGGTAGATGGCGCTGACGACTGGAAGCTCCTCTCACCATAGGCCCTGTGTTCCTTGTGTTTTGAAAGTGTACTGTAAACACCTGAATGGTTCGTCGCAAAGAGGCCTGACGACAGAAATCCCATAATCGTGGTGGAAAAAACATCGACAAAATCCTTCCTGTGGAGGGAAATCCTCTGCTGATAATCCCTGCATTCTTTGCAGGTGATAAGGATAAAAGCAGTTATCATGAAGGATACACATAACGCCTCCCCCTCCCAGATGACGAACTTCGCCCTGACATCTACCCTTCCTTCCAACTATAACCAGGCCCTGTTCCCCCCCCCTTCCTCCTTGGCCCCCTTTCTCCTCTCCCCTCCTTCTCCCAGAGCGGATTTTCCTCCTTCCCCGCCCCCCTCCCAGAGACCCTGCACCCCATACTTGCCTCTTTCCTTCCCACATCCCTCCCTACCTGGCCTTCTTCAGCGCGCCCCCCTCTCATCTCCCCCATCCCTTCCCCTCCCTCCCTTCTTCAGGTCCCCCTCATCTCCTAGCGCCTGGCAGATCCTCTGTATTGATCATCATCAGTGTGCCACATCAGTGTTGTCTAGTGCTGTTTCTCCTGTGCGTCTAGAGGTGTGATTTTAATTGTGTACTGCCTTGAGGTTCGCCGTCAGTGTTATGTTATGTGCTATGCCATCCATCGTTACCTTTATACTGTGCCTTGTGTTCTTTTAATCATCGCAGTGTGTGGCTTTTTGTGTGTGCTACTTTTAAACAGTTTTTTATCTTCATTTTAGTCACCCCATTTTTTTGTCTATTGCCTTCCATGCTGTTCCCCCTTTTTTATATCTATGTTCACCTTAGTCTCTCCTTTGCTGTTTTTAATTGTCTTCTATTGTTTTGTTCTATGTCTTTCGGCTGAAGAGCAGCGCATATGCTGCTGCCAGCCCGCCCCGATGGGGAATTGGAATACAATAAAGGAAAAAAAAAAGGATACACATAATCGTACTTTGACTTACACAATGTTCGCGGACCACTCTCCTTGAGCTTGTATGAGAGTTCGTCTCAATATACTTTAGAACCCGGTCCTCCAAGTCTGGTGTACTCTCAGTCGGCCGCCTCCCTGCACGTTCATCTGTCTGGAAGGACCCATAATAACAAACGCCAAAATTGGCTTGAAATGTTGCGTGATGTGGTTGGTGTCTGTGAGGGTATTTGTTTTGGTGCAGCCGTGCTGCTTCTAGACAGTTTGCGTCTGCTTGGCGTACACAAACACCATATCGACTTGTTCCCGACATGAATACCGGACCATTCTGCTGCTTAGTTGGTTGGTTGAGGGGACCAAACAGCGAGATCATCAGTCTCATCGCATTATAGAAGGGTGGAGAAGGAAGTCGTCCGTGCCGTTTCAGAGAAACCATCCCGGCATTTACTTGAAGCGATTTTGGGAAATAATGGAAAACCTAAATCAGGGTGGCCGGAGGCGGATTTGAACCGTCGTCCCCCCGAATGGGAGTTCAGTGTACTGACCACTGCGCGGTCACTGTGCTGCTTACAGTACGCTGCGTCAATCACACAGCCTGGAACACACAAGAAACACACGACACGTGGTCAGAGGAATTCGTCAGCGTCATCTGCCGTGGCAACGATGTATTTCCGAGCACATGTTCTAAGGACCTTTTTTCTGCTATTTCCAGTTAGGATGGTTCAAATGGTTCAAATGGCTCTGAGCACTATGGGACTCAACTGCTGACGTCATAAGTCCCCTAGAACTTAAAACTACTTAAACCTAACTAACCTAAGGACAACACACACATCCATGCCCGAGGCAGGATTCGAACCTGCGACCGTAGCGGTCGCGCGGTTCCAGACTGTAGCGCCAGAACCGCTCGGCCACCAGTGGCCGGCTCCAGTTAGGAATCCGTCCCTGCAGTTTGTCGGTCGTATTAATGCTCACGCTTTATAAATGAACTAGTGGGTAGGTGAACTAGTGGGTAGGTGAACTAGTGGGTAAGTGAACTAGTGGGTAGGTGAACAAGTGGGTAGGTGAACTAGTGGGTAAATGAACTAGTGGGAGTTCCATGAGGCTTTTCACGGACGACGCTGCTGCATACAGAGAAATCGGAACGTTAACAAGATTTTAGCACCTGCTGAGTATCGATATTAGGTGCAGGGCTTGACGGCTGACCTTCAGTATAAAAACAAATGTCACTTATTGTACCCAAACAGGCAAAAAGACCCATTATCGTATGATTACACGATTGCAGAACTATCACTGGAAGCACTAACATCCATAAAATATCTAGGAATATGCGTAACGGAACGATTTAAAGCGGAGCGACCACATAAAATCGATCACAGATGCGGCGAATGAGAGACTCACAAGGGAACGGATACTGTGAAAGACTACAAAAGAAAGCCATGGAGATCTTAAACACCCCAAAATTTCAATCGGAACATGGGGGGTGTGAAACTGAATGATATCTGGATGCCGATGCTGAAAGTGTACACCAGTCTTCCAGCGTAGGGTGATAACAATACCTGCCAACAACAACCAACAACGGCTAACTGCACTACAGCAGGGGTTCCCAGATTTTTTGCACCACATGACATTTTTAGAAATCTGGGCATGCCACTATCTACATCTACGTCTACATCGATAAAATCACATTTAAGTGCCTGGCAGAGGGTTCATCGAACCACCTTCACAATTCTCTATTATTCCAATCTCGCATAGCGCGCGGAAAGAATGAACACCTGTATCTTTGCGTACGAGCTCTGATTTCCCTATGGCTTGTGAGGAACTGTACGGAGTAGGACTGTTGATATTCTTACAAATATGGGGAACCGGATATATCGATATTTTAAAAAAATCATTATTATCGACATATAAACGGAAGGAGTATCGAAGTACATGCCAAAAAAAATCCGCTGCACATTGTAAATATACTGCCAGTTTTAGAGCTGTACATTTAACTATTGATTTATTATTAGATGTTCTGTACAGCAACATGGTTCAAAATGGTTCAAATGGCTCTGAGCACTATGGGACTTAACATCTGAGGTCATCAGTCCCCTAGAACTTAGAACTACTTAAACCTAACTAATCTAAGGACATCACACACATCCATGCCCGAGGCAGGATTCGAACCCGCGATCGTAGCGGTCGCGCAGTTCCAGACTGAAGCGCCTAGAACCGGTATAGCAACATGCTAGCAGCTTACTTATCTCCCTTAGGGCAAGAAATGAAAAGAAAACGATGCACGTTCGAGCTTGGCGATAGCCACTTTGCTGACAATGGCAATTGCTCGTAAGTGGCACAATAAAAGGTGTCCGATGGGTCTGTCATTCGGATTCGACACATGTCGGGTTTGTCTGGTACACTTAAAGTCGACTTCCCTGGTCTTTTCATCTCTGCAAACGCCAGAGACCTAGCAGCTCCAATGTCAAAATTGCGTGAAGTTAAACGTTGCGTTTTCTGTGGGAGCGCCAATTGCGTCAGCATTTCCCCTCACGCGCCTCCGCTCACCGCAAAGATCAATCTTGTCGTCATGGGGACTAATGAACATATCTCTAAGACCACACATATGGGCTAAAAGCACTGCAAATCGTAAGTAACACTGAACGATATTTTCGCCTCACGAAGTTTGTGCTATAAAAGTTTATTCTAATCTGAAAAACAAGAGAAAAACATCAGAAAGTGTAACATAGTAGCTACTAAATAATACATTCATTATATGTATAAAAAGAAACATGTCTTACAGGCTCCTGAAGATACTACACAAATAAGAGGCGAAACGAGTAAGGCAATAAAAAACTGCCTTTCATTTACTAGCAAAGACGGCACATACATCCATGAATGACCAATCTTGTCATTTAGATTTTTGTTCATGAGTCTTTGAAGAATGCCGATGTGAAGAAATAGCACACTAGTTACGTTAAAGTTTTTTTTACGCAACTGGTATGCTATCTCTTCACATCGGATGTCTTGTTATTTCATTCACGCCACCAAACCCCCTGTGCAATGGGACTACTTCTTTGTGCCATGTATACTCGCTTCACACGTCAAAGACGATGAAGCTCATGAAAGCTCAAAAATTAGTAAGACTCCTTCAAACACTGAAAGTGAAATTATGTTCTTCTACAATTTCAAATGAACTACTTTGCGAAAAAATACAATATAAAATAAAAATATCAGTACTCGAATTTGCCATTTCGATGTCGATATATACGTATAACGTTGTAAGAAATATCGCCGGTATGTATCGATAGTTTTTGTAAAAGTTATCGACATATCAATATTTTATCAACAGTCGTAGTAGGGAGGGAACTATTTTCGCCCTCTTGCTCACCCGTATGACGTAACGTGCAACAAAGACTAACAATAGCAATGCGTTCACTGCGTAATAACTGTTGCAGCCCCACATATCGGTACACCACACGAGTTTGCAGCAGTTGCAAAGCAGCACGAAAACTTTCGCATTATCACCATAATCTGATCAAAATATCGCTATTCTCAAAATAAGATGGATAATTTCCGGCCAACGCAGCGACGACTAATGAAGAAAGGGGGGATGGGGGTGGGAGGGTACAATCTAACCTTCATGTATACTGAGTACGGCTCGAAGCAAACATTCTGAAGTAAATACATTTCCTTTAACGTTATACAGATGCTAGTTTTATCAATCAGTTTTCGCACTATCATTTTCAAAAAATGTTCAAATGTGTGGGAAATCTTATGGGACTTAACTGCTAAGGTCATCAGTCCCTAAGCTTACATACTACTTATCCTAAATTATCCTAAGGACAAACACACACACCCATGCCCGAGTAGGACTCGAACCTCCGCCGGCCTATCATTTTACTTTAAAAAAAAGTAACGTAAGAGAATAATCTTAGTTATATCAATACGTATTTCGTTTACTTGTATCCATACAGTCTGAAATTTCCTTGCATACCACCAGCGCTAAGCGGACCTGCGTCTGCGAATGCCTGCACTGGAGTATTCAAAACATGTGACGTCACACCTCTGCGCAGGAGCGGAAAACAAGCTACAACCTCCACTTGAAGATGTCCTCCGCGGGTGGGGACGAGTAAAAAATTCATCCGACCACTGCATAATATTCCCGAACATTTTAACGGGTCTGACATCCCCCGCCGCTGAAGTTTACATTTTACAATCTTCAGTTCTGTTATGTTGACATAACGCGGCTGGTCATAACCGCCAACTACCTCTGAGGAATGTATCCCTGAAATCCTGGCATCCTGCTTCAGACCAAGGAACGTCTCTAACGGTCACCGCTATCTTGGAGACCACCAGTGCTTACAATGTGAAAGGCGTTGCCTTGAAATTAATCTGGCCCAAAATTACTCCTGTTCAGAGCGAATAATTATGTTTCATCATAAAGAGGGTCCCCCATGAACCATGGACTTCACATTTGGTGAGGAAGCTTGCGCGCCTAAGCGACACAGATAGCCGCACCGTAGGTGCAACCACAACGAAGGGGTATCTGTTGAGAGGCCAGACAAACGTGTGGTTCCTGAAGAGGGGCAGCAGCCTTTTCAGTAGTTGCAGGGGCAACAGTCTGGATGATTGACCGATCTGGCCTTGTAACAATAACCAAAACGGCCTTGCTGTGCTGGTACTGCCAACGGCTGAAAGCAAGGGGAACTATGGCCGTAATTTTTCCCGAGGGCATGCAGCTTTACTGTATGGTTAAATGATGATGGCGTCCTCTTGGGTAAAATATTCCGGAGGTAAAATAGTCCCCCATTCGGATCTCCGGGCGGGGACTACTCGAGAGGATGTCGTTATCAGGAGAAAGAAAACTGGCGTTCTACGGATTGGAGCGTGGAATGTCAGATCACTTAATCGGGCAGGTAGGTTAGAAAATTTAAAAAGGGAAATGGATAGGTTAACGTTAGATATAGTGGGAATTAGTGAAATTACATGGCAGGAGGAACCGGACTTCTGGTCATGTGAATATAGGGCTACAAATACAATACAATACAAGGCTATAAATACAAATAGGGGTAATGCAGGAGTAGGTTCAATAGTGAGTAAAAAAATAGGAACACGTTTAAGCTACTATGCACAATATAGTGAATTAATGCATTATTGTAGCGAACATAGACACGAAAGCCACACCCACCGCAGGAGTACAAGTTTATATTCCACCTAGCTCCGCAGATGAGGAGGGAATTCGATAGTAGGAAAAGGAAGAGAAGGAAAAGTAGTAGAAGGATATGGATTGGGGGAAAGGAATGAAAGAGGAAGCCGCCTTGTAGAATTGTGCACAAAGCATAATTTAATCATAGCTAACACTTGGTTTAAGAATCATGAGAGAAAGTTGCATACGTAGAAGAGACCTGGAGACACCGGAAGATTTCAGTTTGATTATATAATGGTTAGTTGGAGATTTAGGAACCATATTTGAAATTGCAAGACACTTACAGGGGCAGATGTGGACTGTGACCATAATTTATTGGTTATGAACTGCAGATTAAAATTGAAGAAACTGCAAAATGGTAGGAATTTAAGGAGATCGGGCCTGGATAAATTGAAAGAACCAGAGGTTGTGCAGGGTTTTAGAGGGAACATTAGAGCACATATGACAAGAACAGGGGAAAGGAATACAGTAGAAGAAAAATGGGTAGCTTTGAGAGATGAAATAGAGAAGGCAGCAGGGAATCTAGTAGGTAAAAATACGAGGGCTAGTAGAAATCATTGGGTAACAAGACATGTTGAATTTAATCGATGAAACGAGAAAATACGAAAATGCAATAAATGAAGCGGGCGAAAGGCATTACGAAGTCTAAAAAATGAAATCGACAGGAAGTGCAAAATGGCTAAGCAGGAATGGCTGGAGGACCAATGTAAAGGTGTAGAAGCATATATCACTAGGAATAATATTGATACTGCCTACAGGAAATAAAGATATCTTAGGAGAAAAGAGAACCACCTGTAGGCATATCAAGAGCTCAGATGGAAAACCAGTCCTAAGCAAAGGAGGGGAAGCAGAAAGTTGGAGGAAGTATGTAGAGGGTCTGTACAAGGGAGATGTACTTGAGAGCAATATTATGGAAATGGAATAAGGCACAGAGGAAGATGGGAAGAGCGATATGATACAGCGTGAAGAATTTGACAAAACACTGAAAACTTAAGTCGAAACAAGGCCCCGGGAGTAGATAACATTCCGTTAGAGCTACTGATAGCCTTGGGAGAACCACCCATGACAAAACTCTTCCATCTGGTGCGCAAGATGTGTGAAACAGGCGGAATACCCTCAAACTTCAAGAAGAATATAATAATTCCAATTCCAAAGAAAGCAAGAACTGACAGGTGTGAAAATTATCCAACTATCAGTTCAGTAAAATCACGGCTGCATAACACCAACACGAATCCTTTACAAAAGAACGGAAAAAACTGGTAGAAGCTGACCTCAGGGAAAATCAATTTGTATTCCGGAGGAACGAAGGAGCACGCGAGGCAATACTGACCCAACTACTTCTCATTAAAGATAGGTTAAGGAAAGGCAAACCTACGTTTATAGCATTTGTAGACTTAGAGAAAGCTTTTAACAATGTTGATGGGAACACTCTCTTCCAAATTCTAAAGGTGGAAGGTGTAAAATATAGGGAGTGAAAAACCATTTACAGTTTGTACAGAAACCAGACATTCGTGATAAATAGTTGAGGGGCGTGAAAGAGTGGCAGTGGATGAGAAGGGAGTGACACATGATTACAGCCTACTCCTGATGCAATCTGTACATTGAGCTAGCAGCAAAGGAAACCAAAGAAAAATTTGGAGTAGGAATTAAAGTCCAGGGAGAAGAAATAATAACTTTGACCTTCTAATTCTGTTAGAGACAGCAAAGAACTTGAAAGAGCAGTTGAACGGAATGGACACTGTCTTGAAAGGAGAGTATAAGATGAACATCGATAAAAGCAAAACGAGGATAATGGAAAGGAATGTAGTCGAATTAAATCAGGTGACGCTGAGGGAATTTGACTAGGAAATGAGACACCGAAAGTAGTAGATAAATTTTGCAATTTAAGAACCAAAATAACGAATGATGGTCGAATTAGGGAGGATATAAAATGTAAACTGACACGGGCGAAAAAAGCGTTTCTGAAGAAGAGAAATTTGTTAACATAGAGTATAGATTTAAGTGTCAGGAAGTCCTGATGTATTTGTATGGAGTGCAGCCATGTAAGGGGGTGAAACATGGACGATAAACAGTTTACACACAAAGAAAATAGCTTTTGAAATGTGGTACTACAGAAGAATGCTGAAAATTAGATGGGTCGATCACGTAACTAATAAGGAGGTACTGGATAGAACTGGTGAGAAGAGAAATTTGTGGCACAACCTGACTAGAAGAATGGATCGGTTGGTAGGGTACATTCTGAGGCATCGAGGGATCACCAGTTTAGTATTGGAGGGAAGTGTGTGGAGTGTAAATCATAGAGGGAGACTAAGGGATGAATACAATAAGCACATTCGGAGGGATGTAGGTTGCAGTAGTAGCTCAGAGATGCACAGGATAGAGCAGCATGGAGAGCTGCATCAGTCCAGTCTTTCGACTGAAGACCACAACAGCAACATAAAGAGGGAATAATGTATAGCAATTTCCGTGTTACTCTCGTCCCGGAGACACGAAGAAAATTAGAAGGAAGGGTTTATACTGTATTTTAATTTATGGCTTAGTTCCATAGTAAAATAAATGTAGTGTCGCATCACGAATGATCGACGCATCAGGCCGAACATGGTGTTTGGCTGTTTGTAATGCGGATAGTGTACATCCATGGCTAAAAACATATCATATTCCCTGTTACCAACCCTGCAGGCATGCTACACCGCCCTACCTCTTAACCCTTTGAGTCCCAACAATATAAAAAAATAAAACTGACCTTTATCATCACAGTACGCAAGGAATGCAAGAACAAATTGGCAAAAAGTAACCAATCAATTGTTTAAGAAAACGGTTTCGCTTTGGAACCACTGGGACCTTGGGTTTTCAATCACCCAATACTTCATGAGATACATTTGAAGGCAATTTCGCCATTTTCCTAGAAACAATCCCACACCCCGAAACTTCCATGAACTCGTAATGCCTAAATCAAATTATAGTTCTAAATTATGAGCAAAAATGACGCTAAAATTTAATAAATACATATCAAAAGTATATACTGCTCCAGTGACTTCATTTCTAAAACACTCAAAAGAGTAGTAGTACAAACTCAAATTTATGTTACAATAACTTTAGAAGTATGAATGCAGTCTCGCGGCGATAACATTGAATAAAATGTTCTCGGGTTTCCAACCGCGTCAATTACTTAAAACTACATGAGCTTTCGGCGAAGCACTTCTTGACCATTATCAAGTGATATCAATTCAAGTCAAGTGATGTCAAGTCATGTTGTTGTTGTTGTCTTCAGTCCTGAGACTGGTTTGATGCAGCTCTCCATGCTACTCTATCCTGTGCAAGCTTCTTCATCTCCCAGTACTTACTGCAACCTACATCCTTCTGAATCTGCTTAGTGTATTCATCTCTTGGTCTCCCTCTACGATTTTTACCCTCCACGCTCCCCTCCAATGCTAAATTTGTGATCCCTTGATGCCTCAGAACATGTCCTACCAATCGGTCCCTTCTTCTTGTCAAGTTGTGCCACAAACTCCTCTTCTCCCCAATTCTATTCAATACCTCCTCATTAGTTACGTGATCTACCCATCTAATCTTCAGCATTCTTCTGTAGCACCACATTTAGAAAGCTTCTATTCTCTTCTTGTCCAAACTATTTATCGTCCATGTTCCACTTCCATACATGGCTACACTCCATACAAATACTTTCAGAAACGACTTCCTGACACTTAAATCTGTACTCGATGTTAACAAATTTCTCTTCTTCAGAAACGCTTTCCTTGCCATTGTCAGTCTACATTTTATATCCTCTCTACTTCGACCATCATCAGTTATTTTGCTCCCCAAATACAAAAACTCCTTTACTACTTTAAGTGTCTCATTTCCTAATCTAATTCCCTCATCATCACCCGATTTAATTTGACTACATTCAATTATCCTCGTTTTGCTTTTGTTGATGTTCATTTATATCCTCCTTTCAAGACACTATCCATTCCGTTCAACTGCTCTTGCAAGTCCGTTCAACTGCTCTTCCAAGTCCTTTGCTGTCTCTGACAGAATTACAATGTCATCGACGAAGCTCAAAGTTTTAATTTCTTCTACATGGACTTTAATACCTACTCCGAATTTTTCTTTTGTTTCCTTAACTGCTCGCTCAATATATAAATTGAATAACGTCGGGGACAAGCTACAACCCTGTCTCACTCCCTTCCCAATCGCTGCCTCCCTTTCATACCCCTCGACTCTTTGTGATCTGGTTTCTGTACAAATTGTAAATAGCGTTTCGCTCCCTGTATTTTACCCCTGCCACCTTTAGAATTTGAAAGAGAGTATTCCAGTCAACATTGTCAAAAGCTTTCTCTAAGTCTACAAATGCTAGAAATGTAGGTTTGCCTTTCCTTAATCTTTCTTCAAAGATAAGTCATAGGGTCAGTATTGTCTCACGTGTTCCAACATTACTACGGAATCCAAACTGACCTTCGCCGAGGTCGGCTTCTACCAGTGTTTCCATTCGTCTGTAAAGAATTCGCGTTAGTATTTTGCAGCTGTGGCTTATTAAACTGATAGTTCGGTAATTTTCACATCTGTCAACACCTGCTTTCTTTGGGATTGGAATTATTATATTCTTCTTGAAGTCTGAGGGTATTTCGCCTGTCTCATACATCTTGCTCACCAGATGGTAGAGTTTTGTCAGGACTGGCTCTCCCAAGGCCGTCAGTAGTTCCAATGGAATGTTGTCTACTCCCGGGGCCTTGTTTCGACTCGGGTCTTTCAGTGCTCTGTCAAACTCTTCACGCAGTATCGTATCTCCCATTTCATCTTCATCTACATCCTCTTCCATTTCCATAATATTGTCCTCAAGTACATCGCCCTTGTATAGACCCTCTCCCAAGGCCGTCAGTAGACCCTCTATATACTCCTTCTACCTTTCAGCTTTCCCTTCTTTGCTTACAACTGGGTTTCCATCTGATATCAAGTCATATCACTAGACAATGTCCAAGCTCGTGTAGTTTTAAGCAATTGACGCGACTGGAAGCCCGAGAACATTTTATTCAATAACTTTAGATATACTTACTTTCACTGTCAGTATGTTGTCATCACGATCGTTATGAAAGAAATTGCATGTCACGACTACAATCACTTAGCTCAATCTCGGCTCTCACTGTTGCTTTGAACGCTGAAGTGACTGCTACAATGCACTACATTCGTAGAAGTACTTCAGTGTACCACTAGATGTCTCTGTCTTTGCAGTAGCATCATTGGTTTGATACGAAAGGCGTCGGTACTAAAAAAAAAAAAAAATTAACAGGCAGAAACTACTGGTACTCAAAGGGTTAACATGAGCGTGTGATTAGGTCTACAGAGTGTAAACTGTAACTATTTACAGCGTACCACAGTAGTGTAGCTTAAATCGAAGGAAGGAAGGAAGGAAGATTGGATTTAACGTCCCGTCGACACCGAGATCGTTAGAGACGGAGCACAAGTTCGGATTGTGTCAAGGATGGGGATAGAAATCGGCCGTGCCCTTTCAAAGGAAACGTCCCGGCATCTGCCTGAAGCGATTTAGGGAAATCGCGGAAAACTTGAACCAGGATGCCCGGACGCGGATAGGCGAAACCCAGATGAACGGATTGATGTAGAACACCTGTGGAATATCAAACCGGGACGCTACCTCAAATTGGCCTACAACGGCTATCTAAGCGCACATGTGTGCTAAGCACAAGTGTACCATGCGAGCTGTTGTGGACTGGCAAGACAGCCAATCCACAGTGACGGGTAACCGAAAGGCACGCGCTTAAACTCACGCAGGCTGGCGTGAGGTCTGAAACAGGATACGTAATGAATGCTATAAAGAAAAGTACGTAGCTGCTGGAATACTTAACTTTAATCCACAATTGGTGAACATTGGTCTTGTTGATACAGTATATGCGTCATTAGATACATAGCAAAGGATAAATGGCGCCTTGCTAGGTCGTAGCAATTGACTTAGCTGAAGGCTATGCTAACTATCGTCTCGGCAAATGAGAGCGTAATTGTCAGTGAACCTTTCCTAGCAAAGTCGGCTGTACAACTGGGGCGAGTGCCAGGACGTCTCTCTAGACCTGCCGTGTGGCGGCGCTCGGTCTGCAATTACTGACAGTGGCGACACGCGGGTCCGTCGTATACTAATGGACCGCGGCCGATTTAAAAGCTACCACCTAGCAAGTGTGGTGTCTGGCGGTGACACCACACGAGTCTTAGAACGAACTGTAAACGTAATTAGTTTTTGCATACGTTTACAAAATCCTTTTTTTTGTTCATTAGTCTAAAGGGTAAGCTTAGATCAATAATGTCAACAAAACAATCGACTAAGACGATGCCATGAGAGAGCGGTAGGATATTTGAAAACCTGGAGCTTTGGCGGCTTTTGCAGCCCAATTTGTTGTTTCTCGCCTTAGTAGACAGGAACTGTTACTGGACGTGAAGACGCACGTGTTCGAGGAGTTGGTGGCGACACAGCGTGGAGCTACACTGTGGAGTGTGAATTAAAGAATCTGGGATGTCAGATTTTTGTCCCGTCGAGAGGAACGTTGCCAGTGAGGTCCGACATTGTTTTACGTCACAAGCAGAACGTAGGACCTACCATACTGTATGGCATTAAACCGTATTTGGTGTGTTTTCTTTCTCGTAAGGTACGTAGTATGAATAAAAGTTCTTCCAAAGCATCAGAAGATTGAGATTCTCCCGAAAACGAGTCGTTTTAGCTGCGATTTGTTGTAATAAAACGACAGCAATCTATTATGAATATCGGTAAATAGAGGCTCCCTGTAGCTGTTTTCAGTGTTATAACTGGTGTGCTAGTACGAAAATGTACCGTTTCAGTGCTACGGCACAATGATGGTTTACCAAAAGCTCGCCTTTTTGGTACAGTTTGCATATTAAATGTTAAAAAAAGACATACAGTCTTTAGATAGTGCATACCAGGGGTGTCCAGCCTGTTAGCTTGCGAGTGCCACATTGAAAGGAGAGTATTTCTGGGCCACACATAATATAATTTATACTGAGAAAAACAGCGGACAAAAAAGGGGGACGTCGGATGCATGTATACCTCACACACATGATCGTGTGGCACGAGTTCCAAACGGAAAATATTTCATTCATCATAGCTTGACACAAACAGGGTTTAATGGATTTTTTTTACTTAGCATGTGATACATGCTCACTTGTTGGGCCGCACTGATACTTGCATTAGGCCGCATGCGAGCCACGTGCTGGACACCCCTGATGTATACAATATAAGGAGACCTTGCTACAATGTCGAAATTATAGCGTAGTGGGAAGTGCCGTCAGCTCACGAAGGGTGAAAAGAAAATTAGTAGGTTCGTGCCAACCTCCCACCACTTTTTTCCCACCTTCTGATTTCTAAAAGATTCTGTGTCTTTCTTATTCATTTAATACAAGTATTATCCCAAAAGTCATATTATTTATTAAAAACAACCTATTTGCTACAATTGATGTTGCAAAGGCCAACGATGGAATGTTTCCCCAGTGGTCAGAAATCTAAACGTGACTGCCAGTTTGTGTCTGAAAGTAAACAGAAGTTACACACTGGAAGTTTATGCCATTATGATACTTTGTGTGAAATATATGTTCGTATCTGTGAGTTTACAGATATGCTCGTATTTGTATCTTGCCGGTATATATCTCTATCAGCTTCGAAAATACCTCTTCTTCAATTCGAATGATATTACGAAACGAATTTTTATCTTGAAATCTAAGTGAAGTAGCGCGATATTTCAGTGTTGGTAGTCAACGCAACACGGAGAATATGGATATTGTAGATGCGCAGACTGACGTTAGACACTATACTCAAATTTAAAGCCGAAAATGGGATGAAAATTCGAAAGAGATAAGTAGTAACTTGTACTAGTGTGTATCTCAGATAGTTGAACAGCATTAAGCCGTCGGCACACGGACCGTGCATCCGAACGTTGAGCGTTGAGCGTGCTGGGTTTCTGACGTCATAGCGTGGAATAGCTCGCTCGGGAGTCTTTCCGAACGTGTAGGGCAATATCTGGCATGTCAGATATTCTGAGCGTGCGTCTGAGCGTTGACCAATGAGATGGCATAACGCCACCTACGTCACACGCACGCCGTCTCCCGTCAGTACAGAGTTGTGAGGCGCCATATTGGCATTCATTTCAAGCATATATGTACATATGCCGTTTCTGAGCACCAGCAAATTGAGAATCACTGGAAAACCCTTGTGAACTGTGTTATTCGTTACAGTAAACTAATGAGAAACATCATATTCGTGGCAAAAGAATTATTGTAACTTGCGTATTATGAGAGTAGGCTATTGGAAGGCAGCGACACACTGAAGATACACCCAAAACGCGTTGTTCTTGGTACAATTTGTTATAATTAAATTTCAATTAGTAATATATCTACGGTTAAGGTTTGCAGCAAAGGGTAACATAACATGATCAGATGGTATATGTGTGTAGTTGGTTTAGCGTAATGAGTAGCGTCACTGTCTCGGTTTGAGTTGTATGTTGGGGCGGTGGTTCGTGTCTTGACACTTCCGATTTTTTTCCTTACATTCGCGTTTTTATTAGGTTCTGATACTTTATTATTAGTTTAATATAAGTATATATTTGATCTTATGTAAATATAAGTTCCATTTTTTTCAGAGGTGACTTTGTTCTATTGGCTTAATCTACAGGACAGCTTGCGCTACTTGTATAAAGATATTTTGCTCCTTTTTCTTTTACGCTTCATAATTCACATGTTGCAAAGATTCTGCTACTGCGTAGGAACAGTGATCAAGTAAGACTGACCTTGGGGTTTTACTAAAATCGGGGAATGATGAAATAATGTTTATTTTATGCGGAGAAGTATTCCAAATTTGTACCGCACTGTTTGTAACGGAACTTTTATGAGCCTGTGTCCTTATTGATTGGACATGGTATTTTCCTTTTCGTGGACGATGGAGGAAAAGTGCGTTTTAGCAGAGCTAACGTGGGAATTTTACGCGCGCCCGTTGAGTAAACAGTGTGATTTACGAACTAGAAACATCCCTTAACTGCCGCTGGAGTGTGTTGCGGTGGTGTATACCACGTTGGGGCCCACATACCGTATGCACAAGTCGCATCGTTCCTGAACGTTCAGCAGCAGGTTGAACTTGGCACGCTCAACGTTGACGTTCGACAGCACGGTCCTTGTGCCGACGGCTTTACCTAGTTTCCTCTACCAGAAATCCACCGTTCAAGCCGTCGATGATTCTACAATCTTCTTCGCGGTTTTCTCCGCTCTTCTTCGACAGCTGCATTCAGAGTTAACGCAGCCGTTCTACGCGCGTTCATTTTCGTGAAACCGTCGGCACACGGGCCGTGCTATCGAACGTTTAACGCTGACCGTGCCAAGTTCAACGTGCTGCTGAACGCTCAGGAACGACGCGACTTGTGCATACGGTACATGAGCCCCAACGTGGTATACGCGATCGCAACGCACTTCAGCGGCAGTTGAGGGATGTTTCTAGTTCGTAAATCACACTGTTTACTCAACGGGCGCGCGTAAAATTCCCACGTTAGCTCTATTAAAACGCGCATTTCCACCATCGTCGACGAAGAGGAAAGTACCATGTCCAATCAATAAGGACACAGGCTTATAAATGTTCCATTACAAACAGTGCGTTGCAAATTTGGAATACTTCTCCGCATAAGATAAACATTATTTCATCATTCCCACATTTTAGTAAAACCCCAAGGTCAGTCTTACTTGATCTCTATTCCCATCTAGTAGCAGAATCTTTGCAACATGTGAATTATGAAGCGTAAAAGAAAAAGGAGGAAAATAAACAAGTACCGCAAGCTGTCCTGTAGACTAAGCCAATCGAACAAAGTCACCCCTCACAACAGTTGAACTTATATTTACATAACATCAAATATTATAATATATGTTTATATTAAACTAGTAATAAAGTATAAGAACCTAATAAAAACGCGAAAGTTAGGAAAAAAAAATTTGGAAGTATCAAGACGGGAACGCAATACTGGACAGTGGCGCTACTCATTACGCTAAACCAAATTCATATTTTTTATATATAAGCATATTATGTTACCCCTTGCTGAAAACCGTAATCGTAGATATGTTGCTAATTGAAATTTAATTATAACAAATTGTACCAAGAACAATACGTTTTGGGTGGATCTTCAGTGTGTCGCTGCCTTGAAATAGCATACTCTCATAATACGCAACTTACAATGATTTTTTTGCCACGAATATGATGTTTCTCATTATTTTATTGGAACGAATCACACAGTTAACAACGAGTTTTCCAGTGATTCTCAATTTGCTGGTGCTCAGAAACGGCATATACAGGGTGTTACAAAAAGGTACGGCCAAACTTTGAGGAAACATTCCTTACACACAAATAAAGAAAAATGTTATGTGGATATGTGTCCGGAAACACTTAATTTCCATGTTAGAGCTCATTTTAGTTTCGTCAGTATGTTCTTCCACCTACGCTCAATGGAGCACGTTATCATGATTTCATAAGGGATACTCTACCTGTGCTGCTAGAACATGTGCCTTTACAAGTACGACACAACATGTGGTTCATGCACGATGGAGCTCCTGCACATTTCAGTCGAAGTGTTTGTACGCTTCTCAACAACAGCTTCGGTGACCGATGGATTGGTAGAGGTGGACCAATTTTATGGCCTCCACGCTCTGCTGACCTCAACCCTCTTGACTTTCATTTATGGGGGCATTTGAAAGCTCTTGTCTATGCAACCCCGGTACCAAATGTAGAGACTCTTCGTGCTCGCATTGTGGACGGCTGTGATACAATACGCCATTCTCCAGGGCTGCATCAGCGCATTAGGGATTTCATGCGACGGAGGGTGGATGCATGTATCCTCGCTAACGGAGGACATTTTAAACATTTCCTGTAACAAACTGTTTGAAGTCGCGCTGGTACGTTCTGTTGCTGTGTGTTTCCATTCCATGATTAATGTGATTTGAAGAGAAGTAATAAAATGAGCTCTAACATGGAAAGTAAGCGTTTCCGGACACATGTCCACATAACATACTTTCTTTCTTCGTGTGTGAGGAATATTTCCTGAAAGTTCGGCCGTACCTTTTTGTAACACCCTGTATACGTATAGGCTTGAAATGAATGCCAATATGGCGCCTCACAACTCTGTGCTGAAGTGAGACGGCGTGCGTGTGGCGTAGGTGGCGTTGTGCCATCTCATTGGTCAACGCTCAGACGCACGCTCAGAATATCTGACATGCAAGATATTGCTCTGCACGTTCGGAAAGACTCCCGAGCGTGCTATTCCACGATATGACGCCAGAAACTCGGCACGCTCAACGCTCAACGTTCGGATGCACGGTCTCTGTGCCGACGGCTTAAGGATACTGTTTCTTGCGAGCCAAACAAAGCCGATAAAGACCGCTTGAGAGCGCTGAGAGAGCAAAGCACGTTAGCCAGTTCGTCCCGTGAGCCGACAGTGCTCTCTCTCCCTCGTCAGGTCTGATGTACAGGGTGTTTCAAAAATGACCGGTATATTTGAAACGGCAATAAAAACTAAACGAGCAGCGATAGAAATACACCGTTTGTTGCAATATGCTTGGGACAACAGTACATTTTCAGGCGGACAAACTTTCGAAATTACAGTAGTTACAATTTTCAACAACAGATGGCGCTGCAAGTGATGTGAAAGATATAGAAGACAACGCAGTTTTGTGGGTGCGCCATTCTGTACGTCGTCTTTCTGCTGTAAGTGTGTGCTGTTCACAACGTGCAAGTGTGCTGTAGACAACATAGTTTATTCCTGAGAACAGAGGATTTTTCTGGTGTTGGAATTCCACCGCCTAGAAAACAGTGTTGTTGCAACAAGACGAAGTTTTCAACGGATGTTTAATGTAACCAAAGGACCGAAAAGCGATACAATAAAGGATCTGTTTGAAAAATTTCAACGGACTGGGAACGTGACGGATGAATGTGCCGGAAAGGTAGGGCGACCGCGTACGGCAACCACAGAGGGCAACGTGCAGCTAGTGCAGCAGGTGATCCAACAGCGGCCTCGGGTTTCCGTTCACCGTGTTGCAGTTGCGGTCCAAATGACGCCAACGTCCACGTATCGTCTCAAGCGCCAGAGTTTACACCTCTATCCATACAAAATTCAAACGCGGCAACCCCTCAGCGCTGCTACCATTGCTGCACGAGAGACATTCGCTAACGATATAGTGCACAGGATTGATGACGGCGATATGCATGTGGGCAGCATTTGGTTTACTGACGAAGCTTATTTGTACCTGGACGGCTTCGTCAATAAACAGAACTGGCGCATATGGGGAACCGAAAAGCCCCATGTTGCAGTCCCATCGCCCCTGCATCCTCAAAAAGTACTGGTCTGGGCCGCCATTTCTTCCAAAGGAATCATTGGCCCATTTTTCAGATCCGAAACGATTACTGCATCACGCTATCTGGACATTCTTCGTGAATTTGTGGCCGTACAAACTGCCTTAGACGACACTGCGAACACCTCGTGGTTTATGCAAGATGGTGCCCGGCCACATCGCACGGCCGACGTCTTTAATTTCCTGAATGAATATTTCGATGATCGTGTGATTGCTTCGGGCTATCCGAAACATACAGGAGGCGGCGTGGATTGGCCTCCCTATTCGCCAGACATGAACCCCTGTGACAACAAACGGTGTATTTCCATCGCTGCTCGTTTAGTTTTTATTGCCGTTTCAAATATACCGGTCATTTTTGAAACACCCTGTACCTTCCGCGTCCACGCCAACGTTAGCTGCCTCGTCCCGTGTGAAGGCGGCCCAAGTGTCCCCTATCAAATTGTTCGTATCGACGTCGCCTCCGCCACTGTGCTACGCCGTAAACAGTCGTCTAAGTCGTGCGTGTGTTACAGGCGTGGGCCAGGCCGGCGGCCGCCACCCGCTGCTGCCCGCGGCGCTGCGCGACCGCCTCCGCAAGCGGCGCGCCTTCGCCGACCGAGCCCTGGAGGCGGCGCCGCTGCTGCTGCCGCCGCCCCCGCCGGCGCTCCTCCCGGCTCTGGCGGCGACGACGCCGACTACGCTAGCGCCGCCGCCGGCACACCGGGCCGTGACGCAGCTTCCGCTTCCGCTTCCCCTTCCGCCCCCGCGCCTGTTGCTCGCGGCGGACCTGCTGCTCCCGCCGGCCACCGTCGTCACCGCAGTGCCGCCCCCGCCTAGGCCCAAGCCCCGGCTGTCGTTCTCGGTGGAGGCCATCATAGGCGTCAAGTAGTGTCGACGCCCACTCTCCCGCGGACACTACAACACAGGAGTACGGACAGAAAATGTTTCTGACAGTGTGGTTCAACTGCTCTCATTATTGTTGTTATTCTTTGTATGTATGTAATTTAATGTTACCAAATATAAAACACGACCGGCAGCTTTGCTACAGAGAATGTGATTAACCTTTTGAGTCTACTTTATTTCCAAATTACCAAAAAAATCCTGAATGCATCGGAGAGTGAAATATTCTGGCAGACTAAAACTGTCTGCTGGGCAGGACTCACTATCAGCCATTTCTCCGCAGTACTCTGCCAGGAAGTTTCAGATCTACACTCCTGGAAATGGAAAAAAGAACACATTGACACCGGTGTGTCAGACCCACCATACTTGCTCCGGACACAGCGAGAGGGCTGTACAAGCAACGATCACACGCACGGCACAGCGGACACACCAGGAACCGCGGTGTTGGCCGTCGAATGGCGCTAGCTGCGCAGCATTTGTGCACCGCCGCCGTCAGTGTCAGCCAGTTTGCCGTGGCATACGGAGCTCCATCGCAGTCTTTAACACTGGTAGCATGCCGCGACAGCGTGGACGTGAACCGTATGTGCAGTTGACGGACTTTGGGCGAGGGCGTATAGTGGGCATGCGGGAGGCCGGGTGGACGTACCGCCGAATTGCTCAACACGTGGGGCGTGAGGTCTCCACAGTACATCGATGTTGTCGCCAGTGGTCGGCGGAAGGTGCACGTGCCCGTCGACCTGGGACCGGACCGCAGCGACGCACGGATGCACGCCAAGACCGTAGGATCCTACGCAGTGCCGTAGGGGACCGCACCGCCACTTCCCAGCAAATTAGGGACACTGTTGCTCCTGGGGTATCGGCGAGGACCATTCGCAACCGTCTCCATGAAGCTGGGCTACGGTCCCGCACACCGTTAGGCCGTCTTCCGCTCACGCCCCAACATCGTGCAGCCCGCCTCCAGTGGTGTCGCGACAGGCGTGAATGGAGGGACGAATGGAGACGTGTCGTCTTCAGCGATGAGAGTCGCTTCTGCCTTGGTGCCAATGATGGTCGTATGCGTGTTTGGCGCCGTGCAGGTGAGCGCCACAATCAGGACTGCATACGAGCGAGGCACACAGGGCCAACACCCGGCATCATGGTGTGGGGAGCGATCTCCTACACTGGCCGTACACCACTGGTGATCGTCGAGGGGACACTGAATAGTGCACGGTACATCCAAACCGTCATCGAACCCATCGTTCTACCATTCCTAGACCGGCAAGGGAACTTGCTGTTCCAACAGGACAATGCACGTCCGCATGTATCCCGTGCCACCCAACGTGCTCTAGAAGGTGTAAGTCAACTACCCTGGCCAGCAAGATTTCCGGATCTGTCCCCCATTGAGCATGTTTGGGACTGGATGAAGCGTCGTCTCACGCGGTCTGCACGTCCAGCACGAACGCTGGTCCAACTGAGGCGCCAGGTGGAAATGGCATGCAAGCCGTTCCACAGGACTACATCCAGCATCTCTACGATCGTCTCCATGGGAGAATAGCAGCCTGCATTGCTGCGAAAGGTGGATATACACTGTACTAGTGCCGACATTGTGCATGCTCTGTCGCCTGTGTCTATGTGCCTGTGGTTCTGTCAGTGTGATCATGTGATGTATCTGACCCCAGGAATGTGTCAATAAAGTTTCCGCTTCCTGGGACAATGAATTCACGGTGTTCTTATTTCAATTTCCAGGAGTGTAAAATACAGGGGATAAGCAAAATAATGTGAGCTCCTGTACTTACTTCGAAATTGTTTATTAATAAGTGGTTGGACCCCTACTTGCCTGTAATACTGCTGCGATTCTTCTTCGAGTATTGGCATATAATGATTGTACAGTCTCCAGTGGCATGTTACGCCATTCCTCATTCAGAAACTCTTTTAACTCCTGTAGTGACGAGGGAGGCGGAAATCTGCTAGAGGGTCTGCGCTCCAATACTGCCCACAAGAGTTCGATTATTTCTTTTTTCTTGATGCAATAATTCACCAACAGCCGTGTGTATTGTAGAAAATTATTTTATTTTATGAACTTATATGTGCTACCAGTTTCGGCATTACATTCATGCCATCTTCAGGCCCCACACGTCATAGTCGTAAAATCGCTATACACAGAATGGGCCATATAACTGGATCCGTGAATCAAATCGTCCTGCAACAGCTCTTGGTGGCCAGGCGACACAGACTGTGTGCCTATGACGAGTGGGGCCTGAAGCTGGCATCAATGTAATGCCGAAACTGGTAGCACATAGAAGTTCATAAAATAAAATAAATTTCTACAATACATACGGCTGTTGGTAAATTATTGCATCAAGAAGTTCATGCCAGCCGTCGTCCCGCGATCCACAATGGATCAACGAAGATTAAGGGTTCGATTATGTTCACGTCTGGGGACTGTGCTGGCCAGGAAAGACAGGGAAGACGCTGCAGTTCAGTTGCACGATCCTCATACCACGATTGTACTGTCTTGGCTGTGTGAATGGGTGCAGTATCGTCCTGAAATATGGCATCATTGTTGGGGAATAACATTTGAGTCACGGGGTGCACTTGATCACGTGAAATGTTCACATAATCATTGGCTGTAACACGGCGTTTGAGAGTAATGATGGGACCAGCAGAATACCATGATATGGATGCCCACACCATCACGCTTCTACCACCATGCAGAACCGTTGGACTCAAGCAATCAGGATTGTAGGCTTCTTTTGGCGTTCTCCAGTCGTAAACCCAGCCCGATGTTGGAAATAACGAAAACGTCGACTCGTCGGACCGTATGACGTTTTTCCACTGATCAGCTGTCCAGGATTTACGCTCCTGACACCATGTTTTACGCTTCTTTGCGTTGGTTTCGTCACTGATGGTTTCGGTATAACAGCCCGTTCATGAATATTCGCTTTATGGAGTTCTCGGCGGACAGTGTCGATAGATACGGGGTCTCGAAGGTGGCTATTGAGCTCTGCAGTTACTTTTGTGTTGTTTTGAGACAATTCGTGTTAAGAGTACGACGATCTGCCATAGTTTTGATATGCGCGCACTATTACGTTTACACGATGATGTCTTTCCATGATTTGTGTAGGCTGTCATGACTGTTGAAACAATTTCTCTTGAAACATTCAATAAGTTGGCTGCCTTGGTTACTACATCGCTCCAGCTAATCACGCCCCCACTGTCTGCTCTCTTTGGAACTCTGTTCGGTCTTTCATTGTACGTCGACGTCGGGCTCTGAATGCGAGTACGAAATGTGCAGTACTCATAAATAACCTGCACTGATGCCTAGTCCGTACTGAACACGCACATTTCAGTGCGACACGTCTTACCTGCGTTGTTGACCGTCAAACACAAGAATCCCATTACTGCCACTGTTCACATTATTTTGCCTATCCCCTGTATGCCGCAACAGGCTAATCCGAATAATATCCCAGGAAATGTTTTTAACTTTTTTCGAATCATAAACACCCGCAAAACATTCCGATCTTTATAAATTGTAGTTGTCGTGAGATCACAATCTCACAGAAATTATTAATCACGTCATAGTCGCCATAGACTCTATTTATTAAAATATTCACTGTTGGAATTCGACACGTGATCATTTTCAAGTGATTACAGGCGCAGAAAGCGCATCAGTAGTCAACACAAATAAAAAGTGCGGGGTCTAGTGAAGCAGGGGATACAATCCGTCGGCTTTGACCAATGACGTCATACATTAGTCATAGTAAAGTCTTCACTCCGAGGCATAGATAATAAAACAGTTCTGTGCTCCGGATAAGCGCTATCATTGTACATTAAAATAATTATTCGTAATGATATTGAGGAAATTTGGAGTATTAGTTTGTTATTGTAGAACAATATTTAGTGTCTTATTTTCATTATAGGAATGGATTTGTCTATTTGTGGGTATGTAATTTTCGTTACTGTCTGTCTACGCGAGCTTCGGTTATTCCTCTATATTTCCGTGTGGTAAGTTCACTTTTCCATTTGCTTCTTTCACTGTATTTCACTATTTTGACATATTTCACTGTTTTATTCCAGCAATATGTGTATTTTCGTGTTGTGAAGTACGTAATAGAAATTTCTCAGCCGCCGATCTTCTTTCGTTTCCCAGCACTAGTATCAGTGACACATTTTCGAATGTGTACGTGCTATATTACAGGCGAAACCCCCGACACAACTAAAATTTGTGTCCCGTCCTTCACTTTGCTTTTACACTGACGATACACGTAACATTTGTATCCCGTCCTTCACTTCGCCTTCACACTGACATTATATATGTCAATTGGCGAGCAAGATAACAAATGTAACGAATGGGATACTATTAGCGTCCAAGGCAACAAGAAAACTGTACCCCATAGTGAAGTACGGGATACAAATTGTATATGTGTCGTCTTCTTGTTTCCGTGTATGAGGTACAGGTTGCAAATGTAACGTACGTCTATTTCCACTTTTTCGTTTCCAGTGTACATATATAGAGGTCAACGGAAGTCTGGTATACATATATTACATACGTAGGTCCTCCTGTCATCAGTAGTACTGATATGTACGTAACAAAAGACTGTTAATAATAGCGGAGACGAAATAAACAACACAT
Organism: Schistocerca americana; assembly: GCF_021461395.2. NCBI lineage: Eukaryota > Metazoa > Arthropoda > Insecta > Orthoptera > Acrididae > Schistocerca > Schistocerca americana. The sequence goes on from NC_060123.1 coordinate 33,843,482, forward strand.
CTACAATTTGTATCCCGTTTTCCACTTAGGGTTTGATACATCGTTCGAGTGAAGAACAGGACGGAAATGCTAGTGAAAACGAAGAAATCGACGTACGGTGAACTTGTATCCCGTACTGCACTTAAGCAATACATTTCGAAAGAGTTTCGAGATACAACTGACACACATGTAACGTGATGTATTCTTTGCTAGTAATATATTTAATTCATTTCTTTCCATTGTATTTTGCGGAGAAATACCAAGATACAAACACGCGATATCGTTAACGTGAAAGTATTACTGGCCCTTATATATGTAAAGTACAGTTTTTCTCTCTTGCATTCCTTTGTTTCTGAACATTCTTCTTAGCTCTTTCATCTTTGTAAAACATGCTCTCTGGCCAATTCTGACGTCATTGGTCAAAGCCGACGGGTTGTATCCCCTGCTAAACTAGACCCAAAGTGCGTGTGCCAAGGCTCCTATCAGCGCTTGTTACATAGACCATCTGTATAAAGTATAAAATACTCCTCCACGTTACGAGGACACATTATAGAACAAACAGATAAATGCAGTACTCTTAACTAATTTTACCAGTATGTGGCGGACGGGACAAAAAAATTCAGAACTAAATTCGTGCGGATTGCACATGTTAGTAACGAACAACATACTGGTCAAAACAGGCGAGAATCAACTTCAATGTATTTCCGTCATTTCCAAGGACTACGTTTAAGACACTCACAGACATTATTCAAAATCTTCAGCAGCTAAGAGCTTACTTCTTGTCTACGCTACCAAACTCAAGGCAATGGAAAACAACACTTGTCGCACTTTTCACAATAGTCAAAAATAATATCCATGAATTAGATAACACATAAAAACACTATACTGTCATGAAGATATAACACGGCATAGTCAAGTGTTCTGCCATTACGTAGTTTTGTGGACTGTAAACAAACATAATATAAAAATGTGTGTGTGTGTGTGTGTGTGTGTGTGTGAGAGAGAGAGAGAGAGAGAGAGAGAGAGAGATCGATACTAAAACAATGGTGCGATTTCAGCCAAACTTGGTTCAGATATCCTTTACAGTCCTCCGGCAACAACGGCTGTGGGGGTGAGAACCACCTACCTAACGTAGCTCAGTACATATGACGTCGTAAACAACCAGAAGCGTGGAAAAATGCCGCTTCATGCTTGACGTGTATTTATTACTCATTTACTACTGACCCTATTTCCAACATATTTCCCAGAGAATATCCACATACGCCGCTGAATGCTCCTAATCAAATACGTCACTGTACGTCACATAGAGATATGACGTCACAAGCACTGAGATGCGTGAAAGATTGCGCATTGCGGATGTAGTTTTAATGCATATATTCTTTATCAATGTCACTCGTACAGTCGAGTCAAATTAAGGAAGTCTCTGACGCCAGCGTATCTGATAGCGCAAACGGCTTCAGGCAACAACGTTGCCAGCCTTCCAGCGTTACTGGACCGCGTATACTTGCATCGAAATTATCGTACGCTTTATTAAGGGATCCTCAACAGCTACAATCTACGATATAAAATCCGTTTCTGTGTGCGTGTCCTGGACTTTTTGTTGCGGCTGGCCTATCTAACGGCTTCCAGCGGCTACAAAAAGTTCACTTTCAGTACTTCGCGTAATTGTTGACCAAATTTAAAAATGTAACATGCTGTCATAATCTACTCATTAAGAATATCTTACGTTTAACACAAGTATTACAATTAGAAACTATGTATATGTCTTGAAGAGCTCAAATATTGCAACTTCGTTCATGCATTTCTCGAAAATGATTACATTTACCGACTTCCAATAAACTTCACATATAACTTCAAACCTTTTACGAAACTTTTTGTCACTGGCTGCTCCCACAAAATGATGTAAGGAAAAAAGTTTATCGCTAACTACATTTTCACTGCTCATGTGGTCAGACTTCATCATCTTACATCACATTATACTTATCGATTTCCATGGATCCCTTGGAGAGGAGTCTCTGGGATGTGGAAAGAGTCAAAAGTCTCTCTCTCTCTCTCCCTCTTTTTTTTTTTACTCAGATAGATAGTTATGAGCTATAATCCTTGTTTGTGAAGATATTCATCGGTGGAGTAGGAGGAGCTGGCCAACAGGAAAAAGAACTTCACTCCGAAACCGATCTTTATCACTTACAAGACCTTTGATATGCTCTGGTAAGTTATTGAATATATGAGTACCCATGTATTTGACTCCTTTTTGTACTAATGTTAAGCTTTTACAGTCCTTATACAGATTTTTTTGGTTCTGGTATTATAATCATGTTTTGCACTATTTTGTGTAAAAAGAGATATGCTGGAAATGACAAAGGACATCAATGAGTATATGTACTGAGAAGTAGTACTCAGAATACCAAGTTTCTTAAAGAGGTCTCTGCATAATGATCTAGGACTTGACACCAGATATAATTCTAATGACTCGTTTCTGAATTTTGAAAATGTTCTCTTTGTGAGAGGAGTTTCCCTAAAAGATGATTCCATAACTCATTAGTGAATGGAAGTAGGCCATTTAACTAACTTCATTTTTAAATCACCTATTTCTGCTATCATGCATACTGCAAACGTAGCTGAACTAAGGTGTTTCATTAAGTCTAGAGTGTGAGTTTTCCAATTTATATTGTGGTCAATTTGTAGCCCTAAAAATCTGACACTGTCTACAGCTTTAATTTCATTGTTTGAATACATTACACTTACTGGGTCAGATATTCTTTGTGAGGTACTAAACTGTGTGTACTGGGTCTTGTCAAAATTCAGTGACAGTCCATCTGCTGTGAACCACCCATTGATACTTACAAATATTTCATTAGCTGATTGCTCATTGAGATCATGGGTACTGTTTTTTTTTATACCAATACTTGTATCATCTGCAAATAAGACAAAATTTGCATTTTGTGAGATTGCATTGGAAGGTCATTAATATATAATAGGAACAACAAGGGTCCGCAGCTCGTAGTCGTGTGGTAGCGTTCTCGCTTCCCACGCCCAGGTTCCCGTGTTCGATTCCCGGCGGGGTCAGGGATTTTCTCTGCCTCGTGATGACTGGGTGTTGTGTGATGTCCTTAGGTTAGTTAGGTTTAAGTAGTTCTAAGATCTAGGGGACTGATGACCATCGCTGTTAAGTCCCATGGTGCTCAGAGCCATTTTAACCATTTGAGCCATTTTGAACAACAAGGGACCTAAAATAGAGCCCTGGGGTACCCCTTGTCTGATGGTTTCATATTTTGAATGACTATTGTTATGTGGTAAGCCTGATACAGACACACACTGTTTTCTATTAAAAAGATAGGATGAGAACCATGATCCTGCTACTCCTGTTATCCCATAATATCTTAACTTTTGTATAAGGATATCATGCTTAACACAATCAGAAGCTTTAGCCAGATCACAGAATATTCCTAGTGGTAATAACTTTTGATTTATTGATTCTAATATATCATCTGTAAAAGTGAATATAGCTTGATCAGTTGACAATCCTTTCCGAAATCCAATCTGATTGCGAATGAGAATATTTTTCTCTGCTACTAAGTGTTTATAAAGTCTACTGTACATAACCCTTTCAAACACTTTTGAAAATATTACCAATAATGAAATGGGACAGAAGTTTTCCACTGATGATTTGTCTCCTTTTTTGTGTAACGGTTTGACAATAGCATATTTAAGCCTATCTGAAAAAGTACCACTGTGGAGGGATTCATTATATAAGTAACTCAGTATGTCACAAAGTTCTGAGGAGCAACATTTAATTATGGTAGAGCTGATTTCATCATAACCACTGGAACACCTGTTTTTAAGAGAGCTGATAATATTAGAATTCTCTTTGGGTGAGGTAGGATATAGTTGAATTTTGTCAAACGTCAGCGGAAATGCATTTTTTAAATATTTTAAGCTGTCTTCTGAGGAACTATGCAAACCTAATTTGTCTGCTACTGAAAGGAAAAAGTTGTTGGAAGTGTCTGTAATTTTGGAGGTATCTCTAATCAGCTCATTATTTATCTTTAACATAATTTTCTCATTTGCCTGATTAGTTTTTCCTGTTTCACTTTTTACTATGTTCCATATAGTTTTAATCTTGTTATTAGAGACATTTATTTTTTCCTGAAAAAATGCATTTTGAGGTTCTGACTACTTTGTTTAGAATTTTACAATACAATTTGCAGTGTGATTTAGCTCTGTAGTCATCGTTTTGCCTTGACATTAAGTACAATCTTCTTTTTGTTGTGTGAGATACATTTATTCCATTTGTAATCCAAGGTTTTGAAACATTTAATCTATTTGCTTTGATTACTTTCTTAGGGTAGCACTTTTCAATTTGACCTATGACCATATTGAGGTGCACTTTATCCCAGGTAAATTGTATACATCTTTCCAGTCTGCAATCCTCATACAGTTTTTTATACCTTCAATTCCTGTTTCATTTATTATTCGTATAGTTTCCCACATCCTGTTATTAGTTGAATCAGACCCCACTACATTAAATGTAAGCAACTGGGCATCATGATCTGAAAGGCCATTAAATACTGGATTTATACTATGATTTGCTAGTGTGGTAGTATGTATGAAAATGTTATTAATAACAGTGCTGCTGGTACCCATAACATTGGTTGGGAACTGCACTAAGGGAATGAGATTATAAGAAGTGGTAAGAGACTCTAGTATGGACCTTAAGTGACTATCCTCCAGAAAATTTAAATTAAAATCTCCATTTAGTATGAGTTGATTATTTTTAGAAGTTAAGAAATTTAATACTGCATCAAGCTGTTTAGTGAATAGCTGGAAATTACCAATTGGAGTCCTGTATATTGTGACTATAATCATTTTTCTTTTGTGTGTTTCTAATTGTGCGGCACAGGCTTCAAAATGGTGATCACTACAGTATTTAAGAATGTCAATGTTTTTATAATTGTGCCCCTTTCTAATGTAAGTGGCAACTCCTCCTTTCTCTATCTCTTCTCTACAATACTTTGAAGCTAAGGTATACCCTTTCATATTGAGCATTTCAATTTCACTACCTAAATGATGCTTAGTAATACAAATAATATCAACAGGGTTTGTAGACTGCAGCTCATCTAAACAGATCTGAAATTCATTAATTTTATTTTTTAAACCTCTGATATTTTGATGCAGTAAATTTACTGTTACTTTTTTGTCTTATCATTATGCTTAACATTTTCAGGTACATCTTGTTTCAATATTGAATGTGTAGATAATAAGCTTAACCTAAAAAAGAACTACTTCCATGAGTTGCAGTGTCCCCACTTAAAGAATTTGCAATCAGCCCAGCCAGTACATCATTCCCTATTCTATTAAGATGCAGGCCATGGAAAGTAAAGCCCCATCTACCAATAGTGTCAGCAGGAATCCAACCAATCCCTGACCCAGTACCAGCCCGAAGCAGTCGATCCAACTCCACATTGACCCTCTTCAAAGAGCTGTTCAACTGGGATCGATCGTACCGCTTGAAAACAGGCACGAACTCAACATTAGTATGGTTCGTTGCTGATGCTATTTTTACCAGTACTGTAGCCCTGGTCTTTATCGATACTGTTCCCTGCTCCACCAACTATTACAACACACTTTTCAGACAGTATCCACATACATCACTGAATGCACCTGCAACGTATCACTGCATGGCAAATAGTTCAAGAAATAATTAAATGCGTCAAAAAGGCGATTCTGCTTAAAATCGAGCGCAAATTACCTATCCGATAACCATCCAGTTTTTCATTATGAAAGCATTTAGCGGCTTCCAACAAACTGTAACCATTATTTCAATCCTTTTCTAAACTTTTTCTCACTTACAAGCTCATCGTCAAGAATAATATGTCTGCATGAAATCCCTACATTTGCGGTAAAAGTCTTTCACGGCATCCCCTTCATTATGCATTTATTGGTTTCTGAACTGCCTTCAGAACTTCAGAACTCGTAACTACATTTATCTGTCAGGAAGCAATTTTGACCTGTTGTTGGGGGCAGTGTCGATCAGTTTATTGTTTACTATCGGTCAATGTAGCAAAGCAATATTTGCTTGTACCCTTCTACCATCTTTTCACGTAAGTCAGTAATAAAAGCTTTACCACTAGGGAAATACTTATTTAACTCTGTGAATTTCGGTAAAATATAGGCAAAAAATAAATAAAATACTTTTAAAAATTGTCATTGAGGGATGGTGAATTTCTTCTTCCGCAACCAGCCTCTTCTATAGGTATTTAGACTGAAAGTAGAGACTCAAAGCATTCAACTATTCTAAAATTCTGACTACAATGGCCCGCAAAGGTAGCAATGTTAGGTGTGATGGATGCAACAATTTATGATTTTTGATATCTAAACACTTCTGCCTGTCTCCTAGCACTAGCTTTAAAGTGGTAATCAATGTTCCTAGCTAGATCTTCACAACGTCTGGGAAGACATTTACAAGCTTCACTGCCGCATATGTGAAGCGAGTAACATGTACGTTTGAGAATAATTAGTCCAGGACGTCTTTCAGTTGACTGAGTAGCAAAAGAGCTTCTTAACCCCATCACAGAATTACAACCATCAGAATTAAATACTATAATATTGTTCTCAGAAACGTTGTACTCAGAAAATGAAAGCATTAGGTAAGAATAAAGGTTTTTACTTGTTACACCTTCGTCTGATTTATCACATTCACCCTGCTTAAAAAAATCCAGATAAATTCCAAAATTTGCTTTCAGTTTTATTTGCGTCTTTATCAAAATATGTAATCACGGCACACGACGTTTTCGCATATTATACGTCTGTTGACTGGTCAGTAAGAACAGTGAATTTTTGTATGTCTCATTTTTTCTGCAAGTTCGTTCTTATGGCTCTGTCTTATCACGTTCTGTACGACCTGATAACATTTAGTGCGGTGATTTTAGGATAAGGAAAGCAACCCTCAAGGTAATCCACGACACAGGACGAAGGGTAGTAGCGAGCGAGGCTGTGCAGTGATTAACACATTGATAATTTAAAGACGCATCAGTTGTAGCTGATTTCAAAAATGTATTCAAAATTGCCTGGCTTTTAGATGACATCAAAACCATTTTTTTGACATTATTTTCACTTTTAGAATGTATTTAATCACATCCCACTTCAGGCACAAAAGTTAAGTTACAGATTCTACATCTAAACCTTTCAGAGTTCGATTCAGCGCCGGCCGGAGTGGCCGTGCGATTCTAGGCACTACAGTCTGGAGCCTAGCGACCGCTACGGTCGCGGGTTCGAATCCTGCCTCGGACATGGATGTGTGTGATGTCCTTAGGTGAGTTAAGTTTAATTAGTTCTAAGTTCTACGCGACTGATGACCTCAGAAGTTAAGTTGCATAGTGCTCAGAGCCATTTTTTTCGATTCAGCAGCGCCCAAACAACCTTTAAATTCAGGATTAGTTTCCCAGATTTTTCTGTATTTTTGTTTTCACCTCTTACATTTAAACGCACCCGCAGCAGATTTCTTGGGAGTTCTAGGACCACTATCACTGTCTTCTGTTTCCATTGACATAATTTTTCACTGCTTAACACCTTGTAAAACGTTCGCGGTCCTCGTCTGAGCCAGTAAGTTAACAGTAATCGTTTTCATTTATGTATGAGCACCGCGAAGGATGCAAAGCAGTCAATACGGCGAATTCCTCAGGGGACTCATCTCGAGAAGTAACCTAAGCTGCAGCGTAATGAAACTGGGAAATCCCACGACTGGACAGACTGGCATGTAGGCTGCTCAAAATCGTGCTTGTGAAATAAACTGTCAGAAATTAAATAAACCATAAAATAATAAAAAAGATGAACTCTTAACAGTAACAAGCGTTTCAAAAGATGGTACTAAAGATGTGTGATCCGAAGTGTCGATCGTTATGTTCGTACGCCATCTTAAGTGACTATACACGTACGATCAACGAGTTAAAATTTCATAGAGTGGCTGAGATACTAGTTACAGCGCTCCTAGCGGCAACCAACGCTAACTCGGCCGCCATGTTCTCCTTAGTCAAAACATTAGGAAAGCGTTACTGTTGTTTGTGTTGGAAGTGTGTCAGATGTTGTGATATTACCGCAATATTTAACTTTTCTAGTTGACTTTTTTGTTACAAAATATGAAGTCAACAAGCCTGCAGTGTGTTCAGCCTTCAACTGCACAAATCGCAGCGATAAAACAACAAATATTTCTTATTATAAGTAAGTATATTAGTACCGAAATAAGACACACGTTTTTTAATGTTTATTAAAGAGTCATTTGCATTGGAACTGTAATTATGCTTAAGACTAATGCAGGAAGTAATTTATTTATCATTGATTACAGATTTCCTTTAAAAGATAAGAAAATTACAAAAAGATGGGTTATAAATATGAAGCGAGAAAACTGGTTTCCTACTACAGCCAGTTACCTCTGTTCAGCTCATTTTGAAGAGAAATATATGTACCACACAAATGTCCAGAGGCGCCTTTTGTCAAAACCAGTACCTACTATCTTTAACTTTCCACCACATTTACAAAAGCAAGATAAAGTATTACGACCACAACCCAGAAAGCGATCTTTCGACAATTTGGAAGATAGTGCTATTACAGTGACATCATTAGCACAAAGTAAGTCAATAATTTAATTTTACTCCGTGTTCTTATTACTTTGAATTACATACTTTCTATTATAATCTTATGGTGTAACTCTGTTATAAACTTATGATGTAACTACATTCTTTCAGTGCCTGTCGGACCCACATCTGTCTACCAAGCCCTAAGAAGTTGAAAACACAATATAACAGAGTACAAGCAGAGAATGTGCGACTAAAGAAGCGGATAAAGCAAATGAAGCAACTTAGTGTACGACACCAAAGAAGAATAGTGCAGTTACAGACTTTAGTTGCTGGTTTGAGAAGAAGGCTATGTAGTTCAGTTTCTGATATGTTAAACAGTGAACATGTAGTTGGTTTGTTGAAGGAGCTATTGGAACTTCAGTGCAGTGCTAAAGTATGCCATTATTCTCAGCAAATAAGAAAATTTGCCCTGACCCTACACTTTTATTCTGCCAAGGCATACAGCTACTTACGAAAATTTGTGAAATTACCCCACCCAAGAACGCTTCGACTTTGTTATTGAATTACTATGCTTGTGTTAACTACTTGTAACACATATTTTAAATAAATTCTCGTTCACAGTGTACTGGTTTTTGAGGCTTTGACTGTTTACTTTGAAATAGCGCCCGTTACTGTTTCTAATAGTTAACCACAGCATGTTTAGAAGTTTCACCGTAATATTCTGGTGGTAACTGCTCTAATTGCATTAATTTATGGGCAACAAGTAACGTTATAGTGGATGGACAGACTTATTTGAGTTGTCTTGTAGTGTTATCTACATCGAAAAGTTTAGCCATATTTCGACAAAAATATCCCTTTTTGCTGTCAGTGTGCATTGAAATCACTGCTGTCTATTGCTTGTTTTAGAAAAAATAAAGCTAGTATGGGCTATTTCAAGTAAGTCAAACGCAGTTACAAGGGGGCGGGACACAGCAGACGAATGCCTTGACTAAAGAAAACATGGCGGCCAAAACTTCAATTTGCTTCAAACATGGCGGACCTATAGCCACTCTATGAAATTTTAACTCGTTGCGTATGATGCAGATCGTACAGTTGGCAACGCTGGCAGGCGAAAACAGTAGTTGTCTACAGAGCTACGCCACCAACGAGTTAAAATTTTAACTCGTTGTACGCCACAGAGACGTCTAAGATAGAGAGCCTGTATAGGGAGAGAGGGGCCAACCGGACGATACGGCGGCCATTTTTCTGCCAAACTGCGGGCGGGACTTTTGAATGGCCAGTAATGGAGTACACACTCACCGAATCAAAAGCACAAGACAATATGGCGAAATCATTCGTTAAATGCCTTTCTTTACAGCTATAAAATACTCATAGTAGCCTACTGCGTGCAGCACAGGAAAATTTGATACAGTGGCTGTAAAAATTATTCGTAACTTTCATTTATCTCCTTTAAAGTTCGTTTACTAGACATACTGCAATGAAAGTAACGTAAATAAAAAATATAGTGTATAGCATTTGTTTTGTATCGGAAGTGCATAACGCTAAAGATTTAACGTAGCTGTATTACGTCAGACGAATGAAAGTCGTAAGCAGTTGTTTACCTGTGACATGCAAAACGTGTGAGACGTATTTGTAATTCTTGTCACGTCTTCAAACTTTTTACATGTCACAAGTGAACAATTTTATATACACTCCTGGAAATTGAAATAAGAACACCGTGAATTCATTGTCCCAGGAAGGGGAAACTTTATTGACACATTCCTGGGGTCAGATACATCACATGATCACACTGACAGAACCACAGGCACATAGACACAGGCAACAGAGCATGCACAATGTCGGCACTAGTACAGTGTATATCCACCTTTCGCAGCAATGCAGGCTGCTATTCTCCCATGGAGACGATCGTAGAGATGCTGGATGTAGTCCTGTGGAACGGCTTGCATGCCATTTCCACCTGGCGCCTCAGTTGGACCAGCGTTCGTGCTGGACGTGCAGACCGCGTGAGACGACGCTTCATCCAGTCCCAAACATGCCCAATGGAGGACAGATCCGGAGATCTTGCTGGCCAGGGTAGTTGACGTACACCTTCTAGAGCACGTTGGGTGGCACGGGATACATGCGGACGTGCATTGTCCTGTTGGAACAGCAAGTTCCCTTGCCGGTCTAGGATTGGTAGAACGATGGGTTCGATGACGGTTTGGATGTACCGTGCACTATTCAGTGTCCCCTCGACGATCACCAGTGGTGTACGGCCAGTGTAGGAGATCGCTCCCCACACCATGATGCCGGGTGTTGGCCCTGTGTGCCTCGGTCGTATGCAGTCCTGATTGTGGCGCTCACCTGCACGGCGCCAAACACGCATACGACCATCATTGGCACCAAGGCAGAAGCGACTCTCATCGCTGAAGACGACACGTCTCCATTCGTCCCTCCATTCACGCCTGTCGCGACACCACTGGAGGCGGGCTGCACGATGTTGGGGCGTGAGCGGAAGACGGCCTAACGGTGTGCGGGACCGTAGCCCAGCTTCATGGAGACGGTTGCGAATGGTCCTCGCCGATACCCCAGGAGCAACAGTGTCCCTAATTTGCTGGGAAGTGGCGGTGCGGTCCCCTATGGCACTGCGTAGTATTCTACGGTCTTGGCGTGCGTCCGTGCGTCGCTGCGGTCCGGTCCCAGGTCGACGGGCACGTGCACCTTCCGCCGACCACTGGCGACAACGTCGATGTACTGTGGAGACCTCTCGCCCCACGTGTTGAGCAATTCGGCGGTACGTCCACCCGGCCTCCCGCATGCCCACTATACGCCCTCGCTCAAAGTCCGTCAACTGCACATACGGTTCACGTCCACGCTGTCGCGGCATGCTACCAGTGTTAAAGACTGCGATGGAGCTCCGTATGCCACGGCAAACTGGCTGACACTGACGGCGGCGGTGCACAAATGCTGCGCAGCTAGCGCCATTCGACGGCCAACACCGCGGTTCCTGGTGTGTCCGCTGTGCCGTGCGTGTGATCATTGCTTGTACAGCCCTCTCGCAGTGTCCGGAGCAAGTATGGTGGGTCTGACACACCGATGTCAATGTGTTCTTTTTTCCATTTCCAGGAGTGTATATATATATATATATATATATATATATATATATATACACACACTGAATACCTCTCGTAGATAACAAACGAAAAAGATTACAAAAATCAGGCAATGTTAAATGTAAGCTACTGTAATAACGACCAAATATAACAAGAAAACTACCGTATCCCTTCTACCCCACATTAAGTAGGCCTATTAAAAACTGTCTTCAAGAGTACCTACAATTATTTACTACGAATAATGTTTTAGCAACCATGACAACTGCGAAAACGTGCTTACAACTTGCCTGCGTCAACAGTCAGGCAATAATACTGAAACCAAAATAATGCCTAGTGTTCTGATTCGGAACGAAATAAAGTTTGACGCTATAAAGTCGAATGAGCACGGCACAACGATTACAGGAACTTTCCGTTTCCAGCAAGGACTGTCGGATATTGGCTGCAGAAAAGCTTGTGATGCTACCAGTATGCGCGAACTGTTACAGAAATAAGAGCTTAAAAATTGGAACAACCAAATGCAGCACAACCTGGCATCGTTTACGAACGTCTGCAGAACGAATTACAGATGTCAAAAACAATACTGTACAATTACTAACGTGTTTACTTCAAACACGTAGGCCTACCGACTTCATTACAAAACGTTTCATTATTTTAACTCGTATTTAAGATCGCAAACGCTAATTACGTACTAAAAACGATATACAACTAAATCGAACATGCATGCACACGCATAACAAGTCTCTCAGTAATTCAAATACCTTTAATCGTTTCCAAAAGTTCTCTGAACTTCAATTCAACTCAAAAGCACGGCGAACATAGGAAGCGCGCGAGACGTTTGGCGCCATTTTTCTGCCAAAGCTAATCAACCTATCACGGGCAACTTCACCTATGGCCACTCTCTCTGTATACAGGCTCTCTAGTCTAAGAAATCGCGTTGCACCCAGCGAACAGTAACTGTCCGGTATCGTGTTCCTTAATCTGGATACCGCACTTATACATTTGTACATTATGCTTATTTCTTTGTATGACTGCTTCGAAAATCAATGGTGCTTTCTAGAATACATGGAAATGATGAGCGGTTGCATGAGCTCTTTTGCATGTCGCCTCTCATATTCATCAATATTATTAATGTTCCATGTCATTGCACGGTGGTAGCGAACCGAATAAGGTTATTCTAATGAGAGTATTTGTACTGAGAGCTCAAAATACTTTTCACTAGATTCCTATGCATGTTGGGTTACTTCCCTGGATGGCCTGTGCGAGGCAGGGATGCCGGCCGCGATGGCCGAGCGTTTCTAGGCGCTTCAGTCGGGAACCACGCGACTGCTACGGTCGCAGGTTTGAATCCTGCCTCGGGCATGGATGTGTGTGACGTCCTTAAGTTAGTTAGGTTTAAGTAGTTCTAAGTTCTGGGGGACTGATGACCTCAGCAGTTAAGTCCCATACTGCTCAGAGCCATTTGAACCAATGGCGGAGCTGACATTTGTACTCAGGTAGCAGAAGCAACGAAAAAAGCACGCTAAATTTAAAAGAACGCAAAATCCCCAAGATTGGCAAAGTTTTGCAGAAGTTCGAACTATAGCGCGCACTTATATGCGAGATGCTTTTAATAATTTCCACAACGACGTAGTGACTCGGAATATGGCAGAAAACCCAAATAGATTCTGGTCATACATGAAGCACACTAGTGGCAAGACACAATCAATACCTTCACTGCGCGATAACAAAGGTGAAGTCGCTGATGGTGGTGGTGGTGGTGGTTAGTGTTTAACGTCCCGTCGACAACGAGGTCATTAGAGACAGAGCGCAAGCTCGGGTTAGGGAAGGATTGGGAAGGAAATCGGCCGTGCCCTTTCAAAGGAACCATCCCGGTATTTGCCTGAAACGATTTAGGGAAATCACGGAAAACCTAAATGAGGATGGCTGGAGACGGGATTGAACCGTCGTCCTCCCGAATGCGAGTCCAGTGTGCTAACCACTGCGCCACCTCGCTCGGTAAGTCGCTGATGACAGTGCCACTAAAGAAGAGTTATTAACACGATTTTCCGAAATTCCTTCACCAGACGAAGTAAATATTTCTGGATTCCAATCAAGAACAACTGCCAAGATGATAAACATAGAAGCAGATATCCTCGATTTAGCAAAGCAGCTTAAATCAGTTAATAAAAGCAAGGCCTCCGGTCAGGTTGTATACCAGTTCAGAATATGCTGATGCGATAGCTCCATATTTAGCAGTTATATACAACCGCTCGCTCACAGAAAGATCCGTACCTAGAGACTGGAAAATGGCTCATGTCACACTAACACCAAAAAAGGGAAGTAGGAGTAATCCGCTGAATTCCAGGCCCATATTACTTACATCGATTTGCAGTAGGGTTTTGGAACATATACTGTGTTCGAACATTATGAATTACCTCGAAGAAAACGATTTATTGTCACATAGTGAGCACGGATTCAGGAAACATGGTTCTTGCGAAACACGACTAGCTCGTTATGCTCATGAAGTGATGAGTACTATCGACAGGAGATGTCAAATTGATCCCATATTTTTAGATTTCCAGAAGGCTTTCGACACCGTTCCTCAGATGCGTCTTCTAACCAAACTACGGGCCTCTGGAATATCGCCTCAGTTGTGCGACTGGATTCGTGATTTCCTGTCAGAAAGCTCACAGTTCGTAGTAATACACGGAAAATCATCGAGTAAAACGGAATTAATATCAGGCATTCCCCAAGGAAGTGTTATAGGGCCCCTATTGTTCCTGATCTATATTAACGACATGGGAGACAATCAGAGTAGCCGTCTTAGAGTGTTTGCAGATGATGCTGTCATTTACCGTCTTGTAACGTCATCAGATGACCAAAACGAATTGCAAAATGATTTATATAAGATGGCTGTATGGTGCGAAAAGTGGCAATTCACCCTGAATAAAGAAAAGTGTGAAGTTATTCTCATGAGTACTAAAAGAAATCCACTAAATTTCGATTACGCGATAACTCACACAAATCTGAAGGCTGTAAATTCAACTAAATACTTAGGGATTACGATTACTAATACCCTAAATTGGAACGATCACATATATAATGTTGTGGGTAGAGCAAATCAAAGACTGCGAAACATTGGCAGAACACTTAGAAAGTGCAACAGGTCTACTAAAGAGACTGCTTACACTACACTCGTCCGACCTATTCTGGAATACTGCTGTGCGGTGTGGGATCCGTATCAGGTGGGACTGACGGATGTCATCGAAAAAGTTCAAAGAAGGGAGGTTCGTTTTGTATTTTCGCGACTTAGGGGAGATAAGGTCACAGACATGATGCGTGAATTGGAGTGGCAATCATTAAAACAAAGGCGTTTTTCGATGCGACGGGATCTTCTCATGAAATTTGAATCACCAGTTTTCTCCTCCGATTGCGAAAACATTCTGTTGGCACCCACCTACATAGGGAGAAATGATCATCACAATAAAATGAAAGAAATCAGGGCTCGCACAGAAAAATTTAAGCGATCGTTTTTCTCCAGCGCCGTTCGAGAGTGGAACGACAGAGAGACAGCTTGAAGGTGGTTCACTGAACCCTCTGACAGACACTTTATTGTGAATAGCAGAGAAATCACGTAGATGTACATGTAGGCGATTCATGTCAAAGGGTTACCGACGTGATTATGGCCGCACGACGGCAATTAAGCTTTGAATGCGGAATGGTAATTGAAGCTACACGTATGGGACATTCCATTTCGGAAATCGTCAGCGAATTCAATATTCCGAGATCCACAGCGTCAAAAGTGTGCAGAGAACACCAAAGTTCAGGCAGCACCGCTTACCACGGATAACGCAGAGGCCCTTAAAATTGCTACCGAGAGAGTTTTCATTGCTAACAAACAAGCAATATTGCATTAAAAAAGTGGCAGAAATTGGTGTGGGACGCACGAGGAACGCATCCGTTGGGATAGGGCGGCGATGTTTGGCGTTAATGGGCAATGGCAGTAGACGACCGACTCGAGTGGCTTCACTAACTGCGAGACATCGCCCGCAGTGCACCTTCTGGGCCCGTGAGCATATCGGTTGGGCCCTAGACGACTGGTAAACCGTGGCCTGGTCATTGATGTTGTTTTCATGGTCTTCAGTCCTGAGACTGGTTTGATGCAGCTCTCCATGCTACTCTATCCTGTGCAAGTTGCTTCATCTCCCAGTACCTACTGCAACCTACATCCTTCTGAATCTGCTTAGTGTAGTCATCTCTTGGTCTCCCTCTACGATTTTTACCCTCCACACTGCCCTCCAATACTAAATTGGTGATCCCTTGATGGCTCAGAACATCTCCTACCAACCGATCCCTTCTTCTAGTCAAGTTGTGCCACAAACTCCTCTTCTCCCCAATTCTTCTCAATACCTTCTCATTAGTTATGTGATCTACCCATCTCATCTTCAGCAGTCTTCTGTAGCACCACATTTCGAAAGCTTCTATTCTCTTCTTGTCCAAACTGTTTATCGTCCACGTTTCACTTCCATACATGGCTACACTCCATACAAATACTTTCAGAAACGACTTCCTGACACATATATACTCGATGTTAACGAATATCTCTTCTTCACAAACGCTTTCCTTGCCATTGCCAGTCTACATTTTATATCCTCTCTACTTCGACCATCATCAGTTATTTTGCTCCACAAATAGCAAAACTCCTTTAGTACTTTAAGTGTCTCATTCCCTAATCTAATTCCCTCAGGATCACCCGAGTTAACTCGACTACATTCCATTATCCTCGTTTTGCTTTTGTTGATGTTCATCTTATATCCTCCTTTCAAGACACTGTCCATTGCGTTCAACTGCTCTTCCAAGTCCTTTGCTGTCTCTGACGGTCATACGAGTCGCGATTTCAGTTGGTAAGAGCTGGTGGTAGGTGTGGAGTGTGGTGCAGACCCCATGAATCCATCGCCCCAAGTTCTCAACAAGGTACTGTGCAAGCTGTTGTGGCTCCATAATGGCGTGGGCTGTGTTTCCAAGGAATGAACTGTGTCCTCCGGTCCATCTGAACTGATCATTGACTGGAAATGGTTATGTTTGGCTACTTGGAGACCGTTTGCAGCCATTCAAGGGCCTCATGTTTCCAAACGACGATGAAGTTTTTGTAGGTGACGGTGCGCCATGTCATCGGTCCACAATTTTCTGGACAATTCTAGCGAATCATTCGGCAACCCGGATAGGTTGACATGAAGTCCATCGAACATTTATGAGACATGATCGAGAGATCAGTTATAAAATCCTGCACCGGCGACACTTTCGCAATTATGGACAGCTATAGAAGTAGCAGCTCGTGGTCTTGCGGTAGCGTTCTCGCTTCCCGCGCACGGGGTCACGGGTTCGATTCTCGGCGGGGTCACGGAATTTTCCTGCCTCGAGATGACTGGGTGTTGTTGTGTCGTGTTCATCATCATCATTCATCCCCATTACGGTCGGAGGAAGGCAATGGCAAACCACCTTCGCTAGGACCTTGCCTAGTACAGCGGTGCGGGTCTCCCGCATCGTCCCCTACGCTCCTCGGAGTATGGGACATCATCATAGAGGTAGCAGGGCTCAATATTTCTGCAGATAACTTCCATCTACTTGAGTTGCTGCACTACGACGGACAAAAGGAAGTTCTACACGATATTATGAGGTATCTCATGACTTTTTTCACCTCGGCGCAAGTCGCCTGTGGAACCCGCAACTTAACCCCCTGCGTTACAAAGAGGCCGGGCCGGAAGCGCGCCATTTCCCCTCGCAGCCGCCTCCCACGTCCTCGCGACAAGTGTTCGCGTCTCGCCTCGCGAGGGGTGGTCCCGGGCGCGGCGGCACATGTGCTCGCGGAAGCGGAAGCGCGCGGCGCCGGTGTCCCGTTTCCAGGGGCCTCCAGCCGCAGACAGCGTGGCTCCAGCTCCAGCCCCAGCCAGCGGACAGATGGCGCGCACGTTGGCCGTTTGTCTCCGTCAGCGGCGCTGTTTGCCCAGCGCAGGGCTACTTGTCGCAGGGCGGGGCAGGCAGCCGCTCCGCGAGCTCCTGTTGTAGCGACATCTGCGGCGCGCGGGCAGGTGGCGGCCGCTCCAAATGAGCAGTCCCCAGTCCCCCCATCTGTTTCCTCGCGGAATTCGCCCCGCTATTTGTTTTTCACACCGCTCTTCCGCGCACCACAGCCGACGAGGTGTTACTCTCTTAGAGCCCCTTTTACACGAGCGACTACTCGTGGCCAGTGCGTTTGCTGTAGCGCCACTGCCTATTTATTCCTACACTGAGTCTCCTCTATCACAAATGGTCGTTTGTGTTTATATGTCAGCGTCGAAACTGGGTCTGCTGTGAGAATTGTCTGCTGCGTAGTTTGACACCTGCATAATGAAAGTGAGGTTATGAGGGACCATCGTTTCTACGGCTCAAAAACGGAGGATGCTAAGTACACCGGACTTGGATACGATGTGACGTCATTATGACGTATACACGCTACATCGAAAACGATAGAAACCGTATCTCGACTATTCGACTTTTGTGAACTTTCGAGAGGTTGTGACAGGGTAGCGCTGTGCTCTGCGCCATTCGTTTGAATGTGTTTTGCGTTCCTTGCGTTTAAATCGTGTATTGTACTGTGTTTGTGTCCTGTGCGTTGTTTTTCGTTTGCTCGTCTCTAATTATGTGTTCAGCATTCGAGACACTAATGAGAGGAAAGCTTTGACACTATCATACCACCATGGAATGCTTTGACACTGCATTCAATCATTTCATACGTCAATCAGTGCTAGACACTAACCTTTGGTTAAGATTACATTGAGAAATCCACTTACCCTCGTATTTCATCTCCGGTCGACGATTTTTCTTCAACAATGCCTCATATTTTTCTTTATAAGTTCGAAATTCAATCATTCTACACATCAGTCATTACTGGACACTAAGGTACCTGTCTCTGCGGTCCAAGTGTAAAATTACTTGGAATTATGGTTGATAAAAGACTATCTTCGGATGGACATATAAATTACTTAGCTAACAAACTTGCACGAGTTCTCTTTCAGATATATAAATTTAAAAAAAAAAGTCAGCAAGAGTATGCTGCTACAATCTAATATGTACTGACAAGACCAATTGTATGAAACCATACTAAAATGTTGATAATAAATAAATATTATTTTCGGCGTAAGCATTCAATACAACAATAACACAATCTAATCTGGTCAGGACATAAGAAGACTTCACTTTTTTACGTGGTGTTTTCAAGGCCACGGTCAGGAATATTTCAATTAATATCCAGCTCTTTTATTTTGGCGAAATACATATACGCTGCCACACTGAGCTGTTTTCAGAATCGCACGTGTCAAAACAAACCACTAGCTGACGACAGTTTAGAATCTCGAACGTTCGTAAAAGTCGATAGGTGTGTTAATTGACTGAAGCGTATATACGTCATAATGACGTCACATCATACCCAGGTTGGGTGAACTTAGCATCCTCCCTCAAAAACGGGCTGTTCGAGCTATGTATGGTGTAAGTTCGAGAACCTCTTGTCGACCCCCATCCAAAAGTCTGGGAATTCTGACATTGCCCTCACAGTATATATTTTCTTTAATGTCGTTTGTCGTTAGCAATATTTATTCCCAAGAGTTAGCAGCTTTCACTCAGCTAATACTAGGCAGAAATCAAATCTGCATGTGGAATGCACTTCCTTGACTCTTGTGCAGAAAGGAGTGCAATATTCCGCTGCATCCATTTTCAATAAGCTACCACAAGAACTCAAAAATCTTAGCAGTAGCCCAAACGCTTTTAAGTCTAAACTGAAGAGTTTCCTCATGGCTCACTCCTTCTATTCTGTCGAGGAGCTCCTGGAAGAGCTGAAAAATTAAGCAAATTCCAGTGTTACATTGTCGATTTTCTTTATTTAAACTTACGAATTGTCGCCTGAATATGCTACTTATATTTCATTTTATCTGTTTCTACTATCGTGTTATAATTTCATGTATTGACTCGTTCCATGACCATGGAGACTTCTCCTTAATTTGGTCCCACGGAACAATAAATAAATAAATAAAATAAAGAAAAATCGAAATATGGTGACAGAGTGTAGGAGCAAGCACTGCCAGTACAGTTCATTAATGACCAAAACAAAATTTGTAGGCCGGAAACAGTGGCGGAGTGGTTCTAGGCGCTTCAGTCTGGAACCGCGCGACCGCTACGGTCCAAGGTTCGAATCCTGCCTCGGGCATGGATGTGTCTGATGTCCTTAGGTTAGTTAGGTTTATGTACTTCTAAGTTCTAGGGGACTGATGACCTCAGATATTAAGTCCCATGGTGCTCAGAGCCATTTGTATCGTTTCTATCAAAATGTGTAATTCATGTTCTTGACGATGGTAATGAGATAAACTCTCCATACTTCTAAGATATAAAAGAACACGAAACGTGTCGTTCATATGTTTCCAAACATGTACCTTTATATTCTTAAGAAAAGATGTTGCGCAACAGAATTAAAGGATCAGTTTTTCGAAACCCCATAATCGTCTGGTGTAGAAGTAACTTCGGGTGTGCTTCAGGGAAGTGCGTTGGGACCCTTTGTTGTTCGTGTTGTGTATTAATGACCTTGCAGACAATGTTAATAGTAAAATCAAGCTTTATGCTGTTGATGCACTTATCTATAATGAAGTACTATCTGAGAGAAGCTGCATAAATATTCAGTCAGATCTTGATATGATTTCAACATGGTGCAGAAAAAAATGGCTCTGCGCACTATGGGATTTAACTTCTGAGGTCATCAGTCCCCTAGAACTTAAAACTACTTAAACCTAACTAACGTAAGGACATTACACGCACCCATGCCCGAGGCAGGATTCTAACCGCGCAACCGTAGCGGCGCGCGGTTCCAGACTGTAGCGCCTAGAACCGCTCGGCCACTCTGGCCGGCCAACATGGTGCAGAATTGGCAACGTGCTCTAAATGTTCGGAAATGTAGAACTATGCACTTCACAAGACGAAAAAGCATAGTGTCCTATGGCTATAATACCAATGCGTCACTGTTGGAATCGGACAAATCATGCAAATTGGGTGTAAAGCTTTGTAGGGATGTGAAATGGAATGATCACATAGGTTCAGTCATGGGTAAAGCAGATGGTAGACTCCGGTTTCTTGGTAGAATACTGGGGAAGTACAATCTGTCTACACAAAATATTGCTTACAAATCACTCGTGTGGCCCATCCTAGAATATTGCTCAAGTGTGTGGGACCCGTACCAGACAGGGCTAATAGGGGATATTGAATGATTACAAAGAAGGGCAGCACCAATGGTACAGAATGAGATTTTCACTCTGCAGCGGAGTGTGCGCTGATGTGAAACTTCCTGGCAGATTAAAACTGTGTGCCGGACCGAGACTCGAACTCGGGACCTTTGCCTTTCGCGGGCAAGTAGGAGACGAGGTACTGGCAGAAGTAAAGCTGTGAGGACGGGGCGTGAGTCGTGCTTGAGTAGCTCAGTTGGTAGAGCACTTGCCCGCGAAAGGCAAAGGTCCCGAGTTCGAGTCTCGGTCCGGCTCACAGTTTTAATCTGCCAGGAAGCTTCACCAATGTTACAGGTTCGTCTGATCCATGGGAGAGTCTCACAGAGATACTGAAGGAACTGAAACGGCAGACTCTTGAAGACGGACATAAACTATCCCGAGAAAGTCTATCCTTTCTTTCAGGAGTGCTAGTTCTGCAAGGTTCGCAGGAGAGCTTCTGTAAAGTTTGGAAGGTAGGAGACGAGGTACTGGCAGAAGTAAAGCTGTGAGTACCGGGCGTGAGTCGTGCTTCGGTAGCTCAGTTGGTAGAGCACTTGCCCGCGAAAGGCAAAGGTCCCGAGTTCGAGTCTCGGTCGGGCACACAGTTTTAATCTGCCAGGAAGTTTCTATTAACAAAGTTTCATGAACCGACTTTAAATGATTACTCTAGGAATATACTACAACCCCCTACGTATCGCTCACATAGTGATCGTGAGGATAAGATTAGAATAATTAACGCACACACAGAGGCATTCAAGCAGTCATTCTTCCCGCGCTCCATCTCTGAATGGAACAGGAAGAAACCCTAATGACTTGTACAATGAGACGTACCCTCTGCCATGCGCCTCATCGTGGTTTTGCAGAGTGTATATGTAGATGTCTTCCATTCCAACGCCTAATTTTGAAATTTTCTCAAAGGCGCGTGCAACCTTCTTCCGCAATGGTGCGAAAGCGTGGCGCCCTGTGAAGTCGCGATGCTTCAAACAGCAAGTTGTAGTCACATAGGAAAAAACTCCAGAGCTCAGAGGTCCATGTGACATGTAAAGTGGGTTAATGATGTCACATTGGCACCAAATTTCACCATCATTCTTCCTAACGCCATCGTGGAGGTGTCACGCGATAGGAAAGGCGCCATAGCTCCTCTAGTCCACATTTCGCCCCTTCTTTCGCTGCCTCTGCGATGGAGGTGAGAACCGCGATTCCCAGCATTGAAATCAGGCCGTTTTCTTGTGGATGGCCAAGGCAAACGTTTCAAACACACCACCACTCAGCATCAAGTGGCCTAAGAGGGCAGTATAAAGGGAGTAAATGAAACCCCCCTTTCCTTGAGACGTTCATTCTCACACATTTCGCGGTCGAAAATGACAGTTCACAATGTGATGAGCAACAGGGAGATACGGCCATTTAGGATGTCACATGTTTTGGTATTCGCGAACTCACGCAACAATGCCTATAGAGTACTTCCCATTGACCTAGAAGCATAAAATTTGGTATAAAGCAAGGTCTCACTGTACAAGCAAAGGAAAGATATCAGAAAAAGTTAATTTGTAATTATATATTAATTTGTGATGGTTATCCGTCGGTTTGTCTGTCCGTCTGTTAAGAAAACGGTTCAAATGGCTCTGAGCACTATGGGATTTAACATCTGAGGTCATCAGTCCCCTAGAACTTAGAACTACTTAAACCTAACTAACCTAAGGACAGCACACACATCCATGCCCGAGGCAGGATTCGAACCTGCGACCGTAGCAGCCGCGTGGTTCCGGACTGAAGCGCCTAGAACCGCTCGGCCACCGCGGCCGGCAAGAAAACGGTCTATTGGCACACAGTCAGCATGGGTTTAGAAAACATCGTTCCTGCGAAACACAACTAGCTCTTTTATTCACGTGAAGTGTTGAGTGCTATTGACAAGGGATTTCAGATCGATTCCGTATTTCTGGATTTCCGGAAGGTTTTTGACACTGTACCACACAAGCGGCTTGTAGTGAAATAGCGCGCTTATGGAATATCGTCTCAGTTACGTAACTGGATTTGTGATTTCCTTTCAGAGAGGTCACAGTTCGTAGTAATTGACGGAAAGTCATCGAGTAAAACAGAAGTGATTTCTGGCGTTTTAACAAGGTGGTGTTATAGGGTCCGTTGCTGTTCCTTATCTATATAAACGATTTTGGAGACAATCTGAGCAGCCGTATTAGATTGTTAGCAGATGACGCTGTCGTTTATCGACTAATAAAGTCATAAGAAGATCAAAACAAAGTGCAAAACGATTCAGAAAAGATATCTGAAAGGTGCGAAAAGTGTCAGTTGACCCTAAATAACGAAATGTGTGAGGTGATCCACATGAGTACTAATAGGAATTCTTAATGTTCGGTTACACGATAAATCAGTCTAATCTAAAAGCCGTAAATTCAACTAAATACCTAGGTATTACAGTTACGAACAACTTAAATTGGAAGGAACACATAGAAAATGTTGTGGGGCAAGCTAACCGAAGACTGCGTTTTATTGGCAGGACACTTAGAAAATGTAACAGATCTACAAAGGCGACTGTCTACACCACGCTTGTCCGTCCTCTTTTAGAATACTGCTGCGCGGTGTGGGATCCTTACCAGATAGGACTGACGGAGTACATCGAAAAAGTTCAGAGAAAGGCAGCACGTTTTGTATTATCGCGAAATACGGGAGAGAGTGTCACAGAAATACAGGATTTGGTCTGGGCATCATTAAAAGAAAGGCGTTTTTCGTTGCGACGGAATCTTCCCACGAAATTCCGATCGCCAACTTTTTTCTCAGAATGCGAAAATATTTTGTTGACTCCGACCTTCATAGGGAGGTACGATCACCACGACATAATAAGGGAAATCAGAGCGAGTACAGAAAGATACAGGTGTTCGTTCTTTCCACGCGCTATACGAGATTGGAATAATAGAGAATTATGAAGGTGGTACGATGAACCCTCTGCCAGGGACTTGCATGTGATTTGTAGAGTATCCATGTGGATGTAGATGTAGATCATTTTTCCTCAGGATTTACAATAGCAAATGCATACTTATACACAAATTTTTTAACTAAAAACTTTGAATTAAAACTTTCTCGAAAAGTCTTGGAATTCACAGGACCGATATGTAGCAAGCCAACGGCGTTGCCGCAGTGGTAACACCGGTTCCCATCAGATCAACAAAGTTAAGCCCTTTTGGTCTTGGCTAGCACTTGGATGGGTGGCCGTCCGGGCCGAGTGGTGCTGGCAAGCGGGGTGCACTCAGCCCCCGTGAGACCGATCGAGGAGCTACTTGACAGAAGAAACGGTTCCGATCACGAAAATTGACAACGGCCGGGACAGAGATGCGCTGACCATATACCCTTCCTTATCTGCATACAGTGACTCTTATCGGCTGAGGATGACACGGTGGTCGGTCGGCACAACTGGGGCTTCCGAGGCCTTTTCGGACGGAGTTTAGTTTAGTTTGGTTTTTAGACACCTGGCAATGTATCGTTATCGATAACAGACAAATATCGTAGAGATTCTCAATTCGTGGGATGGATGAACTGTCTATACAGTGTGGTCCATTGATCGTGATCGGGCCAAATATCTTACGAAATAAGCGTCAAACGAAAAAACTACAAAGAACGAAACTTGTCTAGCTTGAAGGAGGAAACCAGATGGCGCTATGGTTGGCCCGCTAGATGGCGCTGCCATAGGTCAAACGGATATCAACTGCGTTTTTTTAAAAATAGGAACCCCAATTTTTTATTACATATTCGTGTAGTACGTAAAGAAATATGAATATTGGACCATTTTTTTCGCTTTGTGATAGATGACGCTGTAATAGTCATAAACATATGGCTCACAATTTTAGACGAACAGTTGGTAACAGGTAGGTTTTTTAAATTAAAATAAAGAACGTAGGTACGTTTGAACATATTATTTCGGTCGTTCCAATTTGATGCATGTACCTTTGTGAACTTATCATTTCTGAGCACGCATGCTGTTACAGCATGATTTCCTGTAAATACCACATAAATGCGATAAATGCTTAAAATGGTGTCCGTCAACCTCAATGCGTTTGGCAATACGTGTAACGACATTCCTCTCAACAGCGAGTAGTTCGCCTCCCGTAATGTTCACACATGCATTGACAATGCGCTGACGCAAGTTGTCAGGCGTTGTCGGCGGATCACGATGGCAAATATCCTTCAACGTCCCCACAGAAAGAAATCCGGGGACGTCAGATCCGGTCAACGTGCGGGCCATGGTATGGTGCTTCGACGACCAATCCTTCTGTCATGAAATATGCTATTCAGTACCGCTTCAACCGCACGCGATCTATGTGCCGGACACCCATCATGTTGGAAGTACATCGCCATTCTGTCATGCAGTAAAACATCTTGTAGTAACATCGGTAGAACATTACGTAGGAAATCAGCATACATTGCACCATTTAGATTGCCATCGATAAAATGGGGGCCAATTATCCTTCCTCCCATAATGCCGCACCATACATTAACCAGCCAAGGTCGCTGATGTTCCACTTGTCGCAGCCATCGTGGATTTTCCGTTGCCCAACAGTGCATATTATGCCGGTTAACGTTACCGCTGTTGGTGAACGAGGCTTCGTCGCTAAATAGAACGCGTGAAAAAAATCTGACATCGTCCCGTAATTTCCCTTGTGCCCAGTGGCAGAACTGTACACGACGTTCAAAGTCGTCGCCATGCAATTCCTGGCGCATAGAAATATGGTACGAGTGCAATCGATGTTGATGTAGCATTCTCAACACCGACGTTTCTGAGATTCCCGGTTCTCGCGCAATTTGTCTCCTACTGATGTGCGGATTAGCCGCAACAGCAGCTAAAACACCTACTTGGGCCTCATCATTTGTTGCAGGTCGTGGTTGACGTTTCACATGCGGCTGAACACTTCCTGTTTCCTTAAATAACGGTCCGGACACTTGGATGATGTAGTCCAGGATACCGAGCAGCATACATAGCACATGCTCGTTGGGCATTTTGATCACAATAGCCATACATCAACACGATATCAACCTTTTCCGCAATTCGTAAACGGTCCATTTTAAGACGGGTAATGTATCAAGAAGCAAATACCGTCCGCACTGGGGGAATGTTACGTGATACCACGTACTTAAACGTTTGGGCGCCATCTATCACAAAGCGAAAAATGTGGTCCAATTAAAACATCCATATTTCTTTACGTACTACACGAATGTGTTGTTGTTGTGGTCTTCAGTCCTGAGACTGGTTTGATGCAGCTCTCCTTGCTACTCTATCCTGTGCAAGCTTCTTCATCTCCCAGTACCTACTGCAACCTACATCCTTCTGAATCTGCTTAGCGTATTGATCTCTTGGTCTCCCTCTACGATTTTTACCCTCCACACTGCCCTCCAATGGTAAATTTGTGATCCCTTGATGTCTCAAAACATGTCCTACCAACCGATCCCTTCTTCTAGTCAAGTTGTGCCACAAACTTCTCTTCTTCCCAATCCTATTCAATACCTCCTCATTAGTTACATGATCTACCCACCTTATCTTCAGCATTCTTCTGTAGCACCACATTTCGAAGCTTCTATTCTCTTCTTGTCCAAACTGGTTATCGTCCATGTTTCACTTCCATATATGGCTACACTCGATACAAATACTTTCAGAAACGACTTCCTGACACTTAAATCTATACTCGATGTTAACAAATTTCTCTTCTTCAGAAACGATTTCCTTGCCATTGCCAGTCTACATTTTATATCCTCTCTACTTCGACCATCATCAGTTATTTTACTCCCTAAATAGCAAAACTCCTTTACTACTTTAAGTGTCTCATTTCCTAATATGTAATAAAAATGGGGGTTCCTTTTTTAAAAAAACGCAGTTGATATCCGTTTCACCTATGGCAGCGCCATCTAGCGGGCCAACCATAGCGCCATCTGGTTTCCCCCTTCAAGCTAGACGAATTGCGTTCTTTGTAGTTTTTTCGTTTGATGCTTATTTCGTGAGATATTTGGCCCGGTCACTATCAATGGACCACCCTGTATACATAATTCCGTTTGTACGGAACCCTCATATCGTGAATCCTACCGGCACTTGGCCAGTAATACGCTGGTGTCCAAAATTAAAGCAACAATCGGAAATTTTCCAAGTTTGCGTTTGTTATGCTAAAAAAGAATACACAGGTAATAGTAAAGTAGAAACAATGTAAAGAATATAGAACGTAAACAGCTGCAACATGCGTGGCGGTAGACAAAAATGTTCTTCGTTTTTTCCAACATAACGGATTTGCACGCATTCTGACAACTGGTCAATGTGCTCAGTATGCGGTGTGACCACCGCTGGCAGCAATACAGGCCTGACAGCTACGGGGCATGCTGTGAACGAAGTCATCAACCTCTTGTTGAGGCAATAACGGCCGTTCCTCCTGAAGAGCTGCTCGCAAGTCTTGGAGAGCGGTTGATGGAAGCTGACGTGATGCAACCCATCTCCCTGTGCATCCTAGACATGCGCTATGCGATTCAAAACAGGAGAGTTTCCAAGAAAACATTAACCTCCTGTGCTTACAAGGTCCGGCATTATCGTCCACCAATGTGATGTCTGGGCCCACAGCACCTCACAACAACCGCAAATGAGATCCCAACATCTCGTCACGATACCTGACAGTAGTTAAACCTTGCCATTTCACCCGTATAGTTTGGTAATGAAATGTTTACGTGGTTAACATAATCCCTGCCCACGCTATTAGATATCCTCCACGATAGCGGTCTCTTTCCATAATGTTTGGGTCCAGAAATCTGGTTCCACATTACCTCCAGATACGAATCCGCCGAGAATAGCTCTCCAGACCAAATCGGGACTCATCCGTGAAAAGAACATTGGCCTACTGTTCGAGCCGGCCGGTGTGGCCGAGCGGTTCTAGGCGCTTCAGTCTGGAACCGCGCGACCTCAGATGTTAAGTTCCATAGTGCTTAGAGCCATTTGAACCATTTGAACAACTAACATGCGTACAAGTTTACATGTACTGAGTTGTTTATTTACATGTAAGTTCTTTATTTCCTGCTAGGAAACAAGGAGGACGAGCGTCATTACTAGGAAGTCATGATGCTGTATTTGTTGGTCGCCGGATTGGATGGCCTGCGAGGTCACCTGACCTGAATCACCTTGATCATTTCCTAAGCGGATATCTGACGTCACTTGTGTATGAGACCCCAGTGGGTGCGGCGATGAAATTGTTTGCCAGAATTGTAGCTGCCTGTGATGTGGTTCGAAACACACCAGCGATATTTGTCAGGGTGCGTCAAAATCTTGTTCGCTGATGTCATGCTTGCATTAAGGTTGATGACAGTCAGTTCCAGCACATTTTGTAATACACAGGTCATTTTGTCAATGATGATATTTTCAGCTAATTGTAATTAATCTAAATAAAAAAGTTCACAGTAATGTGATTTTATTTCCTTTATCTCCTTAAGCTGATTTTTCCGACCCCCAGTTCCCTACATCAAATTTCTCGGTAGAGCATTCTCTATGTCCTGTTAAAGTTTTGCACGCTCTTACGGAAACACCTTGTGCCGTCCATAAATGCGAAAAGCACCCGATGAAGTAGATTTTCAATTTCTAGACGTCTTAAGACACAGAAAAATCAAAGTAAGGTGAACTACTTCACCTAAGGGAGCTAGAACGGAATTTCTTTGTAGCTTCTCACAAATGGCCCATCTATAGTTTATGTGCTGATTGTTTCACACTAACGACGCCCCTGCGTTATCAAAATTTTCGTGCGAGAGTTATCGAAGCGTAATTGTTAGAAAAGACTGTTGAATTAAATACTACAGTACTTCCAGCCGAATCTGACTCAGTAGACAACACTAATTGTAATTTTTGTTTCATTGTACAGACCATTGGGAAGGCCTAATGACACTTTCGAAATAGCCTTTGCACACATCAACTTGTTGCCTGACAACTATGAGTCATCGGCTCTTTCTTAATTTAAAAAGTTGGGTGGGGGTCAAATAAACAGAGGAAAATCAGAATGACGAAACGGTAAGGTTTTATATGATATTAGTCTGACGAAATAAATTATATATTTGCTGTGGTGTATCGAGAGGTTGTAACAATGGAAAATTGTACTGAAATGCAGGTGTATCTGCAGCGAATTGACGCATGGTGCAGGGAATGGCAATTGAATCTCAATGTAGACAAGTGTAATGTGCTGCGAATACATAGAAAGAAAGATGCGATATCATTTAGCTACAATATAGCAGGTCAGCAACTGGAAGCAGTTAATTCCATAAATTATCTGGGAGTACGCGTTAAGAGTGATTTAAAATGGAATGATCATATAAAGTTGATCGTCGGCAAAGCAGATGCCAGACTGAGATTCATTGGAAGAATCCTAAGGAAATGTAATCCGAAAACAAAGGAAGTAGGTTACAGTACGCTTGTTCGCCCACTGCTTGAATACTGCTCAGCAGTGTGGGATCCGTACCAGATAGGGTTGATAGAAGAGATAGAGAAGATCCCGCGGGGAGCAGCGCGCTTCGTTAGAGGATCATTTAGTAATCGCGAAAGCGTTACCGAGATGATAGATAAACTCCAGTGGAAAACTCTGCAGGAGAGACGCTCAGTAGTTCAGTACGGGCTTTTGTTGAAGTTTCGAGAACATACCTTCACCGAGGAGTCAAGCAGTATGTTGCTACCTCCTACGTATATCTCGCGAAGAGACCATGAGGATAAAATCAGAGAGATTAGAGCCCACACAGAAGCATACCGACAATCCTTCTTTCCAAGAACAATTCGAGACTGGAATAGAAGGGAGAACCGATAGAGGTACTCAAGGTATCCTCCGCCACACACCGTCAGGTGGCTTGCGGAGTATGGATGTAGATGTAGATGTATCAAACTTTACTCATGGCTTCCATAAGTAGCCCCGTGGTGAAACCGCCGTTACATGGCGAACAACCACCAATGTCTCGTCGAGTCGTTTTGGACGTTCACTTTGGTAACTCGAGGTCACGGTGGACAGCGTCCGTCAACCACCGCTATCATCACAGCAGTCTCGGTGCGATGCGGCATGCATCCCACCACGCAATGCAACTACGTTGTTATGGGAAAAGTTTGTTGGTGGACGCAGATCAACTCCCTCTGCTTTGGTATTAGCGCAGTGGTTTAGGTAATGCCTTCCAGCCGTTCTTTAACATGTGGCATGGGGGTTAACACTTCATCAGTTCTACATCACCGGCATCTCTGTAGTTGTCGAACTGCCTATGTTCCAAATTCGTACTACTTGTTTATTTATTTAGCGTATGCACCTACAGAGTAAAATTGCACACAAACTATTAATTAAGATAATAAACGAATTACAAATATTTTATTAAATGATTGATTGCAAACAACTATATGCGAAAGATTAGGGAGACAGCCGCTGCAGCTATTACAAGTCCACATCTAAGCAGGTCACCCACTGAACAGCACGTGGAGTATCATTCATGATATCCCTCCTTTCTCCTTCAAACCTCCTCGCAGGACATTCGAAGATCAGGTGAGGGATTGTTTGTTCTTCTGCACCACAGTCGCGTCGTGGGTCATCAGTGAGTTTCCATTTGTGGAGAATGGCCTTACACATGCCGTGGTTAGTCCTCACACGATTAAGTCTGCACCAAGTTCTTCTGGGCATTTGCATTCCTTCCACGGGTATCGAAGGATGAAAATCTGCGACCAGTATTGCCTCCATTCCCTTGCTATGTCGTACCTTTCTGGGAATTTGAGGACTTTGCCTTCCCATATAGGTTTCCTGGATTTTAGGCGGGTAGTTGGTAGATGGTCCAATATTTTTCGGATAGGTATATCTTCAGAGACAGAGGGGTCATTAATTTTCCTCCATTCTCGGATAGCTGCTTGTTGTCTTCTGAGGGAGGAAGGAGCTATATTGCAAAGGGCATGAAGCCAGGGAAGTGGAGTTGATTGCAGAGTTCCTGAGACAATCCTCATGGTGGTATTAAGCTGGATGTCTATTTTCTTCGTGTATGTGCTCTTGTACCAGACTGGGGCGCAGTATTCTGCCACTGAGTAAACAAGAGATTGTGCTGCGGTGCGTAGGGTGTTAGCTTGAGCTCCCCAGGAGGTTCCAGTCAGCTTTCTTAATATGTTATTTCGATTTTTTATCTTTTGACTGGTTATTTCTAGGTGTTTTTATAGTTTAGTGACCGGTCAAGAGCGATTCCCAGATATTTTGGGTGGCTGTTGTGCGTCAATCGCTCATTGCAGATTGTTGCTTGTAACTCTCGTCTTGCCTCATGACTGTTCAGGTGGAATACGCTTACCTCAGTTTTATTTGGATTTGGGCGACCGAACTAGAAAATCTACAGAGGAAAATTCGTACTGCTGAACCGGAAACATTTACTGCTGCCGATCTCCATACAACCTCCGACTCGCTGCATCGGAAAACTCAACAGAAAAGTAGTTTCAGGGAACCAGTCAGAAATAGATCCCTATGGTTCCCAACGGTCTGTCCTGACAAACTAATAGGTTATCGAAATTAATCTCCACGTCGCTCTGGACACTAATACCACTCGTTATAATCAAGTATTTAGTGCTGAAAAGATCCAAACCTTGTATTCTTCCACCTTCAGCAGGAGCCACAGAGAAGCTCACAGAATGAATGGAGAACACAAATATAATAATGATTAGAAGTTGTAGCACTGTAACAGAGGGCTGATAATTATCGAATGCAGCTGCTTTTTCTGCAACAAATGCAGCACGAACTCAAAGAGGTTCTTCAGGCTTCGTTACTGAATTTCGTTGTGGTCGTTTTCAGTTACATTAGAGAAGAAAGAATAAAACCAAAAATAGACCTGGCATGAAGTACACCAGTGATTCAGCGAGCTTCGAACCTATGGGTACAGCTGTATTAACTTCAGGAAACGAGCACCATGGCTCACATCTAGTAAGACTGCTGCACTTTCATTACTGTATAAGTGGCTAAGTCAGGGAAAGAGGCAAACTGCTCGCATAGGAACAGATGAGAGCAATTGTAATTTACCTTCTTCGCCGATGAAATAAAATCTTTAATTCAGTGTCGTAACTCTTGCAACGCTATTTGTAAAAAGTGAAACACTCAGGAGCTGCTTCTCCTGCAATCCGTTCCATGTGCCGTATTTCAGCAGGACAATGCCCAGCCTGATGTGGCGAGGTACGTGAAAGCCCTCTTCGAAGAACGGCAGGTACGGCTGCTTCCCTGGCCCGCCCATTCGCCTGACATGTCGCCCATCGAACGTGCCTGGGTTATGGTCGGTCAGCAACTCGTTCGTTAAGGTCGTCCTGCAGCCGCAGTTCAAGTTTATGGAATGGCCTACAAACCGCTTGGCAGAGTATTCCACAGCAAAATATTCAGACGCTCTTTGATTACGAGCCACGATGTCTAGCGCCTCTGATTGCAACACGTGGTGGCACTAATCCGTACTGAATAGCCCTGTAATCCTAATCATTTGTGTAATGTCATGTCACTAATGAGTGGAATAAATTTCATCTTGATCACATCTCTCGGTCTTGGCGTTCGGAAAACAGTAGTGTATAAGAATTGATCAGAACTTTTCACCGAGATGACAAAAAATATCAAGTGAATTTAGGAGGATAATTCTGTGCCTCTGAGGAAGTAAGTCAATACCACAGAGTCGGAAAAACTTATTCTGCATTGTTGCCTGTATTGGCTCTGAGCACTATGGGACTTAACATCGGAGATCATCAGTCCCCTAGAACTCAGAACTACTTAAACCTAACTAACCTAAGGACATCACACACTCCCATGCCCGAGGCAGGATTCGAACCTGCGACCGCAACAGGCGCGCGGTTCCGGACTGAGGCGCCTAGAACCGCTCGGTCACCACGGCCGGCTTGCCTGTATTAGTTGCAGCAGCAGCAGGAAGAATTTCTGCGACGGCCTCTGACGTCACGCACCAGCTGGCTATTTATTGTTGTGGGCTACCAGACGCTGACCTGTGGATGGGCTCCAGTACACCAATAGATTACATCATTTGACGTCTATTTCGAATCTACTGATAATATTTCCTGAGTATAATGATATTATATAAATATCACAAAAATTATTACAATAACACTTTTATGTGCATAATTCCCCAATAAATACGGTATAGCTTCTGAATAACGGACATTTATGGTGTGGGAAAAATAACTGTTCAAGATGAAAACTTCATTTTAAGTCATTCTAGAGATAGTTCAAACATTTGTGTTCTATCATAAAACATCGAGGTACACACCAGCTTCTTGGCTTCGGACGGTTGTTTTGAATTTTTGTTAAGGTGTGCAGCATGTGACGTCGAGTTAACGCTTCGTAAGTGAAATGCGTATTGTAAGGAGACTACGAAATTGTATTACACCTTTGGAGAAGGTCGTGATGGACGAATTAACTGAACTGCAACCTGTCGAATGCAGTATGCATCACGGCAGAATATGTTTGCCAACTCTGCGGTACTTACTTACTTCCTCCAGAAACACGAAAGTATCCTCCTAAATTCACTTGCTATTTTCTCGTCATTTGGGTGGAATGTTCTGAACAACGCTTATATAAAATATGACATTCAGTTAAAAATATATATTTTTCGACTGAAAAAAAAATATAGTTCGAAATTGTTGGAGTCATATCCGCAGCTATATTGCATCAACAGATGGAAGCGGTCTATCTTACTAAAAACAGATTTAATTGCAGTCCATAGGACCCTAAAGCCATCCTTTCCTTAGCCACTGTTTTGTGACGGTGGCAGTCAATGTCAAATACATGTGAACCAGACTGCAGCGCCTATTTATTCAAGTCACTAATGGTCAGCAAATTTCAGAACAGTGAAAGCGGCTTTGCCGTGAGCTTACTACTTAACGAACTGTGTGAAATAGAACCTCGGTAGTGATTGTTATTTCAGTTGCATAAGCGATAATAATATTTGTTATACAGTTACAGGCTGACAATTATTGAACTACATGAAAAAAACGTAAATTCGTTACAAACTACGGTGTGCACACATTTTATTCGACATGTAAACGTCACTACAGATATTAGGATGTAGGTTACGAGATGTTCGATGTGCCTGCCATCATTGACGATGATGTGACGCATACGAATAGAGAAATTCTGCATGAGCTGCTGAAGTGTCGGAACATCGGATGCTGTCAATGACCTCCTGAATGGCTGTTTTCGCCCCAGCAGTGGTTTTCGGGTTATTGCCGTACACCTAGTCTTTAACATAGCCCTACAAAAAGGAGTCGCATGTGTTCAGATCCTCAGGATATGGCGGCCAATCGAGGTCCATACCAATAGTCTCTGGGTATCCCAGAGCCAGAATGCGGTCCCCAAAGTGCTCCTCCAGGACATCAAACACTCTCCTACTTCGATGGGGTTGATCTCTGTCCTGCCTGTACCACATCTTGTCGAAATAACGGTCACTTTGGAAAATAGGGATGAAATCATCTTGCAAAACCTTCACGTACCGTTCGGTAGTCATCGCGCCATCAGAGAATATCTCACCGATTATTCCGTGGCTGGACATGCACACCACACAGTCACCCGTTGAGGATGAAAAGTCTTCTCGATGGCGAAGTGCGGACTCTCAGTCCCCCAAATGCGTCAATTTTGCTTATTGACGAACAGATCCAAATGAAAGTGAGCTTCGTCACTAAACCAAACCGTAACGCGGATACTAATGCCCATCATGCACTTTGAACGTCCTAACGCCAACCGTTAAGAAGTTATGGAGATTTTATTTCGTACAGTTCAGTAATTGTCACCCTGTATCTACAGAATGTATGTAATTAACACAACAATTAACTTCATTGTCATTTTCATATCATTACCAGCTCATGAACTGATAAGTATGTTCTTTAAGTCAAGTTATTTAAAATGATGTCAACCACATTAGACTTCGCTTTCAAACTGATCATGACGTTGCACACGGCAATGCTAAACTGTTGCCTGAGCAAAGTTTAACGTTTCATGTAATATGTGAAACCACTGTTTATGAAATGAGATGCATAAAGAATTAATTATACACTCCTGGAAATGGAAAAAAGAACACATTGACACCGGTGTGTCAGAGCCACCATACTTGCTCCGGACACTGCGAGAGGGCTGTACAAGCAATGATCACACGCACGGCACAGCGGACACACCAGGAACCGCGGTGTTGCCCGTCGAACGGCGCTAGCTGCGCAGCATTTGTGCACCGCCGCCGTCAGTGTCAGCCAGTTTGCCGTGGCATACGGAGCTCCATCGCAGTCTTTAACACTGGTAGCATGCCGCGACAGCGTGGACGTGAACCGTATGTGCAGTTGACGGACTTTGAGCGAGGGCGTATAGTGGGCATGCGGGAGGCCGGGTGGACGTACCGCCGAATTGCTCAACACGTGGGGCGTGAGGTCTCCACAGTACATCGATGTTGTCGCCAGTGGTCGGCGGAAGGTGCACGTGCCCGTCGACCTGGGACCAGACCGCAGCGACGCACGGATGCACGCCAAGACCGTAGGATCCTACGCAGTGCCGTAGGGGACCGCACCGCCACTTCCCAGCAAATTAGGGACACTGTTGCTCCTGGGGTATCGGCGAGGACCATTCGCAACCGTCTCCATGAAGCTGGGCTACTGTCCCGCACACCGTTAGGCCGTCTTCCGCTCACGCCCCAACATCGTGCAGCCCGCCTCCAGTGGTGTCGCGACAGGCGTGAATGGAGGGACGAATGGAGACGTGTCGTCTTCAGCGATGAGAGTCGCTTCTGCCTTGGTGCCAATGATGGTCGTATGCGTGTTTGGCGCCGTGCAGGTGAGCGCCACAATCAGGACTGCATACGACCGAGGCACACAGGGCCAACACCCGGCATCATGGTGTGGGGAGCGATCTCTTACACTGGCCGTACACCACTGGTGATCGTCGAGGGGACACTGAATAGTGCACGGTACATCCAAACCGTCATCGAACCCATCGTTCTACCATTCCTAGACCGGCAAGGGAACTTGCTGTTCCAACAGGACAATGCACGTCCGCATGTATCCCGTGCCACCCAAGGTGCTCTAGAAGGTGTAAGTCAACTACCCTGGCCAGCAAGATCTCCGGATCTGTCCCTCATTGAGCATGTTTTGGACTGGATGAAGCGTCGTCTCACGCGGTCTGCACGTCCAGCACGAACGCTGGTCCAACTGAGGCGCCAGGTGGAAATGGCATGGCAAGCCGTTCCACAGGACTACATCCAGCATCTCTACGATCGTCTCCATGGGAGAATAGCAGCCTGCATTGCTGCGAAAGGTGGATATACACTGTACTAGTGCCGACATTGTGCATGCTCTGTTGCCTGTGTCTATGTGCCTGTGGTTCTGTCAGTGTGATCATGTGATGTATCTGACCCCAGGAATGTGTCAATAAAGTTTCCCCTTCCTGGGACAATGAATTCACGTTGTTCTTATTTCAATTTCCAGGAGTGTACATGCAAAAACGGTGCAAAAACTGGTGAGAAACTGTGCAGCTAGCTGTGTTGAGTAGTAGCATCAATTGCAGTAATTACTTATGTCGTGAAAAATCGACGCTACGAACAGTCAATATACTTATAACTAACCTACAGTTTAAATTCTTATTGTAGCAACACAGAAAAAATTTCTCATTGTTTTCTTCCAATATATCATTGAAAATCCATATTGGATATGGTATTTTGAATTTCTCGTCAGTTAACCTGCAATAGCTTGCGTCATCGTCGCTAGACTGAGTGCGCATCTACTAGCGTAAGTTAAAGCAGACAGTGTCAGACCATCTCACTCACTGCGCAATCATACCAATGTGATCATATAGTTGTTAGTACCATCCACCTGCATTCATGGCAATTTACTTAGTGCTGATTTTTTCTCAAGAAAGGCGAAAAGAGCCTGATGAATGAGA
Organism: Schistocerca americana; assembly: GCF_021461395.2. Lineage (NCBI taxonomy): Eukaryota > Metazoa > Arthropoda > Insecta > Orthoptera > Acrididae > Schistocerca > Schistocerca americana. The sequence goes on from NC_060123.1 coordinate 33,880,300, forward strand.
TTTTATTTTTGTAGTACACTTGTGCCAGAGAGAATCCAATATAACAATAAAGGATTTCTCCCACGCATTTCTTCGAGTTCCAGCAGCTTGATCTTAATTTAGGTCCTGACAGTTGCACACTAAGAGCTCCTTTAAGCTATCAGTATATTCGTATGAGAATTATAGAAATGTAATTGGTAAAACACTATACTGCCTTAAGAAGCACTCCATTTTAAGTTTACCACGACTCAGAAAGTGACGTTAATTTAACTTTGGGCCCATCTGCTGATGACATACTGAATGAATTTAGAATTGCCGTGACTCTTGACATATTGCCTGTTGACTCCTGTCTTGAGTTCCTCAGCTGACGTTTCCTCAACACGAGAGGGTGGCAGTGTCAAAATTTTGACCTTTGTTTCTGGTTACACGCTCAGGATCGTCAGGAAACCTTTAAACAATCGTCGACCGAACAACCAAAGAAATTCGCCAACATGCAATACGTCACACCAAGAGACCACGAAAGCCTCACCAATTAGGCGCTTTCAATGTTTTGTGGTTTGTCTCATAAATTTCGTAAAGTGTTGTGGCAGCTGTCGATCAGTACTGAACGCAGACATGCACAAAGTCCTTCACCGTTGTCAGAGATAACACAGGACTTATTTTACGGAAATATTCAATGTCAGCAAGTTCAAAATGGTTCAAATGGCTCTAAGCACTATGAGACTTTACATCTGAGGTCATCAGTCCCCTAGACTTAGAACTACTTAAACCTAACTAACCTAAGAACATCACACACATCCATGTCCGAGGCAGGATTCGAACATACGACCGTAGCAGAAGCGCGATTCCGGATGGAAGCGCCTAGAACCGCTCGGCCACATCGGCCAGCTGTCAGCAAGTCTTCACCGGCCGGGGTTCTAGGCGCTACAGTCTGGAACCGCGCGATCGCTACGGTCGCAGGGTCGAATCCTGCCTCGGGCATGGATGTGTGTGATGTCCTTAGGTTAGTTAGGTTTGAGTAGTTCTAAGTTCTAGGGGACTGATGACCTCACAAGTTAAGTCCCACAGTTCTCAGAGCCATTTGAACCATCAGCAAGTCTTCAAACAAGAATCTGCAAGCGATAGAAACGCGTTAATGGAAACAGACTATTGGACAGAAGTCGGGAGAGCTCTCTGCGTTGTAAAAGTTTCCGATGAGGCTTACGATAGCAAACTCGTGTCATATCATGCTGCAAAATCCTAAAATTTTTGTCCCAGATAAGTCGATGGTTAGTTGGCTTTGTGTAGCAACCTGAATGCGAGACGTTTAAAAATTTTTCCTGCTGCTGCAGCAACTGAAATTGGCATCAGCGCAGAATACGTTTGCCAACTTTGCGGTACTGACTTACTTCCTCCAGAGGCACAAATTCACTTCATATTTTCTTGTCATTTGGGTGAAATTTTCTGAGCAACTTTTACATAAAATATGACACTGAATTAAAAATTTTGATTTTTCGACTGCAAGAAGATAGTTTTGAGCGTAAATTTTTACGATTGCTCTCACAAAACGAGCAATTTGGGTCTTTCTCTATAGTAGTAGCAGTAGTAGTAGTAGTAGTAGTAGTAGTAGTAGTAAACCGGGACCTAGAAACGACGGAGAGAGTCCTTCCCGCCGTAGCCCTCACAACTCCACAACAGGCCACAGCAGTCAACCCACCCCACCGCCGCCCCACACCGAACCCAGGGGTTATTGTGCGGTTCGGCCCCCAGTGGACCCCCGGGAACGTCTCATAGCAGACAAGTGCAACTCCAAGTGTTTGCGTGGTAGAATAATTACGGTGTACACGTACGTGGAAACGGTGTTTGAGCAGCAATCGCCGACACAGTGTAACTGAGGTGGAATAAGGGGAACCAGTCCACATTCGCCGAGGTAGATGGAAAACCGCCTTAAAAACCATCCACAGGCTGGTCGGCACACTGGACATCGACACTCTTTCTCTGAATTAGCCACTGGTACAGTAATGAGAGTGTGTTCACCTCAGAGGTGTCTCACTAGAAGTGAAACATGGTGCACGTTTCCTGAAGTTGGTGCACCTGTACCCATAAGTTCGAAGCTCGCTGAAACGCTGGTGTACATCATGCCAGGCTTTTTTCCCCCTCAATGCAACTGAAAACGACCACAACGAAATTGAGTGACAGAGTCATAAGAACCTCTTCGCTGGCCATCAGGACTCATTCCGAAGCAGGATTCACCGTTGAAGACAACTGTACTCCAGTCAATGAGATTCCAAGCCGAAGGCGTGTCCGGAGATGCGTGGGACAGCGGCAGGATACCGACCTGCCATTTCTTTTCGTAGCATGATCCCTTTGGTTGTCATCCACACCACTCTTACAGTACAACGGTACGGCGACGATATTCTACGCCCCGTTTTGTTGCCCTTCGTGGCAAGCCATATTGAGCTTAGATTTCGACAAGATAATGCCCGCCCGCACGCGGAATGTCTTCGTGCTTGCCAAACCCTACCTTGGCCAGCAAGGGCGCCGGATCTCTTCCCATTTGAGAACGTTTGGACCATTATGGGCAGGGCCATTTAACCAGCTCGGGATTTTCTCAATTTAACACGCCAACTGGACAGAATTTGGCACAATGTCCCTCAGGACGACACCCAACGACTCTACCAATGAATGCCAAGCCGAATAACTGATTTCATAACCTGTTATTGACTTGATCAATTAGTGAAGCTCTTTCTCTTGAATAAATCACCAATTTTTCTGAAACCGTAATTGTTTATCTGTACATGTACATCATATCTACCGGTTTCCGTCCCATTTGGATAATTCTTTCAACATACAGTATTATAAATTCGGAAAAAAATATATGAAATAACAAAATTCTTGCATTTAAGAATTAGAAATAAAAGGTAGTAGAAAAGTACACAAATCTGTATTAGAGATCTCGCCACAAAACTATCTCGGATGTGAGATCTTGGCAGTTCATCGCGCCTGTCACATTTGAGATAACGTACAAAATATGTCTTTAATATTCATCTGACAAATATATGTGTACAGATGTGTAATTGTATTAATCTTACTTTACATCTGTTACAAGTCATATGTGCTTTTCACATGGAGTACTTAGTACATTATTTGTTTATTTTTGACTTCCTAATTTCCACGTGCTTTGCACACGGTGTCTGTGTTGTCTGTAAGGTAAAACTTTATTTAAACTTAATAACCAATTACATAATTTTCACTACAGTATTTACTTTATCTAAGATTAATAAATAATTACATCATCTAAATTACAGATATTGCACAAGATGCTTCTACATATTATTAAAATATTTTGTGACAGTTCATTCATTTCCGTGTTCCTTAACTTTGTTTTATCTTACATCTAGGTCCGTATATTAATATTACCGTCTGTATGTATTTCAGGATCTGAGTCGATTTCTGTGCTTGTGTCTGTGTCATTCCATGTATCCTATTCCAATGTTCGTGTGTTTCCCCATATTAGTGCATGTGATTGCTCTTGTTTGTATACTTGGTGTAAGGTACGTGACACATCATCAGTTTTGTCATTCAGAATGCACCAATCGTTTGGCTATCGTATAATTTGTCCTATGTTGTCTCCTCAGTTCGGAAAAGAATGTGTGTGAGTCTCAAAATGGCTCTATGCTGGGACCATGCTACTTACAGGGACGATGCGTGCAACTGTCGCGCACCTTGTGCGTACCCAAATGGTTCCAGCGGACCCGTTTGGGCACCACGTCCTACCACAACCCTTCACGGCGCCTACCATCTGACGCCGCACCATTCGCGATGTGATGCCTCTACGTCACCGACTCGTCATCGGGCACTCACTTTCTCGTTGACACCATCGCAAACGTCAGCGCTATTCAGCCCAAGCACGGAGGCAACATGCTTTCCTCTACTGACCTCACTTTGATCGCTGCTAATCATTCACCCCACGGTCCTTGGCTCCATCAAGATGTCGCTTCGCCTATCACCAGCCGCCACCCTCTCTTGGACTTTCCACATCGCCAACATCAATGAAGCTGTGATCGGGTTGGACTTTCTACACCATTACGAACTTTCTCCCAGATCTGCAGGCCGCCATGCTCAGCCACACGTCTGGTTCTACCATTCCGTGCTCGAACGAGTTCAGCTTGACTTTGCTCTCTGCCTCTTTGGCTACGCTTTCCTCATGTGCATCTCTGCTCAAGCATATTACTGAATGGCTCTCGGATCTGTCGGCCGTGCACTCACAAATCGATGAACTCTGCACACGAAATGAGGCATTATGCACCCGCACTGCTGGCGCCTCTGTTGAATTGTCACACACACACACACACACAGAACGATTCACGGCCTGTCTGCAGAGCTGTAACAAGAGGAACTAACACTCGAACCTACTGCGTCTTCGCTCAACATTACTTCTGTGTTGAGCTTTCCTCTACCTGCTGCCATTTCCGTGTCGCGGCAGGTCAGTGTACAGGACGATCATGTTCTCACTTCACAGGATTCAAAAATGGTTCAAATGGCTCTGAGCACTATGGGACTCAACTGCTGAGGTCATTAGTCCCCTAGAACTTAGAACTAGTTAAACCTAACTAACCTAAGGACATCACAAACATCCACGCCCGAGGCAGGATTCGAACCTGCGACCGTAGCGGTCTTGCGGTTCCAGACTGCAGCGCCTTTAACCGCACGGCCACTTCGGCCGGCTCACAGGATTCCTCACATCATGTGCTGCTGCACAATGCCCTCCCTCATCGTCTGCAGCCAACGCCCCACCCACGCTGTTCCAGCCCAGCAAGGTCAGTGAACTGTCATCCCATGTCCCCCTCCCTCTCGCCCCCCCCCCTGCCTGCCTCCCTTCATGGGTATCGGCCATCAGCAATGGCACTTGTCATAGAATCCACACCACAGATGACCCACCTGTATGTTATAAAGCTAGGTATCTTAGCACTGCCAAACTTCTGCGCCCAAAAGAAATTGTTCAGGATTTATTGGCTTCAGGCGTGCTCCAACCATCCGACAACAACTGGTCTTCACCCATCCACCTTGTCCCTGAGAAGGATGACTCTTTATGCATAGCCGGCAGGAGTGGCCGTTCGGTTCTAGCCGCTACAGTCTGGAGCCGAGCGACCACTACGGTCGCAGGTTCGAATCATACCTCGGGCATGGATGTGTGTGATGTCCTTAGGTTAGTTAGGTTTAATTAGTTCTAAGTTCTAAGCGACTGATGACCTCAGAAGTTAAGTCACCTAGTGCTCAGAGCCATTTGAACCATCCTTATGCATGTGTGGGGACTACAGGTCCCTTAACACTTGGACAATTATCGATAACTATCCCACTCCTCATATCCAGTAAAGTGTTGTGGCAGCTGTCGATCAGTACTGAACGCAGACATGCACAAAGTCCTTCACCGTTGTCGGAGATAACACAGGACTTATTTTACGGAAATATTCAATGTCAGCAAGTTCAAAATGGTTCAAATGGCTCTAAGCACTATGAGACTTTACATCTGAGGTCATCAGTCCCCTAGACTTAGAACTACTTAAACCTAACTAACCTAAGAACATCACACACATCCATGTCCGAGGCAGGATTCGAACATGCGACCCTAGCAGCAGCGCGGTTCCGGATGGAAGCGCCTAGAACCGCTCGGCCACAGCGGCCAGCTGTCAGCAAGTCTTCACCGGCCGGGGTGGCCGAGCGGTTCTAGGCGCTACAGTCTGGAACCGCGCGAACGCTACGGTCGCAGGTTCGAATCCTGCCTCGGGCATGGATGTGTGTGATGTCCTTAGGTTAGTTAGGTTTAAGTAGTTCTAAGTTCTAGGGGACTGATGACCTCAGAAGTTAAGTCCCATAGTTCTCAGAGCCATTTGAACCATCAGCAAGTCTTCAAACAAGAATCTGCAAGCGATAGAAACGCGTTAATGGAAACAGACTATTGGACAGAAGCTCTCTGCGTTGTAAAAGTTTCCGATGGGGCTTACGATAGCAAACTCGTGTCATATCATGCTGCAAAATCCTAAAATTTTTGTCCCAGATAAGTCGATGGTTAGTTGGCTATGTGTAGCAACCTGAGTGCGAGACGGTTAGAAATTTTTCCTGGTGCTGCAGCAACTGAAATTGGCATCAGCGCAGAATACGTTTGCCAACTTTGCGGTACTGACTTACTTCCTCCAGAGGCACAAATTCATTTGATATGTTCTTGTCATTTGGGTGAAATTTTCTGAGCAACTTTTACATAAAATATGACACTGAATTAAAAATTTTGATTTTTCGACTACAAGAAGATAGTTTTGAGTGTAAATTTTTACGATTGCTCTCACAAAACGAGCAATTTGGGTCTTTCTCTATAGTAGTAGTAGTAGGTAGCAGTAGTAGTAGTAGTAGTAGTAAACCGGGACCTAGAAACGACAGAGAGACTCCTTCCCGCCGTAGCCCTCACAACTCCACAACAGGCCACAGCAGTCAACCCACCCCACCGCCGCCCCACACCGAACCCAGGGGTTATTATGCGGTTCGGCCCCCAGTGGACCCCCGGGAACGTCTCACACCAGACGAGTGCAACTCCAAGTGTTTGCGTGGTAGAATAATTATGGTGTACACGTACGTGGAAACGGTGTTTGAGCAGCAATCGCCGACACAGTGTAACTGAGGTGGAATAAGGGGAACCAGTCCACATTCGCCGAGGTAGATGGAAAACCGCCTTAAAAACCATCCACAGGCTGGTCGGCACACTGGACATCGACACTCTTTCTCTGAATGAGCCACTGGTATAGTAATAAGAGTGTGTTCACCTCAGAGGTGTCTCACTAGAAGTGAACCATGGTGCACGTTTCCTGAAGTTAGCGCACCTGTACCCATAGGTTCGAAGCTCGCTGAATCGCTGGTGTACATCATGCCAGGCTTTTTTTCTCCCAATGCAGCTGAAAACGACCACAAATAAATTGAGAGACAGAGTCTTAAAAACCTCTTCGCTGGCCATCGGGGCACATTCCGAAGCAGGATTCACCGTTAAAGACAACTGTACTCCAGTCAATGAGATTCCAAGCCGAAGGCGTGTCCGGAGATGCGCGGGACAGCGGCAGGATACCGACCTGCCATTTCTTTTCATAGCATGATCCCTTTGGTTGTCATCCACACCACTCTTACAGTACAACGGTACGGCGACGATATTCTACGCCCCGTTTTGTTGCCCTTCGTGGCAAGCCATACTGAGCTTAGATTTCGGCAAGATAATGCCCGCCCGCCCGCGGAACGTCTTTGTGCTTGCCAAACCCTACCTTGGCCAGCAAGGGCGCCGGATGTCTTCCCAGTTGAGAACGTTTGCACCATTATGGACAGGGCCATTTAACCAGCTCGGGATTTTGTCAATTTAACACGCCAACTGGACAGAATTTGGCACAATATCCCTCAGGAGGACACCCAACAACTCTATCAATCAATGCGAAGCTGAATAACTGCTTTTATAACCTGTTATTGTCTTGATCAATTAGTCAAGCTCTTTCCCTTGAATAAATCACAATTTTTTTTTTTGAAACCGTGATTGTTTATCTGTACATGTACATCATATCTACCAATTTCCGTCCCATTTGGATAATTCTTTCAACATACAGTACTACAAATTCGGAAAAAATATACAACAAGATTCTTGCATTTAAGAACGAGAAATAAAAGGTACTAGAAAAGTACATAAATCTGTATTAGAGATCTCGCCACAGATCTATCTCGGATGTGAGGTCTTGGCAGTCCATCGCGCCTGTCACATTTGAGATAACGTACAAAATATGTCTTTCATATTCATTTGACAAATTTATGTGTACAGATTTGTAATTGGATTAATCTTACATTACATCTGTTACAAGTCATATCTGCTTTTCACATGGAGTACTTAGTACATTATATGTTTATTTTTGACTTCCTAATTTCCACGTGCTTTGCTCATGGTGTCTGTGTTGTCTGTAAGGTAAAACTATATTTAAGCTTAATAACCAATTACATAATTTTCACTACAGTATTTACATTATCTAAGATGAATAAATAATTACATCATGTAAATTACAGATATTGCACAAGATGCTTCTACATATTATTAAAATATTTTGTGACAGTTCATTCATTTCCGTGTTCCTTAACTTTGTTTTATCTTACATCTAGGTCTGTATACTAATATTACCGTCTGTATGTACACTCCTGGAAATGGAAAAAAGAACACATTGACACCGGTGTGTCAGACCCACCATACTTGCTCCGGACACTGCGAGAGGGCTCTACAAGCAATGATCACACGCACGGCACAGCGGACACACCAGGAACCGCGGTGTTGGCCGTCGAATGGCGCTAGCTGCGCAGCATTTGTGCACCGCCGCCGTCAGTGTCAGCCAGTTTGCCGTGGCATACGGAGCTCCATCGCAGTCTTTAACACTGGTAGCATGCCGCGACAGCGTGGACGTGAACCGTATGTGCAGTTGACGGACTTTGAGCGAGGGCGTATAGTGGGCATGCGGGAGGCCGGGTGGACGTACCGCCGAATTGCTCAACACGTGGGGCGTGAGGTCTCCACAGTACATCGATGTTGTCGCCAGTGGTCGGAGGAAGGTGCACGTGCCCGTCGACCTGGGACCGGACCGCAGCGACGCACGGATGCACGCCAAGACCGTAGGATCCTACGCAGTGCCGTAGGGGACCGCACCGCCACTTCCCAGCAAATTAGGGACACTGTTGCTCATGGGGTATCGGCGAGGACCAATCGCAACCGTCTCCATGAAGCTGGGCTACGGTCCCGCACACCGTTAGGCCGTCTTCCGCTCACGCCCCAACATCGTGCAGCCCGCCTCCAGTGGTGTCGCGACAGGCGTGAATGGAGGGACGAATGGAGACGTGTCGTCTTCAGCGATGAGAGTCGCTTCTGCCTTGGTGCCAATGATGGTCGTATGCGTGTTTGGCGCCGTGCAGGTGAGCGCCACAATCAGGACTGCATACGACCGAGGCACACAGGGCCAACACCCGGCATCATGGTGTGGGGAGCGATCTCCTACACTGGCCGTACACCACTGGTGATCGTCGAGGGGACACTGAATAGTGCACGGTACATCCAAACCGTCATCGAACCCATCGTTCTACCATTCCTAGACCGGCAAGGGAACTTGCTGTTCCAACAGGACAATGCACGTCCGCATGTATCCCGTGCCACCCAACGTGCTCTAGAAGGTGTAAGTCAACTACCCTGGCCAGCAAGATCTCCGGATCTGTCCCCCATTGAGCATGTTTGGGACTGGATGAAGCGTCGTCTCACGCGGTCTGCACGTCCAGCACGAACTCTGGTCCAACTGAGGCGCCAGGTGGAAATGGCATGGCAAGCCGTTCCACAGGACTACATCCAGCATCTCTACGATCGTCTCCATGGGAGAATAGCAGCCTGCATTGCTGCGAAAGGTGGATATACACTGTACTAGTGCCGACATTGTGCATGCTCTGTTGCCTGTGTCTATGTGCCTGTGGTTCTGTCAGTGTGATCATGTGATGTATCTGACCCCAGGAATGTGTCAATAAAGTTTCCCCTTCCTGGGACAATGAATTCACGGTGGGTCTTATTTCAATTTCCAGGAGTGTATTTCAGGATCTGAGTCGATTTCTGTGCTTGTGTCTGTGTTGTTCCATGTATCCTATTCCAATGTTCGTGTGTTTCCCCATATTAGTGCATGTGATTGCTCTTGTTTGTATACTTGGTGTAAGGTACGTGACACATCATCAGTTTTGTCATTCAGAATGCACCAATCGTTTGGCTATCGTATAATTTGTCCTATGTTGTCTCCTCAGTTCGGAAAAGAATGTGTGTGAGTCTCAAAATGGCTCTATGCTGGGACCATGCTACTTACAGGGACGATGCGTGCAACTGTCGCGCACCTTGTGCGTACCCAAATGGTTCCAGCGGACCCGTTTGGGCACCACGTCCTACCACAACCCTTCACGGCGCCTACCATCTGACGCCGCACCACTCGCGATGTGATGCCTCTACGTCACCGACTCGTCATCGGGCACTCACTTTATCGTCGACACCATCGCAAACGTCAGCGCTATTCAGCCCAAGCACGGAGGCAACATGCTTTCCTCTACTGACCTCACTTTGATCGCTGCTAATCATTCACCCCACGGTCCTTGGCTCCATCAAGATGTCGCTTCGCCTATCACCAGCCGCCACCCTCTCTTGGACTTTCCACATCGCCAACATCAATGAAGCTGTGATCGGTTTGGACTTTCTACACCATTACGAACTTTCTCCCAGATCTGCAGGCCGCCATGCTCATCCACACGTCTGGTTCTACCATTCCGTGCCCGAGCGAGTTCAGCATGACTTTGCCCTCTGCCTCCTTGGCTACGCTTTCCTCATGTGCATCTCTGCTCAAGCATATTACTGAATGGCTCTCGGATCTGTCGGACGTGCACTCACAAATCGATGAACTCTGCACACGAAATGAGGCATTATGCACCCGCACTGCTGGCGCCTCTGTTGAATTGTCACACACACACACACACACAGAACGATTCACGGCCTGTCTGCAGAGCTGTAACAAGAGGAACCAACACTCGAACCTACTGCGTCTTCGCTCAACATTACTTCTGTGTTGAGCTTTCCTCTACCTGCTGCCATTTCCGTGTCGCCGCAGGTCAGTGTACAGGACGATCATGTTCTCACTTCACAGGATTCCTCACATCACGTGCTGCTGCACAATGCCCTCCCTCATCGTCTGCTGCCAACGCCCCACCCACGCTGTTCCAGCCCGGCACGGTCAGTGAACTGTCATCCCATGTCCCCCTCCCTCTCGCCCCCCCCCCCCCCTGCCTGCCTCCCTTCATGGGTATCGGCCATCAGCAATGGCACTTGTCATAGAATCCACACCACAGATGACCCATCTGTATGTTATAAAGCTAGGCATCTTAACACTTCCAAACTTCTGCGCCCAAAAGAAATTGTTCAGGATTTATTGGCTTCAGGCGTCCTCCAACCGTCCGACAACAACTGGTCTTCACCTATCCTTCACGTATCCACCTTGTCCCTGAGAAGAATGACTCCTTATGCATAGCCGGCAGGAGTGGCCGTGTGGTTCTAGGCGCTAGAGTCTGGGGCCGAGCGACCGCTACGGTCGCAGGTTCGAATCATACCTCGGGCATGGATGTGTGTGATGTCCTTAGGTTAGTTAGGTTTAATTAGTTCTAAGTTCTAGGCGACTGTTGACCTCAGAAGTTAAGTCGCCTGGTGCTCATAGCCATTTGAACCATCCTTATGTATGTGTGGGGACTACAGGTCCCTTAACGCTTGGGCAATTATCGATAACTATCCCATTCCTCATTCCAGGATTTCACGCAGTTACTACATGGCTCCAGGTTCTTCTCTGTCGTAGATTGTTCAGAGGCATATCACCAAATCCCTATGCACCCGCGGGAAATTCCGAAGACGGCATCATCACACCCTTTGGCCTATTTGAATACTGTTACATGCCTTATGGCTTGAAAAATGCTGTGCAGACGTGGCAACAGTTCATTTATTCCATTTTGCTACCTCTTCCTCTTTCTTTTGCTTATTTGGACGACATTCTGATTTTTTCCTTCTCTGCCGAGGAGCACCAGGATCACACCAATGCTATCCATCCGGCCCTCACAGCCAACAGCGTGCCGATCAACCACGATAAATCTCTGTTCTACATCAGTTACATTCGTAGGCCATACTGTCTCCGCCAACGGCCTCCGACCAACAGATTCTCATATCGAAACCATTCTCACCCTGCCTCTTCTTGAAGATTATGCTCAACTCCGTCGTTTTCTGGGTATGGTAAACATTTGCCGATGCTATATCGTTCAGGCCGCCTCTGTCCAATTAATCAAGAGTAAATCGAGCAAACGTATAGTTGTGACGACCACGGCGGACAGAGCCATCACTCCGACGTCATCTCAGACGCCGTCGCAATCTGTTCCACCGCGCGACCGTGGCGCGGGGCGCGGACGGCGGAGGGAGCGCGCCGCGGGCGGAGGGTATTTAAATCGGCCGCCGCCGCGACCGAACCCAGTTCCCTCTGAGCAGCCATAGCGTACGGATCTCCGTGCCGGCACGTTCACAGGAGCTCAGTCCGTCAGTTCACCTGATGATGGCGACATGTATGATCGCCGAAATATTGTGCCCGTTGGACACTATAGACCGGCAGCACACCCGTGGATATTTTGACTATCAAATACGCCGGGAGAAACTCAAGAATCACATTCCTAATACACATTCTACATCTGTGGCGCGGCGACGTTGTACCTGACTATCTATCTCGTATCGCAGTGCTCACTGCACCCTTGAACTTAGATGAACCCTCTCGACTCCACACCGAAGACACCGATACACAGCAATTGGTTTCAGCCAGCAAGTCATCGCTCGCTATCTAGTCCTGCATGAGTCGACGACCCCAGTCCTTTGCGACATTTCTACGGGCACTCCTCACCCCTTGGTATGCCCACTCTTCAGCGCGGGATTTTCAGTGCTTTACACAACTTGGCCCACCGCAGAATGCGGGCCACAACAAGGCTCGTCACTGAACGCTTCTCCTGGCCTGGCGTGTAGCACGACTGCCACATTTGGACCTGTGCGTGTGTCCCATGCCAGCGTAGTAAAGTTGGCAGACCCGCGCAGCCTCCACTAGGCAAGTTCGATGTCTCAAGGGGTCGCCTTTGGCATGTCCACAGTGAGATGGTCAGGCCACTCCCCCCTTGTCAGGGGTACAAATACATATTATCTATGATCGACCACATAACTCGTTGAGTCAGGGTGATCCCTCTCGTCCACATAACAGCAGAGACCATTGCTCGATCTTTCATATCCATTTGGGTCATGAGGTTCGGCTGCTCTCCTTCCCTCACTACTGATCAGGGATGACAGTTTGAATCCACGCTTTTTGCTCGAATGTGTGAGCTGTGCAGTGTAGCCAAATTCCACACCACAACCCATCACCCACAGGCGAATGACCTGGTCGAACAGTGGCACCAAACTCTCAAAGCTGTGCTCATGTGCCATGGTGGGTTATTGTCCGAGGATCTTCCTTGGGTCTTACTCAGCATCCGCTCTGCCCATAAGGAAGACCTGAATGCATCACTGATGGAGGTTCTATACGGAGAGCCCCTCCTCCTTCCAGAGGCTGTGAATCGGTGTGTCGAAAGAGCTCCCAAGAGTCATGTACCTATGATACCCATACCAGAGGTACCTCAAGTACTATTATCTGCTGTGGATCCCGTCTCCTCTGCAGAAAGTACAGGATCTGTCATTACCCATCCACTTGACTGCAAATAGCGTGTCAATGGTAGATCTAGGCGTCCTGTACTGGGTGGACAGGGACCAGGGAGGACTCAGGGAGTTGTACCGATAGCCCAAGTTTGAGGTTACTGTCGTACACTGAAACTGAAATGGGACTCACTTCACCTGTTTTGGGGAAACCTGTTTTGTCTGCTGCCAGGTGGAGGCAAAAACAAAAGGGTACAGGTCTGTTAATCATCGTCAGTTGAAATGTACGGCAAATGATGGGAAATGGCAGCAAGGGACAGGAAAGGATACCAAGTGCAATCGGTGTCTATGCCTGGGGGGCTCATTCAGCATGTTGAAGATGCTATTCCGCCAGTCACTGAGGGAACAGGGTGGAACAAACTGCAGATTGTGGTGCACATTGGAACAAATAATGGCTGTCGTCTGGGCTCCGAGGCCATTCGTGACTCACTCCAGTGACTGGCAGAGAAGGTTGAGACGTCCAGTCCTGCACGTGGAATTTCAATGAAGCTCACAATTTGTAGCATTGTCCCCAGAAATAATTGTGGCCCTTTGGTTCTGAGTTGAGTGGAAGGATTGAAACGGAGACTTCGAAGGTTCTGTGACAAGCTAGGCCAGAACTTCCTGGACTTGTGCCATAAGGTTGAGAACTGTACAGTTCCCCTAAATAGTTCAGGTGTGCAATACATATCAAACACTGCTACTCAGATAGCTGACTGCATGTAGGGTGCACACAAGGGTTTTTAGGTTAGACAGATCTCCATCCAATCCAGATAACGCTAGCTGTAGGAAACCCAGAAGTATCATTGTAAGATCCTAAGAAATGCCTGCCACAGGTGAGAGTATTATAATTCTAATGGTAAACTGCCGAGGCATTCACAAGCAAGTGCTAGAGTTTGAAGAGCTCATGAATAGCAGTGAACCTCACATAATTCTAGGTACAGAAATCTGGTTGAAATCTGAAATTGATAGCAGCGAGATTTTGGGGAAAAATTTAAGTGTATATCGAAAGGATAGGCAAATGGGAAATGGAGGTAGAAATTAAAGCAGTGTATGACATTGATTGGCTAAGATATGATAACTGGATCCTTCTATTGCGCAACAGACTCATCTCCTGATGTAACTGAAAACTTTAGGGAAAACCTCAGTTTACTTGTACGTAAGTTCCCCATTCATACTGTAATCATCGGTGGAGATTTTAATCACCTAACAGTTAACTGGAAAAATTACAGTTTTGTTAGTAGTGGGCATGACAAGGCATCGTGTGAAACTTTACTAAATGCCTTCTCTGAAAACTACATAGAACAGACAGTTAGGAACGCCAGTCATGATGGAAATACTGTATATTGGATTTAATGGCAACAAATAGACCTGACATCTTTGAGGAAGTCCACATGATGCAGTTGTGGCAACAATGATTACCAAAGTGCAAAGGACAACTAAAATAAGCAGAAAGATTTGTATGTTCAGTAAGCTAGATAAAAAATCAATAGTGTCATATCTCAATGAGGAACTTGAAACTTTAAGTACAGGGCAGGAGCATGTAGAGAAACTCTGGCTCACGTTTAAAAGCACAGTTGACCACACACTGGGTACATATGTACACATTAGAACAGTTCATAATGGGAGGGAACCTCCATGACATACAGTCACTGTAAAGCAATTTCTAAAGAAACAGAGATTACTGCATAATACGTGTAAAACAAAGTGCAAGGCTATATAAAGAGAGATGTTGTCAAGAGAGTAAAGCACGATGTCATCAATGACTATTGTAGCAGAATACTGTCATGTGATCTTTTACAGAACCCAAAGAAATTCTGGAGTGATATTTTACAGAACCCAAAAAAATTCTGGTAGTATGTAAAGGCTGTTAGTGGCACCAAAGTTAGTGTCCAATCCCTAGCGAATGAGACAGGAACTGAAATTGAGGCCAGCAAAGCAAAAGTTGAAATGCTTAACTCCATTTTCAAATGTTCATTTACAAGGGAAAACTCAGGAGAATTGCCCAAATTTAATCCTTATACCACTGAAAAAATTAATGGAATAAGTGTTAATGCCAGTGGTGTTGAGAAACAGCTGAAATCGTTAAAATTGAACAAAGCTCCAGGCCCTGATGGAATCCCTGTCCGATTCTATACTGAATTTGTGGTTGAGTTAGCCCCTCTTCTAAATATATTGTAGATTCCTAGAACAAAAATCCATGCCTAGTTCTTGGGAAAAGGCGCAGGTCACACCCATCTACAAAATGGGTAGTAGAAGTGATGCTCTTCTCAATGCCAATCAGCGTGGATTTCGAAAACGTCTATAACGTTAAACCCAACTTGCGCTTTTCTCACATGCATACTGAAAGTTTTGGATCAAGGCAGCCAGGTGGATGCATTAATTTTTCATTTCTGGTAAGCATTTAACTCATTACCGCACCTACGCTTATTGCCAAAAGTAGGATCATATGGGGTACCAAGTGAAATTTGTGACTGGATTGAGGACTTTTTGGTAGGGTCACAGCATGTTGTCTTGGATGGAGAGCCGTCATCAGATGTAGAAATAGTTCGGGCATGCCCCAGGGATGTAGTGCGACCCTTGCTGTTCATGTTGTATATTAATGACCTTGTAGATAACAGTAATAGTAAAATCAGGCTTTTTGCAGATGATACAGTTATCTGTAATTGGGTGCTATTTGAAAGAAGCTGCGTAAATATTCAATTAGATCTTGATAAGATTTCAACATGGCGCAGAGATTGGCAACTTCCTCTAAATTTCAGAAATGTAAAATTTTGCACTTCATAAAATGAAAAAACGCTGTACCCTATGACTGTAACATCAATGAGTCATTGTTGGAATTGATCAGATCATACAGATACCTGGGTGTAGCACTTTGTAGGGATATGAAATGGAATGATCACATAGGTCCAGTTCTGGGTAAAGCAGGTGGTAGACTTCGTTTTATTGGTAGAATAATGGGTAAGTGCAATCAATCTAGAAAGGAGACTGCATACAAATCACTCGTGTGACCGGTTCTAGAATATTGCTCAAGTGTGTGGGACTCCCACCAAATGAGACTAACAGCAGACATTGAATGTATAAAGAAAAGGGTAGCACAGATGGTCAAAGGTTTGTTTGATCTATAAGTGAATGTTATACTGAAGAAACTAAGCTGGAATACTTGAAGATAGACATAAACTATCATGAGAAAGTCTACTTACAAAGTTTCAAGAATCGGCTTTAAATGATGACTCTAGGAATGGACTACAACAATTGCTCACAAAGGGTTCATGAGGATGAGAATAGAATAATCACTGCATGCACAGAAACATTCAAACAATCATTCTTCCCACACTCCATAAGTGAATGGAGTGGGAAGGAACCCTAATATCTGGTACCATGAGGCGTACCCTCTTTCATGCACCTCACTGTGGTAGAAATAATTCTTCATGAAAAAGTTGTAACTTTTGTCATTGAAGCAATATGATTCAGCATTTTTAAATATTGGTCGATAATTCATATCTCTTGGTTATTTGCTAACGCAGAGAACGAAAAAATATAACAACTATTTCATTAATTAATAGAAAAGAGCTAAAAACAAACATTATTTTTATGACACATGTGACTGTCTGCTTTCTCACCCCTTTTAGTACTATTATCATTCCAGTTGTCCCTTTCGCACCACTGTGTGTCTTGACGGTGGTACACATTAAAGACATTTCGCCTCTCCTCTGAAGTGACGGAAGAGGCTAGGTTCACCTCTATAACGCTACTCCATAATATAACTATGACAGTGGTCAGCGCACTGGACTCGCATTTGGGAGGACGACGATTCAAACCCATGTCTAGCCATCCTGATTTAGGTTTTCCGTGATTTCCCTAAATCGTTTCAGGCAAATGCCAGGACGGGACCTTTGAAATGGCATGGCTGACTTCCTTCTCATCCTTCCCTATTCAGATGGGACCAATGACCTCGCTGTTTGGTCCCCTCCCGCAATCCAACCAACCAACCAACCACGTAACTGTGATGTGTATGTGTTCAGTTTCAACCATCGTTGATGTCAATCGACTTTCGAGGTCGTATAGAGTTCTGAGAAGGTGGAGAATCCATATTGGATTTTGTTACTAGGTTAAATCTCATATTTGATAGGTTTCAAATTGCGACGTATGACCTGTGAACGAATGCTGCTTCAAATATAAAGGCTCTCTCGAAAACGCAGCGTTACTGGTACGATGTGTTATAATTAAATGTGAAATGAAACCACATCAGCAGTAGTAAATCATAAGTAGAGGTTACAATTATCAGAGTTCGCAATGGTGTAGTAAGTTGAGTAGTAAACACACTGTAGGTTCAACGACTGTTCGAATCCTGTTAGTGCGATAAATTTTTCTGCTTTTCTCAAAGATTGTGGAACCTTCGAAAATTATGTTTTGTGATATTCGATGTTTTGTAGATATAAGAGCGTTCTCTCCCAGAAGTGAGTTGTTAGTGTCAAACATTCGCAAATTAAACATGAAACACGCAAATACTGGCACATATTTCACACATGTTAATCATATGGTAAAATATACCAGGTATCACTCTCTGAATAGAAAGCACAGAAAAGACATATATTTGGAAAAGAGGTAAAATTTAACTTAAGTCTCTGTCGCATTTAAAACATAAAAGAAAGTTTACAAGCTAGGTATTATAAGAGACTTATTTTTTCAAACAATAACATCTTCACTTAATGTACAAATGCAGGTGAAATGTATTCTGGTGCTAGTACAGGAATGCTCCTCCCGCTGGTTTTCCTCGTTGTTTCATTTACTTTCAAGTGCAAAGGAAGAAGTTATGGACCTTAAAGTTAAGTACTTTTCGTAACAAATATGAAAATAACGAGTATCAAGTGGGTAAATTCTCGGTTTCAAATAAACAAAAGGCAGCAACAATTTCCAAAACTGCAATGGGTGTACCAATTGGAGATGAGTTGCTACCTTACAAGATTCGCTGCCATAGGCACCATGATACCCCATGTTTACAATCTTATTATGGCTTCAGAACAATGTTATGGTAATACTACATTTATTATTCTGGTGTTCAAACTATGTTTAATTATGGTGACATAATGACGTGTATATGTTCCTCAAACAAATAAATAGATCAATTACAACGAAGTCACTAAACAGGTGAAATCGAATAAGATGAGGCAAGATGTGATTTATTCACTGGTGTGCACCGTATAAATACGTTTCCATTTATTAGTACTTATGAGGCACACATGATGATTGTGCATTTGTAGACCGCATTTCTGAAATGAACGCATCCTGAGCGAGCTAATGCTCGGAAGAAATTACGTACTCGTAAAAAACAACAAGTCACATTATTTATAAGAATCATTAATTTACTGCAGCTAGTAATAGATGTGAGCTATGTGCTACAGGAGGCTCACCATGCTGACGCGCTCATACCCTGTACGATCAAGAAAGTCGATAGACATTCCTGACAGTCGAAAGGGCATATACACGTCGTAGTGACGTCACGGAGAAGTGTTATACCGTCGATGTGAACCTGGCTTCTACCTGAAATGACTGGCACCGATGACGAAAGATTGCCACTGACATTTGCGAGTGGCGACACTTCAAACTGCAAAAGCTTACAAGATTATTTTAAACATGATGTCCGATGGTAAATCACCAGGTGATCACAGCAACAAAAAATATCTCTCAACTAACTATGGATCATGTTTTTCAGATGAAACTGATCTGTAAAACACCACAAATTATTCATTAGTAATGATAAATACTATCTCAGGTGAAAAATATTTTCTTTGTGATTTAAAATCTAAACAAAATTTTGGTAAGAGCACAGATGACATTTATTGCAATGGAGACATTGCAGCAAATATTTTTCGAAAACTTAACATTTTGTTGTAAACACAAAGACTGAAATAAATGGATGTCACCCAAAATGTTAACCCTAAGAACGGATAGGCAGGATCTCTCAGTCCCAGTCGGATTTTGTTTTAAAAATATCCTCAGTAATGCACTACTTCTGAATTAGCCATTCAATGTAGGTTTCAGTTAACGTTCTTAGAGGCCACTTTGTTTGGCAGTTGATTGTTGACACAGGAAGAAACGTGTTTTGGATCTGAGAGACCCTGCCCATCCATTTAAACTTTTTTCTGCTTTTGCTTGTTATGCTGACTGCACGCAACAAAACTGTTCGAAAATGGCTTGGCAGCAGCCAGTCAGTCATGACAGATTTGAAGGACTGTTATTAGAAAGTGATCACTACATATTGTGAATTGTGGTTTATTTGTCTCATAATGTACATAATCTAAATTATTCGATTCAGGAACAGGAGACATGTCAAATAGTGGTAAGATTTCACCATAAACAAAGAACAGCTGATGTTAACAGACAGTATCATAATAATAATACAATTTTGTTATACATACATACAATAAAATCTAACACTTAATTACCCCTTGCTCAAATGATCATTTCATCCTCTATTAATTCTTCTATTGAATAGTAGCATTTCTCCTGCAGAATCTGCTGTAGCCTCGTTTTTAAAATTTCTGCCTTCATTTTAAATATGTTTTTGCCCATCAACTTGTATAATGTCAACCCCATATACAGCAGAGCCCATGGGTGTAATTTCCACATATTTCCAATGTTTGGTTTTGAAATGTACCATATGGATTTTTGCAATGTTCAGTTTCAACCCATTTAACTGGCACCAGTTTTCTAAGGTATCCAGTGTGCTTACAATGGTGCTCGAAATTTTTTCTGCGTCATAATCTTCAGTTCATACAGAAGTATCATCTACAATCAGAACTGATGGGGAATTTATATTTATGGGTAAGTCATTTACATCGAATAGGGAAAGGATTGTGGGTACCACAAATTATTGTTTCTTCTTGTGTTATATGTATGGTTAAAATGATTCTCCTCAAGTAATTTTAGTCTGCTGTGTAGGAAAATTATGCCATAAATGTATATGGAGGGAACGGTTAGAATTTGCAGTTTACTAAATAATGAGCGACAGGACTCTGTTTGCCTTGCAGTGCACATGCATCACACATTCTTTTTTTTTTGCAGTATTCGAGATACACTACTTGAACTTCTCCAGAAAATTATCCCTAAACCTAATGACAGATTCAAAATAACTATGATAAGCAATTTTTCGTGTACTTACGTCAGTGGAATTTTCTAGTATTTTCACTGCAAATGCAAAACTGCTTAGTTTATTTGATAGGAAGTCAATATGTGTATTACAGCTTAAGTTCTTGTTCACATTTAGTCCCAGGAATTTGACCGTATCAACTTCTTGCATAGGTTGAGTGTTGTGTTGTATTTTAAGCTCCACATATTTCCAATGTTTGGTTTTGAAATGTACCATATGGATTTTTGCAATGTTCAGTTTCAACCCATTTAACTGGCACCAGTTTTCTAAGGTATCCAGTGTGCTTACAATGGTGCTCGAAATTTTTTCTGCGTCATAATCTTCAGTTCATACAGAAGTATCATCTACAATCAGATCTGATGGGGAATTTATATTTATGGGTAAGTCATTTACATCGAATAGGGAAAGGATTGGGCCCAAAATGGAGCCTTGAAGCGCACCTTGTGATACTGTACTCCACTTAGAATAATAATTCACTGCATCTGAGGTGACAGTTACCCTTTGTTTTCTGTTGTGTAAATATGATGTTGGCTTTAATCCCGTATTTGTCTACTTTGTAGATAAGCAAGTCATGGTTCACAGAGTCAATCGCTTTTGTGAGACCACAGAAAATACCTGTAGCTTTACTCCTCTGATCCAATGTTTGCCTATCTCTTCACTAAAGTTATTGATTGCATCCAGAGTGCTTTTGCCTTGTTGAAATCCAAATTGGTTACTTATAATAATATCATTTTTACAATAAGGTTTTCGATCTGGTTTGCAGCTACACTCTCTAACACCTTTGATGGGGCTGGAAGAATAGAAATAGGCTGATAGTTTCCCATATCTTCCCTCGACTCTTTCTTGAACAGAGATCTGACTTCGGCATACTTCAATAGATTGGGAAAGCATCCCTGTTCGAAAGACTGGTTGAATATTTTAGTTACAGGGAGGTGCTATTATGCCACACATTGTTTTAATCACTTTAGTGGGTATACCATCCCACCCAGCAGAATTTTTAGTTTTTAATTATAGTACAACATTTTCTACATTCTTTACCGAGACTTTATAAAATATATAAGATACTCAGCTTCTTGATCGCTTCCAAAGGGATTTAATTCACTCTAAGAATTCAGTTAAACACTCTGATATTTGAGCCAGATTTACAATAAAGCTATCATCTACTATAATGCTTGACATTTCCTTACTACTAACTCTAAAACGCTGATTTGACAACAGATCACATTGCTTTTGTTTCATTTTTATGTTGTATTATGAACATCTTGTTTGCCATTTGTTTGGCTGCCTTCACAACTTTTTTAAACATAGGTAGTATAACATCTGTTTTTATTATATTTCAGTTCATTGTGTTTTCTCTGTCCTCTCACTAGAAATTTTTATACCTTGGGTTATCCATTTAAGTTTATTAGTCGTTTTGTTACATGTGGTTCTAAGTGGAAAAGTTTCATTAAATATTTCAAGAAAGCTACTTAAAAATTGTTAAAGTTACTATTACTTGAAATACAGCTGTTGTAAGGCCATTCAGCCTTTCTTAATGTATTTCTAAATGTAACTGATTTTTTTTCCATTGAAGTTCCTTCTCATATAGCTTTTGTTACATTGAATTTCTTTCTTAACTTTTTGATGTTCAATGAATAATGCAGAGTGGCCAGATTCGTAAATCAATGCAAAGTTTGTAAACATCTTCAAATACATAATTGGTTAGAATATTATCAATACAGGCAGCTGACAGTGCATTTACTGTAGTGGGTTTCACGAAGTTTATTTTTTATTAGGTTAATGAATTTGGACATATCATTGCGTTCAACTCTGATATTAATGTTGAAGTCAGCAGCTATTACTATCATTTTCCTTTACTGAGTTTTTCGAGCAAGCAATGAAATTTCCCCAGAAAAGCTTCAATTGTGGCTCTCTTTGGTACTCTATAAATAGAAACTATTGTGGCATTTAGGTCCCTCACCTCCGTACAGCAGCTTTCAAATATACATTCTTCATTCAAATTATTAAAATCATTTCTTATTTCATATTTTATATCACTATGAGTAAGTATGCAAGAGCCTCCATGTGATTTCTTTCATCTACAAAAGCCATTGGTTAATTCGAAATTTTATTAAGAATTTTAATATTGTCAGATATAAGCCAATGTTCACTGAGGCAAATAACCTTGATATTTCTACATTGAGATAGAATAATTTGTAATTCGTCCACTTCGTGACTGTTGTTTGAAAAGTCGACACTTAGACCACTTATATTCAAGTGCATTGTATAGGGGCATTCTTTTCTATTTACGGTCTCAAGCATGCTCTTTCTTGGGTATTATTTCGGCCTTGCCGTTTTCATTACTAAACCCTGTTTCTCGTCCCCATCATTTCTTATAAGCTTTCCCTATTTTGCAGAATTTTACATGTATCACCGAATATTTTACTAAAAATTGCTATTTAAGTACAGACCATCTTTACCTTAACATTTATTGCTTAAGAATTTATTCGGATTTATGAACACAGCTCCTAGATGGTTACAGTTTTCGTTTAAATCACGGTTTGTTCTCTCAATATATCTATCACAGACTGATCTTCTGTGGATAGCACCACTCACCACCACTCTGGACACTTTGTAGAGGTTACTGGTAGATCCAATTAAATTTCTTGTTTCACTTACAATTTGCTCTTCAGTGCTGCATCTAAAAGAATTTATACCTATCTGGATGAAGTCTCCTTTGCAATTCTTCTGAGATGCTTCTGCTGGACCACCCTGGTGTTGTGCTTCTGTGAAAAGATACAGACTTTTCAATGCAGCTATGTGCAACCCACTGTGCTACAATCATGATGCAATCCTTTCCATTCCTCACTTTCTTCTTATAAAAGATACTAAAGACTTATACAGTGCATGTGCACTTTATCTGATTCTTAATATTCATAACTACCTTTGTATGTCCAGTAGTTATATAATTTGTCAGTGATTTCATATATACTCTGTAACTATGTAAAACATGTATATTAATTACCAAAACTCATTTTGTAGACTTAGTAAACTAAATATTTAATATCTATTTGCAATAGAAAAATTTGTTGCTCATGGTAAATCCAACTGACTCACCATTGCTGCCAAATCTTTACACGCCAATGGAGGGTATTGTGAGGGGTTCACCACCCTGATGGAACAAATGTAATTTTGATGTATTTCTCATGCACTGCCTGTGATAGAAAATATCTTTGCTGCAATAGAGTCGCAGGTCAGAGCAGTCTTGTCAGTTGTTGCGGTCGCTCACTGCTACAGAGCAGTTGCAGTCGATCGCTGCTACAGGGCAGCTGCAGTCGCACATTTCTACAGGCCAGTTGTAGTCTGTCGCTGGTACAGCGCAGTTCATAGCCGTGTATTGTAAGGTAAATTTTAATATTTTTATTTGCATGTGCGTAGTTAAGTCACTTTTCTGGGATGTTAATATGAATTCGTTTCAATCTTTTTGTGATTCGTCAGCAGCAGTTGACCCAGATTTGTAATATTCAGTTTTTCATACAATGGATTGCAGATCTTTATCAATAATGTAAACGATTTTCAGAACATAATTTTTACCAGTCTACAAAAAACGGAAGGAATAACTTTGCCTTGAATCATTACTGGTCCCGATCCAGCCAGTTATTTAAATTTAAATATTTCAGAAATTTTCTCAGATCATAGTCATGTGTTCTTTAGAAATCAGATGACCAGCTGTGCAGCTGTGTCAATAAGCAAAGTCAGTTTTTCTAATGATTACGATCTCGGACAAATGTTGTTCAGTATTAGTAGATAGGCCAGCATTGCACTAAGCTGTACCATTCACGAGCAGATATATAGACAGCGTTATCTGGCGACACCATCATGAGATAAGAATTTTTCACTTTATTCAGACTGATTTCACAGGGCCATGGTGTAGTGCTCCTAACGTAAAAAATTATCAGTTTTCATGAGTTAAGATATTTTTTTAAAAAATTATCATTTTTGTACAGGAAGGTTACAATGTCTCTGTTGTTAAGGTATCGCCGTGACTGCGGCAGCCATTCTAGCAGACAAATTAAAGCAGAAGCTCTTTATATGTTCAGCTGGTTCATCCATTGCAAATCTGGTTACCATTGTTGTCCTTTCTTTCTTTGAAAGTGACCTTCTGTCCTCTTCATATCCGATTTAGATAGCAGTGTGTAGTATGAATAGTACTTAAGTGTTTTCTAATTTGTGCAAAAATTAGAAGTATTGCTGTATTTTCTATCTTTGAAAGTGAGAACCCGTCTACTGCATACTATTCATTTACATAGTGATATGCAGAAAAGTAAACTTCTTCCTTGTAACTGAAACAACTAGAAAAACTGTATGAGCTTAATTTGAAGATGCTCTAGTTTGGAAAAGAAGTCTCCTAAGATAACTAGATTGGAAATTTTCTTTTAAGTCACCTTTTAATTCCTTTTCATACGTTATGTCTTTTGTTCTGTCGATGAGTGATATTTTGTTTTTACCAGACAAAGTTTTGAGTATTCACTCTCACTTCTGTATTTCATGCTTAAATTGTAAATGATTGATAATGCCAAGTCACAGAAGCTGTCAGAAACGTGACGATTAATATTAATTTTTTTGCTGATCCAGGCGCTCAAAGAGAAGTGTGGAGGCAAAGTGGGCAGGGGTCGCAACCCAATGCCTGGCCGCCATGTCCCGTTCCCATCCTTCAGGAACCAAGGAAAGTGTAGGGAATGTGGAGTAGAGGTACAATGAACATCGTTTATTTATTTATTTTTCTTTCTTTATTTATTTTTGTCATTAATACCACCGAGAATATCAGGACATCACGCAAGAAGGAGGTCGCTGCAAGACATCAGACTAATTGAGACTATCAATGTATAGTTTTTCCAAGAAGAACATTCTGATTACCAGTGAATATATCGGTTTTAAGTGTGGAGGAGGCGGGGATCAACTCTTCATGACGGGAACACCCCAGCTCTGGTGCTGGTTAACGAAGACACTGCAGAGGAAACTGGAAGAAAACTCTCTCTATTTTGGATTAAGGACAACTGCACAATGGCGTTCATTATGGAACTGACAAAAGCCAGGGATACTTTTCTCGCCATTAGCAAACAAGTAGTGAGCTGCGTGTCCACAAATCCACCTCACAGTGTTCGTGTTTTCTTGTGGCAAAAATCCCGCATCTGGATAGAGGAGCAGTTGATTAAGTTTCTAATGAGGAGTCATGCGCTTAATAAGGGACAACATCCATTGCACCAAGAACCAGGCACTCTCGCCAGTCTGCACACCAGGCAATGCTCTCTATGTACATAACATCACAGTCAACACGCGCCTGTGAGGTGAATCCTATGAAGGCATAACCAGCATACTTGCTTCCCATTGACAGTAAGGTACCATGCAGACTGGATGTCAATGTCAAGATAAGGAGCACACACCAATCGCCTAATGGCGCGCCAGTCGACGTGGGAAAGCTTCCCCTCAAACACATTCAGTGACCTGTGTTGCTGAAGGAAACCATAGATCGCCTTTGTGGATGTAAATTGCGTTGGCAGTTTCACAGGGCAGACGTAGCCCACTTTAAGAAAAAGGTGGTGGAAGTAAAAGAAGGGCGGCACGACTTCCAAAAGTTGGATAGGTGCTGAGAAAAAGTGTGGTTCAAAGACATCCAGCAACAGGCTGGTAAGGCACATAGGACTACGGCGCCATAATGTCATGTGACAGCCAATGAAGTGGACTACTGTTCTGTCAGGCACATGATGGGAGGGTGAGGGTTTCATACCTTATCTTGAATAGCAAGCCATGGCAAACAAATGAACCCAATGCCACTAGCATGCTGCGGGTCATGGATGGGGGAATAGAAAGTGTCTGTGCTATTTGGGGGATACGTCACGCCAAATATACATTTATGTATTGTGTGAATTTCAGAACATCAAGTGCTCATAAATGGTGATCTAAGAGCCCAGTCGTAGTTGGGAAATAGATGTTGGCAGTTGAGAGCAATTGTCCACCACAGATCACTTGCGAAATCGAGTCCTAAGCATCAGAGAGTATCAGCTGCACGCAAAGGAGTAACACTATCTGCAGGAAGTCTCTCAGCTATAGCCATGGCGCTCGATTTGCGGACGTTAAGGCAGCTACCAGAAGCTTTCCCGTAGGTGGTAACCCATGCCAGTGACTCCCTGACCTTAGCACCGCTGTGAAGAACGACTTCGAGATTGTCTGTGTATGCAGTGTAGCTGAGTAAATGGTCACTGAGAGATATCCCAGAGAGGCGTAGATGGAGTCCACATAGCAACAGTTCCATGCTGAATGCATACAACATTGCAGATAGCGGGCAGCCTTGACACACTGATCAACAGATCAAGACGGTAGCAGTAAGACAGCCATTGTAGAGTACATGAGACATAGCTCCATAAAGGAGATGCATTATGACGTCGATGGTAATATCAGGATAGCCCATACTGCAGAGCATCCCTTCTAGGAAGTCGTGATCAATGCGATCGAATGCCTGGCTGAAGTCAAGATGTCCAGACATACGATGAGCATGAACAGGTGCGATTATGTCCCGACAGCAGCAGAGGGCAGTGCAGATATTATTAGTACCTCCCAAAGAAGTCTGATTGGGGGGAACCACATACCGAGCTGTCTGTTTAAGCTGCACAGCCAACAGACAAGTAAAGAAATTTTTATCACTGTTTAGTAACGTCAAGGAGCGGTAATAGCAGATCCGTGAGGTAACCCAAGGCTTGTGGTTAGGAATGAGGAAACCATCGAGGAAACTGTCTGGAATTGGCATGAAAGGTGACATAAGGTCCTGACAAATTTCCCTCTACAATTGCGCCAGAAGAGGACGAAATGTATGATAAAACTCCAGTGGGAGGCCATCAGGGCCAGCCAACCTGCTCATAGAGTCTACCTGGATAGCGTCATGGACTTCACCCTCTGTGACATTAGCAAGCATCCAAAGGAAACGAGCAAAAGGAGAGTCTGGAGACTGCCGTAATATCGGCAGGTTGGTGAAGCTGTTCAGAGTACAGCGTAACATAATGTTGGATATCAAAACTCTGCCATCATCAGTCGTAAGAACGTTAATCAAATTCCTCCAAAGGTGGCGTCATTCTGCTGTGACATGGTACTTAAGATAGACGCTCTTGTACTAACCCATTGTGTGCATGTGCCCTGACCATAGCTACTTCATGATGGCGGCGAGGGAGGGATGTGAGCTGTGACTTGGCACGATTTGCCATCGCCTGGTGCTCTGGCGAATACGGCATCATAGTACATTTTCAGAGAATTGTGAAATCTAATTCCTGAGTCCATCACTGCCACGCCGCAACCTCTTTTCCACAACCAATCAAGGCCTTGTGGGCAGTAGGCATTGCACAGATCACCCACAATGACAGGGCAGACTGATAGGCATCACAGTATCGACAAAAAGCTGCCTACCTGGTCTCAATGAGCTGCTGGCAGTCGGATGAAGTATGGTGGATAATGTTCAGTTTCCATGGTCCCCGGCCATGCCACACCCTTTCGCAGCAGAGACTGATGGTGCAGATATATGCGAACCGGTCAGAGAATGCAGCCTGCACCCCATTGACAATATTGCAGCAGATGTAAATACGATCGAATCGGCTGGAAGAATGGCTAGTGAGATGAGTAAATCCCAGACGATCGTCATGAACATGCTTCCAAGAACCCACTAGCCTGAGGTGCTGGAGATTTGTCGCTAGCGCTGCGCACGGAGACATGGTAATTGGTCTTTGGGGCCTGTGTGCAGCTGAGATCGCCTCTCATGATCAATGCATCCTGATGACTCCATAAGAGAGGCATGACTGTCTCTAGGAAGAAGGTGGAAGATTCACGGTGGCAGCCCAAACCAGATGCCGCATAGGCATTGATGATCCTGATGCCACTAAACGTGAGAGCCATATTACTGGCATCAGGAAGATAAGCAGCTGCATCATCGAGTATGCCATCATGTAAGAGGATCACCATCCACTACCGATAGGGGAAGCATCACAGACGTGCTGTAAAACCATGGGGAGCACAGAAAGTTGTAACATGCACCTCCTGAGGAAGAGCTATATCACTGTCTGTGGCATACAGCATGTCATCAAGTAAAGCCAGTATGTGGTATACACAAATAGCGTTGACATTCATCGTGGCTATGCAATAAGTCTAGAAAGCTGTCATCACCAGGAGGATAGGCGATTCAAACATGGGGAAAGCACAGGGAACTCCCTGTTAGGCCCCCACAGAAGAGCTCCTCACTGTGATGTGGAGGGAGCCAACTATCATTCTGTACACCTCCAGAAAGTCCATTCTCAGCATTGACATCATCCGCCCAGGAGATAGATGTGTTATCAGGCCAGTTCAGTGGAACATTACCAGAGGTGCGCCCACACATAACGTCAGACACAGAATGGGAGGCAACTGCATCAGACGCAGGTGGGGAAGGTTGGTGTCTGGAGGTGGAAGCTGACTGGAGATGGAGGCAGGAAGGACGTCACATCATCAGGTATCAGAGGTCAGTGCACCATCAGTAGCAGGGCCGTCATCCTCTGAAAACAGCCAACTGACGCACTCATCAGAAGGGGTATAGCATTGTCTCTTCTGTTTCCTCGGCATCCATTGCTTCCTAACATGCCGTTCTCGTTAGATGGCTGGTGACTATTGACCGACATATGGTCAAGTACAGCTCCATGATCAACCATTATGGGGTTGGGACAGACAGCTTGTGCCTGCTGATGATCTCCATTCATTTGTATTGCCTCGCAGGGGTGTATGAGAGACAGGAAAAACGTCCATTGCATTGCCTAGAGGACACGACATGGGTACCGACTAATTCAGAGGGGGCTTAGCAAGCAGCACTGCCGCCAACACGTAAGACAGGGGTAATACAGTGGGTGCCACAGGAGGAGTGACGTCTCCAATCAGTGTCTGAACCAGTCTACGTTGGAGACATTCAGAGTGGACATGGTCTTCCTGGTCACATATTGAACAGGTGGCCATCGTACATGACGACAGTCCTGCAGCTGGCAATGACCAAGTAGGAAGGCATGTGTTTCTGTAGTACAATTTTTATCTCATGGACACCATTCAGGACACAGCACATTTCGAACACCTTCCACGTTTCAGCCAAGTGACTGAAGGGGTCGCCATCAGGTTTAAAAGTGGCCACCACAGCGTCCGACGGTACTTCAAACGGGTATTCGAAAACCCACAAGGTTTGGAGGCCAAAACCAGCATGATCGACCACTACAGCCCCTCTATGTCTGTCAGAGCATCGAAACTTACGATCGTTAGTGTGGTGGCGCACAACGTCGGCACGCAGATTATCATTCGCCAGCTTTATGTACACAGTAGTGGTGAGGATCGGAAAATGCATTCCGAGAACGTCTTGTAGCTGGAGAATTTCATCCCATATAAATCAATCAACTTCATATGCCTTCTGTCGTTTGTGACCTAATTGAAAAGTTAATTTAATTGCGGCTTGGCGGTAAGAAAACGCCATGATGGTTGGACTCTAAGTCAAGCCACTACAAGGAAGTAAATAAACGTGCGCTCGCTCACAAGCAGCACAACAGGCGAGACGCAAACAAGGTTTGTGTGCCCCACCGCAGCTAAAGGCAGGCTGACCCTCGAATACTTTTGTTACCCACCGCACCACAGAGGTGACTTATTATTTGTAGCTTTGTTTTGTGTCATACAGCTAATGAAACCTTTAAACGCTGATAATTCATTATTTGACGTTCAGTATCAATAAATTGTATCTTTTCGCAAGATCCCCAATATGCTGATATTTTGGAACAGCAGTTATTTTCAAGACATAAATTATAAGTAGGTTATAATATAAAGCACACCAAATATGGACTGGACAAAATACAATATGGCCTTATCCAGGTGCTTCAGCCAAATACATCTTTAAAAGGAGTGCAGCCACATTTCTCCTATGGTGTATATACAAATAAAGTCATGTACTATACAGGCTGGAGAAAAGTTGTCAGGACATTTTAACCCTGGATATCTGATACCAGTAGAAACCAAAATTACTAATGTTGTGTAGATCGACAATGCACAATTTTTAAACAATGTTAACTTGGCGCCACACTTTCCAATTGGCTGTGGGATTGCACTGTTGTCAGATGCTCTGGACAATGCATGACTGGAAATGCTTTGCATGCCAGAGACAGCGTGTTTCGAAAGTTGTCCACACGCTTGGTGGTAGTGCGCCAACCTTCTACTCTGAGGGCGAATCCGTCGGCATCCCGACACATCCAGTGTAGTTTCATAATAAGACGTACTGGGAACAAAGCCGTCAACAGCTGTTGGTTTGCATACAGACAGTCTTTTACACATTGTGTCAGGCCTGAAAAGGGCCTTTTTTGTAGTCAAGACATTGTTAACTAAAAACAAGTGCTCGAACTGGCGACCCTCTGACGCGACTCAAGCTTGGTAATGTCGAACAGTGTTTTGCCGAACTCTTTCAAAGATTCCTGCAATTTCCCTGATGTGACTGGCGGCATATTGAATGCAATCCATTAGTTCCTCATCATTTCTAGGTGGTTCGTGTCTGGATTGGTGAACTAGAACCTTGAAGAATCCCCACAGGAGCCGGCTGCTGTGGCCGAGCGCTTCTAGGCGCTTCCGTCTGGAACTGCACTGCTGCTACGGTCGCAGGTTCGAATCCTGCCTCGGGCATAGATGTGTGTGATGTCCTTAGGTTAGTTAGGTTTAAGTAGTTCTAAGTCTAGGGGATTGATCATCTCAGAAATTAAGTCTCATAGTGCTTAGAGCCATTTGAACCAATCCCCAAAGCAAAAAGTCAGGTGGCGTGGTGATGGGGGCCATGTCTTAAGAGCGCCTCTGCCAATTATCTGGCCATTGAAGAGTTCATTTAAATATCTGATCACAGCATGACTGTTAAGTGCAGGTTCCCCATACTGCTGCAACCACATGCATAGCTGTATGTCCAGGGGAACATCTTCCAGTGAGCCGGGTAGAGTTTCTTGCAAAGAGCGAAGGTAATTTGCCCAGGTAAGTTCAGGATGTAGATGGACCGGCCCACTCACATGGGTCGCCCACAATGCCTGCTAAAATGCTGAGCAAAAATCGTTTTTGGTGTCCATTGTTGTATTGATGTAATGATTTTCCCTTGCCCAGTAATGAAGGTTTCGAGTGTTGTAAAGGCCATTCTGATGGAACGTGCACTCATCGGGAAGTCAAGATCTCATGCAACACGTCACAGAAACCACCGGCAAAACACTAGCCTTTGTTCATAGTCCGCCACAGGATCTAAGTCTTGGGCAGGGTGAAAACTAAATGGATGCTGGCCGTCATCCCTCAAAACCTACCTGACTAACTGATGAGTGACCCCCATGTCGTGTCCAACCACTCGAGTACTTGTAGGTGCTTCCTCGAAGTGCTCGAGAACAGTCTCTTCAAATGCAGCATCCCGTCGCGTTCGAGGCCTTCCAGCATCACCATGATATCCCACTAACAAGCCTGTTTCACCAAATCGCCAGTGAATTGCTGGAAACGTTTGTGGGTGTGTGTGGCGTCTTGCTGGGTACTGTTCCACATACAACCATCAAGCTTCATGTGCATTACTGTCGGCTAGTCCATAAGCAAAAACCATCTCGTTGTTCTTCAAACGCCATGCTCACTGTTTGACTAAAATGCAGGTGACGAGTATGTGCTCTGAAGTGAAACTTACATGTGAATACCTCTGACGTGAGGTGGAGACAAACAGCAAGACCTATTTGACACATGTGCATATCACATTGGAGCAGTGACGTGGTGAGGGACGTTTATATCTGTGAACCAACAACCATAGCGCTGCCAGTCAACCAACGAACGGCAACAGGGAAATTCCATGGCCATGTGGAGGGCGTGGCGACAAGTTTCTTTAGTTTAAAAATTGTGGGTTGGCGACCTACACAACATTAGTAATTTTGGTTCCTACTGGCATCAATTATCCAGGGTTAAAATTTCGTGACACAATTTTTCTCCAGCCTGAATAAGTTGCTAAATTGATTCTTCAACTGGTGAGTTTTCATTCCCTTGTGGAATTCGGCACAACCGAATTTTTCAGCAGAGAATCGCCTATAACAAGGTATTCATTTTTTCTGTTTCTCATTACTGTGACGTTCCGAATTTTTTTTACTGTAAGTTACACTTACCCACATATATTTATTTTCGGTTCTTGCGACTTTCTTTTCTTCCTTAGGTGCGACAGCCTCGTAGTTTGTATCATTCCGCCCGTTTTCTAGGTTATTTTCACCTATCGACTCTGTTGTATCAAAAACATTTTTTCCTGCGTTTCAGGTCACACTTTTCTTGCTTCTACACTGATAATTCTGCTTTTAAAGCGTCAATAATGCTACAAAATACTTAAATAATTTCTTCCTGCAAATTGATTGTGGAAGCCAGTTTTGTGTTTTCGTCCTGCAAACAGTCAAGGCATGGCCAGTGAATATCGTCGTTACTAAATTTTAGGCATATTTTCGCATACCTTTCATGCAGCCACCTGTTGCACTTCACACACAGGATTCATTTTACAACTAGTTTGACACTTTTTACCCAATGCACTATTTAACTTTTGCCTGTTTACGAGCGTTGTGTCACTGCACTTTTTAGTGGGCGCCATCTTGACCTTAACATAGAACATAAAATGAGTGACCAACAGCTGGACAGCGAAAATAACACCATCCCTATCAGAAACGTGAGTACACGCAGTAACACCACAGTATAATATAACAGTCGCGACACTCACTGCTGTAAAAGTTGTTCCCATTTGACAGATAGAGCGACACTAGCGCTCCAAGCGGCAGGTAAGGTGAACGTCAGACGCGTCGTAAGCATAATGTTTGTTTGCATCCATTTCCTACGTAATTTCCGATTTCCTTGCCTCGAAGGGATTGTGTAGGATCAGAAGGCATATATGTTTCTAAAAATGATTCTAAAATAAGCGCAAGTATGGACAAAAATCATGAATAGAGTGGAAAGCTACAACACTTTCGTGAAGAAACACTTGTGACATTGGACAGAATTGCAGCTTACCACGTTGATATCAAAAGAATCATAAACACACAGATTCACATGTAAGAAGCACAGACATGTACCTCTACATGCAAAAACGATCGACAGCTCGTTTATCGTTCTGTAGGCCTACTGCGTTTGTCATTGTCGCCTGTTGCCACAAGTATGACCTTCATCTTTATATTATTCTAAGTGGGACAAGCAACTACCAAATAGTGGGAGAAATATGCTGAAAACATTATAATGAGCTGATTACACTACATTTAATGAAAAACCAAATATTTGAATAATTTTCAATCTGTCAGTGAACAAGGTGCTGAAAAAATAATGTCATCACACGAAAGAAGCAAGGAAAATTAAGTGACTAACAACAGAAGTGAACGAAATACATACCAAAGAAATCAGCAGCCCAAATCAGCCAACGTCTTCAGTTTCTTATTTGCTTTCTTGTTATTAGAAACTAAGTCTTGAGTCCAACATTTGAGCCAGTAAACGAGTAAACAGCAGCTTAGTTTCTTCACAACAACCAGGAGGAAAACTTGGGACAGCCATCAACAAGTCCACATATAATTCACCACGGTTTTTCTTGTGAGAATGTTCATCAAAAACTGAAGCCATCTGATTTTCACAATCACTCAAAAATAAACAAACATTTTCACTGCAAATAACCAAGCTTCCAAAATTGTCTTCATAACTTTTGAAATGGCAATAAAATTTGTCATTTGCATCAAGTCCTGGCTGTTGTCTACAAGTAGATTCCTGCACTTGACACAATTATGTAAAGAAAAAAGTTTCTTCAAGATGTAACCAAACACATATCTCATACTGTTTTGTTCTCCAAGGTCTGCTGGAACTTCCAAATTTGGTAGCTTTGTTGCAGAACTTGTATCACTACTGCATAACAACGGTGAGACCTTTAATGTTTGAGCAGATTTCATGTCCAGTATTGCCTGACCCCAGTCAATTCCTTCACAATTACTGCTTGCCACATTAAAAGAGTTTGTCAGTTTTCTTAGTGTACAGTTGTTAAATGCAGCACAAAACTGCTTTGGTGATGGGTTGCTGCAAAAACCACCTCTCTGCCTTATAGTTGAAAAAAAGTTTTCGAATGTGTCTTGGTTAATTTTACGTGAGAATTAGTACAATTTTGTTCCAGTCAGTATCTCGGCAGCAAGCATTTCCAAAGCACATATATTGCTTAGAAGCCCCTTTACACATTTTATCCTCAGGGAGTAATCTTTCCCATCACAGCCTACAAATTTCCAAGAGTGAATCCATGGCTTCATCACATGTAGAACATCCAGATGCTCTGAATCACTCCTAATACAGTTCCTTAGATGCACAGGCCGTTTCACACTGTATGTATTAAAGTTATCAAAAATGTCATTAACTTTCTGACACAAGTCTGAAGTGCCAATTAAGATAATGGCATACTATCACAAAATACAAGTGTGTCAATACCAGCTGCCACTGTGTGGCTTAACACACGAACTGCAGTACCCACTTTCATTTTTGAAAAAGCTGGCAGTTTGACAGCTTTTTTAGTCAGCTTGGGAGCTAACTTGTATTTCCTGTGCAAGTCATTTGAATAGAGCTGAGAAATGTCATTCCAAGAAGCAGTACCAACCAAACCATCATTTCATGTATGAATTATGTCAGGTTGTTTCTGATAATCTTAAACAAATGTGGGGTGTCATAGAAGAAAGAGATCTTCTGCTCCTCATATACCAAACTTGGATTGTCTTGTGTAATTCCCAGTCTCTTTCTCCAGTCCACAAAATTTGAACCCTGATCGGTCACACAGGTCTTCACAACCAAGCCAATTTCCTTAAGTCTTTTGACTACTTCATAAAATATAGCAGTCAAATGCATAGCTCCCACTGTTCCTTTACAAAAACAGTACAGCAATGGCTGTTTGAAACATGAAAAAATGTCATTAATCATTACCACCAACACACTGTTGGCAATTTTAGCTATGTGTGTAAACCCCAAGTCCTCAAAACCAATAAGAGTGTCAGAAATGCTGTCATATGTCAAATTTGCCATTAGAGACATTTCATATAATGACATATTCACAAGTTTATCATATGTTGCACCTTTTGGTTTAAAAGATGGAATATATTGTCACTTATCCCACATTTTATTTGTATGCCTACCATATACCTTTGTAATGTACGCACTGATGGAAGCATAAAACATTCTGACAAAAACCTGTATGCCTGAGTGCTGTAATATAATAAATTTAGAGCAAACAGCTTATTTTCGTCTTTCCATCTTGCAGCACGTTTCTCTTTCAATGGCATGCTAATCTGGCTTAACAACAAGTCAAGGGCATCCTTTCTTAAATATCGGGATCCTATAGTCTTCAACATTCGTTTGTCCTTGTTCACTTGATCCTTCTGATACAGTTTTTGGCGCTGTCTGTAGGCACTTTCCTTGTCCCATAATAGTTTCGCTCGGAGTCTAGCGATTTGCACATTCTGGCACTTCACACGCTTTTGTAAGACACAAGCAGCTGCACTTAATCTAACCATTTCATCGTCAAAGCAGGTCTGTGTTGATGATTCACACGAATCTGGCACTGATACATGGAGAGTTGAACCGGCTGCTTCTGTGTCATAGGACTGGTTTACTGCTTTAGATTGACTGTCGAATCTTTGTGACAGTTTCCTCTTCATCGTCAGTTGAAGTGGCTTATTTGGAATGTCAAACAGTGTGGGTACTGCATTCCACACGAGTTTGTTGTTGTCTGCGTTCATGCGCTGGTTTTGTTCGAAATGTAGCGAACCAAACATAATATTGTTATACAGGTAAACTGGGTCTTTCTTCATAAGGTCTTCTCGTCTGCTATTAACAAGCCATTCTGCTCCTAAAACGAAACATTCATCATTTATACACATATAGTTTGCAAGTGAATCCTGACGATACAGTTTAGTAACATGATGGTATACACCTCCCAGAATCCTTAGGAAACCTAAAAAAAGACAGCTGTGGTGTCTTCTTCCTGTTGTTGCTGCAATTTACTGCGCTACAAACGCTCCCGCCAGTAAAAACCATTGTATAAATCAAAATAAACATCCACTATTCACTTTCACGATCGCGCCGAGCTCACAGTGTAACCTATCGGCCGCTGTAGGCAACAAAATCGTGGCGAAGCGTCGCGACTCTTATGTTAGACTGTGGTAACACACTACTCCATCTATCATAAGGACAAACCTGATGTAAACATTACACCATGTATTCTTCCGTGTTTCGCTGGAACCTCATTGGGTTTCGTTTCATGTGGAGCAGAAGCTGTCTCAGTTACAGTCACGTACGGATGAGAATAAGTTCTATGATGTGCGTTACGCGTGCATCGACTCACGTGATAATATGGGGCAACAGCTCTACTGGCGCATTTAACTTGGGCAGCACTGGCCATGCAAGTAATCCAACTAACCTGCGGTTATGTCAACAGTTGCAGTTAAGGCATAAAAAGGGACGAGCAGAGAACAATACAGCTTTGAATGTCATTTGGTTTTGAAACAGAAGGAAATGTTGTTGTTGTTGTGGTCTTCAGTCCTGAGACTGGTTTGATGCAGCTCTCCATGCTACTCTATCCTGTGCAAGCTTTTTCATCTCCCAGTACCTACTGCAACTTACATCCTTCTGAATCTGCTTAGTGTATTCATCTCTTGGTCTCCCTCTACGATTTTTACCCTCCACGCTGCCCTCCAATACTAAATTGGTGATCCCTTGATGCCTCAGAACATGTCCTACCAACCGATCCCTTCTTCTGGTCAAGTTGTGCCACAAACTTCTCTTCTCCCCAATCCTATTCAATACTTCCTCATTAGTTATGTGATCTACCCATCTAATCTTCAGCATTCTTCTGTAGCACCACATTTCGAAAGCTTCTATTCTCTTCTTGTCCAAACTATTTATCGTCCATGTTTCACTTCCATACATGGCTACACTCCATACGAATACTTTCAGAAATGACTTCCTGACACTTAAATCTATACTGGATGTTAACAAATTTCTCTTCTTCAGAAACGCTTTCCTTGCCATAGCCAGCCTACATTTTATATCCTCTCTACTTCGACCATCATCAGTTATTTTGCTCCCCAAATAGCAAAACTCCTTTACTACTTTAAGTGCCTCATTTCCTAATCTAATTCCCTCAGCATCACCCGACTTAATTAGACTACATTCCATTATCCTTGTTTTGCTTTTGTTGATGTTCATCTTATATCCTCCTTTCAAGACACTGTCCATTCCATTCAACTGCTCTTCCAAGTCCTTTCCTGTCTCTGACGGAATTACAATGTCATCGGCGAACCTCAAAGTTTTTATTTCTTCTCCATGAATTTTAATACCTACTCCGAATTTTTCTTTTGTTTCCTGTACTGCTTGCTCTATATACAGATTGAACAACATCGGGGAGAGGCTACAACCCTGTCTTACTCCCTTCCCAACCACTGCTTCCCTTTCATGTCCCTCGACTCTTATAACTGCCATCTGGTTTCTGTACAAATTGTAAATAGCCTTTCGCTCCCTGTATTTTACCCCTGCCACCTTTAGAATTTGAAAGAGAGTATTCCAGTCAACATTGTCAAAAGCTTTCTCTAAGTCTACAAATGCTAGAAACGTAGGTTTGCCTTTCCTTAATCTTTCTTCTAAGATAAGTCGTAAGGTCAGTATTGCCTCACGTGTTCCAGTGTTTCTACGGAATCCAAACTGATCTTCCCCGAGGTTGGCTTCTACTAGTTTTTCCATTCGTCTGTAAAGAATTCGTGTTAGTATTTTGCAGCTGTGACTTATTAAGCTGACAGTTCGGTAATTTTCACATCTGTCAACACCTGCTTTCTTTGGGATTGGAATTATTATATTCTTCTTGAAGTCTGAGGGTATTTCGCCTGTTTCATACATCTTGCTCACCAGATGGTAGAGTTTTGTCAGGACTGGCTCTCCCACGGCCGTCAGTAGTTCCAATGGAATATTGTCTACTCCGGGGGCCTTGTTTCGACTCAGGTCTTTCAGTGCTCTGTCAAACTCTTCACGCAGTATCATATCTCCCATTTCACCTTCATCTACATCCTCTTCCATTTCCATAATATTGTCCTCAAGTACATCGCCCTTGTATAGACCCTCTATATACTCCTTCCACCTTTCTGCTTTCCCTTCTTTGCTTAGGACTGGGTTTCCATCTGAGCTCTTGATATTCATACAAGTCGTTCTCTTATCTCCAAAGGCCTCTTTAATTTTCCTGTAGGCGGTATCTATCTTACCCCTAGTGAGATAG
Source organism: Schistocerca americana (assembly GCF_021461395.2). Lineage (NCBI taxonomy): Eukaryota > Metazoa > Arthropoda > Insecta > Orthoptera > Acrididae > Schistocerca > Schistocerca americana. Next base: position 33,919,036 of record NC_060123.1, read on the forward strand.
GCCTCTACATCCTTACATTTGTCCTCTAGCCATCCCTGCGTAGCCATTTTGCACTTCCTGTCGATCTCATTTTTGAGACGTTTGTATTCCTTTTTGCCTGTTTCACTTACTGCATTTTTATATTTTCTCCTTTCATCAATTAAATTCAATATTTCTTCTGTTACCCAAGGATTTCTACTAGCCCTCGTCTTTTTACCTACTTGATCCTCTGCTGCCTTCACTACTTCATCCCTCAAAGCTACCCATTCTTCTTCTACTGTATTTATTTCCCCCATTCCTGTCAATTGCTCCCTTATGCTCTCCCTGAATCTCTGTACAACCTCTGGTTCTTTTAGTTTATCCAGGTCCCATCTCCTTAAATTCCCACCTTTTTGCAGTTTCTTCAGTTTTAATCTACAGGTCATAACCAATAGATTGTGGTCAGAGTCCACATCTGCCCCTGGAAATGTCTTACAATTTAAAACCTGGTTCCTAAATCTCTGTCTTACCATTATATAATCTATCTGATACCTTTTAGTATCTCCAGGGTTCTTCCATGTATACAACCTTCTTTCATGATTCTTAAACCAAGTGTTAGTTATGATTATGTTGTGCTCTGTGCAAAATTCGACCAGGCGGCTTCCTCTTTCATTTCTGTCCCCCAATCCATATTCACCTACTATGTTTCCTTCTCTCCCTTTTCCTACACTCGAATTCCAGTCACCCATGACTATTAAATTTTCGTCTCCCTTTACAATCTGAATAATTTCTTTTATTTCATCATACATTTCTTCAATTTCTTCGTCATCTGCAGAGCTAGTTGGCATATAAACTTGTACTACTGTAGTAGGCGTGGGCTTCGTATCTATCTTGGCCACAATAATGCGTTCACTATGCTGTTTGTAGTAGCCTACCCGCACTCCTATTTTCCTATTCATTATTAAACCTACTCCTGCATTACCTCTATTTGACTTTGTGTTTATAACCCTGTAGTCACCTGACCAGAAGTCTTGTTCCTCCTGCCACCGAACTTCACTAATTCCCACTATATCTAACTTCAACCTATCCATTTCCCTTTTTAAATTTTCTAACCTACCTGCCCGATTAAGGGATCTGACATTCCACGCTCCGATCCGTAGAACGCCAGTTTTCTTTCTCCTGATAACGACATCCTCTTGAGTAGTCCCCGCCCGGAGATCCGAATGGGGGACTATTTTACCTCCGGAATATTTTACCCAAGAGGACGCCATCATCATGTAATCATACAGTAAAGCTGCATGCCCTCGGGAAAAATTACGGCTGTAGTTTCCCCTTGCTTTCAGCCATTCGCAGTACCAGCACAGTTGCTTTCAGCCATTCGCAGTACCAGCACAGCAAGGCCGTTTTGGTTATTGTTACAAGGCCAGATCAGTCAATCATCCAGACTGTTGCCCTTGCAACTACTGAAAAGGCTGCTGCCCCTCTTCAGGAACCACACGTTTGTCTGGCCTCTCAACAGATACCCCTCCGTTGTGGTTGCACCTACGGTACGGCTATCTGTATCGCTGAGGCACGCAAGCCTCCCCACCAACGGCAAGGTCCATGGTTCATGGGGGGGGCAGAAGGAAATAATAAACGGTAAAGCTCAGGCGATACGCTTCTTAGGTGATCGGATGGAAACAAAACATGCTGTCAATCTCAGCTAACATACTATTGTAATTAAAAACAAGAGTGGTAAGAATTCCTGACTTTAATAATGGTAATTTTTCTGCATGAGTTACGTGGGGCGCAAAAGCGCACTGATGGTACAGGGTGTTTCAAAAATGACCGGTATATTTGAATCGGCAATAAAAACTAAACGAGCAGCGATAGAAATACACCGTTTGTTGCAATATGCTTGGGACAACAGTACATTTTCAGGCGGACAAACTTTCGAAATTACAGAAGTTACAATTTTCAACAACAGATGGCGCTGCAAGTGATGTGAAAGATATAGAAGACAACGCAGTCTGTGGGTGCACCATTCTGTACGTCGTCTTTCTGCTGTAAGCGTGTGCTGTTCACAACGTGCAAGTGTGCTGTAGACAACATGGTTTATTCCTTAGAACAGAGGATTTTTCTGGTGTTGGAATTCCACCACCTAGAACACAGTGTTGTTGCATCAAGACGAAGTTTTCAATGGAGGTTTAATGTAACCAAAGGACCGAAAAGCGATACAATAAAGGATCTGTTTGAAAAATTTCAACGGACTGGGAACGTGACGGATGAACGTGCTGGAAAGGTAGGGCGACCACGTACGGCAACCACAGAGGGCAACGCGCAGCTAGTGCAACAGGTGATCCAACAGCGGCCTCGGGTTTCCGTTCGCCGTGTTGCAGCTGCGGTCCAAATGACGCCAACGTCCACGTATCATCTCACCCGCCAGAGTTTACACCTCTACCCATACAAAATTCAAACGCGGCAACCCCTCAGCGCCGCTACCATTGCTGCACGAGAGACATTCGCTAACGATATAGTGCACAGGATTGATGACGGCGATATGCATGTGGGCAGCATTTGGTTTACTGATGAAGCTTATTTTTACCTGGACGGCTTCGTCAATAAACAGAACTGGCGCATATGGGGAACCGAAAAGCCCCATTTTGCAGTCCCATCGTCCCTGCATCCTCAAAAAGTACTGGTCTGGGCCGCCATTTCTTCCAAAGGAATCATTGGCCAATTTTTCAGATCCGAAACGATTACTGCACCACGCTATCTGGACATTCTTCGTGAATTTGTGGCGGTACAAACTGACTTAGACGACACTGCGAACACCTCGTGGTTTATGCAAGATGGTGCCCGCCCACATCGCATGGCCGACGTCTTTAATTTCCTGAATGAATATTTCGTTGATCGTGTGATTGCTTTGGGCTATCCGAAACATACAGGAGGCGGCGCGGACTGGCCTCCCTATTCGCCAGACATGAACCCCTGTGACTTCTTTCTGCGGGGACACTTGAAAGACCAGGTGTACCGCCAGAATCCAGAAACAATTGAACAGCTGAAGCAGTACATCTCATCTGCATGTGAAGCCATTCCGCCAGACACGTTGTCAAAGGTTTCGGGTAATTTCATTCAGAGACTACGCCATATTATTGCTACGCATGGTGGATATGTGGAAAATATCGTACTATAGAGTTTCCCAGACCGCAGCGCCATCTGTTGTTGAAAATTGTAACTACTGTAATTTCTAAAGTTTGTCTGCCTGAAAATGTACTGTTGTCCCAAGCATATTGCAACAAACGGTGTATTTCTATCGCTGCTCGTTTAGTTTTTATTGCCGTTTCAAATATACCGGTCATTTTTGTAACACCCTGTATTTTACCACATAGTTAAATAGTGAAGCCACCAAAGGTACTACAGTCAATCGACTGGTAATCTCTGAACATCTTCCATACCAGACTTTGAGAAATACATTTCAGTACCACAGCGTCGATAACGAGGCAATCAGCAACAGAATTCCAAACCACCAAAAAGTCCACATGTCCTTGTCCTCTTTTAGGCTGCGCTGTTCTGAAATTCGCCACTGTTCGCCAGTGACGTGTGTCAAAGCTTCATACACTAGTTCCAATACGTTTGGCATTTGTTATTTCTAGCGACAAATTCCTAAACTTGAATCCATGTCAATTTTATTGCGTTCAGACTGCAATTTTAGGGTGGCAACAGTATAAACGCAGCATGTGTACAGTGTGCTCGACGCCATGAAAATGATTGTTTTCTATGTTTATACCGCGCTTATCACACTCTGGCTCGTGTTGAGACACCTGTCCTACTAAACACTGGGCATATTCAAACAAAGTGTATTTGATTTTACATTTTTTCTCCAAACAATTTATTTATAAAAGATCTATAATTAGGAATGTGTATTTTTAACGAAAACCAGGATTTTGCAGGCGTTATGTTATTAGAAACTAGAGGATATGCATTTTTATTGAGAATGATGGTTAAGTATGAGTTAATTACCATATACGTGATGAATTTTATTTTTAAATGATTTAGGTATTCAAACCGAACAAAAAAAAATTGTAATTTCCAATGGGTTTCCAACCGCCGCCCGCCAACCCACCCGAGATTTAATCTATGACGCTACTGATCATGCCATGCGTATAATTAAGTTCTTCTATGTTATATTTAGCACTTAGTGTTTCTCAAAAAACGTCAAAGCTGATTTTTCCCTATAATCTAGTGAAAACATTAAGAACAACTTGTTTCTAGTCATTAACAGGGTTCTGCGCGCGCGTTTCATTACAAAGCAGGAAGGAGTGTCATCAATTTTAACGGTACATATGGACAGCGAGACAATTAGAGCAACTAGCGTTTACAGAGACTGTGGCTGTACACAATTTTTGAAATAAAAATTACTTAGCTAAAGTACGATTAAGAAAAACGTTGATGGCTGTTAAAACATCAAAACGTATTAAAATTTCATACACAGTGACATAGTAATAACTGGAGAGCGGATTATATGCATTTGCATGTTGCATATTTGGCTCTTTTTCACCGGTTATTGCATAGTTTAACTAAAAACTACTGAGGATACATATTTTCGCTCTATGTTTACAACATTTTAAAAATTTAGAGGAGCGGCCTCTAGCTCGATCTAGTTTTGATGTCTCACAGATTGACCGCGACTTAGAGCTGCGTGTAGTCGCTAGCCGAGACGCCACTGCCTAGCAAAATCATTTCTGAAGAGGAACAGGAACAGTCAGAGTGAATGCGCCTGCGCCCGCGCCCCCGTTTAATTCTCTTCGCTGCCATACAGTACGCGTTGGCAACAAATTAAACTACGCAAGCTTTTAATCGCAAGTCCATTGTTTCAGTTTATCTTTCTATTTACTTGTACACAGTTGAATGTGTTTACGACGTTTAGTATGTACCGTGTTGTGCGCCATGTCGCCCGAAAAAAGAAACGTCGTTTTGTGGATAGCTGACCATCCTGGTACATTTAAATATGACAGAATTGTTTTATATTGTCGAGTTTGCGAGAAAAACGTTTCGTGCAATAAAAAAAAAATATTCAAACAGAACAGCATGTCAAGATAAGTCTACATATAGCTGGAATGCAGAAGAAAGGACCACGACAGCAACTTCTGACAACAAGTTGCAGTACAGGGATTTGTCCAAAGGTAGCCAGAAAAGTCGGTTTAAGATGGGATCTATGTGAAGCATTCATTGCAAGCAATATTCCTCTTCACAAACTTAACAAATCCTACCCTCAGAGGCTTTCTGCGCAAATACTGCTTAAATCAAAATATATCAGATGAATTAACACTGTGTCAAAATTACATATTGAAAATTTACGTAAATGTTCTGGAAGAAATACGCAACGAACTCAAAGACAGCATTACCTGGATTTCAGTTGACGAAGCTACAGACACTTGTGGTCGTTACATTGCAAATTTCATTGTTGGTGCTTTAAGAGAAGAGCTCTCTTCCTCATATTTCGCAGCCTGCAAAGAAACATTCTACGATCGCCAGATTTCTGAATGAGGGTACCAGACAGTGGCGTAGCGTGAGCGGAGACTTTGAGACTTAGTCTCCCCTGTATTCGTGCTTAAAAAAGATGGAATAGTAGTTCATAACAAAAATATAAACAACTTTCTACTGAGAGCACTAAACGTGCGAAGACACCAGCTTTGTAGCCCGCGCCGCCGCACCCTGAGTATTGGTGTGTATCTGCCTGCTTGAGACTCGACTGCTGTCAGTCTCTGCCTCCCTTCCCTTACCTGGATGTGTGCGCCTGCCCCCCTCCACTTCCCCTCTTCGACTAAGGCCGGTGCGCTGCACTTGCCAGCAGGTATCGAGACTAGTCTCTGCCGCTTCTATGCTGGCTTTTAACACGAAGTGAAGTCGCGCGGTTTGTGTTCCTAATCATTATTGTGTGATTTTAGTGCGTATTTTTGTTGTGTCGCCAACATGAGTGAGCCAGCAACTGAACACCTTATATAATTTTTATTAAACACGCCTTTTTCTACATTAACGTACGAAAAAAAGTGAGAATTGAAGGACAAACGACCTACTACTACACTCAGTGTAGTTTTAAGTGAAGCCAAACAAAAATGCACTTTTCAGACAGCCTTTTACGAAAAGTATGCTTGGCTGACTGCGAATGCAGTCAATAACATATTATATTGTTATATATGTCTTCTGTTTGGTGGTGAAAAGGAATGATGCAATGAGGGCATTTGTACAATAAAGAACTTTGACAGGAAAGCACAAATTCATCAGATATCAAAACGTCACATGCAGAACAAAGAATCATTTCAGTTATTGGACAAAGTAGAATTGAGCACGCCCTTTCTGAAGCCGCTCGTCTGACAGCAATAAAATACAACAAAAAAGTTGCATCCAGCAGGAAAGTATTGGCTCGTCTTATTCAGGCAATTGTATTTCTTTGTAAAGAAGAACTAGCATTTCGCGGCCATCGAGAAGACGAATCCTCCAGCAACAAAGGTAACTATCTAGAATTGTTGGATTTACTAGATCAAGGAGAGCAGTTAATCCGAGACCATCTGTCATCATCTTCAACCTTTAAAGGAACTTCTCCAGATATACAGAATGATGTAATAGAAATGATAACTCTGGCAGTTAATGAGAAAATAAAATCTCAAATTCAGAAACGCATTATTGTGGCCAAGATAGATACGAAGCCCACACCTACTACAGTAGTACAAGTTTATATGCCAACTAGCTCTGCAGATGACGAAGAAATTGAAGAAATGTATGATGAAATAAAAGAAATTATTCAGATTGTGAAGGGAGACGAAAATTTAATAGTCATGGGTGACTGGAATTCGAGTGTAGGAAAAGGGAGAGAAGGAAACATAGTAGGTGAATATGGATTGGGGGACAGAAATGAAAGAGGAAGCCGCCTGGTAGAATTTTGCACAGAGCACAACATAATCATAACTAACACTTGGTTTAAGAATCATGAAAGAAGGTTGTATACATGGAAGAACCCTGGAGATACTAAAAGGTATCAGATAGATTATATAATGGTAAGACAGAGATTTAGGAACCAGGTTTTAAATTGTAAGTCATTTCCAGGGGCAGATGTGGACTCCGACCACAATCTATTGGTTATGACCTGTAGATTAAAACTGAAGAAACTGCAAAAAGGTGGGAATTTAAGGAGATGGAACCTGGATAAACTAAAAGAACCAGAGGTTGTACAGAGATTCAGGGAGAGCATAAAGGAACAATTGACAGTAGTGGGGGAAAGAAATACAGTAGAAGAAGAATGGGTAGCTGGGATGAAGTAGTGAAGGCAGCAGAGGATCAAGTAGGTAAAAAGACGAGGGCTAGTAGAAATCCTTGGGTAACAGAAGAAATACTGAATTTAATTGATGAAAGGAGAAAATATAAAAATGCAGTAAGTGAAACAGGCAAAAAGGAATACAAACGTCTCAAAAATGAGATCGACAGGAAGTGCAAAATGGCTAAGCAGGGATGGCTAGAGGACAAATGTAAGGATGTGGAGGCCTATCTCACTAGGGGTATGATAGATACCGCCTACAGGAAAATTAAAGAGACCTTTGGAGATAAGAGAACGACTTGTATGAATATCAAGAGCTCAGATGGAAACCCAGTTCTAAGCAAAGAAGGGAAAGCAGAAAGGTGGAAGGAGTATATAGAGGGTCTATACAAGGGCAATGTACTTGAGGACAATATTATGGAAATGGAAGAGGATGTAGATGAAGATGAAATGGGAGATATGATACTGCGTGAAGAGTTTGACAGAGCACTGAAAGACATGAGTCGAAACAAAGCCCCCGGAGTAGACAATATTCCATTGGAACTACTGACGGCCGTGGGAGAGCCAGTCCTGACAAAACTCTACCATCTGGTGAGCAAGATGTATGAGACAGGCGAAATACCCTCAGACTTCAAGAAGAATATAATAATTCCAATCCCAAAGAAAGCAGGTGTTGACAGATGTGAAAATTACCGCACTATCAGCTTAATAAGTCACAGCTGCAAAATACTAACACGAATTCTTTACAGACGAATGGAAAAACTAGTAGAAGCCAACCTCGGGGAAGATCAGTTTGGATTCCGTAGAAACACTGGAACACGTGAGGCAATACTGACCTTACGACTTATCTTAGAAGAAAGATTAAGGAAAGGCAAACCTACGTTTCTAGCATTTGTAGACTTAGAGAAAGCTTTTGACAATGTTGACTGGAATACTCTCTTTCAAATTCTGAAGGTGGCAGGGGTAAAATACAGGGAGCGAAAGGCTATTTACAATTTGTACAGAAACCAGATGGCAGTTATAAGAGTCGAGGGGCATGAAAGTTAAGCAGTGGTTGGGAAGGGAGTAAGACAGGGTTGTAGCCTCTCCCCGATGTTGTTCAATCTGTATATTGAGCAAGCAGTGAAGGAAACAAAAGAAAAATTCGGAGTAGGTATTAAAATTCATGGAGAAGAAATAAAAACTTTGAGGTTCGCCGATGACATTGTAATTCTGTCAGAGACAGCAAAGGACTTGGAAGAGCAGTTGAATGGAATGGACAGTGTCTTGAAACGAGGATATAAGATGAACATCAACAAAAGCAAAACAAGGATAATGGAACGTAGTCTAATTAAGTCGGGTGATGCTGAGGGAATTAGATTAGTTAATGAGGCACTTAAAGTAGTAAAGGAGTTTTGCTATTTGGGGAGCAAAATAACTGATGATGGTCGAAGTAGAGAGGATATAAAATGTAGGCTGGCAATGGCAAGGAAAGCGTTTCTGAAGAAGAGAAATTTGTTAACATCCAGTATTGATTTAAGTGTCAGGAAGTCATTTCTGAAAGTATTTGCATGGAGTGTAGCCATGTATGGAAGTGAAACATGGACGATAAATAGTTTGGACAAGAAGAGAATAGAAGCTTTCGAAATGTGGTGGTACAGAAGAATGCTGAAGATTAGATGGGTAGATCACATAACTAATGAGGAAGTATTGAATAGGATTGGGGAGAAGAGAAGTTTGTGGCGCAACTTGACCAGAAGAAGGGATCGGTTGGTAGGACATGTTCTGAGGCATCAAGGGATCACCAATTTAGTATTGGAGTGCAGCGTGGAGGGTAAAAATCGTAGAGGGAGACCAAGAGATGAATACACTAAGCAGATTCAGAAGGATGTAGGTTGCAGTAGGTACTGGGAGATGAAAAAGCTTGCACAGGATAGAGTAGCATGGAGAGCTGCATCAAACCAGTCTCAGTACTGAAGACCACAACAACAACATTCAGGTAGTGCATTGCAGACAAAATTGAGGAAAGATTCGTTGGATTTTACGATGTTTCTGGAGATAAAACTGCTGAAGGTTTGTCAAACGTTATTCATGCAGTATTGAAAGAATGGAATGTGGAAGGAAAAGTGGTTAGTCAAACATATGATGGCGCTTCAGTAACGGCGGGCAGAGAAAGAGGACTACAACAATTGGTGAAGCAGTTCTGTCCCTATGCGGTGTTTATTCAGTGTTACGCACACCAACTGAATTTGGTACTGTTACATTCCTCCAAAATCATACGACAAGTACGCATGTTTGTAAGTGATCTTACTGCATTCCATTCGGTTTTAAGCAAATCATCAAAACGAACTGTATTGCTAACTGAGGAAGGATTTAAACTGTCACATGCGAGCAACACTCGCCGGAACTTTCGTTCCAGGGCAGTTTCAACAACATCTAGTAATTTCTCAGGGCTATATAGTGTTTTTAATTGTATATTTGATGGTACAGACTCTCAGTGGGACCCAGAATCTTTAAGCTGTGCTGTGGGAATGAAACGGCGGATGGATGATCCTACGTTTGTCTACTTGCTTTGCTTCTACCGAGGGTGCTTTGTTTATGTTAATCATCTCTTTAATGTTCTTTAGTCAAAATATGTCAGTATAACTGCTTGCCAAGACGAAATAAGAATTGTTTTGAGAAACGTACGACAATTAAGAACAGAAACATTCGTTGATGAATGCATTAAATGCAGCTTGTGTTTGAATGGCAACTTATCATTCTGTGACAATCAAAAGACATATCTCAGGACACTAACTTACGAGATATTGGATTTGCAAATTGTTCAGATGGATAGAAGGTTTCAAGACTTTCCCCAAATTCAATTTGTTGAACTTTTGAACGAAAAGTGTTTCCCGAACTATCAAAAAGAATTCCCAAAGTTGAAACTGCTTCAATTATTAGAACAGTACCCTTTTTTCAAACAAGAACAACTTGAAAATGAACTGTGGAACATATAGCTGATGAGAAAAAACACTGAACATATACGCTGATGAGAAAAAACACTGAACATATACGCTGATGAGAAAAAACACTATCTCCAAGAATCCTCTTAAAGTACATTGTCAACAATGATTTAGACTCCGTTTATGAAGTAACAACGAAGTTCCTGCGTTTGGTTTTGACCCTACCCACAACTATAGCAAGCAGTGAACGAAGCATGAGTACTCTTAAACGAGTGAAGAATTATTTAAGAAATTCAATGTCCAACATCCGGCTGTCGTATTTGAGCACGTTAGCATTAGAAAAGACGCTACTTGGAGAGCTAACCAGTGATCAGATCTTTGTAGACCGAGTTATAGACTTATTCGTGGAAAGAAAAGACGGGCGCATTGCACTTGTGTACAAGAAAATATAAGTGCTTCTTCTCTTGCTGCTGGAGCTCTACAAATTTATCATCGTTTCTTGAACAAGTTAGTTATTATTATTATTAGTGGCGGTGGTAGTGGTAGTAGTAGTAGTTGTTGTTGTTTTATTTGATGCATTTTGTTTCATTTGTTTAAATTATCGTTTATTGCACCATTTTGTCTCCCTATAATCACTGCAGTCTCCCCAACCTTTTCAACCACACTACGCCACTGGTATCAGAAAAATATTTCCAGAATCTTCTGCAGAAGACAGGATGTTTTTGTTTATTTCAGATGCTGCTGCCTATATGATCAAAGCAGGAAAAGCACTAAGAGTATTTTATCCTAATTTGATTAATGTGGCGTTCTTTGCTCATGGAGTACATCGCCTTGTTGAAGAAGTACGTTCCAAGTTTGTTAATGCAAATAAACTGATTTCACCCACAAAGAAAGTGTTTGTAAAGGCTCCTGCTCGCATCAAGCCCTACAAAGAAAACCAACCAAATGTGCCTTTACCTTCCGAACCAGTGGTAACTCATTGGGGTACGTGGGTCGAAGCCGTGTTGTTTTACAATGAACGTTTCGAGACCACTAGTAAACGACTTCGGTAGAGTAGATGCATCGGCAGTTTGCCAGTGCAAGGAAGCTTTTAATGATTCCGGTATTAAAAAAGACATTACTGTGTTAGCACTTATTTTTTCCATGTACCAGCAAGTATTACAACGCTTGAAACTCAAGGTTTGGCATTGGATGAATCTATTCAGTTAATGAATAAAATTATTCTGGCTGGCTCTGAGCACTATGGGACTTAACATCTGTGGTCATCAGTCCCCTAGAACTTAGAACTACGTAAACCTAAGTAACCTAAGGACATCACACACATCCATGCCCGAGGCAGGATTCGAACCTGCGACCGTACAGCCGCGCGGTTCCTGACTGAGCGCCTAGAACCGCGAGACCACCGCGGCCGGCAAAATTATTCTCGTGAACTCCTTATTGCCGGAGGCATTCCCAAGGAAACTAAAATGTTTTCAAACTGTTCTTTAAAACAGCAATCCACGCTTTGAACCCTTGTGCCAAAATGATAGTTTTATTAATGGTACAGGAGATTTTTTTTACCAGAAACAATAAGTGCCAACATAGCACCCAAATTCAAATACTGTCCAGTTAAGTCAATTGATGTAGAACGTCATTGAATGATCGAAGACACAATCTTACTACTGAACATTTGGAACAGTACTTACTTGTTTATGTTTACAATAATAGAAAAATGCAAAATAAATTGTAAATGATGCTTTGTTCCAATAGTATTAATTAAAAGGTAGTGCTCTTCAAAAAATTCATGATTGTATGTTGTTTTTTTAAATAAAATATTACAGAGTTTTTGGACGTGCTCCTCTGCGTGCAGTACATCTCGAATTTGTTCCTGTACATATCGATTGTTTCGCTACGAGTCACATCGCATCCTCTTGTTACCGACAACAATAGCAAAGGAACAATTCTTAAAATGCGGTATGCGTCAAATAATAAAACAATATGTGCATTACATCTCAAAGTCAAAACTGTGCGCATCAATTACGAGGAAGAGCACCAGCCACGCGAAAACTCGGTTCATTTAGAACGCTTGTATCATTTTCTGAGTACTTTTCCGTTGGCTGGTGCTCTTCCTCGTAATTGATGCGTACAGTTTTGACTTTGAGATGTAATGCACATATTGTTTTATTATTTGATCTAGCATATTTCGATACTTTTCAGCCGGCCGCGATTGTCGTGCGGTTCTAGGCGCTTCAGTCCAGAGCCGCGCTGCTGCTACGGTCGCAGGTTCGAATCCTGTGTGATGTCCTTAGGTTAGTTAGGTTTAATTAGTTCTAAGTTCTAGGGGACTGATGACCACAGCAGTTGAGTCCCATAGTGCTCAGAGCCATTTGAACCATTTGATACTTTTCATGCATATAATCCGGTCTCTAGCAATAACATTTGTAATACATAAGTTGGACCTACTTCCTTGCACCGGTGTAGAGAGCTACGGCTGCTGGGCAATCATCACTCTTGTTTACATCAGGTTTATTCTTATGATGAACGAAGTACCAGTATAACAGAGATTCTCTATCAAATAGCATGATTGATTGCCACCCCTCTTCCAGTGAATCATTATCTTACCATATTTCCAGAGACAGACAAACTAAATGGCTGTTCGCACCAGATCTTACAATATAGTTGCATATTTGCCTGGTGTGTCAGTGACAAAACCAGAAAAGGTTTCACGACTGTCAAGGCCTGGGAACTATTCATCGGCGATGATTTGATATTAGAGGACACAAATCTTTACATATAGGCTGTGAAACCTCTTTATAAATTCAGCCAAATACGACCAGGAAACTTATAAATGAGGAGTTTAAAGTATTTTTCGGTCTTTTGCACTTTTCTGGTGTTTTTCGTAGAGGCAAAATAAATATGGAAGAATTTTGGGACACCTATTACACAGAGACATAACATTCTCTCCCAAGTATGTCACTGTGAAGATTTCATTTTCTTTTCAGAAATATTACATTAGGTAATATTCACACAAGATATCAACGATAAAGTGATAAGATGGCCCTTTTTTGTTATGTTACGTTGGGCTTCACAAAAAAAAACTACAGAAGGCATAACACAATACGAGAGTATCTTACAATGAATGAAATATTACTAACTTTCTGAGGGCGAAGTTTTTTCAGAATGTAAATTCCTTCAAAACCTGGAAAGATTGGGATGAATATATTTATCTTGGCAGATGCAAAACTGTACTATATAAAAAATCTGAGTTTAATATGTGCAACAACTAGCAGGTTTCTTCCCAGTGAGCAACTCACCTGACGAGGCTTCTAGGGCCACTGAAGGAAACAGGAAGTAATATTACCCTCACCAGTTGATTCACAAGCTGTAGTCTTATTAGGAAACATTAAATAGGTTGTGGGGACTTCGCACAAAAATAAAAAAGAAATTCCTTTTTAATTCTTGCTTCAGGACATACACAAACACATTTATCAATATTGGGACTTAGTGACAATTTCACATTGTTCTTATGTGTACCAAAGAAAATAAATGTGTCATCGGTGAATACAAACAACGAAATTGATGAAGAAACAGGTGATCTGAAGAAGCTAGAGATTATTATGTAACTTAATTCAACAAAAAATGCAGTGAATGTGGTTGATGCCTTGTGTTCAGAATATAACATTGAAAGGCAGACAAGACATTGGTTACTGTAAAAGATACGTCTTGTTATTTTGAACATTACTGGTATAAATGTATTTGTAGTAATACACAAAACGATATAGACTGGATATTTCACGAAGGTTATTTCTCAAGCAACATAGGCCAGCATTGATAAAACCACATGTCAGAGAGAGCTAACCTGAAGAATCTTTCAAGGAACATCCGACAGCTGTTTGGGATAACTGCGAAGGAAGTGATTCCACAAGGCAAACAAGTTTACCATTATAAAATCAAAGACAATTAAAAAAAATGTAAAAATTCTTTAAAGTAGCTATATGTGTTAAATTCTGTTATTTTATATGAACATTGTTCAGATAATACAGATCAGCAATGAGTATATCGTAAAGAGTGACAACCCTTTTTTATTCAATTGTACTATGCACTAAAATGAGTAATACTGCGTGTAAAAATCCTAAATTCATAATTTGTTAGGACATACACTTTGTAAACTGCAAGAAATGATTTTACAGATTCATGAATATTTTTAAATGCCGAATAATTTAATTTCCAGATTTTTGGAAGAATAAAACCTTATTCTAAAATACTAAGTGTATCCTAAATATAAATACCAATAAACAGTAAAAGAATTATTTTTAGCAGTGCTGTTTAAACTTATGTCTTTCTTATTCTGGATTGGATCTGACTGACCCAGCCTGTCCATATTTGTTCCTTTTTCCCCCTGGTCTACTCTACAATTAAGAAAAATGGAGGGGCGGTGGATGTTGGTGGTCATGCGTGACGGATTATGCATTACTGGGGCATCAAGGGGCAACAGGCACTCGTCAGTAGGTGTGTAATGTGAACTCTGAACAATCTGCTGTAATGCCATGGAGGGGCAAGTTAGATAACACACTGTGACATTTGCCTGTTTCATTTCATCTCTGATTGTCCTTGGTCTCGATGTACCGTGTTGCCATACTGGCTGAAAAATGGGGGTTCAACACTGACTACTCTAAAGAATGTAGCCCACAGGTGCACGTTTGCATTTCACAGTTCTTTACTTTCACTGTTCACAACCCCCCAATAATACACAGTTATATGGCCAATGCACTATTTTTTAACTTTCGATAAGCCTCATTAATAGGTTGCAGTGAAACATCCACATACTGCTACAATAGTTTACTGTTGAACATCTATGAGCAGTAAAAACCTAATTTCACAGTTCACAGTTTTTTTGGGGGATATTAAGGTACATATTGAACAGACACTGTCATTGTTTTAACACACAGCCTATTTGTATTACACTTATTTCACAGTTAAATTGATCTAACCAACACACGTTCATCGTCTGAAACTCGACTGTGGGCTGACTGTCTGGGGCCCTTATATATCCTCACAAAAATAGGCACTGAAACACACATTGTTAGATGTTTCATTTATAAAAATTACAATTAAAACATAAATCATTAAATTAACTGAACACATGAAAAACTTCCTTATTTTTAACAGTTTCTTCTGCTACAAGGGTTAAGCTGAATTATTTGTTTAGATGATAAAATTAACAGATATTGTTATGCAAACAATACTTCTGACAAAACTGTTTAATTACTTTGGAATTCATTAAGGGCTGGCTTTGCTAACATGCTAACGAATAGACCCAAATAGATCCTTTAAGAAAATTACTAGTTGTTCCTCCAAATGTTCATAATTAGTACAGCATTTATACTTGTTTATAATTCAACTATAGGATTTAAGTTACAAAACGGTTACTGATTGCACCCTACAACAAAAGATACTAACTAGGAATAGTCAAAATAAATTAGAAAATCAATTACATACATAAAACTAAGCGCAAAATTAGATCTGGTATTATATTCTTTAAAACTGAGGTACAACCTTTCTCTTTTATGGATTAATGGTAATTAGTTCGACATGAAAAAATGAATTTTAAGGATGCAGATGGCAAAACAAGAGGGGAAGTAAAATTATCCTAGCTGGTTTCGTCACAATGCTGTTCAGATAGACTGAAATTCTGTAATTGGTCATTTCCTGACTTATTTGTCTCATTAAAAACACATCTTATTTATACAAAATCATTCAGGATTACGCTACAGGCTAGGCATACTTCTGTGAAGGTTCGTTTCTTAGACATGCTATTGTCGACAGTTTCTTGGTGTTTTGCTGACATCTGTGACAAGGATTGTCAAAAATGTGAATGGATGTTATTGAAAATGTGTGCACACCTATTAAAGTTTCGAAGCTAGGTTCTTCAGGCAATGTGAACCACATGTCGGAGAAACACTGGAGGTAGGGTTGTCACAACTGGCAACTCAAAACTTTCAAGCAAAAGGTTGCACTTAATAGATTACACGTGCAATTCTTATCAATGTTCATCAAGTTTTTATCTTCACACAAAAGCTAAACAATTGTCCTACTTGAAACTTAAAATATTTGGAAGTTAGCAGTTCTTTACCATATACATAGGTGAAAATCAATGGGCTTGGGGCTGGAATTTATAGATGTACTTGTCTGATGTATCAGCCTTTAGAAGTTAATTCTCTTGTAGAACACACTAACAGTACTCCAAGCAGCTCATATTATAGTTTATTTTAACAAGAAGTTCACTTTCTGCAGACTTCACCTTGGGTTTGAATGATTATTCCTTAGAATTGTGGGCTAGCAACTCTTTCTACATTGATTCCGTAAGAAGTTAAGTCTTCTGGGAAAGTATTTTGAATGTTTCTATTAATTTTAGCTGTGACTCACCTACAACATAATTTAATAAACATCTGCATTTTGTTTGACACTTCGTGGCAGATTAAACTGTGTGCCGGACCAAGACTTGGACTCAGGACCTTTGCCTTTCGCGGGCAAGGTTCGCAGGAGAACTTCTGTGAAGTTTGGAAGGTAGGAGATGAGGTACTGGCGGATCTGAAGTTGTGAGGATGGGTTGTGAGTTGTGCTTCGGTAGCTCAGTTGGTAGAGCACTTGCCCGCGAAAAAGGCGAAGGTCCCGAGTTCGAGTCTCGGTCCAGCACACAGTTTTAATCTGCCAGGAAGTTTCATATCAGCACACACTCTGCTGCAGAGTGAAAATTTCATTCTGCATTTTGTTTATTTAAAGAATTACAACATGAGCACAACAGGTAATATTCTCAGAAAATGCAAAAATAAAATAAAATCACAATAAGTAGTATTGACACAGTAAGGAAGGAAATCAAATTTTTATTCTAAGTAACATTCTACGAAATGCAACAACAGAGCCACAACATTACTCCAGAACGTAATTCACTTAATCAACAGCCAAATGAATATGGCACACGAAAATTCAGTATTGTGATAATGATATGGCTGACTTGACAGTTCTTACCAATATGAATGTCAGCCATAAAAACTGTTCACATATATCTGGTGCAATTAACCCTCAAGCAGGCACACAGCACACTTTGTATACATTTAATGAACAGCTGTCTTCATGTTACCAAGGTAAGCATAAATGAACAAAACCACAGTTTAATTAAAAAATAATAAAATAAACTTCCATTATATCACTCTGATACTGCATACAATTCTTACCCCACAGTAATGACACACTTGAAGCATTAAACAGTG
Source organism: Schistocerca americana (assembly GCF_021461395.2). NCBI lineage: Eukaryota > Metazoa > Arthropoda > Insecta > Orthoptera > Acrididae > Schistocerca > Schistocerca americana. The sequence continues at coordinate 33,936,462 of NC_060123.1, forward strand.
CAGTTGCATCAGATCACAGCCAATCACTTATTAGACTGCTAATTGCTTCATATACAACTGCCTCGTTGTAGGATTGTGCCACTAGGTCAGAATCTGCGACATTTTCTTTTATGGATTATACATTTTTTCTCACCAAGCATGCAGCTGATTTTATATTACCGCTGCTCACTTGGACATATGACAACACAACTTAGCACTCAGTTAGCTGAAGCAATAATGAAATGGTACAAGACAATGTTATTTGTGGCCGGCACACTTTATACAAAGGTGCATCTGTTCGATGGTTAATTTCACTGTTGTCCATTCTTCAGCATTATATGATGACAATACTGCACTTGGGAGTTATGAGTACAGTGAGACAACTTCTCAACCAAAGTATCAATACTTATATGTAGACAGTGGCTCAAATAGTGACATGGTTTGTACTTTACTATATTATATTTTTGTTACAAGGGTAATTAAATCAACACATACATGTTCATGTACGGTACTTCAAGTATTCTCCACACACCAGTTCTGTAAAGATATCTCTCAACCTTCTTTGGAAACTTTCTCTGTGGTTACAAATAAAATAAAATATTGAAATGTGACTAACAGCTTTACTCAGATACACACAAACTATATGATGCTTTGAGTTTCACATGTAGAAAAGGGTTCTGCAGTCTTTTAGTGAAAGAAACTATAACAAATTGCATTTATTTTTTGTAATATTTTATTTAAATCTAGATCCCAAAATAATCAAGTATCCTACTCAGATCACAATTTCAAAACATTACCCCTCTAAGAACTTTCTTGCACCGTCTGGAGGATAAGGAGGGACTGTACAGCCAATCTGCTTAATAATTTCCTGAGCAGCCCAACATCCCAAATGAATGCAGGTTTCCAGACTGCAGTTGTGGAAGATACCTGCAAGAACACCAGCCACAAAAGAATCTCCAGCACCTGTGGTGTCTTTCACTTGTGAGAGATCCATTTCTACAACTTTTACTTCTAAAACTGTATTTGTTTTCCCATAAACACAAATAACAGAATTTTTGCCCTGAGTAGCAATAATCAATTTCCCTTCCTTCAAGATCTGTGATACATCACAATGCTGTAGTTTACTCTCATCAAGAGAATTATTAAAATTTTCTCTAAGTTTCACAACAATATCTTTTAAGCTACTGTTTTTAATATTCAACTGCTTGGCAAGGGAATAAAACTCTGCACTATTTCCAAATATGATGTTAGCACCCTTAACAAGCTCAGTTACCTCATGTGTATGACTTTCACAAACATATGGAGCGCTTAAATTGAAGATTAAAGGTATCTTGTTTACTTTGCATATCTCAATGAGTCTAACACACACCGGAAAACTGTGAGTCAAGAAGAAGCCTTCGATGTACAACACTTTTATACACTCTAGTAATTTAGTTACATCCTTGCTATCCAGTAATGAACCGTCATATTTGGTTGCTGCCCCAATATGAGCCACCAGTGATCTGTGCTCACCATTGATGAGAGCAATGCAAGTTCCAGTGGGATAACCAGGATTGTACGAATATCTGTAAATAAATAAATAAATAGATGTAAGAAAAATTAGGGTAAGCATTCTCAGAAACGAAGGCATTGACAAACACAAGCAACTGCCATCCTTAAATACAAGTACCAATGGCTATGTCAGTTCAAATTTTTTGCACAAATCCAGTAATTCTACAAAATTATGAATGGCCTATAAAACAAGCTTTTGTTTAGTGACCGTTAACATGTCTATGATATATCAAAAAGTTACTTCCACATTGAAAAATGAAATTAAAAGTGTCATGGTTTTTGATCAAATAAATAGCTCAGGGCACACAACAACCATAACTTACAGTGAAGTAGTAGTCACATAAGGAGCTAATAATTTTTTTTATTATGGTGAATTAGTAGCTACATAAGGAGCTAATAATATTTTTTTACATCAGTGCAACAATATAATGAAGGAACCCAGAGACATAGTATTTCAAGCTTCATTTTGTCATCTTTGTTTTCATGCCATCATAGGCATTTCAACAAATGATAACTTCCTTAGACTTTTTGATAACTTCACAGATAAGAAATCACTTTGTGACACAATAAGTGCTTTTGTCACCTAAGGTTTAGTATTTTCGTATCTGCTATGCAGTTCTGTCTGCTTTATAGTAAATCTCTGACATGCCTCTTGAGCCACGAATGGTCTTCAGTACTGAACATTCCATAGGACAAATGTATCTAGCAAATGGCAAACAATACTTCTGAAGTTATGGCACAGATACCCAATATTTGAAATGCTTGCTGATGGTTGTTCAGGTAGTTTGTAACTATTTTCTTGTGACACTTGTTAGGTACAGATACCTCCCTATCAAACATGCAGAAATAAGTCATCAACGATTGTGTAATTGTCCTGTAGTTGCCAATTCCTATCATTATATTCACTCAGTCAAAATATTCAGACTGATTTCTAGTCATCACATTCAATATGTTTACTTCACAGATTGGTTATCTAACCAACTGCTCAAGATAATTGCTTTAAAACAAATTTAGCTCTATATAAAAATAAACCTTTTCTATATCTGTGGACCCTCAATTTATGGACGGAAAATGAAAATCTTCTACATCTAAGTATGTACTCCACAGGCCACCACAAGGTGCTTGGTGGAGTGTACATTGTACCACTACTAGTCATTTCCTTTCCTGTTCCATTTGCAAATACAGTGAGGGAAAACTGACTGCCTATATGTCTCCATATGTAACCCAATTTCTTGTGTCTTATCTTCATGGTCCTTATATGAAATGTATGTTGGTGGCAGCAGAATTTTTCTGCACTCCACTTCAAATGCTGGTTCTCTAAATTTTTTCAAAAGTGTTCCTCGAAAACAATGCCGCCTTGCCTATAGGGATTCCTGAAGCATCTCTGCAATACTTGCACATTGTTCTAACCCAGCAGTAACAAATCTAGCAGCCCACCTCTGAATTGCTTCAAGGTCTTTCCTTTGCTCTGATCTGGTGTGAATCCCAAACACTTGAACAATACTCAAAAATAGGTTGCACTAGTGTCCTATACGGACTCCTTTATAGATGAACCACACTTTCCCAAAATTCTCCCAGTAAACTGAAATCACCCATTTGTCTTTCTTACCACAATCATCACATGCTCATTCACATTTCACATTGCTTTGTAACATTACATCCAGATACTTACAATGACATTTCGGTGTCAAGCAGGACACAGATTTTCTTTTTCAGCTTCTGCTTGTTATTAGATTCGCTGCCTTTGTTTTCCCTACAGGTGGTCTCTTAGCCACCACATAACCCCCCCCCCCCCCCCCCCACAGAGTCATATGCGCTCTCAGATGTACTTACTTTGGGTGACAGATGTGCCGATACCTGTGTGCTGCTATGTGGAGGTGGACTAGTTTGTAGTGACTTGACAATATTTATTTGCAACATTTCAATACTTAGAAAATAAACATAATACAAAACCCCAGAAAAGAAAAAGTGAAAAATTAATTACAACTGTTAACACATAAAAATGTTAAAATAAAAATGGATCCTATCACCAACTGCGCCAAAAGAGGGAAACCTGAGAGGACTTCTTGAGCCTTAGCCTTTTTGGCCTATATCTAAATGTAATGTAAGCATTTTGTTAACATGTAAGTTTCTAGGTTTTCGTATAAATAGAGCTAGGTGCTTGACATAGAATGCCATTATACTGAAATTACACTTCTTGACATTACTTAATTTGAATTCTATATGTGCTAGTCTGAGGGATAGGACTCGGAACGACGCTATCACGCTTTTTTTTTTTTTTTTTTTTTTTTTTTTTTTTTTTTTTTTTTTTTTTTTAGGGCGCAAAACTTCTATGGTCATTAGCGCCCTCGCGCTATCACGCTGTGGCCCTCTTAGCAGCAATTTTCTATCCTATTTCGACAACTAACAACTATTTTACATGTTATCACATCATCATCATTTCACTTATTGTATATATTATTGTTACATTTACAGTTTATAGTTTTATGTTGTAACTGTCTCTTTATTTTATCACAATTTTCACATTTAAATTCACTGATTTTCATATTTCTACTTAATTTGATTACTAGTTGTCACATGTAAATTCATCACATTGTCTCATTCCTCCTACATTGTACCATATATTACGCATGAGACTGTTATACTATCCATATCTGAACATGTGCCATTATCAATGGTGTTATCATCTGCATCTTCAGTGCTACTGTTATGGATTGAATATCCATGTTCTCTGTGTCTATGCCTGCTAGGTCTCTGACATATTCTTCTTGTACTGTCTACAGATTTTGTCTGCTGTGTTACCTAGTTCAATCCAGTCTCTAAAAGACTTGTAAATGTTATCGTGTCTCAGGTCCAGATGTTCTGCCTGTGTACACAGCATGCAAAGCAGTATTGTATGTTCTGAGGTCCCAATATCCCCACGTGAACATACATCACTCTCCCTCAGATTCACGTAGTGTAAATACGTAGAGTAGGGCCCATGACTGGTCAGAAAATGTCATTCCTCGACTCTAGTCTCTATATTTCATTTTAAGTCTCTCTCTAATATCCGTGAAAAAGTCATAGACCCTACAGCCCTTGTCACTCACGTCCCAGTCTCTCTCTGCCAGGTATCAATATGCCAAGCTTTTAGACGTAGTTTACTGTTTATGTCTCCCCCTATTACAGCCCTTAATGCCAAGCTTCTAAGTGTAGTTTACTGTTTATGTCTCCCACTATTATAGCCCTTACTCTATCTCTGTTACCCCTCTTTAACCAACATGCTACACCACGGTACCTGATAGTGATGTCAATTGAAAAGAGACCAAGGACCACATAGAGGGCAACCACTGACGTGGTTCCAAAGACACCCGACAATCGTAACAACACCCTTCTCTGCCTGTGCTGAACAGTGGCTTAGTGGCTTTGTTTATTGGAAGGCTCAGTTTGTGCACCCACATACTGGCCGTGAAGCATATGATGGACTCAAAAATTGCACAGCAATACACTCTCATATATCTTAATGGTCACTGGAAGTCTATTGTACTGATTCTTGTCAGTTTCTTTAATAGTTTTTCTGTCTTGTCAGAAGTGATCTGTGTATGTTCTTTGAAAGATAACTTTTCATTGATCATGCCACCCAGATTCCTTGTGACCCTTTTCCTAGACATATTATTTACTCTTAATTTGATGGAAGGTGGTGGTGGTGGTTAGTGTTTAACGTCCCGTCGACAACGAGGTCATTAGAGACGGAGCGCAAGCTCGGGTTAGGGAAGGATTGGGAAGGAAATCAGCCGTGCCCTTTCAAAGGAACCATCCCGGCATTTGCCTGAAACGATTTAGGGAAATCACGGAAAACCTAAATCAGGATGGCCGGAGACGGGATTGAACCATCGTCCTCCCGAATGCGAGTCCAGTGTTTTGATGGAAGGGTCCTTGTTAAGGCTTCCCTTCAGTACTACACAAGAAGAAAGATGGCACCAATAGGTTAGTGTAATAGTGCAGCTCTTTCAAAAAAGCAAACATTTAGCAGCGCAGTGTGCAAGGAATGCAAAAAAGTGTTGTAAAAGGAATTCTGTGTGTAAAGTGTCACTTCTGGCTACATGAAAAGTGTGCAAAAGTAAACCTAAAATTTCTTGTGGTGCTGCCAGGATTGTTTACGGACCTATTTAAGTGAAGAAAAGATTGATCTCCAAAGTGAAGTGACTGCAAAAGAAACTGTTATTCAATTGCTGCAGAAAGATATTGAATCCCTTAAGGATGACTGATTAACGTTACAAAATGAAAACAATGAACTTATGTGCCAAAAAGACTGTGACTGCGGGGACTACATTGCCAGAAACGATGGAAATCTGTGGATGCGGAGTGATACAAGCTGTGTTTCAAAAAACGGTAATGATGCATCCTTGGAAGCAATAAAACGACAATCAGAAGTACTGACACCTAGAAATGAATATGCGGATCTTATTCATGAAGAAAACTGCGACTCAACCATGTCCCAAAAAATGATCGATGCAAACAAGGAAGAACGCCATGTGCCCTGAAAATGAATTTCTCAGAATTGACGACTCCATGTTGAAAAATGTCGTAGTGCCAACCTGCGAAGTTGAAGTCCGCCCAGGAATTAGGTCCCATCAGCTCAGTAACTATTTTAAAAGCATTAAAAATTCAAGAGAAAACATCAAAAAAGAAGCGAACAAAAATTACAAAGCCGTTTTCATCCATGTTGGGACAAATTCCCTCTGAGGATACAGCAAAGAGGAAATTATTAACGAATCAAAAAATATAATCCTATTAGCCAGAATAATTTACCCCGCTTCCAGGATAGTGGTCAGTGGAATCATAAACAGGTGGTCGGTGAGTGACAGTTATATCCATTGAATCAATTGAAGAATAAATGAGTGTTGTGACAGACTAGATGCTATATTTATAAACTCAAAAAACTTTTTGGGCAAGGAATGTCTAGCCAAGGATGGACTGCATCCAAACAGACTAGGATCGATGACCTTCAGCAAAATGTTTATGGATGTTTGTAAAATCATTAAAACTAACAGAAACTAATATTTACTGGAGGGTATGTAAGAGAAAAATGCCTGTTAGCTGAAGAGAAAACTGCTAAAGAGTGTCTACGAAAATGTATGCTTAATACCATTAAAATAAACAAAAATTCTTATTTGATGCACTGGAATATAAATGGCTTAAATTCTAAATCTTCCAGCAGCCTAAGTTACAAACTCGATGAGTTACAAATTCTTCTCTCAGAATGTAAAAACATAAAAATTATTTGTTTAAATGAGCACAGGCTTAGCTCTAATACAATATGTATTTTAAATAAAATTGAAAATTTCAATGTTGCAAGCAGCTATTGCAGAGAGAAAAAGCCTCACAGAAGTTGCTGCATACTGCTTGACTCTTCTAGAAGCTATGAAGTGAGAGCAGATTTTAATTGTTTACATGAAGACTGCATATTCGAAAGTTGTTGCGTAGAGCTTAAGGACCTTAATATGTTAGTCATTTCAATTTACAGAATTCCTGAAAGGGCTTTAGTCACACCTTTCCTCTCTAAATTCCAGTGCTTGCTACATAAACTAAAGAAACAAAAGAAGAAAAAAAGTGTAATAGAAGCAGATTTTAATATAAACACTGCAAATGACAATAAAGAATCAACAAAATTTCTTGATTCAATTAAAAAGTCTGGTTTAAAACTAAATTTTTGGAGTTCACCAGAGAAAATATTCACTCAGCAACATGCACAGACAACACTGTAACAAATTAATACTTTGATAATGTACATAAATTCTGTCTCGACTTAGGGCTTTCTGATCACTCAGCCTTGTTTGTCTCACTGCCAAAAACTAATCAACATAATACAGGGAGATTCAAAAAGAATACCACAAATTCAGGAATTAAAAACTCTGCAACGACAAAAGGCAGAGCTAAGCACTATCTGTCGGCGAATTAAGGGAGCTATAAAGTTTCATTTAGTTGTACATTTGTTCGCTTGAGGCGCTGTTGACTAGGCGTCAGCGTCAGTTGATGCTAAGATGGCGACCGCTCAACAGAAAGCTTTTTGTGTTATTGAGTACGGCAGAAGTGAGTCGACGACAGTTGTTCAGCGTGCATTTCGAACGAAGTATGGTGTTAAACCTCCTGATAGGTGGTGTATTAAACGTTGGTATAAACAGTTTACAGAGAATGGGTGTTTGTGCAAAGGGAAAAGTTCTGGACGGCCGAGAACGAGTGATGAAAATGTAGCACGCATCCAGCAAGCATTTGTTCGCAGCCCAGGAAAATCGACTCACAGAGCTAGCAGAGAGCTGCAAATTCCACAATCAACTGTATGGAGAGTCCTACGAAAAAGGTTAGTTATGAAACCTGAACGTCAACTACCCGAGGCGATGGATCGGCCGCCAGGCAGCCCGTGACAGAGCACTTCATCACTGGCCTCCAAGAAGCCCTGATCTTACCCCCTGCGATTTTTTCTTATGGGGGTATGTTAAGGATATGGTGTTTCGGCCACCTCTCCCAGCCACCATTGATGATTTGAAACGAGAAATAACAGCAGCTATCCAAACTGTTACGCCTGATATGCTACAGAGAGTGTGGAACGAGTTGGAGTATCGGGTTGATATTGCTCGAGTGTCTGGAGGGGGCCATATTGAACATCTCTGAACTTGTTTTTGAGTGAAAAAAAACCTTTTTAAATACTCTTTGTAATAATGTATAACAGAAGGTTATATTATGTTTCTTTCATTAAATACACATTTTTAAAGTTGTCGTATTCTTTTTGAATCACCCTGTATAAAAAAATTTATATCAAAAGAAGTCTCAATAAAACAAACACTGAAATATTCTACGAGAAACCAAGTAAAGTTAAGTGGTGTTTCGGGGACAGTGAATCAACAAATGAAAACTTTAGTACAGTCTTAAACAGTTTTCTTGAAGTATTTAATGAAGCTTTCCCTCCAAGATCATATTGCAACAAAGCACCAAATAAGATAAGATGGATCACATCAGGAACAAAAATATCCAGTGAGAGGAAAAGGAAGCTACACAATCAGCTGAAGTACAACAAAGATCCTGATTTTGTAAAATATATTAGAAACTATAAAACTATTTTTAAAATAGTTGTGAAAGCTTCAAAACAAATGGCAAATAACAAATTCATTCTAGGGCAGGAAAATAAAACAAGGACAATATGGTATGTAGTTAAGTCTGAATTATGTGTCCGAAATCACAAACAAGACATTTCAAAAGTCAAACTTACAGAAAAATCGGTTATAAATCTAGCTCAAATATCTGAGTGCTTCAATGAGTACTTCATAAATGTAGCAAAATTTGATTTAGACATAGCAAATTATGATCAGAAAGTCAGTAGTTTTGGGTTAAAAGGCAATACCAGTGAATGTCTTAAAAAATTCAACACAGTCTCAGCAAAATTGTTGAAAATGTCATATTCTCCTTAAAAGACAAAAACTCTGCTGGCTGGGATAGGATATCCACCAAAATAATTAAAAAAGATTACAACATAATAGCTCATCCTCTCTCTCTCATAATAAACAAATCCTTTGAAGAAGGTTAGTTCCTTGATTTCTTGAAACATGCGAAAGTAAAAGCATTGTTTAAAAATGGTTCAAAAGATGATATGGGAAACTATCGCCCCATCTCTATACTCCCTGTCATACCAAAAATATTTGAAAAAAAATTGCTGCTTTACAGATACAAAGCTTCATCACACAGAATGATATCATTTCACACAACCAGTTTGGCTTCCAACACAGCAACAACACAGCAGATGCGATAAATGAGTTTATTGGAAAAATTACTTCATCACTAGATAGGAAAGATAAGGTCGCAGGAATAATCTGTGATCTCACAAAAGCATTTGACTCTGTAAATCATGCCCTGATGTTTTTAAAACTCAACAGATACGGAATAAGGGACATTGCTTTGAATCATATCTCTTGGAGAGGAAACAAAGGGCAGTAATAACATCAAATGGAGCAGATTACTTCTCAGTGTGGAAAACTGTCACACAAGGTGTTCCTCAAGGCTCAATCCTTGGACCCATTTTATTCCTGTTCTATGTAAATGACTTGCTTTCAATATAAATACTCATTTAACTTTGTTTGCAATTGATACTTCTGCCCTAATTGAAAATGAAAATTCTGACAGCATACCACAGTGTGTCATGAACACATTACGTAATCTGGAAATATGGTTCAGTCTAAATGGTTTAAGGCTAAACATTTCAAAAATGCACATGATGAGCTTTAAAATCAAACAGTCAAAAATTGAATAAACCTGTATCACTCACAACAATCAAAAAATGCAAGAACTTGACTCAGTCAGGTTCCTGGGAAGAAACTTAGACAGAACTTTGAGTTGAAATTCTCATACAGAATATCTAGCAAATAAATTAAACAGCCTTGCATTTGCAATGGAAATTTTAGCCTATGCCACTGATATGGCCACAAGGAAAATAGCATATTATAGCTACTTTGAATCTATTATTCAATATGGCATAATTTTTTGGGAAACGTTACCCGAATTTTGAAGTTGCAAAAAGGAATCATTCGTAAAATGTGCTCTGCACAGCCGAGGGCATCATGTCAACCATTATTTAAAGAGCTAAAAAAAATCAACTGTCCCCTTTTTATACATCTTTGAGGTAGTTCTTTTCCTATGCAGCAAAGCTGATCTATTTTTAAAAAATCATTCTGAACACTCATACGACACGAGATGTAAAGAAAACTTTATGCTCACCTCTCATCACTTAAAACCGCATGGTCAGACTCTTCAGTATATAGCCATAAAAATTCACAACACAATAAAAGGGTGTGACATAATGAATATGAAGGTAAATATTTTAAAAAGCAAATTATATGATATTCTAATTGAATGATGCTACTACTCTGTGGAAGATTTCATGAAGGACGAAGTGATACTTTGAGCTGGATCCCTAAAATGGAATGAAAATGTATGATAGTTATAGCAGATGTAAATACTGTAAGTTTGACAAACTTCAAGTAAGTAAATTCTCCACAAAGTATTATTGTAAATTTTAAATAAGCAAATTGTAACCTTGACATTATGAGATGAATAAAATACATTTCACATTTCAACATTTTGTGTAGAGAAATTGTCACTTTGTGTTTCGTACACCAGCTGGCCATGTCACGCAATATGCTACTTGCTCTCATTCCTATTTGTGCTCTTGAATTTGCTGACATAATGACTATAACATGTCACTGGCATAGGCCACAATGCCATCAGCACACTCATGGTTCTCAACTAAATTTAACAAGGGCTCGATTGACAGGTCCCAAGAGGTGGGGCCACAGATTGATCACTGTGGGCATCCTTTTATCCCAAAGTTCTCTGAGATGTGCAAACATCTCAAGCCACCACAGATTATTGTATATGCCTGCGAAGTCAATCATAATTGCAACCATACATTTTTGTTCCGTTTGGTTGCCTGTGCCAAGGGCGTGATTGATTGCATTGTCGACTGAATTGTGCTTGCAGAATCAATATTGATGGGGATTCAATCCAACAAACCCTCTACGAGACTGGAGTCTATCACACAGTAGTTGTTCTTGCACTTTGGCTAGACTATTCAAAAGCCAGATAGGACTATAGGATTTTGGGTTCTTTGGATCTTTGTCTACGGACTTCGTTATTATTACTGCACTAGCCATTTTCCATGCTATGGGAATTATGTGAGGCTGTAATGCCTCATTTAAGGTCTTAATTAGAACAGTTGTTATTAGTGGCGCAATCTGCTGAAGAACTTCAGCATGGATGCCCTCGACCTTCCCTTTCTTGAGTCTCGCAATTTCTGTAGCCACCTCCTCGTATGCACATGGACCAACTACCATTTCAGTTACATATTCTTGTTCCAGTCCAGTATGTATCTCTACACAAGTGTTACCATCATCATTGGGAAGGAGTTTCTGCAGCAAAAATTCTGCTCTACCCCTCCAGCCTTGTAACAGCATCTGTCATCTTCGTCTCAAGGTAGCCAGAACCAGAGGACCTTTTCTGTCAAGATTTTATAGGGGGCTGCCCACATATTATCTTGTAACTGACGCTGCACATAATTTTTTTAGTCTCCAGTATAGCAGTCCTATACCGCATCAGTTGTTGTGAGAAGCTCGTGGTGGTGAACTGTTACAGAAATGGGGCAGTTAGCATAGAACAGCAAATTGATACTGTGGAGTGTTTCATAAAAACAGGCTCCATCAAGGAATGTAAAGGAATGTTTCAAGCGAAGTATCCTGGTAGGTAGCTTCCCACGACTAGCACTATTCAAGATCTATACAAGATATGGAGGGTTGTAGGATCTGTTCAGAATGTGCAGAGGAATAGGTGACCGACTGTGAGGATCCCTGAAACTACAGGCAGGATTCGCATGGACATTACGAGAAGTCCCTGCAAATCGATAAGCAGGTTATCGCAGCAGGTTCGTGTGTATTAAATAATATGAACCTGAAAGCCTATCTCGTGAGTGTGGTGCAAGAGTTGAAATTTGTGGATAAAGGGGGTGGGGGTTGGGGGGAGGTGGGGTTAGGAGCATTCATTATTTATCTCGCTGTAAACATCAATTGCCAATGGTTACTGGGACTCATTTTTCCGGCTGTGTAAAGTCCAAGAACTGCAGATACTGGTTGCAGGACAACCAATGTAGTCTGCACAAAGAACGTCTCCACTTAGAGAAGAGAGGCCTATAGCCCCAAACTTAACATTGTGCAATATTTAAGTGGTACACTCAAAAGTGATGTGTATGCTGCCAGTCCTCACACAACGGATGATCTTAAATGGAACATTAACAGAGAAATTAATGACATAATGCCTGCAGAATCACAGTGTGTTGCTGGTAACATCATCATATGAAGTCAGCGATGTCTGGATGACCTTGGCCAGCAGTTCCAGCATCTCTTGTAAGAAGGTAACTAAATGTTCTGTAACATTACTATTATCTACTCATTTTTAGTTTCATTACATTACATTCATACTTGTTTCATATATCACAATTACGGCATTTTGTAATGATGTGGAACATGTCAGTTTAACGTAAGTTTTCTTTATACAATGTAATTAACATTTTTTTTAGAGTTACTACTTCATATGTAAAAATTCATCTGTTGTGGCAGCATAATACATCCCTTTCGGTGCCAAAGTCAGATTTAACCCAGAATAGTGGAGATCTCCTTTCTTCTAGAATTGTGGCTATGCACTTCGCTACTGTTTTTGAATTGGAATGGGTTATTAATAACAAATTTCATAAGTGTACACATAAAAGACCGTTATAGTTGGCAAGCTTTTGTTGCCAGTGGCTCCTTCTTCAGGCAGAAGGGTCGAAGGGGAAGGAAGAAGGGTGAAGGAAAAGGACTGAAGAGGTCTAGGAAATGGGGTAGATTTTGGAAAAGACATCCCAAACCGCGGGTCAGGGGAGACTTACCGTGCGGGATGTGTCTTTCCTTCTCATCCAACACGGTAAGTCTACCCTGATTTAATAATATTTATTTGATGACAGGTGAGATTTGAAAGTTCCCTATTACACCATCAAATTTCTTTGACATAAATATTTGATATATCAACTTTGACAAAGAAATAAGTTAGTGTAATACCAGCCTAACAGGAGAAGTTTTCATTTGATTAAATTTATCTTTTTCCATAAAAACATCATCTATCAATGTGCTGCTTTACTGTACCACCCAAGCAGAAAAATCAGTAACTGATGTCAAATTGAAAGAACCAAGTAATACTTGAAGGTCAAGCTATCTACTGGACTCTTTCAGCAAACCAACACTTAAATCCCCACAAACAATAATTTTCTTCCCTCTCTCTGACAGATAGCACAGCAAAAAATCCAAGTTTTTCAATAATAGCTGAAAATCTCCCAATGGGGAGCTATACATGGCTACAATTACAAAAGTACCGGGGACTGATGACCACAGATGTTAAGTCCCATAGTGCTCAGAGCCATTTGAACAAAAGTACCATTATTTACTTTATGCTCGCATGCACATGCTTCTATATGTTGCCCTGAACAAGTTTTGGCATCTCCTCCTCTCTCCATTGTGTCTCTACTTACATATGCTGACAGCTTATATCCACCTACATTTATCTTTTCCATATCTGTGACTACATGGTGTTAAGACAGGCATAGTAGATTTATTCCACCCTGTTTCTAAATCTTCTAAACAAACAAGAAGCTCATCTACTTTGCTTTTTAATCCCCTAATATTCTGATGTAACATACTAACATTATTCTTCACTGTGCTTTTATCACAATCTAGTGACATACTAACATTATTTTTCACTGTATATTTATGAGAAGCTTGTGATATTTTAACATCTCTATTACCTGTTTGCCTGAGCTTCTCATTAAGCTTAATTTCATTCAATGTTGAATCATTCGACACTGATCTTAGCCTAAAAGAGAGGTACTCCCACAAGTTTCAGTGCCCCTCCATTAAGGATTTTGCTATCATCTCAGCCAAACTATCCTTCCCTTTCCTACTGAGATGCAGGCCATGTCTTGTGAAGTCCCACCTACCAATACCCTTAACAGGAACCAAACCTATGCCTGACATAGCAGCTGATCTAGCTCCATATTGACCCTCCTGACAGAGCTTTTCAATTGGGGCATTAATACCACATAAAAGCAGGAACCAAGCCAGCATTTTTATGGTTTGTCGCAAATGTTATTTTTATTGTCACACTCAATATTGTAGCCCTGTTCAATATCAATACTGTTTCCCACTCCACCCACTACCACAACATGATCTTGCTTTGTAAAACCCTTCCACAATAATCCTACATCCTCTATAACTTGGCTAAGACATGCACTGGGCTGGAAAAAACTTGTTACCTGGTACCCGTCATCTACTTGAACTCGAGTGTGAAGTGTGCTGGTTTTATATGGGACACCCTGCATGATAATTGCTAGAAATACAAGTGAGGAATAAATGAATTCCCACAGTTCAAACCAAACAGCTAGTCAAAAAACAAAGATGATGTGACTTACCAAATGAAAGTGCTGGCAGGTCGACAGACACACAAACGAACACAAACATACACACAAAATTCAAGCTTTCGCAACAAACTGTTGCCTCATCAGGAAAGAGGGAAGGAGAGGGAAAGACGAAAGGATGTGGGTTTTAAGGGAGAGGGTAAGGAGTCATTCCAATCCCGGGAGCGGAAAGACTTACCTTAGGGGGAAAAAAGGACGGGTATACACTCGCGCACACACACACACACACACACACACACATATCCATCCACACATATACAGACACAAGCAGACATATTTAAAGACAAAGAGTTTGGGCAGAGATGTCAGTCGAGGCAGAAGTGCAGAGGCAAAGATGTTGTTGAATGACAGGTGAGGTATGAGTGGCGGCAACTTGAAATTAGCGGAGATTGAGGCCTGGTGGATAACGGGAAGAGAGGATATATTGAAGAGCAAGTTCCCATCTCCGGAGTTTGGATAGGTTGGTGTTAGTGGGAAGTATCCAGATAACCCGGACAGTGTAACACTGTGCCAAGATGTGCTGACCGTGCACTAAGGCATGTTTAGCCACAGGGTGATCCTCATTACCAACAAACACTGTCTGCCTGTGTCCATTCATGCGAATGGACAGTTTGTTGCTGGTCATTCCCACATAGAATGCATCACAGTGTAGGCAGGTCAGTTGGTAGATCACGTGGGTGCTTTCACACGTGGCTCTGCCTTTGATCATGTACACCTTCCGGGTTACAGGACTGAAGTAGGTGGTGGTGGGAGGGTGCATGGGACAGGTTTTACAGCGGGGGCGGTTACAAGGGTAGGAGCCAGATGGCAGGGAAGGTGGTTTGGGGATTTCATAGGGATGAACTAAGAGGTTACGAAGGTTAGGTGGACGGCGGAAAGACACTCTTGGTGGAGTGGGGAGGATTTCATGAAGGATGGATCTCATTTCAGGGCAGGATTTGAGGAAATCGTATCCCTGCTGGAGAGCCACATTCAGAATCTGATCCAGTCCCGGAAAGTATCTTGTCACAAGTGAGGCACTTTTGTGGTTCTTCTGTGGGAGGTTCTGGGTATGAGAGGATGAGGAAGTGCCTCTGGTTATTTGCTTCTGTACCAGGTTGGGAGGGTAGTTGTGGGATGCGAAAGCTGTTGTCAGGTTGTTGGTGTAATGCTTCAAGGATTCCGGACTGGAGCAGATTCGTTTGCCACGAAGACCTAGGCTGTAGGGAAGGGACCGTTTGATGTGGAATGGGTGGCAGCTGTCGTAATGGAGGTACTGTTGCTTGTTGGTGGGTTTGATGTGGACGGACGTGTGAAGCTGGCCATTGGACAGGTGGGCCATCCTGGTACCCATGGCTGTTCCCTTTAATTGTTGGTATGTCTGGTCTTCAAAAGTGAATAAGTTGTGGGTCAGGATGAAGCTGGCTAAGGTAATGAGGAAAGAGGTTTTAGGTAGGGTGGCAGGTGATCGGCATGAAAAGAAGTGCTGTTGACCTCCACCTGTCCAATGGCCAGCTTCACACGTCCATCCACATCAAACCCACCAACAAGCAACAGTACCTCCATTATGACAGCTGCCACCCATTCCACATCAAACGGTCCCTTCCCTACAGCCTAGGTCATCGTGGCAAACGAATCTGCTCCAGTCTGGAATCCCTGAAGCATTACACCAACAACCTGACAACAGCTTTCGCATCCCGCAACTAACCTCCCAACCTGGTACAGAAGCAAATAACCAGAGCCACTTCCTCATCCTCTCATACCCAGAACCTCCCACAGAAGAACCACAAAAGTGCCCCACTTGTGACAGGATACTTTCCAGGACTGGATCAGCTTCTGAATGTGGCTCTCCAGCAGGGATACAATTTCCTCAAATCCTGCCCTGAAATGAGATCCATCCTTCATGAAATCCTCCCCACTCCACCAAGAGTGTCTTTCCGCCGTCCACCTAACCTTCGTAACCTCTTAGTTCATCCCTATGAAATCCCCAAACCACCTTCCCTACCCTCTGGCTCCTACCCTTGTAACTGCCCCCGGTGCAAAACCTGTCCCATGCACCCTCCCACCACCACCTACTTCAGTCCTGTAACCCGGAAGGTGTACATGATCAAAGGCAGAGCCACGTGTGAAAGCACCCACGTGATCTACCAACTGACCTGCCTACACTGTGATGCATTCTATGTGGGAATAACCAGCAACAAACTGTCCATTTGCATGAATGGACACAGGCAGACAGTGTTTGTTGGTAATGAGGATCACCCTGTGGCTAAACATGCCTTAGTGCACGGCCAGCACATCTTGGCGCAGTGTTACACTGTCCGGGTTATCTGGATACTTCCCACTAACACCAACCTATCCGAACTCCGGAGATGGGAACTTGCTCTTCAATATATCCTCTCTTCCCGTTATCCACCAGGCCTCAATCTCCGCTAATTTCAAGTTGCCGCCACTCATACCTCACCTGTCATTCAACAACATCTTTGCCTCTGCACTTCTGCCTTGACTGACATCTCTGCCCAAACTCTTTGTCTTTAAATATGTCTGCTTGTGTCTGTATATGTGTGGATGGATATGTGTGTGTGTGTGTGCGCGAGTGTATACCCGTCCTTTTTTCCCCCTAAGGTAAGTCTTTCCGCTCCCGGAATTGGAATGACTCCTTACCCTCTCCCTTAAAACCCACATCCTTTCGTCTTTCCCTCTCCTTCCCTCTTTCCTGATGAGGCAACAGTTTGTTGCGAAAGCTTGAATTTTGTGTGTAGGTTTGTGTTCGTTTGTGTGTCTGTTGACCTGCCAGCACTTTCATTTGGTAAGTCACATCATCTTTGATTTTAGATATATTTTTCCTACGTGGAATGTTTCCCTCTATTATAACCAAACAGCTAGTCAGTGATATAAAAAGACAAAAACTGTCCTTTTAGACCTGGGACATGCTGTGAATCCTGATGAAGATTGTGTGTTCAATAAAAAGTGGGTAAAAGTCTTGCAATTGTTGTCTTGTATGTAGATGATTTTTAATTCTTTTGTAATAATGTTATGATAAAAATAAGGTGTATCGGGGATTATCTATGCATTTTAAAGTTAACGTTTGACTGTATTTCCACAGAAATGCCTATGGAGACTGGATTAAAGCTTTGGTATGTGCAGGATGATAAAGTTCAAGTGCCATATCAGGAACTTGTGGGATGTTTCCTGTATAACAGTACTAATACACGACCTGAAATATCTTACGCAGTTTGTATTTTAAATTCAACATTTGTAAGTTTATTAGTGTGCATTGGATGGCAGCAAAGAAAGTTCTTCATTATCTCAACGGTATTATGAACTATGGCTTTGTGTTTAACATCTGGAATTTTAGAGATCTGTATATAATTGGTTTTGTTGATTCAAATTTTGTAGATGATTTAACTATTGGGTTGTAACAATATTGAAGTAGTTTTCTGTCAGAGAAAAATATAATTTCCTGGAGAGCAAGAAACTGAAGGATGTTACCACTTCAACTATGGAAGCTGAATATGCAACTTTACATTCTGCAGACAAAGACACAGTGTCTCTGAGATGGTTGACAGGAAACTTGATAAATAGACGGCAACAAAATTCCTGTAATCATTTTTCACGGGAAGGAGAGTTCTATTAGACTGTCATAATATCCAGTTCAGCATTCTGGATTTAAACGTGTTTGTGCTAAGGGACATTTTATTAGGCAATGTGTAAAAATGAGTGATATCATTGTTAAGTATTTGCAGTCAAAGGAATTGTCTGCCAATGTATTACCTAAATTACTTGCTATGGAGCAACACAGCCAACGGCCATGCCACAGTGGTAACACCGATTCCTGTCAGATCACCCACGTTAAGCGCTGTCGGGCTGTGTTAACACTTGGATGGGTGACCATCCGGTCTGCCAAGTGCTGGGCAAGCGGGATGCACTCAGCCCTAGGGAGGCAAACTGAGGAGCTACTTGAGAGAGAAGTAGTGGCTCCGGTCTCATAAACTGACATATGGCTGGGAGACCGGTGTACTGACCACATGTCAATCCATATCCGCATCCAGTGACGTCAGTGGCCTGAGGGTGACATGGCAGCCGGGCGGTACCATTGGGCCTTCATGGCCTGTTCGGACGGGGTTTATTTTAGTTTTTATGGGGCAACAAAAGTACCTTACTGAAATGTTAAAACTGTTGCCAGATTAAATGATGTTGTTATTATGTTGGTAATCTGGCTCCGTGTTTCATCCTTGTCACTGCTGTCTTATGATGTGTGGACTACCTTTGCTTTGTAGTTTCTTCTTTCTGTGTATATGATGTAATGCAGTTTCTGAGAAAAAAAAAGGATTATAAACAATGTACCAGTTGTTTATATTTGCCATCATAAACACCAGTCTGCTAATATAGGTGGCCAGGCACCTGTAACAAATACAAGGGGAACTATACAAACAGATACTGCAATTGTTGCTGTTGTGGTCTTCAGTCCTGAGACTGGTTTGATGCAGCTCCCCATGCTACTCTATCCTGTGCAAGCTTTTTCATCTCCCAGTACCTACCGCAACCTACATCCTTCTGAATCTGCTTAGTGTATTCATCTCTTGGTCTCCCTCCACGATTTTTACCCTCCACGCTGCCCTCCAATACTAAATTGGTGATCCCTTGATGCCTCAGAACATGTCCTACCAACCGATCCCTTCTTCTGGTCAAGTTGTGCCACAAACTTCTCTTCTCCCCAATACTATTCAATACTTCCTCATTAGTTATGTGATCTACCCATCTAATCTTCAGCATTCTTCTGTAGCACCACATTTCGAAAGCTTCTATTCTCTTCTTGTCCAAACTATTTATCGTCCATGTTTCACTTCCATACATGGCTACACTCCATACAAATACTTTCAGAAATGACTTCCTGACACTTAAATCAATACTGGATGTTAACAAATTTCTCTTCTTCAGAAACGCTTTCCTTGCCATTGCCAGTCTACATTTTATATCCTCTCTACTTCGACCATCATCAGTTATTTTGCTCCCCAAATAGCAAAACTCCTTTACTACTTTAAGTGTCTCATTTACTCATCTAATTCCCTCAGCATCACCCGACTTAATTCGACTACATTCCATTATCCTTGTTTTGCTTTTGTTGATGTTCATCTTATACCCTCCCTTCAAGACACTGTCCATTCCATTCAACTGCTCTTCCAAGTCCTTTGCTGCCTCTGACAGAATTACAATGTCATCGGCGAACCTCAAAGTTTTTATTTCTTCTCCATGAATTTTAATACCTACTCCGAATTTTTCTTTTGTTTCCTTTACTGCTTGCTCAATATACAGATTGAACAACATCGGGGAGAGGCTACAACCCTGTCTTACTCCCTTCCCAACCACTGCTTCCCTTTTATGTCCCTCGACTCTTATAACTGCCATCTGGTTTCTGTACAAATTGTAAATAGCCTTTCGCTCCCTGTATTTTACCCCTGCCACCTTCACTATTTGAAAGAGAGTATTCCAGTCAACATTGTCAAAAGCTTTCTCGAAGTCTACAAATGCTAGAAATGTAGGTTTGGCTTTCCTTCATCTTTCTTCTAAGATAAGTCGTAGGGTCTGTATTGCCTCACGTGTTCCAGTGTTTCTATGGAATCCAAACTGATCTTCCCAGAGTTTGGCTTCTACTAATTTTTCCATTCGTCTGTAAAGAATTCGTGTTAGTATTTTGCAGCTGTGACTTATTAAACTGATAGTTCGGTAATTTTCACATCTGTCAACACCTGCTTTCTTTGGGATTGGAATTATTATATTCTTCTTGAAGTCTGAGGGTATTTCGCCTGTCTCATACATCTTGCTCACCATGGTAGAGTTTTGTCAGGACTGGCTCTCCCAAGGCTATCAGTAGTTCTAATGGAATGTTGTCTACTCCCGGGGCCTTGTTTTGACTCAGGTCTTTTCAGTGCTCTGTCAGACTCTTCACACCGTATCATATCTCCCATTTCATCTTCATCTACCTCGTCTTCCATTTTCATAATATTGTCCTCAAGAACATCGCCCCTGTATAGACCCTCTATATACTCCTTCCACCTTTCTGCTTTCCCTTCTTTGCTTAGAACTGGGTTTCCATCTGAGCTCTTGATATTCATACAAGTTGTTCTCTTATCTCCAAAGGTCTCTTTAATTTTCCTGTAGGCAGTATCTATCTTACTCCTAGTGAGATAGGCCTCTACATCCTTACATTTGTCCTCTAGCCATCCCTGCTTAGCCATTTTGCACTTCTTGTCGATCTCATTTTTGAGACGTTTGTATTCCTTTTTGCCTGCTTCATTTACTGCATTTTTATATTTTCTCCTTTCATCAATTAAATTCAATATTTCTTCTGTTACCCAAGGATTTCTACTAGCCCTCGTCTTTTTACCTACTTGATCCTCTGCTGCCTTCACTACTTCATCCCTCAAAGCTAACCATTCTTCTTCTACTGTATATCTTTCCCCCATTCCTGTCAATTGTTCCCTTATGCTCTCCCTGAAACTCTGTACAACCTCTGGTTCTTTCAGTTTATCCAGGTCCCATCTCCTTAAATTCCCACCTTTTTGCAGTTTCTTCAGTTTTAATCTACAGGTCATAACCAATAGATTGTGGTCAGAGTCCACATCTGCCCCTGGAAATGTCTTACAATTTAAAAACTGATTCCTAAATCTCTGTCTTACCATTATATAATCTATCTGATACCTTTTAGTATCTCCAGGGTTCTTCCATGTATACAACCTTCTTTCATGATTCTTAAACCAAGTGTTAGTTATGATTGTGTTGTGCTCTGTGCAAAATTCTACCAGGCGGCTTCCTCTTTCATTTCTTAGCCCCAATCCATATTCACCTACTATGTTTCCTTCTCTCCCTTTTCCTACACTCGAATTCCAGTCACCCATGACTATTAAATTTTCGTCTACCTTCACTATCTGAATAATTTCTTTTATTTCATCATACATTTCTTCAATTTCTTCGTCATCTGCAGAGCCAGTTGGCATATAAACTTGTACTACTGTAGTAGGTGTGGGCTTCGTATCTATCTTGGCCACAATAATGCGTTCACTATGCTGTTTGTAGTAGCTTACCCGCATTCCTATTTTCCTATTCATTATTAAACCTACTCCTGCATTACCCCTATTTGATTTTGTGTTTATAACCCTGTAGTCACCTGACCAGAAGTCTTGTTCCTCCTGCCACCGAATTTCACTAATTCCCACTATATCTAACTTCAACCTATCCATTTCCCTTTTTAAATTTTCTAACCTACCTGCCCGATTAAGGGATCTGACATTCCACGCTCCGATCCGTAGAATGCCAGTTTTCTTTCTCCTGATAACGACATCCTCTTGAGTAGTCCCCGCCCGGAGATCCGAATGGGGGACTATTTTACCTCCGGAATATTTTACCCAAGAGGACGCCATCAAATCATTTAAACATACAGTAAAGCTGCATACCCTCAGGAAAAATTACGGCTGTAGTTTCCCCTTGCTTTCAGCCGTTCGCAGTACCAGCACAGCAAGGCCGTTTCGGTTATTGTTACAAGGCCAGATCAGTCAATCATCCAGACTGTTGCCCTTGCAACTACTGAAAAGGCTGCTGCCCCTCTTCAGGAACCACACGTTTGTCTGGCCTCTCAACAGATACCCCTCCGTTGTGGTTGCACCTATCTGTATCGCTGAGGCACGCAAGCCTCCCCACCAACGGCAAGGTCCATGGTTCATGGGGGGGTGGGGGGATACTGCAATATGCATATATTTATTATTAAAATCATTCTGTTATACAATAAAATGTTCGAAATGATGGTAAGAAAATGGCCAGTTTTAGGCAAGTTTGGTCAAGAAATACAGAGGAACTATGGCTCAAGTTTAAAAGAATAGTTGACCATGCACTGGATAGACATGTATGCAGTCGGACATTTCATAATGGGAGAGATCGTCCATAGTGTTAAGTCACTGTTAAGAAACTTCTGGCGAAACAGAGATTACGGCATAATAGGTACAAAACAAAACATAGGGCTATAGATAGAGAGATGCTGAATGAAATGTGTTTGGCAGTCAAGAGAGCAATGCAAGACACCTTCAGTAACTACTATAGCGGAATGCTATAAAATCATCTTTCACAAAACCCAGAGGAATTGTGGTCTTATGCAAAGGGTGTTAGTGGCACCACAGCTAGCATCCATTCACTCATGGACGAGACTAGAACTAAAACTGAGAGCAGCAAAGTAAAAGCAGATATGCTCAACTCTGGTTTTAAATGTTCTGTAAAGAAAAACCAGGGTGTATTGCCCCAACTTAATTCTCATACCATCAACAAGATGACTGAAATTAATATTAGTGTCAGTGACATTGAGGAACAGCTGAAATAGTTAAAACCGAGCAAGGTCCCAGGGCCTGATGAAATCCCTATCAGATTCTATACCCAATTCCTAGCTGAGTTAGCCCCTTTGTTAACTACAATTTAACAAAAAACTGTACCTGGTAGTTGGAAGAAAACACAGTTGACACCTGTCTACAAGAAGGGTAGCAGAAGTCATCCACAAAACTACCATCCCATATATTTGATATCCATTTGTTGTAGAATCTTAGAACATACTCCGAGCTCAATCATAATGAAGTATCTAAACTGAATGACCTCCTCCATGCCAACCAGCACTGATTTAGAAAAAACAATTAGGCTCTATGTGAAACCATGTGTCATGGGAGTCAGGCAGATGCAGTATTTCTGATCTTTTGAAAAGCATCTGACTCACTGCCACACATACACTTATTACTAAATGTACACTCATATGGGGTATCAGACAAAATATATGACTGGATTGAGGATTTCTTGGTAGGAAGGACGCACCATATTATCATGGATGGAGAGTCATCGACAGATGTAGAAGTAAGTTTGGGTGTACCCCATTGAAGAGTGTTGGGTCCCTTGCTGTTCATGTTGTATATTAATGATCCTGCAGACAATATTAATACTAACCCGAGACACTTTGCTAATAATGCAGTTATCTACAATGAAACATAGTGCGAATGAAGCTGTACAAATGTTCAAAACTGTAAAATTGTGCAAACCACAAAACAACCACAAATAAGAATGATATGAATATAATAGTTGTGAGTCACAGTTGGGATCTGTAAACTCATACAAATACTTGGATGTAACACTTAGTAGGGACACGAAGTGGAATGATGACACAGGATCAGTTTTGACTAAAGCAGGTGGCAGACTTCAGTTTTAGGTAGAATACTAGGGAAATGCAATCAGCCTGCAAAGGAGATTGCTTACAAATTGCTTGTGTGATCCATCCTAGAATATCGCTCAAGTGTGTGGGTCCCATACCAAATAGGACTGTTAGGGGATACGGAGCATTCTCAGAGAAGGGCAGCACGGAAATGGTTTGTCTGACCCATGGGAGAGTGTCACTATCATGTCGAGTGAACTGAACTGGCAGACTCTTCAAGATAGACGAAGACTATCCCAATAACGCCTGCTTAACGAAGTTTAAAGAACTGGCTTTAAATGATGACTCTAGGAATATACTATAACCCCTTCCATAGCGATCATGAAGATAAGATTAGATTAATTACAGCACATACAGGGGCATTTAAAAATTATTTTTCCACACTACTTACATGAATGGAACGAAAAAAAAGCTCTAATAATCAGTCCAGTAGTATGTACCCTCTGCCACACACTTCACAGTGAGCATTGATGTAGATTTTTATGAGGGTATATAAAATTATTTTCATGCTGAAAAATTTATACTCGTTGTAGTTACTTTCGGTGGTGCAGAACAAATCTTGTGTCACATGTCACATGAACACTAATTTCACAGTACATGTGACTGCATTATCTCCATTATTCGCCGTATGAAGCTGATTTGAGGAGATCGTCGTGTTTTTCGAATACGCCTATGAAATATCTGTGACAGTATGAAACTACTAATAGGAAGGTGGAGTAAGTGGTTACATAATATAAACGTAAAAGAAATACGCCAGCCTCTCAGTTGAACAGCAACATTGGTATTTTTCCAAAAAATTTGCTCGCCACTTTAAATACCTGGTACTGACGCCAGCATCTTTTACTAGGCGTTCAAGAAGCGCACCTCGGTCATCGGTCCCGATACCACCGAAGTAGACCGACTTAAATGGCTCTCTAACGAGCCACTGAAATACCCGTAATGAGTTTTGCGCTGCTCCACCCGCACTGTACTGCGGCGAATATCTGTAAAATTTGTAAATTTCAACACGCAAACATTTAATTAGAGTACGTACTGTACGGCCTTAAAGGCTATCCAACTACACGACAGCATTGTAATGAAATGTTCGATGTACCCACATATAATGAACAATACAAACATTAACTTTACTGTTCTGTTCACTTGCACTACACAAATGTAAAGTCAGGTCAATATGAGCAGACATAATGAAATCCTGGAGAAAAAAAACTTCTACTCAAACATATTTTTCGTACAGTAGTAAACGGTCGACATTGTTGTTAAATTACAGTATGTTGTTAATGATTACAGCGATAACAGTAATAAGAACAATACACAGAGCTTCACTAACGAAAATTTATTATTTTAATATTGATGCACGGTATATTCCACCAAAAGTCATTCTCAACAACTATCAGTCCATGTCATTTTCTTTCCTTCTCATTCATTGCAGCTTGGACACAAGTACGTGACGTACGTTTTTCATACGTGTTTATTACACATTCCACACAGCATGTTAGTTTTATTGTCATTGCTTGAAGGACAGAACTCACAGCGAGCACGTTTAGTGGAGTTTCTTGTTGTTACTGATTACCCACACCTACCAATCCTTCAGGGTCTTGGATGCTTCTCACCATTCTCGAACAATTTTCTGTTCTTGGAAAATGTTTCCTTGATGTAATGTGCTCTGCAACCAGTTACTTTCCAAGTTCCTCCAAAAATTTCTCCTTCTAGTCAATTTTCTTGCAATCCAGTAAGGGTCAATCGAAGTCCGTAAGACATTCATTACAAGCAGCAACGTCAAGAATACTGTAGAAAACTATCATGGGCCACCTATTGGTTTTTCGTTTGCATGTATATGTACCTGTTCGCTGATCGAGTGCCTCTACAGCCCTTTTGGTTGGATTATAATCTAAAATCAATTTTGGCTTCTTATCAGCCCTGTCACTTATTCCCAACCAGGGTGGGGCGTGCTCATTAGCACAACATTCATATTTCTCTTGGGAATGTAATTGACCACCGTAGTATCATTTGTGACGTAAAATGAGAAACTATGAACCTCCTGGTTGGTCATATTTTGTGTAAGCTCTGGCTCCTAGCATTGTCAGTTTCCTTTCCAGAAGCAGCTTTCTCAAATTATATGATGTAAAAAAGTTGTCACATTCTGACCCCGCAAGTCGGAGGCAACATCAGAAACTACTCTCATTCCATGACTTTCTTCTGATGCCGCTCCACTCTCCTTTTCTGTACATGTGAAGACTTGCTATCACTCAGAATGTATATCTTGATTCCATATTTTGCCGGTTTGCTTGGGATGTACTCCTTGAATGGACAGCGGCCTTTAAATTCTACCACCTGAGCGTCAACTACCACATTTTCCTCTGGATTATACAGTTTACGAAGGACTTATAACCTCTTCTCCCAGATACTGCGAGTTTATTAGTACGTCGTCTTTCCTCTCTTGTGGATTTCCTATCAAACCTCAAGGAGTGAGATATATTACAGAATGTTACTAGGGACATGGTTGCTCGAAATATGTTCCACCGAGTATCCTTATCCCACAAACTTATTGTAGATTCCCCATGTGAGCGATATACAGCCGCAAGGAATAAGAGTCATACGTATGCATGAAAAAGAGAACCATCAATGTTTGTCTATTGTTTACCGTAAACTCGTTACCCCTCAATATTTGACATCCCTTGTATTTCATTCTGAAGTGCTGTAGAAAATAATACTTCAAATGAACTTAAATCACTTATTCTGCTGCTTGCATACTTGGAGTACTCCCGATGACGATCGAATGAGACGGGCGGCCGTGTTCTCCCAACCCTGCGTCAGTCAATGATACAATCAACATGATGTCAACAATTCAGACTGATCACAAAACGATAGATAACACAAACTGAGCAGAAACAATGGTTAATTCCAACAGTTGAGAAGTCCATTGTTGTAAACGCAGCGCTGATGTTGACTTCTTGAATGTTGAGCGTTAAGTATGAACAAGGAAAGTCATTACTACTATAAAACATGAGACAACCAGAAAGTATTTGACTTTAGAATAATCATATTAATGTCGGCTTACACTGACCATATGACTTAAAATATTTTAAAACTTTCTTAACCACATACTGCCCTTGCATTTTCAGACAAAGGTCGCCAAGTTTCATAGTTCTTTAGATATTTAAATAACACGAAACGAAATTTATAACCATTTTGGGTCATATAGACCCGGACAGCTCAGCAGGGTTAATATTAGATCTAGAGAGTGATTACTCTTAGTCATTATTGATCATTCTGCCAAACGAACTGAAAGTCATTGTCTCATAATAACAGTTTCACATTCACGAAAAAAAAATTGTTTGGCTTACCTTACTCGAATATCATCTACTATGCCTAATTCTTCTTCGGTAATTTCCGCCTGTCCGTCGAACTGCAGACCGTATTTATTCAAAATTTCACTGTCATTAATAATTACACACAAATCCAACAACGGATTTCCAAACGCAGCAACAAATGGATCAACTGATGTGCTTCCTTTCGCATACATTGTCTTACGTTCACTGATTATTGATGCACATACATGACAAAATTTTCGATGTTTTACCTAAACATTTTCCACTAGCAGACGACTCCTGACTCCATAATTTTATCCGAGATACTCCCAAACAATTGACAAACAGTTGACAAAAACTCATGAGTTTATCTGTAGGACTAGTGGTTAGGAGAATATTAATAGCTTTGGTAATGTCCACTTCGGGGACGTCCGCACTTATGTGATAATTACCAAAACATGAACGAAATATCGTAAATTCGCGATTGTCACGCTGTGAGTAGTAGTCATAGTTAGGTGTGGTGAGATCACTGATAACGTTGTTAATAGACGTCTTCTACAGTTGGATAAAACACGAGGTATATGTATTTTCTGTATATGCCTACGCACAATAACTTGCCTAAACTTTTTTGTTAACTGATATGTTTAGAATAGTTTAGAAATTTTGCGTTAGGCTTTGTTCTGTTTAATGCTGTACATACACAGTAAATTGTCAGCGTTATGTGACAATGTCAAAGCAGTGTGCTGAGTACTGTTTTAAAAATAGAAGACGGAGACGAAATTAATTTATTCCCTGTAAAGAAGGGGTGTGTTTATTATGCAGTGACATTGTGCAGGAATTGTAAAGTTTTCAGGCACAAACATTGTCGGTAAATTTGTTGTGGATTAGAAGTTTCTTCCGTTCAACAGTTCCCTCCTCCCTTACATCATAAAAGTTTTGCGCACATCGAAGGAAAACACATCGCACTTATTTGGAGAAATTTGCGTAATCGAAAAAGTGTTGTAACCATTTTCCGTAGTGAATGAAAACGTTTTCGGAAATGCGAACACTGCTAGCAAACCTCCACTTGTACATGGGATTTAGAATAATTCTAGAACTTGAGCTAGGCCTACAATAGCAAGACATTATGAAGTGTCAAATTACTGTGCGAACACATATGATCTATCAGAATGTAATAGAACGCTTTTTTCTTTAAATTATTGTGACTGTAAAATTACTCATACCAAATCATTACGAACTTATCATGCAAAATGGTCTATGGAACATGCAACACTAGCTACAACTGACACTCTGTGCAACAAAATTACCAATAATATGATCGTGGTAAAAATAATATGCCGAACTGATTTTTGGATCATTCCAGAGGAACAGGGAAATAAAGATGAAAAATTAATTATATCCGAATTTAACTTTTTTTTAATCAAATTTATGGCAAAGATTTATACTTTTATTTACCATCCATTCCCGTGAGGGAGAAAAGAGGTTAATGAAAACATTGGTGAATTTTAAGTGATAGTGTCTCCAAGAGAGAGAGATGTTTGTGTGGTGGTAACCAGGTATTTTACCCTTCGTTGCATTTTAGGCAGCTCCAACAATCTTTATAACTGCAAATTGTTCCAAGTATATACGTAGCAGTAGTCTTTTTTCTTTTGTGAGCTTTGCTGTTTCTTTTCGACTATTCTAATTTCAAGTTTTGAGTACTCTGCCTATAACATAAAAATTGCAGTATAAAATAAACAAACATTCGTACTCTAGACAGAATACCTGCTGTTATGGACAAGTCAACTGAGAACATACCTTAATGGTTTTGAAATAGGCCTATGTGCAAGTAGTCAGTGTGTGAGTGTAACAGTTTGGTTGGGAGTTGGCAAAGCCAATGAATCTGATGTTTAAAAGAATAAGCATGGAGGTATGTTGACAAACTGATCTGTAGCTTAGTTCTCTTTATAAAGTCAATAACATCACATTATAATCACCATATTGTTTGTACAGCATTTGTTGCCTGTTCCCTATGTCACTGGTCAAAGTCAACAACTGATATCAAACATTCCTATATAACCTGTCGTAGCTTATGTGTGATACACATGCATAATGTTCACTTAAATATTGATCAAGGACTCGTGTAATATCTAATACAGTTTTTCTGAATGTATCTAGTAGTTTTCATTTCTGTAATGAAATTTCCAAAAATGTCGAGTACTTCTTGACCGAATTACTTCAGATGAACATCAGACAGACATAGACTACACATTTTTAAATATATATGTAATACTTATACAGAGAATATTGTTAACAAAAATCTTGAAAAATTATTGGCTGATTTACTTTAAATTTTTACGCATTATGGTACTCAAATAAACATTTGGACGGGCATAGGCTATATATATTTTTTAAACAACAATGTAGGTTTTCTGCTAAGACTGAATGTGAGAGAGAATGTGCTATGCCGTGCTGTGAAAATGTACAGTTTTGTTTTCTTTCTCAAAGTCAGTTTTAACTATGACAACCATAAGACAACATGCTTCACCCATATATGTTCTTTCTCCTTTTACATAATTTTACACAAAAATTGTATAGATAACAGTGTGCTATTTTCTTTTGTTTCTCTAGTCAGTTTGACTGAAAACAGGAAAGGTGCATTTAATGCTAACTTTGTAAACCTACCCATTCACAGATTAGAACTGTGCAAAATACTGTAACTGAAGCTATTATCCTCACAGATCCAACACTGCAGAGATCTTTTTCATACCCCATATACCAGTGATCCCAACTGATTTACCCATCCATTTTAAGTGAATTCAGTTCCAAATCAAAGTTTCGTTTGCAGTAACACACAAGGCTTAAGGTTAGAGAAGAAGGAACATAAAGGATTGAAGAAAGAGGTTTGGGGATGAAATGGCCATAGAGAGGGGGAGAAAGAGATGGACAGAGAGAGGGAGCAGAAAGTGATTAAGACATATCCATTTACCATATACACTAAGAAATTGCAAAGCATTGCTAGGTTCGCTAATAAATTATAAAAATAAAATATTGTTCTTGTAATAGTAGCAAGCTGAGAAAACAAAGTAAAGCAAACAAATTTTGCTACAAGTTGAATGATTTAGATTGAACTCGGTAGAAATGTTTGTTAAGAGAATAGATCACTGCTGTAGAATTTACAGTGATGATGTGACCAGTTTGTACAGTTTTACTTCAAAGCTCTTTCATGGTAAATGCCTGGGAAGAGAAATGGAACTAAGATAGCAGATTCAGCCATTGGGTAGAAAAGGATTATACTGATAAGTAAAGAACAACAAAAGGAATATGTTGACTAATGGAAGCCAAGGAACTACTTGCCCAGCAGCTGCATGTGCTGGCACAACGCTTCTGAGATGCAAGGAGATGCGACGTTGCCAGATTGAATCCACCCTGTGGATTAATGATGAGGGCCAGTGTTCTGGATGTGGTTTTTAGGCAGTTTCCCACATTTGACTGGCAGAAAACTTGGATGGTACCCATCTTTGACCCCAGTTACATGATTCACAAACATTTTGAAAATGTTTGCGCACTTTCACATGGGATGGTATCCAGCCACCCTCTACTACGAA
Organism: Schistocerca americana; assembly: GCF_021461395.2. NCBI lineage: Eukaryota > Metazoa > Arthropoda > Insecta > Orthoptera > Acrididae > Schistocerca > Schistocerca americana. Next base: position 33,967,122 of record NC_060123.1, read on the forward strand.
TATTGCAAATCCAGAATAACATGATGACGGTTAGGAAAAAGGAGGGAAGCCTATGAATTGGTTAGATCTGAGTATCCACAGTACGGTACTCTGCTATGGCCGGGGGGGGGGGGAGGAGCTGTTTATTCCCTCCATGTAGGTTCCCAGTCTCAATAATACCACATAACATTGGTGCTTGCAATTACCCTCCATAACTTGCTGATTAAATCTCTTTTCCAAGTTTGTCTAGAATTTGTAACAACTGTAAAAACCCATTTATTTGTTGACTGTATATGTTGTACAAAATTAAAAAAATGTGTATTGCAATCCCTTGAGTGTCTTGTAACTAATGTTGATATACAAACATCCTGCCACATTTCTGCGATTAAAGACGTAGGTGACATTCAGGGGGTTGCTGGGCATTGGCTTTCACCCTGACATAATGGAGATGAATCATGTGATGTCATATATTGGCACTGTGCTTGAAAGTTGGTTTTTGAGAAGAGGGTGTTTTGTTGCACTTGAGATGGTGCATCCATGTGATGAATATTGGTGTCAGGGAAGTTGCTGGGTGTTTTTTGAAAGTTTTTGGGTGTTTTGAGTGTATGATACATCCTAGTGTGAAGTTTAACAGCCATAAAGTATGGAGGAGATGCATGACATGCTCAGCACCATAACGATCCCTCATAAGTGTGGTGTATTCACAAAATGTATTACATATAAAATATATGAAAAACCATAGAAAATCGCTGAAGTGGCTCTTTTCCAAGGTTTTATGTGACACAATTTGTGGAAATCAATTCATCGAGGAACCTGCTTTGAAAAATGTAGGCAAAAGATCTGCAGTATTGTTTATTAGACCTATGCTTGTCCATGTGGGTTGTTTTTCCCAAGAGATGTGCATGAAAATGAGTAATTTACAAGAGTTGTTTTGGCCCCTACTTTACCATTATCAAGAGTTCCTCTTGTGATTAAGCACATATAATGGACTAATAGCCCTGGGCTATGCGTATAGGGCTGCTGCTTAAAACTTCAAAACATGGTCAGAATGTTTCTTATGTAGAAAATAGTCCAAAATGTTTGTAGCCTATATAAAAAAACTTGTTGATGAATTAATCAGCTTACTGACCACACTATAAGCATGCTCTTACTAAGAGCATGCACTTGCCTAACCACACTCGCTCTCTCACTCTCACTCTCTCTCTCACACACACACACACACACACACACACACACACAGACAGACAGACAGACAGACAGACAGAGAGAGAGAGAGAGAGAGAGAGAGAGTACACACATCGTGGTTATTAATGTTGTAAATGGATTGATATGCACTATTTTTATATAATGATTAAAGCGTTAGTGCTTTCTGCGGTATTTAATGGATCTTGTGAAGAGAAATCCCTTGGGTGTGGGGAGTCAAAATAATAATAAAATGGAATGAGTTAAATTTGTGAATCATTATAGTGTTACAGTGCTAATTTTATTACAACTGATACATCATTTTGAACAGAAAATTCTTTATTTACTCCCAAAATCCACTATATTACCAATGATTAATATTCTTTGACATGTTATCACATACATATGTACCCATATATCTCACTCCATTCTTTGCTAATGTTAAACCCTTGAGGACCTACCATTATGACCATGATTTTGCCCATGTTTTTGGCAAGAGAAATTTTGGTAGTGTCCAGTCATGTTAGTGGGTATATATTTTGTGAGAATGAAAAGGTTTTTGTGGCCTTTCCAGGATGTAGGGCTATCATCACGTATCATTCTTTCAACGTGTCTCTGTACTTTTAAAACATTGTCCCTGCAAGCAGGGGCAAAATAGTTACACTGTACTAGTGATATGCTTTTAATCCTGGAGTAAGTATGTATTTAACTGTAGCTAATAATATCAAACAGTTACAGTTAGAACATAACATATTTTCAGATGAAAACATATTTGCTCATGTACCAAATTAAATTACCATCCGGCTCCCTCCATCGGAGATTCGAGTCCTCCCTGGGGCATGGGAGTGTGTGTTGTCCTTAGTGTAAGTTAGATTGAGTAGTGTGTAAGTCTAGGGACAGATGACCTCAGCAGTTTGGTCCCATAGAACCTTACCACAAATTTCAAAAAAAAAATTACCATCCTCTAGTATAATGTAAACCTCAAACTACGCTGCATACCAATATGCTACCATAACTAAGATTCTGTGTTTACATTTATTGCTCCTCAGGGGACTCGCACGTCTTTTATGAATTCATGCATGATGAACATGGGGCCCGAGTTATTTCAGTACTTCTTCCTTTTCTGTACCGAAATTGCACTCTTTGTCTATCCGTTTTATCTTACTTGGTATGTAGTATAGCTTCCTTGTTGCCAACTGGCCGTACTTTGCCAGGAGCGTAGCTTAATTGTTGGTAACCAGGTGTATCTGTTAGACCCGTCAACCAGTCAGGTAGGGGATCACCAAATACTTGCATAGCTGTAGCTCCCTAACCACACATGGATAACGTTGTTGATTCCTGTCCATGAACTTTCCGTGAATTCTTAAGAGTATGTGTTTACTCTATCTTGAACACAGGGACTCTGTGCAATGGTTCCGCCACCAGGTAGTGCTCTGAGGAAGAGCACCCAGTCAGAGTGGTTGCCACCAAAGCAGACAACTTGCAGTGAAGAGAAATGAACTAGCTCAAGTTGGTGGTCACACATACCCAGCAGTCTCACCTGAAAGATTAGATAGTTACGCAGCTTTCTTCCCCACAGCTACGTAATGTGAGAGAAACATATTTAAGAAACAAGAAGAGAAATATTCTCCCCAGTACATGTCTGATCCGGAACAGGTGGCAAGTCCTTCTCAAATGTAAAACCATTTTTCTTTGTAGAACAGATTGAAGATAGGTATGATGAAGTTACTTCAATAAATAAAATGAGTAGTGGATCAATATTAATCACAGTAAATTTGTTGAAGCTTTTGTGGTGGCTTACTGATGTATTGCCTGTTGGTTTCTGTCCTGAGACCTTCAGCTGACAATTGTTTTAACAGTTTTGCCAGCACAAGTGGCTTAGATTGTCAGATGTTCATGCTCCATTGCTGGTGCAAGACTGGGGTTGAGCCTCCAGCCTGAGATTACACAGTATGTTTCTTTCACACCTACGTCTGCAGCCTTTTCCTTGGGCATTACCACAGTTGTTACTTACAATGATCATTTGCAGCAGCACAGGAATCCAAGATCCATTTAACTGAAACTTTTTTCCTTCCTTTGTGAAAGTATTGTCAAGTTTGTGAATTTCTGTGACTTCCCTGAACGAGCGGGTGTGGTAACTCTTCTCTACAGTGAGAACCTCACTTCTTGCAAATTTTATTATGTGATTGGTCTCTCACAGGCCATTTCTCCACTTGCCCCAATTTGCAATACCATTTATGTGTGGTGATTCTGATATTAATGGATTATCCAGTCATTCCAACTTCCCCACTTGTACGCAGTATGTGGTATATTCCGAACATTGAGAACGGCTCCCTTTTGTCATTTTCAATCTGAGACACTCTTTGATTGTCTTGATTAGTTTATAAATAGTCTTTATGCTGTGTTTACACAGTATGCACTCGATTCTGTCCATCACTGTGAGGATGTATGGCAGAAAGACCATACCCAACATTTTTCTTCTTCCGGCATGTCACCTTTCCAAGTGATAGATTTTATGACACTTTCTATGCAACTAGTGGAGCACCCATTGCTTCTGAGAATGCATTCCAGATGTTGCAACTCTCATCTGAGGTGATGCAGTTCACGTATTCATCTTGAGTGTGTTACAAGCATATTAATCATTACTTTTTTCTGTTTCATGTGATGATTTGACTGTTTGTGCAGGTAGCTCTGTATGTGTTGGTTTTCGGTACAGGTTGTAGCCAATTTTCTCATCCTTCCATGTAACCAGGATATCGATGATAGGCAATGGAAAACTTCTAACTCCATCTGTCTGTCAGAACCTTGTAATTCCAGTAATCATAACTCCATTATCAAAGAGAGATTTGAAAGTTCATGGACATTTCTAATTTTTCAATAACTAGGCTTTTGCTATGTATTTACACATACAGCAGTTTTATCTGTATCATTTTGTATTGTTTTTTTTAAGAAACTGTTTCTGCTTTTCCTGTAAAATTTAACATACTGGAGTTATGAGGTTTTCGTTGCATACGATCGATATTTAGGAAGGGTAGCTGTTGGTCATTTTCTGTCTCCATAGTAAATTTTATGCTGACCGGAGACAACCTAGGTTTACAAGGTGCAGAGTCTAGCACCTGTCTTTTGGAATTCTCCATGAAGAAATTGGCAACCACTAGACTGAAGTAGAATATCCATGTGGACACCTTCCAGCTTTTATAGGAATTGCCTTTCCACATAAAGTAGCTCGTGGTAAGACATGCGTGAAAGAACTTGGTAATGTCCTGCTGGAAAATAGAACTAATATGCTCCAGAAAGTCATTGAGTGGCACTTCGGTAAACAAAGAAACAGCATCAAAGTGTCCAGTAGGTTGTTTGGGTCAAGTTTTAGTTTCTTCAACTTCTCAGTGAAATTCTTGAAGTCATTTTTGTGTGTGTTAGACTTTCCCCACATGCAGCTAAAGCAGAGGGGCCAAATGTTCATCATTTTACATGTTGGTGAGACAGGAATGCTTACGATTGTTCTTAATGGTACATCATCTTTATGGATTTTTGGCAATTCATACAGCTGAGGTGGTAGGGCTTCTGTGTTATGCAGTTTCCTCTGTATGTCTGTCAAGAGAGAAGACACCTCGATTAATCAAAACATATTCTACATGGCTCAGTATGTCAGATCTGCACTTAACTTTCGGTATGCCATCAGATCTAGTAGGTCATATATCTTCCTGGAGGCTATGGACTTGGCAGGTTGTAAACCGTAGACATGGTACAAGTATGTCGACAACACATTCATTTGTGGAGCCAAGCTGATTAACAGCTCTGTGACTTCCTGACATGTCTGAACACCCAACATAAAATTTACTATGAAGGTAGAAAAGGCCCAACAGCTGCCCTTTCTAGATGTGCTTGTTACAAGGAATTGTGAGGACTTGGATCACAGCATGCACTGTAAACTGACACACACAGACCAATACTTGCACAAAACTGCCAGATCATCATTCGAGCCAGAAAAGAGGAATGATTGATACACTTGTAATGCACCCAAGACAAATGTGAGCTGCAGCATCTTGGATCAATTTTGAGGAGCAATGGATGCCCCATGAGTTGTATAAGAAGTGTTACAAAACCTAAGACCGTCCACACCCGCAGCGACTGAAAAGAAACACAAGGGGCTGGTGATCTACATCGTCAGCTTGTTGCTGATGAGCTGGCAATAGAGTTATGCACACTGGGCAACTCTGAAATGTGAAATTACAGGTGCAGTGTGTAAGCATGCTGGAGAGGGAGTATTGTTTGACCCACATGAGCATCTTTTCATTACACTTGGCATGTCGAGGATAGATTCGAGCGCAGAGAAACAGGTGGTTCTCTGTTATTATCACACGTGAATAAGAAAACGAAGAACACTCTGGGGTGTAAATCAAAGAAATATAAACTGCAGGCTGTGTGTAGCAGCCAAGGAGCTGTAACAAAGAGATTTGAAATTTATAGCACTGCGTTACTTTTATTCTGAAAACAAAAAACTTGAGATTTATATTCACAGTAATATGGTAATGGCTATTTTTGTTTGATAATTTTTTGTAAGTGAACACCATTGTATTTACATGTGTAGGAGAATTGTGACTTTTCACTGTTTGTATCCAATTGTGACTTTTTACTGTTTGTTTCCATTTGACAGTGTAATTTTACAGGATGACAAAAGCTGTCTGTCACGCAGAAGAATACTATCGATATTATTTACAATTTTTTTTACATTTCCTTCCATCGACGTACCGGTAATTTTATTTTAAGCAATAGATGTACACTACACTGTTCATGTAATATGAGGTACTTTTCCCACTTAACACCTTGCTTTGTCTGTCAAATATCTCCTGCAGTAGCCTATTAGGAACTTGTAGTTATTAAAATGGGATGTTTTCCAACTTCCGTACAAAACTGATGTTTGCAGCCTGCTCATTCATCTTCAAATTAAACCAACACACAGCTGTGTTAGAGAACACAACTCAAATCACCTGTCAATGCGGACACCGAGTTGGTGGCAAATGGATGGCAGCGCGTTGCAAATGCCCCAGGGGGTCCATAACTCTTTTGTGGATACGTGTGTGGTGAGCTCGGGACCCTGAGCTAGTGCAGCTCTTTTTCCTTTCTGGGCTGCATACTTTCCTTTTCCACATCCCTCCCCATCCCCGATCCTTCCCCCCCTCCCCCCGCCCCTTCTCCCTCTCTTTGGGAGTATGTTCTGTGCCTATGTTCGGAGATGGACACTTGTGACTGTAAGACTAGTTTCTCTTCTTTGCTCTCTATGCTGGAAAGTCTCTCTTTCCTGCCTTTGTCCTTCTCTTTTCCTCGCCTCTTCTCTTTACCGTCTTCTCCACTGCGGTGTTTGAGACATCTCTTCTTTCCTTTTCTTTGTTCCTCCCTTTCTCTTTCTTTCCTCCCTTTACGTGTCTGAAGGCCGACCCACACGTTCCCGTACGTAGCCAGTGATGGGGTAACGTGTAATTCCCCACCCTGGGTAGACAGGTAGGACACGTATGTAGCCCCTAGTAAAGGCCAGGCCCAGGGAGGGGTGATCACCATAGCTGGTACTTTCTGAATGTGCCTATTGGTCCCTCCGTTCGTTCCCCGGGAGGTGTGGACAATCACGTAAGGCGTGAGTGCCCTCAGAGGGCCCCCACGAGGAAGGAGTGCGCCATCAGAGACGCCAGTAATCATGGGAGATACTTTCGCAATGGTTTCCTCTACGTCAACAACTTCTGCCCACAAGAGAAAGCTAGATGAGTCTCAGCTACAGACAATTCTTCCATCAGTGCCAAAGTTCCTAGTTGTTTCTCAGTCTGACAAAGGTAAAGACTTCTCCACAGTCAACCCTTTCATTATTCAGAAAGGTGGATGCAATTACAGGTCCTGTAAAGTCTATTTCCCGATTACGAAATGGCATCTTGCTGTTAGAAACAGTCAGTGCCCTCCAGGCACAAAAATTGCTGCGAACTATACTGATGCACACCTTCCCTGTCCGGGTGAAAGGGCACCATACTTAAAATTCACCACACGGGGTGGTTTATACATGCTCACTCGAAAGATTATTGAATGAGGACATTCAAAATTACCTGTCTGACCAGGGCGTAATGGCTGTACATCGAGTCTTGAACAGGGTTGGCAAGTACTTGGTACGTACCCATACTCTCTTCTTGACGTCTGACAGAGTTCAACTTCCATGGAACATTAAAGTGGTATATGAGATAATTTAAGTTCGCCCCTACATCCCCAACCCTACGTGTTGCTATCAGTATCAGCGGTTTAATCATACCAACCAGTCATGTTCCAATACGGCCAAATGCATTACAAATGGCAGGGATGCCCATGAGGGTGATTGTCCACCTCCATCCCCTTATAGCATAAACTTTATGGGTGACCATGCTGCTTCCTCTAGAGTTTACCCTGTTTTCAAAGATGAATGAATTATTCAGGAAATCTGAGTGAAGGAAAATGTGTCTACATTTGCTGCTCGTAAGTTATTCGCCAGTAGAAAGCCCACTGTGCTCGCAGCGGGTAAATATAGCACTGTCCTTGCATCTCCTCGGCCTACTAAGGAGGTATTCATGCAGACTTGCAATCTCACCTTTAGTGCCAGGGTCGTCAGATCGGCCAGCCCGAAGATCACCCGTTCAATCCCCCCACTATCACCTTCTCACTCTAAGGCTCACTATTCATCGGCTCCTGCTAAATCATGGACCCCAAAATCAGACACCCATACTTCCAAAAATGAGCCTACTCGCGAAGATTTTTTATGTATGTTGACCTCAAAACCACCGATTCCTCCCTCATCTCAACGTGTTGCTTCCAAGAAGGCTCATAAGAAACAAAGTTCCTCTCCTTCTCCGCCACGGCATGTCTCCTGTACAGCGCCACCCAGTGGTAGCTGCCCTCGGCTGTCTTCCCTGTACAGCGCCACCCAGTGGTAGCTGCCCTCGGCTGTCTTCCATATCGCCAAGGCGCTCCACTGGTGGCCGATCAACCAGCCGATCACTGGCAGCGGGAGCTGCCCCTGAACAACCTATAGATCAGGGTCTTGTGCCTTTGGCTGAAAGCCGTTCCACACGTTGGCCGCCGGCTCTCAGTGGTCGTTGAATTGACGGCAACCGTGGTGAGATTTTTCCCTTTTCTGTCCACCCTATGTCAATTATCCATTGGAATATCCACAGAATTCGATCCAATCAGGATGAATTGTTGATCCTCTTATGATCCTGCTCCCCAGTCATCTTCTGTATTCAGGAAACAAAGCTACATCCCCACGATCGCTTTGTTTCCTTCATTTGCAATCAGTCTAGTTTGATCTCTCCTCTGTTGATGGCACTCCAGCACACGGGGGACTTATGATACTTCTCCATGATACTGTCCATTATCACCCAATCCCCTTAAACAGTTCCTACCAAGCTGTCCTGTATGTCTTTCCCTTTCTGGATACACCTTCTCTGTTTGTACTGTATACATTCCATTGCCCACACCAATGGCAAGAGCCGATCTCCTTCATCTCCTTGGTCAGCTCCTGCCCCCCTATTTGCTGGTTGGGGACTTCAGTGCCCACCACCCGCTTTGGTGACTTCCACGTCCTTGTTCACAAGGCTCTCTATTGATTGACCTCTTCCACCAAGCAGATCTTGTTTGCCTCGACACTGGGGGACCGACATTTTTGTGTGCCTCCACCTCAGACTTCCCTCATTTGGGACCGTTTGGTCGAAACTGTTCAGCTAGCTCGGCACTTTGAATGGTTTGCTCTTGCTGATACACACTCGAGTGACCATTTTCCATGTGTCCTTTGATTACAGCCACGACTGCCTTCTATGCGCCCAAGATGCTGGAAGTTTTCCCAAGCCAATTCGACACTTTTCTCCTCTCTAGCGACATTCAATGACAGTCAATTTCCTAGCATTGACGATCAGGTAACTCATGTTACAGAAGTTATTCTTACAGTCGCAGAACGTTCAGTACCTCGTACCTCCCCATTGCCCCGGCAACCCCCAGTTCCTTGGTGGAACGAGACCTGCCATGATGCAATACACGAGCGGAGACGTGCTCTTGTGTTTTCTGCCACCATCCTACGGTGGGCAACTTTATCTGCTATAAGCAGTGACGTGCGTGATGCCGTCGCATCATCCGTGATAGCAAGAAGGCAAGCTGGGACATTTTTTCCAGCTCCTTTAACACCTTCACTCCCTCGTCTGTAGTTTGGAGTCGAAGTAGACGGTTATCCAGCACATCTAGTTTTTCCCCGATCTCTGGGATACCTGTCGCGCATGATACGTTAGTGGATCCAGTCGCAGTTTCTAACTGATTGGGTCAACACTTTGCTGTGATTTCGAGCTCTTCAAATTACCTGCCAGCCTTTCTCCCGAAGAAACGAGCAGCAGAAGTGCGACCTCTTGCTTTCTCCTCTCAAAATCCTAAAAGCTATAATACTTTTTTTCTCTATGTGAGAACTCCAACATGCACTCTCTTCCTCTCACTCTTCTGCCCAAGGGCCGGATGGCATCCACATCCAAATGTTGTTGCATTTATCATACTGTAATCTACATCATCTCCTTTGCCTTTATAACTGAATTTGGACCAACAGTACTTTTCCCAGAAGATGGTGGGAAGCTATCATCATTCCTTTTCCGAACCCTGGAAAGGACAGATATCTCCCCGCTAGCTATCGCCCCATATCTGTCACGAGTAGTGTATGTAAAGTTTTGGAGCATATGGTGAATTGCCGTTTTAGGCTGGTGGCTGGAGTCCTGAAACCTTTGTAACACCTGCCCAATGCAGTTTCTGAAAGCATCGTTCTGCAGTTGACCATCTTGTTGCTCCCTCCACTTATATCATAAACAATTTTCTCAGGAAACGCCAAACGGTAATACGTATTGGAGGACAGGCATCCGCACACTGTTCTCTTGGGGCTTTTGAGGTTGGCTACCCCTTTTTATTCATGAATTTATGACAGAGCGCACATTAAAGGTGCAGGTGAACACTACTCTCTCCCGTACTTTCTCCCAGGAAAACGGTGTGCCCCAGGACTCCGTGCTAAGTGTTGTACTGTTTGCCATCGATATAGTTCCAATTATGGATTGTCTCCTTTCTGATGTCTCAGGCTCCCTCTTTGTAGACGATTTTGTGATCTACTACAGCTCTCAACAGACCAGCCTTCTTGAACGATGTCTTCAAGGTTGTCTCAATCACCTCCACTCATGTTGTTGTTGTTGTTGTTGTTGTTGTTGTGGTCTTCAGTCCTGAGACTGGTTTGATGCAGCTCTCCATGCTACTCTATCCTGTGCAAGCTTCTTCATCTCCCAGTACCCACTGCAACCTACATCCTTCTGAATCTGCTTAGTGTATTGGTCTCTTGGTCTCCCCCTACGATTTTTACCCTCCACGCTGCCCTCCAATGCTAAATTTGTGATCCCTTGATGCCTCAAAACATGTCCTACCAACCGATCCCTTCTTCTAGTCAAGTTGTGCCACAAACTTCTCTTCTCCCCAATCCTATTCAATACCTCCTCATTAGTTACGTGATCTACCCACCTTATCTTCAGCATTCTTCTGTAGCACCACATTTCGAAAGCTTCTATTCTCTTCTTGTCCAAACTGGTTATCGTCCATGTTTCACTTCCATACATGGCTACACTCCATACACTCATAGAGCATTGAAACTGGCTTCTGCTTTTCTCCCAGTAAGACTGCCTGTGTAAATTTTGGCGTCATATGGAGTTTCCTTTGCCTTCTCTACATCTATGCTCCGTCAATCTTTCGCTCGTGGATGTCACCAAATTCTTGGGACGTACATTTGACAGAAAACTGTGCTGGTCTTCCCATGTTGTATATCTTTTGGCTCGCTGTCTGCAATCCCTCAACACCCACCGTGTTCTGAGTGGCGCCTCCTAGGGAGCAGGCTGAGTGGTCCTCCTCCGCCTGTATTGCGCCTTAGTGCTTTTGAAATTGGACTATGGAAGCATAGTTTACTCCTCTGCATGGCCATCTGTTCTTCGGCGTCTCGACTCTTTCCACCACTGTGGATTGCGTTTAGCATCTGGAGCTTTCTACACCGGCCCCATGGAGAGCCTTTACGCTGAGACTGCTGAACCTTCGCTGTCCAATCGGCGAGCTGACCTGAGTCGTTATGCTAGTCATCTGTCTTCCATGCCTGCTCATCCAACCCATGCCCTTTTTTTCGGTGGCTCCTTGGATTTAGGGTAGGCAGGCTGCCATTCCTCTCTACTACCACCGGGAGTCTGCTTCTGCAACTGCTACATTCTCTTTCCATTCACTCTCCTAAAACTTTCTTGACAAATGGGGGTACTGCATCAGCTTGGTTTCATCCCCAGACCTGCCTGCTCCAGGATCTTTGTCAGCTTTCCAAGGATAGTAACCCCCCGCCCCATAGTTTATTGTCGGGCATTTGCTGCTCTATATGTACAAATGGAGGATGCCACATTTATTTACACTGGCAGCTCAAAAACCACATTTGGTGTTGGAAGAGCCTATATTGTTGGTGACACCCCTAATAGATTTTGGCGCCCCAACCAGTGTTTGATTTTTACTGCGGAGCTTTACGCTGTTCCCCAGGTTATCCAATACATCCGTCGCCATAAGCAGCTACAGTATATTATATGCTCGGATTTGCTCAGCTCTCTCCTCAACCTCCAAGCTGTTTATCCTGTCCACCCTCTGGTCCACTGGATTCAGGACTGCCTCCACTTGGGGGACATCTCTGTGCCATTCCTCTGGATCCCAGGGCACGTTGGTATCCACGGAAACGGGTCAGCTGATAAGCGGCCAAGGCTGCAGTCTCTCTTCCTCAGTCAGCTGTTCGCATGGTTCTATTAGCCGATCTACAGAGCATTTTATCTCGCCGTGTTGCTCTTTTAATGGCACACACATTGGTCTACACTTTCTGATGATAATTATGGGACATAAAACCTCTTCCCTGTGCTTGGACCTCTTCCTCCCGACCTCATCATCGAGAGGAGGTAATTTTAACTAGACTCCGGATAGGGCACTGTCTTTTTAGCCATCGACATCTTTTAAGTGGCGATCCTCCCCCGCTTTGTCCCAGCTGCTCTCAACTGTGGGCGGTGAGACACCTTTTACTTCAGTGCCCCTATTTCAATCTTCTATTTTTAGTAGATGACACGCTCTCAGCCGATCACGTCCTAGAGTTTATCAGTGCCAGTGAGATGACATCGGTCATTTGAAGCTCTTTTTTGGGGAAATCGACCTGCCCTTCAGTAGTAGTTTTCTAAGATTTCCTTCCATTTTTAACTTATCTCCTTCTTGAGTTTCACTCCCATTGCTGCTGATTTAACATTTGGTTTTTTACCCTTCCCTAAGCCACAGAATGGGCGCTTATGACCGTAGCAGTTCTGCGCAAAAAAAAAAAAAAAAAAAAAAAAAAAAAAAAAAGGGGGGGGGGGGGCGTTGCCAGTGAGTGACTGTAGAGTCAGTCTGCAGTTGCACCGTTCGCGAAGCCCTGTTTAACTACACGGGAAGCATTTCACTGCCAACCCATTACAAATTACATTGGCAACAAATTACCTTTGAATCGCTCCCATGTGTGGAGGTCCTAACACTCAGCAAAGTAACACGTCAGAAGAAGAAAAAATGCTTGGTACTTCCTTTGTGCCATACATTCTCAGGGTGACAGGTAGAATTGGGTGTATATTGCGCAGACATGGCATAAAGACTATTTACAAATCAACCAAGAAGCTCAAAGGGTGTCGCAGGTTGGCAAGGACAAAAGGGAGCCACTCATACAATGTCAGGAATATGCCATATATTATGTACATGTGGGAATGTCTGTGTTGGAATGATTGGACACTCCATCAATACTGGATCACGAAACATAAATGCAGGACCTGTAGAGTAATTGGCTGTCGTGGAGCTGGTACTACAAAAGGCCGATCACATAGTAAAATTCACTGTCAGGGCGGCTCTTGCTGTCGATAAGAGCTACAATACCAGCTTGTTCAGAAAAGCTGTTGAAATTCACAAACATGACAGTAGTTTCAATGAGAAAATAGAAATACGCAAAGCAAATGGATTCTAGATTTCCATGCTACAGTGAACATTGTGGTAACAATGGAAGAATGACAGGGGTAATGACCAGGGGAAAAGCCACCAGAAGTTGATGTGAGAGGTACATTAAATCTCTAGCAGTGGGCTTTATTACAATCTGCTGCTATGTGCTGGCAAAACCCAAGGAAAATTGTTAAACATTGTCTGAAGATCCCGAGATGTCCTTAATATAAACACGATCTCCTTCCCAGTCACCGGTCCTGTTTTCATGGAAAAGGCTTGGTGGAATATCAGTCGCAGTTACACTTCACATGAGCTTCAGTATAGAGCAAGGGATAATTTTTCATTGTGACCTTACTCCTAGAAACAGGTGTTGAATTATAGGGTATTTCATAAAGGTGTTCATTGTGCCCAGTAAGGTCCGAAGGATTGTAGAAGAGACGTATTTATTCTGGCTTCCGGAGGTGACGCACTGCCAGAGGAAGTGAAGATAATGGTCTATCAGTGTGCTATCAAACCTTATAGTCACTTCCTATGGAGTGATTTAAATGCTCTTCGGGTGCATGGCAGTGCACTGTGCAAATAACTCATTCTGTGGAGCCTAGTAGACCAATTCATGAGAACACTCTATGTTGAAAACCACTGATTTATGTCAACAATTAGGGAAGATCTTTCTCTCCATGCGACAGCTTCCCATATTGTAAAAAACAAAGCAGGATATGGGAATATAAAATCTTTGACCGATTAACATACTTTGGGATTTATTACAAATAAGAATGCTCCCATTCCGTAAAATGAAGACAAATTTGTTGCAAATATTAACCAAGGTACAATCTACAACAACGAAGTGTTCATTCTCTTTCCCTTAACACTAGCCCAACTAGCCTCTCAAGCACATCCCGTTACTACTCTGCCTGGGTGGGATGTTAGAGATGTCCTTCCCAATTTTTATCTGGAATTTTTTATCTCATTGGTTCTTCAGTTTTCAGGTAGACACAGTGGAAAACGGGTCCTACATTGCTCTTTTTTGATTGTAGCCCTTTTCGTAATAACAATTAACAGACTTAATAGAGACTGTTTGCTGTACAGTCGCACATTCCCTTTATGGTGGTGGCTACTTCATCTATGACAGTTCTTAGAATGTAAATATTGCCAAATACTAGCTACAGGATGCTATAAACAAGCTTGTACCCTCACCCATGGCTTCAAATTCACTACTTGCAAAATGTGTAATGAACTTCTGTCATTGTTGAAGTGTGCACCCATACCTGTACCATTATTTTCATAAGTAATTACCTATGATAGAAGAAACTACCACTTCATAGGACTAGTTTATTATGATAAGCTGACATGCCTGTCTCATGTATGTGAGCTGAAACAGAATTACCAGACTAAACAGAACGCTCTACACTGCTTCAGTGACACTTTTTGGGGCACCAACTGCACCACTCTTTTGCAGGTTTATAAAGCTCTTGTACTGTGTCTCTTGGACTATGGTAGTTTGGTCTGTGGATAGGCAGTCCCATGATGTTACACCATTTGGATCCACTACATCACTGCAGGGTCACATCACAACCATTGCACTTCAGATGAATCTTGTAGAAAGCCACCTGAGAGAGGCAGGAATACCTCCTTACTAGTTCGATAGCTTCAACTAACAATTATCTGTGCTGCCTGTGTACATAACCTCAAAAACAATCTAAATCACCATATTCTCTTCACAGATAAAAGCACATGAGCTCCACAAAAATGCTCTCAGTCTGGTGCTTTGATATCAGACTGTGAACAGTCCATCATCTCTAAACTACATATGCCCTTTCTGAATCCTCAGCTATTCTGTGATGACTGTTTTGTTCGGTGGTGAATGAATTCTAGAGTTTGGAAACTTTTACACTGCTGCACTGTGTCAGTGCCCAAACATGCTACACCTCAACAAATTGTGGTATATGAGTGGGGTTTCGGTGGCCCCCTCCCAATTTGTATCCAGAATTTTCTATCTGTTGAGTTGTTTCATATTTGAGAAGCTGCATTCTACAATACCACTCATACAGAGAGGACTGGAGTCCAATAGGGGCGTGTGTGATACTTCTTCTGTTAGTGATTTGTGGATTCACGGGGGGAGTGGATCCTGTGGTCTCACTATTCCTACATGTCTACGACTTTATGTATTTTATGATATGATTATAATAGAGGGAAACATTCCACGTAGGAAAAATATATGTAAAAACAAAGATGATGTGACTTACCAAATGAAAGTGCTGGCAGGTCGACAGACACACAAACAAACACAAACATACACACAAAATTCAAGCTTTCGCAACAAACTGTTGCCTCATCAGGAAAGAGGGAAGGAGAGGGAAAGACGAAAGGATGTGGGTTTTAAGGGAGAGGGTAAGGAGTCATTCCAACCCCGGGAGCGGAAAGACTTACCTTAGGGGGACAAAAGGACGGGTATAAACACACACACACACACACACACACACACACACACACACACACACACACACACAAGAGTTTAAACTCTTTGTCTTTAAATATGTCTGCTTGTGTCTGTATATGTGTGGATGCATGTGTGTGTGTGTGTGTGTGTGTGTGTGTGTGTGTGTGTGTGTGTGAGTGTATACCCGTCCTTTTTTCCCCCTAAGGTAAGTCTTTCCGCTCCCGGGATTGGAATGACTCCTTACCCTCTCCCTTAAAACCCACATCCTTTCGTCTTTCCCTCTCCTTCCCTCTTTCCTGATGAGGCAACAGTTTGTTGCGAAAGCTTGAATTTTGTGTGTATGTTTGTGTTTGTTTGTGTGTCTGTCGACCTGCCAGCACTTTCATTTGGTAAGTCACATCATCTTTGTTTTTAGATATACTTTATGTATTTTGTTACAGTTCTTCAACCAAGAGTGCTATTGTGTGCCATCTGTTGAATGCCATAAGGAAAGTGCAGCCGGGGTCCTCACCAACGACATCCCCCTTTTCTCTGTCAAAACATATGGTATTCACTTATGCCAATGTACTTATATTTGATACCTAGTTGAAGTAGGTACCACATATTTGCCACTCTAAACGGAAGTGCCAGTTGAAACTCAGAACTATACACTATCTCGATCACACCCCCTGCAGTACAGACTGCTCCACACACTTGTATCTTTAGAAAGCCCTCATCCTATCTGAGCTGGATTGTGGGTGTTTTTGCCTCCTCAGCATTACAGCTCTGGCTGTGCATTGTCAAAGGATCTGGCTCACGACTGGCACTTTTTGGACGAGCTCTGTGAACAGTCTCCTGACAGAAACTGGGATTCCTCCTCTATAGATCACACACACCTCCAGTTACCAATTCATGCTACTCTGTACAGCTGGATCAACAAATCCTTTTCCTGGGCAACTGGATTCACAATTTGCGAAAGTGACCCAGGTTTGGTATCCTAGGAGTAGTTCATGTGGAGTCTTTTCACTCTGCCCCCTGCCTTCCTTCATTAAACACTATTGTTAAGACATCTTCATAGCCTCCTCCCCCACCTCCCGCACTGGGATGTCATCTGAACGTTCATCTGAACCTGTTTCTTGGACCCGTGGAAGTGACAGTGGACCCCTTGCATTTCAGCATTTGTTCCTCAAAGCTAATTTCCTGTATCAGAAGCCATCTGTACGGACGACTTGTAGGTTGATGACTACATCGGCTATGCTTTCACACATTCTTGAGTTCGCAAACAGTGCTTTCTATCAAATGGGTGCAGTGAATTTACAGCAGAATTCGTGGCCATTGTCCAAGCCAAACTTTGTTTTAGCACTCCACCTCATAAAAATTTTGTAATCTGCAGTGACTCTTTAAGTAACCTACAGACCTCGAACCAATGCTCTTCTCAGAACACATCGGTTTCAATCATACACGATCTGCTTAATGACCTGCATGATACTAGGAGCTTGATTGTTTTCCTCTGTACCTCAACTTACATTGGGAAACCTGGAAAATAAGTTAGCACAGCAGACTAAGATTGGGCTTCAATATTGCTTGTCAGTTTGGGATTTGTACCAGATATGATCCCCCCATGAACCATGGACCTTGCCGTTGGTGGGGAGGCTTGCGTGCCTCAGTGATACAGATGGCCGTACTGTAGGGGTATCTATTGAGGGGCTAGACAAACGTGTGGTTCCTGAAGAGGGGCAGCAGCCTTTCCAGTAGTTGCAGGTGCAACAGTCTGGATGATTGACTGATCTGGCCTTGTAACAATAACCAAAACGGCCTTGCTATGCTGGTACTGCGAACAGCTGAAAGCAGGGGGAAACTACAGCCGTAATTTTTCCCGAGGGCATGCAGCTTTACTGTATGGTTGAATGATGATGGCGTCCTCTTGGGTAAAATATTCCGGGCGGGGACTACTCAAGAGGACGTTGTTATCAGGAGAAAGAAAACTACGGATCGGAGCATGGAATGTCAGATCCCTTAATCGGGCAGGTAGGTTAGAAAATTTAAAAAGGGAAATGGATAGGTTAAAGTTAGACATAGTAGGAACTAGTGAAGTTCGGTGGCAGGAGGAACAAGACTTTTGGTCAGGCGAATATAGGGTTATAAATACAAAATCAAATAGGGGTAATGTAGGAGTAGGTTTCATAATGAATAAGAAAATAGGAGTGCGGGTAACCTACTACTAACAGCATAGTGAATGCATTAGTGTGGCCAAGATAGACACAAAGCCCACGCCTACTACAGTAGTACAAGTTTATATGCCAACTAGCTCTGCAGATGATGAAGAAATTGATGAAATGTATGATGAGATAAAAGAAATTATTCAGATAGTGAAGGGAGACAAAAATTTAATAGTCATAGGTGACTGGAATTCGAATTTAGGAAAAAGGAGAGAAGGAAACATAGTAGGTGAATATGGATTGGGGGTAAGAAATGAAAGAGGAAGCCGTCTGGTAGAATTTTGCACAGAGCATAACTTAATCATAGCTAACACTTGGTTCAAGAATCATAAAAGAAGGTTGTATACATGGAAGAATCCCAGAGATACTAGAAGGTATCAAATTATATAATGGTAAGACAGAGATTTAGGAGCCAGGTTTTATATTGTAAGACATTTCCAGGGGCAGATGTGGACTCTGACCACAATCTATTGGTTATGAACTGCTGATTAAAACTGAAGAAACTGCAAAAAGGTGGGAATTTAAGGAGGTGGAACCTGGATAAAATGAAAAAACCAGAGGTTGTACAGTGTTTCAGGGAGAGCATAAGGGAACAATTGACAGGAATGGGGGGAAAGAAATACAGTAGAAGAAGAATGGGTAGCTTTTAGGAATGAAATAGTGAAGGCAGCAGACGATCAAGTAGGTAAAAAGACGAGGGCTAGTAGAAATCCTTAGGTAACGGAAGAGATACTGAATTTAATTAATGAAAGGAGAAAATACAAAAGTGCAGTAAGTGAAGCAGGCAAAAAGGAATATAAACGTCTCAAAAATGAGATCAACAGGAAGTGCAAAATGGCTAAGCAGGGATGGCTAGAGGACAAATGTAAGGATTTAGAGGCTTACCTCACGAGGGGTAAGATAGATACGGCCTACAGGAAAATTAAAGAGACCTTAGGAGAAAAGAGAACCACTTGTATGAATATCAAGAGCTCAGATGGAAACCCAGTTCTAAGCAAAGAAGGGAAAGCAGAAAGATGGAAGGAGTATATAGAGGGTCTATACAAGGGCGATGTACTTGAGGACAATATTATAGAAATGGAAGAGAATGTAGATGATGATGAAATGGGAGATAGGATACTGCGTGAAGAGTTTGACAGAGCACTGAAAGACCTGAGCCGAAACAAGGCCCCGGGAGTAGACAACATTCCATTAGAACTACTGACGGCCTTGGGAGAGCCAGTCCTGACAAAACTCTACCATCTGGTGAGCAAGATGTATGAGACAGGCGAAATACCCTCAGACTTCAAGAAGAATATAATAATTCCAATCCCAAAGAAAGCAGGTGTTGACAGATGTGAAAATTACCGAACTATCAGTTTAATAAGTCACAGCTGAAAATTCTGACACGAATTCTTTACAGACGAATGGAAAAACTGGTAGAAGCCGACATTGGGGGAAGATCAGTTTGGATTCCGTAGAAATATTGGAACACCTGAGGCAATACTGACCTTACGACTTATCTTAGAAGAAAGATTAAGGAAAGGCAAACCTACGTTTCTAGCATTTGTAGACTTAGTGAAAGCTTTTGACAGTGTTGACTGGAACACTCTCTTTCAAATTCTGAAGGTGGCAGGGGTAAAATACAGGGAGCGAAAGGCTATTTACAATTTGTACAGAAACCAGATGGCAGTTATAAGAGTCGAGGGACATGAAAGGGAAGCAGTGGTTGGGAAGGGAGTGAGACAGGGTTGTAGCCTATCCCCGATGTTATTCAATCTGTACATTGAGCAACCATTAAAGGAAACAGAAGAAAAATTCGGATTAGGTATTAAAATCCATGGAGAAGAAATAAAAACTTTGAGTTCGCCGATGACATTGTAATTCTGTCAGAGACAGCAAAGGACTTGGAAGAGCAGTTGAACGGAATGGATAGTGTCTTGAAGGGAGGATATAAGATGAACATCAACAAAAGCAAAACGAGGATAATGGAATGTAGTCGAATTAAGTCGGGTGATGCTAAGGGGATTAGATTAGGAAATGAGACACTTAATGTAGCAAAGGAGCTTTGCTATTTGGGGAGCAAAATAACTGATGATGGTCGAAGTAGAGAAGATATAAAATGTAGACTGGCAATGGCAAGGAAAGCGTTTCTGAAGAAGAGAAATTTGTTAACATCGAGTATAGATTTAAGTGTCAGGAAGTCGTTTCTGAACATATTTGTATGGAGTGTAGCCATGTATGGATGTGAAACATGGACGATAAATAGTTTGGACAAGAAGAGAATAGAAGCTTTTGAAATGTGGTGCTACAGAAGAATGCTGAAGATTAGATGGGTAGATCACATAACTAATGAGGAGGTATTGAATAGAATCGGGGAGAAGAGGAGTTTGTGGCACAACTTGACGAGAAGAAGAGACCGGTTGGTAGGACATGTTCTGAGGCATCAAGGGATCACAAATTTAGCATTTGAGGGCAGCGTGGAGGGTAAAAATCGTAGAGGGAGACCAAGAGGTGAATACTCTAAGCAGATTCAGAAGGATGTAGGTTGCAGTAGGTACTGGGAGATGAAGAAACTTGCACAGGATAGGGTAGCATGGAGAGCTGCATCAAACCAGTCTCAGGACTGAAGATCACAACAACAACAACAGATATGATGATAGGAGAAACAGAGAATATCCAAGCAAGTTCAGAAGTTTCATTACAAGTTCACTTAGTAAGTGAAAAAGTGTTACAGGGATGCACAGCCGACTGTAGTGACAGACACTGCAAGTGAGGCATTCTGCATTACAGTGTGGTTTACTGTTAAGGTGTAGTTTACTAAAGAATCAACCAATATATTGCTTCCTCCTAGATATTTCTCACAAAAAGTCCATGAAGATGGGTCAAGCCCACATGGGGGCTTACCAGCAATCATTTTTCCCATGAACCATTCGCAAGTGGAACAGGAAAATGGAGAAAAGACTCTGGCACACCAAGTACCCTCTGCCACACACTGAGAGGTGGCTTGTGGAGTATGGAAGTAAACATAGATGAGGATACTGCGTGCTGTCACCACTGTGTTTTCAGCTTTTGGAGGCTTGGAATGAGGAATGTCACGCTATGTGATGACCACTATGAACCCGCTGCCAGTGGCTTCACCACATTGGAAACACCAGTCCCACCCAAAGTTTAGCAGCTTTGGGCCTGGTTAGTTCTTGGTTGGTAGACTGTCTGGATATGACAGATGCTGGCTGAGTGACATGCAAGTCACCAAAGAGACATCCAGTTGAAATACTTGCACCAGGCTGCTGGGTCTGTGGCATTATTACTGTCCTTTGCTGACTTTGTACTGGCCATACCTGGTTGACACACGGTCACATCCTCAGTCGACAGGACCCACCTGGTTGCCTTCGTGACAACACTCTGTTGCTGCCCATATCCTGTTAGTGTTCAACATGCTTTTAATGCCCCAACACCACTGTCTTGTGGTGAATGTGGAGCTGGATGACTCACTGCTTCTTCTGGTTGGTGATGACTTCCAAATGGCGGGTCTGGTTTCTGTCCTACAGGGTAGTTTATTTACTGGCTTTTAAAGTTTGCTGAAAAGTTCTTAGTTAACTTGCCACATCATACTGAGATAAAATTCCTAGCTTTTGATGATGGAGGCTACCATTTTGTCCAAGTTCAATGCAGCAAGTTAACTGAGAACTTTATATCTAATGACTCTGTCGCAAAAGACTTTCTCGTTAGCCGAGCGAGGTGGCGCAGTGGTTAGACACTGGACTCGCATTCAGGAGGACGACGGTTCAATCCCACGTCCGGCCATCCTGATTTAGGTTTTCCGTGATTCCCTAAATCGCTCCAGGTAAATGGTGGGATGGTTCCTTTCAAAGGGCACGGCCGATTTCCTTCCCCATCCTTCCCTAATCCGGTGAGACCGATGACCTCGCTGTCTAGTCTCCTTCCCCAAAACAACCAACCAAAGACTTTCTCATTTATTATTTGCCATTGTTGTCTCGTCACCTTGTTTTACAATTCTATGACTCAAGCATTTTGCCAGTAATTTGCAGTGACTGGGGGATATGCATTAGGTGTGTAAGTTGACCTCCTGCTGCTGCACTAGCCACAGTTGGCCGTGGCTGGTTCTGGCCCACGCACCTTCTCCACGTTACTGCGGTCTTATTACTTTTTTATGATTGGCTGTGTATGTCAGATGATACGAGAGATCAGATTCACTGTCCACTGTTTTCCCCTCATGGAATCCAATGGGCTTTAACTGTTAAAGTAAGAATGCTCTGATGGCCTTAGTGTTTAATTTCTTTTAACATCATAAATCAGTCAACTGCACTTGTTGGCTGCACAAAAATATCAATGTGGAAATGCAGCGAGTTCAGTCAGACAGTGCAGTCAGTTTGCATTTTCCAGCCATATAGACATCATTTAGTTAAGGGCTTGTCATTAGCTGACTCCAACTTGATGACACAATGCTGAATTCTGCTGTAGCCTCTGCACAAATCCAGTGTGTGGCTAGTTGTTAGTAAACTTTAGCTTGCCTTTGTTTTGGGTCAGCTCTGGACAGAGGTCTAAGACATCTACATCTACATTTATAATCCGCAAGCCACCCAACGGTGTGGGGCGGAGGGCACTTTACGTGCCACTGTCATTACCTCCCTTTTCTGTTCCAGTTGCGTATGGTTCACGGGAAGAACGACTGTCTGAAAGCCTCCGTGCACGCTCGAATCTCTCTAATTTTACGTTCGTGATCTCCTCGGGATGTATAAGTAGGGGGAAGCAATATATTCGATACCTCATCCAGAAACACACCCTCTCGAAACCTGACGAACAAGCTACACCGCGATGCAGAGCGCCTCTCTTGCAGAGTCTGCCACTTGCGTTTGCCAAACATCTCCGTAACGCTATCACGGTTACCAAATAACCCTGTGACGAAACGCGCCGCTGTTCTTTGGATCTTCTGTATCTCCTCTGTCAACCCGATCTGGTACGGATCCCACACTGATGAGCAATACTCAAGTATAGGTCGAACGAGTGTTTTGTAAGCCACCTCCTTTGTTGATGGACTACATTTTCTAAGGACTCTCCCAATGAATCTCAACCTGGTACCCGCCTTACCAACAATTAATTTTATATGATCATTCCACTTCAAATCGTTCTACACGCATACTCCCAGATATTTTACAGAAGTAACTGCTACCAGTGTTTGTTCCGCTATCATATAATCATACAATAAAGGATCCTTCTTTCTATGTATTTGCAATACATTACATTTGTCTATGTTAAGGGTCAGTTGCCACTCCCTGCACCAAGTGCCTATCCGCTGCAGATCTTCCTGCATTTCGCTACAATTTTCTAATGCTGCAACTTCTCTGTATACTACAGCATCATCTGCGAAAAGCCGCATGGAACTTCCGACATTATCTACTACGTCATTTATATATATACAAATGTCAGTAAAAAGCACCTAAGGTATGCATGAGGGCAGTGCAGTCCATACCAACTATTGCTCTTTTAGCTGAAGCAAATGAGCCTCCCCTAATCTAAGTCGCAAATACTTTAGTTCAAAATTTTTTCTAATATGGTCATAGTTCACACAAAAGCAGATATTACAAGACGTAGGTTTATCTTAAAAGGTGTTTGTTAAACGCCTGGGTACTGTCTCAATAAAAGTTTTCCTTCCTTGTTGCTGCATACATGGTTGCTAGACTGTTTCTCAAACAAAGCATGTCTGCACAGCAGTTTCTTTGCCATGAAGCAGAAATCATTAAAATTGAACAAAGCTACAGGGCTTGATGGAATGCCTATCAGATTCTATACGGAATTTGCGGCTGAGTTAGCCCTCTTCTAAATATAAACTATTGTATGTCACTCAGACAAAAAGCATGCCCAGTAGTTGAAATGATGCACAAGTCACACCTGTCTACAAGAAGGTTAGTAGAAGTGATCTACAAAATTTCTGTCCAGTATCCTTGACATTGATTTGCTGTAGAATCTTAGAACATATTCTGAGCTCAAACATAATGAGGTGCCTAGAACAGAGTGACCTATTCCTTTCCAACCAGCATTGCTTTTGAAAACATCCATCATGTGAATCCCAACTCGTGCTTTTCTCACGACATGCTGAAAGCTTTGTATTAAGGCAGTCAGCTATACACTGTACTCCTCGATTTCTGAAAAGATTTAACTCGGTACCACATCTACATATATTGTAAGAAGTATGATCATATGGGATATCAATCGAAATTTGTGACTGGATTGAGGATTTTGTTGTAGGAAGGACACAGTGTGTTATATTCTAGGGAGAGTAATTGTCAGTTGCAGAAGTAACTTTGGGTGTGCACAAGGGAAGTGTGATGGGACTCTTGCTGTTTGTGTTGTATGTTAATGACCTTGCGGACAATATTAATAGTAACCTCAGACTGCTTGCAGATGATGCACTGATCTGTAATGAAGTACTATGTGAAAGAAGTTGCATAAATATACAGTCAGATCTTTATAAGATTTCAAAATGGTGCAAAGACTGACAACTTGCTTTAAATGTTTAGAGATGTAAAATTTTACACTTCACATAACGAAAAAATGTAGTCTTCTACGACTATAAAATCAATATTTCTGTATGTCCATCTTTTTAGCGATGGTTGAGGGACTCGGCTGTTTGGTAGAGGGAGTCAAATTAAACGCCTTTCAGCCATCAATTTGCAACCTTATTTCAGTCGGCAGGCGATGGTTGAAGTGGTCACTGCAACAAATATCTAATAATACTAGTATTGCTGGCCCCTGTTTTGATCAAAAGCGATGTAGATTATTCCTACACATCGATCAGGGGCCTGAAGATGGCGTAGTAAAACGCAGAAACTGGTTGCTGAATAAAATGCGGTTGAAAATTGACGGGTATCCCAGGAATCCAGAATCTTGCTGATATTTGCCTGTTATTGACATTGATACTGGCAAGATATTGGTCCTGGGTCTTCTAAGACTTTCATGAATGTTTTAATTTTAAGTTCAAAGTCAGATACCAAAAGAAATAATTTTTTCATGTGACACAATTACAAGTTAACAGTTTTCTGATTTTTTTTCCTTTACTTGTACTATGAAGCCTTGCTTCTTGCCAAATTTCATGGTCTTAGATCAATGGGAAATACCCTTTAGGTTTTAATAAATGACATTGCAAGTATCAAAGTATGTGATATAAATGATCATATCTATCAGTTACCTTGATTAAGAAGTTTTAATTTTTTACACCACCAAGGGATTGGATACATCAGTATATGACATACATTTCAATTTGATACATCTACCCATTCGTCAGGAAAATAGTTTTTTGACAGTTGAACAGACAGACAGATGGATGAACAGCAAAGTAATCCTGTAAGGGTTCTGTTTTTACTGATTGAGGTATGGAATCCTTAAAGAGAGAGAGAGAGAGAGAGAGAGAGAGAGAGAGAGAGAGAGAGACAAAAGAAGAAGCTACCCTAACCAGACTCCCTTATACCCATTGGAAGGTGCAGAGCTACACATAGACACTGGGTGGTAATATGTATAGTGTATGAAGACGTATGAGTTTACTTTTGTCTGTATGTGGGCTAAAATTAGCACAGTAATACAGCAATATTTTTGTAGGTCTAAGTCATTCTGTTGTTTACTCACATAAAATGTACATTTTTGACTTTTGCCGTGTCAGAGAGGCTTCTCCCTCCATGATTCATCCATTGAACATGATTCAGTTATTATAAAATATTTCTATATCACAGTACATTTGCATTGACAAATTTTTTATGATTAAATAGGGATGATATGTGATGTAGATCCTATTACAAAATACAAAATAATTTCCATGTGGTATGTGCATGTGTATCTTGGATTCATGAAGGTGGTCTGCAATGAGCTGCCCACAGACACTGGGCATGGTGGATGTGAAACAGTTATTGATATTACTTCTTAAATAATTACATGTCTTTTAAGTATGTGCTTCTCTTAACTTACAAAAAAATTCCAAATCAAAAGCTTCATAAACACATCAGTTATGGGCATTTATGTAGATAAGTACCATTTTACATTGATATTCTTGCAGATTCTAGTTATCAGAATATCACTACAGTGAAAATTCAGTATAAAAAAAAAAAAAAGTTTTAGCCTTAGAGCAAAATGATTTTGCATATGTTCTTACATTATAAGTATAAGCAAATGTGCGAAGTTTCGTGAAAATCTGAGATGATGGACGACATGACTGCGTGATTTGCTTTGGAATGACCCAGCCTGCATTTTCAAAGTCTCCTATAAGTGGACAAAAGCCTACCATCTGGTTTACCTACAAATGAGCCTGTGTGAGAATTCTACTTCATATTCCCACAAATTGCTGCATGTAGGTATTTGTGTGAGCTGACTGACTGCAGTTGTAACTCATTGATATTATAGTCTTAGGATATTTTAATTTTGTGTTTTATGAAGTGCCCAGTAATACGTTTCTGAATATTTAAAGCATGTTAACAATATTTACATCACTCTAAAGTCTTACCAAATGTGACTGACAAGAGTGGCCTTCTCCAATAGTCTTTGTACTTGCAATGTTTAAAGGTCAGTGCTGGGACATTAGTGTATTACATTAGTATGATGCAGTTCTCACAAAAACTTGAAAAATGACCTTTGAAGATTAGAATATTTCCAGTTGCTGTTAAATACGAAACATGTGCAGTTCGTCAACAAAGTCATTATTAGTTCAGCACACAGCATAGTTAAATTGTAATTGTAAAGACACTGGTTTGACTCCATTTAGTACCAACATTTTTTAAATTCCATATTCGTTAACAAGTTGAAATGTTAATTAACAAATATGGAATCATTTTTTTAACGAAAATAACATCTTTTTATTTTTAAGTACTATTTGCATGAAGATATGAGTATTCACAATATATTAAAATTTGTTACAAAAATGTTAAACAGCAAATAGAATGTTTTTTTATTTCTAGAGGCGGAACAATATTATCGCTTTCCATAGACCCAAAAAATGAGATGATTCTCGTGGGTGTGGAACATGTCAGAAAGTACAACATAAAACAACAAAACATTTGAATATAATATTTACTACTCTGGTCATTTTTCAGGAGATTGTCAAAATAGGTGAATACATTACATAAACTGGAACTGCTAATATTTACAGAATTAATACGCTGTCAGAATGAAACATTGTTATGCACTTTTAATAAACGTATCATACACAAAATACATAATCTTGACTGTTGTGACCAATTGCTGTCAAAACTGAAATCTAACAGACATTTTTACTTAAGCTGATGTAAAAGTCCCTGTTAAAATATTCATCAGTAGAGTAAAAGGAGTTGCCTATCAAAAATTCATTCAAACTCTGTTTAAAACCTTGCTTTATCTGAATCCAAGTTTTTAATAGTTGCTGGCAATTTATTGAAAATATGTGTTTCTGAATATAGGACCCCTTTGTGAACCGAGATACATGATTTTAGGTCGCTATGTAAATTATTCTTATTCCTAGTATCGATACTATGTATTAAGTTATGGGTTGTAAGTAGAGATATATTTCTTGCAACAAATTTCATTAAGGAATAAATGTACTGAGAATCAGTGGTTAGAATACAAAGTCCCTTGAACAGGTTTCTGTGTGATGATCTTGAATTTACACCACATATGATTCTTATTGCATGCTAAAAACTTTTTTTCAGTTTGATGAGTTACCCCAGAATATGATCCTGTATGACATAATAGAATGAAAATAAGCAAAGTATGCAGTTTTTTCTATATTTATATCTCCTACGTCTGACATCATTCTCACTGCAAGTATGGACTTGTTTAGGCATTTAAGCAATTCCGTGGTATGCCCTTCCTAACTGAATTTATTATTGAGTTGTAATCCCAGAAATTTAACACTGTCAACCTCTTCGATCTGCATCATGTCTTCGTATGTCATTCACATGCTGCTCGGAAATCTCGTACAGGTTCTGAACTGCATATTGTGGGTCATTTAAAATTTTAATGACAGTGAATTATCTTCACACCATTTATTAATGTCAGTGGAAAATTGATTAGCAGTTATTTCTAAATCTGTACTTGTTTTGCAATTTATTGCAATGTTTGTATCATCTGCAAACAAAACAAACTTGGCATCTCCCAATGTAACAGACGAGAGGTCATTAATGTACATGAGAAAAAGCAATGGACCCAAGATGGAACCTTGAGGAACACCACATGTAATTAATTCCCATCAGATGAAGACTGACTGCTTACTGCACAGATATTTCGCAACAACACCCTTTGTTTCCTGTTAGGTAAGACTCAAACCATTTTGCAACATTGCAGGTGAAACCATAATATTCTGATTTGATTAATAGAATGCTTGTGGTTCACACAGTCAAAGGCGTTTGACAGGTCACAGGAAATGCCAGTAGCGTCCAATTTATTATCTAATGAATTAAGTACATTATCATTGTAAGTATAACATTATCAGTGTAAGCAGAACATTATCATTGTAAGTGAAAATAGCTTTCTCTGTATCAGAACCATTAAGAAATCCAAACTGGGACTTGGACAATATATTATTTGCAGTCAGATGCTTAAGGAGACGGACAATATATTATTTGCAATCAGATGCGTAAGGAGACGATTGGCTTGAACACAACATTTTCAGATATTTTTGAGAAAGCTGGCAAAAGTGAAATGGGTCGATAGTTTGATGGTATCTCTTTATATCCCATCTTGTGAAGAGGCTTAACTTTGACATACTTTAGCCAGTCTGGAAATGTTCCAGTAATAAGAGGTTGATTACACAAGTAACTTAAGATAGAACTCAACTCACATGGGCACTCTTTGATTAACTTTGTTCATATGTTATCATACCCACTAAAATACTTAGATTTTAAGGATTTTATGATGGGCGCTACTTTTTTGGGAGACGTTTCATTTAAATTTTACTGAAGCTATTTTTAAAGATTGGTCTCAGATACCCCATCGCACTGTTCAGCGAACCTGATAACCCCAGTTTGTCAGTAACAGAAATGAAGTACTTGTTTTAGAGGTTTGCAACAATACATACACTTGTTACCAAAGTCTCATATATTTTTAGAGCTATCTGAGATTTTAACAAAAAGGCATTTCCCATGTCCATATCAAATTTGATTTTTTTTACCAGTAATTAAAATTAAAAATTTTATTTTTATTTAAGTATTATTCCGTATTTGTTAATTGAAGTTTTCATTTACTAATAAATATGGAATTTAAAAAGTTAAAACAAAGGCAGACTGCTATCAAGATTTGAACCGCGAGCCTCAAGTATACAACCTCATTATGCTACTTGCTGAAGCTACTGATGAATTTGTTATTAATATACAATTGTTTAATCATAGACAACACTCATAAATCTTCAACTCTCCAAAGGCAATTTTGTTTTGAGAATTGTGTTGTACTGCTTTAGGAAATCAGTGTCTAGGCACTGATCTCCCAGTGGCCAGTACTGTAAGTATGAAAAAACCAAAGAGGTCTCCTTATGAATATTTGTACAGCATTTTTCAAACAGTACTTCATTACATATAACTGCATCATCCATAAAAAGTCTGAGATTGCTATTAATATCGCTGTCAGGTCATCAACATATGACATGAACAAGAAAATGAAATTACAATGAAATCAGACCTTTAGCTGTTTACAGGCATCTATAAATTTCAATGGGGACAGTTGAAAAATATGTGCCCTGGGACCTCCTGCTTACATGGCAGACGCTGTATCCGACTGAGGCACCGAGGATAGTGCGACTGCAGGGACTTATCACTGGCACGCTCCCCACGAG
Organism: Schistocerca americana; assembly: GCF_021461395.2. NCBI lineage: Eukaryota > Metazoa > Arthropoda > Insecta > Orthoptera > Acrididae > Schistocerca > Schistocerca americana. The sequence continues at coordinate 33,996,736 of NC_060123.1, forward strand.
ACCCACACTTTCCAACTTTTTGTCCACGCACTACATTTGTAGTGTCCCTGCCCACCATACTCATTACTTGCGGCAGTCAATCTACCGATTCCCATAAGAGTTTGGGCAATCTGAGTGCATCCGCACTGAAGAAGATCATTGGCCGGTAAGCCTTATCTGTACGAAGTTGGTATCTGTACAGATACCATTGGTGATCTTGCAGCTCTCGAAGAATGAAATTACAATGAAAACAGACCTTTAGCTGTTTACAGGCATTGATAAATATCAGTGGCTCAGTCAGATAGAGCGTCTGCCATGTAAGCAGGAGGTCCCGGCTTCGAGTCCCAGTCAGGGCACACATTTTTCAACTGTCCCCATTGATATTTATCGATGCCTGTAAGCAGCTAAAGGTCTGATTTCACTGTAATTTTATTCTTCGAGAGCTGCAAGATCACCAATGGTACCAGCTTCATATATTCATAAATGAACAAGAAAAGTCCCAATACACTTCCCAGGGACACACCTTAAGTAACTTCCATTTGTGACTCTGCATTGGAGATAATGTACTGCATCTTGCCTACCAAGAAATTCTCAACCCAGCCACAAATTTTGTTTGCTAGCCTATATTATCATGCTCTTGCAGTTGAATCAAATACATTTTGGAAGTCAAGAAATACTGCACCTATCTAATTTCCCAGCACAAGTTGGGTTTCACATGATCAATATTTTCAGATTCCATGCTGGTTAGCATGGAAGAGGTTGTTCTGTTTGAAATGTTTCAGCTTAGAATGTGTTCTAGGATTCTACAACACATGGACGTCAGTGAGACTAGATAGTAGTCTTATTATCCTTCTTATAGACATTCCGTCATGCTTTCTTCCAATCACTGGGCACACTTTTTCATTCAAGGGATCTATAGTATATTGTGGTTACAATGATAAATAACTCGGCTGCAAATTCTGTATAGAATCTGACAGGGATACCATCAAACCATGGAGTCTTGTTTCACTTTAGCTGTTTCTCAATGCCTCTGACAGTAATATCTATATCATTCATTTTTGCAGTAACGAATGGAGTAAATTGGCACTGTACATCTGTATCTTTCTTACAAGTAAAGGAACCTTTGAAAATGGAGTTCAGCATTTTTTCTTATGGTTTTCTGCTCTTAATTTCAGTTCATGGTCATTCCTGAGAACGTATTATTTTAGAGGTCAGGCAACCACAGGCAAAATTCTACATGATGATTAAAATTTTCCCCTCTGCCTGTTGAAATACTTTTAATAAAAAGTCACAACTGGTTTTGCAACTGCTCTGTCACAGTTAAGTTGTTCTAATGTGATGTATTTAATTATTTCTCATAATTATACAGCAGTCAGAAATATAAATAGTTTTATCGGGCTTCCTCTCACTTATAGTTGCAGCCCATTCCCAGGCATTGGCTCACGGCATTTACTTTGCTGTGCCATGATTGTTTAAATAAACAAACTTGTGAGTTCTCAGCTCTCATTGATATATGGCACTTTATGGTATGAAACATCTGTTTTTAAAACCATTGTAATTCTGTAATGTTCCGATTTCTTGTACAGACCACCTGAAGGTGCATCTCCACTGACGCAAAACTGGTCACGACTTTTTAATAAAGTATTGTAACAGCAAGTGTGGAAGATTTTGTTCACCATATCATTCCTCAGAGTCTAGATACTCATTTTGTTTTCATTGACAGCTTTTGCATATGACTAAAATTTCTGTAGGTTTTGTGAGAGGTCTTTCAATAAGATGCTGGTGCAGAAGTTATTGAATGCTTTTACAGGCCTTTTTGATTGCCCATGTGTTTCAGTTAGCATCTCTGTCTGAAGCCTCGTACTTCGTTTTACACATATTGAGCAGTAATCAGTTTCGTTACAAGTTTCTTTATGGTGGCTGTGTACCATGGAGGGTGCCTCCCATCATCAACTGTTCTCCTAGGCACATACCAGTATCTATTAAATGGTGGTCTACTTTTCTTTTAAACTTGAGCCTCAATGAGCTAAATGCTGCAGCACAGAGCTAAAGGTGTCAGTTTTCTCCTTCAGATGTAATACTACTGCCTCTTCATCTTGTTTACTGAACAAACAAGTCTTTCTACATCTTATATTACCCTTTGTACTGTGATTATCATTGTTGCCTCAACTGCTTTATGGTCGCTTATACAATTTTCTGACATGCACATTTTCAAAAAGGTCAAGTCTATTTATCATCCTTGAATTTCCATTAATGAATAGTTTCCAGAGTATTTGTTGTAAATAGTTTTCAGAGAATGCATTTATTATGATGTCAAATGATGTCTTTTCATGCACACCATTTATTGTTATCATCATCTTTAGTCTGAAGATGTTTGAGGCAGCTCTCCGTGCTACTCTGTTCTGTGCAAGCATCTTCATCCCTGAATAACTACTGCAACCCTCATCAATTTGAACCTGCTTAATGTACTCGTCTCTCTGTTTTCTCTGTAATTTTTACCACCTCCCCCCCCCCCCCCCCCCCTACGCGCGCGCACACACACACACACACACACACACACACACACACACACACACACACACACACACCTCTAATTTCCCTTGTATAGTCCTCCTATATTCCTATATATTTCCATCCACCTTTCAGCCTTCCCTTCCATGATTAGTACTGGTTTTCCTTATGAGCTCTTGATATTCATGTTGCTGCTTCTCTTTTCTCCAAAGGCCTCTTTGATTTTCCTGTAGGCGGTATCTATCATTCCTGTAGTTATACATGTTTCTATAGACTTAGATTTACCCTCTGCCCACTCTTGCCTAGTCATTTTGCACTTCCTGTCAGTCTCATTTTTTTAGACATTTGTTGTATTCCCTTTCATCTGCTTCATTTGCTGCATTTTTATGTTCTCTCCCTTCATCAGTTGAATTCAACGTATGTGATACCCAAGGATTTCCACTAGGCCTAGTCTTCCTACCTATTTGATTCTCTGCTGCGTTCATTATTTCATCTCTCAATGCTACCCATTCATGTTCAGCTGTATGCCTTTCCCTTGTTTCAGTCAGTCGTTGCCTAATGCTCTCTCTGAAAATCTCAACAATCCCCAATCCTTCCAAATTACCCAGGTCCCATGCCTTAATTTTTTGCCTTTTTGCAAATTCTTCAATTTTGGTCTACAGTTCACAGCCAATAAATTAAGGTCAATGTCAATGTCTGTCCCTGGAAATGTCTTGCAGTTTAAAATCTGCTACTGAAATTCTGTCTTATCACTATATAATCAGTCTGAAACCTTCCATTGTCCCAAGGTCTTTTACACATATACAACCTTTTTTTAATAATTCTTAAACCAAATGTTACGGATGATTAAATTATGCTTTGTGCCAAATTCTGCAAGGCTGGTTCTTATTTCATTCCTTTCCCCGATTAACACTCTGAAGTCATTAAACTACTACTGTCTCAATGAAAAACTCACTAGACTGAACGCATGCCTTGATAACATAATTAGCAATGTACAAAGAGACTCCATACAATATGATGTAATAGAATCAGGAATATCAGATCATGCAGGGCTATGGCTTCAAATAGAAAAGTCAGCCTTCAGTTCTACAGAGAGAGAAGTAACATATAGAATTCTAGGTGAATCTAATGTAAACAAAATGCTAAACCAGTTAAAAGAAATGGATTGGACTCATGTAATGGATAACAAGAAAACGATTAATAAATGTTTTTCCGTTTTCCTGACAGAGATCAAGCATATAGTAGAAATGACATGCCCCTTGGTAACCGAAAGGTACCAGAGTAATATTACTCATAAGCAACAAAATACTAAAAAGTGGTACACCCCACAACTTAACAAACTCAGAATATTACTGATGATTATGAAAGACAAATCTTATAACAGTGATAGGGACAAGGAAAATTACACTAAAATGAGAAACCTTTACAGATGAGAAATAAAAAATGCTAAGTGCTGTACAAATGATGAATATATTTTAAATTCTAAAAATAAATGTAAAGCTGCCTGGACTGTCATTAAAAGGGAATAGCGTCACCACCCCACCCATCAATTCTGCCTCTGATGCAGAAGCATTGCTCACTTGTGCAAAACAGACAAGAAGTGAGAAGTTCACTTGGACCCGAATTACATTAAATGATATTCATAAGTCAATAAACAAATTAAGTAATTCCAAAACCGAAGATTATTATGGACTCAGTAATCTCATCATTAAATGTATAGCAAAAGAAACTGAAATGCCACTTCTCTCACTATCAAACAGAGTACTTCATGAAGGAATATTCCCCGACTGTCTTAAGCTCACAGTTACATTGCCTGTGTATAAAAAAGGTGAAAGAAACCTCCTAAATAACTACAGACCCATTTCAATAGTACCAATCATATCCAAGTTAGTAGAAAATTGTGTGCATAAGCAGACATACAGGTATTTTGAAACCAACAAAATTTTAAATGAACAACAGTTTGGCTTCAGATCACACCTATCAACTATAAAAGCAGTAGAAGCTTTGGTAAGCAATGTTTATGAAGGGTATGAAAAAAGGATATTAATGTCTGGAACACTTATTGACCGAAGTAAAGCTTTTGACTCGGTGTCACATGACATACTCATCAAAAAGTTAAAATACTATGGCGTTGAAGATGACTCACTCCGACTATTCAGATCTTATCTAAGCAATAGGTTACAACTTGTATATGCAAATAATCAGAGGTCAGAAATACTCCCTATAGAAAGAGGAATACCCCAAGGCTCTGTTCTTGGACCTTTTCTGTTCATTGTCTATGTTAATGACTTCTCGAATTACATACTATGTAAGAACATACTATTTGCTGACGATATGACATTAATAAGTACAGGAGAGAACTTAGAGTGTACTGGACAAAAATAGAGAAATGATGCAAATGGCTAGTTATTGGTGTCAGGCTAACCAGCTGTGCATAAATCAAACAAAAACAGAAGAAATAATACTTCATCTCAAAGTAACTAAAAATGAAAACAAAACAGTGAAATTACTTGGACTAATCATAGACCAAAAGCTCTCATGGGAAGGACACACCAATTATCTATGTAGTAAACTAGCACGAGTACTTTTCTTATTGTATAAATTAAGAAATAGTGTGAGCAAGCAATTGCTACTCCACTCATACTATGCTTTTTTTCATTCCCAACTGCAATATGGAATATTGCTTTGGGGTAACTCTTGGCGTAATGACAGTGCCAAGCATGTACATATATAACTATCTAATATATGCCAGAGAAAATCTGAAAAAATTTAACATGAGATGTGATGTGCATGCACACAGTACAAGAAACAGTCACCTGCTGGACTTGCCTTCCACAAGACTTGCTGTAGTCCATAATAACTATAAGTACATAAGCATAAAATTTTTCAATATGTTACCATGCTCAGCTCGAACAGTACCACTAAATAAATATAAGAATACATTGCAAACCTGGCTAAAAAACAACGAATTCTATACAACTGAAGAATTCTTAGAAACCAATCATCAAAATATATGTTTTACCTAAGTTATGAAGAAAATGAATATAATAGAGGGAAACATTCCACGTGGGAAAAATATATCTAAAAACAAAGATGATGTGACTTACCGAACGAAAATACTGGCAGGTCGATAAACACACAAACAAACACAAACATACACACGAAATTCAAGCTTTCGCAACAAACGGTTGCTTCATCAGGAAAGAGGGAAGGAGAGGGAAAGACGAAAGGATGTGGGTTTTAAGGGAGAGGGTAAGGAGTCATTCCAGTCCCGGGAGCGGAAAGACTTACATTAGGGGGAAAAAAGGACAGGTATACACTCTCTCCCTCGCGCGCGTGCGCGCCCGCCCGCCCACACACACACACACACACACACACACACACACACACACACACACACACGTGTCTGCTTGTGTCTGTGTATGTGCGGATGGATATATGTGTGTGTGTGTGTGTGTGTGTGTGTGTGTGTGTGTGTGTGCGCGCGCGCGTGTGTATACCTGTCCTTTTTCCCCCCTAAGGGAAGTCTTTTCGCTCCCGGGATTGGAATGACTCCTTACCCTCTCCCTTAAAACCCACATCCTTTCGTCTTTCCCTCTCCTTCCCTCTTTCCTGATGAAGCAACCGTTTGTTCTGAATTTCATGTGTATGTTTTTGTTTGTTTGTGTGTCTATCGACCTGCCAGTACTTTTGTTCGGTAAGTCACATCATCTTTGTTTTTAGATTTATGAAGAAAATGTTTTGATATTATATAAGCTAGTTATTTACTGTGATTCTTTTCTTGTGTGTATATTTAATTTCTGTATAAAACATTGTTGTACATAATGCTGAAGAAAAGGTCTTTAGTTCCTTTTCTTCCCTTCCTGTAGCTATTTGAATATCGTACTGAAACTAAAACCCTCTGTAAACTTTCACGAAGCCAATTGTATGAAAAATACTGAAAGGCTTAAAAAAATATTCTATTCTATTCGTATTCACCTACTATTTTTCCTTCTCTTTCTTTTCCTGCAGCCGAATTCCAGTCATTCATCACAATTAACTTTTCTCCTCCTTTTCCTGTCTGATGAACTGGTTTCTTTTATCTCATCATAGATTCTTTCAATCTCTTCATCATCCGCAGAGCCAACATCTGCAAAGCCAGTTTGCATATAAACTTGTACTGTCAGTGGACTTACTGCATTGGTAGCATCAGTTCCTGTCAGATCACTGAAGTTAAGCACTGCCAGGTTAGGCTAGCATTTGGATGGATGACCATCTGGGTCTGCTGACTGCTGTTGGCAAGCAGAGTGCACTCGTCCTTGTGAGGCCAATTGAGGATCTACTTGATCGAGAAGTAACACCTCCGATCATGAAAACTGACAGTGGCCCAAAGAGCAGAGTGCTGACCACATGCCCCTCCATATCTGCATCCAGTGACGCCTCCTCGGACAGAGTTTAGTTTAAAATCTTAAACATGGCTGAGAAATAACTACTGTGTAATTCAGAATAGATTGAAAAATCAGCCAGCCAGTTGCAAATAGAGGTTTATTATCCCTTGACCATGGTTTCGATACTTGTAAAAATATCTTCTTCAGAAGTATTGGCCCTAAAAATGAATACATGAGTCACAAAATATTTTTTATATACAAAAATAGTACAATATTAGTAGAAAAATATTTGAAGTAAACATACTTATTACATCACATGATGCAATAGGTGTCTCAAGATAAAATATCTGCGTTAAGTAACATGTGCCTTATGTCAGAGACTAGGCCAACTGCTGCAAATATACAGACTCAGGCGACCAGGAAAAATTAGGATACAGAGGGCACTAAATACATGTGCGTAAACCGTGCCTTGGTTATGTTGAACAACAGCATTTTATAATAAAGTAAGTATGAAAACTCCTTTACAAGGCTAATAAAAATACAACAAATTTATGGGTGTACAATCCATATAAAATTATTAATACATTTGCTGACAGAGTAATACTGTACATAAATTCAGCATGCAGTAGGTAGAGTTCTGTTTACAAAAGATCACTTTTACAAAAGCAATGGGGAAAGAAGAACAAATATAAGCTGAAACAACTTGCGCTTAACACTGCAGAAGCTTAAGTGATAGAAAAATGGGCAAGCAGTGGGTGCTATATACATGCGCGTAAGCACTGCATCTTGCTGGTGTTAAGTAGCATAATTTTACATTAAAGCAATGTGATAATTTCTTATAGAAGTTTAGTTTGATTATTTGTTGGTAGGCCGATTCTGACAGAGTTTAGTGACACACACACACACACACACACACACACACACACATAAACACAAACAAACTAACTCTTACTACTGTGGTGGGTGTTGGCTTTGTGTCAATCTTGGCTACAGTATTGTGTTCGTTTTGGTACTTATAGTAGCTTAACTGCATTCCTATTTTCTTATTCATTATTAGACCTCCAACACATTACTTGCATTTGATTTTGTATTTATAACCGTGACTAGAAGTTCTATTCATCCGCCACCAAACTTCACTAATCTGCACTACATCTAACTTCAACCTACCCATTTGCATATCAAATATTCTGACACACCTACCTGATTAAGGGATCCAACATTCCATCGTCAGATCTGCAGACTGTCATTTTTGTTTTTTCTGATGATATCATCCTGAGTAGTCTCCACCCAGACATCCGAATGAGTGAGTTGCGATAATCTTTTAACCACACAGTGGAGATGTTTGTCTGCTTGCTTTCAGCTATTCACAGTACCAGTCCAGCAAGGCCATGTTGGCTGTTGTTACAAGGCCAGATCAATCAATCATCCAGACTCGTCTCCCCCACAAGTACTGAAAAGGCTTCTGCCCTCTTCAAGAACATGTTTGTCTTGCCTCTTCACAGATACCCCTCCATTGTTGTTGTACCTGCAGTATGGCTGTCTGTATTGTTGAGGCACACAAGCCATCCCATCTTGGCAATGTCTGTGCTTCATGGAGCAGACAACACCACTTAAAAAAACTGTAATTGTCCCAGTTGATTATTGCACTGTTAAAGTGTCCTTCAAAGATAATATGAACTAGCGGGCTGTCTTCTCTAAAGTTTTCAGTTACATCTGGGGGATGGTCCTGGTATTTGATAGAAGAATCCAGTTTAAGTTGCCCACCATTGATACTGAATCTTAACCAGTCAGTCTCGCATGCAGCTTCCATTTCTGTCTTGATGGATTTGAATTTCACGTCTGCTGCAACAAATACACCACCTCCACTTCACATTAGTGTATCCTTTTGATACAGACGTACCCAAAAGGACCTCAACTCAAGGCTGTCAGTTGTATCCAACAGTTCCACAATTGTAGGAAGTCACAACCTCGCTTGTTGTATATCATTCGAAGTATCTAGTTCAAAACTTACACTTTACTCAGGACCAAGGAACCACAGTCAGTTCTGGGGGCAGAGTTATAGATGTGAACTTAATTGAAATTTCATGAGCAGTTCTCGTCTCCTCAACCTTCTGTGCCAGTTGCTGGAATGAGCCAAGTATGAATTTGGAGCCCGGGCAACAGGTATCATTCATCCCAACATGCACCACAGTATACAGCTGGTTGCACCCTGTTTCCACAGTGTCTGCTGGAGCAGCCTCTTAAGCATATTGAATGTGGCCCCCAAGCATACAAGTTGAGTACACAAGATGATCCTTCTTATCCCTTGCTGAAATTGTTCTGAGGAGGACCATTATCCGTTGTTTGCTCAAATTACCAGCAGTTAACTGCCTCCTTCTCTCCAGTACTTGCTTCTTCGTGACAGAGGAGAGAGAGGTTTCCTGACAGGTGAAGTTTGTCACACTGCCTCAGTTTCAGTTTCAGTGGAAGATGGCACCCCAGACTTGTTGATTAGGGGGATAGGCATTGTACACTGTGTTCCCCCTGGTCTCTGACTCCTCTGTACAGCGGCACTAAACTGACAACTGACATGCCATTCATAATTAAGTCAGTCGGGTCTAGAGGCTAGTGTTGCTGCCTCTGGATCATGGGGTACCAGGTTCAATTCCTGGCCGGGTTGGGGATTTTCTCTGCCTGGGGACTGGGTGTTTGTGTTGTCCTCATCATTTCATCATCATCATTCGTAACGATGGCTAGATTGGACTGTGTAAAAATTGGGGCTTTGTATGGGTGCTGATGGCCGCACAGTTCAGCACTTGACAAACCAATCATCATCATGATAATCAAGTCGGTGAATCATGATAGGTCCTGTATTTTTTGGAGAGGAAATAATATTTATGGAAGAGGATAGTATTTGATGTACCTTTATTACCTCAAATACATGTCATTCAGAAAAAAAATTGGAGAAGGAATTAAATTTAAGGGAGAAGAAATAAAAGCTTGAGGCATGCTGTAGACACTGAAATTCTGTCAGAGACAGCAAAGGGCTTGGGAAAGCAGTTTAATGAAATGGGCAAAGATTTGAAAGGAAGATATAAGATGAACATCCACAAAAGCAAAACAAGGGTAATGGAATATAATTGTATTAAATCAGGCAATGCTGAGCTAATTAGAGTAGGAACCAAGACTCTGAAAGTAGTAGATGAGTTTCGCTATTTGAGCAGCAAAATAACTGAGGATTGATGAAGTAGAGAGGATATAAAATGTAGACTGACAATGGCAAGAAAAGAAGAGAGATTTGTTAACATTGAATATAAATTTAAGTGTTAGGAAGTATTTTCTGAAGATATTTATCTGTAGTGTAGTCTTGGGTGGAGGTGAAACACAGATGATAAGCAGTTCAGAGAAGAAGAGAAAAGAAGCTTTTAAAATGTGGTGCTGCAGAAGAATACTGAAGATTAGGTGCATAGATCACATAACTGATGAGGAGGAGGAACTGACTATAATTAAGGAGAAAAGAAACTTGTGTTATAACTTCACTAAAAGAAGGGATCAGGTGATAAGTCACAGTGAGACATCAAGGGAGGGAGTGTTGGAGGGAACAGTATGTGTGTGTGTGTGTGTGTGTGTGTGTGTGTGTGTGTGTGTGGGAGGGGGGGGGGGTTAAAAATTGTAGGAGGAGACACAAGAATGAATACAGTAAGCAGTTTTCAATGGATGTGGGTTGCAGTAGTTACTTGGATATGAGGAAGCTTGCACAGGAGAGAGTACTGTGGAGAACTGCATCAAACCATTCTGTGAACTGAAGACCAAAGCATCATATCTCTCAGTAACACACCCATTCACAGCAACTTCCAGTCACTTGTAAGCAGTCAAAGTAATATCCAACTTACAAACAGTAACTAACTTGTCCCGTGCCCAAGAACAACATTCATAGTGGGATTGCATTGTGGCTGCTGCAGTGTTTATTAGAACAATAAACAAAGAACTTTGAAATATGGTAACTGATTCTTATTAATTGCAGGATTTGTTGCACTATAGGGTTTTCAAGTTCTTCTTAAGAACTGAAGCGATTAACACTTTGATATTATATTTTATCAAGAGGAAAAACATGGGTTAAAAGGCATGAAGCTACTTTGAAAATTTTAATTTTTAACTTTTGTTGTGTTGGAGTTATGCTCACTAGTGAATTTCTCCAACAAACTCAGAAGTTGAGATATTAGTGCCAAATGTAGAGAATATACACTGCTATTGAAGGGGAAAAATAAATGAACCACAATGTAAGAGATACTAACATGCCACAGCATTTGTTTTTGTTACAACTATATTTATGTTACAGTTGTAGACTTTCCAATACTTCCTTAAGAAACTGGTTAACAAACTGAAAAAGATAGAAACTTGCTCTCATTATGTAATTGCCTATACTGCTTTTAAAGGTAAATGATATTCCAAGCCAAATGTTGCTGCAAACTAAAATTTATAGAATGGCAACTGTACTCAGCTCCAGTTTAAGGCCCGAGTAACAAAAGTGGCCACTTGGAGTGCCAAGCTGAGAGGAGTGCCAGTGGCAAAATTTGTGTAGAGAGTGTATTTTGCTTAAGGGAAGGGGGCAAATGGTAAAGTGCAGTTACAACTGATGACATAGTACAAATTGTGTTTTTTGCGGTACTCAGTATTCGAAAACACACAACATGTCATAATACATCCACATATTTGGGTACAGTTAGTTGAAGGATAATGGGAAAATGACACAAACAGCATGTTTAGTTTGTGTGGATAATGTTAGAATCTAGATTTTCCATGAGAAAATTTTTTTTTACACACATTGCCCCACTTGTATACAATAGAAATCAAGAACTCAGCTTGTATATGTACATAAATGTGTAAAATTTGAAATTTTATACTTAGCAGATTTTGTGATATCTTCTACATCAGTGTCCCAAACATGAACACTTTATCATCTGTTTGTTCCATGATAAGCAGCAAAAACTATAGAGCTCAACAAAGCACATCTTTCACCTGAGGTGGCTAACAATGTTTGTAGCCTGTTAGCTCATTCAGCTGCACAATGAACAAGGAACCTACTAACATTGACAAATACCTGCATACCATCTTTCACCGTCGTCCAAAGTGAAGAATCCTGTACTGCATAAATTGACCAAAATTTCGCGTGGGATCAGCAACATATGACATTTGAAGACAGAATTTCTGTAATTGCAATCTAATATGAGAACTAATAGCTATTGATAACATGACATATTGCAGCATAATGGCAGCAAAAAACAAAACCAGAAGACTGAATAAAATCATGTTGTCCTCCTGCTATATATATATACAGGACATCAGCCAAACATGGGGAAAAAGTGCTCCACTTAGTGGATTTCAAGGCATTTTGCTGAAACAGAAACAACATGAGAGATGCACTAGATTCTACAAAGGACCCTGTTGACAAGCTGTACTCGTTTGGAAGCTATGGAGTGAATTGCACGTGTGGAATAGTTTATATTGATGTTACAGGCATGTTAGCACATACCTAACGGAACACGTCATGTACTGCAGTGGTGGTGCATCATAGCAAGTGCAGTACCACTACACAGTTGCAGGAAACTGTATACTTGCTAGGCAGCCATGTACTGTGGAGAGAAAGACAAAAGACGCAATTTACATTGTGAAACAGTCTGCCAATGCAGATCGCGACAACAGATGGGGGCTTCCATAATCTCGGTTCTTGGCAGTAGCTGGCCTACAGCTGACAGAGCTCACGAGGCGGTCCAGTTAAGAATGTCAGTAAACATTGTGGTCGAATGAATGTTACACACTGAATGTTGTATTGGCTGCTGTGAGCAAAGTACAATTCACTGCACTGGCTTAATCACATTTTGTGATACCAGCCAGTAGAAATTAATATAAAATATATCAATAAAGTATATCAGTCCCCACGCCTGTTATCCAGTCAAAATTAGAATTTAATTACTTACTTGACAAACTGACTCTAGGAACAGGATGAAATTGTACTTTATATTGTCTGAATGTGGCACAGAACAAGTAGTAACTAGATCATGTTGATGAAAGCCATTGGTATAAATGATAGTTTATGAAAGACTTTGATGTAATAATATAAATAAAATTTTATTGGAAAAAGTTGTGTAGGCTTGTTTTATTTATTAATTGCCTTACAAACAGAAACATTTAGTGGAATCCACTGCAGTCTTTGGTACAGCATGCTTGTGAGAACCACACTTCGATAGTATTTAATAATAATAATAATAATAATAATAATAATACGAGGGCGGTTCAGAAAGTAACCTCCAATTGGTCACAGTGCGGGTTGTGGGGGGAGTAGCGACGCCATCTGTGCGTTCACGCACTCAACAGGTCAGTCGGCATCAAGCCGTGGTCGAGTGAACGTCGTACCTGCGCTAGTTTAGTTTTTGTGGCAGTTTGAAATGTGTGCTGCAATAGAAAACCCCGCCAAATGTGAAGTGCGTGCTGTCATAAGGTTTTTTACAGCCAAAGGATATTCTGCAGCAGCTATTCATCGTGAGCTTTGTGCCGTGTACAGGCCAAGAGTTATGAGTGAAGGAGTTGTCCGTGAATGGGTACGTTTATTTAAAAGTGGACGAGAAAACGTTCATGATGAAGAGAGGAGTGGTAGACCATCATTGGTGACTGACGAACTCGTTCAGACAGTTGATGCAAAAGTTCGTGAAAATCGACGTTTCTCAATGTCGGAGTTGTCTACTGGTTTTCCACAGATTTCTAAGACTCTCTTGTACGAGATAGTGACAGCAAGATTGGGTTACCGTAAGTTCTGTGCACGATGGGTGCCCAAAATTCTTACCGACCACCACAAAACTCAAAGAATGGCCTCTGCATTAGACTTTCTGTCACGTTATGAGGACGAAGGAGAACCATTGTTAAACAGAATCGTGACCGGTGACGAAACCTGGATTAAGTACGTGAACCCTGAGGCAAGAGAACAATCAAAGATTTGGGCACATTCAAATTCGCCTACCAAACTAAGAAAAGCCTTGCAAGATTTTTCTGCCAGAAAACTGATGGCAACGGTGGTTTGGGATGCCAAAGGGGTGTTGTTGGTTGAATTCATGGAACGTGGTACGACCATTAATCAAGACGTGTACTGTGAAACAATAAAAAAGTTACGACGGGCTATACAGAACAAACGCCGTGGTATGCTGACTTCCGGTATCGTTTTTTTGCGCGATAACGCCCGTCCTCACTCTGCTCGCAGAACAACGGCCCTTCTTGAGTCCTTCAAGTGGGACGTTATCAACCATCCACCTTACAGCCCAGATCTGGCGCCAAGTGATTATCACCTCTTCATGCATTTGAAGAAATGGCTCGGGTCACAGCGGTTTGATGACGACGAAGAGCTCAAAGATGCGGTCACAGGCTGGCTCCAGGCACAAGCGGGTGATTTTTATGCAGAAGGAATTTCAAAGCTTGTGAAGAGATACGATAAGTGCCTCAATCGCTATGGAGACTATGTAGAAAAATAGTGCAAAGATGTAGTTGTAAGATGTATATATTAAAATATTTTTATTTAACTTGGTGTATTTTTTTAAATCGACCGGAGGTTACTTTCTGAACGGCCCTCGTAATAATACATGGATGATCTAAAACTACTGGCAGCAACCAATCAACAACTCAACCAATTACTAAAGATAACAGAAGTATTCAGCAATGATATAAATATGGCTTTTGGAACAGACAAATGTAAGAAAAATAGCATAGTCAAGGGAAAACACACTAAACAAGAAGATTACATATTGGATAACCACAGCGGCTCAATAGAAGCGATGGAAAAAACAGATGCCTATAAATATCTAGGATACAGACAAAAAATAGGAATAGATAATACAAATATTAAAGAAGAACTAAAAGAAAAATATAGACAAAGATTAACAAAAATACTGAAAACAGAATTGACAGCAAGAAACAAGACAAAAGCTATAAATACTTATGCTATACCAATATTGACCTACTTATTTGGAGTAGTGAAATGGAGTAACACAGACCTAGAAGCACTCAATACACTTACATGATCACAATGCCACAAATATAGAATACATCACATACACTCAGCAACAGAAAGATTCACATTAAGCAGAAAGGAAGGAGGAAAGGTATTTATCGACATAAAAAACCTACATTATGGACAGGTAGACAATTTAAGAAAATTCTTTATGGAACGAGCAGAAACTAGCAAAATACACAAAGCAATCACTCATATAAATACATCGGCTACACCACTGCAATTTCATAGCCACTTCTACAACCCTTTAGATCACATAACATCAACAGATACAAAGAAAGTAAATTGGAAAAGGAAACACTACATGGCAAGCACCCGTATCATCTAACACAACCACACATCGATCAAGACGCATCCAACACATGGCTAAGAAAAGGCAATATATACAGTGAGACGGAAGGATTCATGATTGCAATACAGGATCAAACAATAAACACCAGATATTACAGCAAGCATATTATTAAAGATCCCAATACCACAACAGATAAATGCAGACTTTGCAAACAACAAATAGAAACAGTAGATCACATCACAAGCGGATGTACAATACTAGCAAACACAGAATACACCAGAAGACATGACAATGTAGCAAAAATAATACATCAACAACTTGCCATACAACATAAATTAATAAAACAACACGTTCCCAGATACAAGTATGCACCACAGAATGTACTGGAGAATGATGAATACAAATTATACTGGAACGGAACCATTATAACAGATAAAACAACACCACATAACAAACCTGACAACATACTGACCAATAAAAAGAAGAAATTAACACAACTAATTGAAATATCCATACCCAATACAACAAATATACAGAATAATACTGGAGAAAAAATTGAAAAATACATCCAACTGGCTGAGGAAGTCAAGGACATGTGGCATCAGGATAAACTTGACATTATGCCTATTATACTATCAACTACAGGAGTCAGACCACACAATGTCCACCAGTACATCAACGCAATACAGCTACATCCAAACGTATATACACAACTACAGAAATCTGTAATTATTGATACATGTTCAATTACCCAAAAGTTCCTAAATGCAATATAACATATACCGTACAGTTAAAAGGAAGTCACGCTTGATCAAGGTCCGCGTCACTTTCCATTTTTAACCAGACCTAAGGTCTGAGAAAGGAAAGAAGAAAATAATGATAATAAACCCTGTGGAGGCCCGGGGAAAGAATAGGCCTCCGGTATGTTCTGCCAGTCGTAAAAGGCGACGAAAAGAACAAACCACTAATAGGGCTAACCCCCCTTTTAGTGTGATTAGTTGGTTCAGGACAGAACTAAACAAGCCTCGGACAAGGGGCGTCATGGTCGGGGATGACGCTTGAACCCTATGCCCGCCCACAATGGTAACGACACTGCTAGCCAACTGTAAAATGATTTAAATCCAAATAGAGGTGTTTTGCAGGAAATGCTTCCTGCAACCACCCTAGAAGGAAAACAAAAACAGAGGATGAGATGGTCAGATGAAGTTAATCGACACCTCATGTTCTGTTATTACCAAACAACAAACCTAGGAACCAACACAACTGGATACAGATCACAAGCATACACAACATTTATTACCAGATACCCAGAATTAAAATTTTTAACAGAACAACGACTAGCTGATCAGATCCGTGTAATAATAAAAAATAACAGGATACCCCAGTCAGAATTAGAAAACATCAAACAACAAGTACAACAAATACTGGAACAAAATAATGTGCAATCAGAAGAAGAAGAAAATACAGTAATGGACTCAAACATCCCAGAGCAAACAAACAAAGAACAGGCGGCATCAATTAAACAATCAGAGGAAAACGAAATCTTAAGACAGCCACCAGAACAAGCACAAATAGAACACGAAGTGACACACATGTTAGATATAGAAGAAAAATTTCAGCTGACATGGAACACTTCTGGAGCAACGTATGGTCAAACCTGGTACAACATAGCAGGCATGCACGGTGGATACAAGCAGAAACAGACACATACAAGATGATACCACAAATGCCTGAAGTGATAATTTTGAAACACGAAGTCACTCAAGCAATTAATTCTACTCACAATTGGAAAGCCCCTGGAAAAGATAAAATAGCAAATTTCTGGCTAAAGATGTTCACCTCAACACATTCACATCTAACTAAATTATTTAACAATATAATAGAGGGAAACATTCGACGCGGGAAAAATATATTTAAAAACAAAGATGATGTGACTTACCATACGAAAGCACTGGCAAGTCACATCATCTTTGTTTTTAAATATAAATTATTTTAACAGTTACACTGTAGACCCATACACATTCCCTGATACACTTACACAAGGAATAACTTATCTGAAACCTAAAGATGAAGCAGACACAGCAAACCCAGCTAAATATCGCCCCATAACATGCCTACCAACAATATACAAAATATTAACTTCAGTCATTACACAGAAATTAATGACACATACAACACAGAACAAAATTATAAATGAAGAACAAAAAGGCTGTTGCAAAGGAGCACGAGGATGTAAAGAGCAACTGATAATAGATGCAGAGGTGACATATCAAGCTAAAACTAAACAAAGGTCGCTACACTACGCATACATTGATTACCAAAAAGCTTTTGATAGTGTACCCGACTCATGGTTACTACAAATATTGGAAATATACAAAGTAGATCCTAAATTGATGCAGTTCCTAAACATAGTAATGAAAAATTGGAAAACCACACTTAATATCCAAACAATTTCAAATAATATCACATCACAGCCAATACAGACTAAGCGTGGAATATACCAAGTAGATTCATTAAGTCCTTTTTGGTTCTGCCTTGCTCTGAACCCACTATCCAACATGCTAAATAATACAAATTATGGATACAATATTACTGGAACATACCCACACAAAATCACACATTTGCTATACATGGATGATCTAAAACTACTGGCAGCAACAAATCAACAACTCAACCAATTACTAAAGATAACGGAAGTATTCAGCAATGATATTTATATGGCTTTTGGAACAGACAAATGTAAGAAAAATAGCGTAGTCAAGGGAAAACACACTAAACAAGAAGATTACATATTGGATAACCACAGCGACTACATAGAAGCGGTGGAAAAAAACAGATAAAGGAAGGGGATTTATCGGTATAAAAAACCTACATTATGGACAGGTAGACAATTTAAGAAAATTCTTTATAGAACGAGCAGAAACTAGCAAAATACACAAAGCAATCACTCATATAAATACATCGGCTACACCACTACAATTTCATAACCACCTCTACAACCCTTTAGATCACATAACATCAACAGATACGAAGAAAGTAAATTGGAAAAAGAAAACACTACATGGCAAGCACCACTATCATCTAACACAGCCACACATCGATAAAGACGCATCCAACACATGGCTAAGAAAAGGCAATATATACAG
Organism: Schistocerca americana; assembly: GCF_021461395.2. Lineage (NCBI taxonomy): Eukaryota > Metazoa > Arthropoda > Insecta > Orthoptera > Acrididae > Schistocerca > Schistocerca americana. Next base: position 34,015,066 of record NC_060123.1, read on the forward strand.
TGAGACGGAAGGATTCATGATTGCAATACAGGATCAAACAATAAACACCAGATATTACTGCAAGCATATTATTAAAGATCCCAATACCACAACAGATAAATGCAGACTTTGCAAACAACAAATAGAAACAGTAGATCACATCACAAGCGGATGTACAATACTAGCAAACACAGAATACACCAGAAGACATGACAATGTAGCAAAAATAATACATCAACAGCTTGCCTTACAACATAAACTTATAAAACAACACGTTCCCACATACAAGTATGCAGCACAAAATGTACTGGAGAATGATGAATACAAATTATACTGGAACAGAACCATTATAACAGATAAAACAACACCACATAACAAACCTGACATCATACTCACCAATAAAAAGAAGAAATTAACACAACTAATCGAAATATCCATACCCAATACAACAAATATACAAAAGAAAACAGGAGAAAAAATTGAAAAATACATCCAACTGGCTGAGGAAGTCAAGGACATGTAGCATCAGGATAAAGTTGACATTATACCAATTATACTATCAACTACAGGAGTCATACCACACAATATCTACCAGTACATCAATGCAATACAGCTACATCCAAACTTATATATACAACTACAGAAATCCGTAATTATTGATACATGTTCAATTACCCAAAAGTTCCTAAATGCAATATAACATATACGGTACAGTCAAAAGGAAGTCACGCTTGATCAAGGTCCATGTCACTTTCCATTTTTAACCAGACATAACGTCTGAGAAAAGAAAGAAATAATAATAATATTTAAAAGTACTGCTATTTTGATCAAGGAGTGAAAATGAAGCCTAAACAAATTGATAGATTTCTATCCTCTGTCCAGTTTTGTCAAGGCAAGGGGAAACAACATTACTCTGTCAACTGCATTGCTCTCTTGTATTTGAAATATTGTTCTTGATGTGCTTTTCAAAAATTGTGAGTGAATGAATTTTCTTGGTACAATCAGTTTTTCAGTCTTATCAGCTGCGTAATAAGTGGAAAGGTAATATGATGTGTTGCGAGTCTTGGATGATGATATTTGTGTTTCCTGGCGCTATCCATATACAGTTAAAAATTTCCTCTGATCATTACCATGAAGCAGCTGCCATATGATTATTCCAAAACACTGATGACAAATAAAATCTTTGTTATCTGTCTGTTCATGAAATTGTCGTAACTGTGGGAGAAGATTTTTTTTTTAGTCATCAATCTTCTGACTGGTTTGATGCTGTCTGCCATGAATACCTCACCTGTGGCAACCTCTTCATCTCAGAGTAGCACTCGCAACCTATGTCCTCAATTATTTGATGGATGTATTCCAATCTCTGTATTCCTCTGCAGTTTTTGCTCTCTACAGCTCCCTCTAGCACCATTGAGGCCATTCCCTGATGTCTTAACAGATGTTGTACCATTCTGTTCTGCCTCCTTGTCAGTGTCCCCCTATCCTCTCTGATTCTGTTCAGAACCTCCTCATTCTGTACCTTATCAGTCCACCTAATTTCCAACATTTGTCTCTAGCACCACATCTCAAATGGTTTGATTCTCTTCTGTTACAGTTTTCCCCCACAGTCCATCTTTCACTACCATACAATCAATGCTGTGACCCAAGCATACATTCTCAGAAATTTCTTCCTCAAATTAAGACCTAAGTTTGAGACCAGTAGGCTTGTCTTGGCGAGGAATGCCATTTTTGCCAGTGCTAGCCTGACTTCGATTTCTTGCTTGCTAACTGGAATGGTTATTTTACTACCTAGGTAGAGAACTTCCTCTACTTTGTGACCTCAATTCTGATGTTAAGTTCCTCGCTGTTCTCATTTCTGCTACTTCTCATTGCTTTTGGCTTTCTTAGATTTACTGTCACTCCATATTCTGCACTCATTAGACTGTTCATTCCATTCAGCACGTCCTATAATTCTTCTTCACTTTCACTCAGGATAGCAATGTCATCAATGAATCATATCATCGATATCCTTTCACCTTAAATTTTAATTCCAATCCTGAATCTTTCTTTTATTTCCATCATTGCTTCTTCGATGTACAGATTGAAAAGTAGGTGCGAAAGACTACATCCCTGTCTTACATCCTTTTGAATCCGAGCACTCCCTTCTTGGTCTTTTGCTCTTATTATTCCCTCTTGGTTCTTTTAGATATTGTATATTACCCGTCTCTCCCTACAGCTTATCCCTATTTTTCTCAGAATTTTGAACATCTTGCACCATTTTACATTGCTGAACACTTTTTCTGGTCGACAAATCCTATGAACATGTTTTGGTTTTGCTTGGGCTTGCTTCCATTACCAACCTCAACGTCTGAATTGTGTCTCGGGTGCCGTTACATTTCCTGTAGCCAAACTGATTGTCATCTAGTGCATCCTCAATTGTCTTTTCGATTCTCCTGTATATTATTGTTGTCAGCAACTTGGATGCATGAACTTTTAAGCTGATTGTGCAAAATTCTCACACTTGTCAGACCTTGTAGTCTTCGGAATTGTGTGGATAATATTTTTCCCAAAGCCAGATGGTATGTCGCCAGACTAGTCATGTTAATACACACCAATTTGAATAGCTGTTTTGTTGCCACTTCCTTCAATGATTTTATAAATTCTCTCCAAAGCTCTCTTCTAAATCGACTCCTGTTTCTTCTTCTGTCTCATCAGACATAACTTCCCCCTCATAGAGGCTTTCGGTGTACTCTGTCCATCTATCCGCTCTCTCCTTTGCTTTTAACAGTGGAATTTTCATTGTACTCTTAATGTTACCGCCATTGCTTTTAATTTCACTGAAGGTTGTTTTGACTTTCCTGTATGCTGAGTCAGTCCTTCTGACAACCATTTCTTTTTCGATTTCTTCACACTTCTCTTGGAGCCATTTTGTATTAGCTTCCCTGCACTCCCTATTTATTTCTCTCCTCAGTGTCTTGTATTTCTGTATTTCCCTGAACGTTTTTGTACATCCTTCTTTCATCGATTAACTGAAGTATTTCTTCAGTTACCCATGGTTTCTTCACAGTTACCTTCTGTGTACCTATGTTTTTCTTTCCAACTCGTGTAATTGCCCTTTTTAGAATGTTTCTCTTCAGCTGTACTACCTACTGAGCTATTCCTTATTGCTGCATCTATAGCCTTAGAAAACTTAAAATGTATCTCTTCATTGCTTAGTATTCCTTATTCCACTTTTTTGCTTATTGATTCTTCCTGACTAGTCTCTTAAACTTCAGCCTATTCTTTATCACTGCTGCATTATGATCTGAGTCTACATTTGCTCGTGGGTATGTCTCACAATCCAGTATCTGAATTTGGAATCTCTGTCTGACCATGATGTAATCTAACTGGAATCTTCCCGTATCACCCATCCTTTACCAAGTATACCTCCTCCTCCTGTGATTCCGTAACAAGATATTCGCTATTACTAGTTGAAATTAATTACAGATCTCAATTAGTCTTTCTCCACTCTCATTCCTTGTCCCAAGCCCATATTCTCCTGTAACCTTTTCTTCTACTCCTTTCCCTACATCTGCATTCCAGGTCTCCATGACTATTAGTTTTCTTCTCCTCTTACGTTCTGTATTACTCTTTATCCTCATATAATTTCTCTGGCTCTTCAGCTTGCAATGTCGGCACGTATACTTGAATTATCATTGTCAGTGTTGGTTTGCTGTCATTTCCGATAAGAACAACTCTATCACTGAATTGTTCGCAGTAACACACTCTTTGCCCTACCTTTCTATTCATAACAAATCCTATTCCTGTTATACTCTTTTCTGCTGCTGTTGATATTATCCTATACTCAACTGACCAGAAATCCTTGTCTTTTGTCCATTTCACTTTACTGACCCTACTACATGTAGATTGAGTCTTTGCATTTCCCTTTTCAGATTTTCTAGCTTCATTACCTTGTTCAAGATTCTGACATTCCACGCCCTGATTTGTAGAACATTACCGTTTCGATGGTTATTCAATCTTCTTCACATGGTCATCTCCCCTTTGGCACTCCCATCCCAGAGCTCCAAATGAGGGACTATTCCAGAATCTTTTTGCCAATGGAGAGATCATTGTGACATTTTTTTTCAGTTACGGGCTACAAGTCTTGTGGATGCATGTTACATATCTTTAGTGCTGTGGTTTCCACTGCCTTCTGCATCCTCATATTGTCAATCATTGCTGATTCTTCCGCCTTTAGGGGCAGTTCCCCACCCCAAGGACAATATCATCCCATTCGTGCCACAGTGCACCATTCATGCTAACATGACACTACTAAAAATAGAACAGGAAACTGACTCTGATTCCACACAATAGAATTAAAGCATCTAAATGCATGTCTCATATTTTTCATAGTTCCTGTATTTTCTGTTGTGGAATGGTTCAGTAAGATAATTATAAGTGAATATGTTTACAATGGATTGCAGAATTTGCATGTGCACTGGAGGTGACCATAATTTTATATTATAAATTTGTGTGTGTGTTGAAATATTGAGCTTTTTGCTGAAAATACAACTTACGTGTAAAGAAAGATATAGGCTTTGTCGTGTTCACTACTTCTATATTTACATTGTGAGTTTGGTCTTTATCTGTCAGTTTTTGGGGAAAAAAGAGTAGTCTTAGTTTATAAAAGAGTTGATAATACTAAGAGAAATACATGTCAAGTGACTGACGTCTATAATTTCTGCTTACAGTGTTAAAATGGTGAAAGTCAATGAAAAGGATGAGACTTCAAAAACTCCTGGACACGACCCACTTTCCTCAATGTCAAGTGAGGGATCGTTTGTTGTTTTGGGAACATCACCTCATGAATCTGAAAGACAGCCTGCAAGTGATATTACTATTGTCTCACAGCCACCAAGTTTTAATGAACTTATGTTGACAGATTATCAGGTACGCATACAAGAGAAAATTGCGCAGTTCAATCTCTTTTATGTGCATAATTTTTATGATTCCTATGCTATGCATTTAGACACCATCGAACTTACCGGAACCGCTATCTGCTGACTTGAGTCCAGAAGAGGTACACAAAAAGCTTGAAGAGGTCGTGCAGCACAATCTTCATCTGAAAGGTAAACTGTCAAATTTTGTTACAGCTTTTTAGTTTGGGGTCCATAGTAGTACTCTGTTTAGTCAACAAGCTGATAAAAATTTTGGAGAACGATGTCATTATAACTCACATTTTACAGATCTATGTTGTCTGTTTCAAAGACTAGTAGTAAGGTTTAATCACAGTCTTTCCAGTGTGTGTCAGTTTTGCCTGTCTGTTTCCAGACTGGATTCACTTTGTTCAGAAGCAATTCCAGAATAACCGAGGATAGTTAGCTGCTAAATATTTGTATCTATGACATAGCCTATCTTGTTTTTATGCAAACATTTTTGTTGTTGATTGACATTTTGGAGCATTTGTGTTGTAAGATCAAAAGTTTTCATATTAATAATTCTTGTGTACTTTCAGCATTAATTGTTAAATTAGGTCTCCCATAAGTAGCACTGAAATATTTAATGAATAATGTTTTTCATTTGGAGGGAAGGGAGTAACTGTTTCATTCATGCTAAAACTGCAAGGTATTGTACATATCAGATTGTCTGGCAGTGTAATTACAAGTACAGGGGGAGGAGGAATTCTTGGTCTGGCACAGAGATGATAATATCATTCAAATTTTGTTTTTATTTTGTTCACACAAGTTTCCACTTTGAGCTGCAGACAGGCACAACAAAAAGACTGTTACACATTGAGTTTTTGGCCAAAGCCTTCTTCAGAAGAGAAAGGAAAACATACACATTTGCACAAGCATGTGCACTTAACACACACGTAACTGCAGTCTTCAGGCATTCTGGCCAGAATGCAACTGCCGCAGTGAACGAAAGCAGCAATCTGGATTAGGAAGGGGAAGGATAGCAGGGTATGAATGGGGCGTGAGAAGAGCACTGTCTGTCGTAGAGGGTGTTCATGTGCTAGATGGCAGGACAAGGCTGCCAGGCACAGCATCAAGAGGCTGTAGAGAAGGGAGGGGTGGGGGAGAGAAGGGTTGCGGAAAAGGAGATGAGCGGAGAAGGCAAAAAGACAGGTGGGTGCATTGGCAAAGGGCAGCACACAGTGAGGCTTAGAGGGTGTGGATTAGGAAGAGGCAATAAGACAGAGGGGGCAGAAACTGTTGGGTGGCGAGTGTGGCGATAGTAGGTTACCGTAGGTTGAGGCTGGAATAATTTCGGGAGTGGAGAATGTGTTCTAAGGATAACTCTCATCTGCGCAGTTCAGAAAAGCTGGTGGTAGAGGGGAGTATCCAGATGGCCCGGGTTGTGAAGCAGCCATTGAAATCAAGCTTGTTATGGTTAGCTGCATGTTGTGCCACAAGGTGTTCCACTTTGTTTTTGGCCATAGCTAGGCAGTGGCCATTCATCCCGGTGCAAAGCTGCTTTGTTTTTGGCCATAGCTAGGCAGTGGCCATTCATCCCGGTGCAAAGCTGCTTAATAGTCATACCAATATAAAAGGCTCGTATATAAGCCTCTGATGTGGTAGGACAAGCTTACGACTGGAAAGTGTGAGTGGATGGGGGCAGATCTTGCACCTGGGTCTTCCTCTAGGAAATGATCCCTCTGACGAGGGGTTGGGACTGGGATTGGCATAGGTATGGACTAGGACGTTGTAGAGGTTGGACGGGTACCAGAACACCACTTTAGGAAGGGCGGAATGTGGTCCCAGGTAGGATGTCCATCATTTCAGGGCATGATGACGGGTTATCAAAGCCCTGATGAAGAACATGGTTCAGTTTTTCCAGTCCTAGCTGATGTTGAGTGACAGAGGTTCTTGGAGGTGGTGAGAGGATTAGGAGTGTTTTGGGATATGGCATGGGAAATGTCTGTGGACTAGGTCTGGGGGATAGTGCCTGTCTGTGAAGGCCTTTGTGAGACCTTCAGTGTATTTGACAAAGGGAGTTTCTGTCACTGCAGGTACACCATCCCCAAGTGGCCAGGTGGTATGGGAAGGATATTTTTGTGTGGAAGAGATGGCAGCTGTTGAAATGCATGTACTGTTCTGACTGCTGGATTTAATGTGGACAGAGGTGTTGTAGTGGTTCCACCTGCTTAATTTCTTAGTTTTTTGCTCTCGGTGGTGATATACTGCTTTGCTACACTGACTGAAAAGTAGGGTTTGTAATTTGGATGCCGACTGCAGTAAACAATATAGCCAACAGATGCACAGTTATGTTTTACTGACTTTTACTTTCACTTTGCACAATTCCTCAATAATACAGTTATATATGTATGGCTAGTGCACTATTGTTTAAACTTTTCATAAGCCTCATTAATAATTTGCCAGCGAACCTCCAGATACTGCTGCAATAGTTTACTGTTGAACATTTACGAGCAGTAAAAACATAACCACATAATTCACAGTTCTTGAAGAATAAACAGGTACATATGGAGCCGACACTGACATTGTTTTTACAAAGGGCCAAATTGTTTAACACTTATGACACTGTTAAGTTGGAGCATGGTTGTTGTTCTAACCAGCACAGGTTACTCGTCTGAAACTCGGCCATGGACTGACTGTCTCGTGACCAAAAATCGGCCCCTTGTATGTCTTCACAATAATAGGTGCTGAAGCTACACATTGTTCGAAGTTAAATTTACAGAAATTTCAATTAAAACTGAACTCATTAAATTAACTGAATACATCAAAAGTTGGTCCTTTTTTAACAGTTTCTTCTACTCCACCTTTTGTATGGTTGTGAAACATGTCTTCCAGCTTTTTCTGAGGGTCTATATCTTCATCAAACTCTCCATCATTACAGATGGAGATGAGTACAACAGATCATGATTAGACTGGAACATATGACACCATTGTTACATTTTTGTAAAACCAGACAGACTTGAAGTTACAGTTCTTTGTGTACTGGGCCAAAATTTTGGGGGAATATAATATTTTGTCCTTTCATAATGTTACTACTAATGTCAACCATTTTTTCAGTAGAATTCTTACAAGAGGCACACTGGTGTTCCAGGTGTCAGTAGTTATATTTCTGCCAGTACTTTCTGAAGGAATAACAAGATGTTGCACTATTTCTGAAGGATTGTTTGATTTGTTGAAAGGACCATCTTGCTGCTTACCTACATATATTTCAAAGTTCACAAGATTAAATATCATGGAGTCTACCAAGCCATATTTCTTTGGATTTTTTTTTGACAGATATTGTCAGAAGGAACATCGTCCACAAAATGGAATTAGTTGCGTGTCAATTGTCACATGTTCTCCAGGAGTATATAGCTTCAAATACTTACCTTGCAACGGTGTGATAAGTTAGCTCACAGCAGCTAACTTTTCAGTTTTTTCCTCTCATCTCTAGAGCTTTTGTCATCAGAGCGTACACAGCAAAGTAACAACAGGGATCTTATTTATGGCATAGTAACTGCAAATACATCAGGCCCACCTTTATCCCACCTTCCTTTGAAATGGAGGTGGGAAGCTTTGTAAGTTCCTGCATGTAGTGGGAGGCCCAGAAGGACTTGCTATCTGGTGTCTCACAAGATCTGTCAAACTGTCCACGTATGTTCATTACATCCAAATTAGTGTGCACAGCAATGTCATCAAGCATTTTATGATCAAGATTAAGAGAACAAATTTCTGTTGAAGTCTTTGCTGCTATGGCCAGCACTAAAAGTGCCTGGCTTATGAGAAATGATGTTATGGCTTTTGGGTCTTCCCCTGTCACTAACTGGTTTCATATGCTATTTAGTCCACTCATCTTTATTCACCCCTGTAGCAGTTATTACTAACAAAATGAATTCGAAGATTCGTCACTTGAAGAAACAACCTTTTCTGAATCCACTTATCCTCACATATAAGGCTCGCTTATTTCAACATTGTCCTCTTCACCTTCTGAACTATCCTCAGATGGAGATTATTCATCATCGGTTCGTAGCAACTCTTACATAATTTCCTCATCCGTGAGAATCTGGGACATTTGTGAAATGACATGAGAAACAATGTTGAAACCTCCTGCTGTGGGGTGGCGGGTAATAATCAAAAGGTCAATACTTAGTTATGTCATTATGAAAAGACAGCTAAATTATCTGTGCTTGCTTTACACCTACCTTTACTGTTTACCATAATTTCCATTCTGCAGGTCCACAGTACTCTTTGTGCTCACTGAAAGAAAATGTTCCTGCTTGCTATGTACTCAGCGGGATCAGGCCTATCGCTACAAACATAGGCTTGAGTTTTAACTGATTGCTGTGTTCTGTAAAAGTTCACATACACAAAATATTATAATAATGATTTCCCTACCGAAAACAGCACTATTAAAGTTCAGAGGCGACCCCTACAGGAAGTTCCAAGTAAAATGATATATCATCCTGACTTCCAATTACCAGATGTTAATCGCTTGCCTTAAATGTGGAAAATAATCTTGCCAATTGCCACACGGTTTTGTCAACATTATGGGCAGCATGCAGAACAGTTACTTCCGTGAAATCCAAGCGACTGCATACAGTCCTCATCAGTTTACCAGTAACGCATTCAAGTCTGTCCAGCTGTGACATCATTCGAGGCACAACACATGCAGGTGTTTGACACAAGCGGATCAGTATCTTGGTGCGAAGTGATCTGATGACACGGGAGTTGATTTTACAGTTTGGTGACCAGCATCTGCTGTCTGGCTGTGGCCTTGCTGTAGTTCTGGACTCTTGACTTCTGCACAAAGTTCTCCTATAGTTTTGTCCCATTACACTGCACTGCCCCTCTGGCTATATTTATGTAGGGATGCAGTGGGCCACCAAATGGAACATATGCTATCAACCGTCTAAGGCACAGCAGTATCTAAATGGCCCCATTCTTGGACAGGTATTAATTAATAGCTCTGTCATTTAACAATTTACAATCTTCTTAATGTTTACATAAATAGAATTAAGTTTGTTTTAGTTACTGAAATAGTTTCAGCTGGACTGCATTTCAACTTTGCTGGCAAGAATTTTTCGAGCTGTATCAATAGTAGAACATGACCTCTGAGCTGCCTCTTTAAGATTTCTTGGAACCACAGTCTTGAAACATGGTACAGCTGTATTATTTCATGAATTTAATCAAGTGCTATAATTAGAACTTTCTATTACAAATAGAAATGATACTTAATCTACCACGAATAAGGATGTTTTCATTGCAAATCCGGTTTTTAGTAAATAATATGAAAACTAATACATGTAGCTTATTGGTGTCACATTTATGTAATGTTTTTACGTGCAACTGAGGCTATGTATGAATTTTTGGATTTATGATTCTAATATTTAGCTGCTTCAGTTGTTCGTAAAAAACTTTGATTTTTACCAAAATATTTCTCTGATCAAGTTGAGACTTATAACTTCTAATTTTCACATACACTTGCACATTATGACCAATTTTTAGCTTTCTAGTTCTATTATTCAGCACTACTTATTTTTTTCGTAAGATCATATATTTTACCTAACTTACTCATTTGATCATTCTGAGACTTAACAGTGTTAACATTAACATACTTAAGTGTATGCTGACAAAGTTTGGGAAAGTTATTTTAATTTTTAATTTCACTCTTAAATTATGTTGCAGTGCAGGTGTGTTATGACGATGTGGCATTGGTAGTAGTGAGTAGGGTTAAGTCCTGGCAACTCGCCCACCTCTGTACCTTGTTCAGTGATACAGCACTTGTTTCGCCCCACTGTGTATTCAGTGAACACTTCCTAAAATATGTGACTGGTCAGGAAAGTGAAAAAATTTTTATTGAGACTATGACGGTGATCACGCGTAAATGCTCACATCGAGTCACTTCACTGAAATACTGAATAGCACAAGTTGTCACATTGGGTCACTTCGCTGAAAATTGAGTGACACGGGTAGTCATGTCACATCAAAACGTGGACAACTGCAAAACAATGAAGGTGACAGTGATATTAAGCAGAACTCAAGAAGAGTATTTTGGGTGTGTGTGTATTGAGCATGTTTTATAACTCTGTCTTCCCCAGATATTGACCCAATTGGCAAGGAGTGCTGCGTAAGTATGGCCCAAGGTAGTGCGTAGATTATATGTGTGGCAACGTACCACTTTGTTAGGGGTGGAAAGGATTGTAACATCTTCCTTGTTCCTAGGCATGATGATAAACAGTCAGAGCCCTGCCGAAGGATGTGATTGAGTTTTTCCTGTCCGGAATAAACTGGGTGATTGGGGCGGGGCGGATGCACCTTCGCATATGATTCTAAGAGTTGGTTGGGGAGCTAGGGGTGTGTGAGGATAAGGTATGGGAAATCTGTCTGTGGATTAGGTTTGGGGGAATAGTGCATGTCTGTAAAGACCTTAGGGAGACCTTCAACATGCTGGACAAAGGAATTCTCATCACTGCAGATGGTGGCCAGATTTTTTTAGTCCTCAGTCTTCTGACTGGTTTGACATGGCCCGCCATGAGTTCCTTCCCTGTGCCAACTTTTTCATCTCAGAGTAACACTTGCAACATATGTACTCAATTATTTGCTGGATGTAACCCAATCTCTGTCTTCCCCTATAGTTTCTACCATCTACGGTGTCCTCTAATACCATGGAAGTTATTCCCTGATGTCTTAACAGGTATCCTATCATCCTGCCCCTTCTTCTTGCCAGTGTTTTCCATATATCCTTTTCCTTGACGATTCTGTGGAGAATCTCATTCTGTACCTTATCATTCCACCTAATTTTCAGAATCCTTGTCGGTGTTTTCCATATATTCCTTTTCTTGCCGATTCTGTGGAGAACCTGATTCCTTACCTATCATTCCACCTAATTTTCAGCATCCTTTTGTAGTATCACATCTCAGATTCTTTGATACTCTTCTGTTCCGGTTTTCCCACAGTTCATGTTTCACTACTACACAATGCTGTGCTCTAACATAAACCCTCAGAAGCTCTAACATACATTCTAGAAATTTCTTCCTCAAATTGAGGCCTACGTTTGATACTAGTAGACCTTGTTTGCCAGAAATATCAGTGCTAGACTGCTTTTTATGTAGTCATTTCTGCGTTGGTCATCGGTTATTTTTCTGCCCAGATAATAGAACTCTTTGACTTTCTGATCCCCAGTTCTTATGTTAAGTTTCTCACTGTTCTCATTTCCAGTACTTCTCATTACTTTTGTCTTTCTTCGATTTACTCTCAGTCCATATTTTGCACTCATTAGACTGTTCATTCTGTTCAACATATCCTGTAATTCTTCATTTTCACTGAGGATAGCAATGTCCTCAGTGAATCTTATCATTAATATTCCATTACCCTGAATTTTAATCCCGCACTTACTCTTTTTCCGTCATTGCATTTTCAATGTAAGGATTAAATAGTAGGGGCAAAAGACTACATCCTTGTCTGGCACCCATTTTAATCCAAGCACTTCGTTCTTGGTGTCCTACTATTAGAGTTCTCAGATGGTACGGGAGTGAATTTTTGGTGCGGGAGGAATGACAGCTATCAGAGTGCAGGTAGTGTTGGTGGTTAGTCAGCTTGATATGGAGAGGAGTGTGGATGGAGTCATAAGAGAGGAGGAGGTCAACATAGAGGAATGTGGCACGTTGAATTGATGGAGAACCAGGTGAAGTGAATGGAAGAGACGGAGGTTGTGTAGAATTGATGGTAGGATGCCTTGGCACTGGGTCCAGGTCATGAAGATATCATCAGTGAATCTGATCCAGAAAAGGGGTTAGGGATTTCGTGTGGCAGGGAAAGTTTCCTCTATAGAAGGCCTGTAAATGGATTGGCATAGGAAGCTGTCATTTTGTGAATTTGTGTGTTTAGCTTCCCCAGAGGAATAGCAGTTATTTATGGGGATGTAATTATATGTATACAGAATGAGATGGTGAGTTTTGATCAACATCTCCAACCAATTTCCCATAACCTAGCCTCCCATATTAAAGAGACAAACTACTTCCATCACCTACTCTCAACCACCCAATCCCCATTACCACCTGAATTTCTGCTTGTCACTATTGTTGCCATCTTCCTATACACCAATATCCCACCATCAAACACTCTCTCTCCCAACATCCTTCAGACTCCAAACCCATCACATCTTTCCTTATACATCTAGCTAATTACATCCTCCTCACACATTTGAGGGGGAGATATACAAACAAATCCTTGGTATCCTTGGTTATGTGCCTGTCAACAACTTAACGTGTTACTTGGCTGTTACACTTAACTTGTAAATTATAAGTTGTATTTCCAGGTGAGGATTATTCAAGGGAAGATTTCTTCTACAGAAAAAAAACAAATTGTGTTCTCTGGAGGTTGGAATTTGAAACATTAGATCCCTTAACTATCTTAGTAGGCGAGAGGAGTTTAAAAGAGGAATGGATAGATTCAAATGGGATGTTATGGAAATTAGTGATGTGTGATGGTGGATATTTGGTCAGATGAGAACCAGATTATCAACACCAAGTCTAAGAGGGGTAATGCAGGAGTAAGTCTAATAATAGATAGGAAAACAAGATCTTGATTGAACTATTATGAACAGCTTAATGAATGGATTATCATGTTTTAGATAAACGAAAGCCATGGACAAATACAGTAGTAAAAGTATGTAAGCCTACTAGCTCTGCAGATGAAGATTTTGATACAAAATATATGCTGAGTTGAAAGAAAATATTCCATAACTTAAGACAGACAAAGAATTAATTGCCTTGGGGCACTGAAATCAATAGTATGAAATAGAAGAGTGGGAAAACCTGGACCTGGGAAAGGAGTGAAAGATAAAGGTGCCTGGTAGAATTTTTTACAGAGCATAATTTAAACATTGCAGAGTTTGATTTAACTCTGAAGAAAGGTAAATTGAATAGAGCTGACCATCATTCATCAGTTATGAAATGCAGATTAAAGGAGAAGAAATTTCAAAAAGGTAGGGAACTAAGTGAAGAGACTTGGATAAATTGGAACAACCAGAGTTTGTTGAAAGTTTCACAGGAAGTCAGCATTAATCAATGATCACCCGAATTTGGGGGTGGGGAATAAATACAGTAGAAGATAAATGGGTAAGTTTGAAAAATGAAATAATGAAGACAGCAGAGGGAAACCTAGCCTAAAAGACAAGATACAGCAGAAATCCTGGCCTGGGATAACATACAAGATATTAAATAAAGCAGGCACAAAGGAATGCAGGAAAGTGAGAGAGAGAGAGAGAGAGAGAGAGAGAGAGAGAGAGAGAGAAAGTGTAAAATAACAGTGTAGCAATGGCTAGAGAAGAAATGCAACTTCCAGAAGCATGCATGTAGGTAGGAAAAATGGATGCCACTTATAATAAAATTAAAGAAACCTTTGAAGAAGTGAGAAGCAGGATTATGACTATCAAAGGCACAGGTGGTGTGCAAGTAACTAAGCAAATAAGTGAAGTCTGAAAGTTGGAAGAAGTGTGTAGAAGGACTATGTAAAGGAAAATGTCGTAACATAATGAAGGATGTTAACAACAGTGCAGCCGCAATTAACCAACACTTATTCTTCCACATACAAATGAACAACAAACGTATAAGCTGACACAAGTAGACAATAAGAACACAGTCTGAAGGTGAGTACCTGCTGCACTGTGCTTATATAGCATAGGGCTCTGGTGCTTGGCACGGTGGATGTTGTGCCGTTTGCACTAGTCATGTGGCTCATAGCAGACAGTGGCCAGCCAGCCCAACAGTGTTAAGTGTTGGTTTATCACCAATTGTGCATGAATCTAATTGTGCCAAGGCACAGCGTGTTTATATGGACTGTGTTGAGACAGACTGTTATGAAAATTATATATGTTCTGTATTTGTGTGGCTCATATATGATGGAAATGTATGGGTGGTCCATTTATGTACAATGTTTTTCTTCTTGAAGATGATAGTAATGACTGAAACCAGTAGAGTACAAACATAAAACTGTACCTCTGATAGCATAAATTTGCTTTTTGCAAAAAAAATTTGAGGCTTTATTCAGAACATTTTAATTCTGTAAAATATGGCAAAGGACTTGGAAAATTACTTGAATCGTGTGGATGGTTTCTTGAAGGGAGATTGTAAGATTAACATTTACAAAGGTACCTAAAACAAGGGTAATGGAGTCTAACTGAATTAAATATGGTGCTGCTGAGGGAATTTGATCTGAAACTGAGATGCTGAAAGTAGTAAACAAATTTTGCTATTTGGCAGCAAAATAACTGACCATGGCGGAAGTATAGCAGACATAAAATGCAGACTGGAAATAAAAAAATCTCTTATGAAAAAGAAAATATATTAACATTGAGTATAAGTTTAAGTGCTCGGAAGTCTTTCTTGAAAGAACGTGTCTGAAGTGGTGCCTTTTATGGAAATGGAACATGACAAACAGTACATGCAAGAAGAGAAAAGTGGATTTTGAAAGTGGTGTTACAGTAGCATGCTGAAGATTAGATAACATAGACCAGATAGAAAATGAAAAGGAAAAGAGCTTTGTGGCACAACTTGACTAAAAATAAGGCATAGATTGATAGACACTCATAATGAGGCATCAAGGAATGGTCAATTTTGGAAGGAAGGAAAGGTGTGTGTGTGTGTGTGTGTGTGTGTGTGTGTGTGTGTGTGTGTGTGTGTGTGTGTGTGTGAGGGTAAGTCATGGAAAATAGTGTCTACGTGGAGTGAAAATTTGTTGAATCTCTTTAGTGGACAGAGATAAGCTGTAATTGGCTAAAGTGTATATTGGTGGTCGCGTGTGTGTGTGTGGGGGGGGGGGGGGGGGTGAGAGTTGCCAGATCATCTGTGCATATGCAGTAAAGCGCAGCGTTATTCTGTGCTGACGAGCGCATGGGCAGTCTTCTTTACTCTTTGATTTTTATTGCTATTCTTTTTCTTGACTTGGATTTTTCATTTCATGGTGTTCGGGCTTAAAAATAAAAAGTTATTGCCTAACTACTTTGTTGAATGTCTTTAGCTGACAGATAAGCTGTAGTTGGCTAAAAGGATATAGGCTGCAATAGTTGTACATAGATGAAGGGACATGCACAGGACAGACTAGCATTTAGAACTGCATCAAATTGGTCTTTGCATTGAAAACTTCAACAACTTCATGTGTGTGTTTTATTAAATGAATAAACTGAACAATTTGGCATTACAAAATTCATTTTTGAAAATGGTTTACTGTGAGTGGAGATAAACCAGTGTTGCTGAATGTTTATAAGGAGGCTGCTCCTTTATTTTCAACATATACGAAATGGATGCCGGAACTCTGAAGTAGTTGTATCTCTCTTGCAAAAATCTTTGTGAATGGTATCCTAAAACTGCACACACACATGCAATGACTAACAGTGTCATCTCTTATGGCGTTACTTACGATCATGGCACTATCAGTTCAGGGACAGAAACATGGAGTTTCATTGTGATACCTCTGTTGTACCTGTTGATGTAATTTTGTGATGTTTTGCCAGTAATATTTGGAGTTATATCCTTAAACATTCTTAGTTGCTACCCATTCCATACTGAATTTAGCCTGAAATTTAGATCCAAGTGTTTATTATGTCATATTTGGATTCAAGTTAAGCAAACAAGTCAAGGCTGAGAAGTAGATGTGATTGCCGTTCACTATTTATTATGTTTCCTGAACAAAATGTTTTTGTGTACAAAGTCTGAACAGATCCTTTTTTTTTTCAGAGCTGTTGTTCCAGAATAACCTAAGCTGGAAACGTAATTACCAGATATTACTAACATGGCAGGAAGAACTCTCAAAGCAGCAACAGAAGAATAATGAAAAATTTGCAGAAAATAAGGAGTTCACAATGAAGGTAATTCCTGATCAGTGGTTATTATTGGGCAGTTTATTCTTTTTGAGTTTTAACTAAAGTGTACAATATTTCTGTCAGAATTCGTGGTTCTGCATGTACATATTAACGGAAACTTGTCCCACTATTTTGTTATAATTGAATCTGAAATTCACTGTTTCTGAACAAACATAAAATTAAGTTCAATTTCAATTCCTCAGAAGAGGAGGTGAGAATTGTAATTCTAAACAAGCTTTCTTTCAAATGCTCTTCATGGAAATGAGATTCAGCTTCCTAGCAGTCTTTCTAATTGCACAGAAATAGGCATGCATACTGATCAACAAAGGGTTTTTTAACTCAGAGTTCAACAACTATATAAGCAGATCAAAGTTATTCATTAATACTACTGGTACATAACGTGTGTGCAAGCTATATAACAATGCTTCATATGCACAACTCATTTGACCAACTGTGTATAAAAAAAAACGGGTAAATCTGCTGATGTAAGAGACTGTGACAAAACGCAGTGTGTGTTGGGTTTGTGGCTGGGAATGAATGCCATGAGAATGGCAAAACTTGTGTACTACAAGTCTTCATAAAGAACATTTTTGGAAGGTAACTACTAACAGCTGTCAAGTATGCATAAAATGCATGTTTGACTGTCAGCTGCTTCTTTTTTAAAATTTAAAACTCAAATATCGACCGGGTTCAGTGACAGACCATCTTCATGGATTGGGATTAAAACAGTTTGGGCCACATCACATCTGTCTTTACATAAATAATGACCATGTCTCATATGTAGAGCATGCCATGAATTCCAGTATAACACATAGGACTTTTAAAGGCTGTACTTCATTAAGAATCATTGTGTTACTCATAAAGTGACCCACTAGCATTATTACATTCTTGTTTTGCAACAAGGTTGTCATTTCACGTTTTTTCAGTTGCCAACATATTTGTTGTTAGACAGTGGTAACTATATTGATATTTGAAATAATAGGAATGTATTGTTTATTTTCCAGTCCCAGTTGCACATTTTTTAAATACAAGACTATTTTTGATCTCCCTGGATCATCTTCAGATCTAAAAACAAAGTAAAACCTAACATCTACTGTCTGGCTGAAGAATTACATCTACTGTCTATTATTTTACAAAAAGTGAAAAGTATTGTACATAAATGCAGACTTTATATATGTAGTTGCCTCAGAAACCCATCATACCTGTGTCGGAACCACACATCAGGGCACTTTGGTATGCAACTGTGGCCCATGTTTTAAGGTAACTGTAGGAGAGAGGGGGAGGGAGAAAAGTGGAGCAAGGGGGATTGGGAGAGGGGAAAGATGATAGAGCGGGAGGAGTGGTAGGGATTTACATTTGGTATAACCTACAGTAACTTGGGTAAAAAGAGAGAGACTTACACTGAATTTATAAAAAGTAAAATTATGTAAATAAATTTTTGTTGGAAAATCAAGAGTATTGAACAGTGAGGGAGGGGTGTCATGGGCATACCAGATTACATTTGGTAAAATGTAGTATCAGAGAAGTTACTCTTATAAAACATGTTGCAGTAAGCAAAATGGGTATCCAGTTTCAACACTAACAATGTTGCTACAGAAAATTAAAAGGCAGCAATAATATAAAATAGATGTTAGTACACTAACAGGTGAACAGAAACATAAAATCGTGTCTATGCCCAAGTGTTATAAAGGATGCGTGTCAGAAGTAATTGCTAGGGAGCCTTTCATAGTACCAGTTTACATATAGGATTTGAGGTTAATGGCATTCTTTGCTTCAGGTTGAAACACCACTCAAACAAAAAAAAAAAAAACCTTAGAATTCCCGGGAGCAGGTATATCTAAGCTAAAGTGTGAAAACTGTCCAATAGCTTTCATTGGCCAGGAAGACAGGATGAGACGGGAGATACGATGAATTTGAAAGAGCACTGAAAGACCTAAGTTGAAACATGGTCCTGGGAATATAAAACATTTCGTTAGAACTGCTGACAGCCTTGGGAGAGCCAGCCATGACAAAACTCAGATGAGCAAGATGTATGAGACGGGTGAAATACCCTCAGACTTCAAGAAGAATATAATAATTCCAATTCCAGAGAAAGCAGGTTCTGACAGATGGAAAAATTACCAAACTATCAGTTTAATATGTCACAGTTGCAAAATACTAATATGAATTATTTGCAGAAAAATGGAAAAACTGGTAGAAGGCAACCTCTGGGAATATCAGTTTGGATTCCGTAGAAATGTTGGAACATGTGAGGCAATAGTGACCCTGCGACTTTTTGTAGACATAGAGAAAGCTGTTGACAATGTGGATTGGAATACTCTCTTTCGAATTCTGAAGGTGGTAGGCATCAAATACAGGGAGTGAAAGGCTATTTACAATTTGTACAGAAACCAGATGGCAGTTATAAGAGTCGAGGGACATGAAAGGGAGGGCAGCAGTGGTTGAGAAGGAAGTGAGATTGGGCTGTAGGCTATCCTTGATGTTATTCAATCTGTATATTGAGCAAGCAGTAAAGGAAACAAAATAAAAATTTGGAATAGGAATTACAGTTCAGGGAGAAGAAATAAAAACTTTAGATTTGCCTCTGACATTGTAATGCTGTCAGAGACAGCAGAGGACTTGGAAGTGCAGCTGAATGGAATGGACAGTGTCTTGATAGGAGGATATAAGATGAAGATCAACAAAAATAAAACGGGTATAATGGAATGTAATTGAATTAAATCAAGTTATGCTGTGGAGGGAGTTAGATTAGGAAACGACACACTTAAAATACTAGACGAGTTTTGCTATTTGGGCAGCAAAATAACTGATAGTGGTCGAAATAGAGATGATATAAAATATAAACTGGCAGTGGTGAGAAAGATGTTTCTGAAGAAGAGAAATATATTAACATTGAGGATAGGTTTAAGTGTCAGGAAGTCTTTTCTGAAAGTATTTGTATGGAGTGTAGCCGTGTATGGAAGTGAAACTTGGACCGTTTAGACAAGAAGAGAATAGCAGCTTTTGAAATGTGCTTCTACTGAACAATGTTGAAGATAGATGGGTGGATCACGTAACTAACAAGGAGGTACTGAATAGAAATGGGGAGAACAGAAATTTTTGGCACAACCTGACTAGAAGAAGGAACAGTTCAATACTGGAGGGAAGAGTGGAGGGTAAAAATCATAGATTGGAGACCAAGAAATGAATACAGTAAGCAGATTCAGAAGGATACAGGTTGCAGTAGTTACTCAAGAGATGAAGCAGCTTGCACAGGATAGAGTAGCATGGAAAGCTGCATCAAACCGGCCTTCGGACTGAGTAAGATGGCAATTGCTGCTGCTGCTGCTGCTACTACTACTACTACTACTACTACCACCACCACTACCACTACCAGATGTATACCACAGTACTCTGATGAGTGGTTCTGACACAGACACAATAGGTTGCTGACACAACTCTGTAGGTAAATTCTACATTTATGTACAATGCTTTTCTACTTTCATAAAATGGTGGACAGTACATAAGTAGATTTACTTTTACTTTTAGATCTGAAGATGATGTAACCAGATCAAAACTAGTCATGTATTCAAAAATGTGTAAATGGGACTGAAAAATAAATGATATTATTTTAAATTTCATTATTTTGATTTAGGATTTGCAAATTTTTAGATGTTTAATAATAGTAATGGAACAAGGACGCAACAGCACCTGTGGAATGAAATCTACCAACCTGAGGTCTGATCATTTGATTTTGCAAACTGGGAGATAATAGTAAAAGGGATTGACTTGTAGGTGAATTCATTGCATTACACAGAGTGAGTCAAAAAGGACTTCACAACTTTGGAATGATATAGAAATTTATTAAGATTGTTGTTGTTGTGGTCTTCAGTCCTGAGACTGGTTTGATGCAGCTCTCTATGCTACTCTATCCTGTGCAAGCTTCTTCATCTCCCAGTACCTACTGCAGCCTACATCCTTCTGAATCTGCTTAGTGTATTCATCTCTTGGTCTCCCTCTACGATTTTTACCCTCCACGCTGCCCTACAGTACTAAATTGGTGATCCCTTGATGCCTCAGAACATGTCCTACCAACCAGTCCCTTCTTCTTGTCAAGTTGTGCCACAAACTCCTCTTCTTACCTCCTCATTAGTTACGTGATGTACCCATCTAATCTTCAGCATTCTTCTGTAGCACCACATTTCGAAATCTTCTATTCTCTTACTGTCCAAACTATTTATCGTCCATGTTTCACTTCCATACGTGGCTACACTCCGTACAAATACTTTCAGAAACGACTTCCTGACACTTAAACCTATACTCGATGTTAACAAATTCCTCTTCTTCAGAAACGCTTTCCTTGCCATTGCCAGTCTACATTTTATATCCTCTCTACATCGACCATCATCAGTTATTTTGCTCCCCAAATAGCAAAACTCATTTACTACTTTAAGTGTCTCATTTCCTAATCTAATTCCCTCAGCATCACCCGACTTAATTCGGCTGCATTCCATTATCCTCGTTTTGCTTTTGTTGATGTTCATCTTATACCCTCCTTTCAAGACACTGTCCACTCCGTTCAGCTGCTCTTCAAAGTCCTTTGCTGTCTCTGACAGAATTACAATGTCGTCGGCGAACCTGAATGTTTTTATTTCTTCTCCATGGATTTTAATACCTACTCCGAACTTTTCTTTTGTTTCCTTTACTGCTTGCTCAATATACAGATTGAATAGCATCGGGGAGAGGCTACAACCCAGACTCACTCCCTTCCCAACCACTGCTTTCCTTTCATGTCCCTCGACTCTTATAACTGCCATCTGGTTTCTGTACAAATTGTAAATAGCCTTTCGCTCCCTGTATTTGACCCCTGCCACCTTCAGAATTTGAAAGAGAGTATTCCAGTCAACATTGTCAAAAGCTTTCTCTAAGTATACAAATGCTAGAAGTGTAGGTTTGCCTTTCCTTAATCTTTCTTCTAAGATAAGTCGTAGGGTCAGTATTGCCTCACGTGTTCCATTTCTCCGGAATCCAAATTGATCTTCCCCGAGGTCGGCTTCTACCAGTTTTTCCGTTCGTCTGTAAAGAATTCGCGTTAGTATTTTACAGCTGTGACTTATTAAACTGATAGTTCGGTAATTTTCACATCTGTCAACACCTGCTTTCTTTGGGATTGGAATTATTATTTTCTTCTTGAAGTCTGAGGATATTTCGCCTGTCTCATACATCTTGCTCACCATGGTAGAGTTTTGTCAGGACTGGCTCTCCCAAGGCTATCAGTAGTTCTAATGGAATGTTGTCTACTCCCGGGGCCTTGTTTTGACTCAGGTCTTTTCAGTGCTCTGTCAGACTCTTCACACCGTATCATATCTCCCATTTCATCTTCATCTACCTCGTCTTCCATTTTCATAATATTGTCCTCAAGAACATCGCCCCTGTATAGACCCTCTATATAATCCTTCCACCTTTTTGCTTTCCCTTCTTTGCTTAGAACTGGGTTTCCATCTGAGCTCTTGATATTCATGCAAGTGGTTCTCTTTTCTCCGAAGGTCTCTTTAATTTTCCTGTAGGCCGTATCTATCTTACCCCTCGTGAGATAAGCCTCTACATCCTTGCATTTGTCCTCTAGCCATCCCTGCTTAGCCATTTTGCACTTCCTGTCGATCTCATTTTTGAGACGTTTGTATTCCTTTTTGCCTGCTTCACTTACTGCATTTTTGTATTTTCTCCTTTTATTAATTAAATTCAGTATCTCTTCCGTTACCCAAGGATTTCTACTAGCCCTCGTCTTTTTACCTACTTGATCCTCTGCTGCCTTCACTATTTCATTCCTCAAAGCTACCCATTCTTCTTCTACTGTATTTCTTTCCCCCATTACTGTCAATTGTTCCCTTATGCTCTCCCTGAAACATGGTACAACCTCTGGTTTTTTCAGTTTATCCAGGTTCCATCTCCTTAAATTCCCACCTTTTTGCAGTTTCTTCAGTTTTAATCTACAGTTCATAACCAATAGATTGTGGTCAGAGTCCACATCTGGCCCTGTAAATGTCTTACAATATAAAACCTGGTTCCTAAATCTCTGTCTTACCATTATATAATCTGATACCTTCTAGTATCTCCGGGATTCTTCCATGTATACAACCTTCTTTTATGATTCTTGAACTAAGTGTTAGCTATGATTAAGTTATGCTCTGTGCAGAATTCTACCAGACAGCTTCCTCTTTCATTCCTTACCCCCAATCCATATTCACCTACTATGTTTCCTTCTCTCCCTTTTCTTACTCTGGAATCCAGTCACCCATGACTATTAAATTTTTGTCTCCCTTCACTACCTGAATAATTTCTTTTATCTCATCATACATTTCATCAACTTCTTCATCATCTGCACAGCTAGTTGGCATATAAACTTGTACTACTGCTAGTAGGCGTGGGCTTTGTGTCTATCTTGGCCACAATAATGCGTTCACTATGTTGTTTGTAGTAGCTTACCCGTACTCCTATCTTTTTATTCATTATTAAACCTACTCCTGCATTACCCCTATTTGATTTTGTATTTATGATGCTGTATTCGCCTGACCAAAAGTCTTGTTCCTCCTGCCACCGAACTTCACTTATTAAGATAACTTACAGAATTGCAAGATGTGTCATTTTGTAGCAAAGAACGTGAAGTTTCACATAAAAGTGTCAAGTTTTATTTTGGTTCAATGTGTCTACAATTTGTGATGTGTCAAACATCCCACCAGTAGTCAATTTCTTCCATCACTTGTAGTAAATCAGGCATAACTTGTGCAGCGGCAGGGTAGATTCAGTTTTTCAGATAAATTAAATTGTTTGGTACAGGAGGAACATGCGCACAGCCTTTAATGAAACCTCAGAGAAAGAAATCAAGTGGTGTCAAGTCCGGGGTGCGAGGTGGCCATGTGATTGGCCCTTTACAGCCAGTCCACCAGCCTGGGAAACCATTACCAAGGAAACCTTCAACTTCCATGAGGAAACGATATGTTGCACCATCTTGCTGGTAGTAAATCATCCCGTCTTGGTCATCTTCATCGCTCTGTGGAATTAAGAAGTTTTCAAGCATATCCAGATACACAGTACCCCTGACAGTTTTCTCGAAGAAGAAGAAGAAGAAGAAGAAGGAGAAGAAGAAGAAAGGGCTGTACACTTTCAGCTAAGGGCTCAAAACATATTATCTTTGTGGTTGTCACAAAGGTGTTCCAGGGTTGCATGTGGGTTTTTGCTGTCCCATGATCTGCAGTTGTGGGTGTCCACCATGCCACTGATATTAATTGTTTACTCATTGCTGTGTAACGAATGTCTCGTTGTCCTGTATCTGATGCAACGTTTCCACACACAATTCCCTGTGAGCAACCTTATCTGTGTCACTAATGTTCTCTGCCATTGTGAATCTGTATGGTTGCAAGTGTAAATGTCTACGCAGTACATGCCAGTTTTTTGAGGATTGCCAGTCTCACAAGATGCATGTCACAGTGATTTTTGTGGGCTGTGGGCAAAGCTGTCCCTAACCTGTTAGACGTAACCACCAACACGTAGGTGATTTGGTGATATATCATGTCACAATTAACTACCCGTCTCAACAAAGTTTTTGTGCAAAGAGTAAATTGTAGGCCTGCTTGTTGGTTCTTTAGCATATTCGGTGTTGAAATTATGTTGAACAGTTTTGCAGAATTCATATCATTCCAAAGTTGTAAAGCATTTTTGAGTCACCCCAAATATTACATTAGTGAAGAAAAGGCTGGTTCAGAGTATTGCATACAAGGGAAATATTAATTTTAATACTTCCGTGAAAGACTAACACAATGCAGTTAAAAAGTACAACCCACAAACCACGGTTTAAAAGCTGTAGTATCTGAAGTGTATGTTCCCTTACTTTTCCCTCCTTTTTTTAATACAGTCCATCGGTCTTTCTGGTGATTAAAGATTCACATATAAGAAGAGTAAACTGCAGCTTTAAAACTATAAATGATATGTCAGTGATGTAACTTGAACCTGATTAACAATAACATCCATACAACAACTTAATTCATCCCGCACCCAGTGAAAGGCATCTTGCATGACCAAGTTCACCACAGCTGTGAAGGCATTTTAATTAAGTCAACATTGTTGGCAGAGATGGCAAATAAATGACTTCTTTTACAAACCCCCGTTGGGGAAAAAAAGTTGCATGACGCACTCTGATGGTTAGCACAGAAACACTAAATCTGCTTCTGCCAAGTAACCTATGGGTTGTGAGGTAAATGTTCATAGCAAAATTTTAGAACATCTTGTTGTCAGAGGGGTGGACCTCATTCTGTTCAAAAATGAAGTTTTGTAAATCTTCATTGACATGAGAAGTAGTGGGGTAGTAACACAGCATTACAGATAAATTACTTAAATGACAGTGGTTATGTCAACAAAAATTAATAAAAAGAGAAGTTCGCTAACCTTCCTTTAATAATGTGGTGCAAAACACTTTCACCATTGCAAGCTCAAATGTTGTGTAGGGATTCCACAGCCTCCACTGCAAGCTGGACGGGAGGAGAGGGGGACTGTCATACTTCTACTACATTATTACAGTTACTTACCTTTTGATATTTTCTTTCCTTTCTTTTGCTTTTTACATGGCCCTCTGCCTCAGATGATGGTGCAAAGATCAAATTAGTAGTCCATCCTTCTTCTGCTGGAAAACTTTATTGATTATAAAAGGAAAAAAAGGGATTGGTGACGTCCATGTTCAGTTCCTTTCAATCTCTCCAAAATTCGTTCATTTAATATAAATGTCAAGAATATTGTACAATATGCTTCAAACAGATGTGTGAGTAAAGTTGTGGGAGTTGGAAAAAACTCGCCCTGCTTCTGTGGTACTGTTAGAAACTTCTTACAAAGGCAAGTAAAGCTTTGTCTTGTGTGTGCAAATGCCAGTAAGAAGTTAAGCAGAGATTTAAAACATAATGACCAAATAAAATTAGTTTTATGAAAGACAGTAGCCTCTGTGAGATTAATTGGAAGAACTCTAAAGGTGTATAATTCACCCCGGATCAGGTAGCTTACAAAACTGTCATTTGACAAATTCTTGGGTATTGCTTGTCAGTCTGGGAGCCTTTCCAAGTAGAATCAACTGAGGACAAGCAAAAGAGCAAAGGAAGGCCAGTCTGTTTCATCACAGTTAGTAGGTGAAAGTGCAGCGCACAGATGCTCGACTCCTTTGCCAGTTGCTACAATAGAGGTGTTGTTCATTGTGTAGAGATTTGTAGTTCTGAGCACACATGTGCCAATAAGATTTAAGCAGTGTACCACTTCCTCCAAAATACATCTTGCAGAATGATCATGCTGCTAAAAGTCAGTGAAATTCAACCTCATATGGAATCTTACTGACTTCTGTTTTTCCTGCATACTATTGACATACATAACAAGAAAGAGACAAAATTATGGTGGTATGTAAAGTGCCTTCCACCAATCATTGTAACAGGACTTACAGAGTATAGGTTTAATCAAACATTGTAAAGTTAAGGATGGAATAACAACAATATTAGGAAAAGGATAGATTATTACTCACCATATAGAGTGGCTGTTGAGACACAGACAGACACAATGAAAAGATTGCTAAACCATTTAAGCTTTTGGACAAAAACGTCCTCCATCAGAAATAGAAAACACAAATATTCATGTAGACGTAACTCACATACACATGGCCACAGTGCCCAGAGACAGTGGCCTTGTCTGTGCGAGTTGTGTTTGTGTGAATGCCTGTTTTGTATTTCCGAAGGAGGATTTGTTTGTCTAAAAGTGTAGTTAGTTAGTTTCATGGATAATTTTGCACAATAAATCATGATGTGGAATGAGTGATTTTTACATTCACATTGCAAATTAATTGGCTAAACACTGAACATTTAAAAGGCAGAGGAGGCGTCAGTGAGTTAGTAATTCCTATACACTGTCTTTTACACGTTACAATAATCGAAATTCTTCCATGTAATAGAAGTTGTCAAGGACTAACTTTTCAGATTGTTTTCAAGTTTTACTTTGCTGACTGTCAGACATTTTATGTCACTGGATAAGTGATAAAAAAAATTTTGTTGCAGGATTGTGCACCCCTTTTTGTGCTAAAGACAACCTTAATGTGGAATAATGATGAATGTCACTTTTCTGTTGGTATTGTAATTATGTACATCATTGTGCCTTTGGAAATGTAGTGAATTATTTACAACAAACTTAATGAGGGAATAAATATATTGTAAAGCAGTAGTCAGATTGTCAACTCCCTAAACAGGTGTCTTCAAGACGATCATGGTTGACCACCACATCACATATTATTCTTACAGCACATTTGTGAGCAATGAAAGCCTTCTTTCTTAAAGATTAGTTACCCCAGAACATTATTCCATATGACTTTTTTTTATTATTGAATGAAAATATGCAAAATATATCAGCATAGTGATTTCTCTCTCCCAAAGGTATGCAATGATTCTAAATGCAAATGTGGCAGAACTTAACTTGTAAGTAACAAGAGGAGACCACAGCGTTAGGATCACAGATCTAGTTCAGTTTTTTTACACCTTCAGTACTCTTATTAAGTCAGTGTAATGTGCAAGTAGTAAGGCGTCACTACTTTGATAATTTCAAAAAAATTGTAAAAGAAATTTACACTTGAATGTATACCAGTGCATTGCTGCTCTGAGATCAATATGGTGGCGGTTGAGTGTTAACTATCAACAAGTAAACAACAAAACATACAAAGTTTTCCTGAAAATGTATACATGCTGTGATTTGAGAATAAGGCCCATTTCTTGAAGAAGACGATCACAGTGTTCTAGTTAATACTCCATTTGCATTTATTTCTCTCTCTCTCTCTCTCTCTCTCTCTCTCTCTCTCTCTCTCTCTCTCTGTCTATCTATCTAAAGCATTTCCATCCTTGTTACAAGGTATGCACACTTTTCATGGTCTAGTTGTCTCTGCAGCTTTGTGGTCCTCGGCATGTTACTTGTTGAGTTATTGAGGTGGTGCTGGTGTGTGTGTGTGTGTGTGTGTGTGTGTGTGTGTGTGAGAGAGAGAGAAACAGAGAGAGAGAGAGAGAGCTAACCGATGTGTATCTTCTACTTCTTTATCTTGCTATGAATGAAATATTTATGAGTGTTTTATTTACATTTCAGTTGATTGCAGAAAACAAGGAGCTAAAACGTTACATTGAGGAATCAAAACGAGGAAGTGACCTTGAATTGCAGGTGGGCAGGCACATTAGATTTCTATTTTTATGTGCCATAATGGTTGAAGCAGTTACCTGACTGTGATGTTATTGTATGATATCCCGTATAATTGAGCAGAAGAATGCAGCTCCCCTCCCCTCCCCCATCCTGTGTGTGTGTGTGTGTGTGTGTGTGTGTGTGTGTGCGTGTGTGCGTGTGTGCTCGCGCGCGCACGTGTGCGTGTGTCCTATATAATAGTTAGCATTCAAAAGCTTAGCAATATTTTCAGTCTTGTAAGCATAGGCTTCTGCAGTAATTGTCACAATCATTAAAAGTCTACAGGGTATGTAACTGGATTGTCAATATGTAAAATTCTCCAAAGTTTCTGCCACTGCTGCAAATAGGCTTCCCCAGTACTTTGCTTACTGCTGAATGAGAGAAACTTTTTATATTATATAGTGGTGGAAGAGGGCTGTTATTGTAATCTGGTACGGTATTTGAGAACAAGGAGGGTGGGTGTTAGACGTCGTTTATTGATGTTTGCCATATTCCTTGTAACTGCTGGAAATAGATGTGCTTGATCGGTGTTTGCTTTATTTCTTGCCACTGGTGGAAATGGGCAAATGAGAAATGGATGGCGGTTATGGTGTAGTGCTGTTAACTGGCTGAGGTATGTAGCTACACCTGCTTTGGCCTCGAGTGTGTGTGTGTGTGTGTGTGTGTGTGTGTGTGTGTGTGTGTGTGTGTGTTGCTATGCAAGAGCTATCATTCTATAGCACTGTTACTGCCAGCAGCCAAGACACTGGAAATCTGTACCCATCCTCTCTATTCATGTTTGCGGGTCACTTGGATATTTCTATTGCCTACCTAATCTTCCTCCTCAAGGACTAATTAGAAAATGATATTGCCCAGTTCACAGCCACATAAGCAAGACTAAAAATCCTTCAGAGCTATCTGAACATGAAAGATATGTTTGTCTAAGACAACACATCGAGTCGATGGTGACAGAACACGAAGATGAGAGCGTCAGACAGCTATTATTATGAGAAGCCTGTGCACTGCTGTAACAGACACTTAACTTGAGAAGAAAGATTAGAGAGGTGATACAAATATCCAAGCAACCCACCAAGATGAATAGAGAGGACAGGTACAGAATTCAAGCATTTTGTCTGCCAGCTTTAACAATGCTAAAGCACAACAGCTCTCGCAAAGCACTACACGCAGGCTCGTAGGAGGCTGCAGTGGCCGTAGGCATACAGAGCACTGGCCCACCTCAGCTGGCACTTGGCAGCAAGTAAACAGCGCTATGCCACAACTGCCATCAATTTCTCATTCACCTATCTCCACCAGTGGCAAGAAATAAAGCAAACACCAATCAAAGGATGTCTTAACACCCCTCCTCATCCTCGATACCCTATCAGATTAGGATAACAGCCTCTTCCACCAGAAATTACAGTTTTTCTCATTCAGTATATAACAACTACAGCTTTTTTCCTCATTCAGCAGTCAGAAAAACATATTGAGGAAGGCTGTTTGCAAAAGTGGTCAGAACATCGGAGAATTTTACATACTGACAGTGTGAACACATTTTTTATCGACTTCTCCACTGGATGTTTAATACGTATGAGACAGGTGAAACACCCTCAGACATCAAAAAAGAATGTAATAATTCCAATTCCAAAGAAAGCAGTGAATTCTTGTTAAGGAAGTTACATCTTTATTTCATCATGGCATCTGCACTCAGTCTTATGTAGTTTCTTTTCAGTTCATCAGTTGATTTTCAGTTGATTTGTGACCAAAAATGTGTTTCTTGCTCATTTTCTAATTAAGACAAGTGGGTTCCAAGTACTTTGCAATGTTTGCCTTTTAAAATGAAATTAGATTGTTTTTGAGCCAATGAGTATTTTTTATCTTTGTGTACAGCTTTACATCAGTGCCTCATTTTTTCATTGACTGATTATTCGAGAATTTTTTGGGCTTTTGTTTGATGTGTTTTTTGACAGTGATTTTGTGTTTTGCTGCATTTTAGCTGGAAGCTGAAAATGCTGAGCTTAAGAAAAAAACAGCAGAATTGGAGAAAAGGCTGGCAGCATCAAGTGCAAAGGGAGAAAAAACAGAATGTGGAACACCAAGTAAGAAAGAACTAGAGTTGAGCAGTCTTGTAGAGCAGTTGAATAAACAACTTGAAGCAGCAGAAAGATCAAAACGGCAGCTAATAATGGACAATGAGCGTCTGAGTGCTCAAAAAAGTCGATTAGAGAAAGAAATGGATAATATAAAGGCTGATCTAGAAGAGCTGAAGGTGAACTGTCATAAGTTAGAATTGGAAAGAGAAGAGCTGCTCTCCAGATCAAATCATGTAAGTACTGTTATCAGCATCGTGTCACTTCATCAAGATATTCTAAAATCAATCATGGAAGTAAAGGATTGAAATAGTAGGTTGGATAAACTGTCATTAGGCTAGTTAATGTACAATACTTCCCCATAGAGGAATGATGTATGGAGCTTATAGAAACATGTAACAGGAAACACCATTCACACTAGCTTTTGAGCTCTTGATGTTTTCCTAGCAAAAGTACACACACACACACACACACACACACACACACACACAAATGCACACTCCCATGATAATGACATGCACTTCCTTGCACGCACGCATGCACTTGCTCTCACTCACACAGTTTTGAGGAACAAGAGAATGACAGACCAGGCAATGAAAACAGATGTACATGTACTTAGAGAAATACCGATCTAAAAGGGTACTTGGAGAAATACTTGGCCAAAAGGAAAATAAGTAATTGTTGATTTTGTATGGTCATAATGCACCCACCCTTGAGTAAGAAACAATTTACTGTAAAAATTTAATTTTTTGAATGCCACATACCTACAGGATGAGTATAATATCAAAATGAATCACATACACAAATAATTGGAAGTACATGATATTTTGATTGTGACCGGATAATAGAAGAAAATCTACCAATCATTATTAGTATGTATTGAAAATAGAAGCACAACATACAGCAGTAATTATTTGCCCTTTCTCACATTTCTAACATTGCACTTTACAAAGATAATCAGTTGTGCATTTTGTTGGGGCTTTATATCTGTACAAAATATTCCCCTACCGTTTCTCTTTACAAAGAAATTAATTTTTGCATTATTTGAGATATACGTCATCCTTTTTTTACAATTGTAACTGTGTTGAGTGTTGCATTGAGCTACAGAATTATATAAACAAAATTTTCGGTTGACCTTCTGAACATCTGAGTTAGTTTATCTTATTCATTGTCACTTACTCGTATAATGTTTTTTGAAATGCCATTCCATCCCCTGAGCAGAAGCAATAACAAGAGTCATTGTCTCTAATAATCAGTGATTTTCTAGGTGCAACAGAGCGAGAAACATGGGTGGAAAGATGAAGACTGCAGCAAATTGGAGACAGTAAATTCTTGATCTTTAATTGAGTTGTTCAAATGATAGTAAATTTTATTCTTTAGTTGTTTGCCAATCATAGTTTCGCCATTATGTATGTCCAAATTATATCTGAGTTATTTCTGATTTCAGCTTGATGAGAGCTCTACCTCTCCTCAGTTGGATGTGCAAAGTAATGAAGAGACTGATTTTGCTACCAGCATGAAAAATTATGAGAGACGTCTACAGCAAATCAATACAAACCTAGACGAGAAGACTGAAAGGTATTTCAAATTAGTGAACTATCTTCACATTTGCAAATCAGTGTAGATGTGTATCTTTTTAACAAAGGTGAATCCACTTTTATCTCGTACTCTTGACGAGAAAATTGCTGTCACCGATTGTTCAGATGTGGTGACAACATATTGTATTGTCCAGAGTGTGTGTGTGTGTGTGTGTTGTGTTTTTTTTTTTTTTTATTAAAAAAAAAAAGCCACAGGTATCTCCAAAACATCCAAATACAATAATTTTGTCTGTTGAAATTAGTTAACTGGAATAAAATATTTCAATATTTTGCAAAGAAACAGACAAATCTAGAAAATTATAGGCTTTCCATGGACGGATTCTTCTTCACGTTTCGTAGGCGCTCTGACACACATTTTAATTACATGTTAAAGTTCCTGTTTCTGCGATGTGCAATAATACTACTACAATGTAAATGTGAGAATGGTAATAACAGAAAAAGAAAAGAAAACAAAAATGAAGAGCAGCAACCACTCACATGCAGACAAGTGATGGCTGAAAGAGAGCCCCTCTAAAAACAAAATAAGAAAACCCATTACTTTTTGGACATAAGCATTTTTTATTCTAATATTAGTACAAAATTTCATTCTACACACAAACACACACACACACGCCAGAGAGAGCAAATGAGAGAGAGATTATAATGGGAAGAAAGGGATAGAAGATAAGGGGTTGGAAAGAGAATGGGCCCAGGAGACTGCAAATGGGTTACTGAAGAACAGTTCTCGCCTTCACAATTGAGAGGTGCTGGTGCCATTTGAGGTTGTGTTTAAAATGGCTAGAGGACTAAAGCAACTGTTAAATTCATTGGTGTATTTGTTTGCAGCATTTACAACAACTTGGTGGTGCCGCTTTTTGTATATTTTGCAAGTGACGATGCACGCTTTCTAATCAAAGCAGTGTGAAAATCTTCTGTACCGTATGCTTTCCTCTGCTGGTAAGGTTGTGAAACTAAAGACAGCAAATAACAGCATAGCAGAAACACGAAGGCTGTTTCATTCTCGGTTCAAAAACAAAATATGTCTTTCTGTAAAAAGATACATGTGCAAAGTATACAGGAACTACCACCATCATATCTTAGCAAAGAATCTAGCCAAGAACCTCAGAAAATGCTGGTCCTGCGTAAAATAGCTAAGTGCTTCAATGCCTTTTATCCCATCACTCATTTGCCAATCTTGTGGGGCAATAGAAGATAGCAAAAGGAAAGCTGAAGTTCTAAATTAAGCCATTAAGAAATCATTCCTGCTGGAGGATTGTACAGATACACAACATTGCACAGACTGCAGTATGGATACATTCATGATATAGAGAAGCAGCTGAAAGAGTCTAAAACAAATAAGTCACCAGGACCAGATGGAAGCCCAATTTTGTTTTACAAAGAGGACTCTACATCATTGGCCCCATCATCTTTTGTGAGTGTATAATTTAGCACAAACATTGGTTTGCTGCAGAATTCTTGAACAAATTCTCAGTTTGAATAAAATAAAGTTCCTTAGATGGAAAACCTGTCCACATACAGCAGGGTTTTAGAAAGGATTGCTCATGCAAAACTCAGCTTGCCCTTTTTTCACATGGTATCCTATGAACTATGAACTATGGATGAAGGGCATCAGGCAGATTTTGTATTCCTATATTTCCGAAAAGTATTTGATACGATGCCCCAATGCAGACTGGTAAAGGTGCGAGTATACAGAATAGGTTCCCAGATATCTGATTGGCTCAAAGACTTCTACAGTAATAGGACCCAGTATATTGTCATCAGCAGCAAGTGTTCATCAGAGACAAGGGTGTCATCAGGAGTGCTTCAGGGAAATGCGGTAGGACTGTTATTATTCTCTATACACGTAACTGATCTGATGGACAGGGTGAGCGGCAGTCTGCGACTATTTGCTGCTGATGCTTAATTCTACGGGAAAGTGTCATCTTTGTGTGACAGTGGAAGGATACAAGATCCTGTGATGAATGATATATAGCTCTAAATGAAAAAAATAGTTAATGCAGATGAGTAGGAAAAACAACCCATAATGTTCGAATACAGCATTTGTAGGGAGCTACATGACACAATCAGTTCTATTGAATATCTAGGTGTAATGCTGTAGAGCGATATGAAATGGAACGGGTGTTTAAAGATTGTAGTCGGGAAGCTAAAATTGTCCACTTCAGTTCTTTGGGAGAGTTTTAGGAAAGTGTTCATCTGTAACCAATTCTTGAATACTGCTGGAGTGTTTGGGATCTCCAGTTTAGATTAAAGAAAAACTTTGAAGCAATTCAGAGGTATGTTGGTAGATTTAGTACCGGTAGTTCTAATCAACACATAAGTATTATGAAGATGCTTTGGGAATTCAAACGAGAATCCCTGAAGGGAAGGTGGTGATCTTATTGAGGAAAACTATTGAGAAACTTGAGAGAACCAGTATTTGAAGCTGACTGCAGAATGATCCTACTGCCGCCAAGGTACATTTCACATAAGGACCATAAACATAAGATAAGAGAAATTAGGTCTCTTATGGGGATGTATGGACAGTCGTTTTTCCCTCGCTCTATTTGCAAATGGAAAAAGAAGGGAAATTACTAGTAGTGGTACAATACACCCTCCGCCACACACTGTATGGTGGCTTGCAGAGTATGTATGTAGATGTAGATGTAGATGTAGATGCTAATTTTACAGTAAAACAAATTTCAAGTTGTTTTCCTAAAAAATCAATCAAACTGCAATTCTTTGGAATAATTTTCACATTAATCTGTCTCTGAACTCTGATACAGAGTGTTACTCAAACAATCTCGCATGCAGCTTCACTTACTGTAGGTGCACACACCGCAGGAAAAATGTGGGAATTTGTTGTTGTTACAAATTATTGCGTAGTCTTTGTCCTAAAGCTTTACATTTTGCTGTTGGCAGACACTTGTGTGTGCACTGTATTTTGTTATTGAAAATGGTGCATTTTATTTGCAACTTAAGTTTCGTTTTGGTGTTATTCCCTCATTTATATTTTATCGCTGCAGTATTATTCCGCAGTAGTGGACTGAAGTAAAATTCTTTGTTAGAGTATCTGTTATTACCAATCAAAATAACAAAAACTGTACTGAAACAAAAACAAAGAAAAATTTCCAGAATTCTGAAAAATTCCCAGGTTTACCCCAAGGAAATGAATTAGGGAGTATCTTTACTGCTTCACTGTAACCCTTCCACTATCTTTGCAATGTATGTGTCAAGGGAAACCTGCTAATGATTTACAGAATTCTTATAATTACAACTTGTGCTTTCTTCAAGTTTTATTGTTATTCCTCTGCTCAGCTCCATATTGTCACATCAAATTAGTTACATAGGCAACACAATGGATGGATTTTCAAAGTGAGCTGCTGTCATGTTTTCCCATACAGTTCGTATCGGTGAATTGTGTGCATGCAGTGGCATTTGTCACATCACAAATGGTGCCCATATTGTGTACCTGTGAAGTGAATTAAAAACTTAGAGAGATGTTCTATCCACTGGTGTGTGTATGTGCATTCTGTATGTCTGGTAGTTTTTGTGCAGTCAACTTCTGAAACCTGAGAAGTACTTAAGAATAACTCTCTACATCCAACCCCTCCCACATCAGGAAACGAAACACCAAGAAATATTTTTTTCATATTGTTACTTCTGACTGTGACGTTAATTAAAAGAACCATCCATTGATGTCGTTCATTCTAAAAAAATAGTGAAAAGGTAGAGGTCAAGTGAAATTTTTTAGCAATCCTTGGCAGGTGAAGTTGTTAACTTTCTGTGTTACTAATCATATAACTGACACAGTAAATGGTAGCAGCATGTCTTGTAGCAGGTTTTACAAGGTTCTGTAACCAATTTAAACAGAACTATGCATGTTCACAGATAATCATCTTCTCTTGAAAGAAAGAAAAGTCTCAAACTGCCAGTCATCTTTTCTACATGTAACAAAACCTACTGAAACACAAAACATAAAACCTGTACTGTGTGATAAAGTGGCACAACCCTAGATGAAACTCCAAAGATCCATTGGTAGTTCACCAAAACAGACATAGCTTAATAAAATACATTCTGTAACAGCCACAAACCACAAAATAAATATTTAAAACATTGTATTGTTCCTTCCCATTTCTGATTTACAACATTTTGTTCATCTTCCAATGACAGCAGCGCACCTTATGACAAGTTGTTAATCAATTGTTGAGTGCTTACAGTACCATGACACCAGTAGAAATATTCTAGTTGTTTCAAAAAAATATGCACTTTCCATGGTGTGCAAAATATATTGCTGATTCATTCGTCACTGTTATTTGTGCTTCTGTCAAAACACACTCAAGAATGTCATGCGAGATTGTGTTACCATTTTGCTTTAACACAGAAGAGCCTGATTTCCCATTAACATAACATATTTAACCTCTATTTATAGCACACAGAGAAGCTACAAGGCGAAAAGGCCACAGTCTATACAAGCTTAGGTTCAGTTTTCATTAAAAAAAATTTACCGTTTTTTCATTTGGTTTTGGGAAATAAGATTGAGAACTTAATTTAATTGAACTATATGATACGACGCATTGTCAAGTACAACAATGCATCTGCTTGGGAGATTTGAGATGTATTGGTTTTGGAACCATAAAACAGAATTTGTACTGTAAATCTAATCAGATTTTAGTAAAGGAATAGTGAGATGTATCTGTTTCTATTATGTATAAATATTTTCTTTTTTAATATCATGATACTAGGGATGATTTCTTTGCCAGTGTTTCATTTCTATATATCTAAGGAAAAAGATGTAGTAGACATTCTGCAGTGCCTGTGAACAACAGCTGCACTACAGACTATCGGTCCAGAAATCTCTCTCTCTCTCTCTCTCTCTCTCTCTCTCTCTCTCTCTCTCTCTCTCTCTCTCACACACACACACACACACACACACACACACACACACACACACACACACACACCTACCTTCCACATCATTATCCCATTAATGCAGACTGATTTGTGTGTGTGTGTGTGTGTGTGTGTGTGTGTGTGTGTGTGTTTTGTCCCATCAGGTTAAGATCAGATGAATTTGGTGGCCAAAACATCAACAAGATTTCACTGTCACATTTCTCAAACCACTGCAGTATGATTATAGTCTTGTCACCTTATCACGCATACAGTTACCCTTCTAGAAGATGCCATCGCCATTGGAGAAGACGTCAAGCATGAATGGTTACCGAAGATTGACAACAATGTGCTTGTATTCCACAGCTGTCATTGTGCATTAAGTAACTACCACAGATCCCATCGATGCAGAGGAGAATATCCCTCATAGTAGATCACTGCCCTCACATCGACCTGCGTCGAAGGCGTGATTCATGTTTCAAGCTGCTATTCACATGGACAATGGTGTGTCGGAACACAACCATCAATGTAATGTAAGAAGAAACTTGGTATCATGTGACAAGATGACGCTTTGCAGTTGATCCCCTGTCTAATCTCAGAGATCATATGCCACTGTGGTAGTCATCGACGATGTCATTGGGGCAACATGAGACCACTTAGGGGTCATCAGCTGTTCTCTCTTCCAATAATTTTTCCTTCATGAAAGATTCTGAATGAGATCCATACTGATTTGCCTTAAACAATATTGAAATCATTTTAAGACTAACCACTGAGAAATTGATCGATGATGATCGAAGCAGAAGAAATGAATTAAAATTTGTGCCACGCCCGGGACTCGAACTTGGGTCTTCTTGCTTGCTAGGCAGAAATGCTAACCATTACACGACCACAGCACGATGGTCAACATTGCTGCACGAACTACCTAGGTTGAGTGCCCTTCCTGACACAAACTTCAATTCATAACTTCTGCTTATTTCCCCTTACATTGTCACTACTGCCAGCGCTCTCCAGCATTGGAATAGCACCCCAGGTTGGACTTAATGGGAAAGTCCAGTACCATAGGTGATCTTATAGATCTTATAATTAAATTTCTCAGGCAAACATTAATTATAAGATCTATAAGATCACCTATGGTACAGGACTTTCCCATTACGTTCAATGCTGGGGTGCTATTCCAGTGCTGAAGAGCACTGGCAGTAGTGACAATGTAAGGGAAAATAAGCAGAAGATATGAATTGAAGTGTGTGTTGGGGAGGGCACTCAACTTAGGTAGTTCGTGCAGCAATGTTAACCATCATGTTGTGGTGATGTAATGGTTAGCATTTCTGCATAGCAAGCAAGAAGACCCAGGTCCGAGTCCTGGCTGCAGTACAAATTTTAATTCATTTCTTCTGCTTTGATCATTATTGTAGATAATAAAGAGACTTAAATGTCCCAGGGAAACATTTAATTGTAAGATTACTGAGAAATTGATACTACTTGGGAGGTACTTGAGTCCCGCAATCTTTTTCTCATTTCCTTAGATAAAGTATTGTTCTAGTAGACTTGCCATTAAAACTTTTTAGTTTTGATGTACATGGTAAATATCTTCTCATATGCCCTTCTTTTGTAGGTACACAACTTTGGACAGCTGGCTACAGGTAGCTGCTGACAATGTTAATCAGTGGAATGGAATCCCAAGTGCAGATTCTGCTATTATAGCAAATCTCAAGAAAGAAATCCATGACTTACGACAATTATTAATAAAAGAACAGAGCTTTGGACATGATAAAAAGTACGTTAAGTCTCATACGCCATTACTGAAGTCTCGATAGTGGTGTTAGTTATAGCATGTAAGATACAAAATGGTGAAACTACAATTTAGGAATTGCAGTTTTTTATTCAGGGTTTCAACCTAAATTTTGTTTATGGGATTCTTTTTCTTTTTTAATTTGCTATTTCTGTTTTTCCATCGTTACAAATGTGAGAAAGTATCTTGTGTAAGAGCAAGAGAGAGATTTCATACAAGGCTTTTACATTTCAGAATAAACTTAGCTGAAGCTCAGTCACAGTTTCAGAAATTATTCTCAGACTACCAAGAACTTTTAGAAGAGTGGGAAAAATTTCATGCGGAACAGAAAACAAAAGAAAAACAAAACAATGAATACCATGAATTTCAAGTTCGAGGGTATGTTGAAAAAATAGACAACCTTACTGCACAACTGATGTCAAAAGAAGAAGCTCTTACACAACAGAAACAACGAATTGATGAACTGACTAAAGAAGTAAAGAAGCTTGAGCAAGAAAAAGAAGAAATTCCTGTACTAAAAGCTCAGGTATTTGCACATAAGAATTTCCAGAAGATAAACAGTTATTTTAGTGGGAATTTATAATTTATGTATTTGCGGTCTAAGAGATTTATCTCATCCATTAATTCATTTATTTTATAATTGATATATTGTGAAATGCAGTATGACTCCATTGCATAAACGTCAGTGAAATTAGTGACAAGCTTTCAAACCAAGAGGATTACAAAGGACAATAGCATGACATTAACAGTTTTTAAATTAAACTGTTTTAGTAGACATTCTTTTCAGTTTTATCTATGTTTCATTTACAAAGAAATATTTTGTCCTTATATTTCAAAACACTATTTTTGTGACTGTGTGTTTTTAAAAACTAGAAAATAGATATTGTACTTGCATATACCGCCATGGACAATGAAACTGTGGATGTTATTTTAAAGAGTATCCCATGTATTCTGTTAAATAGTCTGTGGTAAAGAACCAACATCAACAGACATTCAGATAACTTCTGCGTAGTGGAGAAAATAAAAGTAACATTCCTCAAAAAGGGATAATTTTGCG
Source organism: Schistocerca americana (assembly GCF_021461395.2). NCBI lineage: Eukaryota > Metazoa > Arthropoda > Insecta > Orthoptera > Acrididae > Schistocerca > Schistocerca americana. Next base: position 34,054,411 of record NC_060123.1, read on the forward strand.
AGCTCCACAAGGAAATAATTGTGCTGCAGTATTAAAAGTAGTGTACACAGTTCCAGTACACTGTGTGGTTCTCCTCTTCTCTTCAGCAAATACAGTGTTAGCCAATAAGATTTACTGGTAAATGAAACTGGATTCTGCTGCTAACATACAAGATTTAACTGAAGCTATCAGTAAAAGGTGGCTTTAAATTAAGGCAGCACATCTGTAGTGGAACATGCATGCATAGAACATACAAGGTAACCAGTAAGTCCCATAGATTGAAATAGAAAAATGTCATTTCAGACATTTTAGGTCTTTGCACATGCTTAGTTTTGTCTCCTCTTGGTCATTCAGCCAAGTGTCATCATCCCAATGGTGCAATATTTTGGCAAACTGTATCCTACTGGCTGCTGTTTTTGTATTCTCTCCCTCCTGTGGTTAGCAACAGACTTGTAGTACCTTGGTCAGCTTTGCTTGGGTGTACACTATTGGGACACAGACTATGATCCTCAGGCTCTGTGTTGCCATAGCAGCTCTGGGCACTGCTGATGCAGAAGACACTCGTCTACGTGGTGCGATCTTAGCTCTTCAGAAGCAAATGAGTGGATAATCCCACAGACAGCCATTCTGCTTTGAAAGCATTCAAGATTGGGTCCCATGCCTCCTTGGTTAAAAACCACTGTCTTCATTTATGACTCTATGCAGAGTCTTTTAAGACTCATCACAAAATTATTTCGCCTGCTCTAACAATTTTGTGCTGACACAATTCATGGTATGTCCTTGAGCAATGCAGTGCTCTGCAACCAATCCCTTCATTGGTTGTCCCTTATCTGTGTAACACTTATGCTCTTAGCATGTTTCCTGTGCTGTGTGGATAATTTGGTGTACATAAATTTTCCTGCACTGGCCTGGGATGCAATAGACTCAGGGTTTCCAGAGTCCTGGGTTGACCTTGACAGACCGCAACTAGACTGTTGTCCTTTGGTGGGCGAAACATGCACTTGGCACTTTATTTTTTGGAGTATTCTTCCAGTTTTCATTGTTTCTTTTCCCCCTTGACTGTGGGATAAACTCTGTCACAACATGTTTCTTTTATTTCCCTGCAAGATGTAGCCTAAGCTTCTTTCTTTAGCTTTATGGCGTACAGGAACTGGTGGATACTGTAACCATTTTTTTTATGGAAAACAAGGTGTCAAGGTGCAGATGCAGCGACGTCACTACTGAACTGTCTTGGTGAGAGATTTCATGAGTCTTTTTAATTAGTGTGCTGAGGTCACCTTCACTTTGTGAGGGGGCATGACTGCTGGAGGCATCCAAGTATAAATATGTGTGCATTGATGTCTGATAAACACAGTAACTTATGTGCCATCCAGCTTGACAAGCAGAAATGTAAGCTGGTTCAGCGCAGTGGTTTCAGGTGTTACCAAAGTCATATAGATGGTATTATCTCTTACAAATATAAGTTCGCAGACTACTGGCATGAGTTCGCAGACTACTGCCACTGGGACTCTTTTGCCAGATGCCTCCTTAAACATGTTGGCCACTGCCGATGATAGAGGGGAAACCCATCACTACTCCTTCGGTTTGTTCATAATAATTTCCTTCACTTGGGAAACATGTTGACATGATTGTTAATTCATGGAGTATCATTAGAGATGGCCCAGTCTTCTCTCCTATGATTTTTAGCAAGTGTCTTAGGAGGTACCTTTGTAAAGAGTGATATTACGTCAAAGGTCACCATAAGATATTATTTCCCTGGTTGGAAGTTCTGAAGGTGCTAGATAAAATGCTCAGAATTCTGTATGTGGTGCAGGCATTTGCCAGTGAAGGGGTTGAGTGTTGTTGTCAGGTGTTCTGCTGGCCCCTACATTGGACGCTGGTATTGCTTAGGATAGGATGGACTGGAATCCTTTCTTTTTGGACTTCTGGTAGTCCATAAAGTCTAGGAGGTGCAGTGACTCATTAACTATGTTCTTTAGGAAAGTATTTTGGTGATGTTTGGTGACGTACCATCTCACTGGGTTGGGTGGATTGTCTTCACTTCTGTAGGTGTTATCCTGTAGTGGATAAGCCCTTTCCTGTCATCCTTGGAGAGATTTGTCATTAGTTGAATTGCCCTGAGGCTCAGTGGTGATAACGTAGTAACTTAGGACTGCCATTCATGTCCCAACTACACACTTCCCGCCACCTCCCAAGCAGAGCTGCACCCAGTCAATGCTGGCCACTCTGCAGAAGACAGTCAGTCATCAGGACCATTTGGGATGGCAACAGATTATCTTGCAGACATATCTCACCATCTGGACACACCACCTGGCTGAGTACTTCAGTAGAGTTCAGAATCATTGTAGGCCGGGAGCACCTAAAATAGTGTCATTTACATTTTAGATGAAAATGTTGATAACTGGGGTTCTTTCTGTAATGAGGTTTCTTTTTGTGTAATGTATAAGCAGACAAAAGTTAATTTGAATCTGTAGATCATGTGTGTTGTTTTATTGGAGTTCCTTGGGTTTAACAATAAATTTTGAAGTTATTAGGAAATCAAGATATAGATATCTTGGACTTGGAGCTACTATTAAACTTACATTTGAATATTTTTGTGCTTGTCAGGCGGAAGTATACCAGTCAGATTTTATTGCTGAAAGAGAAGCAAGAGCTAATTTGGCAGGAGAGAAAGAAAAATTGGCTGAAGATCTAAGAAAACTCCACCGCCAGAACAAGGAGCTTCGGGAAGAATTAGAGAAGTGTCGGCCTGACAGGTCAGTTAAGAGGTTACTAAATTTACATTTTTGTAGTGCTTTATTTCAAGAAATTAAAAACCTAAACATTTTAAAAAATCAATGAGTCAGTGTTAATGGTATTTAATTTGTGTAAACAACAGTAAACTGATTGATTTGTTTATAATTATGAAAGGAAATATAGTATTAAATTCAGTGTAGTTTGTATATGCATTACCCAATGCTTAATGCCTCTTCTGTCCACAAATTAATTACATTGACTTAGAGAAAGAATTGTCAGTAAAAATTGTTAGATACTGGCCATGGCAATAGTAGTGAAGAGTATGCATATAAAATAGTGTTAAAACAGAATTCACTAGTATGTACATGCTACACATATCTGAAACAGCATTTGATTACAGTTTCATTACTGAAAGGGACATCAAATTGTTTCAGGGAAGCAATTTTTCTGAAATGAGTTTTCTTTACAAGCCATGTATCTTGACCAAGTGACACCAAAGTGGATGAAGTCTTTCTCAATGCAGTGCTCAGAACATGAAAAGCCTATCATTGGTATACCTGCAACTCAAGTGGCCTAATTTCATTACTGATTATTAGAGTAAATCAATGTGCAGCTTAGAATATATATTTTTCCTTTTTTGAGTATTTTATAGTAGCATACAGAGATAGATTAGAGCAGTGTTACACATTTTCTATCGCACATAACCTGTGGTTGCATTTTCCATACCACAGTTCACATAATGTCCCATGTTTCTTTTATGACAGATTTCTTGCAATCTCTGTATTGTTCACCTTATGTACCAAGCAAGTTAAATGATTTTCCATTCTTCTTCTTCTTTATTAATTTTTTTTTTTTTTTTTTTAAGTCGGGACATCCCAACGTCTACTTACATGGGAAGGGTCTGACATGTGGGTCAACCATTTTGATCAAGTTTTGCAAGAACATTGTCTGTTGAAAATAAAGAGACACATGAAACTTCCTGGCAGACTAAAACTGTGTGCTGGACCGAGGCTCGAACTTGAGACCTGAGCTCGAGTCTCTGTCCCGCCCACAGTTTTAATCTTCCAGGAAGTTACATATTAGTGCACGCTGCACTGCAAAGTGAAAATTTCATTCTCTGAAGAGAACATGTTTTGGTTTTTTGATAGATATCCTCTAGTTTTTGAAACTATCAAGGTCAAAGTCGCTGATAGAAAATTATATTTTCATTGAAAGATCATCTAAAAACAAGCATTTTTTATTAATATAATATGGGGTCCACAGTTAATAATGTTCAAGTTACTAGCATTTTTGTGTTGTCCAGCAGAGGAAGGTCAGCGGCCATGTGCTTGGTGCTTTAGACTACTAAACTGCTGAGCCAATTTTGATTCTTGGTCGTGGCATTTTTTTCGGTGTTTCTGATAATATCATGATAATCGGAACACTTTTCTTTAAGTAAAACATTGGCAGGTGTGATTAATAATCAAATAAGTATATATTGTAATGTATTGACAATTATTTTCATTTTGATATGTTGCACAAAAAATACCTGAAGTATATTATTGCGAAATCCTAACTGATTGTCTATTCATGCTAATTGTCACAATCAGTGGGGTGAAACCTATCATAGAAATAGCAAAACATAAGTATTTCTTACACAGTATGCAATGCAGGAATGAAATCTTGCTGCATTGACATGTTTCCTGGTACATTGTTGGTAGAAAACAGTGGTTCACATTGCTAAAAACAGATTTATCAGATGTCAAGACAGGCATGGGCAACTAGTTCCGTACCAACACGTGAATTTTGATAGCATTCACTCTATTAATGTAATGCCTCGACTGCTATCTCTTGTTTCTTGCTTCTAGTTTCTTTGCGTGGAAATGAGATGGGCAGTGGTCAAATCCTGAGATCTGGCCATGATGATGGTAAAAACTATCCAATACCATAACAGTTAAAGACAAGGCGCAACACATTCTCAAATAAAGCATGATAAAGTGGAAGCTTCTGCCATTTCCAATGCGCATTCACTGTAAATTGGCGAAGAATGTGTGGGTCATGATCATTATTATGCCTGGCTACATAGTGGTCGAGGTGTCCGAGGATCAGTACAGTTGAAATAGTCTTTGTCCGAGGGAAAATGGAAAAGTCCAGATAGAGAAGAAATTCAACCAAGAAAACAGCTTCATCTGATGATTGAGTAAGAAAACCAGTTGTCGGTGAGTCCAGTGTCAGTATTCTTGTCCACAACAGACAAGACCCTTTGGTGATATATCAGATTGATGTTGGGTGTCACAGAGATAAGTTGGATGAAGAGCAATCCTATGGAGGCGTTTGTTGGTCGGGATCGGATTAAGAATGAATGTGTATCATAATGAGCCAACTTCTATCAGGAGGATAGGGAGAATGTGAAACCACACACTTTCTTCCAGGATATCAACGATGCGGCAATTTCAACAGCAGAGAGGGATGATTGTACTTCCCAGTGGGAAAGCAGAGATTGGTGGTAAGATGTGTCATTGATAAAATGTCAGCTCCCAGAAAACTTTTGCAGGAAATTTTTGGTATAAAATTCTTGTATGTGCCACAATTTAGAGTTGATCTTGCCAGTGTCTGCAGGGAGGGAGTCAGACTGTCCGGTCAAAGACACCTAAATAAGCAAGCTGTGATGGAGAGAGTAGCTGGAGTACATATTAAGATGTTACACCATTTAAACAACATTGAAGCCTTTACTTTGATATCGGGAAGTGCCAACTCTCGAAGGGGACTGGACCTCACTACCACTTCACACTGGAGTCGAAAAATATGACTTTTCCATAGGAAATAGCCAGACAATTGCACCAGTTTGTGCACCATCGTTGGGAGGAGTAGGAATATTTGCGCATTTGTAGACTTAGAGAAAGCTTTTGACAATGTTGACTGGAATACTCTCTTTCAAATTCTGAAGGTGGCAGGGGTAAAATACAGGGAGCGAAAGGCTATTTACAATTTGTACAGAAACCAGATGGCAGTTATAAGAGTCGAGGGACATGAAAGGGAAGCAGTGGTTGGGAAGGGAGTAAGACAGGGTTGTAGCCTCTCCCCGATGTTGTTCAATCTGTATATTGAGCAAGCAGTAAAGGAAACAAAAGAAAAATTCGGGGTAGGTATTAAAATTCATGGAGAAGAAATAAAAACTTTGAGGTTCGCCGATGACATTGTAATTCTGTCAGAGACAGCAAAGGACTTGGAAGAGCAGTTGAATGGAATGGACAGTGTCTTGAAAGGAGGATATAAGATGAACATCAACAAAAGCAAAACAAGGATAATGGAATGTAGTCTAATTAAGTCGGGTGATGCTGAGGGAATTAGATTAGGAAATGAGGCACTTAAAGTAGTAAAGGAGTTTTGCTATTTGGGGAGCAAAATAACTGATGATGGTCGAAGTAGAGAGGATATAAAATGTAGGCTGGCAATGGCAAGGAAAGCGTTTCTGAAGAAGAGAAATTTGTTAACATCCAGTATTGATTTAAGTGTCAGGAAGTCATTTCTGAAAGTATTTGTATGGAGTGTAGCCATGTATGGAAGTGAAACATGGACGATAAATAGTTTGGACAAGAAGAGAATAGAAGCTTTCGAAATGTGGTGCTACAGAAGAATGCTGAAGATTAGATGGGTAGATCACATAACTAATGAGGAAGTATTGAATAGGATTGGGGAGAAGAGAAGTTTGTGGCACAACTTGACCAGAAGAAGGGATCGGTTGGTAGGACATGTTCTGAGGCATCAAGGGATCACCAATTTAGTGTTGGAGGGCAGCGTGGAGGGTAAAAATCGTAGAGGGAGACCAAGAGATGAATACACTAAGCAGATTCAGAAGGATGTAGGTTGCAATAGGTACTGGGAGATGAAAAGGCTTGCACAGGATAGAGTAGCATGGAGAGCTGCATCAAACCAGTCTCAGGACTGAAGACCACAACAACAACAACAACAATACACTTCACTGAAAATGTAGGAATCTGAGATCTGTGCATCATGAAGAAAGCTAAGGGAACTTTACTTGTGTTAACAAATTGCGTCTTGTATTTGATGAATTCGATCCATCACCTCTCACCAGTTGAGTGCAGCCATTTTCATTGTGCAATGGTCCATGGTGATCGCCAATGGTTTGTGGCCGGCAAGCACCAGTGCCCATGGAATGAAAACTTGACAAAAACTCTGCAATGGTAACAGGGTACATTTCCATTCATTATTGCGGCCCCCAGAGAGAGAACAAAAGGAATCCAACCTGTCCTTGATCAAGGATGTTTCATCGATATGAGATAGCTATACCGTAACCCGTGTACAATCACACCGAGAAGGTTTCTCCCAATATCTTCAAGCCATGTAATTGAGCAGCAATATGGTGAAGCAGAGGTTCTAGGGACAATACAAAAAGCAACATGGAAAGGGGGGCTTCCTTGTAGTAAGCCCCATCAGATTGTTATCTGGGGAGTAAGTTGTCCTTTCACCACAACAGACACATGAATACAATTAAAAAGATTGGATAATACCTGACACGCAGTATGATTGAGACCGATCACCTCAAACACCTGCATCTAGAAATTATGACTGAACCGGTCAAATGCCTTATTGAAATCAACAAAAAGTATGGTAAGGCTCCAGGAACAGAAGTAGCTGCAACTACCGAGACGACATCCTGGCATTTGACTACAGAAGTCTGGATTGTGTGTCTAGACACAGCTTTGGTGAACTGCAGTAATTTTATCAAGCAATATTGACAAACGGCTGTAAACTCCGCTTGAAACGGTTTTGTAAACAAAGGAGTGTGATTGGGCTGAATTTATCAGTGTCTGGATGTCTGGTTGTCTTTGGAATTAGAACACTTTTACTGACTATGAAAGGGACAGAAACTGCCCCCCCCCCCCCCCCCAAATCCCTGTACCCTCTGTATCACCTCATTTACCAGTGACATGATGATACCACCTATAAGAGGCCAAAAATGTACATAAAATTCCTTAGGAATACCACTGAGTCCCAGCAATTTTTGCATCAACCAACAATAAGGCAATATTTATCATATCAAGGAAGGTCATGTAGAATCATCATGAAATGTAGGAGTAATCGCACAGTCCAGGAGAGAAGTAAAAGCATCAGGGAAAATTGTGTCAATAGCCCAGATGTCATAAAGGTCAATGTCAATTGTGACGTCAGTATGTGACTGTTGATGTGAGTGAGAGTCGTTTATGAAGCATTCTCAATTGGATAAAATGATATAAGGAAATCAAGTCATCCTGTAAGAATGAGCAGGTTTTTCATTGCACCCTCAGTCCTTCCATTTATTGTCACTTTAACTAAAGAAACTTCTGTTTTAAGATGGAGTAATAAAATTCCTGGATCTGCCAGAAATTCTTCTAATTGCTGTAATACATAAATGCTTTCTGGACCAGTAGTTTTGCATGCTCTGGCCACCATTCCCTAAGAGAATGATAACGGTCCTGGGGACACAAGCTAAGAATTCAGACCTCTTGAACAGTAATCACGAGGGAAGGGCCCTTTAAAAGAGATGTGTTCAACTTCCAGTGGAGCAATATAGTTTTATTGGTTGCAAGGTTACAGCTGCGGCACAAGTGTGTATCATGTCTACCACTAACATTTATCCACACAAAGAATCATAAAAGTAACGACGATTGAATCTGTTGCTGGAAGTGGCTGTAAAATGCGTATACCTGCTGAGAGTGGGATAGTGACAGATCCATGGATCACATATTTGCAAGGTATACACCAAATCGTCTAGTTCCTTACTGAAATTAAAATTAGAATTCTGATCCACAGGATGTGAAACACAATTGAAATCTCTGCCTAACTGATCTTTCTGTGGAGTTTTGTAAAACAAATAAACTATATCCTCTTAGTAAAATTACACTCAAACTGTGGGATGGCCATATCATGAAGGGGCATGAAGTAGTATTAAAGTAAGGTCACAAAATGTGCACCCTATCCCTCGGCCATTATCAAGAACTTCGAAATTGGTCAGAGGTATTTCCTCTCTGTCAAATAATGCAGTACCAGTAGATAGCTCAGGAGCAACATTACAGGAGGTAGAAAAGCTGGGAACAGAAAAATGAGCAAATAACGTGTCTTGCAAAAATATCACATCTGCACTTGAGTTGTAAGTAAATTGCTGCGTAGCAGGAAGTCTTAAGATTGGAACAAATTCTGTTCACATTCGAGGTAAGAAAAGTAGTGGCCTGCATTGAGTTCTACCAAAACAATTCAGATGATTATTTGCAAGTGACCTTTGAGGTTGTGTTTCACAGTCCATAACAGTCAGTGGTTGAATCTGAATGGAAATTGCTGAATCCCTCTCCTCCACCCTCTTTATGTTTTTTTTCTTTTTTTTCATAATGCTGCATGCTATGTTTGAAAACACTGTTTATAGCAGCTTTGCGGGAATACAACATCCACAGGTGGTAACAACGGGGGTTGGAGTTGGGCGGGAGAGCGGGTCCAAGAGAAATTCAGTATTATGCGTTGAGGAAGGATTCGGCACACCCCTTTCTCCACAGGTGGGTGGTGTGGCTTCTGAAAATTGACAGAATGGTTAGTGGTATGTTTTTCACTGTCACCACGTCTTCCTGTGGCACACTTGAGCTGATCTGGCTCTGATAAGCAGTGGTCTGTGGCATCCAGGAGTACAAAAAAAGGGTGGGAATACATTACAGGCTCAGGGATGTCTGGCAAGTCCGTCAGTGTAGAAAGGAGCTCTGCCACTAGTCCATCCTTATGTGATCCTGAAGGTGGTGATTTGGTCTTGGAAGATATATCGGAGAGGGTACTGGATACCTTTGGATATTGAACAGCAGCTGACATGTTATTGTCAGGTCTGAAATCAGTGAGGGGAGAGGCATCCTCCAACTGAATCTTTTCAGTAGGATGTGGAAGAGAAGAGGGGTCGTTTGACTCCTCACCTTCTTGCATTTTCCTACACTTGTTTTGCAGTGGAAGTAATGGTGATGCAGAAGCTGCAGTGGCAAAGTCCCTACAAGAGGTTAATGGTGGAACTTCACTAGGGCCATCAAGCAGTGGCTCCTGTTGCCTCTTAGGAACTTGATTAGGCCCGATGACTGTTACTTGGGAAACCGTTTATGATGATCATTAGTGGATTTTAAGATGGTGACATGACATGGGAAATTTTTGTGGAGGTGTTCACTCTACGCATAAAACAGGTCCCTGGTTAACCTTAACCATACGTACGCAAACACCGCAGTACCCACATCATGTGACGCCTCACGTTATTGATAACTAAACCTTATGCAGAGATGGCAGTAACCTTTTGAGTTGACCATCATGCTAGTATGGGTGTAGAGGGGCTCCACCTCCTGTGTAAATTATATTATGCAGTACCCACACACTTGTAAATGGATTGAATACCACTATAAACTTGTAAGTGATGTTCAGTGGACCAGTGTTCCAACCATTTATTCTGTATGTCCTCAAAACGGAAGCAGAATAGTCAACTTCGGGTGGAAGATTAAATATCCTGACGTTCATAAATGCCACCTCTGCATTTGCCAGAGTAACCTTACTATTAGAACCATCACAATGAGTGAAAGGGACTTGTTGAACGTGGCTCAAAAGGAGCCTCTCGACCTGAAGCAGGTCCAGAAACTTGACATAAAACACACATGATTCAGAATTGAAGTAAGCTGTATGAACGTTTTCCAAAGGTGCTTTGATCATGTCTAGAAGCCAGTCATGAATTTCTAGCGAACCTGACTGCACATGCCACGTGGACTTGTCAAAAGTAAAACTGATGGTACATGTACATGGAATGTTCCTGTGAATTATGGGCAACATCATGGTGAAAGACAATTCCAGATCAAAATTGATTTATAGGTATGAGACACTGACAGACAAACAATGATGTGGTGTTCAAAAGGTCTTGCACAACACTAAAGGGGAAACAGGAAACTCCTTTGGCAATGCAGTAGAGGCAGAACCTACTTGCCTGATGCGTGAAGTGAGAATACTGCTTGGCCACCAACCTCCTGCTGGACACACTGAACGATGGATACCCAAGCACAAAAATGTTAATAACTGTGGACCTCATATTAATAAAAAAATGTTTGTTTTTAGACAATGTTTCACTGTATAGTGTTGAAAATACAGTTTTTCTTCATCAGCTTTGACCTTGATTTTTCAAAAACTAGGGAATGTCTAGCAAAAAGCTGAAACATGTTTTTCTTTATTTCCAATATAGAATGTCCTTGCAAGGTTTGATCAAAATTGGTGACCCTCATGTTAGACCCTTCCCTTGTTAGTAAAATTACATGCGGTGTTCAGTTGAGTACAGTTGTGTTTTAAAAGTTAGAAAATGTATTCTCTAATTAATAACTGTTAAGTATTGTGAGATATATACCATTGGCAATGACATTAGTGACACATCAGGGGGAGAATAAGCAGCTAATAGCTGAATGCCCCATTTTACTTCTGAGGCATGTGGCCTACAACTTCATGTTGCAATTTGCTGTATGGATTTGTGTCTAAATACCACTACCTGTAGTTCTCAAAGATATATTGTTCCCTGCCCCCCCTCCCCTCCCCCTTCCAGTTGTAATATGGTGGACTGTAGCAAGAATCATGGAAAGACATGGCTGTTGAGTAGGTATGTTGTCTGTCTGCATATTGTAATAGTTTAACAGTTGGTGGTAAACAAGCTTCACTATCAGCAATATGTGTGGTATACAGGATTTGGCAGAGAACAGCTGCTTGAGGGACACCTTTTGATATTCTGTGTGGATGAGTGTTGTCAAGATAATATTGCACGATTTTCATCAGTTCCCATTCATTTTCTGAAGCCGTTTTTAGTACTATGCAGAAGTAACTTTTTGAGCCACCATTGCAGTCATGTTTTGACAAACTTTCCACTATTTTTCCGATGCATGACCTTGGTTCAATTGGTCTGTAAGACACAGCGTGGCTGGTTTTCTTTTGTTGTTATTTGTGACCCATATTGTTTGGAGAAATTGAGGATGCATAGCAGGTGCTGTAATGCATGTGATGTGCAAATATGTACTCATTGGATAACAGATTTTGTGTGTGTGCATGTGCGTGTACACGCAGTGGCACTTGCATATCACATGCATTATAGCACCTGCTGCGCGCACGCGCGCATGTGTGTGTGTGTGTGTGTGTGTGTGTGTGTGTGTGTGTGTGTGTGTACACGCACGTACGCACACACTTGTGTGAATGTGTGTGCCGTTTCTATTTCAGAAGGTGGACTTTTTTGTCTGCAAGCTTAAATGTTTAGCAGTCTTTTTCATTGTGCCTGTCTGTGACTCAACACCACTTCTATGTGATGAGTAGCAATCTATCCTTTTCGTAATGTTGTAACTATGTGAGAAGAAAAGAAATGAGCACTCTATGCATTTTTAGTGCTGATTAGCCATTTGCTGAGTACCATCTGTAACCGTAAATTTGAGAAGGGAGTAGTTACAGTTGAAACTAGACTGTTTTGGACACCTATTGTGACTTCCTGAGCAAACTTAATTACTCCCTATGCAAACTTAAATTATGCAAATGCCAAAAAAGTTTGTACCTGAGTATGCGTTATTACTGTTAACATCATTGTTTACTCCTTTAAAATGGAAGTAGCTATATAAAATGACCTAGTGTTGCATGTATTAAGAAGAGACCAAGTTACATGAAATGTTAGTATTTGTTATGCTTTTAAACTGGAGCACTGTGACACATTTTCCGACCTGAACGTACCACTCAACTATTAAGAGTTTCCTTTAAAGCACCTCTAGGGATAATCTGTTGTGGATAACCACGAGACTTGATTGCTTTGTTAATGTGCTCACACATGCACTGGTCACAACACACCTGAAGAGAAATGTATCAGTTAATGGCACAGTAATTCAGAATTTCTCTTACTCATTAATGAGGACTAATGTGTATAATACTTGGAAAATCAGAATTTTTTTACAGTTTGCCACCAGAAAACGCCAAAATTATGAACTGCTTCACAAAAAAGTTGGAAAATGTCATGTGTAAATTCTTCAGACTGTACCATAATGATAAGGGAGAATTTCAATCTACCATCTATGGACTGTTTGTCAACTGTGTTTAGAACAGGAGTCAGGGGCAAATAGCCCTGTGACATTATAGCAGAAATGTATTTTCAGAAAATGATCTTGAGCACTTATGAGTTAACCCAATCCTGAGGGGAAATGTATTGGATCTGAGGGAAGGAAGAGGCCAAAATTTAGCTGTTTGATAACGTATGAGATAACACATCTGAGGGAAGTGTATTGGATCTGATGCGTCAAAAAGGTCAGAATTTAGCTGTTCAATGGAGATGTTGATAGGAATCGGCATCATACTGCTGAACATAAAGCTAAGAAAAGTATAAAGATACGTCTGCTAATAAAATGTGTCAAGAAAAGGATTAGAAACCAGTGATGAATACAGCCACTTTCCCCCAGGGGGGATTTATAGCTTGACGGGATGGGGAGGGGGGGGGGGGGGGGACACAAAGTTATAGGCTTAAAATTTAAGTGATAGCATTCTAAAGACATAGCAGCGCTATTAATATTTAAAATTTTTCGTGAATAGCTAATATATAATTAAATAATATATAGGTTAAGTACTAAGCTGTTAGGCTAAGCCTAAGTTAATTATATTAAATAATGAAATAATTTTATTGCATGCAAAAAAACTCACATTTACATCAAACTAATATGTCAAGGCTTTTTTACAGCATATCTCTTGATGACGTCATCAATAAAACTTTCTGTTGGCTCGTCGTCCCCTTCAGTTGAAATCTTCACACAAGCTTGGAGCGTTTCCTGATCCATCCTTTTCCTTAATTTTGTGATCACCCTGTTCATTGTACTAAATGACCTTTCCACACTGCAAGTCGAAACGGGAATGCACAGTACACATTCAGTGAGCGTCCGTAGTGCTTCGTAGCCGATGTCGGCTCTCAGAATGAAAGAAGCAGCATCAGAAGATGTATCATCTAATTTATTACTAACAATGTACCTAAAAGAATGCAAGTCTGCAATAACAGCGTCAACGTTTGTAAGTCCCAAAATCAAGCACAGTTCTTTACAACCATTATGGCTAAACTCTAGAAATTTTTTAAAACTTTCAAAATATGCACTTAGTTCTATCACTTTTATTACCTTCTCATCAAACCGTTGCTCAGTTTCATCAATCATACTTTTTACAAATTTCCTTGCACTTTTCATAGCTTTAATCTGCCCCTCTATGTTCGTGAATAGCACACCTTTAACTCCTGTTGTGTCCTCCTGCAGTTTTTTAATTTTATTAAGAGTTTCATTTTCTGCACTATGTCCATCACAGTCACAAAGACAGTCGATGTGTCTTAAATGTTCCAGAGTTCCAGAAACAAGTAGAGGGATTTGCTAAATTTTAAGTGATTGTCTCTGCAAAACTTTACATAAGTTTGGGGCTGCATTTAACGTATCATCTAAAATCACTAAACCTACAATGAAATTGGAATTCATCATTTCTAACAAGATTCCTCCAGCTAAACTTGTTAAATCAGCGCCGTCCTTGTGTATATATTCACATGCCATTATAATGGACTTGTAGGTTAGGAAAATAGCATGAACTGTGCGATAGGTACTTAACTATCGGATGTCAATAGCTTCTGGTATTTTTAAAACAGGTTGCTCGAAAGCACACTGAATTTCATGCAAAACATTTTCTCATTTGGAAGAACCATGAAAAAGTTTGTAAATGTCTTTAACAACATGTAATGTGCATTTTATAATAGGGTGTTTATTCCTAGAGTTATTGGCAGCAATTGACAAAACATGTGCTCTACAGTGAATGTATGACAGCTTATGGCCCTTCCTCTCTGACAACCGAGCGCGGACTCCTGAGATAGAACCACTAAAATTGGCAGCACTGTCGAAAGAACAAGATAATAATCTGTCATAAGAAAGTTTTCTTTTCTTTAGTTCAGTATTAATTGCTGTAAATATGGATTCAGCTGAAGTGCTTTTCAACTCAACGAGACATAAAAACCTTTCTTTCACTTCAAATGATGGTGACGGTGCAACATATTGAACTACTAAAGACTGTTCACTTTGGTTGGAAACATTTGTAGATTTGTCTGCCATTAATGAAAAATATTTGTCATGGAGAAGAGTTTCATCCTGAAAGTCTAAAGACTCTCCCAAACAAGTCAACAGTTCTGACGCAGTATACTTACTAAGATATGTGGACCTTTCGCTCTGAAATTTTAACCACTTTTCAAGATTAATGTCGCTTTTCAGTACTACCTTACCAATTTTGGAGGTTCATATTTTGTTGTGTGGGGTATTGCTTCCTTACTAAGGAAATACAGACTTCAAATTAACGATGACAATGCTTGGCGGTTTAAAGCTTTTTCATTTTCATTTTGTTTAAATATCTGTGTTTGAATTGGAGCATTTAATCCCTGTAATCTACAATTTTCAAGTGCAATGGCTCTTTCATTTTTTTCCGAGTTGGCGTGCTTTTCTAGTTTTCCCAGGCTTCCGGTAGCTTTTCTAAATTTAGTGAAAGGTACAGAAATGAACACTCCTCCTGTTTTCTGTAGAGCTTTGATATCATTTTTTAAACGCATTTCACACAATTTGGAGAAAGCCCAACCCCACTCGTGATCAAAGTACAAGCAATTGTACTTACTTTACCATTTTTGCTTATACTTAATCTTGCGTTCAATACTTTATTTAGAATTGCAATTTACGGATGGGCCAGAAATAGCACATTTATCGTTTGAAAACTGTGGAAGGGAAACTGAAGACTTGATAGACCTATGCAATTCATCGTCACAATCACTAGCACTTCTTTCAGTAGACTCACACTCGTCCTTGTCTTTTGCAATACACTGTATTTTATTAGAAAAGAAAGAAATTAAAGTTTGTTATTTCGACATTGTATTTCGGCACTAACACTTCTTTTTATGTTATAAACTGACGAAGACCGCACGTAGTACACTACATAATCACATCATACTTCCGTAGTAACCTGTCGACTGACTATTACAACCTTACAACAGTTTCAACATTGCACTGAGTTTTTATCAACAATGAAAGCTTAGATTATACTCGTAGAGCAGCGTTGCCAAACGCCCCACTCATTGTGGAATGTACCGCTTCTTTAGGCAAAAACTGTGTATCCCCATTGACATTGCGAAATCATTGTCAAGTGTACACAAATATTTGGTTTGAGCTTTGGACTCATCGATTAGGAAAAATCTGTACATCTCTTAAATCTTGGAAATATTCCCAGTAATGCAATAAAAAGTGAAAACAATCTTTTATAATGTCAGATGCTACTTCCAATTCCGTAGCAATACCCGGGGACGTGTTTTGCGACATCAGGTTTAGTCTAAGGGCAAATAAAGTATAGACACGAGTGGCGGATAAGAATAAAGTTCGCAGCAAGGGTGGGCTGTGTAGCTAAGAAATTAACTTACATGTTAGGCCAATTGGAGGTGCGGTGAGGGAAGACATGAGAGAGGAAAGGCTAACTTATTCCACAGTCGGCGTTGCCAACACACCTTGCAACGCTTAGCTTTACCGCACACTTATTATACAGCAACTGCTAATTTGTTGGTGTTGGCAATAATAATAATAATAATAATAATAATAATAATAACAATAATAAAAACAGAACAATCGACGCTAAGTGTTCCAAACCGAACCGATAAGTAACGAAACCAAACAATAGGGACCCAGCCACCACCTATTGTGTTACACATTCATTTTGCTTGTATAAACTGCATGTCATCACGACTTCTCCATAGTTGACTCCAAACTTCGTTAGCAACAGCAGCTAGTGTAGTTTAAATTTTGTCACAACGGTACAAGTTAACAGACCAGGTGATAATTTTTATGTTTCACCACAACTATAGACATGAATTTCTCAGGGGGGAATTTCCAATTTCCGGGGGGACTTTCCCCCCCGGGCCACCCCCTGAATACATCACTGTTAGAAACCCTCTTGGGCACCTGACACAAAGGAAAATACTTCCTACCATACAGTTTACTTTAGTTTGTAGAGTATAGATACAGCTGTAATTGTATATTATTTCTGAATGTTTTTATTGCATTATGTTAATTGTGAAGAGTAGCACCATCAGTTATCTGTCTGTTATGACAAAATTGTGAGAGGAACAATAAAATTCAAGACACCACTACATTCCCATGGAAGTGTGCACCCATTGATGCATTTTGTCTGCCCACAGCAGCCATAGACTGTGGTCATGTGTGTAAGTTGTGCTTATGTAAATGTGCATGTGACTGGTGCTTCAGGTCTTTTGGCCGGAGCTAAAATGTGAAGCAGTCTTTTTTTTTGTGTCTGAGTGCGACTCAACGTCTCCTCGATATGGTGACTAGAAGTCTATCCTTTTCATAATGAGTATTTGTTGTAACATTTAAGATCATCAGAACACCCAGAAGCACACTGTTAGTGATTTAGTTTGATGGTTATTATCACTTAAAAAACTGGTGGGGGTGGTCTCAGAGTACAGGGTGAGCACAAAGTCTTTCCCTGAGTACAAAAATTTATTTGTAAGGAACTATGCTAGACACAGTTATGCAGTTTTTGTAAGGTTTTTTTATGGCTGCATTTCCTTATGACTATGTGCTGTCACAGGACGGGTCGTTCTCTCACTATCCTTCAAACAATCTGTCCACCTACCTGGACAGGTATCAGGTTGTCTGCCCCTTCACTCTGCAATGGCAGATATTGGTTTAGCCTACAAAAGCAGCATTGAAGAAAATTCGACTAAATACCTACCACGCAAAGGCCCCTAACTCCAGTCCATGGGTAGTAGCTGAAAGTTAGTTACACTTGATTGTTCGCGATTCTTGCACGAGTCATTTGAAAAAATGTCACAGATTTCCTTTTAGTTGGTTTATTGTCTTTAAAACAAGGAAAATAGCTATCAAGTCCGTATTTAACAGACTGACTTCAGTTATGCAATGTTACTGACTGTCTGTGTAACAAGTTCACACCCAAAAGCAGCCAGAAGATATTTAGTCTGACCAGATATTTTAAATGTCCTAAACAGTCACTGACCCACGAACACTTGCGAATTAACACGTTCAGTCATTCAGTAGCCTTCTTGCGAAGAAACATTTGCAATAATATGTCTCATAATTTGCACGAAACACGCTACGTGGAGTTTATGTACGACTTGAAATGTTCACATGCAAAATCTCCCAAAATAAATCACTCACAAATCTCAAACTTTCTCAAAATACTGAGTTTTAATCAACTGCGTGAGAACCTATCAAATGTGTAGATTTCTTCATTTTGGTACAAATTTAGTGAGAGTGATTGAACATAGGTGTTTTCCAGAAGACAGCCGCTGAGTGACTATATTGACTCATAGATCTGAGGCATCAAGCACTACTCAAATGCGCATGAAATTCTGAATTCCTATTGGCTAGTATGTTAAGCAGCCAATCAGATCATCTTGAGCACTTCTATATGTGCTGTATTTCTAATGCCAGCCAATCAGATTACCACTAGTAATTCAGACTAGAACTTTTGTAATTTCGAAACTAAATAAAATTTAATGAAAACAAAATAAGACTCCTTTCCACTAAATGAATTACTAACAAATTTAATACTCAGTGCCCCTTCTGGCTGCCTTTTACAAAATCGAGCTCACTCTGATATGTCACAAATTCCCCTATTACACAACTACTTTCTCACACTTACTTTTACACAGTTTTAATGAAATATCACATTCTCAGTTTATGTATGACCTCCATTCACTCTCTGTCTCTCCAAAAAACACAATCAAAACACAATTAAATAACAATTTTCCAATGTACTGTTAATTACATCAGAAATATGTGGCAGTGAAACTAAAGAAAGTTCCAGAAATGTAGATTATGTGAATCTATCCTCTTGGTTATAGTTTTAATTGATACTATATATGTTACAGTCCCTAACTCAGTCTCGAAATGCCAGCAAGATTATTGAGTGTTTTAGGTAAAAATTTATATCTCTGAAAGTATTGAAGTTGTTGTTGTTGTGGTCCTCAGTCCTGAGACTGGTTTGATGCAGCTCTCCATGCTACTCTATCCTGTGCAAGCTGCTTCATCTCCCAGTACGTACTGCAGCCTACATCCTTCTGAATCTGTTTAGTGTATTCATCTCTTGGTCTCCCTCTACGATTTTTACCCTCCACGCTGCCCTCCAATACTATATTGGTGATCCCTTGATGCCTCAGAACGTGTCCTACCAACCGATCCCTTCCTCTAGTCAAGTTGTGCCACAAACTCCTCTTCTCCCCGATCCTATTCAATACCTCCTCATTAGTTATGTGATCTACCCATCTAATCTTCAGCATTCTTCTCCATGGATTTTAATACCTACTCCGAATTTTTCTTTTGTTTCCTTTACTGCTTGCTCGATATACAGATTGAATAACATCGGGGAGAGGCTATAACCCTGTCTCACTCCCTTCCCAACCACTGCTTCCCTTTTGTGCCCCTCGACTCTTACAACTGCCATCTGGTTTCTGTAAAAATTGTAAATAGCCTTTCGCTCCCTGTATTTTACGCCTGCCACCTTCAGAATTTGAAGTTACTGATTTGAAATTGTAGCAGTATGGTTCTATTATCTGTAGAATTTGGTACACTAAGTATGAAAAAGATTGATTTATATTAATAGTACTACTTCAGATTCATAGAGAATATGTATAACGTATTGCATGCAGCATTACACAAATACACCAAATGATACTTCAACTCTAGAAGTTTTTATGGATACACTTCAACATGTGCACATTACACAACACAATAACCTGGGAGTTGTTTGTCTGCCATTTCTTGTGTGAAACCTTTCCAGACCGGTAGGTTGGTAGAGACAGTACAACATCGAGGCCACCAATAGCTTTTACGAAAACTGTTTTAAATTGCACAGGAAGAATCTTTATTTTTCGATGACCGATTTCAGACTTAAAACTTCCTGGCAGATAAAAACTGTGTGCCGGACCGAGACTCAAACTCAGGACCTTTGCCGTTCGTGGGCAAGTGCTCTTCCAACTGAGCTACCCAAGCACGACTCACGCCCCGTCCTCACAGCTTTACTTCTGCCAGTACCTCGTCTCCTACCTTCCAAATTTTACAGAAGCTCTCCTGCGAACCTTGCAGATCTAGCACTCCTGAAAGAAAGGATATTGCAGAGACATGACTTAGCCACAGCCTTGGGCATGTTTCCAGAATGAAATTTTCACTCTACAGCGGAGTGTGCGCTGATATGAAACTGCAGAAGTAAAACTGTGAGGGCAGGACGTGAGTCGTGCTTGGGTAGCTCAGTTGGTAGAGCACTTGCCCACAAAAGGCAAAGGTCCCGAGTTCGAGTCTCGGCCCGGCACACAGTTTTAATCTGCCAGGAAGTTTCATATCAGCGCACACTCCGCTGTAGAGTGAAAATTTCATTCTAGATTTCAGACTTGTTTTCCACTGTCAAATCAGCCACAAGTGTTAGTCTTGCATCACCAATCATACACCGAGGAGCACATGTGGAGGCCATGTTATCTAATATCACAGTTGTTGATTCCGTGGCCATTTTTCCACTTGTATGACAGATGTAATGCAAGACCAAACTTATGCTTGTGTTGATAGTGGACAAACTGTCTGAAACTGTCATCAATGAGTAAATACATTGTTCCTTGCAACATAAGACGGTTTTTATAACACTTATTGGAACCACAAAAAAGTTGTAGATCCATTCAGCCCCAACATGCTAGAGATATAGGGGTCATGGCCACCACGTACACGAGAATAACCCTTCTTGATCTTTTTGTGGGGTTATGTTTATTATAAAGTGTTCAGTTCACCAATTCATGATGTGCAGGCTCTTACAGCACGAATACGAGATGTTGTAAAGGCTGTGACAGGAGAGACATTGGCAAAGGCATGGAGTGAAATAAGAGTATTATTCAGACGTTCTGTGGGCAACAAATGAAGCACATGTGGAATTATATCCATAAAGAACTCTGCCAGTTAAGCTATCATTTACAGCAAACCACATAGCTCTATCTAACATAGCCCCATAGAAATATTTTTTTTTTTTTAAATCAAGGAAACACTTTATACTCACACTGCATCTGGTTGTGCCTGAATAAGTGATGGGGAGTTAAGGTTTTGTGCTTGGAAGGTACATCTTGCAGCAGCAGTTGTTGGGTTTAGAGCAACTTCAATGCAGTCCACACTTTAAAATTTTTATACACATATTGAGATATGGACTCCTATTTATTTGAGGAAGCTAACTATAGGACTGTAATTACTTTGGTGAACTGAAATAGTTTGATTAATTCTCATTTCAGATTTCAGCATGATAGCTGGTTATCCCTGAAGATCTGTGTAATCAGTTGACATAATTCTTTCCATGTTCTGCACTTTTAGACTGCACATGCAGTTCTTCAACTCACATGTGTTGGCAAAAGCTGTTACATGATGGTTTCTTCATATTTTTTAAAAGTTTTTTACTGCTTTAGTCTTCTTTCTCTGGGCTTGAAAAATGTTGTTGATGGCAATGCATGTATCTTACTTGCTCCCTATTACATTTATGTTTTCAGAGGTCGTTTGAATAGTGGTTGGAACACCTTTTCAGCTCCAGGAAGGCCTAGGGTAAATGGCCAGAACCAGCAACAAACTTCAGATGTAGAAGACAGACAGAGTGTAAGTATGCATACTGATATTATTAGATATTAAATCTAAATTTAAAAACCAGAAATAAAAAATTCTGACCACTTCTGTATTAATTTAAATGGCACGTTCATTAAATGCAAGAGTTCCAGAGTGCTATTAAAGAAATAAAGCGAGAAAAGGAATAGATAAGAGAAGTCTTGCAAAACATATATGATAATGGGAAGTCCTGCGTGGAATATAAATAATGGGATGAGTAAAGGTAACCCCCCCCCTCCGCCCCCCTCCCCACACACTCTCTCTCTCTCTCTCACTCTCACTCTCACTCACTCACACGCACACACACACACACACACACACACTCACACTCACTTTTACTGACTGCAGCTCAACTGGAATGGGGGATTAGGTCAGGTTCAGTGGGCAAGGGGAGAAAGGAGGTGGGTAAATGAAGGGAAGGGTGGCTGAAGAATGGGAGGGAAGGCAGTTAGCAAATGAGATAGGAATGTGCCACTGGTGAAAGCAGGAGTTATTTTGAGTGGCACACAGTTAAGTATAGGAGTGGACTGGAAAGGAAGACAGAACAGAAGAAGATGCAGACTACAGATACAAGAGTGTGAATATAGAATGAGTGAAAAGTAGAAAGGGGAAAGTGATGTGGTGCAGGGGATAATGAAGATTAAAGTGAGGAGGATTTCATGATTGAAGGACATGTTGTAAGGACAATGCCTATCTCCTAATTCAGAGAAGCTAGTATTGGAGGTGAGGATCCAAATTGCATGAATTGTCAGATGGCATTTTAAGCTGAACATGTCATACTCAGCAGTGTACTCTGCTACTAAGTGGTCAAGCCTACTGTTGGCCATACTTTGGTAGTGCCATTCATTTGGGTTGGCAAGTTGATGTGGGTGGCCCTGCCTCTGATAGGCGGAGTTGATCCAATAGAGACAGATCATGCTGCTGATCACATGTTAGACTACTGCTTCACAACCCATGCCATCTGGATCCTTCCCCATTTCCCTCTCAACACAACTCACCACAGTACCAGATTTTGCGAATTATGTTGATGGGAATTGTTCTTACAACACATATTTGAGTCTCCCAGTTCTCTTGCCCTGAATCTCTGCTAGTGCTCCCATCATCAGCACTCCCCCTCTTTCCACTCATTCAACACTCACACCTTCATCTTCACAGTCTCTTACAATTCACTTTTCCATTACAACTCCTAGGCTGACTGACTGAGTGCATGCATCCGTGCGCATGCACATACGCACGCGTGCATGCTCTCTGAAGAAAGACGTTGTCCAGAAACTTCAGTCTTGTTTTTAATGCCTTTTGTCTGTCCAATACGTAATCTAGACAGTGAGTTCTTGATTTTACTCCTTCCAATTATATATAAAAATCTTGTGTTGAAGACTGTAAAATAAGTCTCTTTGAACTTCATTTTAAGTGAAACACAATTGTGTGGAAGCTCTGGAATGGCACACCATCCTCAATACTGCTTTCATTTTGACCTTTCTGTATTTTAATATTTTAGATTACTAGGATATACTATCCTCCTGCTAAAAGCAAAAGACTTGGTTTCACCTTTCATGCGTCACAGTTACAAATGTCACTTTGTAGTGTTTTTTAATTACCTTATTTATTTATTTATTTCTTGTTCCGTAGATCCACTTAGTGAGTCAATCACAAGGATATGGAACGTGTCAAATTGTACAGGTTTGAATTTAAACTTACAATAAATACAAGGGCAATTCAATGGAAAATTGTACATAGTTTAAGTAAGACATACTATAAATAAAGTAACAGATACAATGTCAGCTAGATAACATAACTACCATTTGACAGAAAAAGGAGTTTCAAATAAAGGTTAAAGATAAGAGCACAAAGTTAAATCAGATATTAGACCTACAAGAGTAAATACATGTACAGCCAATCTGTTGTTACAAAAAGTGTGCTAATGCCCAAATGCACAATAAAATCAATTGAACTACTTCTAGACACAATAAGTTTAGTGATGGTATACATTTTCTTTCAGGTATTCATCCACAGTATAATAAAATTTCTCTGTCAGGTAATCTTTGAGAACTTGTTTAAATTTTGGCAGTTCTGTATGAACACATTTGATATGTAGTGGTAGAGCATTGAACAGCTTAATGCTGGAGTAGTAAACTTCTTTTTGTACCAGAGTGAGACGTTTCATTTCTAAATGTAGATTGTTTTTGTTTCTGGTGTTATAACCATGGAATTTACTGTTGTCTTGGTAGATGGAATAATTTTTGCACACAAAGGTCAGCAAGGAAAAAATATACTGTGAAGCAGTTGTTAGGATACCTATCTTCCGAAACAAGTGCCTGCAAGAGTGTCTTTGATGGACCCCACACATTATTCTGATTGCTTTTTTTTGGATGGTGAAAACTTTTTTTGCAAGTGGTTGGTTCCCCCAGAATATGATAGCATATGACATCAATGAGTGGAAGTAGGCAACCTTAATAGTGTCAACTTCAGCCACTGAAGAAATTACCCGTAATGCAAATGTTGCCGAGCTAAGTTTTTTACATAGATGAAGAATGTGAACCGACCAATTACATTTACTGTCTATGTAAGCACCCAGGAATTTTGTGTCTTCAACTTTCTGTATTGGTTGATCTCTACATTTTATGTTAATTTCATCGGGATTACTTTGTGATGTATGGAACCTCATATAATAAGTTTTATCTGCATTGAGCGAGAGACCATTTGAGGAGAACCAATTTAAGATGTCATTAAAAACAGTATTTGTAGTTTTTTCAAGATCATGATCAATAAAATCGTCAATTAGAATTGTGGTATCATCGGCAAACAGGGTAAATTTGCTGTTTGTCTCAGAACAAAGAGGAAGATCATTAATAAAGATGAGGAAAAGCAGTGGGCCCAAAACGGAGCCTTGAGGCACACCACACGTTATCGTGCCCCATTCAGATGAGGCAGGTTCTCCAGAAGAGCCGTTTAGCATTACAGTCTGCTTCCGATCCTGTAGATATGATTGTAGCCGCAAGCCAACAGTACCACCTAAACCATAGTATTCTGCCTTTTTCCAAAGAATTTGGTGGTTTACACAGTCGAAGGCTTTCGTAAGATCACAAAAAATACCCACTGGAGACATTTTTTTGTTAATGGCTTCCAAAACTTGGTTGCTGAAAGAGAATATTGCCTGTTCAGTACAAAGACCGCCACGAAACCCAAACTGATTTTTGCTTAAGATACTGTGGAAGTTGAGATGGTCTACAATCCTCCTGTGCATGAGTTTTTCTAGAATTTTCGAGAAGGTAGTTAATAGGGTTATAGTTATATGAATTTATGAGCATATATTGCAAGTATTTAGTCTTTTGAACAAAAAATTCGTAATAACTTGTACTGTATATTTTACTTCATTAACAAATTCATCGTGTTTGAGGATAAAATCTGTCTTAATTGGTTTGAATGGAAACATCAGTTAGCACATAACCCTTCACTGCGCCACTCGACTGATGTGCAGACACATACTCACTGCAGAATGTTGGCCTTCTTCAGTATGCCATGAAATTGGTTACAAATAATGATAAAAAATGTAATAACTATTAATCATTTTACCTCCTGTATCACACGTCATTGCTTGAGAACTGTATGGCAGCTCTTTCTCTAAGTTTTTACACCAACCCTGTTCCACAAGTGGAGTATGACTTCCCAGCACCTACTTGAATAGTTAGTCACACCAGAATCATTCAATTAAATCCCGCCCTTCGCAGGCTTAATCATCAGCAACCAGTCAGAATACAGAATACCTAATTCTGACTGTGTTTCCATTGAAAGGATTTTTCTTGTTGGTGTGAGCCGGAGTGGCTGAGCAGTTCTAGGCGCTACAATATGAATCTGCGCGACTGCTACGGTCGCAGGTTCGAATCCTTCCTCGGGCATGGATGTGTGTGAAGTCCTTAGGTTAGTTAGGTTTATGTAGTTCTAAGTTCTAGGGGACTGATGACCTCAGCAGTTAAGTCCCATAGTGCTCAGAGCCATTTGAACCATTTTTCTTGTTGGCTGTGTGCTACAAAGCGCCACTTCCGGAATAAGTTAACCACACCAACTCCATTAATAACCATGCTGACACTGTGTCAGTACAGGACAAAGGCACAAGAAAAAGAAGATGAAGACATGCACCTTGAATATCATTGCTCTCAGCTTAATTCTTGCAATGTAAGAGACTTCCTTCAACCTCTTTCCACAGTTCATATTGCATTACCAGGAGGCTACTTGCTTCTTCCCGTGTTCATGCTTCCTCCTGTCATCACACCAATCTCTCTCATGCCCTCACCACACTTCTTTTGGGTATCACCATTACGAGCCGGCCGGAGTGGCCGTGTGGTTCTAGGCGCTACAGTTTGGAGCCGCGTGACCGCTACGGTCGCAGGTTTGAATCCTGCCTCGGGCATGGATGTGTGTGATGTCCTTAGGTTAGTTAGGTTTAAGTAGTTCTAAGTTGTAGGGGACTGATGACCACAGCAGTTAAGTCCCATAGTGCTCAGCGCCATTTGAACCATCACCATTACGAACATCCAGCTGAGTCCAAATGTCCCCTATTCTTTATCTTCAGCATAGAAAACTGCACACGTACATGTAACTGCTTCTCATTGGATAATCACATTTTCAAGGAAAACTGCAGAAAAACCATGGGTGTTCATGTATCACTCTTGTAAGCAACTTGCTTGTGGTTCATGTAGAGGAATCTGTCCTTACCATCCACATTTCTGAACACTTAATGAAGTTCAGTTTCATTCATAACATTGTATGGTTTGGACTTGTGGTGGAGACAGACTATCCTCATTCCCCACAATCTTAAACATTGTACAACAGTCCTATTCATAAGCTTCTGGTATGTGTAATTGGAAAATTTCCCCCATTGCATATTAAGCTCAACACATTCCCTTAATTCGTCATATTGGCAATCTCATTACCAATGACTGTTTAATGCCACTCAAAATAGCTCCAGAAACAGAGCCACAAACTCCCACCAGTGATGTGACAACCCTGAAATGATTAATACGCTCCCCAAAACAACACCCATGAGTAATAACCTCAGGAAAGATCTAAATGGAAAATTTGTCTCATGCCATGCAGCCAACCAGCTTTTCCTATCCCAGTCTTGACATTGGTCTATCGTGTCACATTAAATGGAAGACCTCTAGTGAAAGCAATCATCATATCCCTAGTATTTATTGAAACCACTGCCCAGGATTCTGTGTGGGCTTGAAAGTAACCAAACAGTCCACAGGAACAATGGACAGGGGCATGTTTGACTACTTACTTGCAGAGGAGGCTGCTCAGTGTTATTTATCCAACATTAACAGCTACTTCATGTTCTACGCAATTTTCATCCCTCTTCACATAATTTGGCCTTCATCGGCAGCTATTTCACTTTCTATGCTGTTTTTATCCCCCACCACTACTGGCTCCTCTGAATAGCTGGAACTGTTCCTCCAACACTTTCGTGGTGCTGATTAAGGCATAGCTATTGTGGCTCAAGTTTAATGTTTGGAAGAAGTCTTACTCAAGCTCCCTGCTAAATAACTTCAGGTGTATACCAATAGGGTTTCTTTCAGTAGTCTGTGCATTTCTGCCCTTGTCCAGCTAAATTATGCCCCATTTTTAATAATCTAAATATTAAAAGGATATGCAACCCTAACGTGTTTCCTTCCTTAGTCTTGTATCCTTGCTGGTCTCAACCTCCACTAGTTCCTGTACCCTATATGTTTGCGTTTCCTCAGAAATTCTCTGCCCCTCTCATTGTTTTGGTACTGTGTACAGTACCCCATCTCAATAACTTCGCAGATGACTATAATTTTTGCATGCCCTGCTGTCCTTTTCGGAGCTGTTGTTTCAATACTTATACGGCCATCCTCCACATGCATATTAGCAACAATTCCCCCCCCCCCCCCCCCCCACACACACACACAAAAAAAAAAAAAAAATCCTACCTCATCTGTACAAGTCACTAATCTTAATTGTACTTCTTAGAGTTCACGCTGATGAAGTCTTGTAAGAAATCATTTCTGGGTCATCTTTTTGGCTGCTGATGACATCAGTACCAGTTTCCAGCATCCAGTGGAAGGAGACATTGTCCAGGGTGGAGGAGCTGGTTTGGTCCTTCTGCAGTCCATCCAAGCATCCTGTGGTCAAAGTTTACTCTGCTGGCATAAGAGAGAGCAAGTTTTCTAAGATTATAAGTGTGTTCCAACACCTGTTTCAAATAATCTGCAGAAAAGTTGTGGCAGGAACACACTTTTCGGAGGAGTGCTATTTGCAGAAATAGTAATATCCATTAAAGTGCCTGCATTCTGTTCCTGAGGTTTATTGGCTGAAAAACCTGAATGTTGAAACTGTTTCATTGAAGGACTTGGAATTAACGAAACCAGCAAGTCAGCTAGCTGACAACTCACCTGGTAGCAAATACTGGCCTCTGGGTGGTGGTGGTGGTGGTGGTGGTGGTGGTGGTGGTGGTAGTGTTTTACGTATAAAGTTTTTAACATTCCTGAAGCAGAATTTAGTGATCCTTTGTGATAACAAAAGCTACTCTTTTGATACAGGAAGTGTACAGTCTTTAATAAAAATGATAGACTTGGCGAGGTGTAATTCAAAACAGTAAATTACATTGTTTCTGAGGAACTGGAAATTTGTATTTTTTTCTGATTATTTTTTTTCCCCCTGTTGACTTTAAACTCTCAGCCTGTTTTGTCTTTACATGCAGATTTTTGGCATAAATTGCTGGGACCAGCATAACAGCTGGATTTTGGATTGGTGGATGCAGTTAGAGAACTACAGGGCATTCATTATTGGTTTTGGAGATGTAACAAGTTCAGT
Source organism: Schistocerca americana (assembly GCF_021461395.2). Taxonomy (NCBI): domain Eukaryota; kingdom Metazoa; phylum Arthropoda; class Insecta; order Orthoptera; family Acrididae; genus Schistocerca; species Schistocerca americana. The sequence goes on from NC_060123.1 coordinate 34,082,655, forward strand.
CCTATTTCAAAGGTGCTAGCAAGATTGGCGACCTTAATTTGGACTTGTTTCAATATTTTAAAAGCGTTCAGAGTCCACCAGTTGCTGCAACCTTGACTAAGACTTCTCATTTAGCCACATAATCACTGAGATGAGACATGAGCAACGTTTTATTTATCATGTTCTACTTACCTGTTGTTCACCTTTCTCCTTTTTATTTTAGGTCTTTTGTGTTTGCCCACCTGTTCCCACAAAGTCAATTATTCAAATTTGTCAGTGCACAGCTTCCAGAGAGATTGTCATTGTTTGTATGTGTACTGTAATAAAGAAGAGAAGTTAAAATAAAGCTGAACTACAGTGTTAAACCCCCTTCTATACCGTGAGTTTGTCCCCCCCCCCCCCCCCTTCCTCCCCCTGAAATAGCTTTTTTTCCCAAGCAAGTGTTCTTATTCCACACAGGGTTTTCCGTCAACTATTACAAAATTGGTTTGCAGACGTTTATGTAGCGACAACTTTCGTCACCAAGTGTGTTGACTAACCAGGTTTCATTGAGTGACCTCTGTGTGTGTGTGTGTGTGTGTGTGTGTGTGTGTGTGTGTGTGTGTGTGTGTTCAATTTTTGTTTTTTTGAGTAGCAGTGTTTGAAGTGCAGTGGTTATTCAGTTTTCTGTTTGTTTGTCATTGGTTACCACAGCTAACCAAATGGTAGCAAAATTATAGTTATATGTTTATTTGAAATACTGAAATAAAGCTGATAAAATCCATTCATAGCAACAGGTTCAACAAGTGTTACATAGATAAAAATCTCATCTCAAAATGTGGTCAAATACAAATTAACATGATTACTGTAGGAGCTAAGATGACAAAAAAGAAGTAGATATAATCTAAAAACTAGATCACATCATCAGCTTCTCTTGCACTGAGTCGAATAGTCGGGACTGTAGGGTGAATGCTCAAAGGTCTCCCATCCAAACCGTAGCAAGTGACTGTGTGTGATGTGGTCTGTGTGGTATTGTGCAAAAGCATAATGCCTCTACTTCACATTCCACACTTCTTTTTCTGGACTGTCCTTCAGAGGCTTCCCCATGTCTGACAGTAACACTCAGCATTTACAGCCTCCTTTCACAGTAAACACTTATCAGGAAGATGCCCTATTAATTGCAGAAAACAGTGAACCTGATTATTTTAACAAAGACTGTCTGCTTGAATTTGGTCCTCACATTAGAATTACTTCACTACCAGTGCAGGGACTTTATTTTTTTGGTGTCCATGCATCACCCTCATTATATCTCTGTTCATAATATGAGAGTGAGATTGTCTGCTTGTAATTGGTCTTCACAGGAAAAACACAGTGTGGCCAGTGCATGGATTTTTGTTTGGATTTTGCTGTGGCATGTATCTCCCTTGTTTCATCTCTGTTTGTTACATGAGTGTGAAGCTTACCACCTTCCTCTTCATAGCGATGAAAGAATGTCATTGTTGCAGTCATATAATTGTTTTGAATACACATGTGAGCTGCCTTGACACTCATCTTGCTTACACTTTCTGAAAACCAAGCCATTGGGTAACTGTTTTGTATAACAAAGTGTGAGATATCTAAAGGACTGGATCAGGTAAGTCTGATATTGTGAAACAATTGCTCTGTGAAAATTTACATATTTGCATGTTACAGGGAACATAATTACAACCTATTGTTGTGATGTAATGAGTTAGTTATAACTGGAAACTAATAGATTGTCACAGTAAAAAGTGGAGGACCCTATTGACCATTCACATGGTTTGTGTTTTACATTGTCCTTAAGCTATCTTAAATTTTATTTTCCTTGCTACCTGCTTTCCATCAGTTGTGTTATCACTCGGAGCAATTAGACACTATAGTCATTATCACACACAGTATTTCAGCCGTCGGTAAACTGCCTGCAGTATTGTCTTACCATACTGTCACTTAGAATGTTGACAAATGCAGGATGCATTGGCGGTATATCTGTGTAGGAGTTTGCTCCTGAGTAGGCATAAATCTGATAAATACGGAGCTTACAGTCAATATGTAACAATATTAATGCTGCCATCGTCTTCTAGTTATGTGAAATAATTAATCTGGTAATCTTGTCAGGAGATTTTGGTGATATGGTCCTGTGGCCCTTTACCCCATTTGAACACGATCTGTTAGTACCACACCTAGCCTTTCCCAAAAATGCTGAGTGTCACATTATTTGGTGATGGTTGCATCTTCACCTTATTTGGCAGTGGTGAATTCATGTTTCTCATGCTTGCTTTGCTACTTTGTATTATAGTCATATGTCGAGCATTATCCATAGTTATTAGACGGATAAAAAAGTCATCAGGATTGGCCTGCTGCTGCATCTATTCAGGATGAACGGACGTGAACAGGTACTGAACCAAGTGGCCAGTAACCTTTCTCATGTTCAAAATGTCATATATAATGTTGAGAGCTGATCCGTGGCTAATTTTCTTTTCTGCACTATCCGCTCAATTGTGATCGTGGGCCGCTAATGGTTTTGATGCGGCCCACCAAACGCAGCCGAGGCACACATGACAACTGTCTCTGGCTGCTGAGGCCAGACAGAGCACCTGGTGTGATTTTTGTTTGTGTGAATGTTTAGGTTACAGAACTTTGAGCTTCGCCGATCACATTGTAATTCTGTCAGAGACAGCAAAGGACTTGGAAGAGCAGTTGAACGGAATTGACAGTGTCTTGAAAGGAGGGTATAAGATGAACATCAACAAAAGTAAAACGAGGATAATGGAATGTAGTCAAATTAAGTCGGGTGATGCTGAGGGACTTAGATTAGAAAATGACACACTTAAAGTAGTAAAGGAGTTTTGCTATTTTGGGAGCAAAATAACTGATGATGGTCGAAGTAGAGAGGATATAAAATGTAGACTGGCAATGGCAAGGAAAGTGTTTCTGAAGAAGAGAAACTTGTTCACATCAAGTATAGATTTAAGTGTCAGGAAGTCATTTCTGAACGTATTTGTATGGAGTGTAGCCATGTATGGAAGTGAAACATGGACGATAAATAGTTTGGACAAGAAGAGAATAGAAGCTTTCGAAATGTGGTGCTACAGAAGAATGCTGAAGATTAGATGGGTAGATCACATAACTAATGAGGAGGTATTGAATAGGATTGGGGAGAAGAGATGTATGTGGCACAACTTGACAAGAAGAAGGGATTGGTTGGTAGGACATGTCCTGAGGCATCAAGGGATCACAAATTTAGCATTGGAGGCCAGCTTGAAGGGTAAAAATTGTAGAGGGAGACCAAGAGATGAATACACTAAGCAGATTCAGAAGGATGTAGGTTGCAGTAGGTACTGGGAGATGAAGGAGCTTGCACAGGATAGATTACCATGGAGAGCTGCATCAAACCAGTCTCAGGACTGAAGACCACAACAACAACAACATGTTTCAGAAGAAGGCTTTCTGACCAAAAGCTTATGTGTCTATTAGTATTTTTGTTGTGCCTGTCTGTGGCTCATCATCTCTGCTATATGGTAACAGACTATCCTTTTATACGAGGGCTATACACAAAGTACATTACGTTTTGGAATTAAAAATAAATAATACACATGAAAGCCACACTTAAATACTACTTTTCTACATAGTTGCCATTTAAATAAAGGCACTTATCGTAGCGATGGACGAGCTTGGAAATTCCTTCGTCGTAAAATTCGGCCGCCTTTGTTAACAAAATAGTATTGAAGCTGTGTAATGTAATGGTGTATCATACAAAAAAAACATATGTGCCGTGATGAATTGTTCCAGAATTATAGTGTGTGGGTCACTTCCTCGCAAGCTGTAATCCACCTTAAAGAAATTCACGCAAATGGCAATTTCTCCTGTCATTTTCTCTAAAGACCAATGGCGATGGGATAAGGACGATGGTAGCAGGCTCCGAGTGAGGCTGGAAGCTACTAGTCTGGACCTGCACACTGGCGGCAGGTGTGTGATGGTCGCCTTCCTGAGAACCCGTGTGACTACTCGGGAATCCGGTCCTGCATCTGCGACTGGGCAGGCCTATTTAGGATGGCCGCTGCCCACCCTGAATGGGGAAGGCCCTAGAAAATGTGGGCTAAACATCGGAAGTCACACTTGAACCGGGCTGGGAATCCGCACCCAGTAGGTCACTCCTTATACTGCGGACGTAAACAAAAGAAGAATGAAATGATTATGACAATAAGGACATGGAATGTCAGGACCCTCCTGGACGTGAACAATTACAGACCAGAGAGAAGAACCGCTCTTATCACCCAAGAACTAGCCCGTCTAGATATAGACATAGCTGCCTTGAGTGAGACAAGACTCTCAGGTGAGGGACACATTAGTGAGGTACGTTCAGGGTACACCATCTTCTGGAAGGGAAAGGATGCAGGAGAACCACGCATCCATGGTGCAGGATTTGCCGTAAAAACGAAAATAGTGAAAGATCTTCGACTTACACCTGTCTCAATTAATGAAAGACTGATGACTCTTAGAGTACCCATTGGTTCAGACAGATTCATCACCTTCGTCTCTGCATATGCTCCTACTTTAGACAGTGATGAAGACACAAAGAATCAGTTCTACCACCAACTGAACAGTACTCTCTCTAAAATACCCATTCAAGATAAATTAATTTTACTTGGTGATTTCAATGCCAGAGTGGGAAGGGACAACCGTTTTTGGAGAGATGTCATGGGTAAACAAGGGGTGGGAAACTGCAATGCAAATGGGTTGCTACTTCTTGGTCTATGTGCTGAGCACGAGCTTTTCATCTCCAATACCCAATTCCGTTTGTGTAACCGCTATAAGACCACATGGATGCACCCACGTTCCAAACATTGGCATCTTATAGACTACGTTATTACGCGACAGCGTGACAAGAAAGACATTCTCATCACAAAAGCAGCACTAAACATCGATGAGTGCTGGACGGACCATAGACTTTTAGTCAGCCGTTTGAGAGTACCAAAGTATCGCAAGCCACGATCCCACTTTTCAAACCCACCACGCAGAAAATTCAACATAAGCAACCTGAACAACAAAAATGTTCGCTCACACTTCCAAGACATACTGTCCGAACAACTTAACAAAGCTCCAGCAACCACAGATGACGTCGAACAAGAATGGACCACATTAAAGAACATCATCAAAGAAACTGCTGAGAATGTTGTTGATTGTAGTGCACGGAAAAGAAGTGACTGGTTTGATGACAACCACGGAGAAATCCAAGCCATCATCAATGCAAAGCGGGATGCTTACCTATCCCTTGCTCAAGATCCATCCTGCCCAGAAAAGAAAGCACACTTTCTAGAACTCAAGCAGAAATGTCAAAGTGAAATACGAGTAATCAAGAACAAATGGTGGCAACAGAAAGCCACAGAACTCCAAAATCTTTCTGAGGCAAGGAACCTGCGTGGCTTTTACGCTGGTATTAAAGAGCTGTCTGGACCTATCCGCTCATCATCAGGAGCACTTAAAGCTGCTGACAACTCCACCATTCTTACTGAAAGTCAGGACATCTTAAATCGTTGGAAAGAGCACTTCAGCTCACTGTTAAACAGCCCTTCTACTGCCGCTGGAGATTTTCTCAAAAATGTCCCACAGCACCCTCCAAAACCCTGGCTGGCTGATCCTCCAACTTTTCAAGAATTTTGCAAGGCACTCAAGAGTGTGAAACCTGGGAAGGCTCCTGGACCTGACAGCATCCCGATGGAGCTTATTGAGGGTGGCGGCTTGCCTCTAAAAACTAGACTCTTCTCACTTATTATATTAATGTGGGAAACCCGCAAGGTACCAGCTGACTTGAAGAACTCCACAATTGTCACCATCTTCAAAAAGGGCGACAGAAGCGTCTGTGGTAACTACTGGGGAATATCTCTACTCTCTGTCACTGGAAAAATTTTTGCAAGAATCCTTTTAAATCGCCTCCAGACACTTTCAGAGACTATACTACCTGAGTCTCAATACGGGTTTCGACCTTCAAGAGGGACAATTGACATGATCTTCTGTGCACGACAACTACAGGAGAAGTGCAGAGAACAGCAAAAGCCTTTACTACTTGTTTTCTACGATCTAGAAAAGGCCTTTGATACAGTTTTCAGAGAAGCCATGTGGATGGTCTTAAAACGCTTCGGCTGCCCTGAACATTTTGTTGACCTGATTGAAGCTCTCCACGTTGATATGACTGGACAGGTCCTCTGCCAGAATGAAATGACTGGTGAATTCCCAATAACAAGTGGGCTTAAACAAGGATGCGTTCTTGCACCTACATTATTTGCATTGTATCTGGCAGCTATGCTTTACGAGACAACCGTAAACAATGCAGGAATAGAACTAAAGTACAGGTTTGATGGAGGATTATTCAACCAGTCCAGACTCCATTCAAAAAGGTTCACCAGTACCACTCGTGTGACAGAGCTGCAGTATGCTGATGACAATGCCTCTCCAGCTCATTCACCTGCAGAGTTGCAGCTGTCAGTTGATTCCTTCAGCAGGGCGTACGAACGATTTGGTCTCTCCATCAATATTTCAAAGACAAAGGTGATGGCGCAGCCAACTCCTGGCTCCTCTGTTCCTGACTTCAGCATATCCATCTATGATACACTCCTGGAACAAGTGGACCATTTCCTCTACCTGGGAAGCATACTGTCATCCAACTGCTCATCTGGAAAAGAAGTGGAGAATAGAGTACGTGCTGCACATGTAGCATTTGGTCGTCTTACAAAGCGTGTCTTCCTGAATAAAGACCTAACACTGTACACCAAACTGATGGTGTACAAAGCTGTAGTCATTTCCACCCTGCTATATGGTTGCGAAACCTGGACGTTGTATCGCTGCGATCTGAAGAAACTAGAACGCTTCAACCAACAGAAGCTAAGATATATCATGAACCTGAAATGGGATGACTTCATATCCAACATGGCTGTTCTAGAGAAAGCAAAAATGCATAGCATGGAAGCTCTTATCATTGGGCATCAACTCAGATGGGTCGGACATGTCCAGCGGATGAAAAATGACAGACTTCCACGCCAAATGCTGTACAGCGAAGTGAGCACAGGTAAAAGGCCACGAGGTGCCCCTCTCAAACGTTATAAGGATCAGTACAAGAAAAATCTGAAAAACTTGAACATCGATCCGAGTAACTGGTCCACAATAGCAGAAGACCGAAGTCGCTGGCGCTCAGTTACCTCAAATGCTCTTCAAAACTTTGAGCTGGAACGTCGAAGAATGGAGAATGACAAACGCCAGAGATGTAAACTCCTCCAGGCTCAGCCACGTCCTCCACCTTCCATCAGCTGTAATGTCTGTGGCCGCCTGTTCCACGCTAGGATTGGATTGCTAAGCCATCAACGACACTTCCACGCCTGAACCGTGACAAAGGAAATCTCAGGAGAGAAATGAAAACTCGGATACGAGTATCAGCCGACGACGATCATACAAAAAAAAATCAGTCTATCAAATTATGTACACTTTAACCAGTTCCTTTATTTCACATATTCTCTTTACAGATATCTCTGAAATTGTAGCCTAACTGTGTTTGTGTGCATCAAATGTGTGTAATTCCTCAATGCAACTTAGCCTTGATCTCCAGACATAACAGTTAGTAATTAAAATACCAAAAGAGCCCATTAGTCCACTCTCTTAGTGCAGCAGAATAATAATTATCTGTATTTACACAATCTCAACAGCAATCTTCAGTGCAAACTCTGCACTGACCAGGTCTCGGACTCTGAGACAATTATGTTGGGCAATATGATACTGTTAAAAACTTTTAACTGCCTCTATCATGTAGCATCACATTTGCATTAAACAAAACAACAAATTAAACCAAAATTAAATTTTTGTGTAGCTTTTTTTCCATGTCTGATAACACTTCGATTTTCATACCTCTCATCATGAAAAAGTCGTGTAATTTCAGTTTTCATACTGATCTTTTGTCTCAAATGTACACAACTATTTATGGTCTATTTTGTGAAGCTTTCACCAGTGCAGCTTGGACAAACATTCATAAATGAATAAAAAACAATATTTCTTGCTTGTGGAATCATAATTTTCATCTTCCAGGGGCAAAAGAGTTAATAGATTCAAAAGGTGGACAAAGGTGTACAGAAGGATGGTGGAAATTCTGCAGAAAGAGGCATTGGAGGGATTGGGAGGTCAGAGATAGTGCATCACTAAATGTTGTGTACTACAGTTCAAAGAAGGTAGAAGGGCAGAAAAAGGCTGAGGGGGAGCTAACATGGGTGGAGTCATAGTTAGCACAATAAAAGGATATGTGGGAGTGTACATTACAATCTCTGGAGATAGCTGAAACAGGCCCTTGTTACATAGCAGGTGCTCAGATTTCAAGAGTCATGCTATATAACAAACTCAGCAACTGGGTACTAAATTCTAATAAGCTGTACAGCTTTTGCCAAGCCTGGAAGGACAGTCCACAGCTTATGAGGTGTGATCAGAATGTAATGGGATATAATAAACAAGTCCCAGCTTATCTGAAATTTGTAATGCGTCACTAATTCAAGGCATTTTTCCAGAGAGATTGAAGTATGCCATTGTTAAACCCCTCTGTAACAAAGGTGAAAGGAGAGATGTCAATAACCACTGACCTGTTTCAGTACAGATGTCATTTTCCAAAGTTTTCGAGAAAATAATCCCACCTGACGAGAGAGGTTCCACATCGCACCCCTTCAGATTCAGTGGTAAGATGGCCCTGTGGATACCCTGTCAAAAACTGAACACAGATCAAGCATGAAAACGGGATGAAGGTGTACTGGGCAGTGAAAAATAGAAACAGTGAATGGTCCAAGAGCTGTGTATGAAACACCCCCCCCCCCCCCCAACACACACACACACACAATTATGAACTGTGCATCTCATCATTGAAACATTTGTTCTCTTTCTGTAGTTTTGGTAGGTTTCATACTATACATTGATTACAGAATATGAGTCGTGTAGTAAGAATACATTTCCGTCACAAGTAAATGTGATGAACAGTGTGAGCAGTCGAGATACCAGATAGATGTCTCACAGAAATGAAAACAACAAATAAACGGGTGTGAACTATGTTACAACAAATGAATTCAAGAGTCAAGACTTTCAAAACGGAATGCAACATCAAAAATGTTAAAAACGTACGTTTTGACAGAGCACAGAGAAACTGTGTTATTGTAAAACTGTTGTATTCATTTGTTGCGGCTTATGTGACAAACTATTATGTTTTCATCATTTCGTTGGAAGTGTTCACATTCACAGAGACACCCAAATCAGGCAAGGAGGTATCTCCAACACCAGGTGTACAAGTTAGGGGCATGATGCACCAGACATGTTTTCTGGTGGACAATTCGGATGACTTCTCGCCTTGTCATAAAATGTTTGTGGTTCCCATTTGAAAGTCACTTCCTTTCGTTTGCTAATAAAGTAGTTGTGCAGGATCAAATTTGATTATAGGTCCCTTCCTTACAACTCGCTGTTGCAAATGGACGTTACACCATGACACAAAAACAAATCTGAATACAGTGCACAGCAAAGAAGGAAAAAACATGAAGGAGTTTGGACTACAGCTTGTCTGCTTTGCAGTCCAACACCACGACCACTTATCCACAACACCATTGCTCTTCTTTCCTACTCTATGTTGCGCTTCTTGTGCTTGAACTGTTCACTTTTTGGCTTTTTCACAGTTCAGTACAATTTCTTTCTGTTTTTACACTTGATCTCTGTTCAGTTTTTGGCAGGGTGTCCACTGCACCCTCTTACCACCAAAACTGCAGGGGGTATGATGGGGAGTTTCCCTTGTGAGTATCAATAATATCCTCAATAAATCACAGTTTTGATTTTAGAAGAGTAGCTCAGCTGAAAATGCCATTTACATGTTTCCTCATCAAATTTTATGAGAATTAAATAACAAAATAGCATATGGCAGATATGCTGGACTCACCTCTGCCAAAATCAGCAGAATTCTCTTGAAACACAACATAGAAGCATATTTTGCCTACCTACTAAAATTGGGGCAATGCTGGGGAATGTAAAGGTGCTGCGGAAGCCAGGTATTTACAACATGCAGTGCCAGTGTGGGATATCACACGTCGACTATACCACCAGGACAGTAGATGTTAGGTGTAAAGAACACCAGAGGCACACCAGACTTAGACAGCCAACCAAATCGTCAGTAGCAGAGCATTGCCTAGAACTCAGTCACTCAATGAACTACAATGACACAAAGATTGTGACAGACCACGAGATATTGTAACAGTGTCATAAAAGAATCTATTGAGACCAGTCATGGAGAATCTCATCAGCTGTGACACTGGATGCCAGCTAATTGCTGCCTGGAATCCAGCACTTGAGCTGTTTAAAACCCAGTGGTGGCAACATCAAGATTCCATGAAAAATACAAATGGGAGTGCAGACTAAGAAAACAACCCTTGGACAGAGCACCAGACAAAGCAGTCCAGACCATAGGTGATATGTCACAAAACATGCCTAACAGTAGCAGATGTAGGACTCGGAACCTGACTGTTCTCACAGAGGAGACAAAAGCGTGTGGAATGCCTGATGAAAAGTGCAATACAGATGCCTGCTCCAACAGGGATAGGCTTCACACACAACGCCCAAGGCGACCGGAGGATGGCCAAGGCAGCTGCAGTTGGCGGACAGAATGCTGGGTGCAGTGCGGATGTGAAACAGAGCATCAGACAACAGGTGTGATACCAGAGGATGGGCAGAGTAAGTGTGGATGGCGATTGGAGCACCATCAGCAAGAGAGGACAGCCAGAGCTGCCCCTGGTGGGTGTGGACGGTAAACAGAGTGCCTGACGTAGTGAGGACCAAAAGCAGGGTGCAGTCACACCATTGAAATATTGTGCGAGAACAATGTGAACAGTCGGCAGAAGACTTGCTTATTCAGCATGTCAATAAGTTTATTACTTAATTAAATAACTATATAAGGTAATGTTAATATGATCAGCAGAACTTCATAGCCTCTTTAGGAAATTCTTCATGTACAGAGACTTAATTGTAAGTTTTAATGTTAACAAATTTGTACACATTTCGATTTTACAGTATGTGATGTATCTGGAACTATGATTTGTGATAGAGCTAAGTGCACAGAGATATGGAGATTAAAATCTGTTAAACATTAATATTGGCTAGACTATCCCAGTTTCACAGGCGAAATACCCACAGACTTCAAGAAGAATATAATAATTCCAATCCCAAAGAAAGCAGGTGTTGACAGATGTGAAAATTACCGAACTATCAGTTTAATAAGTCACAGCTGCAAAATACTAACGCGAATTCTTTACAGACGAATGGAAAAACTGGTAGAAGCGGACCTTGGGGAAGATCAGTTTGGATTCCGTAGAAATGTTGGAACACGTGAGGCAATACTAACCTTACAACTTATCTTAGAAGAAAGATTAAGAAAAGGCAAACCTACATTTCTAGCATTTGTAGACTTAGAGAAAGCTTTTGACAATGTTGACTGGGATACTCTCTTTCAAATTCTGAAGGTGGCAGGGGTAAAATACAGGGAGCGAAAGCCTATTTACAATTTGTACAGAAACCAGATGGCAGTTGTAAGAGTCGAGGGGCACAAAAGGGAAGCAGTGGTTGGGAAGGCAGTGAGACAGGGTTGTAGCCTCTCCCCGATGTTATTCAATCTGTATATTGAGCAAGCAGTAAAGGAAACAAAAGAAAAATTCGGAGTAGGTATTAAAATTCGTGGAGAAGAAGTAAAAACTTTGAGGTTCGCCGATGACATTGTAATTCTGTCAGAGACAGCAAAGGACTTGGAAGAGCAGTTAAACGGAATGGACAGTGTCTTGAAAGGAGGATATAAGATGAACATCAACAAAAGCAAAACGAGGATAATGGAATGTAGTCAAATTAAATCGGGTGATGCTGAGGGGATTAGATTAGGAAATGAGACACTTAAAGTAGTAAAGGAGTTTTGCTATTTAGGGAGTAAAATAACTGGTGATGGTCGAAGTAGAGAGGATATAAAATGTAGACTGGCAATGGCAAGGAAATCGTTTCTGAAGAAGAGAAATTTGTTAACATCGAGTATAGATTTAAGTGTCAGGAAGTCGTTTCTGAAAGTATTTGTATGGAGTGTAGCCATGTATGGAAGTGAAACATGGACGATAACCAGTTTGGACAAGAAGAGAATAGAAGCTTTCGAAATGTGGTGCTACAGAAGAATGCTGAAGATAAGGTGGGTACATCACGTAACTAATGAGGAGGTATTGAAAAGGATTGGGGAGAAGAGAAGTTTGTGGCACAACTTGACCAGAAGAAGGGATCGGTTGGTAGGACATGTTTTGAGGCATCAAGGGATCACAAGTTTAGCATTGGAGGGCAGCGTGGAGGGTAAAAATCGTAGAGGGAGACCAAGAGATCAATACACTAAGCAGATTCAGAAGGATGTAGGTTGCAGTAGGTACTGGGAGATGAAGAAGCTTGCACAGGATAGAGTAGCATGGAGAGCTGCATCAAACCAGTCTCAGGACTAAAGACCACACAACAACACATGCCAGTTTCAGAAAAAAAGGAAAAACGGCACACACATGTTGAACATAACATTGAAAAACTTCAGCAGCTTGGTTGTGCAGTGTAGGGTATTGCTCATGAGGTAACATTTTATATTGGACAAACAGCTCATTGAACTGGATGCTACACTGTGTGTCTTCATTCGTGCAAGGTCTTGGTGTAGCTTTGATAAGTGTTTCAGTTACTGAAATAGAATTAATCATGTCTGGTCTACAGTTTACTGCCTTGAGTGTAGGAATAATTGCATGGTTTTTTCATAGGTTTAATTTTTTCTTTAGAAACATCAGCTTCGTCTGCCATATGTTATGTAGTGGTTCTGCCCTTACATTGAGAGAGAAATAGTGGTGTAGATCATAAAAGTGAAGTCAGCAGTCCAACAAAGATACAGATCCACTTGCCCTCTTTTTCACTCCTCATCAGGTATGTTGTGACATCTTTCTGCAAATTAAGAAACCTCTTCAGGACTTGTTTGCAAGTTAACCACCTAACTTTGGAGTGATATAGAACATCAGCATATTTGCTTTTGACATCAGCCAAGAATTCCTTAAATATATGTCTCATTCCAAAAGTGAAAAATCCAGGATGGAATGTAACAATATTATGAAAAGGATAGTTGCTACTCACCATATGGCGGAGATGCTGAGTCGCAGATAAGCACAACTAAAAGACTATCACAAAATGAACTTTCGGCTAACAAGGCCTTTTGTCAAAAATAGACACACACACACACACACACACACACACACACACACACACACACACACACACAAAGTGCAAGCACGCACGCTCGCGAGAACAGTCTCTTCACAGTTTCAGCTGCCAGAGACTGTGAGTGAGTGAGTGCGTGCGTGTGCATGTGTGTGTATGTGCGCGCGCGCGGTGTCCATTTTTGACACACGCCTTGTTGGCCGAAATCTCATTTTGTGACAGTCATCTGTGACTCAGCATCTCCGCTATAAGTTGAGTAGCAACTAGCCTTTCCATAATACTGATATCTCAGTATGTGTACCAAATGTAGTTCACGGACAACCACCTCCATTATATCAATTATTTTAATGGACAAGCAAATTCTTTATTCAGATGATAATTTTCAGATTGCTGATTACAGTGATTTGTTTAGTATTTCTGGGAAATGTATGGATTAAAAGTAGCAGCCATTTGAACTTATCATAACAGCATGTAATGGTATCTTTGATCGAGCTAGTTAGTGGTTTTTGAAGTATTGAGACATGCTATTACAAAGCTTGACTTTAGACTTCATATTAACACATTTTAATTTTCAGGAACAAAATTTTCAGGAAACTAATTAACATAAAAGATAACGAGTAGTGAAATTCAGATGCACCCAATGTTACTTTTGCTTTTTGAGCCATTATACCTTTGTAAGTTCCAAGTGTGACATTATACTTTGGTTGCCCTGGACTGAATGAAACCCGTCACTAATCAGTTACACTTCTAATAAGTTTGCTTATATTATCATAATTTCAAATATGGCAACTGTACTTCCCTAGGTAATTCCCAGCGTTGACACACACAATATTACTGTGACCATTCATAACTTACTAACTAGCTACTCATAATGTAAACTAAATTATTGCCTGAACCTACAGCTCCTCAGCTATAGAGAACTTCAACCATAACTGTTTCATAAACGTATATTTTCCAAAATCCAAAAATATTCGTACACAAGTCTTTAGATAACCCACCCCACCCAAAAATTTTTAGTATATGGCTAGCCATTACCGTTCTAACTTTTATGTAATGAGCCTGCGTACCACACTCATCACACTAACATCTCTGCATCAGTATCAACAGTCATGTAGTAAAGTTGGTGTCTCCATTCGATGCGAGTTTATACTCATTTGGATCAAGTCACGCAGTGAAAAGCATAAAACTCCATCTGTCATCATGGTATGAATAACTTTTTAATAGATTTCGGCGTACACTACATATACATGATATGGATAAATAGACTCAAAATTGTGTGCGTGTGTGTCGGTCATTCAGTATGTATCTCAATCACTGAAGTCTCTTGAACCAAAGCCATAATTTCTGAACTTCTCAATTTTTACTTGATTATTCCAAAAAATTGAGAACTCCCTGTTGATTATTCCTATCAAAATTTCACATATTTGTTTCATTTATCGAAACTGGTTAGTTACCAATATACTTGTTTTAAAGCATTGTTACTTGGTATCATTCAAAGAGAAACATACACACATAAGTTTTTACTTCATGAATCGGTTAATCAATATATTTCACGAAAAATAGTATGTGATTATCTGTTACAGATAATGTATTACGTGTAGTACTATGGGTTACGTATACTACTTCAGTGTTGTCACAGATCATATAGGCATATTATCACAACAAAAACCAGTCAGAGTTGCAATTGTGATCTTTCTTTCTTTTTTCTTGATTAATTTCGGACTATGACCCATGCAGATCATCCAGATAACAAAATGGTATTTCCAAAAATTCCTGCTTTGTCTTCTCTTACAAAAAATGATTCTAATAAATACCTCTCTACAGCAATAAAGTCACTACATAATTAACGAACATTTATGTCTCCTTACAAACAGACAAAAGCTTATTTACTATATTTTAGTGTTCCAGGTGAGGATACTATTTTACTTTAAAACCACTTGCTTTTCTCCAATCTAGCATGGAAGTATCTATTTATAAATATGTCCCTGCATGAAAATTATTAAGGATCGCATAACAAGTTATTTGGCTTTTTTTTACTTTGACTTGAAGGTCAATATGGCAATATTTTTTTTTATAGCAATGGCACATTACTACAGCAAATGGATTTTACTTTTGTTTTAATTTAAACACATAACTTTAAATTTAGCCTCAGACATTTATATGAATGATACTGTGTGTATTGTTGCTCTGCATTTTTTTCACCTACTGTTGCTGTATAACTTTCATATTGTTTAATGCATTCTGAATTTTACAAATCATTGAACTGGAAAAGATTTTGTAATTATTTACAAATATTTCATCATTATAAAATCCAAAACTGTATAAGACATTTGTCATGAGTTTGGTAGACAGAGCATATACTTCCATCCTCTTATTGGCGTATAGAAAATAGTGGATGATGATTTTTTTTTCCTTGCAATCTAAGAACGGGACAGATAAAGAAAGGAGTGATTAAAGAAAGGAAAAATGAAATCTACCCACAGAACTCACCTAGTACTGTGTTCATGGAAGTTCAGTGAGCCCTCTACCTGTTCATGGATTCTCAGTGACTCAGACCCCCTGCTCCTCCATCTAGTTTTGCTGTTTTAAGTGAAATCGAATATTTAATTTTTGAAACATTTGGCAGCCCATTGCAAGTAAGTACAAAATCTTTGAACATTACAAGTTTTCAAACAACACGTCATTGAGCATCGTATTCACATTGAAAATTATCTCCTGCACATTTACGTTAGAAACAGCTTTCTTCAAACAGTTCACTTCATTGCCAACTTCAAAAATTTTGGACATAGCTCTACTGGTAAGTTAACAAAGCCTTATTTATGTTGCCAGTCATTCCAGATGTTTCATTCCTTGCTGGAATATCCTTCATCTCAACTTTACTAATTGCATTTCATTTATTTTACACAATTTTTACTTTCCTCAATAATAATGCCATCGGCTTTGCCAACAGTTTTATTTAATACAGGTATACATGTTGTTTCAACTTGTACAGAGGTAAGAGCATCTGCATCAACAGTTTTCTGAACTATCCTCAGATTCTGAACATCAGAGGTATCTTTTCACTCTGTTAGGGAAGTCATATCATAATTATTGATATTAAAACAGGTTTGATCTACCTCTGCAACTTCAAGATGGCCAGAATTAACATCAACTTCCATCTTTTTACTACAGTTGTTTTTCATTTAAATTCCTTCGTATATCGCGTCATTTTCAGAAGCATCTCATTTCGAAGCCAAAGTTTTGCCATATTTTTGTAACTTTTTTCTAAACTAAAGTTTACTGAATTGATCTTTTTGCCCAAATTATTAATGTTGATACTAACTGCACTAACTTCTTTGTTAGTTTTGTGCAGTTTTAAATCTGGATTACCAATGTCACCTTTATTGTCCTTTTTGAGATCACTATTATTTGTGTCCATCCCTACCTTTAACTACCCATAAGCTGTTCTAATAGTGATGTAATGTTATCAACCGCACACGTTTCTTTTACCTCTTGACTACTTCATATAACACCTGTTTAATATTAATTTCCTCCTCCACTTCAGAACTATCGTCTTATTTAAGATTTTAGTATCTAATGGGTGAAGCTCCTAACATTTCATTATTGGATGAAGTTCGTGCATACTCTGCAGCAATTTACTTTTAGATTAATGAATGTAAACATGATAGGACAAGCACCGGAGATGAAGCACGCTCCAGCTGTCTAATTGTGGTCACCACAGAGGAAACCATGGACAAAATCCATGGTATGATAATGGAAGACCATTGAATAAAAGTTCGGGAGATGACTGAATGAGTGCATAGTATCCTGCATGGAGAATTGGCTGTGAAGAAACTGTGTGCAAAGTGGGTGCCGCAATTGCTTACAGTTGACCAAAAGTGCATCCGGCACAACATTTCAGCATAATTGCAGTCTACAAGACTTTTTGTGCCGATTTGTGACTGTTGATGAAACCTGGATCCATCATTACACACCAGAATCAAAATGACAGTCAACCAATGGACAAAGGCTGGTGAAAGTGTAACGAAGAAGGCAAGGACCATTTTGTCATCTTCTGGTAAGGTGATGGCCACCGTTCTTCGGGATTCCCAAGGAATAATCCTCACTGATTACTTGGAAAAAAGCAGAACCATAACTGAACCCTAATATACTTCATTGTTGGATTTTTTGAAACTTGTGTTGGCTGAAAAAGACCAAGGTTGGCACGCAAAAAAAGAGCTCTGTCATCAAGATAGTGCACCATCCCAAAAATCAGCAATAACAATAGTGAAAGTGTGTGAATTGGGCTTTCAGTTGGTTCCTCATCCACCCTATTTACAAGACTTAGTTCTAGGTAACATCTTCCTGTTCCCTGACTTGAAGCTTTGGCTTGCTAGGAAGAAATTTTCATCAAATGAGGAAGTGATAGGCAGTCAGTGAGTATTTTGCAGAGTTTGACAGAACCTATTTTTCCAATGGAATGAGAAAGTCGGAGAATCGCTGGACTTAGTGTATATCCCTCAAAGGAGACACTGTGAAGAAGTAATGAGAGTTATTTGCGAAACACACATTTTTTTCTTGCCTTTTCACCAGGATAAACCAACCTCAAATTTACAAGTACAGTTGCTGTATTTTAAATAATGATAATTTATGCATAATTGATTAATGATGTCTGTCATTCAATCCTGGGCAATTAGTGTGTATTGTCAAAAGTGGGAATTAAACAGGTCTAATGGCTCAAAAAGCAAAAGTAATATTGGGCATGTCTGAATTTTGATACTTATTATCTTTTAAGTTGACTAGTTTCCTTAAAATTGAAATATGTTACTGTGAAGTCAGAAGCTATAGCTTTCTAATGATATGTGTCTATATCCCCAAAACAACTTTTTCTCACTAAAAATCTACAATTGCATGCCATTATGATAATTTCAGTTCTTCATTAATTTTAATCACAGTGGTTCACAGTGAAACTAAATCAACATACTCAAAAGTATCATCTGAATAATGCATTTGCATGTAATAGGGCCTGAATAAAATATTGATTAATTTGGGCATTCACTACATACACATGATATGGATCAACATTCTCAAAATGAAAAATGAGGAACAGCAGGGGGAAGATTTCAAGTGTGCTGTGTTTCTCGATGTTAACTAGGAAACTGCTTGGCATGTGATCAGGGACTGTCTTAGTGTAGCAGCATCCAGCTGTAATCTTATTTTTCCTCCTACTCCTCAGCTCCATTCACCGCTGCACTCAGAGTGCTATGCGGGACTGCAGCCTGAGCACTCGCACCCACGCAGTGCTATTTGTCCAGGGTTTGCTCTACAATATCTATTGCCCCAAGAGACTTTTTTTTATCTTCCAGCAGCATAACCAGCCTGTCTTATCGGTGCAATTTCCTTGAGTTGCCTTCCACATCTGATTCCTTAATCATGCCCTCACTGGTTCCTTCCATGGTCCATTACAAACTTGCCAATATCTGTTTGTAATGAAATAATGGGCACTTCGTGTAGTTTGAAGTGCTACTCTGTCACCATATTCTTGTGTGTGCTGTATAAATGTCAGTCACAATTGATATCGCTGTTTAATTCCCAGGTGAATTTTTCGCTTTCTCGATTTTTCTGCAGTGTGAGTTAGACTTAAGAGAAATCTCATGTGTCTTACAGATATACAATGAAGAAATCCCCCCTCGAAAAAAATATGACTGTCCAAAGTGCAATAGGCAATTTCCAAGGTTGGATCATTTAGAACTTCATGTGGAAACTTGTCTTAACCTGACAAACTGAGGTAAGAAACATTATGATAAATTTGTATGCAACAGACAGAAAAACATTCAAATGAGAGAAACCTGAACTTGTTATTCAAATTTTATTTTAGCAGTACAGATCATAATGTTCTGGTGTACTCGCTTCAAAATTTCAAGTTATCATCTTGATGCATTTAAAATAATTTGTTTGGATCTCATATGAGAAATGGTTAATTATGCATTGTTGTGAAAATATTGTTATACAAAGAAAAGATATTTGATGAAAGGTGTGGTCTAGCTGGTGGCACGTGGCATTTCGAATTGAGAGATTGTTTAGCTTGTTGTGGAGGATAAATTGTAATCTATGTTTACAGATTATAGGCATGGTCCAGAGTACTTTTTCTTAGTTTTTGTAGCTCATGCTATACTGTTTCATGTACTAAAAGTAATTATAACTGTGAAATTTTTATTTACCATTAGAACAGTATCTGAAATAAGTGACAGTTCATCACGAAAAGTAGTCTACTTCACATATTTTCATACGCTTATGTTGTATGGTATTATTTTTTGGGGTAATTCTTCTGATTCATAAAGGGTATTTTTGGCTCAAAAAAGGGCTGTTCGAGCTATATGTGGTGTAAGTTCGAGAACCTCTTGTCGGCCCCCTATTCAATAGTTCAAGAATTCTGACATTGCCCTCACAGTATATATTTTCTTTAATGTCTTTTGTTGTTAGCAATATTAGCTTATTCCCAAGAGTTAGCAGCTTTCACTCAATTAATACTAGGCAGAAATCAAATCTGCACGTGGAATGCACTTCCTTGACTCTTGTCCAGAAAGGAGTGTAGTATTCTGCTGCATCCATTTTCAGTAAGCTAAAACAAGAACTCAAAAATCTTAGCAGTAGCCCAAACACTTTTAAATCTAAACTGAAGAGTTTCCTCATGGCTCACTCCTATTCTGTCGAGGAGCTCCTGGAAGAGCTGAAAAATTAAGCAAATTCCAGTGTTACATTGTTGATTTTCTTTATTTAAACTTACGACTTGTTGCCTGAATATGTTTCTTATATTTCATTTTATCTGTTTCTACTAACGTGTTATAATTTCATGTATTGACTTGTTCCATGACCATGGAGACTTCTCCTTAATTTGGTCCCACGGAACAATAAATAAATATATATATAAAAAAAGGAAGTATCTACCTATAGTAGTGCATTAGACAACATTGACGCTGTCACTTATTAGTATGGCCAGTGAAGTGAGAATGGTTTGTTAAAAAGAGACATTTTGTCCATTGTAAAGTAGGCAGGAGATTGACAACTCAAACTCCCACTCATTTGTAAAGAGCTCTTAAATTTTGTTTCTCACATAGCACATGTAAGTAAACAATAAAATCTGCTGGTAAAACACACACACACACACACACACACACACACACACACAGAGAGAGAGAGAGAGAGAGAGAGAGAGAGAGAGAGAGAGAGAGAGAGGGAGGGAGGGGGGGGGGGGGGGAGTTAAAGCTAAATATGTGACTGACCCCTTTTACAGACCAAGTAAGCTGTAAATAAACACTGCCGTTTGACAAAGAAACTGTACTATTATACAAGTGCACTACAAATAAATAACATCTTCAAGACATTTTTCTTTAGAATAAATTGATGAGTTGTGTACAATATTAACTGATAAAGTATATACACTTGTGTAGAGTGCCACACTTACGGGCTTCCAACTAACTTACGAATTTTGCCCATATTCTATATTGCTTTACCACCATCAAACCCGTCTTGGAATGTTTGGCCCTAGACAAACTGTGGGCAGTGGTAAACGTAATATCTACTAACGGACTCGCCCAGCAATGCAGCACATGAACCTGTGCACTCATTTTAGCACACACACCATCTGAAACTCCCACTATAAATCCAGTGCTTCTGAACTCTGAATTTGGGCCATGTGATGTCTTATGCTGCAGTAGTTTCTCTTTCCTTTTGCATTTTTCTAATACTTTCCATTTACTTTTCTTGAGTGCATTTTATTTATCCTTACTATGGATGTGTAATTTTTTTTTTTTATTTTATTTATTTATTTTTCCTTCTCTGTCGTACACAGTGAAGGTGAAGCACTTTTTTTCTGCCTCTTATCTTTTCCTTACAGCTGGTTCCAGTCATTTGAGTGGAGTTTCAGCTTTCACTTTTTTCTGAATGTTGTGTGTATATTATTGTTGATATTCTTTAATCTTAGGTATTATTGTTAGCTGTCACTTTCAGTTCCTTTCCTCTTCCTTGACCCACTGAGAGAGAGACACACCATTTTCCCGATAAGTGCATAAATTTTGTTTTCTTCTGGTATACCAGGCTGCTTCTCCTGAGAGAAACCACCCTAAAGATTCAAAACCTCAAGACTAAGTATTTATTATTTTTGTGTGTGTGTGTGTGTGTGTCAGTGAGAGAGACAGATGTTAATCAAATAATGAATGATTTCACAGAACTAGGCTGGACTTGTAAATTATTTGACAGTTCAGCTGTGTGAGAATTTGTATTATTAAAGTAAAGGAAAGAAGAATTACAGAAATTAAGACAAGATCAGCAAAGAGAAACCAGTGGATGTTGTAGGTGATGTATTGTGAATGGATAAAGAGAGACTTGAAGAGCAGTATTGTTAGGAACTTAATAGGGTTTCAGCTGAAATACACGGAAAGATTTTAAGATAAATACTCACTATATTGTCAAGGAATTGAATGGTAGGCATGTATGTAAACGCAGTTTAGCTTTTGGATAGGGTCTTCTTTCAGAGCACACACACACACACACACACACACACACACACAGTCAAGAACAAAAGCTAAATGAAAAGTTCCAGGTCTTGTTCTTGTACTTGTCTGCCCTGGATAGTATAAAAGAAAATAATTATCATACACAACTGAAATGAAGATGGAAAAATGATCATTTTTTACACTAATTCACCTCTCATAAGTTTTCTTTGTGTCTTTGTTACCTGCAGAAATTTTGTCTCCAATGGATTCTGTTGTTGTAGCACCTTAACAGTGACCTGTTAATTTGTATGAAGAACTAGTAGTTCCTTAAAAATTGCAGTTCCATGTTCAGCACAACTTCAGTTCTAGTTTGACTACTCCCCCATAATAAGTATGTCAATTCCTTCAGCTTCGTAGGTTGGAAGTTTTTTATTTATTTGACAACATGTTGTACCATTTATTAAGAAATTCTACACTCATAAATTTTTCATACAAACATAACTTCGTTAACTTTGACATACTCACCTTACATGTGAGAATGACTATGTCATTAATAAATTCTTTATCTCTCTCGCAAACTTTGTATAAGTAGTCAGATATTTCCTGAAACAATATTGGAATGGTTTTTATGCGTGAACAATGAAGTCACTGTTTCTAGAGTGCATACAAAATTACTTCTCTTGAGTTGTTGTTGTTATTTATATTTGAACAAACAACAACACTGTCTGTGGCATTTGTTGCAACATATAGATGGTTGTTTGAGCTGTTGAACATGTTCATCAGCATACTTAATGGTGTTGGGTAGTTTTTGATATCTGCAGCAGTTTGAAATAATTAAAAACCTTCTCTTCCTGTTGAAACATCCTTACACATTATAACAACTCCTAAGAAATTTTTAAATTTATTGGTGAGGCAATAAATGAAGAATTCTGATTAATAAGCATTTGTTTCCTTCGTAGGAAAGACAGGTGAACGACCTGTACCATTGCCCAAAGTGCAACATGAGTTTCTTTGTACTTCAAGCTCTGGAACGGCATGTGGATAGATGTCTGGATCTGCAGATGTTCCCTGAATGAAGTGCCAACAACAGCTAGAAGATAATTAATTAAACATTTATTTTCATGTAACGAAACCTGCTTAAACTGTATATAGTCTTCTAGTTATGAGAGTGGTTAATAGCATTTCCCATATGTACTTGTACAGCGTTCAGAAACAAATTCTATGTATGTTGCATCATAAAAATTTTATAATATATTTGTCTACATAATTATCCTATTTGCAGTTTTCTACCATCTTTAACTTTCTGGGGGACCTTTTTCATTTCTTTATTCTTTCAGTGGCTTTCAGGTAGACTTCAAATTGGTGTTATGTGTTAGCACTCAGTTTCCTTCTGCAGCCCATGTGATACATGTTCAGTTTGTATTTTATTTGATGAAAAACTCTTCATGACATAATGTTCGTACATGGTTTCTGAATATTGTTTGAGGTGCTCCCATAGTTACCACTTCTGTTGTATACTGTGTATGTGTGATTAGTATATATTTTATTATGCAGTTTTGTTCAGTCATTGTCAGATGGTGCATTTGTGACCATTATCTTCTGTTAGTGTATAATTCTTCAGTGGAGATTTAATTCGGAGACAATCAGTGATTTAAAACAAAATAAGTTATTGATATCCCATATATTACTGTAGCCTTTTTATTAACTTCCACAAAAATTTAAAATAACTTTTTAGTTAGCACAGAGAAATGAGGGAAAGCAGTTTTGCCACAATCTACAGCTCGTACAATGTGTTCATACAATCATTTGGAATTTACAGATTCATTACAAACCAAACAAACCCTGGTAACTTTCAATCATTTGCTGCCTTTTTTTGCTCACCTTTACTGATAGCAAATTGCTAATAACTTTCATTTTTACATGTGCGATCACTGTTAAAATTTAGCAATCATGCACAGAAAATTGTTTACTTTTTCATTAATATTTCCCTTTAATTTTTGCCAAATTGCACTCGACTGATGAAATTTGGTTCATGACATCACTTATAAGTGTTTTGTTCTAGTTTGCGACAAAGTCAGTGAGTTGCAGTGTGCTTTTCTGATACTGTGATCATAGTATTAGCAGTCTACTAAGTCAGTTTATGTCCAGGAAAGGGAATTGACTGAGGTTTACTTTGAGAAATCAACTGAGGTTTATTGTGAGTGAAGAGATCCAATAATTTGCCTGTTGTAACTATAATTATTTGCTACAGATACTGTTTTGTTGTATGTAGTCTGCCAGTATGGTTTAATTCACATGAACTAAATTGCACAGCTGTGGCTATTTATTTAATACCATCATGGTGCAGTATGGTAGTTTGCATTTTCTTTTTAGGCCAGTGGTTTGATCTTTATCCCACTTGATAATGTTCATACAATGTTTTGCATTTATTGTAATAAACTATTTATAAGAACAGTCATAAATTTTCTCTCTGTATATGTTAAATGTTAGGCCAAAACATGAGGCTGCTGTAATATTAAGCAGCATGCCAGTACCTTATTGAAATGAATGTTGAGCTTAAGTAATTAACAATAACTCATTTACTGGTATGAGTTACAAAAAGTAAAAATCTGTACACCTAGCAACAGATACCACTTTGCTGTTTTTGGTCACATTTTTCATTGTTACATTAGTTTCTCTACTGATATAAAGTAAATTACATGTAGCATTATATTTCTTGTCACACAACTCATTTTCTGTATGATTACAGGATGTATTCATAAGTATGTTTATTAAATTGCTACTGAGCTTATTTTAGAAACTAGGGTGTAATATTTGACATCTATGGGAGTTCTCAAACTAATTCCATCATTATAAGATTGTTCCTTGCAAAAATTTGTTTCAATTTGAGTTGCCAGTAATGTAAATCTAGGAAAGAAATGAGTTTCTTTTAATGACCAGTTACCATCTCTGATGCTGTTGTATATTTTACAATCACTTATTATTATTATTATTATTATTATTATTATTATTATTATTGTTATCATTATTGACTATCCTAGTGCTTCCATTGGTTTCATTAATACTGTTCATATGATGCCTGTATTTTATTAATATTTCAAATTTTATGAGCAGATATGTATATCACAAAACTATTTCATTTTTATTACATTAATAGAAGTCTTTCATCCATTAAAAACGTGTTTTAAACTGGAAAGTAACATTTTATACTCGTACCCAACTGTTCTAAGATGTATTAAATCTGTAAGTAAGGAGAATTAGAAATAGATTTCATATTTCAAACATTTTGATTGTTTTAAATTATATATTGATGCATACTTGCCAAACCCAGCTAAGCAGCTGACTATATATATATATATATATATATATATATATATATAATATGTGTGTGTGTGTGTGTGTGTGTGCAAATTTAGAAGTCAGAAACCCAGGAATCATCTGCATTCTTATATTCCCATCTGCTGCTGATCCCTTTTTATTTAAAGGAAGTTTTTGACAGTCATCTGACTGATTATGTAAGGTTTTAATATCAATAAAAACTGAGAGGAACGTGTTCACTGTTATTAAGCAACAAAGTAAATTTGTGTGTGTACAAAATGGCGTAGTGGCTTAGGGGAATTGTTGGAGCTCTATCAGAAAAAATATAACACAGTGGTATGTTGTTGTTGCAGACAGTGACTCTGTAAAGTGTTTCCTTCACATGTAGTTCAGCAGTCACAATAAATTGTTCAAAAGAAGTCATTGCCCACTTCCGACTATGAAATGTTTGTTGAAGTGTGTTATCAGTAAAGTTCAACTTGCATTTCATTCTTGAGTGAGCATCTTGAACTACACTAAAACGTTGTTTGTAGCCATTTGATGCTGTAACATGGTAGGAAAGTTCTGGTAGAATGTAAATAATTTAGGAATGAAGAAGCTTTTAGTCATCAGTATGCACACACAAAAGAGAAAGTAAATTTGCTAGCTTTCAGAATCAATCCATTCATGAGCTATAGTACAAATACACAGATGAAACATTGTACAAATACACAGATAAAATGCACACACAGGTGGACACACAATGCCGTGATTGCAGTTTGATAGATCGACTGGATGGGATGGGGTGCGCAGAGAGAGCACGGTGGAGAGGCAGAAGGCAGGAAGATGTATGGGGAGTGGGAAGTTAGTGGGTTGGAGGGAGACACTTGGTTTGGTGGCTAGGAGTGTGGGTGGCAGGTGTACATGCTAGGAATGTGATGCACAGATGCCAGGGCTGGTGGGCAGGGCAGGGTGGCCACAGACTGGGAGTATCTGGAATTACCAGGGAATTTTATGCAACCAGGAAATATCTGGGAATGTTTTTGTGAGTGCCGTATATATGTTAAAAAATTACCACAGCATGGTCTTCACAACATAGCATGCCATCTATGGACTGCAGCTGGAAGCTTACTGCACATCATTGTTTGGGATAATATCGTATTTGTTAAGAACTGTAGTCATGCCTCTGTGTTCTGTTACAGATACTCTGGAAACTTTGAATTGTGAAACATACTACATGTACCTGGGATGAATTGCCTAAAACTTGCTATTGAAGATGTGCGGTTTTCTCAGAATGGATCGGTAGTGAAGGGCTCGTGTTGTCAGCCAATCAACAGATTGTAGTAATACTTAGGAAGTTTATTTTTTGTGCTAACATACACTTTTTGAATGGAACAATGCCTGTTGACATTAAAAAACTGAAAGTAGGATAAATTAGAACGTCAGTGGTGTTAGCTGCAGCATTCTAGACTGAGCTGTTTATGAGATATATTATGAAAATTTCCCACACAGACTCTTGTACAATACTTGTGGTGTACTAAAGAGCAACACAAGTGCATACAATAGTTATATGGATTCTGACCAGTACCAAGACAATTGACAATCACAAGTTGTGTTCAAAATTACCACCAGCAGTGGCAGTACACACTTCCAGTCTGGTATAGAACGACTGCTGCACGCCGTGCTAGTATTTCAGCAGAGACCTCAACAGGCTGCAGTAACATGTTGTTGCATAGCATCAGGTATAGTTGGTATGTCCTTGTAGACAGCATCTTTCACCTTTCCCCACAGAAAAATGTCTACAGGCGTCAAATCCGGAGAACGAGAAGGCCAAGGCACAGGTCCTCTGCGTCCAATTCAACGATGCAACCATCATGTTGGTACCACAGGTTCTGGCTAGTCTGCAGAGGAATTTCTTCAAGCATCTGTGGAAGATAGTTGTTAGGAGGCTGTGATACCTGTGTGCATTCAGTGTCCCGTCTATGAAACAACGGCCTATGAGCTGATGGTTCACTATCCCACACCACAGGTTTACGCTCCATGGACACTGACGTTTCACCTACCCAAAAGAACAGACACCATATATATATGTGTGTGTGTGTGTGTGTGTGTGTGTGTGTGTGTGTGTGTATGGCATCCTAGGGTATTTCCTGCTGTTTAAATGTTCGCTGTGTCCTAATGGCATAGTGGTCAGAGCAACTGCCTAGTAAGCAGGAGACCTGGGTTCAAATCTTGTCCAGCACAATTTTTCACCTTCCCCCATTGCTTTCAGTCAATGCCTGCACATAGCCAATGTCTGAGTCCTTTGTGTCTTAATGGCTGCTGGATCAGAAAATGGTGTCTACTCTTTTGGGCATGTGTTTGTCTTTAGGGACATGACCAAAAGAAATGACACTGTGTACGAGTTGACGGCATACCTTCTGTGGTGCTTTTATGCAGCCAAAGCAATTACTTTTGATGCTAGTCCAGTTTATGTGTAGAAACACGAAACAAAAATATTTATTTAGAATTATTGTTGTTATTTTGTACTCAGTGGAACATTGTGATTAAACACATGAGTTTCCTGTTGTTATTGATAAGTGCAAAAGTTGTTTACGACTTACAAAAACACGTGTTATGTAAGTTTGATGAAATATTGAAGCAATGTTTGATGTATTCTTGTTTTGTTATTTCTTATTATTTTACCTTTTCGTTGAAAGCTACTTCAGCCTTTTCTAGCTCTATATGATAAATCTGTATTGTTTTCTTTATTTGTACGACAACACTCCTTTGTTTCACTTCACAGATCAACGATATTTGCATAAGACATGAATTATGCATTGACAAATTCAGTTTTTCTATAAATACTCTTTATTCTTTGGTAACAGACATTTCTGGATGGTTCACCACTTCTGGTTCTTAGGGGAATCTAGTGAGACACATCTCACATACATAAAGAAATCTATCTATGAAGTAACACCAAATAGATATGCAACACTATGTATGTATGGGAAGTGTGGCTATGATCTTAACTGACCAAAGCTATTAGGAAAACTACCATTGTTACACATACTTATGGTAGCCAGTGAGGGGGACATAAAAAAAAAAAGAAAAAGAGAAATATTAATGGTGCACATTGTGTACTTGTAGTGTTAGGTTGTACCACTGGAGGGCTGTTGTAGGATTTCTCTCGAATCATTCTGCCAGGCGACATTACCCGACAGCGACTAATGTGGTTTCTCTAGCAGCTCTGTGAGTGCGCATACAGAGCAGATGTGACAAGGAAGTAGCTACTTCTTACAAACAATGTACACTATGAAATTTTGTTGTTTTACTCGGCAAGAACGCAGTGGAAATTGTGATGATACAAACTTCTTACGAAGATCATGCTCTTAGTAAAAACTCAAGTGTACAAATGGTTTTCTTGGTTTAAAAAGGGAGAAATGGCCACCAAAGATCAGCCTCATGCTAGTCACCCCTTAATTGCTCGAAGCGAGAGCATCGGCAAAAATCTCTGATGCAGTCAATGGAGGACATCAACCAAATTGAGGACTTATCCAGGGCGTCCTGAGCTCAATTCAGTGCATTTTGACCATTGGTTTTGGGATGCGAAGAGGGGCAGCAAAGTCTGTGCTGAGACTTCTCACTGGAGATCAGACGGATCATCGTGCTCGAGACTGTCATGAAATGAAGGACCATTCAAAGACAACTAAATTATCATAGACGATGATTCATGATGCTGTGGGTATGATCCAGAAAGTAAACAACAGTCGATCCCATGGAAGTCAACTGGATCGTCTTGTCCGGAAAAAAATCGGTATGTGAAATTGAATGTGAAAACATCGATCAGGTTTTTTGACATCAAAGGTATCATGTGCTCAGAATTTGTCCCTTAAAAACCAGGCAGTAAGCCACCAATTCTATTTGGAGGTTATGAAAAGACTGTGCAAAATTTTGGCATGAAAACGTTCGACTTGGTGGAATTCAGGTGAGCAGTTACTGCATCATGACAACACACCTGTGCACACAGCTCTCAGTATTTGTCAGTTTCAGGCATCAGCAAAGATGACTAACTTGACCCACACACCCTATTAGGCAGATTTAGCATCCTTTGACTTATTCCTGTTCCCAAGAATAAAAAGAGACTTGAAAGGGAAGGGTTTGCCGATGTCGAAGACGTAAATCCAGTGTCACGAAGACGCTAGCGGGTATCAAAGTGGACAAATTGAAAAGATGCTTCTGACACTGGAATGAACATTTTGACAAGTGAAGTAATGCTAATGGAGAGTACTTTGAAGTATATTAAGGCTGTATTTGAAAAACAACAAAGTAAATGATTTCTACAAAGAAATTCCAGTTACTTTTAGGTTCCACTTTGAACAGTAGTGTACAGTTGTTTTGCAACACTACTTATAAGTCAATGTGCTCAGCTGGAAGTGACATATAATCATTTTAGAAAATGTTCATTGATAGTGAAATAGCCAGAAGAATGGAACAGCAGTGAACTAAAATTGTGTACTCAATTCTCTATGGGATTGCTCCCATATAAAGATAGACTGGTGGAATCTATTACTTCTCATAATTGTTTTGTTATAGGATTTGATATGTCATTCGTTGAAGTTTGTCAAGTACCTCAGATGGATATAAGTTCACAATTCTGAAACAATTTTTTTTTTTTGGGGGGGGGGGGGGGGGGTGAAATGAAGTTTGTAGATGATGATTAACATTTACTTTTCTTCATTGTTCATTGTTGATATGCTTCTGTTGTTCAAGGCAATGCTTCTACCTCTTACGTGCCTTAATAAAATTTTACAAATCTCAATGGATAGATCAAATATTATCATAAATTTTTCAGAGATCTGACATCTGAGCTGCAGTCTACTAAAGAAATCAATGCTCCAATGTTACTTGATTTGTGCAGTTGTGCTTTCCTTATTATGCATGGTACATTTAAATGTGGATCTGAAGCAACTAATTGAATATTGTCAATTGTTAAGGTCAACTTATTATCTGTTTGAGGATGTACTAGCTTGTTGCACTCAGTTAACAGAATATTCAGGATCAAATATTTATCTTCAAAAGTTTTGTGCAGTCAGTTGGGTAGAAAATGAAAGTGTTGCTGCTCGGGCTATTGAAGTTATTTGGAATATTAAAAAACGGTGGCAGGTTTACAGCATGCTAATAAACTGAGTAGCACCAGCTTCAAGATTGTAACTGGGGCTCTTTCAGATTCTTTTCAGTAGAATTCTGTCTGTCATTAGCAGCTGAGTCACAACTATTCCTAAAAGAATATCAAATGAATGTTCCTGTGGCACCATATCTGCATAGCTCTGTAGTAACAGTTATTCAAAATATAATGTGAAGATGTGTCAAAACAGATGTTCTGAAGTGTGTTGACTCCTTATTAAGTATAGACTTAAGTGATAAAAACAATCGAATAGACTTAGGATTTGGGTTTTTTTTTTTTTTTTTTTTTTTTTTTTTTTTTTTTTTTTTTTTTACAGTTTAGAAAAGTTGCTGCAACTGCTTTCATGTTTTTATCCCAAAGTCAGACGTTGGAGATTGAAAAGTCTCCTCACTATTCTGAATGAAAATAATTGAATCATTGGTATTGCAGCTGATGAAATTACTGTAGATTTCAACAATTTATGTTCTCAACCTTCAGCACAACTACTCCTCAAAAATTATTCACAGGCTAACTAACATTTAGATAATTTTTAGAATGAATTATTTCTTACACACACCAATCCACAACTGTTAAAGATAGTTACAATTTCATTTCGTAGCAGTGCATGGTCTTTCACTCAATTCTGAATGCTTAGTTGAGAATATGAAAAATGAGACTTTAACTGCTCAAAGATTAATATGTGAATCTGTCATAAATGAAACAAATGAAGATGTTGCAAATCCTGATGTTCCAAAATCATTAATTCAGTCTTACCGGAACTCGCGTTCAGAATTATCAGAAGAATTTGAATGTCAAAAAAAAGAAGCTGCAATAACTGAATTTAGAAGATTTGAAAAGAAAACATGTAAGGGATGGAAGGGGGGGGGGGGGGGTGCTAGCTCATACTAAGCTTATTTCGTTGGTATTCATTTTAAATTTTATACATCTTATAAGATTTTTAAATTACTTATATATTATCAACATTAAGACCTTCTCTCACATCTCACCTCATCCTCCTCAAACCAACACACCACTTTGTTGGATGTTGACTCCTACCTCTCTGATTGCTCTGTTCATATCAAGTGTACTAACCATCAACAGTACTTAGATTTTAACAGCTATCATCCATTCCACACCAAGAAAATACCATATAGCCTGGCCACCTATTGATGTCATATCTGCAGTGATGAGAATTCCCTTGCCCAATGTGCTGAAGGTCTCATGAGGGCTTGTACAGACAGACACTACCTCACAAACCTGTTCTGCAAACAGATTTACTGGACCTAACACTCACACGCCTCATCACCCTGTTTCACTCCCTGCTCCAATGGCAGCTTCCCTTTCATGTCCTTCAGCTCTTATGACTACAGTCTGGTTTCTGTAAAAGTTGTAAATAACCTTTTGTTCCCTATATTTTATCCCTGATACCTACAAAATTTCAAGTAGTGTAGTTCAGTCAACATTGTCAAAATCTTTCTCTAAATCTGCAAATGCTATTAACATAGGATTTCCTTTCCTTAACGTATCTCCTAGGATAAATTGTAGGGTCACTATTGCTTTGCATGTTCCCACATTTCTCCAGAACCCTAACTGATCTTCCCCAAGGTCAGCTTCTACCTGTTTTCTCTTTCTTCTGTGTATGATTCATGTCAATATTTTGCAACTTGACTTATTGATGTGATGGTTCAATAGTATTCACACCTCTCAGCACTTACCTTCTTTGGAACTGGAATGATTATATTCGTCCTGAAGTCTGAGGGTATTTCACTTGTCTCATATATCTTGCACACGAGGTAGTATAGTTTTGTCGTGCCTGACTCTTGAAATCATCTCAATGATTCTTAAGAGAATGTTGTCTACTCCAGGGGACCTGTTTTCAGCATAATGTCTTACAGTGCTATGTCAAATTCTTCTTGCAGGGTGACATTTCCAGTCTCATCTTCACCTACTTCTCTTTTCTTTCTATAGTATTGTTCTCAAGTTTGTTTCCCAAATATAGACCCTCTATATATTACTTCCACCTTTCCTTTCTTGCTTAGTACTTGCTTGCCATCTGAGTTATTGATATTTATACAGCTGTTTCTGTATTCTCCAAAGGTCTCTCTAATTTTCCTACGCTTGACATTTGTCTTTCCCCTAGGTATGCAAGCTTTTACAGCCTAGTATTTGGCCTGTAGCCATCCTTGTGTAACCATTTTCGATTTTCCTTCAGTCTCATTTTTTAGATGTCTGTATTTCCTTTCACCTTCTGTTTCCTGCATTTTATATTTTCTCCTTTCATCACTTAAATTCCACATTTCCTGTGTTATGCAAGGATATGATCCTCTGTTGTCCTCCATATTTCATCTATCGCACCCACCCATTCGTCTTTTATTGTATTCCTTTCTCCTGTTTCAGTCCGCTGTTGCTAAATCTTCCTCTGAAACTCTCAACGGCGTTTCACTCCTTCAATATATTCGGGTCTCATCATCTTAACTTCTTACCTTTTTGTATTTTTTTTTTTAATCTCATAGCCAATTAATTATTGACTCCACATCAGTTCCTGGATGTGTATTACAGTTTAAGATCTGGTTTCAACATCTCTAACATACCTTTAATAAGCAATCACAAACCTCCCAGTGTCCCTAGGTCCCTTCCACTAATAAAACATTATTTCTTTAAACCAAATGTTAGCGATTATTAAATTATGCTCTGTGCAAAATTCTACCATGTGCCGGTCGGGGTGGCCGAGCAGTTGTAGGTGCTACAGTCTGGAACTGTGCTACTGCTACGGTCGCAGGTTCGAATCCTGCCTCGGGCATGGATGTGTGTGATGTCCTTAGGTTAGTTAGGTTTAAGTAGCTCTAAGTTCTAGGGGACTGATGACCTCAGAAGTAAAGTCCCATAGTGCTCGTGCCATTTTTTTTTCTACCATGTGACTATCTCTTTCATTCCTGTCCCCCGGTACATATTACCCTAATGTTTTTCCTCCTCTTCCTTTTCATACTACAGAGTTCCAATCATCCGTTACAAATTTCCATCTCCATTAACTAATTTCCTTTATCTTATCATACATTCTTTCAATCTCATCATCATCATCATCATCATCTGTGGAGCTAGTTGGGATATAAATTTGTGCTACTGTGATGGGTTTAGGGCTTTCATGTCTCTCTTGGTTATGATAATGATTCACTATGTTGCATATAAGGGTGAAACAAGTGGTGTTTAGCTAAGATGTGTTCCACTCCACACATGGCTTTTATGGTATTTAATCTCCTGATAAGTATGCCAACTTTTACCATATAAATATCTTGGGGTCACCACTCGTGATGTTATTCACTGTAGTGGACCTGCTATACAGTGCCGCTAGACTATGACATGTCTGATGCTGAAAGAGATCTCCAACCTGCTCAGGCTACTAAAATAATGTAGTCAGTTTTGTGATAACTCTTCTGCATTATAAACCTAATTCTTCCACCATACAATTTCATTTACAATTGCGGATGAAGAGATATCTCAACCTGTAACTGCAAATAGATTACAACATGTATACATATACTACACAACATTCTCTTAAGAATCATTGAGATTGTTTCAAGAGTCAGGCATGACAAAACTATAACACCTCGTGTGCAAGATATATGAGACAAGTGAAATACCCTCATATATAATCTTCATTTGTCCTGGTGTTGACATTATTGCCCATGCTTTTTGCTTCGTAACTTCCAAGGCACCACCAAGCTGTGATATCAAAGCATAAGTGGCCCTTTACAGCAGGTGGAGGAGCTCACTTGCCGTTGCCCCATGTTGAAGTTCTGAGCTGACGTCATGTACAGCCCATCTGCACATGCACCAAACCAGAGTGCACTCAGTGGGATGTTCCACATTTAAACACTACCTAAACAATGTTTCTGGTTTCCATGAACACCTTTTGTCAGCTTGAGTGGTCAGAAGTGGATCATGGTATTCCCCAGAATTGACATGGTACACCGCAGTATATTAGCTTACCCACATTTTATTTTCTTATTAATTATTAGGCCATATTTTATTTTATGTTGATAACCATGTACTGATGCGACGGGGAGTCCTGTTCTTCCTTCAACCCCACTTCACTAAGTCCCACTACATCTAATTTCAACCTTTCTACCCAATTAAAGGATCTAATGTTCTATGCACTGACCAGTAGATCACCAGTTTGTTTCTTCTGATGATGACATCCTCATGAGGAGTCCCCTTCTGGAGGTCAAAAAGGGGGCTATTTTATCTCCAGAATTATTTACCCAAGAGGATTCCATCATCATTTAGGGATACAGTATAACTGCATGCTGTTGGGGGAAAAACATACGGCTGTAGTTTCCTTTTGCTTTCGGGTGTTTGCAGTGCCAGCACCGCAAAGCCATATTGGGTAATATTAAAAGGTCAAAACATATTAAAAGGTCAAAATAGTCAGTCATCCACACTTTGCCCCTCCAACTAGTGAAAATGTTACTGTCTCTCTCCTGGAACAATGGGTTAGCCCACTCTAGCTCTATACAGCCCTCATTCCACCATCGCACACAGTTTGTTTGCTTCTTTCCTTTTCCGCTACCCCCACCCCCTCCCCATCTCACCCCTGCCTCATGCCTCCGCCCAACCTCCCGGCTGCACATAGCTGCCTTACCCTCTCTCCACATTGTCCCTGCACACTCCCTAGCAACACTGCACTGTCCTCCTTACCCCCACCCAGTCGCCACTCCCATCATGCACGGGTGCTGCTGCTCACAGTGTGGGTACAGTTGCCTGAGACTGCAGTCGTGTGTGTGTGTGTGTGTGTGTGTGTGTGTGTGTGTGTGTGTGTGTTTGAGGGGGGGGGGGGTTTGGAGGGTCTATTTTAAATGGAAGGCCTTACGGGTCGAAAGCTGTATTTGTGACAGTCATTCCGTTGTGCCTATCTGTGACTCAGCATCATTTTTGATGGAAGACCTTACAGGCTGAAAACCGTATTTGTGACAGTCATTTTGTTGTGTCTATCTGCGACTCAGCATCTCCGCTATATGGTGAGTGGCAACTTTCCTTTCCCTAATATTGTTGATCGCATGATCGGTTTCACTGGTAGCCTTGCCTCTGACGGGATAGGTGATGCTTGTAACCGGACTGCTGTAGGTGGTGATGGGAGAATGTGTGGGACAGGTGTTGCATCAACATTTATTACAGGGGTATGAGCCATGAGTTAAGGGGTTGGGAGCAGGGATTGTGTAAGAATGGACGAGTATATTGTGTAGGTTCGGTGGACGGCGGAATAGGACTGTAGGAGGGGTGGGAAGGAAAGTGGGCCGGACATTTCTTGTTTTAGGACACAGCGAGAGGTAGTCAAAACCCTGGCGGAGAATGTAATTCAGTTGCTCCAGTCTTGGGTGGTACAGAGTTAAGAGGGGAATGTTCCTCTGTGGTCGGACGGTGGAACTTTGGGAGGTGGTGGGAGACTGGAAAGATAAGGCACGGGAGATTTGTTTTTGTACAAGATTGGGACAGTTCACCTAGTTCAGATTCACTGATGACATTTATGCGATCTCTATCAAGGGTGAGGACACTCATCCACCTTCCTCCAGAACCTCAACAACTTCTCCCTCATTTGCTTCATGTGATCCTACTCAACTCAACAAGCCACATTCCTAGATAGATCTTGACCTCCACCTCAGATATGGCTACATCAGTACCTCCGTCCATATCAAACATACTAACCACCAGCAATACCTCCACTTCAACAGCTACCACCTGTTCCATACCAAGAAGTCCCTTCCATACAGCCTAACCACCCGTGGTCCTCACATCTGTAGGGACAAGCAGTCCCTCTCGAAATGTACCGAGGGTCTCACTGAAGCCTTCATGGACACAGATGGAAGGACCATCTGCGTCAATACAGAAAAGTTTCTTTATCCATAGCAAGAACCCAGTCCCATATAATGTTCCTGCATTGTTGTTTGCCTCATGGAATTGCCCCAGATGGAATTACCATCATATTACCCACCTCCGGCTGCCAGCCCTCCTTCCACAATGATCTCCACATGTTCAGATCCTGCCAGTCCAGCGCTCACCAACATAGTCCTGCAAAATCATAACAGCTATGCCAAACCTCCTTACAGTACCTTCTCTCCATCTGCAGAATTCTCCTGCTATGCAATCCCAAATTCCTGGGACCCATAACACACTTTGAAACTCTTGCCCTCCAGGAACTAGAGCAACATGTACAACACCACCTCAAAAAGCTCTCCACCCTGCTCACTTTGTACGTCTGCCTTGGAGTACCACTGTCAACCACCTCTACAACAGCCTCCAAACCACCTCCACGTTCCCTCATAGCTGAAAACCCTGTCTTGCAGGCCTACTATATTCACCCCACCATCCAAAACGCCCTCTCATCATCATACAGAATCCAGAACCTAAACAAACCCTCAACACTGTCATGAACCTTTCCTCCAGAAGCCTTAGCGTCACAGATATATCAGTCCTTTCCAAAGGCCTCACCTTTTGCCCCACTCCCAAATTCAGTCATGCAAGACTTGTTAAAGACCTTGTCTCCTTCTCCCAGTCCCTACAGTGGAAACACTTATTCACCACCAACCCTACCAAACAGGCTCAACTGAATACCAATGTTGAATCCTGCCTAACTCAGTTAACTCCTCCATCCAACCATGATCCACCCCCACTGCCCCCAAATCACCCTCTGTAAATTTTCTGTAGTGTCTTATCCTCGAACCTTGCCTCAGCATCATTCCCCAAAGCCCTCAAGATGCAAACTAACTTTACATCCGCAGTCCACTATCCAAAAACTGATCCCGACTTTATGAAGCTACCTGCGGACAAAGGCTCCACTACTGTTGTTTTGAATTGCAAGGATTGCCTGGCAGAAGTACCCTGCAAGCTGTCAGACACATCCACCTACAAACCTTGCCACAGTGACACCATACAGCAGGATCTCCAGTCACTCCTCAAATTCTTAGGCCCATCCCGGAACCTCTCCATGGAGTCCATCTCTCTGCTCATTCTTACCACTCCCTGCACTCCTACCTTCTAAATGCTTCCTAAAGTCTATAAACCGAACCACCCAGGACACTCCATTGTGGCTAACTGTGCCCCCACTGAGAGAATGTCTGCTCTCGTAGACCAACACCTTCAACCTATTACCTGGAACCTACTCTCTTATATAAAAGATACCAACCATTTCTTCCACTGACTCTCCACAGTTCCTGTCCCTTTACCACACAGTACCCTGCTTGTCACTGTTGATACCACCTCCCTTTACACTAACATCCCTCATGCCCGTGGCCTTACTGCTATTGAACAGTACCTTTTCCAGCACCCGACGGATTCCAAACCAACAACTTCCTTCCTAGTTGCCAACACCAACTATATCTTCACCCACAAATACTTCTCCTTTGAAGGCATAACCTACAAACAAATCTGAGGTACAGCTATGGGCACCCGCATGGCACCATCCTATGCCAATCTATTCATGGGCCATCAAGAGGAATCCTTCCTATACACCTTGAATCCTAGACCCCTCACCTGGTTCAGATTCACTGAAGACATCCTGCGATATGGATCGAGGGTGAAGACACCCTGCGATATGGATCGAGGGTGAAGACACCCTGTCCACATTCTTCCAGAACGTCAAATGCCTCTCCCCTATTTGCTTCACCTGGTCCTACTCAACCCAACAAACCACCTCCCTATAATCCGTTCATCATAAGAACCTCATTTGGATTTTAGTATCATGTGGAACTGCAGCCAAGCTGTCTCGAGTAGTGTCAAGTACGATAATAAGGGTATGTTTTGTGCTGTGCGTTAAGCACACATCGACTTAACAATAATACGGAACAACAGCTTCACTGGTGCATTTAACTTGGACAGCACTGGCTGGGCAGCTGGTACAGCTAGCCTGCTGGACATGGCCAGCTGCAGTTCACACGTAAAGAGATGAGCAGAGTAGCAATACAGCTTCAAATGTCGTTTAATTTTTAAACAAAATTAAATAATACACTGCAAATCTCCCATAATACATAATAATAAAACAAGGCCCCCGGAGTAGACAAAATTCCATTGGAACTACTGACGGCCTTGGGAGAGCCAGTCCTCACAAAACTCTACCATCTGGTGAGCAAGATGTATGAAACAGGCGAAATACCCTCAGACTTCAAGAAGAATATAATAATTCCAATCCCAAAGAAAGCAGGTGTTGACAGATGTGAAAATTACCGAACCATCAGTTTAATAAGCCACAGCTGCAAAGTACTAACACAAATTCTTTACAGATGAATGGAAAAACTAGTAGAAGCCGACCTCGGGGAAGATCAGTTTGGATTCCGTAGAAATACTGGAACACGTGAGGCAATACTGACCTTACGACTTATCTTAGAAGAAAGATTAAGGAAAGGCAAACCTACGTTTCTAGCATTTGCAGACTTAGAGAAAGCTTTTGACAATGTTGACTGGAATACTCTCTTTCAAATTCTAGAGGTGGCAGGGGTAAAATACAGGGAGCGAAAGGCTATTTACAACTTGTGCAGAAACCAGATGGCAGTTATAAGAGTTGAGGGACATGAAAGGGAAGCAGTGGTTGGGAAGGGAGTAAGACAGGGTTGTAGCCTCTCCCCGATGTTATTCAATCTGTATATTGAGCAAGCAGTAAAGGAAACAAAAGAAAAATTTGGAGTAGGTATTAAAATCCATGGAGAAGAAATAAAAACTTTGAGGTTCGCCGATGACATTGTAATTCTGTCAGAGACAGCAAAGGACTTGGAAGAGCAGTTGAACGGAATGGATGGTGTCTTGAAGGGAGGATATAAGATGAACATCAACAAAAGCAAAACGAGGATAATGGAATGTAGTTGAGTTA
This sequence comes from Schistocerca americana, assembly GCF_021461395.2. NCBI lineage: Eukaryota > Metazoa > Arthropoda > Insecta > Orthoptera > Acrididae > Schistocerca > Schistocerca americana. The sequence continues at coordinate 34,121,662 of NC_060123.1, forward strand.
AGTCGGGTGATGCTGAGGGTATTAGATTAGGAAATGAGACACTTAAAGTAGTAAAGGAGTTTTGCTATTGGGGGAGCAAAATAACTGATGATGGACGAAGTAGAGAGGATATAAAATGTAAACTGGCAATGGCAAGGAAAGCGTTTCTGAAGAAGAGAAATTTGTTAACATCGAGTATGGATTTAAGTGTCAGGAAGTTATTTCTGAAAGTATTTGTATGGAGTGTAGCCATGTATGGAAGTGAAACATGGACGGTAAATAGTTTGGACAAGAAGAGAATAGAAGCTTTTGAAATGTGGTGCTACAGAAGAATGCTGAAGATTAGGTGGGTAGATCACATAACTAATGATGAAGTATTGAATAGGATTGAGGAGAAGAGAAGTTTGTGGCACAACTTGACCAGAAGAAGGGATCGGTTGGTAGGACATGTTCTGAGGTATCAAGGGATCACCAATTTAGTATTGGAGGGCAGCGTGGAGGGTAAAAGTCATAGGGGGAGACCAAGAGATGAATACACTAAGCAGATTCAGAAGGATGTAGGTTGCAGTAGGTACTGGGAGATGAAGAAGCTTGCACAGGATAGAGTAACATGGAGAGCTGCATCAAACCAGTCTCAGGACTGAAGACCACCACAACAACAACAACAACAACAACACTCCTTATATGAAACCGCAACATGTTATCGTTTTTAGCTAACGTACTATTGTAATTAACAACAAGAATGATGAAAATTCCTGACCTACCACAGGGTATTTTTCTGCATAAGCTGTGTGCAGCGTAAGAGAATATTGAAGGATTTCAACGTATAGTTAAATATTGAAGCCACTGATGGTATTACTTACAGTCACTCATCTGGTAATTCTTAGCTCCTTCCTTAACAGAATCCGATAAATACATTTCAGTTCTGGAATTGTCACCCGCTACATTGATAATGAGCGTATCAACAACAGAATTCACAAGGCCAACCAGGTGCAGCATTTTCTCTTCTTTTTTGACGAGCTGTTCTATATCCCACCAGCATTCGGCAGTGGCATATGAAAAAGCAGTGTGCGTTAGTTCCAGTTCGTCTCGTTACTTCTCGGGCCATATCCCGCAGCTTGTCTCTAAATCAGTTCTGTTGGGTTCATATTGTAATGGTACAGTAGCAAATGTAAAAATACAACATTTGTATGATGCGCTCGATGCTGTGAAAAGATAGTTTCTCATGTTTTCTACGATACTTATCTACCTCTGTGGTATAAAATGATGGACATAGAAGATTTGGTTTTCCATTTTTGCCTTAAAAAATTAAATTGTTATGTTTATGGCTGAAAGCAAGGGGAAACTACAGCTGTAATTTTTCCCGAGGGCATGCAGCTTTACTGTATGACTGAATGATGATGGCGTCCTCTCGGGTAAAATATTCCGGAGGTAAAATAGTCCCCCATTCGGATCTCCGGGTGGGCACTACTCAAGAGGACATCGTTATTAGGAGAAAGAAAACTGGCGTTCCACAGATCGGAGCGTGGAATGTCAGATCCCTTAATCGGGCAGGTAGCTTAGTCTTTTAAAAAGGGAAATGGATAGGTTAAAGTCAGATGTAGTGGGAATTAGTGAAGTTCGGTGGCAGGAGGAACAAGACTTGTGGTCAGGTGAATACAGGGTTATAAATACAAAATCAAATAGGGGTAAAGCAGGAGTAGGTTTAATAATGAATAAAAAAAATAGGAGTGCGGGTAAGCTACTACAAACAGCATAGTGAACGCATTATTGTGGCCAAGATAGACACAAAGCCCACGCCTACTACAGTAGTACAAGTTTATATGCCAACTAGCTCTGCAGATGATGAAGAAATTGATGAAATGTATGATGAGATAAAAGACATTATTCAGGTAGTGAAGGGAGATGAAAATTTAATAGTCATGGGTGACTGGAATTCGACAGTAGGAAAAGGAAGAAAAGGAAACGTAGTAGGTGAATATGCATTGGGGTAAGAAATGGAAGAGGAAGCCGCCTGGTAGAATTTTGCACAGAGCATAACCTAATCATAGCTAACACTTGGTTCAAGAATCATAAAAGAAGGTTGTATACCTGGAAGAATCCTGGAGATACTAAAAGGTATCAGATAGATTATATAATGGTAAGACAGAGATTTAGGAACCAGGTTTCAAATTGTAAGACATTTCCAGGAGCAGATGTGGACTCTGACCACAATCTATTGGTTATGAACTGTAGATTAAAACTGAAGAAACTGCAAAAAGGTGAGAATTTAAGGAGATGGGACCTGGATAAACTGACTAAACCAGAGGTTGTACAGAGTTTCAGGGAGAGCATAAGGGAGCAATTGACAGGAATGGGGGAAATAAATACAGTAGAAGGATGGGTAGCTCTGAGGAATTAAATAGTGAAGGCAGCAGAGGATCAAGTAGGTAAAAAGACGAGGGCTAGTAGAAATCCTTGGGTAACAGAAGAGACGCTGAATTTAACTGATGAAAGGAGAAAATACAAAAATGCAGCAAGTGAAGCAGGCAAAAAGGAATACAAACGTCTCAAAAATGAGATCGACAGGAAGTGCAAAATGGCTAAGCAGGGATGGCTAGAGGACAAATGTAAGGATGTAGAGGCTTATCAAACAAGGGGTAAGACAGATAATGCCTACAGGAAAATTAAAGAGCCCTTTGGAGAAAAGAGATCCACTTGTATGAATATCAAGAGCTCAGATGGAAACCCAGTTCTAAGCAAAGAAGGGAAAGCAGAAAGATGGAAGGAGTATATAGAGGGTCTATACAAGGGCGATGTACTTGAGGACAATATTATGGAAATGGAAGAGGATGTAGATGAAGATGAAATGGGAGATACGATACTGCGTGAAGAGTTTGACAGAGCACTGAAAGACTTGAGTCGAAACAAGGCCCCCGGAGTAGACAACATTCCATTGGAACTACTGACGGCCTTGGGAGAGCCAGTCCTGACAAAACTCTACCATCTGGTGAGCAAGATGTATGAAACAGGCGAAATTCCCTCAGACTTCAAGAAGAATATAATAATTCCAATCCCAAAGAAAGCAGGTGTTGACAGATGTGAAAATTACCGAACTACCAGTTTAAGAAGTCGCCGCTGTAAAATACTAATGCGAATTCTTTACAGACGAATGGAAAAGCTGGTAGAAGCTGACCTCGGGGAAGATCAGTTTGGATTCCGTAGAAATGTTGGAACACGTGAGGCAATACTGACCCTACAACTTATCTTAGAAGAAAGATGAAGGAAAGCCAAACCTACATTTCTAGCATTTGTAGACTTCGAGAAAGCTTTTCACAATGTTGACTGGAATACTCTCTTTCAAATTCTGAAGGTGGCAGGGGTAAAATACAGGGAGCGAAAGGCCATTTACAATTTGTACAGAAACCAGAGGGCAGTTATAAGAGTTGAGGGGGCATGAAATGGAAGCAATGGTTGGGAAGGGAGTGAGGCAAGGTTGTAGCCTCTCCCCAATGCTGTTCAATCTGTATATTGAGCAAGCAGTAAAGGAAACGAAAGAAAAGTTCGGAGTAGGTATTAAAATCCATGGAGAAGAAATAAAAACTTTGAGGTTCGCCGATGACATTGTAATTCTGTCAGAGACAGCAAAGTACTTGGAAGAGCAGTTGAACGGAATGGACAGTGTCTTGAAAGGAGGGTATAAGATGAACATCAACAAAAGCAAAACGAGGATAATGGAATGTAGTCGAATTAAGTTGGGTGATGCTGAGGGATTTAGATTAGGAAATGAGACACTTAAAGTAGTAAAGGAGTTTTGCTTTTTGGGGAGCAAAATAACTGATGATGGTCGAAGTATAGAGGATATAAAATGTAGACTGGCAATGGCAAGGAAAGCGTTTCTGGAGAAGAGAAATTTGTTAACATCGAGTATAGATTTAAGTGTCAGGAAGTCTTTTCTGAAAGTATTTGTATGGAGTGTAGCCATGTATGGAAGTGAAACATGGACGATAAATAGTTTAGACAAGAAGAGAATAGAAGCTTTCGAAATGTGGTGCTACAGAAGAATGCCGAAGATTAGGTGGGTAGATCACATAACTAATGAGGAGGTATTGAATAGAATTGGGGAGAAGAGGATTTTGTGGCACAACTTGACTAGAAGAAGGGATCGGTTGGTAGGGCATGTTCTGAGGCATCAAGGGATCACCAATTTAGTACTGGAGGGCAGCGTGGAGGGTAAAAATCGTAGAAGGAGACCAAGAGATGAATACACTAAGCAGATTCAGAAGGATGTAGGTTGTAGTAGGTACTGGGAGATGAAGAGGCTTGCACAGGATAGAGTAGCATGGAGAGCTGCATGAAACCAGTCTCAGGGCTGAAGACCACAACAACAACATGTTTTCTTAATTTAAACAACCTTTATGAACCGTCTTTCATAAAAATCGATAATTAAGGATTTGTATTTGAAATGGAAACAGGAATTTCGCATCCAGTATGTAATTAGAAACAAGAAGACGTGCATTATTCATGAAAAAATGATGATGAGTTTTATAATTACGGGATGTAGGTATTTAAAATAGAACAAGGAAAAACTGATTCTGCGGAGGCTCGAACCAACGCATGAATTACCGCATTGTATTCACATTCCATTATGTTACCTACTGTGTTACATATTCAACATCACGTAGTTGCTCAACTGCATTGTATACAACGGAGAAAACTTTAAAGCCAATTACCTCTGTAAATTCATCAAAAACATTAAGAGCAGCCTATTTCTCGGCTCTTTTTAACCATGTTCCACGTGTGTATTTCACTACAGAACAGAAAGCAGCCTCAGCCATTTTCATACTGCGCATTAACAGTGCGACAATCAAGAGCACAGCACTGCAGAGGCTGCGACTGTTTACGATTTTTGAAGTAAAAAATTACGTTGCTAAAGCGTGATTAAGGAAAACATTGTTATGGCTGTTAACACATTTGGGTGTCTTTAAGATTCATTTAATGTGTCTTAGTAATCGGATACCTAATACATAAGTAGGACCTACTTCCAAGAGCGTAACAACACCAGTGTACGTGTGCTGCAGCTTCTGACCAATCATCACATTTGTGTTTGTTTACACTTTACGTCTGGTTTATTCTTATGATGAACGGATTGTAGATGTCCATATCAAAACTACTAACCATCGGAAATACCTCCACTTTGACAGCTGCCACCCATTCCATACCAAGAAGTCCCTTCTGTACAGCCTAACCACCCGTGGTCGTTGCATCTGCGTTGACGAGCGGCCCCTGGCAGTGGTAGAACACTTGCCCACGAAAGGAAAAGATCCTGAGTGCGAGTGTCAGTCCGGCACACAGTTTTAATCTGCCAGGAAGTTTCATAAATTTCTTGACCATCCCATGTTAAAATATCGTTCAAGTGTGTGGGTCCCATACCAGGTATGACTAACAAGAGTAATTGAACATATACAAAGAAAGGCAGCATTAATGTTCACAGTCAAGTGAGATCGTCATGGAAATACGGAGAAACCTGAACTGGCAGACGCTAATCGTCCAACTGGCAGACGTTAATCATCCCATGAAAGGCTGTTTACAAAGTTTCAGAAACTAAGTTTAACTGAAGAGTCTGGGAATACACTACAACCTGCTTCGCATCGTTCCTGTGTGGATTGCATGCACATTAGGCTAATTGTAGTGTGCACTTTAAGCATATAAGTAGACCACTTGTGATGAAGCAAGCTGGGATAGTTTTACTTCCCCTCCTGTTTTGCCATCTGCCTCCTTAAAATTCATTTTTTCTCTCCTTTAAGATCCATGTGTATAATCTGCATTTCCATAAAAGAGAAAGGTTGGCCCTCAGTTTTAAAGAATATAACAGCAGATCTCATTTTGTGCTTAGTTTTATGTATGTAATTGATTTTATAATTTATTTTGACTATTACTTGTTAGTATCTTTCATTATAGGGCGAAATCAGCAGTTGTTTTGTAACTTAAATTCTATTGTTAACGTATAAACAAATATAAATTCTATTCTAATTATAAACATTTGGAAGACAAAATAATAGTAATCTTAAAGTATCTATTTAGCTCTATTCGAAAACGTGTTAGCAAGTTCTTTTCAGTTTTGTCAAAAGTATTGTTTGTATAACTATATTTGTTTATTTCATGATTTAAACAAATAATTCGGCTTTACCCTTACAGTAGAAGAAACTTGAAAAGACGGAATTGTTCGATGTATTCAGTTAATTTTATGAGTTAAGTTTTAATTGTAATATCTGTTAATTTAACTTTCAACAATGTGTAGTTTAGGCACCTATTGTTTTGAGGATACATAAGGGCCCAATTTTTTGTCACGAGACAGTCAGTCCACAGCCGAATTTCAGGTGAGAAACCTGTGTTACTAAGAACGACGACAATGCAACTTAACATTCAAATAAGTGTTACATCAATAGGTCGTGTGTTAAAGCTATGACAGTGTCTGTTTCATAAGTACCTGATTATTCCGAAAGAACTGTGAATTATGTGGTTATGTTTTTAGTGCTTGTAGATGTTCAACAGTAAACTATGGAAGCAGTATGTGGATGTTCACCTGGAAACTATTAAGGGGCTCCGGAAAGGCTCAAAATCATGAAAAGTTCAATTTTTACTTTTTTGCGTTTTCTGAATCTGCAGACTATTACCTTTTAATAGATATATAATTTATTCAATTCTGAAGACTACAACTATTTTTAAATTTTTTTTGAAATGTGTTCTACATGGGCGTGACCCACTGTGGCGCTGTTAAACTGCTGTCAAATGGTGTTATTATTAACGTCCGTGTTCATCAGGTACATTTTAGTGATGTGATATAAAGTGTGTGTTGTGGCTAACCTGTGATGGTTCAATATATATCGCTGGTGTGATTGTCGATTGTTTCATGTTTATTTACTCTGTCGTTATCTCGAAAATATTCGTAATTAATTCTGTTTCTTGAGTCTCTGTTTTGTTGAAGTATAATAATGAGTAAAAGTAAAGTTATTAAAAATCCTCTGAAGGCTTTTAAGAAAAGGAGAAATGTTGGAAAGCCAAAGGTATGTGTTATTACTGTAAACAATAAAGACGATAACCAAGTGAGTGAACCTAACCTCTCAAGTACACCAGCCCATAGCAGTCAAAGTGGGAAAGAAAAATACTTCACAGAAGAAGCTTGGTTCAATGAGTGAAAACTATGAATGTTTTATGGGCGAATCGGATGTGAATGAAATATTTGATATGTCGGTTCTCAAAGGAATTTTTTCAAACTGTGTAAGATGTATTCATTGTAGTGAAGTTGGTCTGGAACTCGCCATAATAAAGCACGTAGGACTTGCTAGTGAAATACAACTGAAATGTGATAAGTGTTCATACATGACCACCTTTTGGAACAGTGTTGCAGTAACTGCAACTGAAGAAAATGGTAGCAAAATCTACGAACACAACAACGAGCGATGCTTGCTTTAGACAAGGAACGCCTTCGGGCTGCAGACAGGGCTGTAAAGAGTCTAGAAATACAAGCAAGAGAAAACAGGAGGAGGAACAAGAGGAAGCTGGAGGAGGAGTTTGCAGAGGATGGAGATAATCCATCCTATGGACCTGGAATGCACTAGAAAGTTAATCCCAAAACTTTTATTTTCTCATACTAATTACATGTTTTCTAAGGATTCTTCCAAACATATTTGTTTCAAACTTTCAGTAAATGTTACACAGTACCTTCTGCATAATTTAACACAGCCTTTTCCCAAAAAACTGTATATTTTTGAATATATAAATAAAAAATTGCAAAAAAATGTTGTGAATTTTCATTACAATTGAAAAAAAATCATCTTTAATAACTGAACTAAAATTTTGTAAAATCCCTGTGTTAAGTTGTAGCCCATATTCCAATAAATAATCTGTAAAAAGTTCAACTTCCTACCTCAAATACTTTGTGAGGAAAGATGTAATTTATAAGTGTTATTTTAACATTGCAAGTATAGGGCGTTCCAGAGCCCCTTAACGAGGCTTATAGGAAGTTAAACAATAGTGCACTGGCCATATTAAATGTGTATTGGCGGGGCGGGGGGGTTGTGAAAAGTGAAGGTAAACATCTGTGAAACGCAACTGTGCACCTGCTGGCTACAATATTTACCTTAGTTAGTGTCCAAATTACAAAACCCATTTTTCAGCCAGTGTAGCAGTGCAGTTACGTCGACACCGAGGACAACAAATGTAGAAAATAAAACAGGCCAACCGCTACATGTGGTTCCCCGATGTGATGAATATTGTACTTAGCCACAATAAACAATGACTCGCGAATTTTGAGCAGAGAACTCAACAGCGGTATACAGTGTAGTGGTGCAAGAGCCAATCAACGCATAGGTTTCATGGCCACGGCATGACAGCAGCCAATCAGCGAGCAGGTTCTATGGAAGCAGCCATTCAGCATGCAGGTGAACGCAGCTGACTGGAGATAAAAAAGACTCATCGCCGAGAGAATTACAACTTGCAGCAGACAACAAATCAAGATGACAACTGCAGCGGCCATGCAGATGAGTGACAAAGAACCGAGATGGCAACTGCAACAACAGCAGCAGCAGCGAATAAGGCAATTTCATAAGAAAACCTGTTTTGCATTAAGTGATACATAATGAGTGGCCTTAATGAACACGACAGTGTGTCAGGACAAAGGTGTAGAGGTTAAGTTGTTAAACAAATAGGACGTAAGTGCGACTGGTTCTGTAGACATGAATGTAACTTTGAAGGATGGGGACGAAAGTCCTGTTGTAAAGAGCGAAATGGACAAAGATAAGAACCTTAAGGTTAGTGAGGAGGAATCTAGTAGCGAAAATCTGCAAGGGCAAAAGTTTATGGCAAACGGAAAAGTGGAAGCGATGTTAAGGCAAATTACAAGTAGTTTGAGTGTTTTGAGCAATATGAGTACGAAAGAAGACATTAGTAGGGTGGAAAATAACATCAGTAGAATGAAAAAAGACTTAAGCATGGTGAAAAAGAAAACTGATAGCATTGGAACTGACATGGTTAGCTTAAAGGATGAACTGAAGAAAGGAATTAAAAAGGAAATTAAGCTAGTTAGCACTAATCTTTCAGAATTAAATAAGACATTTGAGGCAGTAATTAAAGATTGTGATGATACTAATGAGAAATTAATGTTGAGTAGTAAATATGTAGAAGAGAGAGAGAAACTTTGTGATGACAATAGTAGGAAGGTGGAGATGTTTGAGAAACAATGTGCTGAAAATGGAGTTAAACTTGAGAACCAAATCGATCACATTAGAAATGATCTAGAAAAAGAGGTAGAAACCACGAGTGCCTAGTGGTAGAGGAAAGAACTGGCAAAATTAATTAAAAATGCATATTCAAAATGGACTGAAAGGCAGATAAACATGGAAGAGGTACAAAATCCAAAGCATAGAGAAAGTAACAAGGAATTACATTAGTGTCTGATTCCACCTGTCTGCTTTGACCAATGACATCATCATTATGGCGGAAACGACCATTCACGACGACTCCAATATGGCACTTATGACGTCATTACGAAAACATGACAACAGCACAGCAAAAAATAAATTAAAAAACCAACACACACATCTACCTCCAAAAATATAATCAATCTAACAGGACCAGTGTGGGGAAGTTGGGGGTTTTTGGGTGGGGAAAACTTAGTATAAACACACACCACCATCGCAAACCACACAAAACGACGACACAACACGACAACACAAAATTCCATTACACTTGCAATATCCTCAGGAATCGGTCACTTCCCTTAACCTATATAGGTCAACAGCAGCTCACGATACCAAAGCACCCATAGTAGCTACGACAGCCCATTGGGATCGGACACTTCCCTTGACCTATTTAGCTCAAAATCAAATAACGATACCAAAAGAATTTAAATAGAGTACTTCCCCAAGTGCCAATACCGAAACATCAACCAAAACACATACAGTAAATACCACCGACCACACAACACATAAATACCCCACTGAACATCACAACACACGTAAAATACACTAAAAAAAAAAAGACTACTCACCACAAAAAAATTCTGGCATTACACACTAGGTCAAGCACCACAATCATACACACACACACACACAAAAACGCAACCAAAACAAGCTCCCAACCAACCCACAACCTACCAGCCCCCCCCCCCCCAACCTTCACCGTCCCCCCAAAATCAAACATCCATCAACAAATAAATAACAAAAAAATTAACAAATCTCAATCACACACTACAACTCAAAATCAACTGCAACAAAGCAGATCCTCTACAACATAATCATAAAACAACCACCACCCACCCACCCACATCCACAAACATTACAATCAACTCCCCCCCCCCCCCCCCCCATCTGAGCTGCAGCCCCCCACTCTTTAACCAACCACCTTTGGTCTATACATTTTACTAATAGCCCTTAAAAAAAAACCAAAAAATGCAATAGCCCACAGGGACACACTTCCACCAACAATACTCATCTAAATAAGACTGAAGGTTAGAAGAGCACCTCTTCCCCTTACCAATGACTGACTTAACCGCCCCCAAAACCCCTCTATCGTATTTGTGCATGCCCCAGTCTCATAATTCGTGATTTCTGAACTATGATTAACAACTAAATGGTCATACTCCACCTGGCCCAACCCCTATAAGGTGAAAAAGAATCTAAAACTATTGTACTACCCTCCTCTATATACTCCTCAATTAATCCCACCAATTCCCTCTTTGTTCATCCCTCCAAAACCCTAAACACACACACTAAATAACCACCCCCAGAAACAACAGCCGCACCCCCCCCCCCCCCCCGCCACCCATAAACCAACCAGAGACTTACCCCTCCCATACTACTTCTTCCCAAACTGCGACTTGTCAACCTCCATCACGACCCCAGACCCACCCAATTTACCCCTGTAGTTAATACAGGGTGCTTCAAAAATGACCGGTATATTTGAAACGGCAATAAAAACTAAACAAGCAGCGATAGAAATACACCGTTTGTTGCAATATGCTTGGGACAACAGTACATTTTAAGGCAGACAAACTTTCGAAATTACAGTAGTTACAATTTTCAACAACAGATGGCGCTGCGGTCTGGTAAACTCTATAGTACGATATTTTCCACATATCCACCATGCGTAGCAATAATATGGCGTAGTCTCTGAATGAAATTACCCGAAACCTTTGACAACGTGTCTGGCGGAATGGCTTCACATGCAGACGAGATGTACTGCTTCAGCTGTTCAATTGTTTCTGGATTCTGGCGGTACACCTGGTCTTTCAAGTGTCCCCACAGAAAGAAGTCACAGGGGTTCATGTCTGGCGAATAGGGAGGCCAATCCACGCCGCCTCCTGTATGTTTCGGATAGCCCAAAGCAATCACACGATCATCGAAATATTCATTCAGGACATTAAAGACGTCGGCCGTGTGATGTGGCCGGGCACCATCTTGCATAAACCACGAGGTGTTCGCAGTGTCGTCTAAGGCAGTTTGTACCACCACAAATTCACGAAGAATGTCCAGTTAGCGTGATGCAGTAATCGTTTCGGATCTGAAAAATGGGCCAATGATTCCTTTGGAAGAAATGGCGGCCCAGACCAGTACTTTTTGAGGATGCAGGGACAATGGGACTGCAACATGGGGCTTTTCGGTTCCCCATATGCACCAGTTCTGTTTATTGACGAAGCCGTCCAGGTAAAAATAAGCTTCGTCGGTAAACCAAATGCTGCCCACATGCATATCGCCGTCATCAATCCTGTGCACTATATCGTTAGCGAATGTCTCTCGTGCAGCAATGGTAGCGGCGCTGAGGGGTTGCCGCATTTGAATTTTGTATGGATAGAGGTGTAAACTCTGGCGCATGAGACGATACGTGGACGTTGGCGTCATTTGGACCGCAGCTGCAACACGGCGAACGGAAATCCGAGGCCGCTGTTGGATCACCTGCTGCACTAGCTGCGGGTTGCCCACTGTGGTTGCCGTACGCGGTCGCCCTACCTTTCCAGCACGTTCACCTGTCACTTTCCCAGTGCGTTGAAATTTTTCAAACAGATCCTTTATTGTATCGCTTTTCGGTCCTTTGGTTACATTAAACCTCCGTTGAAAACTTCGTCTTGTTGCAACAACACTGTGTCCTAGGCGGTGGAATTCCAACACCAGAAAAATCTTCTGTTCTAAGGAATAAACCATGTTGTCTACAGCACACTTGCACGTTGTGAACAGCACACGCTTACAGCAGAAAGACGACGTACAGAATGGCGCACCCACAGACTGCGTTGTCTTCTATATCTTTCACATCACTTGCAGCGCCATCTGTTGTTGAAAATTGCAACTACTGTAATTTCGAAAGTTTGTCCACCTGAAAATGTACTGTTGTCCCAAGCATATTGCAACAAATGGTGTATTTCTATCGCTGCTCGTTTAGTTTTTATTGCCGTTTCAAATATACCGGTCATTTTTGAAACACCCTGTATATTCAGAACAAACTTCCCTACAATACGAAAACAAGTCAAAAACAGTCCTCTCGCTTACACCAGTCGCATGTGCACAAAAACTATGAGAAGATCTATAATAAAAATAACAAATCTTCAAAACTATCTCTCTCGTGCCCAACGTAGACCTCTCGAACCACGTACCACGCCTTATGTAGCGCCAAAGGTAGACCCTTTGGCACCACTGCATGTAGCAGTCCCTGATCCGAGGCGCCTGAACTTTAGCCAACCTCGTGTTCTTCCGATACACACCGCATTTCACGACCTCAGCCAGCAGTCCGAATAATTGCAAGAATTTAATGAGGAAGAGATTATCATCCCCCATTTCAGCCTGCAAACGAGCACTATTGTATTTATCAGTCATATCCATACCTAACAAAAGCAGCCACGAATTCAATTAAACGACTTACCACACGACGTACAGCAAACAACACTACAATAACTTAAACATAATTCTTAACTCACTGAAACCAATTTCTGTAGAAAAATTTCTATTGAAGAACAGTCGCAACCAACAACTGAACAGTTGGCAAGCAGCGATACAAAAATGAACCCAATACACCACACAACACGCAAACCATAAACACACCACCAGAGGACACCACCGGCAGCAACAAAACGACATCTACAAACACAACACACTCATAAACTAAACTCCGCGCTGTTGTGACATAACACACAACCGCCACCTTACGTCACAGGACAAAGGTGGGTGGGATCGGATGTCTCCGTTGACCCAGTGACAGTATGTATGATAATCATTTTGGTAAGCAGAATGATATTTTTTCCAGGAAATAGATTGAGGATTTGTTGTATGAAGAAGATCACATGGCAAGTAAAAAGGAAGTGTATCAACCTGTAATAGCACCAAGTGTACAAGATGTATGTGTTAAGTGTTTTCTGGACAGTGGTAGTGATTCGAATGGCATTTCACAGGCATTTTTTGAGTCTATTAAGAACACAGAGGGTATAGTAATGATGCATGTTTCTGGAATAAAATTATTGGAATTACAATTAAATCAGTACCATTAGCTGCTGATGTGCGTTGATATACATCAATGAAAATGTGTGCCTCGACCAGGACTCGAACCCGGGGTCTCCTGCTTACATGGCAGACGCTCTATCCATCTGAGCCACCGAGGGCCACTTTCGGACATGTCCGAAAGAACAGATGCCATCTTAAGGCTAACCAGCTGATGACCTCCTTCAGTGCGGATGCACATGAATTGCCTGAACTCTTACGGGACTCGGTGGATTGTCTGCCGCGAGTAATGGGTATAATGGCAGAGGCACTACGAATGTAGTGCGTGGACTATAAGTTGAGAATGTGGGTCTCGTGGGGAGCGTGCTGGCGATAAATCCCTGCAGTCGCGCACTATCCTCTGTACCCTCGGTGGCTCAGATGGATGTAAGCAGGAGATCCTGGGTTCGAGTCCCGGTCAGGGCACACATTTCCAACTGTCCCCATTGATGTACAGGGTGCATCAAAAGAATGTAACACACTTTGAAGTGTCATAGAAAATTTATTTCCAGTTCTACAATGTTAAATTTCTGGAAATGGAAAGCTTAAAGTCCAATTGGAAAAATAAATGTACTTTGCAAATGTGACTAATGTTCAAATGGCCTTCAGCATCAATACATTTCTGAGTACAAGTCACCACTGATTCTGTACACAGTACCAAAGTGTCCAATGAGGTTTCTGCGCACACCGCCTGAATCTCATTCCAAAGTGTGCCCAGGTTTCGTGATTTACGTATGTACACCAAATCTTTTACTGTGCCCCATAAGAAGAAATCCAGCGGCGTGAGGTCTGGAGAGTGTGCAGGAAACTCGATTGGTCCCCTGCATCCTATCCACTGGCCTGGCACATTGTATCCTCGTACGTCCCTATGATAGTGCGGCGGGGCGCTATCTTGTTGGAAATAAAACTCATCATTACCGTATAATGCACAAATGGCAGGGAATATGGAGTCAGCAAGCATTGTTAGGTACGTTTCTCCAGTAACAGTACCTTCAAAGGGGAAAGGCCCAATGAGTCCCCTTGCAGACAAACCACACCACACATTTACACCAGGCAAATTGCCAGCCTTTTCAACTGTAATGTGAGGATTATCTTCAGCCCAGTACACACAATTTTGCGTATTGACAGTTCCATTGAGTTTGAATTGGGCTTCATCCGACCAAATTATGCTACCATTAATCCCGATTCACGTCTCACCATCTCCTGAACCCATTCACAAAATTCTAACCTTCGATCTGGATCGTCATCACTTAGCTGTTGCACCAGCCTTGGAATGTACACACGAAAGTTGCCTTTCTTTAGAATGCGTAGCACACTACTAGCACTTACATTACTCTCACGTGCTGCTTGCCTTGAAGATTTTTGAAGCGAACGCTGAAACAGTTCCAAGACCGCGGTTGTGGAATCATCACTTGTAGCTGTACGAGGTCGCCCTTATCGACCTTTATGCACATCACACACTGTTCCACGAATTTCGAATTTGTCTCGTAGACGGGTAATTGTTAACCTTGAAGATGGTTCTGTACCATATTCACTTCTCCACTGTTTTTGAACCGCAGCTACATTCTCAAACTTCCAGTACCTCTTAATTATCTGCTTCCGCGCTTCAAAGCTCAAACGCACGTCCGCCATGTTGCAGTTACTTCCTTTCCACTGCTGCCACCTGTTGAAGAAACATAACATTACTTTCTCACGGATATTTAACCTTATATAACTGGAAATTAATTGTCTATGACAGTTCAAAGTGTGTATAGACTTTTTTTTTTTTTGACGCACCCTGTATATCAACGCCCGTCAGCAGCTAATGGTATTGATTTAATTGTAATTCTTGAGAGCTGCACGGTCACCAATGGCATCTGTTCTTTCGGACATGTCCAAAAGAACAGATGCCATCTTCTTAAAAGTATTGGTGCTACTGGTAAGCTATTGTGAGGTAACGGGCGAGTTGTGGGGGCCTGAAAATATTCTGAGATAGGAGTTGGCATAGCCAGGATGGGGCCTCTCCGCGGGCTGGGCGTGGCTCGTCGGCGGTTAAAGTTTAGTATCTGGCAATAAATTATACAAGTAACACCCAGCAACGAATTTACAAAATCTAAAGGGTTCATCTGATTTTGTCGATCGATGTGTCTTCAGGAATCTATTAGTGTAAGCCTGGTATACATTACAGGCATGTAACTTGAATAATACATGAGTTATTGGAGGTCGAAGTGGCCGATTACTATCAATCGCGTCAGGCCATAAGTACTCCACAGTTACATGAAAAAAGGTAGTAGCATGCTTATAAATATATTTATTCATCTATGTATTTGTTTATATCCGATATATACTATTCATGAAGAAATTGGTCATTTATTTACTGTGTTTCAGAAAGCACAGAGACATTAGGCTACTGACTTACCTCTGTTCTATTCTTTTGATATATATTTATTTAATCTGTTTATGTATTTAATAATGTGTGTTAGAGCGTGTTTATGGGCCAGCGGTAGGAATATTTATTTAATTTCAAGTTATTTAATTGTAAATCCATTATTTCGAATGTGTTTCAAAATGATTGTGAGTATGCGTTGGCTTGGAGACATGACGGAAGCGCTATCACCAGTCACAGCGCTCGTTACTAAGGGAGGCGACTACCAAAGTGAATGGAGGGGGAGGTCGGGACAGTGCGGCGCAAGGGACAGTCACACAGCACAGGAGTGCTGGATGTGACGGCGAGACGGACGCGACAGAGACTTGGAGAGTGGAAGCGGTTTGCGCGTGGTCAGGGCAGATAGAAATACTTGGAGTGCCGACTTGTGCACTTGTGAGATTTCCATGGTTTCTACAGTGAAGACGTAGTGTGCGTTTGGTAGTGAATATCTCGCGAGCTCTGTTATTGTTCATAACTAATTACGTGCAGTAGGAATCTATTGTTTCCCTGTTATTCAACTTATATTTTATTTAATTGCTGGACCATCGATACTGATAAGTGTTTTTCAGTAATAAACGGCATTCTAAATGATACTTCTGCCGTGGTACTCATCATTTAAAGTCGTTAAGATAGTACCTGCAGATTTTATTTAATTGCAATCTTTCATTTATAAATTTCTACGTTACATTCACAATTGCCGAGTGATAGGAACCTTCGACCATCTGATTCATGTGTATATTTATATTGTATACTGTAGACTCAGCAGTATTTGGCTTGTAATGGGGCAACTATGAGAATGAGAACTGTTTTAAATACTTAAAATGGCGACGTTTTCCTTACTTGAACAGCGTGCAATCATTCATTTTCTGAATTTGAAATTCATCAACAGTTGAAGGAGACATGTGGTGATGGAGTTATGGATGTGTCGAAAGTGCGTTCGTGGGTGCGACAGTTTAATGAAGGCAGAACATCGTGTGACAACAAACCGAAACAACCTTGGGCTCGCACAAGCCGGTCTGACGACATGATCGAGAAAGTGAAGAGAATTGTTTAGGGGGATCGCCGAATGACTGTTGAACAGATCGCCTCCAGAGTTGGCATTTCTGTGGGTTCTGTGCACACAATCCTGCATGACGACCTGAAAATGCGAAAAGTGTCATCCAGGTGGGTGCCACGAATGCTGACGGACGACCACATGGCTGCCCGTGTGGCATGTTGCCAAGCAATGTTGACGCGCAACGACAGCATGAATGGGACTTTCTTTTCGTCGGTCGTGACAATGGATGAGACGTGGATGCCATTTTTCAATCCAGAAACAAAGCGCCAGTGAGCTCAATGGAAGCACACAGATTCACTGCCACTAAAAAAATTTTGGGTAACCTCCAGTGCTGAAAAAATGATGGTGTCCATGTTCTGGGACAGCGAGGGCGTAATCCTTACCCACTGCGTTCCAAAGGGCACTACGGTAACAGGTGCATCCTACGAAAATGTTCTGAAGAACAAATTCCTTCCTCCACTGCAACAAAAACGTCCGGGAGGGGCTGCGCATGTGCTGTTTCACCAAGACAATGCACCCACACATCGAGCTAACGTTACGCAACAGTTTCTTCGTGATAACAACTTTGAAGTGATTCCTCACGCTCCCTACTCACCTGACCTGGCTCCTAGTGACTTTTGGCTTTTTCCAACAATGAAAGACACTCTCTGTGGCCGCACATTCACCAGCTGTGCTGCTATTGCCTCAGCGATTTTCCAGTGGTCAAAACAGACTCCTAAAGAAGCCTTCGCCGCTGCCATGAAATCATGGCGTCAGCGTTATGAAAAATGTGTACGTATGCAGGGCGATTACGTCGAGAAGTAACGCCAGTTTCATCGATTTCGGGTGAGTAGTTAATTAGAAAAAAAATCGGAGGCCTTAGAACGTGAATGCACCTCGTAATAGCTTTGCCTTCTCGTAAATTTTCCTTGCTTTGTGTATCTTTCATCCATGGGTAGCCAACCACGTGGTTGAACATTAGAGTTTGTTGAGCTACTGTCATCACTAACTGTCCGATCTCATGTGTGTTTTAAAGAATGTTAACTGTTCATGATTGCTTGTTGTGATATTGTTGCAACTTGGCCTCGATACCTAGAAACTGCGTCTCTCCATTAATAACGTAATAACCCGCAGAAACAGGTTAGTTACACCGTTGAAGTTAAAATTGTATCGGCAGAGGTAGATGATTTCTGTTTAAAGGAACTGAGTAATAGTAATTTATGTAATGATGTAAAAGCTACTGGTATTGATACTTTGGAGGAAGGAATTTACGCGTTTCTAGTCACAAACGAAGGCTAAACGAAACTTATTGATGAATGTGTGGATCTAAAACGTTTGTCATAGTGTGAATGTGAGAATGTATGTAAAGTAGGATCAGGGTTTAATCTGGATGAAAAGTGTATAGAAATGGCAATGTGTGCTGATTTTGGTCTGATCGCAGCTGAAAGTAGCAGTCTGGAAATCCCAAAATTGTACGACATGATATCAGCAATTTGTGTAATGAAGTGGCGGAGCATAAAGCTATGCACGATTCACGTAAAGTTAATTTGTCGGTGGAGGAAAGTAAGGTTTCTGAGGTGAATTTTTGTAGTGATTTAAATGGTGTATTAGCAGATAAGGTTGCTGGGATGAATGTTTATGGTGATGATGGTGTAGCCATCGGTGAATTATTGCAGGAAGATGAAGTGTTTAACAGTGAATTGATGTGTAATTTTGTTGAAACTGCAAGTGTCGATATTTTTGAGGGGAAATACAGTTAAGGTGTGCATGCTGTAAGTATCGGAAAAAAGTTCATTCTGGCACACTCTGCATTGTTGCCATATGTATCCAAGATAGCGGCGAAGACGTCATCCAAGATGGCGGCTTGTAGACTTGCAACACTGCATGATGTCATCTAAGATGGCGGCTGTGACGTCATGCAAGATGGCGGATTTTGACAGGAAGTTTGGATTTTGGCAGGAAGAAGGTCAATTGTGCTACCTCCACTAACCTAACCCTCCTCCCCCAGAAAAATGGCCGTAAGTTCAATTCCAACATGATATTGCATCACACCACAGTTAGCTCTACTAAGCTAAGAAAATCGAGGGAGGATAGGTCACTTGGGCTATCCACACTAACCTAAGTCACCCAACTGCCACTTCTTCCTATGAACTGGCGCCAGTTTTTAATTTTGGCAGTAAACAAAGGTCAATTTGCGTATCTCTACTAAGTTAATAAAATGGCGCAAAAGAAAGAACTAACCTGTCACCCAACCGCCACCTCTTCCTAAGGATTGGTGGGAAAAGGACTTGGACATAAGTCTTTATTTGAACAAGTTCATGCAGCACAGCCATTCAGTGTGTTCACCACGAGGTCAGGACTCAAACTGACCTAGTACACAGCGCTACCACCAGAGGTCGCTGTCGTCCAAGATGGCTGCCATGACATCAGGTGATGACACAAGTACCGTTATCCAAGATGGCGGCAAACACTGTCTTCACTACAAGGCCTAGTACATATTGACACTGCCAGAGAGCCCTACCGTGGACTTGGAATGAATTTTCGCGAGTGCCACGCCCACCTGTTACATCACCGACATCGGTATTTGAGAGTGGAAATATCAGTTTCCTCTATTTGTTTCTAGTTACATTGTGGTTTACAGCAGGCTGCACCTCACTCAAGTTTTGTCTTTGTAGAAAAATAATTTCAAGTCTATATCTTGGGAATTATGTTGCGCTAGCGATTGGTATGATGCTGGCTAGTGCTTGATATCAAGAAGTACGGTGGAAATGGTATAATATTATTGTGAACCATGTGAAAATACGTGTGTTCTTGTAATCCCCGAGTCTGGCGATGTGCACAGAAAAGCGAGGAAGCAGGTAAGGTGCAGAAACAATAACTCGTTTGTGCCGAGGGGAAACGATCCCGAATTTTTAGAACAGTTCTGAGAGCAACTTCAGCCCGCTGAGAATGCTGTGATGTAAAACGGATGATTTGTATGGTGGAGGATATGAATTGTATGTTTACTACACCGACACAGTATGTGGTGATATATTGCTGGGTTGGATATCGGTTTCAGCTCTAATATTCAAGCTACTGTCCTCAGTGGGAGACCAGTGTAATTGGGTAAGAGTCTTTCCGTATTTGACGATATCTATGGCACTTTGCGAGGTTTAGTTGTCAGTGTAAGATGTTGATCCGTGTAAAATACTTTATTGCTGCTGAATGCCACGTCTGCAGAAAGAAAGAAAAGGCTGACGGTGCTTCCGTAGGACAGAGGAGCATCGTGACATATAGCCAGTGTGAGTGTAGGCATACCATAATTTTTTCGGGTGCTCTACAGATATAAAAGATATCTGCACTGTTTGTGTAAAAGTGTATATTGTATTGTAAAGTTACTGTGGCTTACATTGTGTAAAGTGTGTATATATAATGCATTGTTAAGTTAATATGTTTTATGTTGTGGCATGACTAGATAGGATGAATGCATGTCCTATTGTGAGAGACGTATAGATTCAGCGCATTGATAACCGTGAGAGGTCTTTTACGTGGAAAATTGTGTGTGTTATAGACACTCTGATTGGTTTCAGAAGCACAACCGTCAAGAGCAGAAATTATGTGTACATCGATCGGTGTCAGACTGTTGTGGCAATTGTAATAATATTTAATTGTAGTTAAACTGGTAAATATGTTCCTGGCTTCCAATATACTTGTGAGTCTGGTATGTATTAGATGATCTGTAGACAACTTTGCAGATTTAACTGTGAGTGCAGTTTAGCGATCTGTGCAAAATAATTTTACCACTGGAAGTCCCATATGCAGAAAGAAAGAAAAGGTGGATGTTTCTTCAATACTGGCGGCACCAGTAAATTCGAAAAGAGCCAATCATAATGCTCAATTCATTCACATCCTTTGTGCTGGGATATAGGAGCCTCTACACAGCAGAGGAAATGTTTGTGTGTGTTGAAAGAAGGAAGGGTAACACATGATGAAGTGAGTACCATGTAAGGTCCGCGACAGAGACTGCATTCGACGTTATTCTGCGTTATTTTCATAAACAGGTTCTGTTAGGTCAAGAATTTTTGTGCATACAAGCTGAGACATCAAGAAAGCGGGAGTTAATTATTTTTGGGACACCATACAATTTCCGCAATGTCGACTTGGTTCCTATTTTTTACATAGTCACGTGACATGAGTATAAGATTGAGAACCTTGTTAGATGCATTTGTGAAGGTTTGTAGCTACTCTGTCATCAGTGGTAAAGACACGTGCTGCTCGGAGGTGTCTCGCATATGGGGGCTGTGTGAGCACGCCTTGGAGTTCTGTGACATCAGCATAACAGTGATTGTATACTCGAAAATAGAAGCAACTTTCGCCGGCGTCCTGCGCATAGGTGATTATGTATTTTGCGAGGAATTTCTCAGGTGTCAAGTATGAAATGGGCGCCTCCACCTCATGCTTGTGGGACCTTAACGGGCATGTGTGGTTTGACAGCTGAGGGCCACATCATTTCATAGGGGCTGCCGTTAACCTCCTGCGTGGTCTAGTGGACAGGGGCTGGGGGAGGGTGCTTGCACAAGTCTGTGATGTCCATATGTGCATCACAGACACAAGAGCGGTGGACCAGCATGATCTGTGACGTCGGTATCTGTGTGTCAGAGGTGTCCTGTTGGAATGACAATAGACAGAAAGTGGTCGAACCGATGAGAGGGATTATAGTGCGCTCTAGTGGTGGTGTTGTGCACTAGGTCAGTTGGGGTCTGGACCTTGTGGCGAACACACTTGATAGCAGTAGTGGCTTGAGTTGTTTAAATAAAGACTGGTGCATGATTTTCACAGTTGACGATTAGCAAGCATGTTTGCAGAGTCTTTTAGTGGTTCACATGTATGTGGGCTGTGTGACGTGATCCCAAGCATGTCAGAGTGTGTGTTTTGTATCAGTGTAATAAATATACTCCATCCCTAAATAAATTGTTCCAAAATAAATAAAGTAGACTCCTTCCTCTCTCCACCAGCCCAGTGCAGGCTGAGTCCTTTTCCCACGAATCCCTAGAAGTAGGTGGTGGTTGGGTGACTTAGGTTAGTGGAGGTAGTCCAAGTGTCCTTTCTTTTGCGCCATTTTCTTAGGCTAGCAGAGGTAGCCCAATTGACCTATCTTCCCACCAAAATGCAAACTTCCCACCAGGGTGGTGTGGCACTTGCATCATTAACTGACGTCACGGCCGCCATCTTGGATGACGTCATGCTCTGTGCTCATTAGTACACGTTAGTGCGTGGTAGTCCAACAACATGGGGTGGTAAGGGGACGTGGCAGTCGGCTGAGGATCGTGGTGGAGTTGTTAAACATCTCCTTCCTAGTCCAGGTGGGCGTGGTACAGTTGACGAATCCACGGTAGGGCTCTCTGGTGGTGTCAGTATGTACTAGGCCTTGTGGTGAACTCACAGTTTGCCGCCATCTTGGATTATGGTACTTGCACCATCACCTGATGTCATGGCAGCCATCTTGGACGACAGCGCCCTCTGGTGGAGGCACTGCGTGCTGGGTCAGTTTGAGTCCGGACCTCGTGGCAAACACACTGTTTCCTGCCGACTAGGGTTACATCACAGATGAGAGAACCCACTGGTGGTGGCGCTGTGTACTAAGTCAGTTGGCGTCCGGACCTCGTGGTGAACACACTGGTTGGCTGTGCTGCATGATATTGTTCAAATAAAGACTTATGTCCAAGTTCTTTTCCCACCAATCCTTAGAAGAGGTGGCAGTCGGGTGACTGAGGTTAGTCCTTTCTTTCGCGCCATTCTCTTAGCTTTGTAGAGATAACCGTGGTGTGATGCATTATCCTGTTGGAATTCGAGCTTACCGCCAAAATTCAAACTTCCCATCAAAATCCGCCATCTTGAATGATGTCACAGCACTGTTGCCAAGTCTAGACGCCGCCATCTTGGATGACGTCATCCCCGTCATCTTGGATATATCTGGAAACAATGCAGTGTTGCCAGAATGAACTTTGTTCCAATACTGCTGTGGGTAGTGAATTGGCGAAATGTGTGGAAGAACTAACAGAAAACTTAGAGGGGGCTGAAGTAAATAGTGTGGATGGGGATAGTTTGTGTAATGTAGTTCGTACAAATTGGTATACGAAGGAGGAGTGTGATTTTAGTGTGACTGACTGGCGTTGGTACGTTTGAACGTTACAGTCGTTACTGCTGAATATGTGGAAACCAGAAAAGTTTAAATTTGCTAGGCGCTTGAAAAAGGGAAGGAATGAATTTGGCGTGAAGGAAATATTTAATGAATTATTTTGGGATGAACATGAGGTTCAGGGATGGATAGAACAGGATGTGTGAACGCTAGAATTGGAAGAGAAGGGACGAGACATAGAAAATGATTTACCAAGGGAGAAATATTTAGAACGGAAGGAAATTGTAAGTGTACAGCCAATTATTGGAATTAAAGTTGGCAACGAAATGGTAGATGCACTTCTAGATTCAGGTAATAATGTGTCAGCGGCGTCGGAATGTTTTATGAACATTATCAAAAATAGGAAACTAGTAATCTTTCTAGTCACTGGCGTTCGGATTAAAACAGCAGTTAGTGGTATGAGTAAGCTAATGAGACAATAAATACTTTCAGAATTTAAATGTGGAGAAAATAAATTCGAAATAGAATGTTTTGTAGAGAGTGGTCTAGTAAAGGTGGTAGTTTTAGGTACTGGTTTCCTGTGCAAATACAATACTTCGCTTAATTGTGTAGGGAAATGCATAGAATTTGAATTTCAGAATGAAAAAAGGCAAGTAAAATTTAAAAGACTTTTAACAAGGGAAAATCAGATTGCTCATGCCATACTAACCGAGTGTTGGAGTGAGAAAGTCGATATGCATAACAGAATTAAGGAAGTGGTTGGTGCAGTCAAGGGTATATCAGAAGGGGAAAACAGAGTTGTGTTGGTTGTTGTACCGCTACAAGGACATATTCTCGGATCGACGTGGTAGTTACCGATTTCGAGTACTCTGTAAAAGTGAAACCTCATGAACCAATAAAGTGCAAACCGTATGTAATACCTATAGCTGATCAGGATGCCGTCAGAGTTAGATTAAAACAAATGTTGGATTGGGGTATAGTTGAACGATGTAGGAAAGATTACTGCAATCCTATCGTTATTGTTAAAAAACGCGATTACTCGGTAAGAATTGTATTAGATGCGATAAAAATAAATAAAGTAATTGTAAGAGAATTAGACCAGCCTGGCAATATGGAGGAACTGCTGTAGAATTTTAATAATATCAAGTTAATGTCCAGTGTTGATCTGACCTCTGGGATTTTGGCAGATTCAGTTGGCAGAGGAAAGCAGACGGTACACTTCTTTCCTTTTTGAAGTGTGAAGCTACCGGTTTAGGTTAGTATCATTCGGACTTACAGTCTCTGTGGCAGTCTGTGTAAGAGTATTGAATCATGTCTTGGGGGAGAGTCTAATTAGCAAACTTGTGATATACGTAGTGATATATTGGTCGCTACAGAAACGTGGAATGACCATTGTCGTGTTTTGGAGGAGGTACTCATGGCTCCGAGACGAGGTGGCATGACTTTAAAGCTCGCAAAATGTGGGTTTGTTCGAGCAAAAATTCAATTCCTGAGGCATATCCTTACTTCGCAAGGAATTTTACCTAGTTCCGAAAAATTAAAGTACATTGTCGAACGAAAAAAACCCAAAAGCAGGAAACAACTGAAGTCATATTTGGGCTTGAGCGGTTTCTACAGAAAATTCTTGGGGGAGGGATTAGTGAATATTCAGAATTTATGCAAATTGTTAAAGAAAAATGCAGCTTGAAGTTGGACCGAGGAATGTGAAACAGAATTCCAGGGTATAAAAGATAAATTGTGCAATAGTAAGAAAGGGAAGCAGCGGTTGGGAAGGGAGTGAGACAGGGTTGTAGCCTGTCCCCGGTGTTATTCAATCTGTATACTGAGCAAGCAGTAAAGGGAACAAAACAAAAATTCGGAATAGGTATTAAAATCCATGGAGAAGAAATAAAAACTTGAATTTCGCCAATGACATTGGCACAGGATAGAGTAGCATGGAGAGCTGCATCAAACCAGTCTCAGGACTGAAGACAACAACAACAACAACAACAAGATCTTGTACTACCCAGGTATGAATCTCCCTTTCTGTTTAGCGTCGGACAGTTCAGACAATGGAATAGGTTGTGAACTATTTCAGGAAAAGCTAGTCGATGGACAATTTTGGCCCACTACCCACAGGACGTGGCGGCATGAAGTACATCTTTGTTGTGGTGGATGTGATCTCTAACTTCATTAAACTGCATCTGATATGGAAAGCAAATACGAAACCTCTGATCACCAAACTGGAGAAGGATTTCTTTAAGAATATTGTAAATCCAGTAAGGCTGTTGTCTGACAATGGATCACAGTTTACTTCGAACGATTGGAACACGTTCTTGAACGACCATGGTGTACAAATGTCTGTATATCCATCTACCACCCAGCGAGTAACCTGTATGAATGGTCTGTGTGGGAAGTAGGAAGTTTCTGTAGGACTATGCCAACAATCGTCTTTAAAAGTGGGTGGAGTAGGTGAGCGCGTTTGAGGACATACTCAACAGCATCAAAAGTAAGGCTATGGGGTACTCACCTTTGGAAGTCATCACCAGGGGGAGACCAAAGTTCCTACTCATAGAAACGGTGGAATTCCCGCTGAGAAAAGCTGAATCGGCTGCTCAAAGAGAGCAGGCAGTAACGTCCCGCATGAAAGAGTTAGCTGCTGAAAGGAAAAGGCGACACGATGGGCGATACAAACCGATGGTACAAAGTGGGGGACAAAGTGCTTGTACGCACCAAAGAGTGTTCCAGCGAAGTGTATGGGAAGATTAAGAAATTATTCGAGTTATACCATGGACCATTTGTTGTGCCAGAATGCCCTTACCCAAATGCATACCGTTTAAAATAACCTGTCTCAGGAAAACCTTTGGGTCTAAGAAACGTGACAGGGTTGAGGCTGTATATAGAGAAAGGGGAGAAATGAAAAGCTGTTCTGATTAGTAATTAGTGGTAGTAATCTTTGAGGGATATTTTATATGTTTTACTTGGGAATTCAATAGTAATTTGTTAGTTCATTATGGCACTGTACGTGTGCAAGAGGGGGAAGTTTAGGCACTGAGGGTGTGTGGAGGTCAGTGACCTTATGAATTTAATATGTATTGATTTATGCTTTGTGTTATAACCAGGAATAACACAATAACCTCGTCAGTCTGGTTTATTAAATCACAAATCACTTTTTAACAATTATGTTAGCCAAGCGTCTACCCAGGCTCACACTCAGAAGTAATGCATAATTAAAGTTTGGTTATACCAATGTCCAAATGTGCATAGTGGGGTGCACGTCCCATAATTATTCCCAAGTCCAGTGAAGTTCAGTCTCTCCAAGTAAAGTCGCTAGATTTCCGCCGAGCAGCCAGGTAACCTCGAGTAGTGCGGGGAGTCATCCACAAGCCGCTGGAACACGGCGTACTGCACTTCCCGATGAGAACTATCGTTTGCAGACCTGCACATGTGAAGGAGGAAGATATCCTCGGCTGGGTGCGAAGTACTAGCGCACGAGGCACTTCACCTTCTGTCATGACGGTTTGGCTAGGAAATTACATGACTTTATCGTGCTGCTTGGCTTGGCTTTGTGCATATATATATTTTTTTTTAATAAAAGAAAGATTAAAGGATAGTGAGAGGGACAGTGAGCGGAATGGAAAACGAACGGCCTAAGTGACTGGCCGGTGGTTTTAGCAATAGTCTCCGCTACTGTGATGTTGGCCTCGCATGGTTTTCATTACTAATACTGTCGTTGTTGACGTGCAATGGCTTCCAAGGCTTCCTGATCTTCGGGATCCACCTTCCTCCTACCAGACCGGAACTCTTCCTTCAGCCGTAGGGCTATAATGTCTACTAAGTCGTCCCATTGAGAGGGGGTGAAGATGGGGTGTGAATCTATCAAGGCTAGTTCTTTCTTCGTGAGCGCTTCCATTAATATGTCACGGTATATGTACGTGCGCATGGGGATCGGTCGATGGGGGATGGGGGAGGTATAGGCTGGTCTGGCGGGGTGAAGGGGTATGGATAGACTGGCATGGGGTAGGACCCGTCCTTCAGTGTTGCGGCGATGTGCTTCAGGACGACCTGCATGTTCCTCACTGTGGGGAATGGTATGCTGGGCCTCCTCTTCTTCGTTGGCTCCTCGGCTTGCGAGGAGTCAGGAGGCGCTGTAGCGCTCTTGGTTGCGGCTGCCACCTCAGAGGGGGCAGCCCAGGCGGCACATCCTCTGTTTCCATGGGCGCCACCTCCTGCATTGCTACAGGAGGGGGAGCGGCAGTTGTTTGCGTGGCCGCTTCGACCCCCACCGGACGTCTCACAGCGGGGGCGGCGGCGGGAACTGGCGGCTTCTTCTTGATAGCCCACAGCTCGTCGCGCAGCTGCTGGAGCTGGCGATGCACAGCTGCGAGCTCCTCCTTCGGTGCGGCCCTTTCGGACGCAAAGGTGGCTTGGAAGCCGGCCAGAGCTTCATCGGTGGCGGCCTCAAGGCGACGCGGCTAGCACCCCTCTCGCCGGAGCCGGGGGGGGGGGGGGGGGGGGGGGGCGCGGTCGAGGCGCTTGACGTTGCCGCAGGGCGTGGTGCGGCGGGGTAGACGGCGTGACTCGCGGAGGTAGCCGCAGCTACGCGAGTTGGCGGCGTGTGGCCCGCCGCAGTTCGCGCAGCTGCGGGCCACCCCACGAGGTTTCGTGCAGCTGCGGGTGTCGTGAGGCGCCGCGCACTTCAAGCACGCGACGGCGTTCTTACACCCGCGCGCGTTGTGCCCCAGCTGCTGACAGTTGTAGCACTGGAGCATCGTCCCCTTCCGCTGCGTTCGCTTGCGCCTTGGCTGCCGTTGACGTTGACGGCCGCCGGTGAACCCCATCGCATTGATGAGGGCTCCCAATGCGGCGGCAATCTGCTTCCCAACCATGGCGTTGCGTGCGTGGTGACGATGTAAGGCCGTGCGGTTAAAGGCGCTGCAGTCTGGAACCGCAAGACCGCTACGGTCGCAGGTTCGAATCCTGCCTCGGGCATGGATGTTTGTGATGTCCTTAGGTTAGTTAGGTTTAACTAGTTCTAAGTTCTAGGGGACTAATGACCTCAGCAGTTGAGTCCCATAGTGCTCAGAGCCATTTGAACCATTTTTTGACGATGTGAGTCGCAGCGAGTCGAGCAGCGGAATGGAATGAACTATCGTTTGCGGCGGCGGCCGGGTTTATACAGGGTGTTTCAAAAATGACCGGTATATTTGAAACGGCAATAAAAACTAAACGAGCAGAAATACACCGTTTGTTGCAATATGCTTGGGACAACAGTACATTTTCAGGCGGACAAACTTTCGAAATTACAGTAGTTACAATTTTCAACAACAGATGGCGCCGCAAGTGATGTGAAAGATATAGAAGACAACGCAGTCTGTGGGTGCGCCATTCTGTACGTCGTCTTTCTGCTGTAAGCGTGTGCTGTTCACAACGTGCAAGTGTGCTGTAGACAACATGGTTTATTCCTTAGAACAGAGGATTTTTCTGGTGTTGGAATTCCACCGCCTAGAACACAGTGTTGTTGCAACAAGACGAAGTTTTCAACGGAGGTTTAATGTAACCAAAGGACCGAAAAGCGATACAATAAAGGATCTGTTTGAAAAATTTCAACGCACTGGGAACGTGACAGATGAACGTGCTGGAAAGGTAGGGCGACCGCGTACGGCAACCACAGAGGGCAACGCGCAGCTAGTGCGGCAGGTGATCCGACAGCGGCCTCGGGTTTCCGTTCGCCGTGTTGCAGCTGCGGTCCAAATGACGCCAACGTCCACGTATCGTCTCATGCGCCAGAGTTTACACCTCTATCCGTACAAAATTCAAACGCGGCAACCCCTCAGCGCCGCTACCATTGCTGCATGAGAGACATTCGCTAACGATATAGTGCACAGGATTGATGACGGCGATATGCATGTGGGCAGCATTTGGTTTACTGACGAAGCTGATTTTTACCTGGACGGCTTCGTCAATAAACAGAACTGGCGCATATGGGGAACCGAAAAGCCCCATGTTGCAGTCCCATCGTCCCTGCATCCTCAAAAAGTACTGGTCTGGGCCGCCATTTCTTCCAAAGGAATCATTGGCCCATTTTTCAGATCCGAAACGATTACTGCATCACGCTATCTGGACATTCTTCGTGAATTTGTGGCGGTACAAACTGCCTTAGACGACACTGCGAACACCTCGTGTTTTATGCAAGATGGTGCCCGGCCACATCGCACGGCCGACGTCTTTAATTTCCTGAATGAATATTTCGATGATCGTGTGATTGCTTTGGGCTATCCGAAACATACAGGAGGCGGCGCGGATTGGCCTCCCTATTCGCCAGACATGAAACCCTGTGACTTCTTTCTGTGGGGACACTTGAAAGACCAGGTGTACCGCCAGAATCCAGAAACAATTGAACAGCTGAAGCAGTACATCTCATCTGCATGTGAAGCCATTCCGCCAGACACGTTGTCAAAGGTTTCGGGTAATTTCATTCAGAGACTACGCCATATTATTGCTACGCATGGTGGATATGTGGAAAATATCGTACTATAGAGTTTCCCAGACCGCAGCGCCATCTGTTGTTGAAAATTGTAACTACTGTAATTTCGAAAGTTTGTCTGCCTGAAAATGTACTGTTGTCCCAAGCATATTGCAACAAACGGTGTATTTCTGTCGCTGCTCGTTTAGTTTTTATTGCCCTTTCAAATATACCGGTCATTTTTGAAACACCCTGTATAAGGCTTGCTAGTTAATGGAGCCGTAGGCTGGGGTCGCTGTTTTCCAGGGAAAACCAATCGCAGTGTTTCCTGGCGCAGCCAATTGCTGTGTGCTGACAAACGCGCGCGCGCGAAGGCGGCCAGCGATGGTAGCCGCGAGCCGCCCGGAGAAGTGCGGCCAGCGCTGTATTTCTCGGCCACGTAAGGGAGCGTGCGTGTGAAGACGGCCAGCGATGGAAGCAGCGGGCCGCCCAGAGAAGTGCGCCCAGCGATGTATTTGGCGGCCGCGTACTCGAGCGCGTTGTTCGGTGTTTGTTAGTAGTGGTGTATACCACAATTTATATAAGAGTGTGGTAAAGAATTTAGTGGTCAATTTGAAGGGCATTAAAATTGTAACTGTATGTGTACACATTTTTTTATGCGTGGAGGTAGGAGGGATTTATAAAAGTCAATTAAATAGAACTTATGGGAATTTGAGCTTACTGTGATTCAGTCGTTTGCCTTGCGACTTTGGTCCTAAAGTATTGCATTCCGCTGGAGGGGATCTTTAGAGAGGATCCTGGTTGGTTTTGGGAGGTGGGATGTGGGCGGGCTTCTGCTTTTGGTTTCCGTTGTAGACAGATTTGTCACAATAAACGGTGGAACTCGGGATTCAGAGGCAGACACGATTTCTGTGAGGCACTTGGTCGAAAGACTGATGTGAGTTGATCAATACCTCGTGCGAAAATCCGTGTGAGCGTGCGTAGTGCGACGCAAATTATTATTGCAGGAAGGCGAATTATGTATTTAATAATGTGAGTTAGAACGTGTTTATGGTCCAGCCGTAGAAATATTTATTTAATTTCAACTTATTTAAATGTAAATCCAGTATTTTGAATGTGTTTCAAAATGATTGTGAGTATGCGTTGGCTCGGAGACATGATGGAAGCGTTATCGCCAGTCACAGCGCTCGTTACTAAGGGAGGCGACTACCAAAGTGAATGGAGGAGGAGGTCGGGACAGTGCGGCGCAAGGGACAGCCACTCAGCGCAGGAGAGCTGGACGTGATAGCGCGACGGACGCGGCAGAGACTTGGAGAGTGTGAAGTGGTTTGCGCGTGTTCGCGGCAGATAGAAATACCGACTTGTGCACTTGTGAGATTTCCGTGGTTTCTACAGTGAAGACGTAGTGTGCGTTTGGAAGTGAATATCTCGCGAGCTGTGTTGTTGTTCATAACTAATTACGTGCAGTAGGAATCTATTGTTTCCCTGTTATTCAACTTATATTTTATTTAATTGCTGGACCATCGACACCAATAAGTATTTTGCAGAAATATACCACATTCTCAAAAGTACTTCTACTATCGTGCTCATCATTTAAAGTCATTAACATAGTAACCAAGTTTTGCTATTTGGGGAGCAAAATAACTGATGATGGTCGAAGTAGAGAGGATATAAAATGTAGACTGGCAATGGTAAGGAAAGCGTTTCTGAAGAAGAGAAATTTGTTAACATTGAGTATAGATTTAAGTGTCAGGAAGTCGTTTCTGAAAGTATATGTGTGGAGTGTAGCCATGTATGGAAGTGAAACATGGACCATAAATAGTTTAGACAAGAAGAGAATAGAAGCTTTCGAACTGCGGTGCTACAGAAGACTGCTGAAGATTAGATGGGTAGATCACATAACTAATGAGGAGGTATTGAACAGAATTGGGGAGAAGAGTAGTTTGTGGCACAACTTGACTAGAAGAAGGGATCGGTTGGTAGGACATGTTCTGATGTTCTGAGGCATCAAGGGATCACTAATTTAGTACTGGAGGGCAGCGTGGAGGGTAAAAATCGTAGGGGGAGACCAAGAAATGAATACACTAAGCAGATTCAGAAGGATGTAGGCTCCAGTAGGTACTGGGAGGTGAAGCTTGCACAGGATAGAATAGCATGGAGAGCTGCATCAAACCAGTCTCAGGACTGAAGACCACAACAACAACATAGTACCTGCAGATTTTATTTAATTGCAATCTTTCTTTTATAAATTTCTACATTACATTCGCAATTGCTGAGTGATAGCAACCTTTGACCATCTGATTCACATGTATATTCATATTGAATACTGTAGACTCAGCAGTATTTGGTTTGTAATGTGGCAGCTACGTATCCAGCCCCTAGACAACAAAACCAGCCAAAACTTTTTATATTTCAACTCTGAGTC
Organism: Schistocerca americana; assembly: GCF_021461395.2. Taxonomy (NCBI): domain Eukaryota; kingdom Metazoa; phylum Arthropoda; class Insecta; order Orthoptera; family Acrididae; genus Schistocerca; species Schistocerca americana. The sequence continues at coordinate 34,153,574 of NC_060123.1, forward strand.
TGTGGGTACGTAGTTGAGGGCCGCAACACCTCATTTATTAATTGGAGGCACGCACTATTAGAGAGTGTGAAACGAGAGGTACTATTAACTGTGGAATTGGCAGAACATCTGTTGGAATGCAGTTTGTTGGTGATCCAAAATCTCAGCATTGATGTAATATTTGGGACTAATTCCTTGTGCAATTACCAAATAGGGGGTTCAACATTCTGTGTTGCATTCATTATGTGGTGATAATGGTTACCTCAGCTGTCTGTCTCATTTTTCATGTTTCCTGAGGCAGTCAAACTCTTCTCCTACCCTATCTGTAGTTTATAAGTGAATCGGAACCATTCTATCTTCGACTTTCTTGTAATTTTGTGCTGTAGGATACTTCAGTAGAAGAATATTTTAGAAAAGTTTAAAAAAAATTGTTCAAATGGCTCTGAGCACTATGGGACTTAACATCTACGGTCATCAGTCCCCTAGAACTTAGAACTACTTAAACCTAACTAACCTAAGGACAGCACACAACACCCAGTCATCACGAGGCAGAGAAAATCCCTGATCCCACCGGGAATCGAATCCGGGAACCCGGGCATGGGAAGCGAGAACGCTACCACACAACCACGAGCTGTGGACTTTAGAAAAGGTTTCTCCAGTATTATTTATATATTTTATATTATGTTAGTGATAAGTAAGGGAGTAAGAGGGTGGAAGAAAGTAAATTGATATCATGATTAAAGAATTTTTGTCAAACAAAGAGGTAAGGTAAACTGAAATGAAAGGTGTCAGCATGTATGGAAGAAAATTGATGTCTGAAGTAATAAGCTCATTAGTGCAGCAGCAGAGGCAATAGGAGCAAAAAAAACCATCTTGAATACTAGATCTTAATATTAACTGTGGTATAATAGAAGGGTTTGTGTTCAGTGCAATCGGTATATGTGAGATAACTGTCTAACTGTGTCGTGATACAGTATTTTCTAACGTTAAGGAATTACAACTTTTTAACAAAGTTGCCTGGAGTAACGTGTGTGGAATGTATTAGCAAGATTTGTATGTATATTGCCCTTCAGGCTACGATACAGTGAAATAAGTGATGATATTTGTCTGATCGGTAATGAGAGTTAAGTTTGCCTTAGCATAAGGATCTGTTACTGTGGAGAGTTTTTCAGTAGAGTTAATTTTGCATTAGATAAGCAGAGCAGGTGTTTATTTATTAGATAATGAAATAAGAAAATAATGAATAATGTTAGAATCTTAATGGTTAGGGAGCCTGTCTCTGCAGTAGGGACGGGACATTTTTTGAGAATGCACTCCACTAGCTAACAAGGTAAGAAATATAAATAAAATAATGGAGCTGACAGCCAAGATTGAGCAATGCAGAAGATGACTGTATACAAACAAATGTGGTGTAACTGTAATGATGACCTAATTGTGAACTAGGCAACATTGGGTACTGGTTATATTGTGCAATTCATGACACTACAGCTGGGAATAAGAACTTAACAGAAGCAGCAATATTTGAGTGAAGTACAAGTAATCTAATGCTGCGTCATTGGATCTATATGTTATCTGAAAACTTCTGTTTGTGCTCTGAGGAATTATGAGCTTAAAGTGGCAATACTGGAATGAAGAACAATAAGTTTGCTGATTAACTGATAACTGTGGTGCTTGACTGATGTGGATATTTGTGACAGGTCAACTGTTTGGTAAGATTTTGTAAGGATTTAATTTCCTGTTTCAATTAGAGTAGTACTCAAAGTGGAGAAGTAGGGCAATGATTTGGTACAATTTCCATCCCCTCAATCTTGATCTGAATTGTAATTAAGTTATGTGATGGTGACTCTAATCTTTTTTCATAATGTAATGATTAGCAAATCTGTGCTACTGTTCATCTTGAGTTTTTACTGGAGGCAATGGACATCTTGAGTTTTTGCTATTTTGCAAATGGAAAAGAAACCAAAATCTTTCAAGTTTAACCAGTTTCAGACGGTTATGGCTTAGAGTAATGTTTTGTAGTGTAACGTGCATTTGATTTTAAAAATTTCTCTAGTCCACACCTTTTGTACTATAGTCAAATTTAGTGCTAGTTATTGTAATGTTATGAGATCTATGTCTTTATTTATGATGTAATTTTCCATTAGTGTTAAACTTATCTTTTCTTAGTTAGAAGTAAAAGTAAGTGTACTAAAGTAGGGTATTTTGTCTCTCTCTCTCTCTCTCTCTCTCTCTCTCTCTCTCTCTCTTTTTCCATGTACTGTGGCGGAGGAGAACCATCTCCAAGGAAACAGATAGCAGTGCATTTCCTTATTAACTGCCACTTGGATCTATTGAAGGCGGGAACAACTTGGTGATAAAATGTGTAAAAGCTCATTGAGAAAGTGAAAGTGCTTGTGAAAATTACTAAACACTGAGCAAGTGAAATTTTTTGTCCAAACATGAACTGCAATGTACAGTTTGCTACTTTTGAGGATTAATTTTTTGTTAAGCAAGACAGGACTTGTCTAAAATGATACATATCTTTAAAGCTAATCTTCACTTAACCGAAAAATGACATCATAATTAAAAGTATAAATTGTGGACTTTTGTGCAAATGTACAATATGCTGTTTGTAAATATTCTGTGTGGAGATTTTTGTATGGCCAGTTCATGTAAGTATAGATATGAAAAGTATATGTGCTATGCTTTTTGATAGGATTTCTTATGTAATATTTTTTTGTGTAGATTTTAAACCCAATTTCTGGTGTCACTTGTGGTCATTGAATTGCCCAGTTAGCCATTTGGATTATCTATCTGGTCAATCCAATGAGAGGAGGATGTGACGATGCAAGCTGGGATATTTTTACTTCCCCTCTTGTTTTGTCATCTGCTTCCTTAAAATTCATTTTTTCTCTTTCAAGATCCATGTGTATAATCTGCATTTCCATAAAAGAGAAAGGTTGGCCCTCAGTTTTAAAGAATATAACAGCTGATCTCATTTTGTGCTTAGTTTTATGTATGTAATTGATTTTATAATTTATTTTGACCTTACTTGTTAGTATCTTTCATTATAGGGTGAAATCATTAATTGTTTCATAACTTAATTCTATTGTTGATGTATAAACAAATATAAATTCTATACTAATTATAAACATTTGGAACACGAAATAATAGTAATCTTAAAGTATCTATTTAGCTCTATTCGAAAACATGTTAGCAAGTTCTTTTCAGTTTTGTCAAAAGTATTATTTGTATAACTATATTTGTTTATTACATGATTTAAACAAATAATTCGGCTTAACCCCTGCAGTAGAAGAAACTATTAAAAAGGTGGAATTGTTCGATGTATTCAGTTAATTTTATGAGTTAAGTTTTAATTGTAATTTCTATAAATTTAACTACAAACAGTGTGTAGTTTAGGCCCCTATTATTTTAAGGATATATAAGGGCCCAATTTTTGGTCATGAGACAGTCATTCCACGGCCAAGTTTCAGACGAGAAACTTATGTTGTTTAGAAAGACGACAATGCATCAACTTAACAGTGAAATGAGTGTTACTCCAATAGGCTGTGTATTAAAGCAATGACAGTGTCTGTTCCATAAGTACCTGATTATTCCGAAAGAACTGTGAATCATGTGGTTATGTTTTTACTGCTTGTAGATGTTCAACAGTCAACTATTGAAGCAGTATGTGTCTGTTTGCCTGGAGACTATTGATGAGGCCTATGGAAAGTTAAACAATAGTGTGTTGGTCATATTAACTGTGTATTTGGGGGGGGGGGGGGGGGAGGGGGGGGGGGTTGTGAAAAGTGAAAGTAAACACCAGTGAAACGCAGCTGAACTGTGCAAGTGTAGGCTTCACTATTTACCATAGTCAGTGCACAAATTACAAACCCCATTTTTCAGCCCCTGTAGCAATGCAGTACGTCAATACTGAGGACAATAAATGAAGAAAATAAAGCAGGCAAACCACTACACACTCCATATGTGATTGAAGTGGGAGAAATACCAGTTGCCATGTGTATCAGAGCTGTTTGTAGAGTGTGTCCGTCAATGTCGATTTAGATCAGATTGTGCTTCAGAGAAATTTACTAGCATGCAAGACAGTCTTTGAAGGTAGGCCAAAGAAAGGCGCATCCACATTTTTAATATCTGTAAATTTGGCAAAAGCTCTCGACTATGTAGGATGGGATACTCAGGAAGTAGAAGGGATAAAATGTAGGAAATGAAAGCTTATCCACAACTTCTGCAGAAACTATACTGCAACCATAGGAATTGAGGGAGATGTGAAAGGGACTGTAATAGTATTGTAGTCGATCCCCCATGTTATTCAATCTGTACTCTGAGCAAGCAGTGAATGAATCCATAAAAAAATTCGGTATGGAAATTATAGAGAAGAAATAAACACTTTAACTATTACCAATGACATTATCTATTTGGGCTACAAAATAACTGAGATATTAAATTAAGTCTTACAGCAGAAAAAAAAAATCTCTTCTGAAAAAGAAAATATTTGGAGTATAATTTTAAATGTTAGGAAGTCCTTTCTGGAAGTATTTATCTGGGGCATATATTTCTGAGAAAAAAAAGTGTGGACTACAAATTGTAAACTGTACAGACAAGCAGAGAATAGATGCATTTGAAATGTACTGCTACAGAAGAATAGATAGGATAACAAATGAACAGGTAATGAATTGAACTGCAGGGAAAAGAACTATATGAAATTACTTTATGCGAAGAATGGACCATTTGGTGTAGCAAGAAAGAGATATGTACCAGTCAGATTAACTTGAAGAGCAGCATCAAACCTTTCTTCAACCTCAGGTTAACAACAACAATTATTAAAGTTCCACCTTCTATTTGTGCTTTCACATGCCATAAATTATCATAAGGAAATTAGCAGAAAGCACACTACTTTGAAATAAGCAGCTGCTCAATCAAATTATACTAAGTAGTTGCTGTTTCTCTACTACAGTTGCTTAGTCTTAAATTATTTGATGAAACTGATAATTGACAGAGAATAATAGTTACTTGCATGCTGTAAAAACAGAGGCCTCATATTGGTCACAGTAATCTGTAGTCTTTAATGTAGATAATCAGATAATTTGTAGGTGGTGTAGATTTTCTGTCGAATTTGCATCGTTCTCAATGTCTTATTTTGTCCACTTGTTGTTTAAACAGAACACCCACTCAGAGCTTCAGACTGAGAGTCAAATGTTTAATATTACAATATTTTTGTTGTTATTTTCTCTCTATATTTCTCAGAAATGTGCAGCAGTCCCTAACTCTGAAATCAGGTTTGAGCCTAGACCTTCCATTAAAAGTGTTTTATATAACGGCGATGATTCTTGTATGAACAAATTACTAATAGTAATGTGGTGAGTTTATAAGCAGATCTTTTATAGTGTTGTAGCTACATGTTTACTTTGTATACCACTATAAATAAATCCTCAGCATAGGTGGAGCAGTGTGCTTTAATTAAATTGCTCTACTTATTACAGTTTCCAAGTACAGAAATCCATGTTGTCCCTGCAGGTTCTCTAATGCTACCTATATTTCTTTCATTACCTCATCCTCTTAATCTTTTCTAACCTTTGGCAATCTGATTCACATTTATAGCACAAAGAGAGAGGACAAAAAGTAAATCTGTTAAAATAGTATTTGCTGTAGTTTCAAATGCAAAATAAGGTGTTATGCCAAAAATAAATAAAATGTACTCATACTTTACAACTTTATTTTGATTACAAATCCCAAATCCAAATTATGGTTACTATACAGATTGTACACAAGCATCAACGAAGCTAGTAAATAACTATATTATAAAATGGTTCACATTCAAGAAAAAAATTCTTAAAAAAATATCTTTGGGACAGAACACTTTCCTGGGCTAAAATCTGAAAAATAAAGTGATATATTATTCTATTTTGTATTGCTCCTCTTCTTGTACTGGATTTGTCGAAGCACTACAAATGGAATTGTGTAATATATTAAAATATATTCCAAACATGCATAACACATTTGTTGCATTTTAACTTTGGCAGCTACACCAATAAGGTACAGAGGAGATCTTCTCACAACTAATTTCTTAAGCACCTCTTATAGTATTATGCCTATTAAAATTCTTCATATATGTATATATACTTTTTCAGGAGACTAATCTAATATGTTGAGTCAACATACAAAGACTGGATTGTAATGAAAAATCAACAGATATTTATCAGAGCATAAAAAATAATTCTGTTATTACTTGACAGGAAGAACAGCAACTTTATAAGAATGCCCATACTTTACAATCTAGGGTGAAATTTACGAATTAGTTAACATTTAGGAAATTTCTGGTAGCCAGATGGTCTAAGTAAACAATATTAATCAAATGCATATAGGCCTACTTTTCAATAACTTACATGCATAGTGACTGTAGTGCCAGAAGTTTTTCATGTACAGTTTTATAGCCTACCTTGAGAAGAGAGTCGTGTAACTGGATGTCACTTTTTAGTACTGTGTGTTGTATATATGTGAACTGGGAACAATGATAGTGTTACAATAAAAGGTTATTGTCAGTTTCCTGATAGATCAGTAGTACCAGTAATGGAAGACAGCCTATCTTTTGTTACTGTATTATGCTATTAACAGCAAGAATTTATTGTATGCGAGGTGATGAGCAGAGTTAATAGAAAGGAAATTTAATAACACAAGACTAGCAGGATGTAATACTAATCATAAAGGTTTGAGTATTACACATAATTTGCCAGTTCATATATGTACACTGGGTACTGTAGAAGAATTCTAAACTGCAAACACTTATAATATCTCCTGTTGTGGGATGTTTTGCGGCTTTCACATTTTAAAGTGTAGGTATGCTACAGATTTCCAGGAACTATCATTTGACCAAAAGTAAATTCACAAAAATCAGAAGATGCTGTTTCTTTTCTTTGTTCAGTCTCTTTTTTGCATACAAAAAAGTACATCACATAAAAATAGCTATATGACATTCAAAAACTGCAATGTTTGCTGGACACCTATAAATTGCATAAAGTATTGTCTGAAAGCCACCACTTTTATTCATAGTCGCTTCAGACACAAAGAACAGGTATAGTTTGTAAGAGAGGGACATATCTCACTCTTAATTTAAGCTGTTAATGGTAAATTTCTATACAATTACAGTCAGATGATATTAAAACATGAAGCACTATTATAATAGTCTTGTCTTTCACACAACCAAAATGAAGTTAAAAATTTAAACTGATGACACATGTGTAGCTTATTTTCAGTCACAGAAGAATTAAATTTTTGAAATGTTACATAGGTAGCACTTATTTCCATTGCCAAAATTTGTTTAAGCGCAGTGAAATGGTATGTAAAGACTTTCTGCTCACTTGCAAGCATGAAGGTAGTACTCTGTTTCTGTCTTGTATTATCCTAGAGGACCTCCTCACTATGAATCAATTCGAATGAAAGTAAATCTAATCTAATCTAAACAGTTTACTAAGTTAGAAGCCTCCATCCTCTGGCATCTTTTTGAGGTGTGGGAGAGGATGTGGGTATTAAAATGAATAATAAAAAACAACTTATTACATTCTTCAACAGAAATAATCTGTCATAGCTTTTCAGTGTTTACATATAAGGAATGTATTTCAGTGGTTGAAGATAGAATATTAAACATATCATTATAAAAAGCAGCACCTTGTGACAACTGAAATTTGCATTCAGTGAAGAACAGAACAACATGGGCATTCTAATATGTACTTCCAAAGGCACCTGCACAGATGGAGTCTTTCATGTCATGCTGCCACTACTGAGTGTCTATTAAAAATAATTATGCTTAAATAGCTAAATTATGTATAATATCATTACTGTATTGTTGAACATTCTGATAGTTTGTTGGGAGTAGATTAATATTTATCATGTCACATTCAGGTGCATCTAAGGAAATATGAAGAGAGAAACAGCAAGAGCAATAACATCGTAATGAACATCGTAATGAAATGTCCTACTGTCTTTGTCAGACACCTTTGGTGAGGTTACTATAGTTTTGTGGGCCTTACTTCATAATAATAAAAATAATAATAAGAGACAATACCAACAGCTGTTCAATTTATTTCATGTTTCAGTCTTAGTTGGAGACAATCTGAAGACTTTTTATAAAAAATTGAGTATGGACTTTGTCTGCAACACAGATTTTCTTTCCTCATTTTCGCATTCAAAAGCAGATCTGTGACTGGCATAGTTAAATGGAATTTATAACTACAGAAGTGTGTGTTACTGCTTGATAATTTTATTAACGTTTCAGACAGTATTGTTCATTGCTTGCTGTGTGTATTGGGACTAATGGCCACTTTGTAACACAATTGTCTGCTTCTAAAATCTGAAAAAAGTGCCACAAAGTGCTTTGATCATTTTTGTAACATTAACGGTCACGATTTTTACGTGCTGAATAATGACAATTCTGAGGCGTGATAAATTATTTACAAGTTAGTAACATATTTATATCATAGCTCTTAATTGTGAAATGCTCATCTGTCTTGTTGCTATACATTTTATTAACCACAGAATTCAGAATACAAAATGACCTGGAAGCATACACTCACAAATGAGTTGTACCAAAGGGGGTGGTGGTGGTGGGGGGGGGGGGGGGGGGGAGGAGGAGGAGGAGGAGGAGGGTGAAGTGCCAACCCAATAAAATCTTATACTTTCAGAGTTTTCTAATTAATATCAAACAGCCAATCATTGCTATTAATTTGTTGCAGCTGAAATCTGTTAGAGTGGCTATTTTCTGCCCACTATAAAACATTTGTTCGTCCCTCGTAAGCAAAAAACCTTTCATGCTGCGGTGTGTAGAAACCTTATTGACAAGAGGCATTTCTGAGAGCAGATTGATAGTTTAAATGTTTTTCCAAAGCAAGGTCTCAAAAATTGTAACGTTGCAGCAGAAACTAACAAAAATTAAGGGCTATATTATTAATAAAAATGTTATTTGATACAGTGTACAGAAAATAATATCTAGTGAGCCAGAAAACTGGCACATGCAGTATGAATGTTGGCAAAATGCTCAAAAACTGCAGTGCAACTGTAATTTTTTAATCAATGCAAAAAACAGTGACAGGAACAGAAAATGAAAATTTATATAGAAATCAAAAGATACACAAATAATGATCCATAAATCAAAGTTTCTCTAATAATTTATAATTGCCTTAACACATTGATTGCCATAAGGCCTCGGGTGGTGCAGCAGAACTGCCTGCTGTGGCCACTGGCAGCCACACATCTGTTATGATGCTTTTTAAATTAAAGCAAAATGTATCTGGGTTAACAAATATCTACAACATTCCAATCCTAAAACAGCTGTTTGTTGCCTATAAAGGAACATACAAGATAACAGTCATAGCTTAAAGAAAATTGTAATGAGTTGCATGAAAAAGAAACAGAGGACGTAAGGACAAGCCCTGTCTAACGTAGAATTACCAACATAAAATCTTGTAGATTAACACACGTGTAGAAGCAACGAACATGTGTGTCCTCAGCAAGCAGAAGCATGATAAGAATATCAGGAAAAATAACCAATGGGAAAAATGTAATTTGAATAATTATGTTGTCAACTGCAAATAGTGCACTGTGGTTATTTTCTGGAGAAAATCTGTGGGTATCTTATGTGAAAAGACAAATTGTGGATAAACACCTGAACATAGATGGTGCTGATCGACCTCACGTAGATTTCTAATCGAGACTAAATCTTTCATTGTGCTTCAGTGTATAAGTGGTATTGAAATGTTCTGAACTATTAAAAGGTATATTAGACTAGAACTTGAATCTGGACTTGTACCTTTCACAAATAATATTCTTATAGACTTTAATGCCACAAAAGCCTCATTGTTCAGTCAAAGCTTCAAATGACAAAACAGGCCTGGAAACACCCCCCACCCCACCCCCAACCCATCTGCTCTTTTGCTTCACAAAGAGTCCAATCTAAAGTCCTAGTCTGGTATGCATTTTTAAACTGTCAGAAAGCTTCATCTCTACCAGTTTTTTGTCACTGTATTTTTATTTAGATGTGGTGCTCTAACAGTATGGATGACAGCCAGGTCACTATGACATAATGAGACAGGGGAGTCACAGGAAGAATATTTTATTTGCCATACAAAACTAGATGGCTGAAGCTTATGAAAATGTACCGTAATCTCAAACCTTTATGACAATAAAACTGCATATTTCATCAAGTGTTGACATCAACTTTACCACAATTAATTCCAGTCTCAGTTAAAACTTTGCAGTAAGTAATGGCTTTCTGAGTGTAAATTTTTGCTTGTTTATTGTGACTCTATTTTTTCCATCTACTTTCTTCTTCTTCTTCTCTTTTTTTTTTTTTTTTTTTTTTTTTTTTTTATCATCTAAATTTCATGTCTCATGGATCACATCACAGCATATTTTTTTTCGAGGCTCAATTAGCAGTGTGACACAAATTTTTTTCTCATTAAGCTTCACTTCAGTGGTTCACCCAAAGCCAAGTGAGAGGTTCATTCTAGGAAAATTAGATTTATAGTAAATATCAGCATCACAAATCATATTTCTAGCTGCCTTATCACTGAATTTGAATTACTTTCTTGCTTGGAGATCATGTGGGTGAGAGTAAAACAATGAGGGCAAACTATAGAATTATTGGACCGTAACAAAGAGGAGCTATTACAGTTTGCGTAGTTCTTATTCTGTCTGCGAGTACATGTCACACTTCAAAACATTTCACACAGTCTTCACAGCTCTCTAATAGAAGAGCCACCATCCGTACAGTGTCAGAGGAGCAGCCATAGAACCAGGAACTGTACTCGCTGCCAGGTACGATCAGCGCCGCTGGGATTCCACAGGCGGTGGAGGACACCGGGATCAGGAGATGGTGCAGTTCTTGTCCTTGTCATCAGCGGCACCACTCTTCTTTGTAGGTGACTTGGGGGCTGCAGACGCAGCTTGCTGCTGACGGCGGGCGCACGCCAGTGCATCATTGGGCACGTACGAGATGCGGACACCACCGTAGGCGCGCCTCGGTGGCAGCTCGTAGGCGTATTCGTCACTGCTGGAGCTAGAGGAGCAGGTGGAGCAGTAACTGTCTGCATCGTCACGGTCTGCTGACGACGACGGCGGAAGTGGGAAGCGCGCAGCGCTGCCACTGGGCACGTGGCTCTCAGAGTTGGTCTTGCGCGGCCCGCGCGCCCTCCGTGAGTCTTCGTAGCCATAGCTGTAGTCACGATCCCGGTCACGGTAGCGCGACCTGCCCGAGTAGCTCCTGCTGCGTGGGAACGTCGTCCGGTGCCGGCTCGGGGACGACGACAGTGTTGCCGACGCCGACACGCTGGAAACTGCAGCAGCGCCCTCTTCTGCATCGTCAATGTCGCGATCGATATCGTCGTGCCTGTCACCCTGGAAACGCACGCTTAGCTGACCCTTGCTTGCCTTGCCCTGCCGCCGTGAGGGTGAAGCCGGTTGCTGTGGTAGTGGTGATTGCTGCTGCTGCTGCTGCTGCTGCTGCTGGGGTAATGGGAAGTGGTGATGGTGAGGTGGGGGTGGTGTGGGCCTACGTGGCAGAATGTCAGGCGTAGCCTCGGGGAGTGGGGTGGTTGGCACGGGTGAGCTCTGCTGAGGTGCAGGTGTGGGCAGGGGTGGAGGAGGCGGTGCTGGGGGCGGTGGTGGCTTCCACGCGTCCAGGCTGAGGCTGAGTTCGGCCAAGTGCAGTGGCTCACGGCTACGGTCGCGTGCGTGCAACAACCTCTCCAGATCTGGGTTGCAGCCAGCGGGCTGCGCATCCATTGGACCCGCTGTCATGCTGCCAGGCCCCGAGGATCCACCACCGTGCTCCGAAAGCAGCCGCTCGAGGTTACGCTCCAGTAACACACGGTCCAGCCCCTTCCCTGCACAAAAGACAAGGTGTTTCTTCATTTAGCTTTCAATGTGGAACACAGGCAGCACAGTTAAACATTACAATAAACTCACCAAACATTATGTTTGTCACACGCTGGGCCCTTTGAAGCATTGTATATGGTTAAATTCGTGGACTCATCGAAACAATTCATGTGAAAAACTGCTTGCTTTATTCATTTGTGACATCTTAGAAACAATAGATGTGGGTGAACAGGTAAATTCTGCCAGTCAGGATTTACAAAATACATTTAAAGCTGCACTGCATCATCAATTGCTAATCAAAACATGATTATACAGAGTAGCTTTATAAATACATGACTGACTGTGGACTGTTTGACTAATAGAACCCAATATGTGATACCAGACAATGAATGTCCCACAGAAATGAAAATAACTTGTGGTGCTCCAAAATCGTGTAATAGGACATCTATTGTTTTCAGAGTATGAAAACAGTTTATCAAACAGGATCAGCAGCACCATGAGATTATTCGCTGATGCTGCTGCTATCTACAAGCAAATACGAGGGTAATGCCAAAAGAAAAGTCTCCTATTTTTTTATAAGTACATAGACCTGTTTATTTCTACAATGGTTTACATCAGTTTACAGCTTGAACATTAAGCTATTTTTCAACACAATTGCCATTTCTGTCAATGCATTTTTGTAGACGATGTGGCAGATCTTGTATGCCCATGTCATACCAGCTTGCTGCCATGCTGTTCACCTCGTCGTCGGAGCTGAATCGCTTTCTGGCCAAATGTTCTTTTAACTTCTGGAACAGATGATAGTCACTGGCCACCAAGTCAGGACTATAGGGTGGGTGGGTGATTATGTTCCACTGAAACTGTTCCAGGAGAACAACGGGTTGCCGAGCAATGTGTGGGCGAGCGTTGTCATGGAAATGTGTACACCCTTGCTCAACATTCCTCTTGTCCGGTTCTGAATTCACTGTTTGAGATTTTGCAGAGTCTCACAGTACCTGTCAGCATTAATTGTGGTCCCAGTGGGCACAAAGTTGACCAACAATACCCCTTTCTGATCCCAAAGAACAGTTGTCATGACTTTGCCGGCAGACTGTATTTGTCTGAATTTCCATGGCTTTGGCGAAGAAGGATGCCACCACTGATGTGACTGTTGCTTGGTCTCAGGTGTAAAGTGGGACACCCAGGTTTCGTCACCCATGACAATTGAGTCCAGAAAGTTGTTCTGTTCGGCTGCAAGGTGGTGAAGAAACGCGCGAGAAGCATCAACTTATTGCCGCATGTGGTCCTCAATCAGCATGTGTGGCACCCATCTTGCACACACCTTCTGATAGTCCAATGTTTCCATTAAAATTCTGTGAGTGGTGTTTCAGGAAACCTCAGGAACCAGCATGCAGAGATCATCCAGGGTGATCCTCCAATCTTCACGCGTGCTTTGCTCAACCTTCGACACTGTCTCCTCAGAAATTGACGGTCTCCCGTTCCTACCATCTGCAAACTCTCTACACCACTTAGGAACATTTTTGAAGTCCATGCATGAATCACTATATACTTCTGTCAATTGCTGATGGATTTCAATTGGCGCAGTGCCTTTTGCGTTCAAAAACCGCATAACTGCACACAATCGCACTTGGCGGTAACATCCAACAGGAGCTCCATGACTTTACCGGCAGACTGTATTTGTCTGAATTTCCATGGCTTTGGCGAAGAAGGATGCCACCACTGATGTGACTGTTGCTTGGTCTCAGGTGTAAAGTGGTACGCCCAGGTTTCGTCACCCATGACAATTGAGTCCAGAAAGTTGTTCTGTTCGGCTGCAAGGCGATGATAGTCACTGGCCACCAAGTCAGGACTATAGGGTGGGTGGGTGATTATGTTCCACTGAAACTGTTCCAGGAGAACAACAGTTTGCCGAGCAATGTGTGGGTGAGCGTTGTCATGGAAATGTGTACACATTCCGGAGCTGCAGTAGCCGTTGAGGCTGCCAAGCCAAGACTGAGCGACTCAGCAAGGTGTGCACATGTTTACACACAGCGCGTGAAGCACTCTTCATAACAGTGTGACCAACTGCAACCCAAACAGAGCTGGCAGCTGTGGCTGAATGGTTCTAGGCACTTCAGTCTGGTACCGCGCGACCGCTGGTTCAAATCCTGCTTCAGGCATGGATGTGTGTGATGTCCTTAGGTTAGTTAGGTTTAAGTAGGTCTAAGTTCTAGGCAACTGATGACCACAGCAGTTGAGTCCCATAGTGCTCAGAGCCATTTGAACCATTTTTGAGCCACATAAACAGAGTTCTGTACGTATAAAAAAATAGGAGACCTTACTTTTGGGATTACCCTCATATAACCATTGGACGATCAGAAAGAACTATAGTAAGACTGGGACAAAATTTCTGTTTGGTGTAATGAATGATAGTGGATTTAAATGTGGATAAATGTAAGATAATACCTTTAAAAAAAGAGAAAAACCCTTATAGTATATGTTTACAAGATTAGTGTGAACATCTTGAGCATGAAGCATTGCATAGATATAAAGGGGAAATACCAAGAAGCGATATGAAGTTGTATGTGTAGAATCGTACATAATCGGTAAATGGAAGATTTAGATTTGTTGGAAAGATTCTGGAAAAACATAGTGAACCCATAAGGGAAGTCACATACTAGATGCCAGTGCGATCAGTTTTGGAGTATTATTCAATGTTTGGAGTCCTTGTCAAATAGGCAAACGAATCCAGAGACATGTTGCTTGTATGGTAATAGATCAATATAGACCATATCAAAGTGCAATGGAAATGCTCATGGATCTTACACAGGAATCCATTCTAAGAATGATGATGTAGTTCTCACAAATCCATGTTGTGTAAATTTAGAGAGACTGTATTTGAAGAAGACTGTGTGACTATTATGTTGTCACCATCGTAGAGATAATGAGAATAATACAGTAGAGATTAGGGCATGCACAGTGGCAAACAGTCATTTTTCACTTGTTCAGTACATGAAAAGAACAGGAAATAATGGTATACCATCCATTTTACAGTGGCTTGCAGAATATTCATGTATATGTGTATGCAGTTGACCAGTCATGTGGCCTTCCACCACTGACTAAATCATGGTAGTGAAGTAGTGTGTATGCACAAGTTGGCTGTAGGGAACTGCTGCAGTAAGCTGGATTGACATGGACACATAACAGAATGGCAGATACGAGCTGTCATGTTTGGAAGTGCCCGTGACCACACGGTGGATGTAGTTGTCTTATTTACTTATGTATCAATGCAGATGGTGCATGGCATCTACAAGGAATAGTGTCACTTGCAGCCATGTAACTCAGTGTTAGAACAGCGACTGTAAAAATATCCTATCTGACAGGGAGTGGAAACAAATGTCACACCACATCAATGACAGTCAGTTTCAAATCAAACAAGAATTTCTACTGTCAGTGAATGCAATTTCATACCAACCAGTTTCAGTGAACATTGTGAAGGGAAATGCATGCAGTGGACATTTGGGAGCAGCTATCTTGCAAAAGTGCTTTTCTCATAGTGGCACATAAGGCTGCATGTTTTCTACGGGCCATACAATGCAGACTAGATGGTAGTTAACAGGAGGCATGGAGTGTGGCGCAAAGAGTCACTGTTTTGTCTTTTTCAACTTATGCAGTGCATCCAAAACATGAAGACTAAAAGATGCAAGAAGGCAAACGTTACGTGTGCCAAGTGTGGCAACCAAGGACACAAGCACACTGAGTGCACATCCACTGAGGCTTGCGACTGTGTGTATCCTGGAAATACAGTGGCCAAGTCTGCAACAAAATAAAAGGACATGATTGTCAAACATTTAAAGTCCGTAATTAAGATGTCACAGTCATGCACTCAACTGTAGAGATAACCAATGGGAATGTTACATGGGTGACTGCATCCACTTATGCCCACTACAGCCATCAATTACAACCTTTTGCAAATGACTTCAGAGACCTAGCACTGTAAGACAGGGGAAAAACAGTGGTAAATGATAAATGAATTCAAGATTCAACCCCTGGAACTCGGACAGAACATACAGCAGAGGACGCATAATCACCCACCTCAGTAGTATCAACTTTACGCTAGCAAATAATGCAGCAGTGGGATACGTAACAAATTGAAGCATACATGACAATATAACCAGTAGTGGCTGCAATGTTATAACATACACACTAACATACACTCATTATACAACTACTGAAGCACACATCAGACACTTATTGTTCCATAAAGGAGACCGGAAGAAATTTACAGCAATGCGGTCTAGAAAAGATCAATGGAGGAATCAGTTACAGAGCACACAAACATAACACAGGTAATACAACCTGCACAAAACACATTAACACTGATGGCAAAGAACATAAAATACTCATCAAAACAATGGATGAGATTCAAACAAGATGCCAACCACAAACGAAAATTAGAGAGATGGAAGCATAAGACTTGAGGCATTTAGACATACACAGACCCTATATAACACATGTACTCAATACTGGAAACAAATTGTTACAACACAAACAGAGCAAAATATAAGGGATGAACTGTACAAAATACTGCCAGAGAAGACAAAAACTGCACTAATCCTGGGAATGCTAAAGTAGGCTAACGGCATGATTATGAGGGGATTGTAAGAATGCAGTAGAGTTTGTACTGTTAAACTGCTCCCTGACGACATCATCGATACAGACACACAATATCACACAACGCTAAGAGAAGACCTGCCCACACCATACAACACTGCCACTCTCACCTGTCCTTTTGTGCAAGAAGTGGTTGCACTAGCAGTTTCAGAGCTCAAAAACAAAAAAGCATCTGGACCAGATGGTACCCACTCAGAAACACTGAAAAAACTGGCACTGCACATCACCCCATTTCTAATAACGTTACTGAATTATGCCTTATGGCTGGACAGGGTATCTACGGTATGGAAAACCTTCCGATACAGTACACCTAGTGCCTAAACAGACCTATACGCCTCATAAACGCCCTAGCAAAGATTCAGGGGAAGCTACCGTGTAAGTGTTTGCAAACCCACAGAGCTCTCAGGGGCATAAGCCAACGCCATTTCAGCTTTAGAACCAGCAAATCCATAGATGATACCACAACCACACTCTACACATAGTTAATAACACAATGCAGAAATACGCCACGGCATAAATGTGTCAACTGGAATCACTGGAGGAGTGCTTTTGAGCCCTTACCTAATGCCAGACAAGTTGAATGTGCCCCTGTATCGTACGTTTCTTTGCAATACTTTTCCTGATGCATTAGAAAACGTTCCACTTGATGTTTGGCTACAGCTGTTGTTTCAGCATAATGGTGCACTACCACACTTTGCAATGATTGTGCGTAACTATTTAAATGAAGTGTTTCCAGGGAAATGGATTGGTCAAGGAGGTCCGATGTTCTGGTCACCATGTTCCCCATTACTTAATCCACTAGATTGTTATTTGTGGGGACACTTAAAGGAATAAGTTTATAGTACTCCACCCATGAATATAAATGACTTAATAGCTCTCACGCATGCTGCTTCGGCTGTGGTGGATGTGGGTATGTCGTGGAGGGTCCAGTAAAACATTATTAAGCAAGTGGTGAAGTGTTTGCAAATGGAAGGTGGTTACTCTGAACAACATCTCTAAAGTGAATATTGCTCATACATGTACGTACATACCAGCTCTGCAAAGGCAAGTCTGGATATCAAACATACAGAATGGTATTACTGCACCTAGTATATTGTGCAGTCTAGTGTAGCCCACATATTGTTTTCTTTGTACCTCACTGGATACTGATTTACTTTCTATTGGCTTTATTTGTGTCATGGACAAAACTAAGTGGTCACTTATATATGTAAGAAATTTATAATATGTCTTAATGTTTAAATAAAGATAACAGTAACAGAAAGAAATGTACAAGATCCTGCATTGAGGAGGTGTAAATTAGATACAGTATGATGCGTTAAGTGAAAAAGAATGTTTGGCGCAAATGTAATGCGAACATCGGTGAATCTGCATATTGTTCTCCCCATAGTTACGATTTCTCACCGAGCTAACGGGACAACTCGAGCACAGTGCAAAATTCGTGCTACTTGTGCCTGGCCACACTGCACATAGGTGCAGTGTTTGCCAGAGCCTCCTTTTTTAAATCACATTTCTATTAAATGTACTGGCCGGACTACGTTTTGCTACATAAACCTTTGTCTCGAATTGGGATTAGGAAATGCATGCCGAATGCCAAGGGCAGCATTTTCTCTTCAACCTTTATAACTAATGATAATTTTAACGATGTCCCTTGAGTCAAAGCGAGGTTGGGAGCCTGTATTTAGAGTCATTTTATAAGTGTTGCTGTGTGGAGAATTGATGTAGGTTGGCAGTTTCCAGAAGGATGTGTAGAGTGGTATGTCACATAATTTGTCACACACACACAGTGCATCAGTAGGAGTGAGTGGAAACTAGCCACAGCCAAGAATGGGGGCTGTGCAATGCTGTGGATGCGCCGAGAAAAAGACAAACGAATGTTTCAAAATACACTGCCAGAAAAAAAATAGTAAATCCCTCTAGAGTTTTCCAATTTGGTCAAGATTTATTGTTGCAATAGTGCATACTGAGTACATGAAATGATAACATTTACAGATGAATAGCACAAGTGGTTCTGAGGTACCAGATATTGACCCATGCTGAAGCACCCGTATTAATACGTGGTGTAGCCTCCAAGGACGGCAATGCAGGTGCTGTCTGTGGCATCCAGTCGATCGTGGAGATGGTGAATACCATCCTGGGATATGTTATGCCACGCCTGCTCAGCCTGTTCACGTAGTTCTATGAGTCGGGAAGTCGCACGAGTCACTCCTCGTCCCATCGTATTCCACATGTGCCCGACTGGAGACAAGTGCTGAAATTGTGCTGGCCAGGGAAGTTGCTGCACATCTTGCAGAGCAAGTCGAGTTTGTCGGTCAGAGTGTGAGCAAGCATTATCCTGTTGGAATGGCACTTCAGCTTCCCGATGCCAGAACGGAAAAAGAACAGGTCTAACAACGTACTGAGTGCTGGTTAGAGTCCCCTCCAGAAACAACAAAGGTGAGCGAGTGTTATGGCTTATCGTACCCCCAGACAATAAGGCACAGGGTGGGCCACAGTGTATCGGACAAATGCATTTTACGAGACAGCGTTCACCAGGCCTATGTCGTACGTGCAAATAACTGTCAGTAGCATGCAGACAGAATCGCCGAAGACGACGGTGCCCATTCCATCATCAGAGTGATCCTCTGACGGAACCAGCCGAGCTATGCACGTCAATTCTGTGGCATGAGTAAAGACCGACTAGAGGTGTGTGTGCCCGTAGTCATACTCCTAACAATCAGTTCGCAACAGCTTGTGTTGACACGTCTGGGCCCACAAGCTCTCTTATCTGTGCTGTGGTAGCTGTACAAACTGCCACTGCTGCCCTTACAATATGATGATCCTATGATCCTGGTGGGAGTCTGCTGTGTGGATGCCCACAACCTTGTGTACGGGTGTAAGGACGGTCACACGACCACCGATACCAGCATCATTGGACAACTGACGGAGCACATTTAACTCACAAGGGGAGGCCATGACGTTTGGAACGCGGATTTACTGCAAACTTCGTACACTCGTAGTGCTCCATTGTTATTGTTGTTGTGGTCTTCAGTCCTGAGACTGGTTTGATGCAGCTCTCCATGCTACTCTATCCTGTGCAAGCTTCTTCATCTCCCAGTATCTACTGCTGCCTACATTCTTCTGAATCTGCTTAGTGTATTCATATCTTGGTCTCCCTCTACAATTTTTACCCTCCACACTGCCCTCCAACACTAAATTGCTGATCCCTCGATGCCTCAGAACATGTTCTACCAACCAATCCCTTCTTCTCGCCAAGTTGTGCCACAAGCTCTTCTTCTCCCCAATTCTATTCAACACTTCCTCGTTAGTTATGAGATCTACCCATCTAATCTTCAGCATTCTTCTGTAGCACCACATTTCGAAAGCTTCTATTCTCTTCTTGTCTAAACTATTTATTGTCCATGTTTCACTTCCATACATGGCTACACTCCACACAAATACTTCCAGAAACGACTTCCTGACATTTAAATATATACTCGATGTTAACAAATTTTTCTTATTCAGAAATGCTTTCCTTGCCATTGCCAGTCTACATTTTATATCCTCTCTACTTCGACCATCATCAGTTATTTTGCTCCCCAAATAGCAAAACTCCTTTACTACTTTAAGTGTCTCATTTCCTAATGTAATTCCCTCAGCATAACCCGACTTAATTCGACTACATTCCATTATTCTCGTTTTGCTTTTGTTGATGTTCATCTTATATCCTCCTTTCAAGACACTGTCCATTTCGTTCAACTGCTCTTCCAGATCCTTTGCTATCTCTGACAGAATTACATTGTCATCGGCGAACCTCAAAGTTTTTATTTCTTCTCCATGGATTTTAATACCTACTCCGAACTTTTCTTTTGTTTCTTTCACTGCTTGCTCAATATACAGATTGAATAACTTCGGGGAGAGGCTACAACCCTGTCTCACTCCCTTCCCAACCACTCCTTCCCTTTCATGCCCCTGGACTCTTATAACTGCCATCTGCTTTCTGTACAAATTGTAAATAGCCTTTCGCTCGCTGTACTTTAACCTTCAGAATTTGAAAGAGAGTATTCCAGTCAACATTGTCAAAAGCTTTCTCTAAGTCTACAAATGCTAGAAACGTAGGTTTGCCTTTCCTTAATCTTTCTTCTAAGATAAGTCGTAGCGTCAGTATTGCCTCACGTGTTCCAACATTTCTACGGAATCCAAACTGATCTTCCCCGAGTTCGGCTTCTACCAGTTTTTCCATAGGACAACAAAATGTGTAAGCACTAGCGCGTACTTCTCAAGTGTCATTGAGGAAATCGCAAGATAATTTCGGTCGTCAAATATATACCTGTGCGTGGCCATTTTTACCATGAAGCGCCGGCAGCCGAGTGGTTCTGCTCTCTGTAATAAAAAAAACTGAGTTAATGGATCAACGACGAACTGAAACGAGTGTCTTGCGACGTCCGCGCCGAGCAGATACAACGAACGAAAACGAACAAAATGAGATCTAAGAAAGAAAAAAAAAGGTGGTTAGCGTTCAAGCCCAGTAATCGTTGGGTCGCTGGATCGAGTCCTGCTAGTATTTTTTTTATTTCTAACATAGTCATTTTCTTTACTATTTATATTACAATTGATATAATGGGAAAAAATACGTGTAATCGGATGAACTTTTATTAAATTTACAATGTTATTTGGCAGTCTACAAATTTTTGCTATCACAAATAATATAATATTCATAACTACCGACTAGTAAACGACCAATCGCACAAAGTGATACTGAAAATGTATGCTTGACTGTGTCTTCAAAATTGTCCGTATTTAATCGAAAGAGAACGAGAAATTGCTTCTCGTGAAGACGCTATTAAAATACACTCGACACTACGTGACCGATGATCAGCGCCGATATTTAAGGAAATGCTGCATTACGCATGGTTTGCTTCCAAATTATCGGCTGAGAGAGAGGTTTTTGAAAATGTTAACGAGGTTTGTTTTTCCACGGAAAACCTCAAAAGACCTTGCGTGTGCAGAAACATAGCATTTATTCAATGCAGCTGGTGCCGTTTAACTTTGTTTTTCATGTTTTTACGAAAAATACCATCCGGCAACTTGTACTCGTAATGTCGAAAGCGACGATTAATTGTACATCTTTCGAAAGCCGTCTGTGCCGGTCAAAACTTGGAGGTAACAAGTCGTTTCGGGCTCCTTCCAGGTATAAGGGATTTCTCAAATCACGGACAAGCATACATTTACGTATTTTTCCCATTACATCAATTGTAATATAAATAGTGAAGAAAATGACTTTGTTAGAAATAAAAAAAAAAAAACTGACAAGCTGGACTCGACCCAGCGATTACAGGGCTTGAACGCAAACCACTTTTTTTTTTTTTTTTAATCTAATTTCGTTCGTTTTCGTTCGTTTCATCTGCTCGGCGCGGACGTCGCAAGACACCCGTTTCAGTTCGTCGTTGATCCATTAACTCAGTTTTTTTATTACAGAGGACAGCTAACCATCTGACCGAACACGCTGAGTTACCGTCCCGGCATCATTTTGTTCGCTTTTGTTCGTTGCATCTGCTCGGGGCGGACGTCGTAGGACAATCGTTTAAGTTCGTTATTGATCGATTAACTCAGTTTTTTTAATTACAGAGGGCACGTATCCCTCTGACCGAACACGCTGTTACCGTGTCGGCGTCCGCTCGGCTGCCGGCGGTACATGGTAAACATGGCCACGCACAGGTATATATTTGACGACCGAAATTATCTTGCGATTTCCTCAATAACGCTTGAGAAGTACGCGCTGCTGCTTACACATTTTGTTGTCATCATGGAGTACTACGAGTGTACGAAGTTTGCAGTAAATCCGCGTTCCAAATGTCGTGGTCTCCTCTCGTCAGTTGCCAATTCCCCGAAAGAATCGTCCCGCCTCTCGGAAGGCCACAGTTTGTCCCCTTTTAAATTCGCTCAGTCAGCTGTAGGAAGCACGAGTGTGTCTTTGTGGTACAGTTGCGTGCTCGCTTCAAACGTTTGCGCCACACTGACCCTCTGGCTGTGAGCATTTCCTATTAAAGGGTACATTGTTGTAGCTATCCCGCTATGCTGTATGTTGGTGGGCGAAATCGAAACCATTATCTGAAGGCTGTAAATTCAGTAAATACCTAGGGATTACAGGTACAAATAACCTAAACTAGAACGATCACATAGATAATATTGTGAGTAGAACAAACGAAAGACTGCGATTCATTTGCAGAACACAATGAGCGTGCAACAGGTCTACTAGACTGCTTACACCACGCTCGTCCGCCCTGTTCTGGAGTATTGCTGTGTGGTGTGGGATCCGCATCAGGTGGGTCAGACGGATGACATCTAAAAAGTACACAGAAGGGCAGGACGTTTTGTATTATCGCGAAATAGGGGAGATAGTGTCACAGACATGATACGTGAATTGGAGTGGCAATCATTAAAACAAGGGCGTTTTTCGTAGCGACGGGATTTTCTCACGAAATTTCAATCCCAGTTTTCTGCTCCGATTGCCAAAACATTCTGTTGGCACCCACCTACGTAGGGAGAAACGATCATGACGATAAAATAAGAGAAATCAGGGCTCGCAAGGAAATTTTTAAGTGCTCGTTTTTCCCACGTGCCGTTCGAGAGTCGAACGGTAGAGAGACGGCTTGAAGGTGGTTCCTTTAACTCTCTGCCAAGCACTTTATTGTGAATAGCAGAGTAATCACGTAGATGTACATCTACTATCACCAAGGTGGCATATGCCATCATCGGATCAAAATCGATGTCGTCTTTCCAGGTGTACTAATCTTATTTTACGATAGTGTATCGGAACAAGCTCCGGGCCGTTATACGTACCAGCTGGCGACGGCGAGGGCTGTATGTTGTACTGCGGCGGCTCGCTGGCTGGCGGCGGAGGCGGCGGGTCAGGCGCGGGTGGCGGGGGCGGAGGCGGCGTCGGGGGCAGCGCCTTGCAGGCGGAGGCGGCGCCCGCGCGGTCCCGCTGCAGCGCGCGCCGCCCCATCTTGGGCGAGCGCGTGGGCGGCGGGCTGCGCAGTGGCGACGCCTGCAGGCTGGGCGTCGGGGACTGCGACTGCGAGGAGTGGTGGCTGGCCGTGGGCGACTGGCACGGCGCCGCCCTCGACGGGGACAGCCGCCGCGGAGACAGCTGCGGCGGCGGCGTCAGCTGCGACGGCGGCGGCGACTGCGCCGAGCTGCGCGCAGCATGAGATGGCATCCTTCTTTAGTGTCTGCTTTAGCGTTCACTCATTCGTCGATGATATACAGGGTGTTACAAAAAGGTACGGCCAAACTTTCAGGAACCATTCCTCACACACAAATAAAGAAAAGATGTTATGTGGACATGTGTCCGGAAACGCTGAATTTCTATGTTAGAGCTCATTTTAGTTCTTCCACCTACGCTCAATGGAGCACGTTATCGTGATTTCATACGGGATACTCTACCTGTGCTGCTAGAACATGTGCCTTTACAAGTACGACACAACATGTGGTTCATGCACGATGGAGCTCCTGCACATTTCAGTCGAAGTGTTCGTACGCTTCTCAACAACAGATTCGGTGACCGATGGATTGGTAGAGGCGGACCAATTCCATGGCCTCCACGCTCTCCTGACCTCAACCCTCTTGACATTCATTTATGGGGGGCATTTGAAAGCTCTTGTCTACGCAATCCCGGTACCAAATGTAGAGACTCTTCGTGCTCGTATTGTGGACGGCTCTGATACAATACGCCATTCTCCAGGGCTGCATCAGCGCATCAGGGATTCCATGCGACGGAGGGTGGATGCATGTATCCTCGCTAACGGAGGACATTTTGAACATTTCCTGCAACCAAGTGTTTGAAGTCACGCTGGTACGTTCTGTTGCTGTGTGTTTCCATTCCATGATTAATGTGATTTGAAGAGAAGTAATAAAATGAGCTCTAACATGGAAAGTGAGCGTTTCCGGACACATGTCCACATAACATATTTTCTTTCTTTGTGTGTGAGGAATGTTTCCTGAAAGTTTGGCCGTACCTTTTTGTAACACCCTGTATATGGCAGAAGTTAACTGAAGATCGAAATACCTGTCCTCACATTTGTGTTAACACGACAAGGGTTGCGAACAAGTCCATATTCGAGTGTAAAATCCCTTAATTAATATTTTTCTGCCACCTTATTTTATTCTTGTATCTCTTTTTATCGAAATTACATGCCTTATATGTTGCTGGTCAATATATAAAAGTGTGCGTTTAGTAGGGTTAACTATTGGGTGCGAAAGCCTATTTACAAGAAAAAATAAAACTTTGAGGTTCGCTGATGATATTGTAATTCTGTCAGAGACAGCAAAGGTCTGGGAGAGCAGTTGAACGGACCGGACAATGTCTTGAAAGGACGATGTAAGACGAACATCAACAAAAGCAAAACGAGGATAATGGAATGTAGTCGAATTAAATCGGGTGATGCTGCCGGAATTACATTAGGAAATGAGATACTTAAAGTAGTAAAGGAGTTTTGCTATTTGGGGAGCAAAATAACTGACGATGGTCGAAGGAGAGAGGGTATAAAACGTAGATTGGCAATGACAAGGAGAGCGTTTCTGAAGAAGATAAATTTGTTAATATCGAGTATAGATTTAAGCGTCAGGAAGTCGTTTCTGAAAGTATTTGTATGGAGTGTAGCCATGTATGGAAGTGAAACATGGACGATAACCAGTTTGGACAAGAACAGAATAGAAGCTTTCGAAATGTGGTGCTACAGAAGAATGCTGAAGATTAGATGGGTAGACCACATAACTAATAAGGAGGTATTGAGTAGAATTGGGCAGAAGAGGAGTTTGTGGCATAACGTGACTAGAAGAGGGGATCGGTTCGGAGGACATGTTCTGAGGCATCAAGGGATCACAAATTTAGCATTGGAGGGCAGCGTGGAGGGTAAAAATCGTAGAGGGAGACCAAGGGATGAGTACACTAAACAGATTCAGAAGGATGTAGGTTGCAGTAGGTACTGGGAGATGAAGAAGCTTGCACGGGATAGAGCAGCATGGAGAGCTGCATCAAACCAGTCTCTGGACTGAAGACCACAACAACAACAGGAACCAGAGGGCAGTTATAAGAGTCGAGGGGCATGAGAGGGAAGCAGTGGATGGAAGGGAGCGAGACAGGATTATAGCCTATCCCCGATGTTATTCAATCTGTATATCGAGCAAGCAATAAAGGAAACGTGGACGACAAACAGTTCACACAAAAAGAGAATAGGAACTTTTGTGATGTGGTACTACAGGAGAGCGCTAAAGATCAGATGCGTATATTATGTAACTAATGATGAGGTACTGAACAGAACTGGGGTGACAAGAAATTTGGGCTACAACTTCACTATAAGAAGGGATCGATCGTTTGATAGGACACATTCTGAGACATAAAGTGATCACCAGTTTAGTACTGGATGGAAGTGCGGGGGGGGTGGGGGTAAAATCGTAGAGGGAGACCAAGAGATTAATATAGTAGTAGATTCAGAAAGTTGCAGTAGTTACTGGGAGATGAGGAGGCTTGCACAGGATGAAGTGCCATGGAGAGCTGAATCAAACCAGTTTCGGACGGAAGACCACCACAACAACAACGTATGTGATTCAAGAGTTAGCAGTTTACATAGTTAATTGTAGCCTTCAGTGTCCAGATCAGAGCACGTATGTTTAAATTACGAGCGACTCTCTGAGCCTTTGCAGTCGACATGTTACTATAAAAAGTATCCAGATAACTGCACCCCATCAGTCCTAAATATTTTCTAGACTGGATTAATAAAGACTAGAGAAACGTTAAGATGGTTGTTTTAGTGCTTCAGGTGTTGTACATAGTCCTCCACCAGTTAAGGACACCACACAAGACGTTCATACAGCCATGTGAAACTGTCAGAAAATTCATTCTCTTGGATGTTGTACAACTCGTGCGTCACACTGGCTTGAATGTTGGTCACGTTTTCAAAGGCTCTTATCCTTTATGCGAATTTATGCACTTTGTAGTTTTCTAATAGGCTTCGTATTGATAACACGAAGTCTCGTACTCGTGATGATTGTTTCCGAAAAATAATTGTCCACATTTTGCATTTCAGTAAAGTCGTAGCAGGCGTCCATGTGTCGCCATTTTTGTTCTGGAGTCAATATGTGCAGGACAAACTTGGCATACATTTCCCTCTTCTGCAGGTTACCGAGTTTTCCAGTAATCTTTCCCCAATTAGAAATATTCATAAGGCATAAAATATGACACATAGGTGAATAATTTTTACCTACAGTTGAATGTGACATATCCAAATTTTTATGTACGTACGTACTTAATGTTTCTTTGTTTGTTAATGGCCCAGTGAAACAACAACAGCGGAATCGGACACCATTTGCGAACAATATGTACCCAAACCAGGAGAAAGCCCAAAGTGTCCTCTGGTATAGCGAGACACAGTCACCAAAAATAGTAGAGAGAAAATTCCAGATGGCATACCATAGGCAGCCACCAGATGTTAAAGACATCAAGATGTGGTATGCAAAGTTTAAGGGAACTGGGAGCATCTGTGATCTCTCTAGAACTGCCTGGCCTGGACCTAGTGCGCAGACAATTCAAACAGTTAGAGACGTTTTCGTGAGAAGTCCCAAGAAGTCAGTCTGCAGGGCCTCACGTGAACT
This sequence comes from Schistocerca americana, assembly GCF_021461395.2. NCBI lineage: Eukaryota > Metazoa > Arthropoda > Insecta > Orthoptera > Acrididae > Schistocerca > Schistocerca americana. The sequence goes on from NC_060123.1 coordinate 34,180,703, forward strand.
GCAGATTCCTAAGACATCAGTGCACCATATCGTACATAATCAATTTCTTTTCCATGCGTACAGAATCCAGATCTTGCAGTCCTTCCAACGAGTTGATTAAGTGCTCGTTATGACTTTGCTGTTGCCATGCTGGCTGAGACTGAGAAAGGTAATGACTATCTGAAACGTGTCCTTTTCTCAGATGAGGGCACATTTCATTTGAACGGTGTTGTCAACTGAAACAACTGGGGGTCTGAGAATTCCAAAGCTGTGCCTGAGAAGTTCAGAGACAGCACTAAACTGACTGCGGTGTGAAACGTTACGTACAATTCAGTTGTAGGACCTTTTTTCACAAGTAAAACGACAATCACAGCCAATTCCAGTCTTGATATGTTGCAGTTACTTGTTGTGGCCAGATTCAGGAGATTCTGGAATTAATTATTGTGGCATGAGTGGGACAGTGCACAAATGGTTTAATTCGTACCTAACTGGAAGAGTGCAGAAAGTTGAAATAAGTAGTTCTCATAACATGCAAAGATCAGCACATTCCTCAAACTGGGGAACTATGAAGAATGGGGTTCCACAAGGGTCAGTCTTGGGTCCTTTGTTGTTCTTAATATATATTAATGACTTGCCATTCTATAATCATGAAGAGGCAAAGTTAGTTCTCTTTGCTGATGATACAAGTATAGTAATCACACCTGACAAACAAGAATTAACTGATGAAATTGTCAATACTGTCTTTCAGAAAATTACTAAGTGGTTCCTTGTAAACGGACTCTCACTGAATTTTGATAAGACACAGTACATACAGTTCCGTACAGTGCATGGTATGATGCCATTAATAAATATAGACCTTAATCAGAAGCATATAGCTAAGGTAGAATATTCCAAATTTTTAGGTGTGTCCATTGATGAGAGATTAAATTGGAAGAAACACATTGATGATCTGCTGAAACGTTTGAGTTCAGCTACTTATGCAATAAGGATCATTGTAAATTTTGGTGATAAACGTCTTAGTAAATTAGCTTACTACGCCTATTTTCACTCATTGCTTTCATATGGCATCATATTTTGGGGTAATTCATCACTGAGGAATAAAGTATTTATTGCACAAAAGCGTGTAATCAGAATAATAGCTGGAGTCCACCCAAGATCATCCTGCAGACATTTATTTAAGGATCTAGGGATATTCACAGTAGCTTCTCAGTATATATATACTCTCTTATGAAATTTGTTATTAACAACCAAACCCAATTCAAAGGTAATAGCAGTGTGCATAACTACAATACTAGGAGAAAGGATGATCTTCACTATTCAAGACTAAATCTAACTTTGGCACAGAAAGGGGTGAATTATACTGGCACTAAAGTCTTTGGTCACTTACCAAATAGTATCAAAAGACTGACAGATAACCAACAAGTATTTAAGAAGAAATTAAAAGAATTTCTGAATGGCAACTCCTTATACTCCATAGAGGAATTTTTAGATATAAATTAAGAAAAAAAAATATTTTAAAAAATAAATAAATAAATAAAAAACACAAAAAAATAAAAAAGTTGTTAAATTAACTTAATTATGTCATGTATTGGAAAATTTGACTCGTTCCACATCATTACGAAATATCGTATTCATGATCCATGGAACTAGTATTAATCTAATCTAATCTAATCAACAGGATGATGTGCCACCCGACTGGGGGTTAGACGTTTGTGCCTACTTAAATACAACATTTGTGAGAAAACGTTCGAGCCTACTTGGATACTATTTTTGAAAGATGTTGCAGGCATGGTGGTCCCACCAACTGGCCTCTGGTCGCTGGATTTCTTCCATTAAGGACCAGGTTTATCAAACACTAGTGAACCACATCGCAACATTACGCCGCAGAATTACTGACGTCATAACATCCGTCCCTCACGAAATGCTGAGTAACACATGGGTGGAAAGGGAATATCGCCTGGATATCCTTTGGGCAACGAAATGAGGACACGTCGAAATTTATTAATTGTGTGTGAAAGTGTACACAAAAAAATAGTATGTTACCTGCACTTCAAAATAAAAGATATATGCGTGTGTGTCATATTTTCTGCCTTATGCATGTTGGGGTAATCAGGGAAAGACTCCTGGGACATCCTGTATTGTATTGACACCCTACGGCCATATGTCCACTACTTAACATAACCTGCTTACAACTGACTGGTCCAATGTACGTCTGCTGTTTATTGGTTCAACGCACGTCTGTTGTTTATAGTTATTAGTTCAAGCCGACATCGTAGTAACTGCACTGATAATGTTGCTTACACGTTAGGAATAAAATCAGTCTTGGGACGTTCTAGACGGATGGTGTAGTTGTGTAAAGAAGTTAAATTAGTAAATGAGTTTCCTATTATGATACTGTACCCATTTTCGGTTTTCATTAACCTGAGGCTGGACTACTCAGTTAATGTAATTTACAAGACGGTTGCAGTGTTTCCCCCAGGTAGTGTGCCTCGTCTCTGTGAGACGGGGTACAAATTATGGATGGACAAAGTTTTAAAAATATCGATATATATTGTATTAATTTTTATGAAAGGGGCATTGATGTTATCGAAACAAACAAATCGATATTTTGAAATATCGGTATTTTTGCCCCATCGCTACACGAGAGAAGTCTCTGGAGTGAAACACTACTGACGTGAGTTCTGCGCATTAAATGTTGTGCTTACCATAAATGTTTGCGACAACGAGAGTCCATTTTCCATTGAATACCAGTGCATTAATGTGTATGACTTTTGCGCTGAGTCTACGTCACTTTTACAGTGCGTCTGTCTTTTCTTGATCCAGACAATCAGGCGCACATTCTGTCTCATAGTTCAGAGCAGGGAGTGGTAGTTTCCATCATTTTCAAGAAATGCTGTCACCGAACTTGTTCGTTTTGCACGTCGTAACTGTCAGTTTCAGCGGTGGAAATGACACACGGAAGTAAAGAACTTTTGCAAATATGCAGCGCAGATCCATTCGTGTTGAAATATGGTGCTCAGTTGCAGTGCTGAATATGAAATTAAATTAAGCCAATTGTAAGACATATACGATTAGATAGCAAAGATTGGTAGTATCTGGGATGGGCAAGAAATCTGCCGCTGAAAACTTACAGTGCCTATGAGTGAAGAAAAGATACCCAATGTGTAGTATCGATTAGTCCTTACATCGACCGTTAAATTCTCAGAGTCGTATATCGACATGCTTAAGCGAAAGTATGAACATTCAGATGGATATCAATACTTCTTGCGTTACACTGCGGCGTTTTTAATAATCTATATATGTGGGCGATATTTCTTTACACGACATATCCATATCGAAATGGCAACATCAAGTGCCAATATTTTTATTTTTATAATTTAAAATTTTTTATATTTTATAATATATTTTTTCGCAGTTTTCGATAAATATTTGAAGCTGTTCTTTTGAAATTGTTATAGAACGTAATTTTGCTTTCGCTGTGTGAAGGAGTCTTACTACTTTTTGAGCTTTCTTCACGTCCAGTCTTCCTCTTTGACTGTGTGAAGCAAATATAGATGGCAGAAAGAAGTAGTCCGATTGCGCTTGGGGGGGGGGGGGGGGGCGGTGTGAACGGAATAAGACATCCGATGTGAAGAAAAACAATTTTTAACGCAGCTAGTGTGCTATTTCATTACATCGGTATTCTTAAAAAACTGCTGTTGAAAGTCATGAACAAAAATTCTAACTGACAAGATTGGTCTTTGCGGGTGGGCGGAGGCGTAAGAGAGGAAGTGCTGACGTAATCGGCGCTCGAAGCTACCGGCAGAAACTACAACGTTTAACTTCACCACGCAGTTTTGACACTACAACCGCTAGGTCGCTGGTGTTTACAGAAACACACACACACACACACACACACACACACACACACACACAGGGAAGTCGAGACCAAGGCTTCGAGACATCCGATATGTAACGAAACCGAACGACGGACCAATCGGACAGCTTTTATTGTGCCACTTACCTCCAGTTACCATTGTTAGCAAAGTGGTTATTGCCAATCGTGAACGTGTATCGTTTTCCTTTCACTTCTTGCTCTGAGGGGGGACAGTTTGGATTTCTGAAAGGTTCTGATATCGAGAAGGCTATTTACACCAACAGTGAAAATGTACTTAATTCATTAAATAACAAGTTACAAGCAGCAGGTATCTTCTGTGATTTGTCAAAGGCATTCGATTGTGTGAACCACAACATCCTTTTAAATAAATTAGAATTCTATTGTGTCACGGGCAGTGCTGCAAAATGGTTCAAGTCATACCTCGTTAACAGGAAACAATGGGTGTCAGTGCAAGGGACTAGTGAATTAAGTCATCAGTCATCATCAGAATGCGAAGAAATTACATGTCGTGTCCCACAAGGGTCCATCTTAGGGCCATTGCTTTTTCTTGTGTACATTAATGATCTCTCATCACTTAGACTGCCAGAAGCAGAGTTTGTTTTGTTTTCAGATGACACGAGTATTGCAATAAATAGTATGTCGAGTGTAGTTCTAGAAAGATCTGCTAATGAGATTTTCATGGATATTAATAAATGGTTCAAAGCCAACTCACTGACATAACTTCGAAAAGACTCACTATATGCAATTCAGAACCTGTAAGAGGTTTCCTTCCAGCATATGCATAAAGTATGAAGAAGAGCAGATAGAAGAGGTCGAAAGTCTTAAATTCCTGGGATTACAACTTGATAATAAATTCAGTTGGGAGGAGCACACCACAGAACTGCAGAAACGCCTTAACAAGTCTGTATTTGCAATTCGAGTGTTAGCAGACATAGGCGACATAAAAATAAAAAAGCTTGCATAGTTTGCCTACTTTAATTCCATAATGTCATATGGTGTAATATTTTGGGGTAACTCTTCAAGTCAAACAAAAGTTTTCAGAGTCCAAAAGCATGTAATACGTATTATTTGTGCAGTAAATTTGCGGACGTCCTGTAGAAACCTGTTCAAAGAACTGGGTATACTAACTACTGCCTCTCAGTATATTTACTCCTTAATGAAATTTGTCCCTAATAACATATCTCTTTTTCCAACAAACAGCTCAGTTCATACATACAATACCAGGAACACAAATGATCTGCACAAGGACTTAAAAGCACTTACTGTAGTTCAAAAAGGGATCCACTACTCAGGAAGACTCATCTTCAATAATTTGCCAGCAACATTCATCGGATATTTGATTATACAGAAGCAGCACTACTTCGAGAGAGGATACATTATACAAGACGAGAGATGGATTCTGCTGACCGTAAGTTACTGCAGTTACATTTATTCCTTGCTAGTAAGATACAGATAGACCTATGGAATAAAATAGATTGCCTTACATTTCAATCTATGGAAACCATGATGGAGACGACTACTAGAAGGCATAAGAAGAAGTTCGAAAAGTTGCAAAATTATGCAGAATCTACAAATAAGATAGTGATGTCCGAAACTGTTATTAATAAGTCAGACAGAGTTTTATCTCAAGACGAAATCTCAGTTCTTGCAAAAGGAGGAAACTACTCTATAACACCTCCGAAAGTTCCTGTTGAGGATATTATTGCAAATGTAGAAGCAGGTATACGTACTCTCCCCAAAGAAACTGCAAATGCAATCCGGATCGAAACCACCAGAGTATTATGCCGCAGTAAACCTCTGGAAAGTAATTTAACCAATGGCGAAAGAAAGGCTCTGAGAGATTTAAATGCAGATGAAGACATAGTGATTGTTCCTGCTGATAAAGGGAATGCTACGGTCATTTTAAATACAGAAGATTATCAAAGCAAAATTTTGAATCTTTTAACGGCAGGGCAATACAAAAAACTTAAGAAAGATCCTACAGCCAGCGTACTACGGAAAACAAATAATTTGATAAAATCGGCCACTTCTATTCAAAAAGAAGAAAAAAGAGCTTTATTGAAGACTGAAGCTATGTGTCCTAGACTCTATGGCCCACCCAAGGTACATAAGAGGGACCTTCCTCTGAGACCGATTGTTAGTGCTATCAATTCTCCTACGTACGAAATAGCAAGATATCTAACAACTCGCTTACAACCATATTTTGGAAAAACGGACTCATATATAAAGGACTCACGTCATTTTATAGAGAAAATTGAAGGTTTAATTCTGACTCCTGAAGATATTTTAGTAAGTTTCGATGTAGTATCCTTATTTACTATGATTCCAGTTAATGAAGTTATGGATTTTATAACGGATATTTTTCCAGAAGATCTGACTGCTCTTTTCAGACACTGTCTTACTTCCAGTCATTTCCAGTGGAATAATGAGTTTTACGAACAACTTAATGGCGTAGCAATGGGTAACCCATTGGGTCCTGCAGTAGCTAATTTGTACATGGAGAAATTCGAACAGTCAGCCTTGGAAAAAGCAGATAAGAAACCATCTCGCTGGTATCGGTATGTAGACGATACATTTGTGGTCTGGCCACATGGTAGAGAAGCCTTAGGCGAATTTTTTGATTACCTTAATAATATAAATCCAAGAATCCAGTTTACCATGGAGAGAGAAAATGATAACAAAATACCGATTTTGGATGTTTTAGTTATGAGACAGACGGATGGAAGCTTGAAACAACAGATTTTTAGAAAAATAACGCACACAGACAGATACTTACACAAAAACTCTAACCACCACCCAAAACAAAAAAGAGGTTGACAGACTCGTTGACAGAGCCAGACGGATTTGCACGCCGGAGTATCTAGACGACGAATTAAAACATCTGAAGCACGCTTTTGAGAAAAATGGCTACTCAAAGAAAGCAGTAAGCAGAATTCTGCACCCAAACAACAAAAAGCTTAAGGACAAGTCCGAAAAACGATGGAAGAATACAGTCTCTCTCCCTTTTATAAAGAAAGTAACGGATCAGATTGGAAAGATTTTAAGTAAACATGATATTAGACCTGTTTTTAGACCAACGAAGAAAATTTGTCATGTTCTTCGGTCTGTAAAAGATAAACGCGCTCCTCTATCAGCCAGTGGCGTATATAAAATTCCGTGTACATGTGGTAAAGTTTATGTTGGAACAACAAAAAGAAGCGTAAATACACGGTTAAAAGAACACAGAAGTCTTTGCCGATTAGGAAAAACAGATAAATCGGCTGTAGCAGAACACGCTTTTCAGCCAGGAAATCATCAAGTGAAGTTTTCCGAAACAAAAATTTTATCTACGACGACGAACTATTACCCACGGCTTTGTAGAGAAGCAATTGAAATATATAAACATAGGGATAATTTTAATCGGAAAGAAGAGACCATGAAACTTAGTGATATTTGGACAGTAGCACTACAGAATTGCTAGACAGTTTTATCCGTGACGAGATTACGATCGATAGTTAAGTTTTTATCTCTGACAAAGGTTATCTCTGCATATCACGTGTAACTCTGGTCACGCCCACTTTCTACGATACATAAGTCGCTCTCAGACGTCCGACCCGTCAGTCGGCAAGACTCACCGGAGGAGAAACACCCCTCTGAAGATGTCCAGCGCAGCTCTGGACGAAACGTTAGGAGCTGAAGAGTTTCATGGACCACGACCTTACATCCCGGAAGGTTTACCAGAAGATAAAAATTTTTGTTACAAATAAAGATCAGTTTAAAAGGAGCCTGAAAGACTTACTAGTGGACAACTCCTTCTACTCCATTGACGAATTTTTTAATAGAGACAAATGATGTTTTGTATATATTCTTACTATTAGTATTGTTATTTCAGGAAAAAAAAAATTGACATGTTCCACATCCACGAGGATCTTCTCAGCACGGATCTGTGGAACGAAAAACTAATCTAATGTAATTTATTCTAATCTAATCATAAGCAGGCTACTAGCTTTTTGATGTGCAAAATATCTAATAAAACTCAGTACTGAAATATACAGCTCTAAAAGTGGGAGTTTATTTAAAATGCGCGGCCGATATTCTTTGGGCTGTTACGTCGATTGTTTTTACCATCGATATACGTATTATACCTTTTCGATATAGGTATGTCGATATCGCCACACTTGAAGCATCGATACACCGGACACTCGATATTTTTATAAGTATCAACAGTCCTAGTCCGTAGTGCAAACAGTCCGGAAGCGTACCTGGTGGCGTGACGCGGCTGGTGGCGTCGCAGGGCGGGCGGCGAGGCGGCGGCGGGGGCGGGCGGCGGCGGCTGCGGCCGGTGGTGGGGGCGGCGCAGCCTGGAGGCGGCGTCGGGCGACCCCGGCGGCGTCAGGCTGGCGCTGGCGCTCGACTCGGAGGGCGCGCGCCGCCGCGGGCCGCCGCCCCCCGCCGGGCCGGCCGAGCTGTCGGACGGCGTGGGCGGCTCGCCCTTGCTGCACGCGATGCTGCAGTAGATGGCGCCGCGGCGCGGCAGGAAGGGCCGGCCCAGCAGCGAGGCGCGGCACGTGTGGCAGCAGAAGCACTGCTCCGTGGCGTGCCAGTGCTGGCCCTCGTGGCTCATCTGGCCTGCAACAGCGCGCAGCCGCCTCATTCACTCTGCGCTCCCGGGGGGCGTTCTCGCCCAGGAGGGGCGACGCTCTCGACAGCACACGTCGTTTTTACGAGATTTCTTACAAGGGAACCTCCTCATCGCACCCCCCTCAGATTTAGTTACAACTTGGCACAGTGGATAGGCCTTGAAAAACTCAACACAGAGCAGTCGAGAAAACAGGAAGAAGTTGTGTGGAACTATGAAAAAAATAAGCAAAATATACAAACTGAGTAGTCCATGCGCAAGATAGGCAACATCAAGGACGGTGTGCGCCCAGGAGTGCCGTGGTCCCGTGGCTAGCGTGAGCAGCTGCGGAACGACCGGTCCTTCGTTCAAGTCTTACCTCGAGTGAAAAGTTTACTTTCTTTATTTTCGTAAAGTTATGATCTGTCCGTTCGTTCACTGACGCCTCTCTTCACTGTAATAAGTTTAGTGTCTGTGTTTTGCGACCGCACCGCAAAACCGTGCCATTAGTAGACGAAAGGACGTGCCTCTCCAATGGGAACCGGAAACATTTGATCGCAAGGTCATAGGTCAACCGATTCCTCCACAGGAAAACACATCTGATATATTCTATACGACACTAGTGACGGCATGTGCGTCACATGACAGGAATATGTTGTTGACCCACCTAACTTGTACACTTGGCGAATGGCTAAAAAGATTCATCTACTTTGCCCGATTTAGGTTTTCTTGTGGATGTGATAATCACTCCCAAAAAAGTGATGAAAACATAACAGTTGTCAGATAATAATTCTCTGAAAATAAAAAATTAAACTTTTCACTCGAGGGAAGACTTGAAGTAAGGACCTGTCGTTCCGCAGCTGCTCACGCTAACCACGGGACCACGGCGCTCCTGAGCTTACACTGTCCTTGATGTTGCCTATGTTGCGCATGGACTACTCAGTTTGTATATTTTGCTTATTTTTTTCATAGTTCACACAACTTCTTCCTGTTTTCTCGATTGATCTGTGTTCAGTTTTTCAAGGCATATCCACTGTGCCAACTTATAACTAAATCTGAGGGGGGTGCGATGGGGAGATCCCTTGTTAGCGTATGTGGATGCTACTAGGAAGATACATACATTGACGAGCCCAAGAAACTGGTCACCTGCTTAATATCGTCTAGGGCAGGGGCGGGCAGGAATCCTGCACGTGTGCGGTGCACATGCACGCGTGCAGTTAACAGGTGTTCTGCGTGCACACAGGGGCAAGCTGGCCACCCGCTTATCTCCCATCCCCACCATACCTTCTGTCCTCTCCTTCCTCTGTAATGCGTTTTGTTTCCTAGCTTGCTTTATTGAGTGAATGAATAAGGTTAGTGGGAGTGCTTGAAGAAATCATGGTTTGAAAGGGTACCTATTACCTACGATACGTTTTATTTAATTATCACAGGTGGAGTTTACAATACGTTTAATATCTGGAACAAAATTTCTACATACAGACAAACACTAACAGTTACATAAATTTTCATCACTGATGTTTGCTCTTAACCGAGACTTATTAATTGAGCAAATGGTTTTCCAGCTCTCGCTATATTAAGCGCGGTCTTATAACTTGCACATACCGCTGCGCTATTATTGTTGTCGTCCTGAAAACTTGAAAACAGTGCTCCATAAAATGTTAAATCAGTTAGATGAGAGACATGACGAGAGAAAGTCGCAGATCTCTCGTGACAACAGCAACTACGACAAATTCAAATGGCTCTGAGCACTATGGGACTTAACTGCTGTGGTCATCAGTCCCCTAGAACTTAGAACTACTTAAACCTAACTAACCTAAGGACATCACACACATCCATGCCCGAGGCAGGATTCGAATCTGCGACCATAGCGGTCGCGCGGTTCCAGACTGTAGTGCCTAGAACCGCTCGGCCACTCCGGGCGGCCAACTTACGTCAGATTCATCTGGTATCGTCAGATCGCTCTTCTTAAGCTCAGTCAATTCCCCATCCGCTCAGAATCCGACAATAAATTGTACTCGTCCTTGTGAAATTTATTATAATGGCCTTCAATACTAAACTTCCGTTGACCAGCGAGAATACTGCCACATATTAAACATTTCGAATTTTCGCGTTTTTGCACAAAGAAAAAATGATTCTCCCATTACTTTTTAAAAGATAGCAAATCTCCACTTCTCCGTTTCTTGAAATACAACGTTCACTACATAGTGCTCGCTTCGCATCAACGTCCGCAGCTTAGCCTGGCACTACACTGCCGCAACCTGCCGGCTGTCGCCACAGCCCCGGTCGACGGCTGCACGCAAGCAGCACACGTGCAGCGCTGTGCGCTCATGAGCCGCGTGCAACGTTGGCCCGCCTCTGGTCTAGGGCCTCCGCGAACAAGCAGAAGTGTCGCAACACGACGTGGCATGGACTCGACCAATGTGTGAAGTAGTGCTAGAGGGAACTGACACCATGAATCCTACAGATCTATCCCTACATCCGTAAGAGTAAGAGGGGATGGAGATCTCTTCTGACACTCTCTGGCAGTTCTGGACGTGTGGGGTGTCTTATCCTGCTGGAATTGCCCAAGTTCGTTGGAATACACAATGGACATGAATGAATGCAGGTGATCAGACAGGATGCTTACGTACGTGTCACCTGTAAGTGTCGTATGTAGACGTATCAGGGATTCCATATCACTCCAACTGCAAACGCCCCGTATCGTTACAGAGCCTCCACCAGCTTGAACAGTCCCCTGCTGACATGTAGGGTCCATGGATTCGTGAGGTTTTCTTTCCTACAAAATGACACATCTACCGATTCTGTAAGTTATCTGAATAAATTTCTAAACCATTCCAAATTTGTGAAGTCGTTTTTGACTCACCTTATATAGGATGGGCGGGCAATAAGTAATGCAACACACTCCAAGAGAAATATTCATGAAAGTGGTTCTTCATAAAAAATTGGAGAAGTGACTATGAAGTACAATGTGTAAAATGTGTAATTGTGCCCATTGTATCCATTATACGTGGGGTAAGAGAGATATTAAGCATTATTTAGCTAACGTCAAGATTAAATAAAACGTGCAGTCTCCAAGCACTTCAAAGAAAGGGACATTTATTTTGTTTCATTTAAATAGGGAAAATACGTAAAAGCAGCGGAATTAGCAATGTGCTAGCACGCCGTTAAACTTCATACGTTTTTAATCAAAGGACTGAACTTCTAGGCTAAGTTCCAAACTTTTTCATGATTCCAATTCAAAAAATGTGGCGTTGGACAGAACAAAATCAACAGCAATAGTGAAATCAGTGTTAGCGCGTGACACTTCCAGACAAATAAGCGGCATCTTTCAAAGATCCATTATTTGGTGTACCTACAGACGCTTGTAATCACAAACCGAAAAATTATTTCCATCAATTAACTTTTTTTTTACCTTAAGGGCATTGCCCCTGTACCTGTCTCCCAAATTACGCCCATTTTCAGTCAGTTTAAGAGAAATGCCCCAGTTTGTCACACGCAAATTATGACAGTCCTAAACAGAACTGATATGATAATTCTTGAAGTGAGGCTGAATTCTCACCAGCATTTGGCAAGAGTGGTAAACCTTGTTCTCATGCCATTCGTGACCACGTCACGAAACGACATTTTCTAACAGGGTAACGCAAGATGCCGACAGTGAATTTCGCATCGCAAAAGCACCGAGCGAGGTGGCGCAATGTTTAGCACAGTGGACTTGCATTCGGGAGGACGACGGCATACCCGCGTCCAGCCATCCTGATTTAGGTTTTCCGTGATTGCCCTAAATCGCTTCAGGCAAATGCCGGGATGGCTCCTATGACATGGCACGGCCGATTTCCTTCCCCATCCTTCCCTAATCCGATGGGACCTATGACCTCACTGTTTGGCCCTTCCCCCAAATCAAACAGCCAACCAACCATCCAACCACAAAAGCTTTGAGGAATGGAGCGTGTCTGGATTGCAATGCGATGCCGCCCGCGTACGTTCACCTCGGCCTCCATCCAGCCAGCTACGTACGAGGGTAATCCCAAAAGTAAGGTCTCCTATTTTTTTATAAGTACATAGACCTGTTTATTTCTACAATGGCTTACATCAGTTTACAGCTTGAACATTTAGCTATTTTTAGACATAATCACCATTTCTGTCGATGCATTTTTGTAGACGCTGTGGCAGTTTTCGTATGTCCATCTCATACCAGCTCGCCCCCATGCTGTTCAGAAAGTTATGAACCTCTTCTGTCACCTCGTCGTCGGAGCTGAATCGCTTTCCGGCCAAATGTTCATTTAACCTAGGGAACAGGTGATAGTCACTGGGCGCCAAGTCAGGACTATAGGGTGGGTGGGTGATTATGTTCCACTGAAACTGTTGCAGGAGAGCAACGGTTTGCCGAGCGATGTGTGGGCGAGCGTTGTCATGGAGAATGTGTACGCCCTTGCTCGTCATTCCTCTTCTCCAGTTTTGGATTATCCGTTTGAGTTTTTTCAGAGTCTCACAGTACCTGTCAGCGTTAATTGTGGTCCCAGCGATTCAGCTCCGACGACGAGGTGAAAGAAGAGGTTCATAACTTTCTAAACAGCATGGCGGCGAGCTGGTATGACATGGGCATACAAAAAATGCCACAGCGTCTACAAAAATGCATCGACAGAAATGGTGATTATGTCGAAAAATAGCTAAATGTTCAAGCTGTAAACTGATGTAAACCATTGTAGAAATTAACAGGTCTATGTACTTATAAAAAAATATAGGAGACCTTACTTTTGGGATTACCATCGCATCTTCGCGAACTGACTCACTATGTGTTCTTAGTTAAGGCAGAAATTCCCCAAGGTCACATTCGGGGATTGTTTGCCTCCATGGTCCAACGAATACAAGAATGCATTCGTGCCCTTTGGGATTGAGCCGTGGCGCTCGTTACTGGCGCGCCAGTCTCTTGGATGTCCATTATCGATCCTTCCATGTTTCTATCTTTGCTTGGCTTGTTGATTTCGGCATTCGCGGGGCGAGTGGCAGTTGACGTTTGCTCGGGCGACCTGCTGAGACGCCGCGAGGTACGAGGGGGGAAGCAACCACGTATATGTGGAGTTGGTTGTACGCGGTCTGCCGGTTCAGGATGGAGGATATGCGTTGGCTGCCTGCCTGTTTGCTCTCCTGATTTTGCTCGCCGTGCCTTGCGACCGCCTAGTCTGGGTTGCTGCCTGGTGTATCCTACACGAGCCATACCGGGCGTCCAGCAGAAGTTAAGCAGCCTAGTGTTTCTTTTAAAGAAAAGGAGCGAATGTATAAGACCTTTTGTAACCAATTTTGGTGGCCTCTTAAATGTGGCCTTAGCGTTTACACTGCCTTTGGGGAGAGCTAATTCTTTTAAATTTAAATAGTTGGGGTTCCCTGTCCTTTATAATCTTTTGGGGGGTTTTATTTGAATTTTCTCTTTGGTGTTCCGTCCTTGTGCTTGGTTAAATGTTTACTTGTATAGCGGGAAGTGACTCCTGGTTAAAACTCGGAGAAGGTGTTTGATGTTACTGCCGCCTCCGGCATTCGCCTTTTCAATTAAGTGTTGCCATCCCTTCCAGCGACCTGGTGTCACTCCACGTTAATTAATGCTGGTTTATGTGTACTTAATTTTGAATTGGCCATTTGAATTAATATTTTGGAGCGCAGTATAGCACTAATGCAACCTCATTGTATACCACCTTGTGCCCCGGTCTAGTATCTTAATTTTCAATGGCACGAGTTAGCTCCACTACCGGTTTTACTGATGTGCTCCCTTCAAAATCTTGTCTTGTATAAGTTTGCCCCATGTGTGTCTGGAAACACAGAGATGAGCTTTAGTGTGGCTTTAGTGCTAGTCAGTTAATGGAATCTTCATTTTGGCTTGGCTTCCACTGAAGAGTTTGAGTGGAGCGTAGTGTGTTTTGATTTGTTATTCATTTAATTACTGTAAGTTTGTTTATTTAATGGGGAGCAAGACATTTAAAGACTGTTGGTATTAACTCCCCTAGTTGCTGGGTGTTGCTAATTCACCGGCCGGTGTGGCCGAGCGGTTCTAGGCGCTACGGTCTGGAGCCGAGCGACCGCTACGACCACAGGTTCGAATCCTGCCTCGGGCATGGATGTGTGTGATGTCCTTAGGTTAGTTCGGTTTAATTAGTTCCAAGTTCTAGGCGACTGATGACCTCAGAAGTTAAGTCGCATAGTGCCTCAGAGCCATTTTTGTTGCTAATTCGTTCCAACTGGCCTACTAGTTATTCAATGGCAAGGCTGTTGATTAGTTGATTACCGTGAGTATAAATTAACGCTATTTATTTGTTGCCAAAATTGTTAAAGTGTCTGTGTCGTGATTCAATCACTAGCTACGTGTTTGAGCGAAATTGATATAAACCTTACATTGCCTCCTTAAAATTTGTTGCCAGCAGAAACTCTAAAGAGAGCTAAGTTTTGTCACTGCTTATGTCAACCTTTACTGGGAGCAATATTTCATGTACACTCCTGGAAATGGAAAAAAGAACACATTGACACCGGTGTGTCAGACCCACCATACTTGCTCCGGACACTGCGAGAGGGCTGTACAAGCAATGATCACACGCACGGCACAGCGGACACACCAGGAACCGCGGTGTTGGCCGTCGAATGGCGCTAGCTGCGCAGCATTTGTGCACCGCCGCCGTCAGTGTCAGCCAGTTTGCCGTGGCATACGGAGCTCCATCGCAGTCTTTAACACTGGTAGCATGCCGCGACAGCGTGGACGTGAACCGTATGTGCAGTTGACGGACTTTGAGCGAGGGCGTATAGTGGGCATGCGGGAGGCCGGGTGGACGTACCGCCGAATTGCTCAACACGTGTGGCGTGAGGTCTCCACAGTACATCGATGTTGTCGCCAGTGGTCGGCGGAAGGTGCACGTGCCCGTCGATCTGGGACCGGACCGCAGCGACACACGGATGCACGCCAAGACCGTAGGATCCTACGCAGTGCCGTAGGGGACCGCACCGTCACTTCCCAGCAAATTAGGGACACTGTTGCTCCTGGGGTATCGGCGAGGACCATTCGCAACCGTCTCCATGAAGCTGGGCTACGGTCCCGCACACCGTTAGGCCGTCTTCCGCTCAAGCCCCAACATCGTGCAGCCTGCCTCCAGTGGTGTCGCGACAGGCGTGAATGGAGGGACGAATGGAGACGTGTCGTCTTCAGCGATGAGAGTCGCTTCTGCCTTGGTGCCAATGATGGTCGTACGCGTGTTTGGCGCCGTGCAGGTGAGCGCCACAATCAGGACTGCATACGACCGAGGCACACAGGGCCAACACCCGGCATCATGGTGTGGGGAGCGATCTCCTACACTGGCCGTACACCACTGGTGATCGTCGAGGGGACACTGAATAGTGCACGGTACATCCAAACCGTCATCGAACCCATCGTTCTACCATTCCTAGACCGGCAAGGGAACTTGCTGTTCCAACAGGACAATGCACGTCCGCATGTATCCCGTGCCACCCAATGTGCTCTAGAAGGTGTAAGTCAACTACCCTGGCCAGCAAGATCTCCGGATCTGTCCCCCATTGAGCATGTTTGGGACTGGATGAAGTGTCGTCTCACGCGGTCTGCACGTCCAGCACGAACGCTGGTCCAACTGAGGCGCCAGGTGGAAATGGCATGGCAAGCCGTTCCACAGGACTACATCCAGCATCTCTACGATCGTCTCCATGGGAGAATAGCAGCCTGCATTGCTGCGAAAGGTGGATATACACTGTACTAGTGCCGACATTGTGCATGCTCTGTTGCCTGTGTCTATGTGCCTGTGGTTCTGTCAGTGTGATCATGTGATGTATCTGACCCCAGGATTGTGTCAATAAAGTTTCCCCTTCCTGGGACAATGAATTCACGGTGTTCTTATTTCAATTTCCAGGAGTGTAGTTAAATTTTGTCTTAAAATGTGTATTTCTCTGATGTAATAGACGAGTGATACAAGAGAAAAGCAAAGGGGCCTGGTCCTTTCTATTGTGTCCGGTTTGCAACACGTATGAGGGATCACGTCTAATACTGATACTGACAGTGGACTCCAGTTCCGAATGGAATGAATATTTAATCATTTAATACCCTCCATGTGATGAACATGTCCGCAAAGTTTGATAAATATTGGATCACTGCCTTCGTGTCGTATCACTTTCCATTTTTGTCGGTGAACGAAGCGAAAGACAACATTAGTGCGTTACACACAAATGGAAAATTAGCTCCAGATGTGAAATCTCGGCATATATTTTGTCCATTTTTTCTCTCTCAATGTGACGATGGGCTGCCTGGAGAGGCAGAGAGCACTCACCTTGGTCGACGCCGATGGGCTCCCCGCACGAGTCGCAGTACTCGGCGAACATGGCGTCGAAGCAGTGCAGGCAGTAGGGGCGGCCGTCGCGCATGATGTACCGCTGCCCCCCCAGCTGGCGGTCGCACTCGAAGCACGCGAAGTGCTTCATGTGCCACGCCCGGCCCTCCGCCTCCGTGCACTCGTCCGCCAGGATGATCTGCGGGCACAGCCGGTACTCGATGACTACCAGTCCAACCTACACTACTGGCCATTAAAAGTGCTACACCAAGAAGAAATGCAGGTGATAAGCGGGTATTCATTGGACAAATATATTATACTAGAACTGACATGTGATTACATTTTCACGCAATTTGGGTGCATACATCCTGAGAAATCAGTACCCATAACAACCACCTCTGGCCGTAATAACGGTCTTGATTCACCTGGGCATTGAGTCAAACAGAGCTTGGACGGCGTGTACAGGTACAACTGCCCATGCAGCTTCGACACGATACCACAGTTCATCAAGAGTAGTGACTGGCGTATTGTGACGAGCCAGTTGCTCGGCCACCATTGACCAGACGTTTTCAGTAGTAGAATGTGCTGGCCAGGGCAGCAGTCGAACATTTTCTGTATCCAGAAAGGCCCGTACAGGACCTGCAACATGCGCTCGTGCATTATCCTGCTGAAATGTAGGGATTCGCAGGGATCGAACGAAGGGTAGAGCCACGGGTCGTAACACATCTGAAATGTAACGCCCACTGTTCAAAATGCCGTCAATGCGAACAAGAGGTGACCGAGACGTGTAACCAATGGCACCCCGTACCATCACGCCGGGTGATATGCCAGTATGGCGATGACGAATACACGCTTCCAATGCGTCCACCGCGATGTCGCCAAACACGGATGCGACCATCATGATGCTGTAAACAGAACCTGGATTCATCCGAAAAAATTACGTTTTGCCATTCGTGCACGCAGGTTCGTCGTTGAGTACACCATCGTAGGCGCTTCTGTCTGTGGTGCAGCGTCAGGGGTAACCGCAGCCATGGTCTCCGAGCTGATAGTCCATGCTGCTGCAAACGTTTCCGAACTGTTCGTGCACATGGTTGTTGTCTTGCAAACATCCCCATCTGTTGACTCAGGGATAGAGACGTGGCTGCACGATCCGTTACAGCCATGCGGATAAGATGCCTGTCATCTCGACTGCTAGTGATACGAGGCCGTTGGATCCACCACGGCGTTCCTTATTACCCTCCCGAACCCACCGATTCCATATTTTGCTAACAGTTATAGGATCTCGACCAACGCGAGCAGCAATGTCGCGCTACGATACACCGCAATCGCGACAGGCTACAATCCGAGCTTTATCAAAGTCGGTAACATGATGGTACGCATTTCTCCTCCTTACACGAGGCAACACAAGAACGTTTCACGAGGCAAAGCCGGTCAACTGCTGTTTGTGTATGAGAAATCGGTTGGAAAGTTTCCTCGTGTCGGCACGTTATAGGTGTCGCCACCAGCACCAACCTTGTGTGAATGCTCTGATAAGCTAATCATTTGCATATCACAGCATCTTCTTCCTGTCGGTTAAATTTCGCGTCGCGACGCTGCTGCAAACCAAACAAGCAAATGGCCTTGCCTTCGTCTCTTCAAGGTTTTAAGCCAAGTTCATTGCAGATATCAAACGCAAATTACTCACATGCCTATGAAAAGGACGTATAAGAAAAGCCACGGAACTTTTGAAGTGGATCTGGAAGTACTGGCGGAATATCGGGTTTCAGAATCTGCAGAGCACTTGCTGGCGAACCGTACAGCGTTCTACAGCCACATGACTAGCGCTCGCTGCTGGACGCTGGAGCCCACTTTCGATGCGGCGTCCGACCCGACGCTGCCGCGACCTGGCAGCCTTCCAGCGGGGAATGCCAGCGGCTTCGGGCCGCGCCTGCCCATGCTGGCTGCTCGCCGCCTCCCAGAATACGTAATGCCGGGGGCGGCGGGGTCCCCAGTCCGAGTGCGCAGGGCCGTGTTGTGTCCCAGATGCGATTCGCCGCAGGCGACAAGTTTAACAGCCCTGCTCTCTGGTCTAGCGGAAAGGGAACAGAGTCCCGCTCACTGTTAATAGTAGCGGTATGAGGCGCCATGGGACTACTTGCCACTACAGGGTCGTCGAAAAGTTTCGCACATCTAAAGATGTGAGTATGTGTAGTATGCATTTTCGCCCCATAGCGTCGGACACGTCGCTTGTGACGTATGTTGAAAATGGGTGCTCTCTTTAATAACGCATTCACGAACTAGTTTTACTACACCTGAGCTCACTTCGCGGAGCACGTTGAGAAATGTCAGTCTCTGTTATTATGGTAATATTTCATTCCAACAGCGTGTGAGGCCTATTTTTATAGACCCGTAGGTAGGTAATCCCAAAGAAATCAGGTGTTGACAGATGTGAAAATTACCGAACTATCAGTTTAAAATAAGTCACAGCTGCAAAATACTAACGCGAATTCTTTACAGACGAGTGGAAAAACTAGTAGAAGCCGACCTCGGGGAAGATCAGTTTGGATTCCGTAGAAATGTTGGAACACGTGAGGCAATACTGACCCTACGACTTATCTTAGAAGCTAAATTAAGGAAGGGCAAACCTACGTTTCTAGCATTTGTAGACTTAGAGAAAGCTTTTGACAATGTTGACTGGAATACTCTCTTTCAAATTCTGATGGTGGCAGGGGTAAAATACAGGGAGCGAAAGGGTATTTACAATTTGTACAGAAACCAGATGGCAGTTATAAGAGTCGAGGGGCATGAAAGGGAAGAAGCGGTTGGGAAGGGAGTGAGACAGGGTTGTAGCCTGTCCCCGATGTTATTCAATCTGTATATTGAGCAAGCAGTAAAGGAAACAAATGAAAAATTCGGAGTAGGTATTAAAATCCATGGAGAACAAATAAAAACTTTGGAGTTCGCTGATGACATTGTAATTCTGTCAGAGACAGCAAGGGACTTGGAAGAGCAGTTGAACGGAATGGACGGTGTCTTGAAACGAGGGTATAAGATGAAAATCAACAAAAGCAAAACGAGGATAATGGAATGTAATCGAATTAAGTCGGGTGATGCTGAGGGAATTAGATTAGGAAATGAGACACTTAAAGTAGTAAAGGAGTTTTGCTTTTTGGGGAGAAAAGTAAATGATGATTGTCGAAGTAGAGAGGATATAAAATGTACACTGGCAATGGCAAGGAAAGCGTTTCTGAAGAAGAGAAATTTGTTAACATCGAGTATAGATTTAAGTGTCAGGAAGTCATTTCTGAAAGTATTTGTATGGAGTGTAGCCATGTACGGAAGTGAAACATGGACGATAAATAGTTTGCACAAGAAGAGAATAGAAGCTTTCGAAATGTGGTGCTACAGAAGAATGCTGAAGATTAGATGGGTAGATCACATAACTAATGAAGAAGTATTGAATAGGATTGGGGAGAAGAGGAGTTTGTGGCACAACTTGACAAGAAGAAGGAATCGGTTGGTAGGATATGTTCTGAGGCATCACGGGATCACCAATTTAGTATTGGAGGGCGGCGTGGAGGGTAAAAATCGTAGAGGGAGACCAAGAGATGAATACACTAAGCAGATTCAGAAGGATGTAGGTTGCAGTAGCTACTGGGAGATGAAGAAGCTTGGACAGGATAGAGTAGCATGGAGAGCTGCATCAAACCAGTCTCAGAACTGAAGACCACAACAACAACAGGTAGGTAAGTTCACAGGAACAAGCCTGGAGACGTTCAGTAGGGAAGACGTAGGGGCGCTGTCAGATAGGTCACAGTTCGTAGTAATAGGCGGAAAGTCATCGAGTAAAACAGAAGTAGTATCCGGCGTTCCCCAAGGAAGTGTTATAGGCCCTCTATTGTTCCTGATCTATATTAACGACATAGGAGACAATCTGAGTAGCCGTCTTAAATTGTTTGCCGATGATGCTGTCATTTACCGTCTTGTAAAGTCATCACATGATCAAAACGACTTGCAAAATTATTTAGATAAGATATCTGTATGGTGCGAAAAGTGGCAATTGACCCTGAATAAAGCAAAGTGCGAAATTATTCACATGAGTACTAAAAGAAATCAGCTAAATTTCGATTACGCGATAGGTCACACAAATCTGAGGGCTGTAAATTCAACTAAATACTTAGGGATTACAATTACAAATAACCTAAATTGGAACGATCACATAGATAATATTGTGGGTAGAGCAAACCAAAGACTGCGATTCATTGGCAGAACACTTAGAAGGTGAACAGGTCTACTAAAGAGACTGCTAACACCACGCTTGTCCGCCCTATTCTGGAGTACTGCTGTGCGGTGTGGGATCCGCATCAGGTGGGACTGACGGATGACATCGAAAAAGTACAAAGAAGACAGCTCGTTTTGTATTACTGCGAAATAGGGGAGATAGTGTCACAGACATGATACGTGAATTGGAATGGCAATCATTAAAACAAAGGCGTTTTTCGTTGCGACGTGATCTTCTCATGAAATTTCAATCACCAGTTTTCTCCTCCGATTGCGAAAACATTCTACATAGGGAGAAATGATCATCACGATAAAATAAGAGAAATCAGGGCTCGCACGGAAAAATTTAAGTGCTCGCTTTTTCCCGCGTGCCGTTCGAGAGTGGAACGGTAGAGAGACAGCATGAAGGTGGTTCATTGAACCCTCTGCCAGGCGCTTTATTGTGAATAGCAGAGTAATCACGTGGATGTAGATGTAGATCCTTTATAGATTAGCTGAGTACCAACCGTTGCCTGGGTATTTATTTATTCTACTCTTCTACCAGTCAATCTCCTCCATCCTCCTCTCACCGTCCACCTTCTCCTGCACCCCCTCTATGTCCATCTCCTATATCCTCTCCCTCCACCCACCACCTCCATTCCCCACCCGCACGGCCTCTCCACCTCCTCCTGCCCCCCTCTATTAGTCTCTTCCTGTCCAATCTCTCCGTTCATTGGTCCTCCCTCTCTGTCCATAGGGTCCTCCCTCCTTATCTCTTATAGTTATCACGTTCACTCGATAAGGAGGCTGATGTTCGTGAAATTAAGCTAATGTGAAGCCATCGCAAAACTGTACGAGATTGAAGTAAAGCACGATTTCCATTTATTTTGTTATGGATCTGCTTAATCTAATAAAACATGTCCAAACGTGTATCTGCATTAATTTTCCGGGTAATGCAGAGAAGCAATTTTACAAGTAAATTTGTTTACCTTCCACTAAGAATGTAGAAACGTTTACGTCATTGTTCGCAACTGTTAGTGAGTTGTTTCAGTCGTTTCGTAACCTTGAAACGAGTTAGTTTTCTGCTTTGTTCAGTGAAATAACATAATAACAACATTGTATTTAATTGAAACCACACAGTAACTGTTGTAGTTTGTAGATGATTTATGAAAAAGGCATGTCTTTCGAATTTACGACAGAGGAATATGCCAAAATGTTGTTTCTTTACGGCAAATGTGATGGTAATGCTACGGCTGCAGTTAACGAATATTGCGTACGTTATCCAGCTCGGAGGATTCCGAATTCACGAACCATTAGCGGAGTCTTTCGAATGTTACGGGAGACAGGTTCTCTACCTAGCGTTCATAATCAGTACGAGCACTCGATACGTGAAGACGATGGAGAGGATATTATGGATGCTGTTCAACGTAGTCCGGGTACCAGTACAATAACTTCTGTTAAAAACTTCGTGCAACTGTCTGGAATTAAAAAAAAAACTAATTGAGTCAAGTAGTTAATAAATTAAAATTTTTACGAAATTACGTCTTTGCTTCTCTGGATGTTCTGGAAAACTACTGCAGAAACACGTCCGGGACCTGTTTTATCAGATTCACTAGATCAATAACAACAAAATAAGTGGGAATCGTGCTTTACTTTAATCTCTTACAGTTTTTCGATGGCTTCATATTTGCGAAGTTGCTGAATTTCAGGCAAAATCTTTTATTAGCCGTAACTCCGTAACTAAACATTTGCCCACCTATGTTTATATGAACTTTTTTCTCTAGTTTTACTTGTAGAATACCATATTAAAATATTTGCGTATCTTCGAGAATCACCCCGTATGTCATCCGTGAACATTATGTATTATGCTATGAGACCAAGACGCTAATGTGTTCGATTATATATTTTTGTTAAAATAAGGCTATTTCGACGTGATTGCCATCTTCATGTTATTTTAGTTTTACTTGTAGAATAACACGTTGAAGTATTTGCATGAGAACCTTGTATAAAATGAACTGTAGTGAGAGAGGGAGTCAGATCATCCTTAGCCTGGCTGGTTAACACTTGCTGGAATTCACGACCTTTATGCAGGATGGTGTTGCAACCCATATGACGACCGACATGAAGAGCACACTCCATGTTCGCGCCTTACCGCCTTCGAGAACGGCCTTGCAGTGGGGCTCACGAGAGATACGGGCCCCGCAACGAACTTTGTGATGTCACCTTGCCCGACGCACTTCGCGAACGCTCGGTTCCGTGCAGGGCCCGCCGGACATCAGTATGCCACTGGAAAAGTACTTGAGGACAATATTATAGAAATTGAAGAGGATGTAGATGAAGATGAGATGGGAGATACGATACTGCGTGAAGAGTTTGACAGAGCACTGAAAGACCTGAGTCGAAACAAGGCCCCGGGAGTAGACAACAGTCCATTAGAACTACTGACGGCCTTGGGAGAGCCAGTGCTGACAAAACTGTACCATCTGGTGAGCAAGATGTATGAAACAGGCGAAATACCCTCAGACTTCAAGAAGAATAGAATAATTCCAATCCCAAAGAAAGCAGGTGTTGACAGATGTGAAAATTACCGAACTATCAGTTTAATAAGTCACAGCTGCAAAATAGTAACTCGAATTCTTTAGAGACGAATCGAAAAACTGGTAGAAGCCGACCTCGGAGAAGATCAGTTTGGATTCCGTAGAAATATTGGAACAGGTGAGGCAATACTGACCTTACGACTTATCTTAGAAGAAAGATTAAGGAAAGGCAAACCTACGTTTCTAGCATTTCTACACTTAAAATAGCTCTGAGCACTGTGGAATTTAATGTCTATGGTCATCAGTCCCCTAGAACGTAGAACTACTTAAACCTAACTAACCTAAGGACATCACCCAACACTCAGTCATCACGAGGCAGAGAAAATCCCTGACATTTGTACACTTAGAGAAAGCTTTTGGCAGTGTTGACTCGAATACTCTGTTTCGAATTCTGAAGGTGACAGGGGTAAGATACAGGGAGCGAAAGGCTATTTACAATTTTTACAGGAACCAGATGACAATCATAAGAGTCGAGGGGCACGAAAGGGAAGCAGTGATTAGGAAGGGAGTGAGACAGGGTTGTAGCCTCTCCCCGAGGTTATTCAATCTGTATATTGAGCAAGCAGTAAAGGAAACAAAAGAAAAATTCGGAGTAGGAATTAAAATCCATGGAGAAGAAATAAAAACTTTGAGGTTCGCCGATGACACTGTAATTCTGTCAGAGACAGCAAGGGACTTGGAAGAGCACCTGAACGGAGTGGACAGTGTCTTGAAAAGAGGATATAAGATGAACATCAACAAAAGCAAAACGAGGATAATGGAATGTAGTCGAATTAAATCGGGTGATGCTGAGGAGATTAGATTAGGAAATGAGACACTTAAAGTAGTAAAGGAGTTTTGCTATTTAGGGAGTAAAATAACTGATGATGGTCGAAGTAGAGAGGATATAAAATGTAGACTGGCAATGGCAAGGAAAGTGTTTCTGAAGAAGAGAAATTTGTTAACATCGAGTATAGATTTAAATGTCAGGAAGTCGTTTCTGAAAGTATTTGTATGGAGTGTAGCCATGTATGGAAGTGAAACGTGGACGATAAACAGTTTGGACAAGAAGAGAATAGAAGCTTTCGAAATGTGGTGCTACAGAAGAATGCTGAAGATTAGATGGGTAGATCACATAACTAATGAGGAGGTATTGAATAGAATTGGGGAGAAGAGGAGTTTGTGGCACAACTTGACAAGAAGAAGGGATCGGTTGGTAGGACATGTTCTGAGGTATCAAGGGATCACCAATTTAGTATTGGAGGGTAGCGTGGAGGGTAAAAATCGTAGAGGGAGACCAAGAGATGAATACACTAAACAGATACAAAAGGATGTAGGTTGCAGTAGGTACTGGGAGATGAAGAAGCTTGCACAGGATAGAGTAGCATGGAGAGCTGGTGGCAGTTGACCCACATGAGTTCCAAAAGAAATCCGTTGGAATTCGATTACTCGATAAATAGTACAATTCTCAAAGCTGTCAATTCAACTAAGTACCTGGGTGTTAAAATTACGAACAAATTCAGTTGGGAAGACCACATAGATAATATCGTGGGGAAGGCGAGCCAAAGGTTGCGTTTCATTGGCAGGACACTTAGAAGATGCAACAGGTCCACTAAAGAGACAGCTTACACTACACTCGTTCGTCCTCTGTTAGAATATTGCTGCGCGGTGTGGGATGCTTACCAGGTGGGATTGACGGAGGACATCGAAAGGGTGCAAAAAAGGGCAGCTCGTTTTGTATTATCACGTAATAGGGGAGAGAATGTGGCAGGTATGATACGCGAGTTGGGATGGAAGTCATTAAAGCAAAGACGTTTTTCGTCGCGGCGAGATCTATTTACGAAATTTCAGTCACCAACTTTCTCTTCCGAATGCGAAAATATTTTGTTGAGCCCAACCTACATAGGTAGGAATGATCATCAAAATAAAATAAGAGAAATGAGAGCTCGAACAGAAAGGTTTAGGTGTTCGTTTTTCCCGCGCGCTGTTCGGGAGTGGAATGGTAGAGAGATAGAATGATTGTGGTTCGATGAACCCTCTGCGAAACACTTAAATGTGAATTGCAGAGTAATCATGTAGATGTAGATGTAGAAACCAGCCTCAGGACTGAAGACAACAACAACAACAACAACGGAAAAGTACCCGTTAAAGGTCTTAACTTTGTCGTATGCTATTGACAGCTTGCATGCATTTAAACGCGCAATTAAGAATTATTCAACTAGTCTGAAATACTCGCTCCCCACCGGAGACGGCTGCAGTCACTCGTAAGACGTGTAGTGTCACGTGGTGTGGCATATGCGCCGCTGCCTACCTTTCACGGAGGCCTCGCCTTGCAGGCTGTGACGTCAGACGGCGACAGGACTCCCTCAATGGCCCGTGAGAGTAACGTTCAGAGGAATGTAGCACTGGAGGTTTTACTCCGAAGCTACCTGCAGGTGAGCAAGCCTAGCTAGTCGACGGCGCCTGCTCGGCAGGCGTCGCGCGAGCCGCCAGCTGACCTCTGTCCGTGTCTACTCACCTCGTCGCAGGCGGAGCAGCGCGGCTTGAGCGTCTCGGCGTGGTGTCGGCCGCAGTAGAGGCGGCCGTCCTTCCAGAAGTAGATGAGGTCGACCAGCAGCTCGCGGCAGACGCAGCAGGTGAAGCAGGCGGGGTGCCAGCACGCGGCGGGCCCGGCGCGCGACGCGAACACCGCCATGTCGCCGCCCGACACCGGCTCCTCGCACTGCAACACGCCACGGCGCGGCCCTCACTCCACTGTCACACTGCCACTGTGCTGCTCCAGGCGGAGCCGCAGCAAGGGCGACGTCACTTTGGCTGTCATCATTCGACACTTGATAAATATTACCGGCTTGAGCTGCTCGTAAAAAGCTTTATTTATACAACAAGTTTCAGTCGTCTGACCATCATCGGGTTCC
Organism: Schistocerca americana; assembly: GCF_021461395.2. Taxonomy (NCBI): domain Eukaryota; kingdom Metazoa; phylum Arthropoda; class Insecta; order Orthoptera; family Acrididae; genus Schistocerca; species Schistocerca americana. The sequence goes on from NC_060123.1 coordinate 34,207,195, forward strand.
TAAACAGAAGTGCCAAAGAAAATGGTACAGGCATGCGTTTTCAAATATAGAGGCATGTAAACGGACAGAATACGACGCTGTGGTCGACAACGCCTACATAAGACGCCAAGTGCCTGGCGCAATTGTTAGATCGTTTGCTGCTGCTACAATGACAGGTTATCAAGTTTTAAGTGAGTTTGAACGCGGTGTTACAGTCGGCGCACGAGCGGTGGGACACAGCCTCTCCGGGGTAACGATGAAGTGGGGATTTTCCTGTACGACCATTTCACGAGTATAGCGTGAATATCATGAATCCGGTAAAACATCAAATCTCCGATATCGCTGCTGCCGGAAAAAGATCCTGCAAGAACGGGACCAACGACGACTGAAGAGAATCGTTCAGCGTGAGAGAAGTGTGCTGTCACCGCCAGACACCACACTTGCTAGGTGGTAGCCTTTAAATCGGCCGCGATCCCTTAGTATACGTCGGACCCACGTGTCGCCACTATCAGTGATTGCAGACTGAGCGCCACCACGCGGCAGGTCTAGAGAGACTCCCTAGCTCTCACCCCAGTTGTACAGCCGACTTAGCTAGCGATGGTTCACTGTCTACATATGCTCTCATTTGCAGAGACGACAGTTGAGCATAGCCTTCAGCTACGTCATTTGCTACGACCTAGCAAGGCGCCATATTCAGTTACTGTAATGACTACTTTCAAAAACGTATTCTGAACAGATAATATTGCGAATCATGTACCGTCAAGAGCGACATTCATCATTAATGGATTAAAGTTAAGTATGAAACTAATTACGTCCGCTTTCTGAATTCTCATTCCTTGTCATGTTCCAGACCTCAAGTCAGTATAGTTCTTCCCTCCTCACGCCAGCCTGCGTGAGCTAAAACGCGTGCATTTCGGCCTCCACTCGTAACACGGCGTTGGCTCTTCTGCTAACACAAAAGTTACAGTCGGCGCACCAGCGGTGGGACACAGCCTTCTCCGAGGTAGCGATGAGGTGGGGATTTTCCTATACGGCTATTTCACGAGTGTACCGTCAATATCAGGAATCCGGTAATACATCAAATCTCCGACATCGCTGCTGCCGGAAAAAGATCCTGCAAGAACGGGACCAACGACGACTAAAGAGAACCGTTCAATGTGACGGAAGTGCAACCCTTCCGCATACTGCTGCAAATTTCAATGCTGGGCCACCGACAAGTATCAGCGTGCGAATCATTCAACGAAACATCATCGATATGGGCTTTCGGAGCCTAAGGCCCACTCGTGTATCCTTGATGACTGCACGACACTAAGCTTTACGCCTTGCCTGGGCCCGTCAACGGCACACGCAAACACAACGGTACAGGTGAGCCCCTGTTAATCAGACGCCATTACTGGATATCCAGCTGGAATACACTGCCGAATAACTGGCACCACGCAGGGAAGCCGTACCGTACACTGCATGCAAACAAGCTCCACACATACCCCACACAGTGAGATGATCTATGGCCGATCTCCCACCACTATATAAAGATCTTGATTGTTCCAGGAATGTAGCGTCTGCAGCAACTGGGATACATCGCTATCGCTTGCCACGGTAATGATGCATGATACCTATACTAACAAATCCAACCTTGCATGAGCTATCGCAGCTAGTAAGCCACTACTGCTCTTACTACCCATCCCACTGTCGCAGAGGGTTTTTTTTTCCCCACGGCACGAGCCTTGGCACTTTTTTCCCTCTGCTCTTCAAATCGCTACCCTCACTCGCGTTTCGTCCACTATCTATCACCTGATGGACCGTGTTAATGCGTAGTCTTACCCAGACGCACGGACAACATCACAGCCCAGCATCTTGTGATCCAGCTGTTAGATAACTAACATGTTGTACGGAGGTGACAGTAGAACTTTTGCTTTGGTCACCACGTTGGTGCGGGCGTGGAGGGGCCCCATCTCTACAAACCGACTCTGGACTGCCGATGACTGGAAACATGTTGCCTGGTCGGACGAGTATCGTTTCAAATTGTATCGCTTGGATGGACGTGTACGGGTATGGAGACGACCTCATGAATCCATGGACCCTGCATGCCACTGTTCGAGCTGGTGGAGGCTCTGTAGTGGCGTGGAGCGTGTGCAGTTGGAGTGGTATGGGAACCCTGATGCATCTAGATACGACTCTGACAGGTGACACGCACATAAGCATCCTGTCTGATCACCTGCACGAGTCACGTCTTTTGTGCATTCTGACGGACTTGGGCAACTCCAGCAGGACAATGCGACACTCCACACATCCAGAATTGCTACAGAGTGCCTCCAGGAACTCTCTTCTGTGTTAAAACCCTTCCGCTTGCCACCAAACTCCCCAGATATGAACATGGCTGGGATGCCTTGAAACGTGCTGCTCCGGCGAGAGCTCCACCCCCTCGTACTCTTGCGGACTCATGGTGTCAATTCTCTCCAGCACTTCTTCAGACATTAGTCGAGTCCTTGCGGCGCACGTCTGCGTGCAGGAAGAGGCCCTACACGATATTAGGAGATGTACCAGTTTCTCTGGTTCTTCAGTGTGTAGTGCACCAAATAAAATAATGGTTCTCAATTGAACAGAGTTACCTGTCATTATACAGGGTGAATCACCTAACATTACCGCTGGATGTATTTCGTACACCACATCAAATACTGACGAATCGATTCCACAGACCGAACGTGAGGAGAGGGGCTAGTGTAACTGGTTAATACAAACCATACAAAAATGCACAGAAGTATGTTTTTTAACACAAAGCTACGTTTTTTTAAATGGAACCCCGTTAGTTTTGCTAGCACATCTGAACATATAAACAAATACGTAATCAGTGCCGTTTGTTGCATTGTAAAATGTTAATTACATCCGGAGATATTGTAACCTAAAGTTGACGCTTGAGTACCACTCCTCCGCTGTTCGATCGTGTGTATCGGAAAGCACCGAATTACGTAGGGATCCAAAGGGAACGGTGATGGACCTTAGGTACAGAAGAGACTGGAACAGCACATTACGTCCACATGCTAACGCCTTTTTATAGGTCTTTTTCACTGACGCACATGTACATTACCATGAGGGGTGAGGTACACGTACACACGTGGTTTCCGTTTTCAATTACGGAGTGGAATAGAGTGTGTCCCGACATGTCAGGCCAATAGATGTTCAGTGTGGTGGCCATCATTTGCTGCACACAATTGCAATCTCTGGCGTAATGAATGTTGTACACGCCGCAGTACATCTGGTGTAACGTCGCCGCAGGCTGCCACAATACGTTGTTTCATACCCTCTGGGGTTGTAGGCACATCACGGTACACATTCTCCTTTAACGTACCCCACAGAAAGAAGTCCAGAGGTGTAAGATCAGGAGAATGGGCTGGCCAATTTATGCGTCCTCCACGTCCTATGAAACGCCCGTCGAACATCCTGTCAAGGGTCAGCCTAGTGTTAATTGCGGAATGCTGATACCACACACGTCGACGCGTTTCCAGTGGGACATTTTCGAGCAACGTTGGCAGATCATTCTGTAGAAATGCGATGTATGTTGCAGTGCTCTCCGATACACACGATCGAACAGCGGAGGAGTGGTACTCAAGCGTCAACTTTAGGTTACAATACCTCCGGATGTAATTAACATTTTACAATGCAACAAACGGCACTGATTACGTATTTGTTTATATGTTCAGATGTACTAACAAAACTAACGGGGTTCCATTTAAAAAAAACATAGCTTTGTGTTAAAAAACATACTTCTGTGCATTTTTGTATGGTTTGTATTAACCAGTTACACTAGCACCTCTCCTCACGTTCGGTCTGTGGAATCGATTCGTCAGTATATATTTCCACAGTTCGGCTATGCGTACATTGTTTGTATCTGCACGGCGTGTTCCATTAAATTTGGTGTAGGACGGAAGCAGTACACATACAGTCAGTTCCACAAGAAAGCGTAGCCGTTACCTGTATGAAATACAAGACGCTATTATAAATATATGTTAACATGAAAATACATGCACAACTACCTAATAGTTAATCCAGTCGCCGCCATATCGATTATAGCCTGGCACTTTTATGTCATGCTTTTCACGAGATTTCCTGCATATTCTCCCGGTAACGATCTCCATATCGTCCTGATTTTATACGACAGCTGCTTCAAAGTATATATTGGCTTTCCTTCAAGCTTCATCTTAATATACGACAAAACATTTGCGATCGGATTTGCACTCTGAGACATTGCAGGCCAATCCGTCGTGGACAGCCCATTGTCTTGAGCCACTTCGCAATTAATGTCTTTGACTTCCTAAGAATTTTACCAGCGGCTACATGTGAAAGCTATGGTCCCTTTGTATGATTTACAAGGTACACAGCCTCGTGACGCTTTGCACTCATTTTAAATTGCAAGTGACGAAACAAGAAATTCAACTTTCACACTGTTTAACTATATACTGTATAAAAGCGCAATGAGTACAGATTCGAGCCGGCCGAAGTGGCCGAGCGGTTCTGGGCGCTACAGTCTGGAACCGCGTGACCGCTACGCTCGCAGGTTCAAATCCTGCCTCGGGCATGGATGTGTGTGATGTCTTTATGTTAGTTAGGTTTAAGTAGTTCTAAGTTCTAGGGGACTTATGACCACAGCAGTTGAGTCCCATAGTGCTCAGAGCCATTTGAACCATTTAGTACAGATTCGAGACCAATATCAGAGATTTCGCTGCGGAGTTTACATTTAAAACTATGGCGCACACTTTCTTGTGGAACAGACTGTGTCAATGTGGCTATAACTCTTTTCTCACTAGTGAGTACTTGTAAGCCATGACTTCTGTGCCTTTTGTTTTCAGTCACCGCAACTGTGATTGTAGCTCACGCAAATTGCTATTAGATGCAACGTGTAGAGGACCTGTTATGACTGTCACATGCATTTATCCTAGCAGACGACAGGAACCTTAGCAATAGTAAGATTCTAGTCACTACCGATGTATGTAAAGCTCTGTAATCATCTTTGGCTCTACCAGTAGACAGCCGGCCGAAGTGGCCTAGCGGTTCTAGGCGCTTCAGTCTGGAACCACGCGACCGCTACGGTCGCAGGTTCGAATCCTGCCTCGGGCATGGATGTGTGTGACGTCCTTAGGTTGGTTAGGTGTAAGTAGTTCTAAGTTCTAGGGGACTGATGACGTCAGAAGTTAAGTCCCATAGTGCTCAGAGCCATTTGAACCATTTCCTTCGTTTTTCATACAATACTTAGTACGAGGGTGAGTCAAATGAAAACCTTACATTTTTTTAAAAATATTGTTTATTGTGCAGAAGTGGTACAAAGCTGTATCACTTTTCAACATCATCTCCCCCACGCTCAATGCAAGTCCTCCAGCGCTTACAAAGTGCATTAATTCCTTTAGAAAAAAATTCTTATGGTAGTCCGCGCAACCACTCACGCACCGCGTGGCGTAGCTCTCCATCAGAACGGAACGTCTTTCCTCCCATTGCGTCTCTGAACGGTCCAAACATTTGGAAGCCAATTGGGGCAAGGTCTGGTGAGTATGGTGGATGAGGAAGACACTCAAAATGCAGGTCTGTGATTGTACGGGCAGTGTGGGGCCTTGCATTGCCATGTTCGAAAAGGACACCTGCTGACAGCAATCCACATCACTTTGATTTGATTGCAGGCCGCAGATGATTTTTTTAGGAGATCTGTGTATGATGCACTGGTGACAGTGGTCCCTCTAGGCATGTAATGCGCCAAAATGACGCCTTTTTCGTCTCAGAAGAGAGTCAGCATAACCTTCCCTGCTGATGGTTCTGTTCGAAATTTCTTTGGTTTTGGTGATGAGGAATGGCGCCATTCCTTGCTCGCTCTCTTCGTTTCCGGTTGGCGGAAGTGAACCCAGGTTTCGTCCCCAGTAACGATTCTTGCAAGGAAGCCATCACCTTCTCGTTAAAAGCGGCGAAGAAGCTCTTCACAAGCATCAACACGACGTTCTCTCATTTCAGGAGTCAGCTGCCGTGGCACCCCTCTTGCAGACACTTTGTGAAACTGGAGCACATCGTGCACAATGTGGTGTGCTGACCCGTGACTAATCTGTAAACATGCTGCAACGTCATTCAGTGTCACTCGCCGGTTTTCCTTCACTATGGTTTCAACTGCTGCAATGTTCTGTGGAGTCACAACTCGTTGTGTCTGACCTGGACGAGGAGCATCTTCCACCGAAGTCACACCGTTTGCGAACTTTCTACTCCATTCGTAGATTTGCTGCTGTGAGAAACATGCATCACCGTACTGAACCTTCATTCGTCGATGAATTTCAATAGGTTTCACACCTTCACTACGCAAAAACCGAATAACAGAACTCTGTTGTTTCCTGGTGCACTTAGCAAGTGGGGAGGCCATCTTTATGCTGATAGTGCGACGGTATGTGTGTATCAGCACTATGCTGCCACCTACAGGGGCCATTCTTCGCGTTGTTTGTAGCACGCTTACCAACTTACAGGATAACGACGCGAAATTTCGATTTGTTATTACAAATTTAAGGTTTTAATCTGACTCACCCTCGTATTGCCATATACCTCAACGATGGCGTGTGGAGAGTGTTTTGGCAGAATATTAAATGCTTCGGGCCTTTTCTCTGGGAGTCGACGTTGTGAGAAGCGCCTTCCGTGAGCGTTTAAGCTCAAAAGGGATAAATCTGTTTTCGGCAAACACTATAAAACAACATGATCACCATTAATTTTGCTTTTGCATGGCCAGTGTTTCGCCTTCCCGTTGAAGGCCGGCGATGGTGAATTACAGGCTTTGGCACCTCGCACTGTATCATTTGCGACTGGGGAAAAAGGGCGCTAACGTAGTTTGGATGACGTGACGTGCGCCTGAGGGGTCGGCCGGGAACATTAGCGTTGCTCCTTTGAGACTATTTCACCCGCTCTGCTACAAGGCAGTTTTAATACTCTCACCCGCCGCCGGTTGCTCGTGGCTGGCGAAGAGCTGCGCAATTTCATATCGTTCGGGAATATAAGTGGCGTGATCACTAGTTCGTATACAAGTGATTTCCGACCAAATTCCCAAAGTGGCTCCCTCGAACCACTTTCGAGACAGGTATTAATAACTTCAGTACGTCGAGCAGCCGCTGGAGATAGCATCGCCAGTCCGTCGCCGGATACGGTCTGGCCACGAGTGCTTGGGGCGGGAAGGCGTCGCTAGGCAACAGGTACGCTGTTGCTACGACTACGCTCTCCAGATGACTCTCTCTTCTACCACTAGTTAGCTGCTAGCGTATACTGCGATGTTGACATCATCGGCCCACTCTCGACATCGGAAGGCTACAGTTATTGCCTCACGGTGATTGACAGATTTACTAGGTGGCCTGAGGCATTTCCAATGAAGGACACCACTGCAGAAACTATAGCTCAAGCATTTTTTCGTGGTTGGATTGCCCGGTTTGGAGTTCAACTGAGAATTACAACTGATCAAGGACGACAAAGCATTGGCTGCGTTATTTGGTACGAAACGCATACGCACCACGGCATACCACCCCGCGTCCCGCATTTCTGGACGCAACACACACCACAGCTACCACTGAACACAAACCGGAGAAGACAGGAGAAGCTACAAGATGTGTTCCTGTACCCCATGAACACCACAACGCTCAGCGAACACCAGTCACTGCAACACCAAGACCGACGTCGAGGACTGCTACACCACTGCCTGACACAACCACTGACACACGTGACGCACCGCCCGGTTTCAAGAAAGAAGTAGTTACAAGAGCTGGACGGCGTGTGAAATTTAATCTGCGGTATCGTTAGCATTAAAGGGGGGAGTCATGTAGTGACCTATCTCTGACAATCGATCCCTACAAGTGTACAGTGCTTCATAAGCATTCCGTGAAGTGATATAGTTATTCTTGGACTTAGCTTTCGTTAGTTATTCCGTGCTGTTCATGTCTACACAATTCATTCATGTGTGTAGTGTTAAGTTATTGCTAAATATATGTGGGAATAAAAGAATTGTTTTCTCCAACAGCCACAAGTAGAAATTAACCGATGAAAAAATAAATAAATAAATAAAAAGATCCGTAATTTTTTTCTTTTATTACAAGGCCATTTCCTCGCCCTCTTTGGGGTTGTCCGAGCCGCGTTTGCGAGTTGTGTAAGACTAACATTACATGTAGTAGCAAGCAGTGTGGTGGTTAACTCTTCAAGGAATCTACGATCTCGGAATTTAAGCAGTACACGAAACCGTAATGCACAACGCCTCTATTGTAATGTTTTCCACTGGAGTTGCATAAGCACTACAATGGCACATTTGCACTACTATAGGAACTCGTGGTGAAACGCGCTGCCCTTCTTCGGATGTTCTCCATTTTCTCTCTCGGTCCTAGGAGGAAAGGATTTGAAACTGACGAGTGGTACTTAAGTATACATAGGACGAGATATTTTTTTTAAGTTACCGCCTTCGTGGGTGGATTGTTCTTTCTGACGCTCCTCCCAATGCCTGACGCAATCGCTGTTCTGAGTTACAACCTGCTCATATGTACACTACTGGCCATTAAAATTGCTACACCACGAAGATGATGTGCTACAGACGCAAAATTTAACCGAAAGGAAGAAGATGATGTGATATGCAAATGATTAGCTTTTCAGAGCATTCACCAAGGTTGGCGCCGGTGGCGACACCTAGAACGTACTGACATGAGGAAAGTTTCCAACCGATTTCTCATACACAAACAGCAGTTAACTGGCGTTGCCTGGTGAAGCGTTGTTCTGATGCCTCGTTTAAGGAGGAGAAATGCGTACCATCACGTTTCCGACTTTGATAAAGGTCGGATTGTAGCCTATCGCGATTGCGGTTTATCGTATCGCGACATTGCTACTCGCGTTGGTCGAGATCCAATGACTGTTAGCAGAATATGGAATAGGTGGGTTCAGGAGGGTAATACGGAACGCCGTGCTCGATCCCAACGGCCTCGTATCACTAGCAGTCGAGATGAGAGGCATCTTATCCGCATGGCTGTAACGGATCGTGCAGCCACGTCTCGATCCCTGAGTCAACAGATGGGGACGACTGCAAGACAACAACCATCTGCACGAACAGTTCGATGACGTTTGCAGCAGCATGGACTATCAGCTCGGAGACCATGGCTGCGGTTACGCTTGACGCTGCATCACAGACAGGGGCGCCTGCGATGGTGTACTCAACGACGAACCTGGGTGCACGAATGGCTAAACGTCATCTTTTCGGATGAATCCAGGTTCTGTTTACAGCAGCATGATGGTCGCTTCCGTATTTGGCGGTATCGTGGTGAACGCACATTGGAAGGGTGTATTCGCGATCGTCATACTGGCGTATCACCAGGCGTGATGGTATGGGGTCCCATTGGTTACACGTCTCGGTCACCTCTTGTTCGCATTGACGGTACTTCGAACAGTGGACTTTACATTTCAGATGTGTTAGGACCCGTGCCTCTACCCTTCATTCGATCCCTGCGAAACCCTACATTTCAGCAGGATAATGCACGACTGCGTGTTGCAGGTCCTGTACGGGCCTTTCTGGATACAGAAAATTTTAGGCTGCTTCCCTGGCCAGCACATTCTTCAGATCTCTCACCAAGTGAAAACGTCTGGTCAATGGTGGCCGAGCAAGTGGCTCGTCACAATACGCCAGTCAGTACTCTTGATGAACTGGGGTATCGTGTTGAAGCTGCATGATCAGCTGTACCTGTACACGCCATCCAAGCTCTGTTTGACACAATGCCCAGGCGTATCAAGGCCGTTATTACGGCCAGGGGTGGTTGCTCTGGGTACTGATTTCTCAGGATCTGTGCTCCCAAATCGCGTGAAAATGTAATCACATGTCAGTTCTAGTATAATATATTTGTCCAATGAATACCCGTTTATCATCTGCATTTCTTCTTGGTGTAGAATGGGATGGAAATCGGTAGATGTGATATACATCTACAGGCAAATAAGTGATTACAATTTCAGAAAAGCTGAATGATTTATTTCAGAGAAAGAGCTCCACCGATTCAGACAGCCAATAAAGAGCTGGTCCTCCTGCGACCATTATGAAAGCTGTTACATGGCTTGTCATTGATTGATAGAGTTGCTGGATGGGCTCGTGTGGGATGTCGTGCCAAATTCTGTGCAATTGGCACGTTAGATCGTCAAAATCCCAATCTTGTTGGAGGACCCTACCCACAATGCTCCAAACGTTATCAACTGGGAAGCGATCCCGCGACCTTGCTGACCGAGACAGGCTTTGGCAAGCACTCAGAAAAGGAGCAGAAACTCTCGCCGTGTGCGGACGAGCATTATCTTGCTGAAGTGTAAGCCCAGGATGGCTTCCCATGAAGGGCAACAAAACGGGGTGCAGAATATCGACAAAGTAGTGCTGTGTTGTAAGGGTGTCGCGGATGACAAAGGTTCCTGCTATCAAAAAAATGGTAGCCTAGACCATGACTCCCGGTTGTCAGATGGCGGGCGATAGTCAGGTTGGTATCCCACCAAGTCCGGCACATCTCCAGACACGTCTTCGGCTTGGAATCTCATTGACTGGTGTAGAATTGTAAAGTTCCGCTTCGAACTGGGCTCCGATTCGAGAGGCGGCAGTGCCGAAATGTATCGAGCGCCTTGTGTTTAGGAATACGGCATCAACTTGGGCCTCGGAACGTACAGTGTGTGAACTTTGAGATGGCAGACCTCTCCCTAGTCCTGAATCGGTAGAAGTCGGTACACGTCGGGAGGCTTCGGTAGGCACGCAGTTTCGACTGCTGCCAACATTACGTAGCTCACTGTGTTGTACAAGGTAGCCATTGTCGTCTGCTTCGTAATTATCTTGCGCTGTACTGTTCCGCGTGTTTTTATTGTGCAGTTGTGCTAAACATTATCAAAATGAGTGAAGAGGCAGTTGCTGGTCCATCTGCTGTACGCCCGTGCTTCGCAACGCGAGAAATCTCGGAAAGTTGTTGACTGATTGATTTTAAAATTTTGGCACAACGTTTTTTAGGAATACGCCCGTGGTTTTATATACGTTTTTTTAACACGTTTGCGAAACGTGTTGCGGACAGTGTTAGTAGTGAAGAAATAATAGAACAAAACGTCATGCCTGACGCGGCACTTTTTCACGCATCTCGATGTTTACCACGTCGTATCTCCTGAATTATATGTCGTAAAGAGACATAAATTTGCCGGCGCATTTACTGATATATGTGGATACTGTATGCGAAATATGTTGCGATTAGATTTAATAGTAACGAAATAATACACCAAAACGTCATGCCTACTGCGGCAGATTTACGGTATGTACTGAGCAAATGTAGTAAGGCACAACCTTTTTTCCTTTTATTATTTTGTGGGGGGTGTCAGCGAGAAAAATTTTCGTAAAAGTTTGAAATTGTATGTAACGTTTGTTGCTAGTCGCGAAGTGCTCTCACTCTCAAATAGGGTGAGCATAAATCTGGGTATTTTCCTGCGGTGGCATCTCATTGTTTATGACGTCATATCTCCTCAAGAATGTGTCTTATTTCTTTTTTTTTTTTTCGGCTAGGAACCTTCGTGGGCGTACGGAGAACAGATCACCAAAATTTGATCGCAATCGGACGAATGGTTTGGGAACGCACAGAGACCAGACATACATCCATTCATTTTTATATATAGAAATTGACGGTTACGTTATACTATATGGCCTGTTTAAGTATATTTAAATTTTATAATTACTAGTTTAACATTGCGGGGAATGAAATAAAAAATTGCGAACAGTGTGAATCGAACCTGGGCCTGCTGCATGATAAGCCCATACCTAATCAATTGCGCTACGCATGTCAGAGTAACTATACTCTTGAAACATTGTCCATTACTCTTTTCAGGCGTTCGGAGAACAACTCACTAAAGTTTCATTGCAATCGGATGAATGGTTTGTGAGCGCATAGTAGACAAACATAGATACATTCATTTTTATAAATATGGATTTTAATGTACATGACAATTTCAGTTTCGTTTACGAACAACATCTAAAACGAGTTTTACTTGCAAGCCTTTCGTCTGCTTTCGTGTAAGTATGACGCGCAATTTGTAGTGCCAGCACTGCAACTGGTTGGCGTGCCTTGTCCCCCCCCCCCCCCCAGGCTTCTCTCCCCTCCCCCCGCCAGCCAATGCTAGCTTCCTCCTCACCCCGCACGCCCCCACAACTCAGCCGTCTTACAGTTAACACACTGTACTGCTTCCTTGGTCACGTAGAGGGCTGGGTTTCAGACGATCACGCCTCAGCGCAGACAGGAAGCGCGCGTCGCGACAGAGGCGGCATCGGTGAGCGTCGCGACGCAGCTGCGGCCGTGTCTCTGGTAGAGCGTAGGCGGGCGCCGTAGCGCGGAGCGTCGCCGGAGACGAGGACGCGTCCTCGAGGGGACGTCCGTGCCCGGAAAGCGCGATGGCCGCCTCTGGGGCCGGGACGTGGCCCAGCCGCCTCCCGGACTCTGGTCGGCAGGCCTTGGCCCTCCCGTGTCTGCCCATCTGTTTCGCTGTCGTCTTCTCTTCTGCTGCCAGCTGCGGCCCTTCCTGAGTAACTCGTGACCCGACTGTCTCGCAAGCAGTCGCACGTCGACAGCGGTAATAAAGTGGTTCTCTCGTCACAGCACAGATATCACTTAAAACGGACAATTTTCGCTACTTGTTCGTAATACCACCAGCTTGATTCGAGTGCAATCTTCATTAAAATACCATGATACTTACGAGCACGCTAGTAACTGTCATCATCTTATACTCTACCTCTACATCTACATTTATACTCCGCAGACCACCCAACGGTGTGTGGCGGAGCGTACTTTACGTACCACTGTCATTACCTCCCTTTGCTGTTCCAGTCGCGAATGGTTCGCGGGAAGAACGACTGTCTGAAAGCCTCCGTGCGCGCTCGAATCTCTCTAATTTTACGTTCGTGATCTCCTCGGGAGGTATAAGTAGGGGGAAGCAATATATTCGATACCTCATCCAGAAACGCACCCTCTCGAAACCTGGACAGCAAGCTACACCGCGACGCAGAGCGCCTCTCTTGCAGAGTTTGCCACTTGAGTTTGCTAAACATCTCCGTAACGCTATCACGCTTACCAAATAGCCGTGTGACGAAACGCACCGCTCTTCTTTGGATCTTCTCTATCTCCTCTGTCAACCCGACCTGGTACGGATCCCACACAGATGAGCAATACTCAAGTATAGGTCGAACGAGTATTTTGTAAGCCACCTCCTTTGTTGATGGACTACATTTTCTAAGGACTCTCCCAATGAATCTCAACCTGGTACCCGCCTTACCAACAATTAATTTTATATGATCATTCTACCTCAAATCGTTCCGCACGCATACTCCCAGATATGTTACAGAAATAACTGCTACCAGTGTTTGTTCCGCTATCATATAATCATACAATAAAGGATCCTTCTTTCTATGTATTCGCAATACATTACACTTGTCTATGTTAAAGGACAGTTGCCACTCCCTGCACCAAGTGCCTATCCGCTGCAGATCTTCCTGCATTTCGCTACAATTTTCTAATGCTGCAACTTCTCTGTATACTACAGCATCATCCGCGAAAAGCCGCATGGGACTTCCGACACTATCTACTAGGTCATTTATATATATTGTGAAAAGCAATGGTCCCATAACGCTCCCCTATGGCACGCCAGAGGTTACTTTAACGTCTGTAGACGTCTCTCCATTGAGAACAACATGCTGTGTTCTGTTTGCTAAAAACTCTTGAATCCAGCCACACGGCTGGTCTGATATTCCGTAGGCTCTTACTTTGTTTATCAGGCGACAGTGCGGAACTGTATCGAACGACTTCCGGAAGTCAAGGAAAATGGCATCTACCTGGGAGCCTGTATCTAATATTTTTTGGGTCTCATGAGCAAATAAAGCGAGTTGGGTCTCACACGATCGCTGTTTCCGGAATTCATGTTGATTCCTACAGAGTAGATTCTGCGTTTCCAGAAACGCCATGAGACGCGAGCAAAATACATGTTCTAAAATTCTACAACAGATCGACGTCAGAGATATAGGTCTATAGTTTTCCGCATCTGCTCGACGACCCTTCTTGAAGACTGGGACTACCTGTGCTCTTTTCCAATCATTTGGAACCTTCCGTTCCTCTAGAGACTTGCTGTACACGGCTGTTAGAAGGTGGGCAAGTTCTTTCGCGTACTCTGTGTAGAATGATTCCAGTTGCTTTTCTATTCTTTGGACACTTATTTCGATGTCAGCCATTTTTTCGTTTGTGGGAGGATTTAGAGAAGGAACTGCAGTGCGGTCCTCCTCTGTGAAACACTTATGCGGCCATCCACGTTACGTCGTGTGCGACTGTACTTGAGCGAAGTACGACTCGAAGTTGCCAGGAAGGCGCGGTGCCACAAGCGGTCCTGGAAGAGAGCGGTTGGCCAAGCGCCGCGCTGTAAAGCAATAGCGAGCTGCCGCACGGCTATCTGAGCAAACAATCTGAGTTCGTGCCGGCGATATTGAATGCGGGCGAGCGCTTAGCGGGCCACGCCGCTCAGCAAGTGGGACGTCATTTGGGACGAGATGCGCGATAAAGGCGCGGCAGCCCGCCAACGACCCCGAATCAACAGGTGAGGCGGCGGGCGCCCGGTGCCAAGTGGCGATAAAGCCGTGCGCAGCTGCGGGCCCGCTCCCCGCTGCCGTCAGTTCGGACTGTGTCAGAGCGTGGAGAGCGCACAGTATTTTACGGTGTCTTTCCCAACATGCAGACTGTATCGAGCGTGTCAGTTATTTTGAACGCGCACTCTAAAGTGGACCACCATAATGGAACAACGTTACCCACCTATTTTTCCGTATTGTAATTTCGCCCTCCTCGCCCCATATGGGCAGAGAATGGACTTCCAGCGATACACCTCTTCACCAAAATGCTTCAAAATGTACAAGAAGACGAAAGAAAGTGGTTAAAAGGTGAAATATTTTACAAACGTTTTAAAAATCTATAAAACGATGGATTTTTAACAATATTTACATACAACTGTTAATTACTTTGGTTTTTTCTTCTTTTTTTAATCAAATCGAAATACTAAACCATCAAGATTAAAAGGAAAAATATTCGAAACAAGTGGCAGAAACGGTGAACTGTAGGGCGCAGTTTTTCTTCGAAAAATTGTCTACAAAATTCAGGTACGTCTTGTAATGGTACTTGAATTACGTAACCATTACGGCACCTCACCTGAACCTCTCGATACCAGCAATATTCTACTGTGTTTCTGTAAAGTAGTTGACATATTTATGAGACAACATTGAGATTTGATTTCATTAATGTAGAGGTACTTTGATACATCGATATGTTTGTATTGCAATGATATTATTCTTATGTGTATTCTTTCTTTTGTCACTATGATCTTTGACGTACTTGTAACTCTGATTTTTGGGCGCGTAAGCGATTATTAGTTAGTTAGAGTGTCCGACCTTGAGAAAGTCAAGTCTTGGACGTCATGTTGGAAAGACGCATAACGTAGTCAGCTTATAAAATGTGAACTTTAACAGTGAGGAAGATGTTTTCAAGTATGTTTTGCATTGT
Source organism: Schistocerca americana (assembly GCF_021461395.2). Lineage (NCBI taxonomy): Eukaryota > Metazoa > Arthropoda > Insecta > Orthoptera > Acrididae > Schistocerca > Schistocerca americana. The sequence goes on from NC_060123.1 coordinate 34,222,731, forward strand.
GAAGTGATGTTTTGTGTGTTACGTGATATTGCAGCAAAAGCAATAAAAAAGAAGTGTAACTTAAATTCGGAGTGCTGATTACTTTTTTTACATCACCATTGTGCTAACTTTCAAAGGTTTAATCTTCAAGAATGGTTTGTGAAACACATCTATAAAACTTTTGAATATCGCAGAATAAAACCTAGGCCTCTTTGCATCCGAGCTTTGAATCATCACCACCTACACTTTCGACGATTGAGCCATGATTTTACAACGAGACCAGCGTGGGAAACACGAAAAGATGAGTGCGTAGTTTATTCATTATTACATGAAATGACTTTATTAACTGTGCTCTAATGACTCCTGCCACATAATAACTTTGTTGTTGCCCGAAAATGCAGTATTTAGCAGCGTGAGCAACACCACAATCAATATTAAATTTTGACCTTTGTTGTGGTAGGGTTGTAAGAGTCTTACACTCGAAATCAATATAAAAATGTCGAGTGTTTGATACAAATTCCCGCCAGTCTTCAAAATCGCCATATATTCGATGATGCGGAAAACTATCTGGCACCGAGCGAGGTGGCGCAGTGGTTAGCACACTGGACTCGCATTCGGGAGGACGACGGTTCAGTCCCGCGTCCGGCCATCCTGATTCAGGTTTTCCGTGATTTCCCTAAATCGCTTCAGGCAAATGCTGGGATGGTTTCTTTGAAAGGGCACGGCCGATTTCCTTCCCTAATCCAATGAGACCGATGACCCCGCTGTTTGGTCTCTTCCACCAAATCAACCCAACCCAAGTATCTGGCAACTTTGGATTCAACTGGCAACAGCAGCGCACCGAAGCGACGAATATGAGTTGCGGGGATTCGCAAGTTTGCCAACACTGCCTCCCTCCCGCCCCACCAGCACAGACCCAGAACACTGTGTGGCCTATGATGCATCTTTGCAGTCTACGGGGTCAGTGAACTTAGACTGAAAGTCGTTTTTTGTGTTATGGATAATAGTGCACTATTTTTGTTAGGAGCTAGTTTCGTATTGGAAAAAATAAAAGGTATTCACATGAAGCGGGCTATAAATTGGAAGTAATAGCACATGCAGAAGAACATGGAAACAGAGCAGCTGAGGGCCATTTCGGGCCCCCACCAACATAAAAAACCACTCGTGATTGGCGGCTAGTAAAGAAGAACTAGAAAAAAAAGCCGCGCGGAGTGGCCGCAGGGTAAGAGGCGCCATATCACTAATCGTGCGGCCCCATCCCGCCGGAGGTTCGAGTCCTCCCTCGGACATGGGTGTGTGAGTATTGTCCTTAGCTTTAAGTTAGTTTAAGTAGTGTGTAAGTCTGGGGACCGATGACTTCAGCAGTTTGGTCCCTTAGGAATTCACACACATTTTTTAAAAAGATAAGGAAGACAAAATGTGGAAATAGAGGACTGAGTGCAAAATAACCAAAATCAGAAGATGACGTATTGAAAAGGATGCAAGGACACCGTCAAAATGGCATTGGAATTAATACAGCCAAGCGGGATTTGCCGAGCGGTCTGAGGCGCTGCAGTCATGGACTGTGCGGCTGGTCCCGGCGGAGGTTCGAGTCCTCCCTTCGGCATGGGTGTGTGTGTTTGTCCTTAGGATAATTTAGGTTAAGTAGTGTGTAAGCTTAGGAACTGATGACCTTAGCAGTTAAGTCCCATAAGATTTCACACACATTTGCACATTTTTTTATAGAATTAATACAACAATGATTCATATACACGATCGTAAGCTAGAGGTACAGTGGAACTTAACAGTCTTTAAGGGTGGAGTTGTTTACTGTTACAGGTTTATGAACCGTCATGGCCTTAGCATCCGAACCAAACGCAAAATATCTCAGAAAATGCCACAAGACTATGAAGGGAAAATATTACCTGTCCATCGCTTTATTATTCAACACCAAAAGGAAACCAGTGTGGAATTAACCCAGACAGCGAATATGGACGAAACTCCTCCGACATTTGATGTGCCGAGTAAAAGAACTGTTGCCACGAAAGATGCCAAAACTGTAACTATAAAAGCAAGTGTACATGAAACTATGCACTACACTGCTGTCCTTTAATGTTGTGCTGACAGTGCTAAACTTCCCGAACGAGATTTTCACTCTGCAGCAGTGTGGCCGAGCGGTTCTAGGCGCTACAGTCTGGAACCGTGCGACCGCTACGGTCGCAGGTTCGAATCCTCCCGCAGGCATGGATGTGTGTGATGTCCTTAGGTTAGTTAGGTTTAATTAGTTCTAAGTTCTAGGGGACTGATGACCTCAGAAGTTAAGTCCCATAGTGCTCAGAGCCATTTGAACCATTTCACTCTGCTGCAGAGTGTGCACTGATACGAAACTACTGGCAGACCAAAACTGTGTGCCGGGCCGAGACTCGAACTCGGGACCTTTGTCTTTCGTGGGCAAGCGCTCTAACATCTGAGCTACCCAAGCACGACTCTCGCCCCGTCCTCACAGCTTTGTTTCGGCCAGTACCTCGTCTCCTACCTTCCAAACTTTACAGAAGCTATCCTGCAAACCTTGCAGAACTAGCACTCCTGAAAGAAAGGATATTGCAGAGACATGGCACAGCCACAGCCTGGGCCAAGTTTCCAGAATTCTTAATAAGCCACTGTTTCAGAATTCTCTTGAAATGGCGTCTGCACAACATGTTAGTGAGAAGACATTGTCTAAAGTCTGCTGTGTTTTGGGAAAATAAGCAAATTCTTACATAGCAACAACAGAAATCCAAGTTTTACTCTCTAACAAATGGTTAACCAGGCGAAAATAAATTGCAACTTTCATTGAATTTCAGTGGAATTCTTTCTAGATCATAACCAAAGCAGAGACGACAATAGATCTTTCTGGATGGTCACCATGCCAGTGTGGGCATGGAGGAGCTCCACTTAATATTTACAAAAAATATGAGTGTAGGCTTCAGTTTGGAACGGGGCTTCCCCTCCAGCGCTCGGCATTTCCCCTACGGCGCACTTACCACCTGCCTGCAACCCCCACCACAACTGCTCTGCCCAGGCTTGCCCTGTCGACTGCGCATCTGCCAGCCACCTTATTCTGCACACTCTCTACCTCATACAGTACTCTCAGCTTGCTAATCTTGGCCACAGCCAAAAACGAATGACTGTCAGCCGAATCTGTCTGACCTTTACCGACCTCTACCAATTCAGGAAAAGGGAGCGGTCTGCCAACTTAAAGTTAACACACTGTACTCACGACTTCAGAAATACACGACAAAACACCACCTCCACTCCAGAGGGCACATGACTTCTAATCCCTACAAGTGCTTCAGACCTAGTCCTCGATTTCGCCAAACCCCACACTACTTCCAACCACTCAAAATTAGGGTCGGGACATAAGCATTCTCACTGGCCACTTCCTGCTTCTACTTACAGCGTTTCTGCAAGGTGCTGCCTGCTGGCTAAAACTTTAAGAACTTCTGCTGCTGCAGCCCTCAAGGTGAAATTAAGAGGCTCCATGACACGCTTACAGCGCATGATGTTATACGACCCGAACAATTCGGTTTCAAGGACAAGTTATCTGCCGAACTTCAACTTCTACGGATCACCGAACGGATACAAGAAGGATACAACAAGCAGCACTTCACGATTGGTGTATTCCTTGACGTCAAAAAAGCTTACGATAAGGTGTGGCGGCCCAACCTTATCGTCAAACTGCATCGCATTACCCCTATTGCGGATTGTTACATTGGACTCATAGACAGCTTTCTGCAGGACAGGAAACTGTATGTGCGAGTCGACAATAAAAACTCCGAAGTGACACTGATTTCCGTAGGAATTCCGCAGGGCTCTGTCATTTCGCCTCTGTTTTACGCCTTATGTATAAATGACATCCCAACAGTCCCCCTGGTTACGGCGAGATTTTATGCGGACGATACGGGCTTTCTGACAACTGGACGACACTTGGACCAACTAATCGCTAGGATGCAACGGCAACTTGCTGTAATGGAACGCTGGGCGCTGCAAAATAAGATAACGATCAACCCGACGAAGACGGCAGCCGTTCTGTTCACACGGAGGAAACCAGTTCTGAACGACAGACTCCAAATAGCTGACCAATTTATCCCACGGTCGCCGAGAGTGAAGTATCTCGGTGTCTACCTTGACAAAAAATTACTCTTTACGCAGCATATTGACGACAAGAAGACGGCAGCCCAGAAGATGGCCAGGTCATTGATTCCGTTCCTGAAGAGTAAGGATCTCAACCCTAAGACTAAACTCCAGTTGTATAAGGCAACGGTGGAACCCACAATGTTATATGGCTCCACCTCGTGGGGAACTACGTGCGTCTCCAACTATAACAAACTCCAGGCGCTGCAAAACATTTGCTATCGATAGATCACAGGAACTGCATGGTGGACAAGAAACGTCGACATCCGCACAGCACTCCACGAGACCACTATGCAAGAAAAGGTCCAAGACAAGGCTCTAAGAGTTTTTGACAAAATCGATGCCCTTAGGGACGAAGTTCGACAATTGGAATAGGTAGGAACGGTAAACCCTGCCAAATTGCACAAGTATCGAGTACCGAAGTGTATAACGTGTCACCCCCCCCCCCCCCCCCCCCCTAGGAAATCTGTCATAACACGAGGAAGCAGTCACACATAACAGCCTAGACACGTTTCACCCTCCACAGCAGATAGACATCACCAAAGACAGCAGGCTAAAGGACCCATTGCGTGCCCAAGCCTAATGTGTAATAAATAAAGTGTTTTCCTTTTATCGTTACATCTCATCCTAGAAGAATAAATCATCAAGGATGATCTCTTCAGCGCACACTACACACACACACACACACACACACACATACACACAAAAGATGAAATTACTGTCACTGTAAGCCAGTCATGCAGGCTCCAGCCACAACCCATTTAGGAGGATTAGTCGAAAACTCGGCCCATCAGTTCCATAAAGCCGACCCTATCGTTGGCAATGGCCGAAGGTAAGACATACAGGCAACAGCCAGGGAATGAGATGTTGGAGAGTAGCAGGGAGTAGGAGTGTGGCGCTCTAGTATCCCTTTAGTGACCAAATTATTTCTGGAAGTTGTAGACTTTTTATGAATACTTTATTGGGCTCAGAAACCGTTCATAAAATCGTAGTTTAAATCTTGAAAGTGAGAGTTTAGCCTACGAGTATAAAAAAATTAGTGGCAACTATTGTTCCCATCGAACTCTGGAGTAACCTCACTTGCTAATTTAAAAAATGTATTTCTTTTATTTTTTAGTACAAAAACATGTTAAACATTACATTTATATTTGCATTAGTTCATACTGTCCTTTCAGTTCACTAAGGTGATGTACTATGGAACTTAGAGAAGCATGGTGCCACACACAAAGGTACACGACAGTTGCTACACATTTTTTTTGTTCTCTTTTCTTCGTTCTTGGTGCTACATTGGCGGCATCTTCTGTTTGTTGTACCTTTTGTAGGGAAATGAGTTCCAACTTTCTCCAGACAACTTCATCTGGTACTCCAGACACACCTCTTTTTGGTGTTTGAAAATGAACAGGCCTTCCTCTTCTCTTACGACTTGAGAAGCCAGAGATAAGTTGCCTTGCCAAGTGCAATCTAATTGTTAGCTTGTCTGCTTCTGTCTTCTGTAGCTTCCACATAACGTAGGAATTGACAACTGCCAAACCCACAAGAAAGAAAAACAGTTTGTGCCACCACTTCCATGAACGAGGCCTACAGGATACGGTTCACGCAGCTGATCAAATCTATCCACTCCTCCCATTATTTTATTATACCTTGCCACAGCCAATGGGCAGAATACTTCACTTCTGCTTCCACTAACTTGCCTCGGAATATTTATGTAATTTTCAGTCAAATCCAGCAAATATACATGAATACTATCTCCCTCATAAATATAAAAGTAGATAAATACAACACAAGTCACTTCACACGCAAAAGGAAAGCACACTATCCAATAAACGCTGTAGCGGTCGAAACAGTTGCTCGTTTTCACGCGGGAACTGCGCTTCTGCATTGATTGGCTCACAAGGTAGACATGCAACAGCTTTCGCCTAACCGTTGACAATCTACACATAGTTAGCACACTCTAACAGAGATGGTAGCACAAGTTAGAAGTGGGAACACGGATTACCACTGAACTTACAGCGAAAACAAATAAGTGGGAACTATAGTTCCCACTGGTCACTAAAGGGGTATGCAGATGTCAAGAGACGGCAGCGCCGCGCGCGGCGGCCGCTGGCAGTGTGTGAGTAGGAGCAGGAGCAGTTCGTGCGTTGGCCGTTCCCGCCGCCGGTCGTTGCGGGCCGTGCTGCTCGTTAGTGGCGCCTTCTTCACATCCGCACATGAGGGGCTGCACGCAAATAAATCCCCGCCGCGAGAGGCCCGCCGCGTTTTCTGGAGGCTTATCCCGGCAATCTGGCGCGTAAGCAGCTGCGAGCCAATAAAGGCGTCCCGGGCACGCGCCGTCACGGCTTGCCGTGGCCGGCAGCGCCCCGCAGATACCATCTGGGCAGTCCGTCCGTCCGTCCGTCCGTCCGTCCGTACATCCATCCCCTCTGCCGGCGCTGACTGGCCGCAGCTGTGGCAGCAGCACTGCGAAATAACGCTGTTCCTGGGCGCACACTCGAAAAACTGGCAACATGGTAAAACATTGGTAACGCAGTTTCCCAATTATCAGGCTGATACCGAGTTTCTTGACTTCTGGGAGGCATTCGATGAAGTCCCACACTGCCATTTACTGGGCCAAACACCAGCTTGCCAAGCCTCGGACCGGATTTCTGACTACACTACTGGCCATTAAAATTGCTGCACCAAGAAGAAATGCGGATGATAAACGGGTACTCTTTGGACAAATATATTATACTAGAACTGACATGTGATTACATTTTCACGCAATTTGGGTGCTTACATCATGAGAAATCAGTACCCAGAACAACCACCTCTGGCCGCAATAACGGCCTTGATACGCCCGGGCATTGAGTCAAACAGAGCTTGGATGCCGTGTACAGGTACAGCTGCACATGCAGCTTCAACACGATACCACAGTTCATCAGGAGTAGTGGCTGGCCTATTATGACGAGCCAGTTGCTCGGCCACCATTGACCAGACGTTTTCAATTGGTGAGAGATCTGGAGAATGTGCTGGCCAGGGCAGCAGTCGAACATTTTCTGTATCCAGAAAGGCCCGTACAGGACCTCCAACATGCGGTCATGCATTATCCTGCTGAAATGTAGGGTTTCGCAGAGATCGGATGAAGGTAGAGTCACGTGTCGTAACACATATGAAATGTAACGTCCACTGTTCAAAGTGCCGTCAATGCGAACAGGAGATGACCGAGACGTGTAACCAATGGAACCCCGTACCATCACGCCGGCTGATACGCCAGTATGGCGATGACCAATACACGCTTCCAATGTGCGTTCACCGCGACGTCACCAAGCACGGATGCGACCATCATGATGCTGTAAACAGAACCTGGATTCATCCGAAAAAATGACGTTTCGCCATTCGTGCACCCAGGTTCGTCGTTGAGTACACCATCGCAGGCGCTCCTGTCTGTGATGCAGCGTCAAGGGTAACCGCAGCCATGGTCTCCGAGCTGATAGTCCGTGCTGCTGCAAACGTCGTCGACTGTTCATGCAGATGGTTGTTGTCTTGCAGTCGTCCCCATCTGTTGACTCAGGGATCGAGACATGGCTGGACGATCCGTTACAGCCATGCGGATAAGATGCCTTTCATCTCGACCGCTAGTGATACGAGGCCGTTGGGATCCAGCACGGCTAGCAGCGATGTCGCGATACGATAAACCGCAATCGCGATAGGCTACAATCCGACCTTTATCAAAGTCGGAAACGTGATGGTACGCATTTCTGCTCCTCACACGAGGCATCACAACAACGTTCCACCAACTGCTGTTTGTGTATGAGAAATCGGTTGGAAACTTTCCTCATGTCAGCACGTTGTAGGTGTCGCCACCGGCGCCAACCTTGTGTGAATGCTCTGAAAAGCTAATCATTTGCATATCACAGCATCTTCTTCCTGTCGGTTAAATTTTGCGTCTATAGCATGCCATCTTTGTGGTGTAGCAATTTTAGTGGCCAGTAGTGTATTACCAGGTGCTTTTTCTCTTCAGCGACTGTATTTTGTCATTCACTGTGAACGTCCCTTTAACATTTGCCTCTTCTCTGTTACTTGTGGCGAAACCTGCGTGGCACTATTAATGTCTTCTGTTACTTAGTAGACATCTTAAAAGCAACCTCTCATTTCTGTTTCGACAGCGCTTTCTACTACTACCGAAGTTAAAACAACATGTAGAGGGGTCTGTCGGAAAATGTAATGCAACTGCAAAGGAGACAAAGGCTAGAGGTCGATGTGAGTACTCCTCGAGTGTTCGTCATTTTGGTCAGGTCGGGCTGAAGGAAAAGGTTTAGGGGAAAATGAGCAACTAGTTCTGTAGACGTCCGTTTCAGTTCATCCAAGAGTGTTACTCAAATGATGATCATTGTAAGAAGAATGAAATTTTTCTCGTAAAGGATGAAGTTTATGGATTGGGTATTTCGGGCAGGGAAAAGGACTACTGACTGCGACGAAAAGAAATTCGACCGTGAGACTGAAACGCACTGAATGCAAATGTTCTTCTGTGAGGAGGAGTGAAACATGAAAATCCGTAGCGGACCTTTGGATTTGCTCCCTCATTTCTCCGAACGAGAATAGCCCCTGATTGGAAGGTCTGTTCCAGCATTCAGTCCAAAGTAAGTGGAACAGTTACACGGGAGACATCAAATTGAACAGGGACAGACGAGAGAATTCTGGACGATTGTCCAGCAGACGTCCATTAAGAAAATTACCGACAGAGTTTCTCGGCTTTTGTCTAGCGTCTGCGAGGATTCTGCAAGTTTCTTTCCTCTTGTTTGGCCCGCTCAGCAGCTTATTATCCGGAACAGAGTGGAAAGCCAAAACTCAGTGCCAATGCTTGTAATAGTGTGACTCGCTACCGACAGGCATGTTGTGTACTCGGATAGGATATTTAATCACGCTTACTAATAGTTCGTGCTCGACGTTATAGCTCTTAGTCATATAACATTATATTGAAACAACGAGACAGCGACTCTTTCCTTTCCTCCTCGAAATTCTAGTGTGTCTATGTCAAGTGGAGCCCGTGATCTCTCTCTCTCTCTCTCTCTCTCTCTCTCTCTCTCTCTCTCTCTCTCTCTCTCTTCCTCCCTCCCTTCGTCTCCCTCTCCCTCCCTCCCTCCCCTCCCCCCCCAATGACTACTGGTAAGTATGTATGCATACTTATGATAACTCCGAGGAGCAGAACAGTGTGTCAGCAGTGCACATTTCAGCTTACGTCAAATTAAAGTGTTTGGACGTCATTTAGACCTGAACCTTAATTATCATTCCCCTCACACAAGATGTGGGAAAGCGTATACGGTACAAAATAACTGAATGTGTTTTTGTTATATGTGAATATGTATGTCCAGTGTTTTCCGGTATACGGAAGGGATTTGCCCAATGGAATACCTCGCGAAGGCAAACACATTAGCTGGCGAATGTTACACAGTTCGTCTGCATCAACCCAATAAAAACAAAACTTTTATAGGTGACCAAGCTTGAACAGAAAAGGAAACACTTCTCATCAGAACATGCACACATTAGTACAACAATAAGAAACACAAAAGAGAATTGTTTTGCTCAGCTCATATGGTATAGGTCATTCCGAGATTCATTCAAAGACGTATCAGATGATTCTCTGATCTATTTCTCACTTTTAGACAAATCATATCACAAAACACTTGATCATTTTTACATGTTTTTTATTTGTCTGTTTTGTTCGGAGAGTATGATCTTACTGACATCTCATTCGATGTCCTCTGTTCTCGAAATGTCCTGAATTTAGTACGTGATCCGAAGGAAACCTTTCTTATAGTTGAATATTGCCCGAACGCAACCCTTTTACGCAAGATAACTACGCCCTGAAGAGATGAACTTTTTGACACTTTATTTACATCACTAGCAGCAGCAGTTCATGAAATATTTCTAGTTCCCCCACGGAAAAATTAAGTTTTCTTGATTACGAAGACTGCTTTCGACCAATTTTTTTTTTCGAAACTAGACCTTACGATGGCCAATTTGATACACCGTTTGTCTATTTTCCACTCTTAGTTCGGCTATGAAAATTCGGAGAAAACCCATTGTGTAATTTACAGCTCAAACATTTGACAGAAAAAAGTGCGTGACTCAACGTGAACTGGGAAAAAGGAAAAAACCTCTCATCAGAATATCCACACATTAGTAAAGGGAAAATGAAAGAGCCGGCCGCTGTGGTCGAGCGGTTCTACGCACTTCAGTCTGGAACCGCGCTGCTGCTACGGTCGTAGGTTCGAATCCTGCCTCGGGCATGGATGTGTGTGATGCCCTTAGATTAGTTAGGTTTAAGTAGCTTCAAGTCTAGGGGACTGATGACCTCAGATGTTAAGTCCCATAGTGCTTAGAGCCATTTGAACCATTTTTGAAAAATGAAAGATTGGAAGTTAAAATTGCAGAACCAAATCTGGTTTGGTCCACCGTGACTCCTCCATCTCTTACTAAAATGTAGACTTTCACGGCCGGAAATATCATGTCCATAATAATTATCCGGGCTGTTATGCCGTGGTCGGTTGATGAATTCTGTGTAAATTGCCAACGTTTCGTGCCCGTCTTCGGAGGACATCTTCAAGGGGGTCTGTAGCTTAATGGAAGGTCCAACACACACTGGCTCGCTACTGACTGCCGCTAAATTCCGTGTCCGCGCGCTCCGCGCCGAGACGTGACGTCACGTGTTTTGAAAACGTCAGTGCAATTGGCCGCTGTCCGCTTCCGTAGATCGCCTTTGCCACCACCCAGTAGTGGACGGGAGGTACACATCTTCTTCAACGCCGGCACCCATATACCGTTTAATTTCACACCCTCCTCCTTTCGATTGAAATTATTAGGGTGTTTAGCGATTTCGATTGCCTCTCTGTAGAGCCTTTCGTAACATCCGCTTGTGGCCGCTAGTACTTGCGTCTCCTCGAAACGAATATGGTGGTTACCTGGCTGGAAAGCATGCTCCGCAACAGCTGATCGTTCCGTTTCTCCTCTTCTACAATTGCCCTTGTGCTCTTCCAAACCTTTTGAAACAGATCTTTTAGTGGTACCCACATATACATCTCCGCAGCTGCATGGGATCCTATACACTCCAGCTTTTTCCAATGGTTTGCGAGCGTCCTCTGCAGGCTTAAGGTATTCCTGTATCTTCCTGGTGGGTTTGTAAATAAAGGTAATATTCCGCTTCGTGAAGATCCTCGCTATTCTTTCCGTTACATTTTTAACGAACGGCAGGAAAGCCTTAGATTTTGCAGTAGCCTGTACGTCACTATGGTTTCTGCGTGGCTGTCTCAACGCACGTTTCATTTCGGCGGACGAATATCCGTTCTTCATTAGTGCATTGTGGAGATGTTCCATCTCAGCGTCGAGCAACTCAGGTTGACAAATATTTCTAGCTCTGTCCGCTAACGTCTTGTAAATGTAACGGAAAGAATAGGGAGGATATTGACGAAGCGGAATATTACCGTAATTTACAAACTCGCCAGGAATATACAAGAATTCCTTAAGCCTGACAATGACGCTCGCAAACCATTGGAAAAAGCTAGAGTGTATAGGATCCCACGCAGCTGTGGAGATGTTTATGTGGGTACCAGTAAAAGAAATGTTTCAAAACGTTTGGAAGAGCCCAAGGCAATTGTAGAAGAGGAGAAACGGAACGATCAGCTGTTGCGGAGCATGCTTTCCAGCCAGGGAACCACCATATTCGTTTCGAGGAGACGCAAGTACTAGCGGCCACAAGCGGATATTACGAAAGGCTCTACAGGGAGGCAATCGAAATCGCCAAAAACCCTAATAATTTCAGTCGAAAGGAGGAGGGCGTGAAATTAAACGGTATATGGATGCCGGTGTTGAAGAAGATGTGTACCACCCGTCCACTACTGGGTGATGGCAACGGCGATCGACGGCGATGGACAGCGGACAATTGCACTGACGTTTTCAAAACACGTGACGTCACGCCGCGGCGCGGGGGCGCGCGGACACGGAATTTAGCGGCAGTCAGTAGCGAGCCAGTGTGTGTGTTGGACCTTCCATCGAGCTGCAGACCCCCTTGAAGATGTCTCCCGCAGACGGGGACGAAACGTTGGGAATTGACACACAATTCATCAACCGACCACGGCATAACAGCCCGGATAATTATAATGGGCATCCTCCATCTCTGGTATCAAAAGTGGCTGCAAAACGTTTTGAGACCAATAAAGAAGCGAGCTATAATTGGATTTTTTGTAGACTTGCTACACGTTATTCACGGATGGAATCTATTCATTATAAAAACGTTAGATCTAAACAACGACTGTATCGAATACTTGGTGGACTTGGGACCTCCATGTCACACCTGTTGTGTGTGAGTGTGCGATGCTGCCTCGGTATCGAGCAGACTAAAGAGCGCTGACGTCATTAATACCATCGACAATCCGGTGGCCGGCAGAAGGCGCAGGCGGTCAGGCGCCGGACAATGTGCGGTTAACGAGGCGGCCACAAGGGGCGCTAACGACCGCCCCAGCTGGCGGCTGGGCAGCCCGCGGCCCCGCCTCCTGGCGCTACACGGAAACCGCACAATAGCGCCATTCACACCGACTGCACCAGCGCCAACGCCACGGCAGAATCTGATGCGGCGGAAAAGTGACGCTGCCCACTGCTCTTCTTCCTTCCGCGTCCGGCGAAGCGAACGACGGCACTATCTGGGACGTCGAGAGGGGACGTGAACGCAGTACTGGTCGACAGCTAAGTTGGTGGTGTGGCTTCCTGGGTTTTGTCCCTTTGTAACGCCGGAATGCATATCCTCCTATTTCCATCTATTGTACTATAATTTTTTTCCTTATTTTGTTACCTGAAGATATGACATTTCTGTGTCTTTATATATTGTAATTGTTTTAATATTTATATATATATATATATATATATATATATATATATATATATATATATATGTGTCGATGTGTAATTGGTTTGTTTTGTAAATATTATTTGTATTTTTACGCTGGGTCTTGCCTAGGGAAAACTATGCTATCGAACGAATACATCGATAGGTCGTGTGGAGAACCAAAGTGTTTAGGATCTTTGGTAGTGTTAACTCTGCCGCGTGGAGCGCGGGCAGAGGGAGTCTGGCTGGAGTAGGGCGGTGGAGCAGGTGTGTTGTGTGACGCTCCCGCGAGTTGCCGCGCTTTCGGGGTTTGGCAGCATGTACGAGTAACTGCGCTCGACTTGCTATGATAGTTTCCGACACGGTGTCGCGGACGGGAAGCATTAGCTGGCGCACATCGAGCCCGTTTCGCCTGCTGACCGTGTCGAGAAGGAGGCGCGCCAACATCCAGCTTCTGCAACAGCGACGGCCGACAATGAGTGACTGTCGCCACCTCCTCGACCGACGACTTCAAACCTTTAATGAACCAACAAGGAAGACTGGAAGCACGTAAAGTTTTAGAACTGTATGGCAGACCTCAGCTTTTAAAATTGTTGCATCACAAAATTACAGCAACTTAGCATGAACCTTTGTTGCTCATTGTCCCAATTGCATCACCAAGCAGGGCATCTTCCTTTTCCGAAATGAACCCGAGTGTCGTTGAAATTCAGACGCCAGCATTAAAGTTTCACTGCTTTAATTTCAAATTTCAGTTAAGGTATTCATAGCTGGTTATTTAGATTACACAAGCACAAATTAAGAGTGAGAGTTTTGTTACCATATTTTAGCTTACCTGTGACTGCAGCTCAGCCTGGTACGTATTAAATTGTACTATTGTTAATTGTCCAGAATCATTTAATTCAAGTTCAAAGTTAAATCTCTTATTTCTAAATTGCGTAGATACAGGTAGCTTTTGAAATGATTGTTGAGGTAGCCCAAGACTAACCTTATTTTACTGAATTTCGTAGTGCTTCAGAAACAAGTCTCACTATTCAGTCACTAAATTAACTTACAATTTTCCGGTTTTATTAATTCTTTTGCTAAATTAAGTCAGAGTGTAGCGAAATTAATCATTTCTGACAAACTTTCAGTTTTCACACTACACGTGTCAACGTTTAGTTGCCACGCTTTTAGTGCTAATTATATGTGCAATAACCTTTCTTTTTCAGTTATTATAGTAGTTGTCCATAGGACTGGCGACCGTAATTTTCCCCAAATCTCAAATATCTAATTAACGCCAATTAATTGTTAACGTGACGACCGCACATCTACTTTCTTTATTAATTTTACCCTTTTCTCAAAATTAATTTCCACCAATTTCATTTGCATTTTTCCTTTCATTCAGATGTAACCCTTTCCTCCCTCTTTACCGACAAATTAACTTCGGTGACGATTGCTTTTCCCAGATTTCCGCACGCGGTTTAATTTTTCGCTGTCATTAAGGTCGATAAGTGAGGGGGAGGTTACACCTTGTCGTCCAATAGGTATTTTTCGACGCTAAAATCTAGGTCTCCAGTTGGTTAGATGGACCGGTTTTCATGTCGGAGACGACGAAGGGTATAGCGTATGCAGAATTATCAGTGTGGGGTTCACGCCATTCTCTACGCTGACAGCTGCTGTTCTTGACCTCAGCGCGGCCAGCGCTACATCATGAGTTGACAGGAGTTGTTCCCGTGTGGTCCGGCTTTATGAGAGAGAGCTACAAACGCATTTCCGAGGCGAAGAGCGGACTGGCAGAAGTCTCCGTAGAAGTCTTCCGTTCCCAGCTTGCCTAGAGTGCGGACGTGGCGTTCTTTACTCAGCTTGCCTGAGAGAGAGTGAGCATCTCTGCAGTTTAGGGCTTAGCAAACGGAACGATTGAGCTTGGAGATAGAAAATTTTCGTTCAGCTGTGTACTGGGTATGATAGCTAGGAGTGAATAGACGAGCGCAGCCTTGCAGCACCACGAGGTCGGCCGAGATCCACACAACGACGCCGCCCCGCCACGCTGAATTCGGTGATATTGGGCTCACTCTGGCTTGAGTTAGACCACTCATTAATTTGTTGGATCACGTCGGCACAGTCTCCACCAGGGTTTCATGGGCCGTGTACTGTAGAATTCTTCTCGCACTTCGCATTATGCCCGATTCAGTCGATAGGAATTAATTTTGATTTATCGCGCTTTACTCCACGTAAACGCAATTTATTCCCACTGCCTGTTAGGAGAGTCATGTAACGTGACGATTGAAGGTCAGGAGTTAAAATAAATTTGTGCTAATCGACTGCATCTATCAAGTAATTGAAATCCCAAGTCACTTTCTTAATTAATTTTATGTTCAACATTTTCATCTGGTGTTCGATAGCTGAATATAACATCAATGTGCACCCCTCTTTAATTAAAAGGGATCAATTCTGAATCAATTAATGTCAACGCTGCCACCGCAGTTCAATCAGGGGTCACAGGGCATTATTACTTTCTTTGCGTTATACGATACTGCGGCAGTTTTGCACTCTCTGTTGATCTGTTAGTCAATTAGCTGGGGTGAACACACGCCAAAACCAGATAAGTGACGGGTGGGGTGTTACAAACTTGCTTCAGCGCTGCATAGTCACATACCCATCTGGTACCAGCTCTACACCACCTAAAGCGCTCAATATTGTTCTTTAAGGGGGTAGCTGATACTTTTTCCGGTGACCTTAAGTCGTCGGCACACGGACCGTGCTGTCGAACGTCAACGTTGAGCGTGCCGAGTTCAACGTGCTGCTGAACTCTCAGGAACGATGCGACTTGTGCACACGGTACGTGGGCCCCAACGTGGTATACGCGATCGCAACGCACTCCGGCGGCAGTTGAGGGATGCTTCTAGTTCGTAAATCACACTGTTTACTCATCGGGCGAGCGTAAAATTCCCACGTTAGCTCTATTAAAACGCACATTTCCTCCACTGACCATATCCTAGTCACGTTGTTCTATATGTAATGTACACAAAATCTTCAATATCAATGTACATGTTTTAAGACAAAAAGGGAAGTACCACTTCCAATCAATAAGGCCAAAGGCGTATAAAAGTTCCATTACAAACTGTGCGACACAAATTTGCAATATTTCTCCACATAAGATAAACATTATTTTATCTTTCCCACATTTTTGTAAAACCCTAAGGTCATTCGTACTTGATCACTGTTCCTACCTAGTAGCAGAATCTTTAAAAGACGTGAATTACGAAACTCGAAAGAAAAAGGAACAAAACATCTTCATACAAGTAGCGCAACCTGTCCTGTAGATTAAGCCAATCGAACAAACTCACTCCTCAAAAAAGGGTGAACTTATATTTATGTGTTATCAAATGTGTAGTATATACTTACATTAAACTAATAATTGAGCATCAGAACCTATTAAATACGCGAATGTTAGGAAAAATAAACCTCGCGAGACACGAACCACTGTCCTACTTTCCACCTGGACCAGGACCAATGACGCTACTCGCTACACTTTTTTTTAAAATTAATCTCATTTTGTTCACTCTTGTTCGTTGCATCTGCTCGTGGCGGACGTCGTAAGACATCCGTTTAAGTTCGTTGTTGATCGATTAACTCAGTTTTTTTTTTTTTTATTACAGAGGGCAGCTAACCCTCTAACCGAACACGCTGAGCCACAGCGCCGGCTAAAAGTGGCAACAATTTATCAGGATCCAATTGGAACATGTTACGACGTGCTAAATGCTTTAATCGTAGTTATGTTACTACCTGAAATTTAATTATTAGAAATTGTACCAAGAGCAATGGATTTTTGGTGGATCCTCAGTGTGTCACTACCTTCAAATGACATACTCTCATAGTAAGTAAGTTACAATAATTCTTTTACCACGAATGTGATGTTTCTCATTATTTTATTGCAGCGAATCACACAGTTAACAACGGGTTTTCGAGTGATTCTCAATTTGCTGGTGCTCAGAAACGGCATATACAGGGTGTTACAAAAAGGTGCGGCCAAACTTTCAGGAAACATTCCTCACACACAAATAAAGAAAAGATGTTATGTGGACATGTGTCCGGAAACGCTTAATTTCCATGTTGGAGCTCATTTTAGTTTCGTCAGTAACGTGATCAAATTGTAAATTTTCATAATCAACATGTGTGGGCTGACGAGAATCCGCACGCAATTGTGCAATCACGTCATCAACACAGATTTTCTGTGAACGTTTGGGCAGGCATTGTTGGTGATGTCTCGATTGGGCCCCATGTTCTTCCACCTATGCTCAATGGACCACGTTATCATGATTTCATACGGGATACTCTACCTGTGCTGCTAGAACATGTGCCTTTACAAGTACGACACAACATGTGGTTCATGCACGATGGAGCTCCTGCACATTTCAGTCGAAGTGTTCGTACGCTTCTCAACAACAAGACTCGGTGACCGATGGATTGGTAGAGGCGGACCAATTCCATGGCCTCCACGCTCTCCTGACCTCAACCCTCTTGACTTTCATTTATGGGGGCATTTGAAAGCTCTTGTCTACGCAATCCCGGGACCAAATGTAGAGACTCTTCGTGCTAGTATTGTGGACACCTGTGATACAATACGCCATTCTCCAGGGCTGCATCAGCGCATCGGGGATTCCATGCGACGGAGGGTGGATGCATGTATCCTCGCTAACGGAGGACATTTTGAACATTTACTGTAACAAAGCGTTTGAAGTCGCGCTGGTACGTTCTGTTGCTGTGTGTTTCCATTCCATGATTAATGTGATTTGAAGAGAAGTAATAAAATGAGCTCTAACATGGAAAGTAAGCGTTTCCGGACATATGTCCATATTTTATTTCTTTGTGTGTGAGGAATGTTCCCTGAAAGTTTGGCCGTACCTTTTTGTAACACCCTGTATACGTATACGCTTGAAATGAATGCCAATAAGCCGCCTCACATCTCTGTGCTGAAGGGAGATGGCGTGCGTGTGACGTAGGTGGCGATGTGCCATCTGATTGGTCAACGGTCAGACGTATGCTGAGAATATGACATGCTAGATATTGCTCTGCACATTTGGAAAGACTCCCGAACGTGCTATTCCACGCTATGACGTCAGAAACTCGGCACGCTCAACGCTCAACTTTCGGACGCACACGGTCCGTGTGCCGACGGCTTTACTCAGCTGCACAGTGTGTAATCTTTTAGATGGCAGACCTCTCCCTAGTCTTGAATCGGTAGAAGTCGGTAAACGTCGGGAGGCTTCGGTAGGCACGCAGTTTCGACTGCTGTCAACATTACGTAGCTGACTATGTTGTACAAGGTAGCCATTGTCGTCTGCTTCGTTATTGTTTTGCGCTGTACTGTTCTGCGTGTTTTTATTGTGCAGTTGTGCTAAACATTATCAAAATGAGTGAAGAGGCAGTTGCTGGCCCATCTCGGGAGTCGCCAACAAGCCCTACCGGTAGGCCTACGGTTAGATGGAAACCAGTATTACGTAGCGATGCTCGCAAAATTATATTGCGTGTGACTGAACGCTGCGAAAGGGAAAGGGAGCAGAAGAAATGCTTCACCCCATTTACAAATCTTCAGTGAGAGCTGCTACATACACAGGACAAAGCATGCGTAGCGTTGGAAGATTCAAACAGTTTTTCCAAGATTCAACCGTGGCGTATCACCACAAACGCCTGGCAAGAAAAGGTGAGTTTCCATTTCAGATATTTTGTTCGCGATCACTTTGAAGGAGCCCCCTATTTCGTCCGAATTACGTTATATTTCATTTTTCCTTGCTACCGTATTGCTTTGTATGGAAACACCACTAGTTACTGTATTATTTCGAAACACATTCATTTTACAGTACATTTCCAAATTTAAAAAAATACATGCAGTGCAGAAGGCATTTTCTTATAAATCTTTCTCGCTTTTAACTTAGGAAAAGAAGTGGAGAAATCGAAGTAATGATCGATGATTTCAACCAGCGTGTCATTCGCGACACGATAGCGGAATTTTATTCAGTGTGGAAGATTGTGCCGAGCCTGCGAACACTGCGTCCAGTTCGGAGAACAACTCACCAAAGTTTCATTGCAATCGGATGAATGGTTTGTGAGCGCATAGTAGACAAACATATAGATTTAAATGTACATGACGATTTCAGCTTCGTTTACGAACAACATTTAAAGCGAGTTTTACTTCCAAGCCTTTCGTCTGCTTTCGTGTAAGTATGACGCGCAATTTGTAGTGCCAGCACTGCAACTGGTAGGCGTGGCTTGTCTCCCCCCCCCCCCCCCCCTCCAACCCCTTGGCCAGCCAATGCTTGCTTCCTCCTCGCCTCGCACTCCCCTCAAAACTCTGCCGTCTTACAGTTAACACACTGTAGAGGTTTGGCCACCTGTCGGCGGGCAGCTGCGCAGAAGCCAGGCGGGCAGCTGACAGCTCCAGGCAGGCGTTCCCTGGCGAGAGTGTAACGGCAGCCACACCTCGCCTCACACGACCCGGCGAGCGGCCATTCGTCAGCAGGCACAGGCAGCGGTGCGCCGCGCCGAGCCGCCCACGCAGCCGCGTCGCCACCAGAGGAGCATATCTCGGCACGCCATCAATAACGAATAACTCATCCTAATGTTTGGGCGGCTGTCGGCGCGTTTTACAGCCACCCCGCCGGCCCTAACTCATCCGGCGAGACAGCGGCGGCGGCGCTGGGAAGGCCCTCGCTTCCTTCCCAGGGTCCGACTAAAGGCCTGCCGAGAGGCAGAATATGCTTGGCAGGTTTACACTTGCGCGAGAATAACGTCGCCTCTTAACATCCACTACTCTGCTGTAGATGCGTCCTTTAGTGTCAACCTGAGGGTTGCTTGGCAGTTGTCTGGCTGGTAGTACTTCCTGACTCAAGGCTACGGCCACTGGTAGGAAAGTCAGAATGTGTCTGACAGGTTTACAGTTCCACGAGAATAACTTCGACTCTTAATATCCATTACTGTGCAATTGGTCCATCCTACAGTGTCTGTCCGAGGACTGGCTGGGAGCTAGCTGTCTGGTTAGTAACACCTCCTGACTGAAGGTTATGGCTGCTGGCAGAGGAGACAGAAATACTTGGAAGGTTTATATTTGTACGAGAATAATGTCTTCTGTTAACACCCTTTACTCACAAGGGAACCTCCCCATCGCACCCCCCTCAGATTTAGTTATAAGTTGGCACAGTGGATAGGCCTTGAAAAACTGAACACAGATCAATCGAGAAAACAGGAAGAAGTTGTGTGGAACTATGAAAAAAAATAAGCAAAATATACAAACTGAGTAGTCCATGTGCAACGTAGGCAACACCAAGGAAACTGTGAGCTCAGGAGCGCCGTGGTCCCGTGGTTAGCGTGAGCAGCTGCCGAACGAGAGGTCCTTGGTTCAAGTCATCCCTCGAGTGAAAAGTTAAATTTTTTATTTTCAGACAATTAGCAAAGTTCAGGCACTCACACATAAGCAACTTCGCTCTCCAAAATTCCAGGACACGTTCAGATATGCTTGGAAATATGCAGGACTTGACGGTCTACACACGGAAAAATTTTAAAACGTTAAAAACGTATGTTTTGACACAGCACAGGGAAAACTGTGCGACTGTGAAACTGTTGCATTCATTTGTTGCAGTTCATGTGACAAACTCTTATGTTTTCATCACTTTTTTTGGGAGTGATTATCACATTCACAAGAAAACCTTAATCGGGCAAGGTAGAAGAATCTTTTTACCCAATCGCCAAGTGTACAAGTAAGGTGCGTCGACAACATATTCCTGCCATGTGACGCACATGCCGTCACCAGTGTCGTATAGAATATATCAGACGTTTTTTTCCTGTGGAGGAATCGGTTGACCTATGACCTTGCGATCAAATGTTTTCGGTTCCCATTGGAGAGGCACGTCCTTTCGTCTACTAATCGCACGATTTTGCGGTCCGGTCGCAAAACACAAACACGAAACTTATTACAGTGAACAGAGACGTCAATGAACGAACGGACAGATCATAACTTTGCGAAAATAAAGAAAGTAAACTTTTCACCCGAAGGAACACTTGAAACAAGGACCTCTCATTCCGCAGCTGCTCACGCTAACCACGAGACCACGGCGCTCCTGAGCTCACACTGTCCTTGATGTTGCCTATCTTGCACATGGACTACTCAGTTTGTATATTTTGCTTATTTTTTTCATACTTCCACACAACTTCTTCCTGTTTTCTCAATTGACCTGTGTTCAGTTTTTCAAGGCCTTCCACTGTGCCAACTTATAAATAAGTCTGAGGGGGGTGCGATTGGGAGGTTCCCTTGTCAGCAGTAGATCTGTCTTTAACTAGTGTCACCTAGGATTGGTTGGCTGTAGTCTGGAAGACGGCAGGGATTTAGCAATCTTCACTTTCTTGTACCTTATCCTTCCTTTCTTTGTAGATCTTAAGCCAGATACCTTTCGTAGGTTCACCCACGTACATCAATCGCCGTCTTCTTCTTTTTCCAGGTGCACGTCTTTCCAGTTATGCAATCCTAAGGCAAATTTAGTGTTGGAAATATTTTTTTTTTTGCGCGTATGAACGTAGAGGGTGAGCCAGAAGGAACGCTCCCTTTCAACTGTTCACAAAAAATTTAGTGACACAGGTCTTCATGATTTACAGATGCAGACGTGTTAGCGAGACTCTGGCGTTTCAGGTGGCATACAGGCGCTCACTTATTAAAGATCACGTAACTCAGACGAGCACCACGTTTATCGCAGCACTCTTGTACAGGAGCTATGAAGCTGCTACGCAAAGTGTTCCCCAGTACAGCAACAGGAATACCGGCGACTTCTGTACGGATGTTGGCCTCCAGCGCCTGGAGGTTTGCAGGGAGATTTCAGACACACGGGATTAAATATACCCGAGGAAGAAATCGGTAGCCATGAGATCGAGGAACGTACCGGCCAAGCCACAGCACCACATCGAGAGGTCAAACGACCAGGAAACTGTTCACGAGTTGACAGTCGGGCGGTGTGTGCTGTTGGACCGTCCTGTTGATACTACGAGACCAATACGAATAGCGAAGTAAATACAGTACATTACGAAAAGAAGTACAAACGACGATCCACGAACATAACATAAGACAACATTTAACTGTTTTCGGAGAATAAAATGTTTTGGATACGCTCTCTTAGGAAGGATGATCAGGGATTAAACGTTCCATCAACGACGAGGTCATTAGAAACTGAGCACAAACTCTGAGACAGGAAGGTTTTTGGATTGAAACTGGCGACGTTCTTCTCAAATGAAGCGTAGCAACTGCCTTAATGAAATTACGGAAACCACTTAAAACCTAAATAAGGATGGCCGGAGAGGGATTTGAACAATGGACCTCCAGAATGCTTGTGTAATGTCCTAGCCACTGTTCATCGTATGGTTATATGCCCTCGAGACGATCCAAGACGTTTCAAAGTAAGGGAGAAAGCATGTTAGCCTGTAGCGTTCTCAGGAATACGGGCAACACGCAATATGTACAAGAACCAGGGTCGAACAATAAGGATGGCGGAACAAGAGAGAAGAGCTCGAATTAATCCTTTATATGGCAATGTTGCTCTCAAGCAACATCAAAATTGCTTGCTGTTTTCTGCAACACGTTTCAAGCTGAACGGGCAATACTGCTTGCAAGCAACGTTTAAGATATAATGTACGGCGGTAGTTCGTCGTCTCTGATGAAAAGTTTCTCAATAGTTCGCATCTTTAGCAGACATCATAAGAGGTCACGTGAGCATCAGTTATCGGTGTAACAGTTTCTTTCGATTTTGTACTGCGTTTTTTTTTTTTCTTATGCAGCGAAAACTGCTTATAAACGATAAGACGAAATCTTGAAACTCAGGTATTATACAAACATGTTAGCGATTGATTACCTGGAGCAATGCAAATGTTCCGATGTTTTCTGGGAGATGGAACCTGGCTTTGGTTATAGGATGGACAAGTCCAGAAGAATAAGAAAACTTCAGCTCCGTGCCAGTGAATTGTGTTTTGCACACCGGCCAGACTATCTTGCGGAAAAGGAAGAGGTAAACTTGGCCTTCAGGGGTATTCGACTATAAACAGTGGAAAACGTGGAATTGTTCTGTGGTTTGTACCAAAATGAATTGTTCTAAGACATTTCAAATGAAATAATGAGAATGCGATCAGTTTTTCAGCCACAGCAACAACGTCGTAGTATTTATAATGCAGCACCTGTGCGCCTTTAGGGCACAAAGATACTTAAAGGCAACATACTGCATTTTAAAAAAATAGAGGTGAAAGTGTTCATATGACCATATACATCTAATTTAAGTATCTTCGTATTTTTTTCTTCACAATGTTTCTGTGTGTGCCAAAGAAAGGGTTAATAAGGGCGTAAGGCAGGGAAACAGTCTTTGTCCCCTACTGCCCAACCTGTACATCTAAGAAGTTACGACTAAAATAAAAGAAAGGATCAGAAATGGGATTTCAGTGACAAGATTCGATGATGACATTGCTATCCTCAGTGCAAGTGAAGAAGAATCACAAGACCTATTGATGGAATGAACAATCTAATGAGTACAGTATATGGGCTGAGTGTTAACCAAAGAAAGACGAACTTAATGAGAAGTAGCAGGAATGAGATTAGCGATAAAATCAACATCAGAACTGGAGACCACATCTCAGGCTAAGTGAAGGAATTCTGCCAACGGCAAAACAAAATAACGCTTGACGGACGGACCAAGGAGATACAAAACGCAGACTAGCACAGGTAAAACGGTCATTTCTCTCTAAAAAGAACTCTATTCCAGTAGTATCAAACGTAAGCCTTAATCTGACGCAGAAATTTGTGAGATTGTGTGACTCGAGCACAGCAGCGTATGGAAGAAAATCGTGGACTGTGAGGTTCAAAAATGGCTCTGAGCACTATGGGACTTAACATCTGAGGTCATCAGTCCCCTAGAACTTAGAACTACTTAAACCTAACTAACCTAAGGACATCACACACATCCATGCCCGAGGCAGGATTCGAACCTGCGACCGTAGCGGTCGCGCGGTTCCAGATTGTAGCGCCTAGAACCGCTCTGCCACACCGGCCGGCGGACTGTGAGGAAGCTGGGAAAGAAGAGAATAGAAGCGTCTGAGATGTAGTGCTATAGAAGGATGTTGAAAATTAGGTGTACTGAAAAGGTAAGAAGTGAGGTGGTTTTCGGCCGAGCTGGCAAGCAAAGGAACACGTGGCGAAAGTTAACTGAAAGAAAGGGTATGATGATAAGACACGTGTTATTACAGGGGCAAAAGCTGTAGGTGAAGACAGAGACGCGTACATCCAATAGATGATGGAACATGTTGGGTGTACGTGCTGCTCTGAGATGAAGAGGTTGGCGCAAGAGAAAGTCGTGGTGGGGTCCGTCACAAGACTGGTGACGCAAAAAAGCAACGATGATGAAGACTAAAAACCAGCTCTGTTGATGGAGGATGGAATCTGCTAGGGCCTTTTGAAAGAAAGGTCCGTGCATTCACAAGGAAAGATTTATGGTAAGTGTGAAGAACCTAAGTCTAAAAAGCCGGACAGGTATTTGAACAATAATCCTCCCAATACGACTCGAGCGTTTGAAGCCGTGAGCAATCCCCATTCGGCCACAGGATTGGGATAAGCGCCCATTCAATAAATTCTATAGAGGCGTTTCATTGCTGTCCGCATTTCACAAGACGTATCGAGGTTGCTATAAAAGAAGCTACTACCAGCAGGTAGCTCCGCGACTTGGAGACTATTATTCAACGTTTGGGGACAAGACGATCGTGCGTCAGATAAATCTTCAACTAGAAGCGTATCATTACATATAAGAACCCGAGGGGGACAGAATGTCGCTCATCACTGACACGGATATGCAACACGCACACGCGAACGCCCTCGTAAAAATCTGATTGAGCAGATTTTGTAGTTTCAAGAAGTCAAACGCGGACCGTCTGCAATTGTAGCGTACCTAGAAAAATGCAGTGGTACCCAAAGCAATATTCAGATTGCCGACCGCTTTATTTATTTGTTTATTTATCACCCCAGACACTTGTTACTCATTTGTAGCTGTTTCTGTACCATGTAGAGATGCAAAATTCGATTGTTACGCATGCCGGTTTTAGAATTTGTTTGCGTATGTCAGACTTATCAGTAATGTCAATATCCGGCAGCTGTCAGTCAAGAGTTCAATTCGGTGTCACGTAGTGTTAATCTGAATATCGGGGATTGGCGTCATGTAACATCTCATTAGCTTAATTATTTAAATCCTCTCCCGAATAATTTAGCATTATTACAGATATGTTTTTATTTTAAATTCGGTTTTTCGTGTTCCTCTTCTCGCCAGCGAGACCATCAAAAACAGAAAATTAGATCAGCGTTGGCAATCGCAGAGTTCCTGCGTCACTTCAGGCCCTTGGGTAACGCCACCGTCATGTCTGCTCGTTTATTGCATGAATTATCTGCAGAAAGATTGTTTCATACTTCGCAGTGTCAGATTTATACGCTCAGCCACTAAATCTGCAGTCCGATTAAATACTATAGATAAAGTTTAGTTAGTAACTAATATATCCATTCAGTACACTTGGCGTAACGTTGAGGAAGTCATTACAGTCTGCTCGAAATTTCGTGGATGCAAAAATCGATATGCGATCATCTGTTATTCGCCCGTTGACCACCTGTTATTTAATGGCTGATTTTCTGCGACAGTCGGTCACTGAATATGTCTGAATTACCTTCTCCTTTTTGGATTCACTATTTTACTGGCAATATGGAGTAAACATTGTTGTCAATGTCAATTCTTCATGTATTTCTGTACTCCATGGAGCTTACATGGTGTACTGGTATCGTTTTCATCTATATCCACGTACTCCGCAAGCCACCATACGGTGCGTGGTGGGGAGTACCTTGTACCGCCGCTAGTCATTCGCAAATGGAGCGAGGGAAAAATGACTATCCACACGCCTCCGTACAAGTCCTGATTTCTCTTATCTTGTCTTCGTGGTCCCCACGCAAAACGTGGATTGACGGCACTAGAATCGTCCTATAGTCAGCTTGAAACGCCGGTTCTCTAAATTTTCTCGACAGCGTTTCGTGAAAACAACTTCCTTCTAGGGATTCCGATTTGAGTTCACGAAGCATCTCTGTAATATTAGCGTGCTGATCGAACCTATCTGTGACAAATCTTTCAGCTCGCCACTGAATTACTTCGACGTCTTCCTTTAATCGGACCTGGTTCTGGTGGGGATCCCAGACACTCAAGTGGTACCGAAAAATGAGTCGTACGAGTTATCCATACGCGGTCTCCTTTCCAGATGAGCTACACTTTCCACCGACCTTACGTGTTCCTTCCATTTCATATCACTTTGGAACGTTACGCGTAGATATTTAATCGAAGTGAATGCGTGGAGCAACACACTACTAATGGTATATTCGAACGTGACAGGATTATTTTTCCTACTCAATCGCATTAACGTATATTTTTCTACATTTATAGTAAGTTCCTAGGCGCTCAGTCCGGAGCCGCGCGACTGTTACGGTCGCAGGTTCGAATCTTGCCTCGGGCATGGATGTGTGTGATGTCCTTAGGTTAGTTAGGTTTCAGTAGTTCTGAGTTCTAGGGGACTGATGACCATAGATGTTAAGTCCCATAGTGCTCAGAGCCATTTGAACAATTTTTTTATAGTAAGTTCCCATTCATCACACCAAATAGATGTTTTGTCTAACTCATCCCGTGTCGTCCTAAGTCACTCGACGACAACAGTTTCCCATATGCTACAGCGTTATCACCAAACAATCGAAGATTACTACTCATCCTGTGCTTCAGGTCGTTCATGTCACACTTCCCTGACCCGCTCCTCACGAAATCCATGTCTCTGATGAACATTCACCCTCCAGGACAGCATTCTATTACTTAAGGGGTCTTCGAGCCACTCACCTACCTAGAAGGTCGGCCGCTGTGGCCGAGCGGTTCTAGTCGCTTCAGTCCGGAACCGCGCTGCTGCTTCGGTAGCAGTTCGAATCCTGCCTCGGGCATGGATGTGTGTGATGTCCTTAGGTTAGTTAGGTTTAAGTAGTTCTAAGTCTAGGTGACTGATGATTGGTTCAAATGGCTCTGAGCACTAAGGGACTTAACATCTGAGGTTATCAGTCCCCTAGAACTTAGAACTACTTAAACGTAACTAACCTAACAACATCACACACAACCATGCCCGAGGCAGGATTCGAACCTGCGACCGTAGCGGTCGCGCGGTTCCAGACTGTAGCGCCTAGAACCGCTCGGCCACTTCGGCCGGCTGATATTTTACAAATGGCTCAAATGGCTCTGAGCACTATGATACTTAACATCTGTGGTCATCAGTCCCCTAGAACTTAGAACTACTTAAACCTAACTAACCTAAGGACATCACACACATCCATGCCCGAGGCAGGATTCGAACCTGCGACCGTAGCGGTCGCGCGGTTCCAGACTGAAGCGCCTAGAACCGCTCGGCCACTCCGGCCGGCGGGGCTTATGACCTCAGATGTTAAATCCCATAGTGCTTAGAGCCATTTGAACCATTTGAACCTACCTAGAAACCTGACACGTGTGCTCGGAACAGTGTACAGTGGGGCACCGTTTCGGACGCTTGTTTCCCGTCCCTTCTTCTCCGATCGGCGAATGATAGACAGGAAGAAGGATCGTCGGCAGGCCTAGGAGGAAACTGTTAACGCCTCTCATTTTTACCGTTGCGTACGGGAGGGACCAATATGTTTCTTAAATGGTGTTGAAACCAGCAAGCATGAAAGTGCCATATAAAATCTTTCCTTTAGCGACTCCCACTGGAGAATTATGCTCTCTCATCGAATGAAGAAACACGTCAAGAATGGTAGTCTTGATGATATCCTCTAATATTTTTTTCTGCTCATCTGTAATGTCAAGTTTCTCTCGTGAAGTTGTGATCTTATCTTACTACATCAGTCTTTTAGATTAGAGTCGTGTAGTCAGCAGGTGGGGTGTTGTGATGCATAATGGTTTTCTGCAGTGAGAGGAGAATGGATCATAAATTGCCTTCCTCTTTGACAGCTGCCTCTGCCGCCTCAGATACAGCAATGCTTTGCTGTCTAATACGAGTAGGCGTGGGAAAGGTATTGAGATGATATCTACTTCCTAGAGACAGCGGCTGTTAATACCCAGGCAGCACCGATTACTCTGTTAAGGAATACAGGGTGAACATTAATAAAACTGCAGAGACGTGTTCCGGCGAAAAAAGGTGCTATGAACATGTGTCTGGAAATGGACGGTGTGCGTGCAACGACAACAAATCGTTCCGGAACACAGTACAGAGCTGCATTGCATCCACGTTACGATAGATGTTCAGAGTGGCCCCCGTGAGATTGCAGCTAACAGGGTCGGTAGCGGTTGTCGTGCAGGAGAGACAAACTCGTACTTTGGCTTACACCGTGTTGGCGGGCCACTTGTCTGGAGCTGGTACTGTACAGTAGTGCGCGTCATTTACGACGGCGGCCGAGTTTAGGTTCGTTCTGCGCATCTGACGTCACAAAACACAGTCAGCCAATGAACAGAGGACGACGTTGCCAGAGCTCGACTGCAGTGCAGAGCACGGACGAGTGTCTTCAGTTTTAGAAATGTTCAGCCATAAATAAAGTAATTGAACAAAAACAATGTCTTGATAGCAGACTCTTTTATAGAAAGTTTGGAAAAAGCAGTCTTTATACCAGTTGCTTCATATTCTATTAATTAATTAAACCAAACAAGCAAAAAACCTCCTAATTCAGGCGATAGCAAGAAAAGGTGTTTCTATCATTCTCACGAACCGCTTTTTCGCAATGAAGAACAGCGGTAATTGTTTATTTCCTAATGTACTTCGATGAAACGTGAGCAATTCGTAGTCATACCAACAGTGTTTGTCGGTATTTTGCGTGATATTTTAGAGTACTCCAGGACTTTCGTTAAACGATGAGCTGCGTTAGCCTAATGGTTAAGGTGTTTGGCTGCTATGTGAGAGGTTCAGGGTTTACCCCTTCTTCGGTGCGTAATATATTCTTATATTTAAAAACAATATCGAAGTGTCTTACTTCACGAATTTTATTCGTTTGAATGTAATTTTTTGAAATTTCTAGTGCTTTGTCCCTTCATTATAATCATAATAAGTTTTCGGTTTTTCTAATTTTGTCCTCCCATATTTCTTTTCACAACAATTATAAACAATGGTTTTTGTAAGTCCACAGTTTTGTTTAATGTATTTTGTCTACTTCTTTTTGATTGATTAAAGTGCTTTAAAATGAAGTCAAACGCGCCCTGTGTAAATAAAACTTTTATTACAGACGCGAAAGACGGAATATTTCTCAATATTACACACGTCACCTATCTGATACTTAAATTAAATAAGATATTGTTATACAGTAAATTTTATATGAAATTTAGGTATCTTGTCCACATTTCACTCTCAACATTGTGGCAACTAAAATCGACCATACGGAAAGTATACGCTATGGACTTTTACCTCTGCAAACTCTTCAAAATTTCGTGCAATGGTTTACTACATTTAACGCTGCACAATAACTGCGTTGAACATCGAAACAAAATAAGTCACTTATGGGGGGAAGGTATCAGTCAAGAAGATGTGTAAAAAATCAAATTTTTGGGCCAAATAGTTTTTGTGAAAGTGTGTCAAAGCAGTCGGGAACACCATGTGTCAGCAAAGGCGAGCAGTGCAGTGATGAGAAAATCGCGCACAGCGCGGAATGCGGGGAGCACGTGTCTGTAGCAGCGAAAGGGCTAATGCGGCCGTGGTGGCTTGACTTCATGAACTGCGCGTTCCCCCCCCCCCCCCCCCTCCCCCCTAAACGTAAGTTCGCGAACTGTACTATGCTATACTATGGCGCTGCTTCTCTTGGCGCGTGCGCCGTTTGCAACTGGCAACGCAGCAATCTCCCGCGTCTGGGCGGGCATGCGCGAGTCGCCAAGATAAAAGAATTAAACTATAGGATTCGTCTCAATATCCTGTAGATTCCGGTGCTCCAAATCTGGTGTACGCACAGTCCGCCGCCTCCCAGCATCTTCGTCTGTCTGAAAGGACCCGTGATAACACAAACTCCAAAATGGGTTTGAATTGTTGTTTCCAGTCTGGAATCCGTCCCTCCAGTTTGTTGGTTTTATTATTGTTCACCCTGTATACAAGTGGCTGACTGCGGTACTGAGAAGATATATCTAATGGTTATGACATGGTTCTCCAGTCAGTTTTATTAATATTTCAATATTTTACTTTAATTTTTTAGCCTACTTCTCGAATGCGTTCTCACAGCTTAAAGAAACCGTTGTTAACAAACTTCATGTGAAGAATGATATAAATCACATCACGACTGTTACTCTGGAAGTGCACTTGGATCCACCTGAATACGACTCCAATGTCTTCCCCTCGCCGCCGCAATAGATGGAAGAGAGACGCTTGGCGTCATATATTCGTTGTATGTTTCTCACCTCTACAAACCGATTTTCCCGTGTTAATTTTGTCTTAAATATGTATATAATAGAAATGAGGGAACGGTTTGGTGGTGCAAACAGTTTTCCGGGCTAATTTCGTAGGATTAAATTTCTCGAGGTACAAGATGAATGTCATTTTGTTACGATGTACCGACGAGTTTCCTACCCGTCAGCTTCCGGCCATGAGTCAGGATTCCATAGCGGGCCTCTGTTTATGTATTGTGGGATACATTTCTCCGTTCCCGAGGCATAGCGCGTGAACCAACCGCGCCATCCAAAGTGGAATGTGGTGGATGGTGGCGACACCGGACGGGGAGATGAAAAACGAATTCACTAGCTATCGAGTGTACATCGTCCGTTAACCGTCCGGACTGTTCTCAACTTTGAGCCTTAATGTTTCTGTTATCGAAACATTCCGTAGATATATTAGAAGGAAGTCGCTGTCTCCGTTGACTTATCATCAATACTGGTATTTTGACTATCTCTTTGATCATGGAGCTGCAGATCACATTTGCATGTATACATTTTTGTGCGAATGAAGTTAAATGTATTTTGCGCGCTCTGTGTGTGCGCGCGCGCCCATGTGTGTGTGTCGTGAGCGCTTTATTTGCTTCACAGTTTCCAGCGATAGATAATGAATAATGTTACGTTTAATCGATTTACTGACACCTTTCTTCACGGCTTGAGGTAAGAGATTTACGTATTAACGACGCGATCTCATTAGAGACTTGATAATATCCCGAAATGGTCAAAGATGAAGAGAGGATTCAGAAGTGACGCTATTGAAAGAACCTAAATGTTGCTGGTCGAACTAGTAAATGAACACCATTACTACAGAATTCCAGCCCGCTGCAGTTTTTTTTTTTTTTTTTGGTCATCAGTCTACTGACTGGTTTGATGCGGCCCGCCACGAAATCCTTTCCTGTGCTAACCTCTTCATCTCAGAGTAGCACTTGCAACCTACGTCCTCAATTATTTGCTTGACGTATTCCAATCTCTGTCTTCCTCTACAGTTTTTGCCCTCTACAGCTCCCTCTAGTACCATGGAAGTCATTCCCTCATATCTTAGCAGATGTCCTATCATCCTGTCCCTTCTCCTTATCAGTGTTTTCCACATATTCCTTTCCTCTCCGATTCTGCGTAGAACCTCCTCATTCCTTACCTTATCAGTCCACCTAATTTTCAACATTCGTCTATAGCACCACATCTCAAATGCTTCGATTCTCTTCTGTTCCGGTTTTTCCACAGTCCATGTTTCACTACCATACAATGCTGTACTCCAGACGTACATCCTCAGAAATTTCTTCCTCAAATTAACGCCGGTATTTGATATTAGTAGACTTCTCTTGGCCAGAAATGCCTTCTTTCCCATAGCGAGTCTGCTTTTGATGTCTTCTTTGCTCCGTCCGTCATTGGTTATTTTACTGCCTAGGTAGCAGAATTCCTTAACTTCATTGACTTCGTGACCATCAATCCTGATGTTAAGTTTCTCGCTGTTCTCATTTCTACTACTTCTCATTACCTTCGTCTTTCTCCGATTTACTCTCAAACCATACTGTGTACTCATTAGACTGTTCATTCCGTTCAGCAGATCATTTAATTCTTCTTCACTTTCAATCAGGATAGCAATGTCATCAGCGAATCGTATCATTGATATCCTTTCACCTTGTATTTTAATTCCACTCCTGAACCTTTCTTTTATTTCCATCATTGCTTCCTTGATGTACAGATTGAAGAGTAGGGGCGAAAGGCTACAGCCTTGTCTTACACCCTTCCTAATACGAACACTTCGTTCTTGATCGTCCACTCTTATTATTCCCTCTTGGTTGTTGTACATATTGTATATGACCCGTCTCTCCCTATAGCTTACCCCTACTTTTTCCAGAATCTCGAACAGCTTGCACCATTTTATACTGTCGAACGCTTTTTCCAGGTCGACAAATCCTATGAAAGTGTCTTGATATTTCTTTAGTCTTGCTTCCATTATTAGCTGTAACGTCAGAATTGCCTCTGTCGTCCCTTTTCGTAAAGCCAAACTGATCGTCACCTAGCGCATTCTCAATTTTCTTTTCCATTCTTCTGTATATTATTCTTGTATGCAGCTTCGATGCATGAACTGTTAAGCTGATTATGCGATAATTCTCGCACTTGTCAGCTCTTGCCGTCTTCGGAATTGTGTGGATGATGCTTTTCCGAAAGTCAGATGGTATATCGCCAGACTCATATGTTCTACACACCAACGTGAATAGTCGTTTTGATGCCACTTCCCCCAATGATTTTAGAAATTCTGATGGAATGTTATCTATCCCTTCTGCCTTATTTGACCGTAAGTCCTCAAAAGCTCTTTTAAATTCCGATTCTAATACTGGATCCCCTATCTCTTCTAAATCGACTCCTGTTTCTTCTTCTATCACATCAGACAAATCTTCACCCGCCGCAGTACCTATATGATATTTTCATACGAATCGTGAATTGCTTAGCGTTTAGGAAGACACTGTCATGCATGAACTGCAACGGTTGGTGTGAGTCCGGCACGGAATCTTAACTATTGCGCCGCGTCACACGGTGGCTTTGAACGCAGTACATGTCAGGACTCCGTAGCCCCAGCGTTTGAATGATAGAGCTCGATATGTCTTTAATTCTGTGATCCGGGTGGAATACCATCGTAACATTAGGTTTGTTCAGGATACTAGCAGTCTTAACGGTGGTCAGTCCTGCGTAGGTCAGGAAGCACTAGGAACGGAGACGACGTTGTACACACGTTAAAACCGATTAAGTATCAGTCTTCTGAGGAACGTATATGGACAAGTCAGATTATCGCTTACCACCTCGAATCCTGCCTAGTCGTCAAATGTGGGGTGTCTGGCAGACCTGCTTTCTCGGATCGCTAGGCAACATTCAAGCGAATCGGATTAATGAGTTTTACTACGAAAGGAAAAAGTACAATACTTAAATTTGTGTCAGACAGATGTGTCGCAAGCAAAGCGCGACAGACAAAATAAGAAATGTCCTCAGTATAACAATTCCATGTTTGAGCTACATAGAATGTACGAGCAAAGTAATGAGCTTTGACGCTTCTACTCAGGTCGCTGGTCTTGAAGCTTCTCGTAGAACTGGGCCGCAGCCTGTCGGGCGCTTATCTTAGGAAACGATTAACATCTCATTACTATAAATAATTTAATAATAATTATGATACATTAACTATAAATTATTTACAGATCAACCCAAATCGAGACAAGTAAAATAAATACTAAAATGTGAACGTATGCTTTCCTGGCGTATACAGCTGGCGAAGAGTTCTCGGGCTTCCAGCCGGGTGGCGGTGTCTTCACACTGCGACGTTTCGACGAGTGACGTACTCGTCATCTTCTGGCGAAGACAAAAGATGACGAGTATGGCACTCGTCGAAACGTCGCAGTGTGAAGACACCGCCACCCGGCTGGAAGCCCGAAAACTCTCTGCCAAATACTAAAATTTTGAATAACCCTCCTCGTATAGAGGCCGTTGTCGTCGCATTGTCGTCTTGGAGAGGGGTCGGTCAGCGTGCAATTGTCAGACGTCTTCTTCACAGCCCTGTCTGCTCTCTCCTTCCTGACTCGCGTGCTTTACGCCATAACATGCCAAACCAACCCAAACGTGGAGATGCCTCGTCCGTAAAAAGTACAATTTCATATACACCAGACCGTGGAATGGCTTACACCCATTTCACGAGTAACACTCCGCGAGATTGTTGAGGGCTTGTTTTGCAGCCGTGCAAACGCCTCTTCTTCAAACTCTGGTGTTGGCATTGTGTGTTGACTACCGTGTCCGTCAGGCCTTCGCACCTGTATCACAAAACGGATACATCGGGTTTCGTTGTAGTCCTGTAATGCCATTAGGATAGCTTGTCAGCGAACAACTCACCTCAAGTTCATCCATCTCTCTTACGGACCTACGGATGGCGGTGAACGTGCGTGGATTTGGTACACGACGATTCGGAAACCGCTGAACGTACAACGGGTGAGTAGCGACAGCATTTCCATTTGCCACCCAACAAGCACAGTGCGTTTCTGGCCTTTGCTCCCGAGAAAAGCGTTCCATTTCCCGTCCGCTCCGCACAGGACCAAACACTCTGACGCAAGGTGAACCAGACTCTACTATGCGCACAGGTCCCGCCCTGTGTGCTACATCTTATCAAAGAGGTATTTGTAAGAATGGTGCCAAAAAACTAAAATGCCAGTTGCACCAAATACGTCAACCTACATTTTGCTAAAAGGACAACTAATTAGGAATCCGACAGTTAGAATCGAGGGCTCACGAGTTCTCCGGCGCCGAGAGACGCGCTATGTGGGAGTCGTTAGTGATGAAAGGTGGAACTTCGCAAAACACATTCAAACCGTAGCCCAAAGGGCCTTAGACGTGCTCAACAATCCCTGCGAAACCCTACATTTCAGCAGGATAATGCACGTCCGCATGTTGCAGCACATTCTCCAGATCTCTCATCAATTGAAAACGTCTGGTCAATGGTGGCCGAGCAACTGGCTCGCCACAATACGCCAGTCATTACTCTCGATGAACTGTGGTATCGTGTTGAAGCTGCACGGGCAGCTGTACCTGTACACGCCATCCAAGCTCTGTTTGACTCAATGCTCAGCTGTACCAAGGCCATTATTACGGCCGGAGGTGGTTGTTCTCTGTACTGATTTCTCAGGATCTATGCACCCAAATTGCGTGAAAATGTAATCACATGTCAGTTCTAGTATAATATATTTGTCCAATGTATGCCCGTTTATCATCTGCATTTCTTCTTGGTGTAGCAATTTTAATGGCCAGTAGTGTAGTATAATATAATCTTGGTGTTGCGATTTTTTAGTGTATGTGTATTACTTTTACTTCACTTTACATGTGGCAAGGGCCTTATCGACCATACGCCTGCTCTATGAGCCTCTTCCACTTCTGCTTGTCCAGTGCGCTGTTTGTCCGGTTGCTGCTACTGTTCATCCTCATTGTGTCCTCCCGCCGCCTGATTCTGCGTCTCCCTCTTCTTCTCGTTCCATTTATTGTTCTGCTGAATGCCATGCTAGGTAATCTATTCTCTGTCATTCTTGCTATATGGCCTGCCCAATTCAACCTTCTCCTCTTGAGCACTTCGACGATGTTACGGTGTTTGCACAGCCCTCTTAATTCTTCATTTCTTCTTATTCTCCATTCCATGTTATTTTCGTCGTATACAGGTCCGAAAATTTTCCTTAGTAGTTTTCTTTCGAATATTAACAGATTTTCTTCATCTTTCATTCTGAATATTAATGTTTCACATCCATATAACATCACAGGTATAATGGTCGAGTGATGTAACCGGATTTTGAAGTTACTGCTAAGTGATCTTTTTCTTAGAATTTTGATGAAACTAAAAAGTGTCTTGTTTGCTGTTGATAAACGGCCATCTATTTCTATAGCTGTTCTGTTGTTATTACTAAAAACCTAGGTACTTGAAGTGGTCAACGGTCTTGAAATTGAATCCATCTACAGTCGGAGGTGCATCTTTTCTGGTTTTCTTACTTATGGGCAGGTATTCTGTCTTTTCTTCATTAGCATGTAATCCTGTTTTCTCAGCAATTTTGTAGTAATTTTGCATCATTCTCATTAATTCTCTTTTGGATCTACTTATTAGTGCTACATCATCTGCATAGGCAAGTCTTGTAATGTTCAGATCCTGTAGCTGGATCCCTTGTGGACTGGTTTTAGAAAATTCTCTATCGATCTTCTGTAGGACAAGGTAAAATAAAATAGGTGAAATGGCATCCCCTTGTCTCAGTCCAGTGTACACCTTAACATCTTCAGTTTCTCCTACCGGTGTCTTTATGCGACATAAAGTTTCGTCGATACACATTTTAACTAATCTTATTAATTTGGATGGTATTTTAAATTCCTTCATTATATTTAGGAGTGTCTGTCGGTGTATGCTATCATAGGCCTTTTTAAAATCTACGAATAATATGTGGACATCTACATTGAATTCCCACGCCTTCTCAGTTATTTGTCTTAGGGTGAAAAAGTGATCAAATGTGGAACTGTTTCTGCGGAAACCGCATTGGTACGGTGTATGTGTATATGTATATGTTTTTTAATTGTGAGAAGAGAGAACAACGAGTAGGTCGAAGCTTCCAGGTCGGCAGGCGCCCACCCTTTCGAAGCTTGGGGACGGAATCGCCGAGCGCTCACGACGAGAGTGCGTGTGTCGGGCGGTGCGGCGTTATTTTGCGCGAGCTCCAGGCTCTTGTTGACGGGGCAGTCGGGCGTCGGGCGCCTCGGCCGCACGCACGCGGCGATAGCGCGTCGTTCCGTCGCGCCCGCGCCTTCCCGACCACTTTGCGACTGCGTGACGCGCTGAAGGCGGCGTTTATCCTCCGGCGGCGTGTCCGCCGGCCGTGCTCTTAAAACCGACGCCGCTGCACCGGTCGTAAAGGCGTCGCTGCGGGCTTCTCTGAAAGGGATTCCTGGCCGCGCTCCATAAACAAGGCCGGCGGTAATTACCGTAATAAAGGCGCCACCGCCGGCGCCACGCCCAGTGCCCTGCGTGAGCATGCGTGCGGGCAAGTGCGTGCTCCGCGATATTAGCCGCCGGCCTCGCCTGCGGGGGCGGAGGGCCCTCCACCCTGAAACAAAGCCCGGCCGGGCCGCGCCGGGTCGATGCGGCGCTCTTATCGGGCATTCTTCACGGACAATTGGTGCCCGCCTCCAGGCTGGAGATTACCCGCCCCTCCAGAGGGCGACGTCTCGCCGAGATTCCGCTACCTGTCCTGCGCGTCTCGCCCGGACACAAACCCCGCACACGGCTTCTCTACAAAAGGCTCAAGCTTTTAGTTATCACTCCGTCAACTTGTTCCATTTTTCCCTTTCCTACAGGGTGACAATTACTGAACTGTATGAAATAAAATAGTCATAACTTCTAACGGTTTGCGTTAGGACGTTCAGACTGCACGGGCATGATAGCAATTAGTATGCGCACGCGCCTTGTTCTGTTTAGAGACTTCCATTTGGATGCGTTCGTCAATAAGCAACATTGGCGCATTTAGGGAACTGAGAATTCCCATTTCGCAATAAAGAAGTCCCTTCACCCTCAATTTTCCTTGACTTCCGGAAGGCGTTCGATACAGTTCCGCACTGTCGCCTGATAAACAAAGTAAGCGCCTACGGAATTCCCGGCGGGGTCAGTGATTTTCTCTGCCTCGGGATGACTGGGTATTGTGTGTTGTCCTTAGGTTAGTTAGGTTTAAGTAGTTCTAAGTTCTAGGGGACTGATGACCATAGATGTTAAGTCCCATAGTGCTCAGAGCCATTTGAACCATTTTTGAAAGCCTACGGAATATCAGACCAGCCGTGTGGCTGGATTGAAGAGTTTTTCGCAAACAGAACGCAGTGTGTTGTTCTCAATGGAGAGACGCCTACAGACGTTAAAGTAACCTCTGGGGTGCCACAGGGGAGTGTTATGGGACCACTGCTTTTCACAATATATATAAATGACCTAGTAGATAGTGTCAGAAGTTCCACGTGGCTTTTCGCGGATGATGCTGTACTATACTGTAAGTTGCGGCATTAGAAAATTGCAGCGAAATGCAGGAAGATCTGCAGCGGATAGGCACTTGGTGCAGGGAGTGGCAACTGACCCTTAACATAGACAAATGTAATGTATTGCGAATACATAGAAAGAAGGATCCTTTATTGTATGATTATATGATAGCGCAACAAACACTGGTAGCAGTTACTTCTGTAAAATATCTGGGAGTATGCGTACGGAACGATTTGAAGTGGAATGATCATATAAAATTAATTGTTGGTAAGGCGGGTACCAGGTTGAGATTCACTGGGAGAGTCCTTAGAAAATGTAGTCCATCAACAAAGAAGGTGGCTTATAAAACACTCGTTCGACCTATACTTGAGTATTGCTCATCAGTGTGGGATCCTTACCGGATCGGGTTGACGGAGGAGATAGAGAAGATCCAAAGAAGAGCGGCGCGTTTCGTCACAGGGTTATTTGGTAAGCGTGATAGCGTTACGGAGATGTTTAGCAAACTCAAGTGGCAGACTCTGCAAGAGAGGCGCTCTACATCGCGGTGTAGCTTGCTGTCCAGGTTTCGAGAGGGTGCGTTTCTGGATGAGGTATCGAACATATTGCTTCCCCCTACTTAAACCTCCCGAGGATATCACGAATGTAAAATTAGATTCGAGCGCGTACGGATGCTTTCAGACAGTTGTTCTTCCCGCGAACCATACGCGACTGGAACAGGAGTGGGAGGTAATGACAGTGCCCTCCGCCACACACCGTTGGGTGCCTTGCGGAGTATAAATGTAGATGCAGATGAAGTGATTGTATGGTGTGCACTGTTCAGTCACGGAATAATCGGTGCGATGTGCTTGTAGGCACGTTGACTATCGAAAGGTACCCGAATGTTTTGGAAGATCATTTCAGCCTCATTATCCAAATTGACTCTGGTTTCGACATGATATGGTTTATGTAAAGACGGAGCTCGACACCATGTAAGCAGGAGAGTTTTTGACGTCCTGGAGGAGCACTTTTGGGACCATACTCTGGCTCTGCGGTTCCCAGAGACCACTCGCATGGGTCTCGATTGGCGTTCATATTATCCAAATCTGAACACAAGCGACTCCTTTTTGTGGAGCTATATTAAAGACAAGGTGTACAGCAATAATCCTTCAGGAAGTCATCGATGTCCCGACACTTCAGCGGATCATGCAGAATGTCGCTATTCCCCTCCGCCACATCATCGCCAATGATGCCACGCATATCGAACATGTCATAACCTAAATCCAAATATCTGTAATAACGTTCACCTGTTGAATAAAGTGTGTGCACGCCGTAGTTTATAACTAATTTACGTTTTTTTTAATATACAGGGCGAGTCAAAAGTCCTTGGACACCTTCATAAATTGGAAGTTTAAAGGGAAAATTGAAATGTGATGATGGGAACATAGGTTTTACGTGGGGTCACAATTTTTGGAGTTAATCTCATTCATGGCCGCCATCTTGAAATCCGCCATTTTGGAGTCAAGCCATTTTTTTTAAATGGGAAGGGGGGTGTATGACACATCAAATAACACTCGCTTGAGCTCTGGAATTGAGTGGTGTAATTTGTTTTTGTCTATCTTGTACAGTTTAGAAGTTATTAATGGCGGATTTCAAGATGGCGACCATGAATGACATTCACTCCAAAAGTTGCGGCCCCACATCAAACCTATGTTCCCATCATCACATTTCAATTTTCCCTTTAACCTTCCAACTTATGAAGGTGTCCAAGGACTTTTGAGTCGCGCTGTATTTCCATAAATGTCCGGCCTTGTGATAAAGTTTTCATCTATACTTACCTAGGACGTACGCCGTCCTACAGAATCCTGTCCGGTGTCCGTGAATTTTATATAGCTGTCAGTTATTTGGGGGCTGATATCCTACAGGGACAGCATCTGATCACCACATTTTTGTTAATGCGCAGCAGGGAGACTGGCCGTTCGGCGTCTGTTGAACGGGCATCGCCGCAAACGTCTTGGAAGACGGTGTGGTTTCATCGTAGTCTTCCTGTTCTACCAATGGCGATGGCGTCCTGGTGGTATACATAGTATTATGCACCAATTCGTTCACAGACAGATCAGCGCAGTCGCTATCCCGCCATAGACATGCTACGACGTAGATTTACCTTCCACGGTCACGAAACGAACTGGCATTGACTTCAAGAACAATAGGTGTTTCTAACTCGATCCGTTGAGACTGTCTTTTCGGCAGATATCCTACTGCGTCAACCGCGTGGTTGTTGGGCCACTATTTTCTTTATATTGTACATGGAGGGAGTGACAGGGTCCCACTCGCCTTCTACCAATATATGGCCACTGCATATTGGAAGCCTTTGCGCTTCCCACATGATCGCAAATTATTCGCCAATACTTCGTCCTCGAGATATCGGTTGAGTTAAACGGTCCTTGTAGTATTCTTGTAATGGCCGCTTTTCAGGTGCATTGTTATACAGTCTCTTTCATTTTTTGTAAACCTGTTGGTCTTTTTTAATTAATAAAAAAATTAACAAAAAATGTTGCAGGCAAAGATTGGAAAAGGAATGCAGTCTCTCTCTCTCTCTCTCTCTCTCTCTCTCTCTCCCTCTCTTTTTTATTTTTATTTGTTTAAGTAAGTGTAAAAGTGGCGGTGCCATGTAAGATTAACTCCGATTTTGTTTTACTCTTTTTTGAGAGGTTTCCGAAAAAGAAGACAAGCGGTAAAGTGTCTGGCTAGAAGCCGAAAGGTTGCGAAAAAAGCGGTCGAGGCATTAGGCAGCTAAGCCGCTGGCCCGTGTTCGAGTCGTGGTCGTGGCGAAATAAAAAAAAAGCGGTAAAGCGCGTGCCTGGAAACCGAGAGATCGGAGGATCGAATCCCAGTTGGACCACGGAAATTTTCAAGCTGCCTTTAATCGGGTATTCAACTCTCAACGATGTGAAATGTCGCAACGAACGACACTTTGTTCGGATTCTATGCTAAACTGTGGATCCTCTTTTGCCCGGTGTAAGGTGACTGCGCCAGATTTGGGAGACGGAAGTTGCTAAACTGGCGTCCAGTCGCAAGGCTTGTATTCGGCCATTGAGCAACACGGAATTACGAGAATATCTAAAAAAAAGTAATGCCCCCGTTTAAAAAAATTATAATACGAGTAAAATACGAAAAGAGCATTACTACAGACGGTAGCCTGGACTGTATTCTGCGCAACACCAACGTTCAGAATAGTCACCATGTATATTATTGTGGGCGGACAACTTGATAAATTTTCAACTGATGGAATTAAGTCAGATTGTGGGCGAAATTTGAACTGTGATTTTGACTAATTATGTTAGAAATTGTACCGATTGATTTTAAGAACATGTGGTATTAAGTTTTATGTGTCCTGCGTTTTTCTTGCAATTGTTCAAATGTGTGTGAAATCTTATGGGACTTAACTGCTAAGGTCATCAGTCCATAAGCTTACACACTACTTAACCTAAATTATCGTATGGACAAACACACACACCCATGCCCGAGGGAGGACTCGAACCTCCGCCAGGACCAGCCGCACAGTCCATGACTGCAGCGCCTGAGACCGCTCGGCTAATCCCGCGCGGCTTTTCTTGTAATTATCTGAATCTTATTTTTCATTTTTAAAGATTTATTTCTTCGTAACTTGTGGGAATGTGTCAAGGACGAAGGATAAATCAGTCTACAGCAGTTGCTGCCTTTTGAGCAATTCATTTCATTACCTAATTTATTTTCTTGAATACAACTAAGTAATGGCCCATTCATTCTCCACGCAGAGTGCCGCAATGGCACAAATGCGGTCTCGCGGCGACGCAGAATCAAACAGTGGACGCTTTTGTTAACGTACTATGATTAGCACATTTCAACTCTGATGCGGCACAGCTTCGCTGAGCACATGAAATCACATTCACCTTGGGAACGTTTTCAAGTTGGATTACCTTTGACAGAGCGATATTGCATAAGTAATTTACTGAAGCGAAGTGATAAAATTCCTACGACAATGCTTTCATTCAGTCACATTATTTCACAGCAGTTAAAGACTTTTCAGCGTTCCTCTTTCTGTTACATACACAGTTAGAAAACGCATGAGTCAGATTATATAAATTAATACTGTAGAAATACAATACTGTTTAAACTACGAAATTCACTAATTGCGCTGTTATATCTTCATTATTAAATTTCTCAAGGCGCAGGAGCCATTACTTTTCGATCCACCCTTGTATTATTATCATTTTCTTTACTTTCTCAGACGTTATGTCTGGTTAAAAATGGAAAGTGACGCGGACCTTGATCACCCGTGACTTTCTTTTAACTGTACGGTATATGTTACATTGCATTTAGGAATTTTCGGGTAATTGAACATGTATCAATAATTACAGATTTCTGTAGTTGTATATGTACGTTTGGATGTAGCTGTATTGCGTTGATGTACTGGTGGATATTGTGTGGTGTGACTCCTGTAGTTCATAGTATAATTGGTATAATGTCAACTTTATCCTGATGCCACATGTCCTTGACTTCCTCAAGCAGTTGGATGTATTTTTCAATTTTTTCTCCTGTTATCTTCTATATATTTGTTGTATTGGGTATGGATATTTCGATTAGTTGTGTTAATTTCTTCTTTTTATTGGTGAGTATGATGTCAGGTTTCTTATGTGGTGTTGTTTTATCTGTGGCAGTGGCTGTCTACTTGGGGGTGCTTGGAAACAGGTGCTTGATGCCATCCACCATAGGACGAAATCTCTGGTAGGATACGGAAGTTCAGTGACTTCGTGACCTCTACAAGACTTATTATTATTATTATTATTATTATTATTATCATTGTTATTATTCTCTAGTCCAAT
This sequence comes from Schistocerca americana, assembly GCF_021461395.2. Taxonomy (NCBI): domain Eukaryota; kingdom Metazoa; phylum Arthropoda; class Insecta; order Orthoptera; family Acrididae; genus Schistocerca; species Schistocerca americana. The sequence continues at coordinate 34,265,562 of NC_060123.1, forward strand.
GGTTTCCATCATTTCTGGCATTATTACTCGCGAACGAGATTAAATGTTAGTCAATATTCCCACAAGAGACTGATTTCAAACTAAACGTTAGATTGAGGAACAATTAATTCCTAATAAGAACGTAGTTTCTCGCAGTAACATTCTTGGATATCTTGCTGCGTCAGATTTGCGTGTAATCTCGAGCTTTCGATGACTTCCTCTGTCGTCATCTTCAGGAGATGTCAAGGAGTCACGGAACTTTTGCATGCTATTAGAGATTATGTCGATGTCTAAGATAGAAGAACTTTGTAACGATGTTCATTTCGTTAGATGCTGCATGATTCAGCTTATTTCTCTGCTGTAATTTAGCATCACGCGCCTATTTCCATTCTCCACTAATGGTATGAACGCTCTTCCGGTTAATGTAGCTGTTCCAAATTCTGATCTCAATGGCCTCTCTGATGACAGAATTTCATTGGGTAGATACATGGGATAAGATTTTCGTTTAATCAAAAATTAAATATCGCTATTTCGACACATCTGCTATTGCTGAACTCATCCTCATGAACAAATACACGATTATGTTTGACGAAACGGAAATCTTATCGTATTCATCTACCCACTGGGATTCTGTCATCAAGGAAACCGTTGAGACCAGAATGTGCAGCAAATAGTTTAACCGGGGCAGTGGTTATCTACTTGGGGGTGCTTGGAAACAGGTGCTTGATGCCATCCACCACAGGACGAAATCTCTGGTAGGATACGGAAGTTCAGTGACTTCGTGACCTCTACAAGACTTAATTCGGCCAACTAAATGAAGAACCACACAACTTAGAGATTACACACAAACCTGGCGCCGCAAGAATTTCGCGGTACATTTAACCAATTAATATTCTTGTTTTAAAATGACGAAAGCTAAATACACAGACGGTAATGGGAAGTGTTAAGCAGTGAACAATCTGACCGATCGCTGCTAGAATGATACTCCACTATTTACATGACTGCGGAATATTTCATACACACGCGAGCTTGTTATTAGTATTTCCAGTGCAGAGCAAGGGAGTTCCTAAACATGAAGAATGGCGTGGGTACATACAGGGTACTAAGTGAGTCTAATGTTTCTGGAACTATTCCGGTATCGACCGCAAAGCAGCATGCCCAGAAGACGTTATTCGTGCAGCCAGTCGCCATCTTGCGGAATTTGAGAATAGCTCAGTGGACAGAATACGTAGGTACAAAATGAAGAGAAAGGACAGACAAAACTTTGGCAAAGGAGGGAAATACAACAAAGGCATCCGGAGAAAATTCACTAACCACTGTACGAAAAAGTTTGGAGGAAAATGCTACGGGCTTGTGAAGTTTATAACAAGTGCAGCAGGAGAAGGGAAGACGCAATATCTGCTGTGCTGCGAGTTCGTGTTGCCAGGCGACATATCTAGTACCGTTATTTTTTTCAACGAAAGGTGTAGGAATGTGTTGAATAAACTATGTATAAATGGCATCTAAAATGAACAAAAGATGTATCTCTGGAGCAGCTCTTACACTTGCGTCATATCCCTGAAGATGGCATAATCACGCACTACATGTGACGTCAGTTGCATATAGAAAACACCTACCACAGTTTCTAGCACTGTCGGCTGTAGGGGTGGCAGAACCGAGCCAACGCCCAGGTCGGCAGGTTTCCGGGGGCGGCGAAACGTGAAATTTTAATATACAGATAGAGGCGTTTTGCGCCTTCATGCGTGGAAATCATCGTCATCTTATCCGCTAGTCTTTCTGTTGCGGTCACTGGTCTCAAACCGCTCCTGCAAAGAAACTCCGGCGGCGGTCGGTCAGTGGTTGATTATACCAACAACTATCAGGTCCATGGGGAATCCAGGCATGATGGCTCCATAACGTAACAAGGTAGAACTACGAGCAGGCTGGTAACTAAGCTGTTCATATGACAGTTCCCTATTTTCCGCCTGTTTCAATCACCTGATCACCTTCACGTATCATAAAATTATTTATAACAGTTTACTGTGAATGCTGCTGTAAATAATTTTACGATACCCGAAGAACCCTCTGGTGCAGTTGTCCAATGCAGTGGACAGCTGTTAATGTCGCTTATTTGTCGTTTTTAATCAGTCCTGAAGCTGCAAGTGCACGCAATTAACTGCTGTGGATACTCCCTACCAATGCAGTGCCCTGCACGTATTTGCAGCCTCAGGACAACATTAAACAGCTGTCCGCTGCAGAAGACAACTGCACCGCAGGGTTAACTCATGACATCCCCACAACCACCTTCTTGTTTCCTTCCTCCCCCCCCCCCCCCACTCCTCCCCAACTCATACCTACTCCATTCGCTCTCTCTCCCCCTCCCTCTCTCCTACCTCCAACACCATCTCTCTAAAACACTGACCGCAGCTGTAAAACATAGTACTCTGATATGTAGTTTTGAGTGGACAAGACGGGTTGCTGACGCAACTAATTACATGAATGATGGAAAATTCTTTTCTATTTATTATAAAGTACTAGATAGTACATATTTAGTTTTACTGTTTTTATATCTGAAGATGATCCAGAATAATTGAAACAAGTAATATAATTAAAAATATATAACTGAGACGGAACAGTAAATGAGAATTATCTTAAATATCAATACAACTGCTGAAACTTTCAAGACGAATATGTAGGCAATAGCGAAAGTGTTAAGTGTTTGTTCCCGCTACGGACCACCACCTTATATAACTGGTAATTAATTTAGGTTTATAACGACCATCTTCAAGACCTGTGTGCAAACGCTTTTTCTGCCACATCTAGCAAACGTGCACTGAAGAGCCAAAGAAACTGGTACACCTGCCTAATATCGTGTAGGGCCCACGCGAGCACGCAGAAGTGACGCAACACGATGTGGCATGGACTCGACTAATGTCTGAAGTAGTGCTGGAGAAAATTGACACCTTCAGGGCTGTCCATAAATCCGTAACAGTACGAGTTGGTGGAGATCTCTTCTGCACACCACGTTGCAAGGCATCCCAGATATGCTCAATACGGCTCATGTCTGGGGAATTTGGTGGCCAACGGAAGTGTTCAAACTCAGAAGACTGTTCCTGGAGCCAGTCTGTAGCAATTCTGGACGTGTGGGGTGTCTCATTGTTCTGCTGCAATTGCCCACGTCCGTCAGAATGCACAATGGACATGAATGGATGAAGATGATCAGACAGGATGCTTACGTACGTGTCACCTGTCAGAGTCGTGTCTAGGCGTATCAGGGGTTCCGTGTCACTCCAACTGCAGACGCCCCACATCATTACAGAGCCTCCACCAGCTTGAACAGTCCCCTGCTGACATGCAGGGTCTGTGGATTAATGAGATTGTCTCCATACCTTACACGTCCATCCGCTCGATACAATTTGAAACGAGACTCGTCCGACCAGGCAACAGGTTTCCAATCATCAACAGTCCAATGTTGGTGTTGACGGGCCCAGGCGGGGCGTAAATCTTTGTGTCTTGCAGTCATCAAGGGTACACGAGTGGGACTTCAGCTCCGAAAGCCCATATCGATGATGTTTTGTTGAATGGTTCGTACGCTGACACTTGTTGATGGCCCAGCATTGAAATCTGCAGCAATTTGCGGAAGGATTGTACTTCTGTCACGTTGAACAATTCCCTTCAGTCGTCGTTGGTCCCGTTCTTGCAGGATCTTTTTCCCGCCGCAGCGATGTCGGAGATCTGATGTTTTACCGGATTCCTTATATTCACGGTACCCTCGTGAAATGGTCGTACAGGAAAATCCCCACTTCATACTCGGAGATGCTGTGTCCCATCGCTAGTGAGCCGACTAGAACACCCACACTAAAACTCACTTAAATATGTATATCCCGCAATTGTAGGAGCAGTAACCGATCTAACAACTGCGCCAGACACTTGTTGTATTACATAGGCTTTGCCGACCGCAGCGCCGTATTCTGCCTGTTTACATTTCTCTGTATTTTGAATATGCATGCCTATACCAGTGTTCATTGGCGCTTCAGTGTATGTAAGTATAACACAGTCAGAAAATAATAAACCCAAAAAGCTTCGTCTTTTCATGTAAAACTGAAGTACCACATACTATATAAGATATACGAACAGGCTTGTTGGAGGTATACCAATATAGATTCAGCACTAACATAGATCCAGCATAGATTTAACATGCCCAATCGTATGAGTTGTTAGCGGTTCTTAACACTTTTCATGGCACGACAAGCTTGAATGCTTTATTATTTTCTGACTATAACATATAGGCGTTGTCTGGATGTGGCAAAAAAAAAAAAAAAAGCGTTTGTACTCAGGTCCTGAATATGGTTATCATAATTACAGGATTTCAATCCGCAGGTTATGCAGACAAGTGCTATTTTTTTACTCAAACTCTAAAATGCGTCACCACCGTTCTCTCTCTTCAATGGGTAGTCCTCATTCAGTTCTTAATTATTCTACATTATTGAGTTATACAGGTCCCTCTATATATTACTGTGCATTGATAGTCTACCATGGCTAGATTCGAAATACTCGTGCTCATCAGTTGTTGAACTGTCCACACAAATACAACAAATGTTTTTGCGGAATTTCACTCGCAAATAACTCGTGGAACTTCAATCGAAGCTAACACTTTGTTACTTAATAAATTGCATTGTTCAGATTGCTTCTGTCCGTCCACTCAGTTCATGTTTACTCGCTCCTGCACCAGTGAACATCAACAGGGACTAGACACCCACCAGCAACAATATCAGTGTGTTTGGAGAAGCGAACAAGTGTTACTTCCGAGTGAAGTTCTCCAAAACATGTGTTGTGTTTGTGTGTACATTTCAACAACAGATGAGACTGCTGATGGAAATGGATATTTCTAATCTAACTATGACAAGCTGCCAATACACAGTAATGTACAGAATGTCGTACATAGCCCAATAACGAAGAAAAATTAATAAGTGAATACTTTCATATGCGCCTGCATAACAGGCGGACATGAAATTCAGTTATTTTTGTCTGCTACAAGGCCGCGGCAAGAGCTTCAAAACCAAATGATGATTAATGGTCAGCACTGTCCGACATTAATTACCTGTTGTATAAGGTCATGATCTGCAACTGGAACAACGACAAATTTACGCTTATGGTAAGCGGCCAATCCGAATTGATGAGCGGGGCATTTCTCTAGATTCCAGGAAATTCGCTTCCGAATCTGTCAGACCGTTACTGCGCGCGAAAAAAAAAAAAAAAATGGCTCTGAGCACTACGCGACTTAACTTCTGAGGTCATCAGTCGCCTAGAACTTAGAACTAATTAAACGTAACTAACCTAAGGACATCACACACATCCATGCCCGAGGCAGGATCCGAACCTGCGACTGTAGCGGTCACGCGGTTCCAGGCTGAAGCACCTAGAACCGCACGGCCACACCGGCCGGCGCGCGCGAAAAGAAAACATGTACGTAGCTGGGAGGGAAGGCGTCTCCCACTTGGTTCCGACCTCTTCAAGGTGCGAGCCTCGTCGCGCGAGAGGAAGGCGGGGTAATTTATAACGGCCGTCAAGCGATACATGACGGGGGAGCGCAATATGGAGGCGGCAATTTGGGAAGGCGCCGCGCGCCGCACCTGTTCCCCTGTCCGCCGCGCAATCTTTTTAACTTTTCGCCCCCGTGCGGGGTGCGCCGAGGTCGTGAAGCACTCGGCGCTGCAGTTATTGGGGCCCGCGCCAGCTGCGCCGTCGTCACGTTGCAGGGCAACGCGGGGTTTACGTCTGGCGCGCCGTCGTATACCACCAGCTTCCATGCACTCCGTGCGGATAATGACACGATAACTCCTCGAGTCTACATAAGGGTTCATCCAAAAGACACTGTATTCAGTTTGCATTAAGCGGTCCAAAAAACGCATCAGGTACCCATGTTCGTTTAGATTGAGGCGTAGCGCCGTATAACGATCCTCCCTTGGAGGCGGTTAAGTGGGAGATGTGGCCCAGAGCTGGATAGGGACAGATGCTGACGCGAGACTGGACGCGCAAGTAGTTTATGTATTAGCCGATAGAGAACAGTATTGGATAGGGGGACTGTGATTTTAGTTTCGATTGTGCCCACTAGAGTGTACTAAAGTAATAGAATGTTTTCCATAAACTGTTCTAATATTTTCATAAAGTGTTATTATGTCTTTTTGTGTATGTAAAATGTTATAAATGTGTTTTCGCAGTATGAATGATGCGTGGGTGTGGTTTAAGGTTAATATAAAGATAATTCTTTAACGAGCTATGTAGTAGGATTTAGTGTGGGAACATTTCGAAGAAGTATGGATATGGAAAAAGGGGATTTTTGTAGAATAGCTTTGTAAAGTAAGTGTATGGTAAAGGGAAAGTTAATTCAGGTATAAATAACAATAGTAAATAACATTTATGCATAACCAAAATTTCAGCACATTAGATAATTACGTCGGTAAAAAGTGCAGTCGTTAGGTTTACTATTTTGCGATTGGTTATTGAGGAAAAGCGCGGATTGACAAGGGAGAATGTTGTTCTGCTATTGGCTGTTGAGTAAACCGACTAATGGTAAAGCAATATTCTTCGCGCGACTTTCTCTGCTGGTAGAGAAAGAGTATTCTAAAGAAGAGTCGAAGCCTAGCCATGAAACAGATCGGACGCGTGTAGTAGTAGTTCCGATGGAAATGATAAGTTGCCCGATCTAGAAGTGCTCCATACATCAAAAGTGTGGTAAAGTGACAGCATAATTATTCCGATGGGTGTGTAGAAATTTCGGAATTTTTAAGTGAATTTTGTGACGAGAAAAGACATATATTCCGCGTGGCGTATTGAGCAGGTCGGTGGCTAAAATCTGTGACTGCATTAGGTACCGACAGACTTAATATTTGGCGAGCATTCTCAATCAAAAACAATCAGTTTTTTTGTAGCTATTACGTTTTCGGGAAATGCAACACTATAAACTTGATAACGTGAGTGAAAGAGATTGTGAGTGACTGTGTTAAGACTAGCACGGGCTTGGCAGTGAAACTTGTTCAACTAAGTTTCAGAATATATTAATTGAGGACAAATTTTCCAACCTTTCATTTGTGTGAAAACTTTCTCCGGAAACGTAGATTAGTGACTTTAATTGCAGCCTGGTTCACGTCGAAGTACAGTAGGTTTCGCTCGGCTTTCCTACTGATGATCTGCTGAGACAATGTTCACAGGTAGGTGCAGATCCGTCGTAAAGGGACGCAAAGAACAGCGCCGCCGCTAGGTCTCCTTGATAAAAAGGAGCGACTCTACACTCTGATTACATTGCTGTTGTTGTTGTGGTCTTCAGTCTGAAGACTGGCTTGATGCAGCTCTCCATGCTACTCCGTCCCGTGCAAGCCTCTTCATCTCCGATTAACTACTGCAACCTACATCCTTCTGAGTCTGCTTACTGTACTGCTTGGTCTCTCACTACAACTTTTACCCCTCACGCTTCCCTCCAATGCTAAACTGGTGAGTCCTTGATGCCTCAGAATGTATCCTACCAACCGAGCCCTTCTTCTAGTCAGATTGTGCCATAAATTTCTCTTCTCCCCAATTCTATTCAGTACCTCCTCACTACTTAAATAATTTACTCATTTAATATTCAGCATTCTTGTGTAGCACCACATTTCAAAAGCTTCTATTCTCTTTTTGTCTCAACTGTTTCTCGTCCATGTTTCATTTCCATATATGCCTACACACCCTACAAATAGTTTCAGAGCAGACGTTCTAAGATTTAAATCTATATTGATCAGCAAGAACATTACGACCACCGACGTAATATCGATAGAAAGCCATCCAGGAGATAGCAGCGACACCTGGCCAGGAATGACTGCTAGTCGGACACAGGCGCGGTGTATGTACACTACTGGCCATTAAAATTGCTGCACCAATAAGAAATGCAGATGATAAACGGGTGTTCATTGGACAGATATATTATACTAGAACTGTCATATTATTCCATTTTCACGCAATTTGGGTGCATAGATCCTGAGAATTCAGTACCCAGAACAACCGCCTCTCACCGTAATAACGGCCTCGATACTCCTGGGCATTGAGTCAAACAGAGCTTGGATGACGTGTACAGGTACATCTGCCTATGCAGCTTCAACACGACACCACAGTTAATCAACAGTAATGACTGGCGTATTGTGACGAGCCAGTTGCTCGGCCACCAATGACCACACGTTTTCAATTGGTGAGAGATCTAAAGAATGTGCTGGCCAGGGCAGCAGTCGAACATTTTCTATATCCAGAAAGGCCCGTACAGGACCTGCAACATACGGTCGTGCATTATCCTGCTGAAATGTGGGGTTTCGCAGGGATCAAATGAAATCTAGAGGGGAACGGGTCGTAACACATCTGAAATGTAACGTCCACTGTTCAAAGTGCCGTCAATGCAAACAAGAGGTGACCGAGACGTGTAAGCAATGGCACGCCATACCATCGCGCCGGGTGATACGCCAGTATGGCGATGACGAATACACGCTTCCAATGTGCGTTCACCGCGATGTCGCCAAACACGGATGCGACCATCATGATGCTGTAAACAGAACCTGGATTCATCCGAAAAAATGACTTTTTGCCATTTGTGCACACAGGTTCGTCGTTGAGTACACCATCGCAGGCGCTCCTGTCTGTGATGCAGCGTCAAGGGTAACCGCAGACATGGTCTCCGAGGTGACAGTCCATGCTGCTGCAAACGTAGTCGAACTGTTCGTGCATATGGTTGTTGTCTTGCAAGCGTCCCCATCTGTTGACTCAGGGATCGAGACGTGGCTGCACGATCCGTTACAGCCATGCGGATAAGATGCCTGTCATCTCGACTGCTAGTGATACGAGGCCGTTGGGATCCACCACGGCGTTTCGTATTACCCTCCTGAAGCCATCGATTCCATATTCCGCTAAAAGTCATTGGATCTCGACCAACGCGAGCGGCAATGTCGCGATACGATAAGCCGCAATCGCGATAGGCTACAATCCGACCTTTATCAAAGTCGGTAACGTGATGGTACGCATTTCTCCTCCTTACACTAGGCATCACAACAACGTTTCACCAGGCAACGCCGGTCAACTGCTGTTTGTGTATGAATCTTTCCTCATGTCAGCACGTTGTAGGTGTCGCTACCGGCGCCAACCTCGTGTGAATGCCCTGAAAAGCTTATCATTTGCATATCACAGCATCTTCTTCCTGTTGGTTAAATCTCGCGTCTGTAGCACGTCATCTTCGTGGTGTAGCAATTTTAATGGCCAGTGGTGTATTATTATCAGTGAGCGTCCATGTGTAGAATAGGGCAGGCGCACGATGCATCTGCGTTTGACCGAGGGCAGACTGTGATGGCCCGAGCATTTCTGAAACTGCTCGGGTGTTCGTGGAGTACTGAGGTGAGTGTTCTCAACACGTGGCGAGACCAAGGTGAAACCACGTCCAGATGTCGTGGGGTTGGGCGGCCACTCCTCATTACAGATGTCAAACGGTGTAGGCTGGACAGACTGTTAAAATAGGACGTGTGGCGAACTATGGCGGAACTAAAATCAGTCTTGAATGGTTGGCAGCGTGCAAGTGTCTCTGAATACAGTGTACGGAACACTTGTAACGATGGGCCTCCGCAGCTCATGCATGTGCCTATGCTAACAGCGCGACATCGGCAACTACTACTGAAATGGGCACGTGATCAGCGGCACAGGACGTTGGCGCAGTAGCAGAGCGTTGCATGGTCCGACTAATCCAGATACTTTCTTCATCATGTGGATGGGGGTTGGGGGGGGGCGAATTCCTCGTCTTCCACGGTTGGTTCAAATCAAATGGCTCTGAGCACTATGGGACTTAACTTCTGAGGTCATCAGTCCCCTAGAACTTAGAACTTCATTAAACCTAACTAACCTAAGGACATTACACACATCCATGCCCGAGGCAGGATTCGAACCTGCGACTGTAGCGGTCGCGCGGTTCCTCCACGGTTGGGCTGGGTTGGGTTATTTGGGGGAGGAGACCAAACTGCGAGGTCATCCGTCTCATCGGATTAGGGAAGGAAGTCGGCCGTGCCCTATCGAAGGAACCGTCCCGGCATTTGCCTGAAGCGATTTAGGGAAATCACGGAAAAACTAAATCAGGATGGCCGGACGCAGGGACGCAGGATTGAACCGTTGTCCTCCCGCATGCGTCTTCCAGGGAAACAGCTCCTTGACATATGTAATGCAGGACAGAGACAAGCTGGCGGCTCACGCGGGCGTCCATGGGTCCAGTGGAGCTCGCGCAAGGCACCATTATGGCCAAGGAGTATTGCGCACCGGTTGCGGACCGCGTACACCCCTTCAGGACGATTATGTTTCCCTAAGGCAGTGGCATTTTTCAACAAGATAATGTGCCCTGTCACGAGTCAGGAGTGTAATGGAGTGGCTCAAGAGACACAGTGGCGAGTTCCAGTTGATGTGCAAGTCCCCCATCTCGCCAGATCCAAACCTGATCGAACACATCTGGGATGTGGTGTCAGAGCTCATGCCCCCCCCCCCCCCCTCCTACACGGAATTTAAGGGAATTATGTGACTTCTGTGTGCAGATATGGTACCAACTCCCTCCAGCGACCTATCAAAGCCTCATTGCTTCCGCGCCACGCCGCTGTTCTCCGTGCCAAAGATGGACATACCGGCTACTAGACAGGCGGTCATGATGTTGTGTCTGATCAGCGAATATTCGATGTTAACAAACTTTTCTTCCTCAGAAACGTTTTTCTTAATATTGCCAGTCTACATTTTACATCCTATCTAACTCGGCTATCATCAGTTATTTTGCTGCCCAAATAGCAAAACTCCTCTATCGTTCTAAGTGTCTTATTAATCTTTACTGCCAGTAAAACTCCCATGCTCGTTTCTTTAAAGAATCGAACTCTACATCTCGCAAGACGTTTTCAAGACGGCAAAGGTCGCGACCTACTGGGTTCCGAGACTGCTGACACCGGTTCAAAAGGCTCACCGATCCAACGCAGTAGCGGAAATGTTGTAACTGTGTCACGGCAGTCCGGATAGCGTCTTTAGCCAGCTACACACCACGGACGAATGCTGGGTGGATCACTATGACCCAATAGCCACATGAGCAAAGCTAGGCGCGGAAATACAGGAGTTCACTACCGCCGAAAAAGGCGAAGACCCAACCGTCATCAACTAAGGTATTGTAGGGCGTTTTTTCGGACTGCCATGTTGTGGTTTTAACATATTATACAGCAGAAAATACGATTAAAAACTTCTGACGAGGTAACTGGGAAGCTTTCCAGGGGGTGTTTTTGTTCAACGACAATGCCTCAGCTCATTCTCCTCAGAACACAGTTAGGCATACATGCCACTTCCTTTCCCTATCAAATTTATCCTCATCTCATTTATTCTCCTGACATGTCACCAGTGACTTCTGCCTTTGTCGTTACAGGAAGAAACCACTGCGTGGCAAACCTTTCCAGAATGACGATGAGGTGACATGCAGCGCTTCCTGAATGACTAAAATACATTTTACAGCCGAGGTCTCCGCAGGTCGTCCATCATCGATAAAAATGTGTCACAGTGAGGGTTGATTATGTAGAGAATGACGCCATCATCCAGTTTCATGGTCGCAACTTGATTTTTTCGAGGTGATATTTAAAACTTTTTTGCCTCCACACGAGCACTAAACTTCAGAGGCTACAGTGGAATTCTGTCACTATACGTAGCAAAAGCTTTTGATACGGTCTGGCATCAGGGCTACTACGTTAACTATGCACAGAGCCCATCGTGAAGCTTATAAAAAGGTTGCTATCGAGCAGAAGCTTGACAACGCTCACTTCACGAAAAGCCACACCCCGGCCGGAGTCCCACAAGAATCCTTCATAGGGCCCATATTGTACAACCTGCACAGGGCTGACACGCCAACAGACCGAAGGATGCACACGGCAAAATACGCTGATGACACGGTGTTCTCCGTCAGCAGTAGCAGCAGAGATTTGGCAACGAGGGGCTGCGAAACGTGTTATCCATGGGCCAATAGATGGCGCTTAACTCCGAATGGTGACTAGATGCAGGGATTCACGGTCACGAAAAGGAGATGGAAAAGATCTCCCCCCCCCCCCCCACCCGCCGTCGCCCACAACCGAAATTGCGCCTCCAGGGGTACAACGTAAGAATGACAAGCTGCTGTGAAATACCACATCGTAACTAAGGACTGCCTCACATGGTGAAGGAACATCCTGAGAGTGAAGGCAAGCCTCAGGCTCCATGTGCCATACCAACGCAATCTTATATCAGCCAGAGTAGGGGTGATTCTCGACAGCATATCAGCACGCTGCCGCCGGCGGTTCTAGGCGCTTCAGTCTGGAACCGCGTGGCCGCTACGGTCGCAGGTTCGAATCCTGCCTCGGGCTTGGATGTGTGTGATGTCCTTAGGTTAGTTAGGTTTAAGTAGTTCTAAGTTCTAGGGGACTGATGACCACAGATGTCAAGTCCCATAGTGCTCAGAGGCATTTGAACCATTAGCACGCTGCCGTTGATACAGAGCAGTGTTTCCCAATTCCCAACCTAGGAGTAATTACGTACTGGGGGGTAAAATGAAATTTACTGAGGGGTTAAAAGAAAAAGGTTGAATTGTATTACGATCACGAAACAAACTAATCTTCAAAATATCGCTGTTTGATGAGACTGTGATGCTGATTACAAGTTAACAATTATTAAAATTTTTATAGACTAGCATTAACGCTTATCGCAGTGTGGTGAAGGTTACAGCGTCTGAAACGAATGAATGAAGTCTTCCCCACATAGTCCACCCGCTACACACATATGTTGTATTTTGCACCATGCATCTATGCCATTAAAACAATTAAAATATCGGCATATGCATCACATATGCTTAAAAGTCTATATGTCTCATAATGTCTCATGGAAATGCCTACTGAGAATTTTTTTTCCTTTTTTTTTTTAACGTAGACCCTACAATAGACCAGAAATTGCTTCACTCCTCGCTTTGCAAGAATAAACGCTTTAACTGAAAACACAATAGTAGCTGTGAAATGGCTACTACACTGCTGTAGAAGCTATAAAGTATCATATCATTATTATTATTGACGGCAGTGGTCAGACACAAAGCATTGGCAGTGTGAAGTTTTTGAATTTCTGTCATTTCAGAAATAACGAGTCCAGCAGTCAAGTGATTTACAGGCAGTAAACACAGGACACATTTTTAACTTGGTTGATTTTGAATGGACCTATAGGGATGTTACAGAGGATGCATGTTTTGTAACAAGTATCTACGCTCAATGTCTATAGTTAGCTTTCTTTTCTGAGAGGTGTTATGAGTACCACTCGCGATGCACTGAGAATTACTGCATTATTCTACAAAAAAAGGAAAAAAAGTTTGTTAGAAGTAAGTAGTAAATAACTGTCAACCATCGACTAATCAAACACAAGAAGTCAGTAATCGTCTCATAATAGAGGAAACTCATGAAAGGCAGGACTCATAATCATTTCAACGCCCTAGTCAGTCCGTAGAAATGTTGGAACACGTGAGGCAATACTAACCATACGACTTATCTTAGAAGAAAGATTAAGGAAAAGCAAACCTACGTTTCTAGCATTTGTAGACTTAGAGAAAGCTTTTGACAATGTTGACTGGAATACTCTCTTTCAAATTCTGAAGGTGGCAGGGGTAAAATACAGGGAGCGAAAGGCTATTTACAATTTGTACAGAAACCAGATGGCAGTTATAAGAGTCGAGGGACATGAGAGGGAAGCAGTGGTTGGGAAGGGAGTGAGACGGGTTGTAGCCTCTCCCCGATGCTATTCAATCTGTACATTGAGCAAGCAGTAAAGGAAACAAAAGAAAAATTCGGAGTAGGTACTAAAATCCATGGAGAAGAAATAAAAACTTTGAGGTTCGCCGATGACATTGTAATTCTGTCAGATACAGCAAAGGGCTTGGAAGAGCAGTTGAACGGAATGGATAGTGTCTTGAAAGGAGGATATAAGATGAACATCAACAAAAGCAAAACGAGGATAATGGAATGTAGTCGAATTAAATCGGGTGATGGTGAGGGAATTAGATTAGGAAATGACACACTTAAAGTAGAAAAGGAGTTTTGCTATTTGGGCAGCAAAATAACTGATGATGGCCGAAGAAGAGAGAATATAAAATGTAGACTGGCATTGGCAAGGAAAGCGTTTCTGAAGAAGAGAAATTTGTTAACATCGAGTATTGATTTAAGTGTCAGGAAGTCGTTTCTGAAAGTGTTTGTGTGGGGTGTAGCCATGTATGGAAGTGAAACGTGGACGATAAATAGTTTGGACAAGAAGAGAATAGAAGCTTTCGAAATGTGGTGCTACAGAAGAATGCTGAAGATTAGATGGGTAGATCACATAACTAATGAGGAGGTATTGAATAGGATTGGGAAGAAGAGAAGTTTGTGGCACAACTTGACTAGAGGAAGGGATCGGTTGGTAGGACATGTTCTGAGGCATCAAGGGATCACCAATTTAGTATTGGAGGGCAGCGTGGAGGGTAAAAATCGTAGAGGGAGACCAAGAGATGAATACACTAAGCAGATTCAGAAGGATGTAGGTTGCAGTAGGTACGGGGAGATGAAGAAGCTTGCACAGGATAGAGTAGCATGGAGAGCTGCATCAAACCAGTATCGGGACTGAAGAACACAACAACAACAAGTCATGAGTAAACGTCACCATAAGCCTGTGATCAGAAACAAGCAGTAAGGCATTCATTTATGAGAGAGGAACAGTGATAGATTATGCCAAGCAGGTTTTTTGGCACATGGCGTATTTGAAAAAGGACTGGTCGTATCACGTTTCCTTAGACTAGTCAACAGAAGGCACCACTGTTCCGTACTTTAGAATCCGTACTTGGCCTTGGACGGCCATGGTGGCGACGCCGAGGTTTTAAGGCGTCCTCCCGCCGTCTTTCCTTATCCGGACCGACGCCCTCGGCGCCCCCTACGAGCGGGGAGCCGCCATTTTCGGCGTCGCTTCATTACCCTGGGTTAGTTTTCCAGCCCGCTGACCGTGCTCGTGGCTTGACAACTTCTTCTTCGGAAAGAGAAAAAAGAAAAAGATCCTCGGAGGTGCCGTCGTGAAACGCGCACAGGGCTTCCCGGCTGAGAAAGCGGGTACTGCAAAAAGGAACTAAAACGGAGAGGAAAGAAATAAAGGAAGGGGGCACGGGTGTGGCCAGGGACGCATCCGCCGGTTCGGTTAGCGCCCTTGTCTGCGCTCGCGGGGAGGAATCCGGGATTTCTCTCCCCCTGCTCTCTGGTGGTGCAGTCTGGGCAGGGGAGGGAGGGGGCCAACTTTGTTTCGCGACGGGCCGGGTGGCGGCGCTAATGTCGCCCCAACAGCTCTCCCCTGGGATTTCGCTGCATCGCTATCCGGATCGTCCATCAGCGCTGTCGGGGAAGGAACGCCCCACCGAGGCGCCGGCTACCTCGCTCTCCTTTTTAACTGTTCCGTTTCTAATTAAAATCTCAAAAAGAACACTCGCTAATTAGAAAGGTTCGAACTTGGGAGAGTTCCCAACCTCCGCTGTAAGGGGCTTGGTCTGGCTTTGCAGCAAGGGCGCCGCCGTGTAAAAAGGATTTTACGAAATAAACTTCCTTTGCTCTTCGCATTAATTTGCACATACTTTCACCCTCCATCAGCATCAGAGACTACCTTTGACGTCCTTTCTAATTTATTTATTTACACGTCAAGTTCCGTAGGACCAAATTGAGGAGCAAATCTCCGAGGTCATGGAACGTGCCAGTACACGAAATTACGACATAAAAGTAATAACAGATAAAAATAAATGTTCATGAACCCGAAAAAAGTCAGTCCATAAGTTTAAGTAAACGCAATCTACAATACAATAAGAATCAGCTTAATTTTTCAAGGAACTCCTCGATAGAATAGAAGGAGTGACCCATGAGGAAACTCTTCAGTTTCGATTTGAAAGCGCGTGGATTACTGCTAAGATATTTGAATTCGAGTGGTAGCTTACTGAAAATACATGCAGCAGGATACTGCACACCTTTTTGCACAAGAGTTAACGAAGTTCGATCCACATGCAGGTTTGATTTCTGCCGAGTATGAACCGAGTGAAAGCTGCTTATTCTTGGGAATAAGCTAATATCGTTAACAAGAAATGACAGTAAGGAATATATATATTGAGAAGCCAATGTCAAAATACCCAGACTCGCGAACAGGGGTCGACAAGAGGTTCTTGAACTTACATCACCTATTGCCCGAACCACCCGTTTCTGAGCCAAAACTATCCTTTTAGAATGGGAAGAGTTACCCCAAAATATACCATTCGACATAAGCGAATGAGAATAAGCAGAGAGACTGATTTTCGTTTCAAACGATCACTCACTTCTGATACCGTTCGAATACTAAAAATGGGAGTATTAAGTCTTTGAACAAGATCCTGAACATGGGCTTTCCACGACAGCTTTCTATCTATCTGAACACCTAGAAATCTGAACTGTTCAGTTTCACTAATCATATGCCAGTTCTGTGAAACTGAAACGTCAGGTTTTCTTGAACTGTGTGTTAGAAACTCTAAAAACTGAGTCGTACTATGATATAGCGTTAGTTTATTTTCTACAAGCCATGAACTGCATTATTTGAAACCGAGCCAACGTTGCACACAACATCCTTTACTACCAGGCTAGTGTCAACAGCAAATAGAAATATTTTAGAGCTACCCGTAATGCTAACGGGCATATCATTTATATAAATAAGGAACAGGAGTGGCCCCAACACTGATCCCTGGGGCACCTCTCACTTAAAAGTACCACACTCAGACCCCACATCACAGCCGTTATCAACATTGTGAATAATGACCTTTTGCTGCCTGTTGCTAGTTAGAGGCGAACCAATTGTGAGCTACTCCCCGTATTCCATAATGGTCCAACTTCTGGAGCAATATTTTGTGATCAACACAATCAAATGCCTTAGTTAAATAAAAAAATGTGCCAAGTGTTCGAAACCTTTTGTTTAGCCCATCCAGTACACACAGAGAAAAGAGAATTTAGCATTTTTAGTTGTTAAACGACTTCTAAAGCCGAACTGTACATCTGATAGCAAATCGTGTGATATAAAATGGTCAATTACCCTTACATACACAGCCTTTTGAATAACTTTCGCAAACACAAACTTCACTAACTTACGTTATTCCAACCGTTCTTGATATTCTGAACAGAAAGCTTATCTTTTTAAGAAATGCTTGTAGCATGAATCACTGAGGCTTCTTGTTTCTCTAGTTCTGAAACGATGAAAGTGGAGAATTTGGGACCAGAATGATCTTGTGCGCTCGCAGTCATGTATTGCGGTGAAGCAAAGCTGTTTGAAATAGCACTGCCTAGCGAGATGACACACCAGTAAGACACTTAACGGGTAATCGGGTTACAAATCCTTGCCCGACCATCCAGATATAGGCGTTACGCGGTTACTTTACATTGTTTGAGGCAAATTATAGAATGGTTCGTCTCAGAAGGAGTATGATGCACATTAGTTTTTGATACTAAAGGTGGTAGTTTAATTCTATCTTATGTAATTTGTTTAATGAAGGTAATTTTATTCACTTGATTTACGCCCAATTTCCTTCCCTGCCCTTCTCAAATCGGAGCTTTTGTTATGTATCTAATGACGTCATCGTTTGCAGGACACTGCTCGCTAATTTATTTCCCTGCAATAGCACTATCCTAGTTGCATATGCTGTTGTCACTTTTCTCAGTTGTGTCAAGTTTTTATTTTAAATTTTTTTGAACTAAACTGAGTGATGTGACAGCCATAGTCATATCTGACTAAATGCCTTACGTAGTGACATATAATTGAAACATTTAAGGAAAAAAAAAAACAAGTTGAAGTCAGTTTTACTTGGAGTTCTACTTCGTAGGTGCATTTCTGAATGGACCCAGCTACTAAATGTGAATGTAGATGACAATTAATGTCAAAGTCGGTCATGTAAGAGTCAGTACGTGATGTGACCACACGAAGCTACGTTTGTTCGGGCGTAACTGTGGGTTCTTTGAGTTCTCGGTAAGGTGGCACATAGGAATTTAACTCATGAAATACGAGTCCACTTTATTGCGTGGCTGAATAAATGATTTACTTAACTTTAACGCAGTTCTTTGTCACAGGATTGCTTGATAATTTACAACTGTCGTTGACTATGAAAGCACCACTTTATGTACAGATTAACAAACTGTTCTCTCGCAGTACATGATGCAACATACGCTACTGGCCATTAAAATTGCTACACCACGAAGATGACGTGCTACAGACGTGAAATTTAACCGACAGGAAGAAGATGGCGTGATATGCAAATGATTAGCTTTTCAGAACATTCACACAAGGTTAGCGCCGGTGGCGACACCTACAACATGCTGACATGAGGAAAGTTTCCAACTGATATCTCATACACAAACAGCAGTTGACCGGCGTTGACTGGTGAAATGTTGTTGTGATGCCTCGTGTAAGGAGGAGAAATGCGTACCATCACGTTTCCGACTTTGATAAAGCTCCGATTGTAGCATGGAGGTAAGAATAGAGGGAGACGCCGTGACGTCACAGTTGTGAAGCTATGTGAAGCCGAGGGTAGCCATCTCAGTCCGACCAAAGCATTGCTGCTGTTAGCTTGTGTGCATAGGCTTGTCGCTCGCTTTTGGAAGGATTTTGCGCTATTATGGTGACTTGTGTGATGTTCGGATGTACGAATCGTTCTGATTGTGATGCGAAATCGAAGGGAATAACATTTCATGTGAAAGTTGTCTCGTTAAGTGTGATTTTACAACTTCATTGTGAATGAACGTGTGCTACATCGGTACTTGTACTATAGCGTGTTTTTCTCCTGTATGATTTTAGATTTCCTAAAAATGAAAGTCGGAAAGCTGTGTGGGAGAATGCCGTGAGGAGGAAGAATTGGCGTGCGTCTAAATGGAGCACTATATGTTCTCAGCATTTCCGAGAAGAGGACATAGACCGAACTTCCCTTTCAACAGTAAGGCTCCGAGAAAATGCTGTACCATCAGTTTTCCCTACACACCCAAAACATTTGCAAAAGGTATGTTAATTCAAAGAATTAAATTCTTAGTTTTCAAGTACACGTTTCAGTATAATACGTACGTATCGTCGATAATCGAAGTGTTGAGTAACTCACTTTGTCTTCATCATGTACCAAATTAAAAGCTAACACTACATTAACTGACCTAAACAGGACACTGTGTAGATTTGCCATTCTATGTACCGTATTTCAGTAAATATTGGTGGTAATGAACAGTGTTTTCCAGTAGTGTAACGTAACTGAAATGTCCCAGTACGTATTACAAACAAGATGTATTTATGGGGTTTTGGAGGGAGGGTATAGCTAACTTAGTTTTCAGTCTCTATTATTTAGTTTGTGATACACGTTTATTACTGAATTAACAAAATTGTATCGTTTACATTGAAGGCTAGCTATTCGTAATATTACATTAAAAACTATTTTTAATCAGAAGAAACGAGGAATTTCGTCTTTACGAGATTTTATTTTAAACAAAAACTTTGAAACAACCAATCTGATGACGTTACATGCGTATATGGTACAATTAGCGACTGTAATACACGCAGCGCTATAGCACACTGGCAATGTTTTGGTCAGAGTGTCATGGCAGCGAACCACGCCCCCATGGCTTCAAAACGTAGTACGGCTGGGATACGTAACGCCATCTCCCCTTATTCTTACCTCCATGGATTGTAGCCTATCGCGATTGCGGTTTACCCAGAGATGTATATTATTGAGGATATCTGGCATTCCTTGCAACTTGCTGTGAAGAAGAGATCTCCATCCCTCTATTTATAGACAGCCCTGCAGGGTTCATGGTGTCAATTCCGTCCAGCGCTACATCCAGACATTAGTCGAGTCCACGCTATGGCGTGTTGCGGCACTTCTGCGTGCTCGCGGAGACCCTACACGATATTTGGCAGGTGTACCAGTTTCTTTGGCTCTTCAGTAGATGTTGACGCCAAGGGTAAGAGCGGAGGGGTTTCCTAGTCCTTCCCGACGTCTACCTCCCCCATCTTCCCATCGGGGTTTGTTTCCACGCAACCCTCTTCCCGCTCCCCTCTTAACTCCGCCAAGAAAAAGCGTGTGCACTGTAAATGCAAATGTCATGCGGCATTGTCGGTCCGGAAATGCGCCGAGGGTCGTTTTCCGTGTTGTTAACGACAATAAAGATGGAACGAAAAGCTGAAACCGGTGCTGGCTGAGGGTCTACGCTTTCGAACAACATCAAAGGTACTGAGCTTCAGGTCATCATCTAATGGATGGATCACCTGCCGAAGGTGTCACACACGCTCACTCCATAAGACACGGCGACAGGTTTGGAATTTAACTCACTCAACATTTCAAAAGTTAAACGATACTTATTCAACGATTTGAAATTTCCTGGCACATTAGAACTGTGTAGCGGATTGGGAATCAAACCCAGGCTGTGGCTAAGCCATGGCTCGGCAATATACTTTCTTCCAGAGGTGCTAGCCCCGCAAACCACGCAGGAGAATTTCTGGGAAGTTTGGAGAGTGGGATATCAAGTAGTGGCGGAAGTAAAGGTGTGAGGGCGGGTAATGAGTCGTGCTTGGATAGCTCAGTCGATAGAGCAGTTGTCCTTGTTAGGCAAATGTCCCAGCTTCGAGTCTCGTTCCGGTTTGATGTGAGGTTTCAAATCAGCGCACAAACCGCTGCAGAGTGAAACTTTATTTTGGAAGCAACGTACTAGTTTCTCCAGCAACGTTAGTGATGCATAGGTAAGAGGAAATGACTGTATCAGTAAATACGGCTGTAATTTATATATAAGCGATTTTTGCGCAGCGGAAAGGTTTTGCAGCTATCGGCGCCTTTTCACACTGGACAAAATAGCAGATAGCCCAAACTTCGCTACTCAGGCACGCTGACATTTCATCTAAAGAAAAAAATTATAAATTCGTGAACGCTGCCAACGGGAAATACTTGTTACAACACCAAACATAACATAAAACCCAATACACAGACATACAACAGCGGAGTGTACAAAGTATCATGACCCAGTTGTCCTACCTATTATGTAGGGAAAACAGGCAGAAACTTCAAAACCCGTTTTCAAGAACACGTAAATGCTTTCAGGCTGAACCACGTCGAAAAATCAGTCATTGCACAACATATGCTGGAAACGAAACATATCATCAACAGTCTAGCAAACAATTTGGCTGAAGTATTTATTTTTTTTAAAATTCAGGCCTCCATTGATTGAATCAGTATGACAGTTCACCCTATATGAAGCAGCATCTAGTGAGACAATGGTCTATGGACAACAACATTCCTGAAATGGACCGGCCTGCCCAGAGTCGCGATCTGAGTGCAATGGAACACCTTTGGATTGATTTGGATTGTCGGCTTCGTTCCAGATCCTAGCACCTAACATCATCATCATCTCTGGTTTCGGCTGTTGGGAAACAATGGGCTACCATTCCTGCACAGACATTCTCACACCTCGTTGAACCTGTCCCCAGAAGAATTCAAGCCACCATAACGGTGAAACGTGGACACATCCTACATTACTGTGCTAAAGATGGTTCAAATGGCTCTAAGCCCTATGGGACTTAACATCTGAGGTCATCAGTCCCCTAGAACTTAGAACTACTTAAACCTACCTAACCTAAAGACATCACACACATCCATGCCCGAGGCAGGATTCGAACCTGCGACCGTAGCAGCCACGTGGTTCCGGACTGAAGCGCCTAGAACCGCTCGGCCGCAGTGACCGGCTACTGTCCACTAGTAGGTGTACCCACGCAAACGGTCTTGCCGCAGTAGTAACACCGGTTCCCGTCAGATCAAGGCAGTTAAGTGCTGTCGGGCTTGGCTAGCACATGGATGGGTGACCGTCCGAGTGTGCCGAACGCTGTTGGAAAATGGGGTGCACACAGCCCTTGTTAGGCCAACTGGTGAGCTACTTGACTGAGAAGTAGCGGCTCCGATCAAGAAAACAGGCAACAACCGGGAGGGCGGTGTGCTTGCTATACACCCCACCATATCCGCATCCAGTGACGGGTGACGCCTATTGCCTGAGGACGGTATGGCGGTCAGCCGGTACCGTTTGGCCTTCAAGGCCGGTTCGTATCTTAGAGTAGGTGCCCGATTTCTTTTGACATATAGTGTAATAGTAATTCGGCAGGAGAGAAGACGTACGCTGTATGCAATCGAGTACGTTTCTTCGCAGAACTAATAGAAAAGAATGAAATGTAAGACATGGGTAATGGCGTAGTTTGAGTAGACCAGCGGT
Organism: Schistocerca americana; assembly: GCF_021461395.2. Lineage (NCBI taxonomy): Eukaryota > Metazoa > Arthropoda > Insecta > Orthoptera > Acrididae > Schistocerca > Schistocerca americana. Next base: position 34,287,836 of record NC_060123.1, read on the forward strand.
GCCTCCGGAGACCTTTTGCATGTTACAAAAAGTCTTCTACTTCCTCTGCATGGCCGAACCGATTCTCGAAACGCACCATAGCTAAATTACACTCCTGGCCATTAAAATTGCTACACCACGAAGATGAGGTGCTACAGACGCGAAATTTAATCTACAGGATGAACATGCTGTGATATGCAACTGATTAGCTTTTCAGAGCATTCACACAAGGTTGGCGCCGGTCGCAGCACCTACAACGTGCTGACATGAGGAAAGTTTCCAACCGATTTCTCATACATAAATAGCAGATGACCGGCGTTGCCTGGTGAAACGTTGTTGTGATGCCTCGTGTAGGGAGGAGAAATGCGTACCATCACGATTCCGACTTTGATACAGGTCGGATTGTAGCCTATCGCGATTGCGGTTTATCGTATCGCCACATTACTGCTCGCGTTGGTCGAGATCCAATGACTGTTAGCAGAATATGGAATCGGTGGGTTCAGGAGGGTAATACGGAACGCCGTGCTGGATCCCAACGGCCTCGTATCACTAGCAGTCGAGATGACAGGCATCTTATCCGCATGGCTGTAACGGATCGTGCAGCCACGTTTCGATCCCTGAGTCAACAGATGGGGAAGTTTGCAAGACAACGACCATCTGCACGAACGGGTCGACGACGTTTGCAGCAGCATGGACTGTCAGCTCGGAGACCATGGCTGCTTTTGTCCTTGACGCTGCATCACAGACAGGAGCGCCTGCGATGGTGAACTCAACGCCGAACCTGGCTGCACGAATGGCAATACGTCCTTTTTCGGATGAATCCAGGTTCTGTTTACAGCATCATGATGGTCGCATCCTTTTTGGCGACATCGTGGTGAATGCACATTGGAAGCGTGTATTCGTCATCGCCATACTGGCATATCACCCAGCGTGATGGGATGGGGTGCCATTGGTTACACGTCTCGGTCACCTCTTGTTCGTATTGACGGCACTTTGAAGAGTGGACGCTACATTTCAGATGTGTTACGACCCGTGGCTCTACCTTTCATTTCATCCCTGTCATACCCTACATTTCAGCAGGATAATGCACGACCGAATGTTGCAGGTCCTGTACGGGCCTTTCTGGATACAGAAAATGTTCGAATGCTGCCCTGGCCAGCACATTCTCCAGAGCTCTCACCAATTGAAAACGTCTGGTCAATGGTGGCCGAGGAACTGGCTCGTCACAAGACGCCAGTCACTACTCTTGATGAACTGTGGTATCTTGTTGAAGCTGCATGGGTAGCTGTACCTGTACACGCTACCCAAGCTCTGTTTGACTCGATGCCCACGCGTATCAAGGCCCATATTACGGCCAGAGGTGGTTGTTCTGGGTACTGATTTCTCAGGATACATGCACCCAAATTGCGTGAAGATGTAATCACATGTCAGATCCAGTATAATATATTTGTCCAATGAATACCCGTTTATCATCTGCATTTGTTCTTGGTGTAGCAACTTTAATGGCCAGTAGTGTAGAATGTGTTCACAATGACAAATACTGCTACACGATTAAATTACCTATCACTTGAAATGATCTTTCTTCCCCTGAAATTGATAGCTCACCGGGAAAAAAATACCGCGGGAAATTTGCATCTGAACTGCAGGAGAACGGAAAGGCTAGCAATCTAATTGTGGCTCTGCATTTCACACTTGCCCCCCCCCCCCCCCCCCCCTGAAATCAGATCGAGAGGATGAGTCCACAATAAATGACAGCTCATAAGTTGCTTTCATCGAGTGCGTTACACCACGCCTCGGATTATGGTCGCTATTAGTCAGCAGATGTTGGGGAGGCACCTAACTTATCACACGGCTGCTGCTGCGCATAGAGAAAACAGATATCGCGTAGGAATTAACTAGCGGCAATGAATCCAGGTGATAAACCTCGGGGAACAGGGGACGAGCTTCGTGGGAAGGTGCGCCCGAGCAGATCCACCCGACTGATAATCATGAGCCGCTATTACTGAATGCATTAAGATCTGTGGCGTAGATACAAATAGAGACGCTCCTTGCCGTGCTTTGATAGAAGTTGTTCTTATTTTCTACGGATCGCATGTTCCATAGAAGGGAGATGATATTGATTAGCTGTGTGCGCTGAGAAAGGGCAAAGCTGCTCTCAATGCAAAACAGGAGTTCGAATTAATTCACCGCTTTCACGAAAATTATTAGCAGCTCCGTGCATTTTATACCTACCAGTACCCTTGTGATCTTGTTCGACAACTTGTTGCGGCAAGTGAATTTTGCTGCAAAACTTCTTGTCGTTTCCCACTAAAGAAAGAAAATGTCTTGTTTTCATCTTTATTAATCTATACCAACAGTCCTTGAATCTACCTATATGAGAACATTGAAGAACGATTGGAAAAGAGCACAGGTAGTCCCAGTCTTCAAGAAGGGTCGTCGAGCAGATGCGCAATACTATAGACCTATATCTCTGACGCCGATCTGTTGTAGAATTTTAGAACATGTTTTTTGCTCGCGTATCACGTCGTTTCTGGAAACCCAGAATCTACTCTGTACGAATCAACATGGATTCCGGAAACAGCGATCATGTGAGACCCAACTTGCTTTATTTGTTCATGAGACCCAGAAAATATTAGATACAAGCTCCCAGGTAGATGCTATTTTTATGGACTTCCGGAAGGCGTTCGATACAGTTCCGCACTGTCGCCTGATAAACAAAGTAAGAGCCTACGACCAGCTGTGTGGCTGGATTGAAGAGGTTTTAGCAAACAGAACACAGCATGTTGTTCTCATTTGAGAGACGTCTACAGACGTTAGAGTAATCTCTGGGGTGCCACAGGGGACTGTTATGGGACCATTTCTTTTCACAATATATATAAATGACCTAGTAGATAGTGTCGGAAGCTCCATTCGGCATTTCGCGGATGATGCTGTTGTATAAAGAGAAGATGCAGCATTACAAAATTGTAGCGAAATGTAGGAAGATCTGCAGCGGATAGCCACTTGGTGCAGGGAGTGGCAACTGACCCTTAACATAGACAAATGTATTGCGAATACATAGAAAGAAGGATCCTTTATTCTATGATTATATGATAGCGGAACAAACACTGGTAGCAGTTACTTCTGTAAAATATCTGGGAGTATGCGCGCGGAACGATATGAAGTGGAATGATCATATAAAATTAATTGTTGGTAAGGCGAGTACCAGGTTGAGATTCATTGGGAGAGTCCTTAGAAAATGTAGTCCATCAACAAAGGAGGTGGCTTGCAAAACACTCATTCGACCTATGTTTAAGTATTGCTCATCAGTGTGGGATCCGTACCAGGTCGGATTGACAGAAGAGATAGAAAAGATCCAAAGAAGAGCGGCGCGTTTCGTCACAGGGTTATTTGGTAAGCGTGATAGCGTTACGGAGATGTTTAACAAACTCAAGTGGCAGACTCTGCAAGAGAGGCGCTCTGCATCGCGGTGTAGCTTGCTGTCCAGATTTCGAGAGGGTGCGTTTCTGGATGAGGTATCGAATATATTGCTTCCCCCTACTTATACCTCCCGAGAAGATCACGAATGTAAAATTAGAGATATTCGAGCGCGCACGGAGGCTTTCCGGCAGTCGTTCTTCCCGCGAACCATACGCGACAGGAACAGAAAAGGGAGGTAATGACAGTAGCACGTAAAGTGCCCTCCGCCACCCACCGTTGGGTTGCTTGCGGAGTATAAATATAGATGTAGATGTAGAATGCCATAGCAGTCATTAATTGTATCTGGACAGAGCAAAATTCATAACTGAAAGAGGAGTAAGGAATGTTGATTTCACACATGCCACACTGTTCCCAGCAGTTAGTGAGGACCCACTTCGTTGGCAATTGCTCATCTCCTTGTCGATGATGGGTTGTTTCATCATTCGTATTATTTGATAATCGAGTGGGTGGAGTTCATTAATCATAATGGATTGACGTGTCACTGTTACGAGGGTTGCTTAGAAAGTAATGCATCGCATTTTTTTCTTCAACAATTCTTTATTGAACACACACAAAAGAATGGTGTTTTACCTACACACCCTATTCTCTCACGTAATCTCCATCCCGTTGTATGGCCTTCCTCCAGCGCGACACAAGGGCGTGTATGCCCTGTCGGTACCAATCCTTGTCCTGGTGGGGGAGCCAGTCACCTCCACATCGTCCTCAAAACGTCTTCCACGAAAGCGTCTGTCCTCGCGAATGACAGCTCACTGCAACATGTCAAGTGTGGCTGCCGTGGTCCCACCGACCGCTGCAAATCAGAAAACATCGTTCTTGTGCAACGCAGCTCCCTCTTTATTCGCACGAAGAATGGCCGCTATCGACAGGGGATCTGAAGTTGATTCCGCATTTCTAGATTTCCGGAAAGCTTTTGACACCGTTCCTCACAAGCGACTTCTAATCAAGCTGCGGGCCTATGGGGTATCGTCTCAGTTGTGCGACTGGATTCGGGATTTCCTGTCAGGAAGGTCGCAGTTCGTAGTAATAGACGGCAAATCATCGAGTAAAACTGAAGTGATATCAGGTGTTCCCCAGGGAAGCGTCCTGTGACCTCTGCTGTTCCTGATCTATATAAATGACCTGGGTGACAATCTGAGCAGTACTCTTAGGTTGTTGGCAGATGATGCTGTAATTTACCGTCTAGTAAGGTCATCCGAAGACCAGTATCAGTTGCAAAGCGATTTAGAAAAGATTGCTGTATGGTGTGGCATGTGGCAGTTGACGCTAAATAACGAAAAGTGTGAGGTGATCCACATGAGTTGAAATCTGTTGTAATTCGATTACTCGATAAATAGTACAATTCTCAAGGCTGTCAATTCAACTAAGTACCTGGGTGTTAAAACTGCGAACAACTTCAGTTGGAAAGACCACATAGATAATATTGTGGGGAAGGCGAGTCAAAGGTTGCGTTTCATTGGCAGGACACTTAGAAGATGCAACAAGTCCACTAAAGAGACAGCTTACACTACACTCGTTCGTCCTCTGTTAGAATGTTGCTGCGCGGTGTGGGATCCTTACCAGGTGGGATTGACGGAGGACATCGAAAGGGTGCAAAAAAGGGCAGCTCGTTTTGTATTATCACTTAATAGGGGAGAGAGAGTGGCAGATATGATACGCGAGTTGGGATGGAAGTCATTAGAGCAAAGACGTTTTTCGTCGCGGCGAGATCTATTTACGAAATTTCAGTCACCTACTTTCTCTTCCAAATGCGAAAATATTTTGTTGAGCCCAACCTACATAGGTAGAAATTATCATCAAAATAAAATAAGAGAAATCAGAGCTCGAAGAGAAAGGTTTAGGTGTTCGTTTTTCCCGCGCGCTGTTCGGGAGTGGAATGGTAGAGAGATAGTATGATTGTGGTTCGATGAACCCTCTGCCAAGCACTTAAATGTGAATTGCAGAGTTATCATGTACATGTAGATGTAGATGAAATCGTGGAGCTCTGTCAAGCCTTCTGATGACCTCACCTCCGTGCCCAGTGACTAACTGGACTTCTGTCGACAGCAGATGCTCCGTAGACTTTGTGCAAGCGTTTGTTAATACTCCCCACAGTTTCTTTCTGTGCAGTGAGAATTTCAATGACGGCACGTTTTTTTTTTTAACGTACATCATCTACAGACGCCATTTTGAAACTGTCCTGCAGCTACGCTATCTGTCGGAAGTGACGGAAACTTGGCCAGCTCACTCATTAGACTTCAAGTAATACAGTCGTAGCATTGTTTTCGGCTGAGAAAAAAAATGCTGTCCATTACTTTCTGGGCAACCCTCGTAAGACGAAAGTTGTTATTGAATTATAGTAACAAAATCATGCCACGAGATCCAAATAATACTTCAACTTTCATCAATGTTCCAATCTTGACATCAATGTTCCAATGTTCCAATCTTGCCCAGTATTTTTCAGACATGCGACGGTAAAATTCAGTTCACTGCTTCAATTTCTTTCGAATAATCACATTAACGACCCCAATGCTGGCTAAACTGGAAATAAGGAGAACGAATACGTGTTAATGGAACATATCTAAAACACCTTAATTTATTGATGAAATTGTACAGAATGTATCTGGCTCTACAGCAAGCAACCGTAAAACTAATTGTTGAGTCCAGAGATGCTTAACCACACGTTGTCACAGATAACAGAGGTTGTACTCGTTTTCGTATCGATCGAAAAGCAGCAAAGGTTATCTCACAAGTCGCAAGTCCTAGAAGAAGTTTTCAAATCGTTAAATTGGAAATAAGGAGAACGAATACGTGTAATTGGAACATACATGAACCACCTTCATTTTGCTGACGAAATTTTACTCCATCTCTAGCAAAGATAAACTCCAGAAGTTAATTGGGAAAGTCTGAAAGTATATCTAAAAATTCGGTTACAGTAAATCTTGGACAGAGTACACACTATTCATTGACAATAATTATAAAAAATGGTTCAAATGGCTCTGAGCACTAAGGGACTCAACTGCTGAGGTCATTAGTCCCCTAGAACTTAGAACTAGTTAAACCTAACTAACCTAAGGACATCACAAACATCCATGCCCGAGGCAGGATTCGAACCTGCGACCGTAGCGGTCTTGCGGTTCCAGACTGCAGCGCCTTTAACCGCACGGCCACTTCGGCCGGCGACAATAAATATGCATTTTAATTATTGAACCAAGGTCGTTTTATGTTGTTTTATTTTGGACAGCTGAAGACGACGGCTGGATGGGCAGTTTTCACTTATGGCAGTTAGACATGAACTTTTAATGCGGAAAGCAATTAAAATTGAGGGGGAAACACGTAAAGTTGATTTCATATAAGCTTTCCTCAGAAGTTAAGTCCCATAGTGCTCAGAGCCATTTGAACCATTTGATTATTGATTTACAAAGGTAAACAATCTTCCGGCAGAGTTATGAACATAGTTGTTTTATTTATGATCTAGAAAGTTACACCAAGGAGTTATAATTTATTGAATAGAAAATCATTTTTTCTATTATGTAGCTGCTGTGTATTTAAAATCAACTGTGTATATATCAAAATTTCTATCAATTTTAGTTAGCGAGCCAGAAACGTTCTAAGTTTTAGGGGTGAACCCAACATGCTGTACACAATTGGCTGTGTTCAGATGGATGTTCTAGTGACGTAATGTTCATTTAAGAGAAGTTTTCAAACGAGTGCATATTTTCCTGAATGCACAACTCAATGCAGCTTCAAACGACGTGCTGACGAGATGATAATTTGCTGGTGTCATGGAGAGAAAAAGCTTCTATTCACAAAAGAGCGGCTGCACATGTCGTACTGCATTCGGTTATGCATGTGCATGTTAAAAAAAGATATATAAATAAGAGGATAGACATCGATGTTTGTGAATCAATTACCTGACAACGACACGGAGCAGTAAATTGCAGTCTGTCGTGCTTTGTTGGCGGAATTTTCAAATGCACGTTTCACTCAGGAGTGTTATATTCTGTAGAATTTATCGCACTTCACATAGGAATAAAGAGGTTTTGGGATCTAAGGAAACTCATTATGTGCAAAGGTTGCAAAGGAACACGCTTCATGTTATATGGACTGCTATGTCATTGAGATAGCTGTTCGGGCAGTATTTTTCTTAGAGATGCGTGATCGGAAATTTTTATTCGGACATGTTCCAAACGTGATTAGTATGGGGGATTCATGAATCATGTGTCGTTGCAGCCTGACAGAACTAACGCGAGTTCCTTAATAAGCTAATTTGAGGTCGCTGGATCGGTTCAGCAACATCTCCAGCCACATTAGAAAAGAAGGACCTTACTGTAATATCACGGAAATAATTGTGTGAGATACTGTGGCGTGTGTAGGAACCAAAGATGTTACTCCTTGCATAAGAAAAGCAAACATTATCATTGCATTATCTCTGATTTTTATTATCTCTGTCGTTGAATGTAGTGTTAATTTCTTCGATTTTGTTCTTGCTCTGATAAAGATGAAGGGAACTTATAATTGTGAATATGACGTATTACAACTCTACAGTGAGGGCAAAAGTTGTATTCATGGAAGAATTAAACGAGTGCTCATCTCTGATAAATAATTAGGTGAGACTCAAGCGTAAATATTACTCTTTCTAGCCACTCTAATTACTATGGAAATTTTCAGCTACACTACATTGACGTGGTGTTGGAGAGCTTCTTGGGATATCGGCGAACCAATCTGCAAATAAACACGGCGACTTTCAACGGACTCAAGAACACGCAACAAGAAAACTGCCACAGCTCGTTACTAACATATTACCACACGACAAAACACACACATAAAGCGAGTTTAGTTTCAATGGAGATTTCAGTACACCATTTGAAGGTCACGAATACATGCTAAACGTTTCTATCAAACAATAAAATACCATAAAAATAGCAATACCACGCCAGACGGCTTATCGTCTGTACGAACCTAATGAAGAATTGCGAGGAAGTGTTAAGGGTGCCTTTCGAGAATTAACTCCCGAGATGCTCTCTAAGATGTGGCGGTAGACATGAAGATGCATAGATACCTCTTAAAAGCACGGTGGTGCACGTACAGATCCGCTGGATATGTAGTTTTTATATTTTGTAAAACAACATATAATACACTATTCTGATCTCGGGGTACGGTGATTTCTCGGGCACATTGCCCAACTCCAGAACAAAAAGTTTAGAGACCGGATTAATAAAAAATAGAGACACGTTAAGATTCTTGTTTTAATGACTCACCTATTCTACGTAGCCTTCCTCAACTTGAGTACAATGCACAGAACTTTCACACAACCATGTGAAGGAAAATCCTTTTTTGGGATGCTGTTCACTTCATGCGTCATGCTGGTTTGAACTATAGATATATCGGCAAAGCGTTGATCCTTCGGATGAATTTCCGCACTTTGTGTTTTTGTGGTAGGTTCGTATTGAAAGCACCAAATCTCGCCACCAGTGATGATTTTTTACAGAAGGGAATTGTCCACGTTTTGCCTTTCAATGAAATCGTGTCTCCGGGAGACAAAGTGTGCTTCACAAACATTGTACCAACTTTTTTCTCTTCTTCAAAACATTCTGGAAAATGCCTCGAACACCTGGTTTAGAGATGTTGCTTGCGACGCAACTTCGTTCACGCGCTACGACCGCAAGTCCACTACCGAACACTGCCTGCTCACAACTAACTGGTCGCATGCACTTCTGTTGTTTACAGCTGTTACTCGTAGTTCAACATGCTGCCGTAGTTTCTGCGCGGACGTCGCTTATACGCCAGGTATAAAATCAGTTAACGAATTGGTGACTGCTGTCAGACGCATCACAGTGAACGAATTGTCACGCTACGTTGGTATAGGGGAAGGAAGTGTTTGTAGAATACTGAAAGTGTTGGCGTTAAAAATGTTTTGTGCCAGATGGGTTCCCAGGATGTTGACAGTGGCTCACAAAGAAACAAGAAAAACGGTATGCAGCGAACTTTTGGAACAGTACGAGAATGGTGGAGATGAATTTCTTGGAAGAATTGTGACAGGTGATGAAACATGGCTCCATCATTTTTCACCATAGGCGAAGAGGCATGAAGAAACTTCAAGCTCGACTGAATCGTGTTCGACCACATCGGGAAAAGCAGGATGTTTTGCTGTTGCACGACAGTGCACGGCCACATGTCAGTCAAGAAACCATGGAAGCGATCACAAAACTCGGATGGACAACCCTGAAACACCCGCCTTACAGTCCTGACCTTGCTCCATGTGACTATCATCTCTTTGGGAAACTGAAAGACTCTCTTCGTGGAACAAGGTTTGAAGATGATTACTCCCTTGTGCAAGTTGCCAAACAGTGGCTCCAACAGGTTGGTCCAGAATTTTGCCGTGCGGGTATACAGGCGCTGGTTCCAAGATGGCGTAAGTCAGTTGAGAGGGATGGAAATTATGTGCAGAAATAAAAATATTGATGTTGTTGGGGCAGCAACCAGCCACAAATTTACTTTCAGTTCCTTTTATTCAAAGGGTATGGTTACCGATTTCGAATCGTTGTCATTCATCCTCAGACGGTTTACACGCTTTCTTTATGACATGTGGTGTGTTTTTTTTACAGATTAATTGTCGTGAAATGTCGGTTTGGAGTGTTTGTTGTCATAACATTCGTCCAACAGATGCGAATACATTCGCACTGCATTCTCATTGTTGCTGTCCCAACACCATCAACATTTGTCTTCAAACAACAGCCACAGTCTTCATCATGTCATCATATGACAAAATTGCAATGAAGATATTGCTCCTAAAAGATGTATCTACACACTGTAAAACTTACAAACATCTAGAATAAAAGACGGATTAAAAAAAAATAGTGTGCATTTGTTTTGGAGTCTCCCTCGTACATCAACCGATTTCCGTCGCGTTCGGATAATTCCTCCGTGACGCGTCGTTTCTTTTCATGTTAGAGTGTATTACGGGCACGGAATTCTTACCAACATTGAAGACAGCGTAAGTCTACGGGTTGTTGTTGTTGTTGTTGTTGTTGTCTTCAGTCCTGAGACTGGTTTGATGCAGCTCTCCATGCTACTCTATCCTGTGCAAGCTTCTTCATCTCCCAGTACTTACTGCAACCTACATCCTTCAGAATCTGCTTAGTGTATTGATCTCTTGGTCTACCTCTACGATTTTTACCCTCCACGGTGCCCTCCAATGCTAAATTTGTGATCCCTTGATGCCTCAAAACATGTCCTACCAACCGGTCCCTTCTTCTTGTCAAGTTGTGCCACAAACTCCTCTTCTCCCCAATTCTATTCAATAGCTCCCCATTAGTTATGTGATCTACCCATCTAATCTTCAGCATTCTTCTGTAGCACCACATTTCGAAAGCTTCTATTCTCTTCTTGTCTAAACTATTTATCGTCCATGTTTCACTTCCATACATGGCTACACTCCATACAAATACTTCCAGAAACGACATCCTGACACTTAAATCTATACTCGATATGAACGAATTTCTCTTCTTCAGAAACGCTTTCCTTGCCATTGCCAGTCTACGGGTACGCCACTCAAAGTTGTAAGGGGAAGACACAATGTCCCAACACATGCACTTGTAATCGTTTTACAATGCGGCTGGGAAGGGCGGCGCAGAGAGAAAGACTCAAAACGGCGGCACGCGCAGCACCTGCGCTCCTGCGCTCTTTTGACTCTTTGAGAAGACGTTTCGGAGTGGAGCGAGGGGACATCCTCAGTGCGTTCGCCCGCGTCGCGACGCCCCGAGTGTCCTCGTGCGCACATTGACGGCCGCCCCTCCGCGCCAGACGTATAAGGGCCTTTTTCCCCCCGTGTAAATAATACGTTTTGCATGTTTGTATTCAATTAATCTGGGGCGCCGTAAGTCAGCGCGGAGGAGGGACTGCGACGTCCGAGGGAAGCGGCGGTGGGGAGAGCGGGTAAGATGGGGGAGGGGGGGGGGAAGCGTCGCAGCCGCCGCCATAAATCCTGCGGCGACAAGTGGCGCTCGGCGCCGCGACGCTGAAAGATGGCCGCCGGCGATCGATGCCGCCCTGAGTTACGGCCGGCGGTTATAAAGGAGCAGGCCGCGCTGACAGACGGGGGAATTACTTTATAAGGCGCCAGCACGGCCGGCGCGGCGGCTGCCCCGTCCGCACCTTCGCCCCGTAGCCCGCGGGATTAGCAGTGTTAGGTTAGCGCCCGGGTCCCCTCGTAGGGCCGGTTCTTGCTCGCCGTGACGCGCCCAGATACATTGCACCGTGCCGGCAGAGGACGGCTCGCCGACATCATATATCAAACTAATACGACGTTAGCCCTGCCGGAGCGTTCCAAGACTGACGAGAATACTTCCACGACACCTGACGCTGGGGTGAGACCAACGTCATTTGCACACACTTTAGTCTACGAGGAACAGACGTACAGCTATCACCAACCCGAAGACGCAGAGGTCGAAATAAATGTTGTGTATTGCTGATATTTTGATACTGAGCGTTGTGATCCAGAAATATGTTGTGTTATCAGTACATTGGTTTGAAACTTCCTGGCAGATTAAAATTGTGTGCTGGACCGAGACTCGAACTCGGGACCTTTGCCTTTCGCGGGCAAGTGCTCTACCAACTGAGCTACCCAAACACGACTCACGCCCCGTCCTCACAGCTTTAATTCCGCCAGTACCTCGCCTCCTACCTTCCAAACTTTACAGAAGCTCTCCTCCGAACCTTGCAGAACTAGCACTCCTGAAAGAAAGGATATTGCGGAGACGTGGCTTAGCCACAGCCTGGGGGATGTTTCCAGAATGAGATTTTCACTCTGCAGCGCAGTGTGCACTGATATGAAACTTCCTGGCAGATTAAAACTGTGTGCCGGACCGAGACTCGAATTCGGGATCTTTCCCTTTAGCGGGCAAGTGCTCTACCAACTGAGCTACCGAGCACGACTCACGCCCCTTCCTCACAGCTTTACTTCTGCCAGTACCTCGTCTCCTACCTTCCGCAGGAGAGCTTCTGTAAAGTTTGGAAGGTACGAGACGAGGTACTGGCAGAAGTAAAGCTGTGAGGAAGGGGCGTGAGTCGTGCTTGGGTAGCTCAGTTGGTAGAGCACTTGCCCGCGAAAGGCAAAGGTCCTGAGTTCGAGTCTCGGTCCGACACACAGTTTTAATCTGCCAGGAGGTTTCATATCATCGCACACTCCGCTGCAGAGTGAAAATCTCATTCTGGAGTACATTGGTTTGTTTATAATGTACAGTGAGGTGACAAGTCACGGGGTAGCGATATTCACATACGCAGATGGTTGGGTTGTTTGGAGGAAGAGACCAAACATGGAGGTCATCGGTCTCATCGGATTAGGGAAGGACGGGGAAGGAAGTTGGCCGTGCCCTTTGAGAGGAACCATCCCGGCATTTGCCTGGAGCGATTTAGGAAAATCACGGAAAATCTAAATCAGGATTTCCGGACGCGGGATTGAACCGTCGTCCTCCCGAATGCGAGTCCAGTGTGCTAGCCACTGCGCCGCCTCGCTCGGTACGCAGATGGCGGTGATATCGTATACACAAGATATACAAGGGCGGTGAATTGGCGAAGCTGTCATTTCTACTCAGGTGATTCACGTGGAAAGGTTTCCGACGTAATTATGTCCACCAGACGGGAATCAACAGACTTTGAACACGAAATGGGAGTTGGAGCTACACACATGAGGTATTCCATTTTGGTAATCTGTAGGGCATTCAATATTCCGAGTGTGCTGGGAATACCACATTTCAGGCGTCACCTCTCACCACGGGCAACGCAGTGGCCCACGACCTTCAGTTAACGACCGAGAGCAGCGGCGCTTGGGTAGAGCTGTCAGTGATAGCAGACAAGCAACACCGCGCGACATAACCACAGCGATCAATGTGAGACGTACGAGGAACGTACCCATTAGGAGAGTTTGGCGCCGGCCACTGTGGCCGAACGGTTCTAGGTGCTTCAGTCCGGAACCGCGCTGCTGCTACGGTCGCAGGTTTGAATCCTGCCTTGGGCATGGATGTGTGTGATATCCTTAGGTTAGTTAGGTTTAAGTAGTTCTAAGTCTAGGAAGTGAAACATGGACGATAAATAGTTTGGACAAGAAGAGAATAGAAGCTTCCGAAATGTGGTGCTACAGAAGAATGCTGACGATTAGATGGGTAGATCACATAACTAATGGGGAGCTATTGAATAGGATTGGGGAGAAGAGTAGTTTGTGGCACAACTTGACAAGAAGAAGCGACCGGTTTGTAGGACTTGTTCTGAGGCATCAAGTGATCACCAATTTAGCATTGGAGGGCAGCGTTGAGGGTAAAAATCGTAGAGGGAGACCAAGAGATGAATACACTAAGCAGATTCAGAAGGATGTAGGTTGCAGTAGGTACTGGGAGATGAAGAAGCTTGCACAGGATAGAGTAGCGTGGAGAGCTGCATCAAACCAGTCTCAGGACTGAAGACCACAACAACAACATGTCTAGCGGACTGATGACCTCAGATGTTAAGTCCCATGGTGCTTAGAGCCATTTGAACCATTTGACAGTGTGTTGAATGTGACGTTAATGGGCTATGGCAGCACACGACTGATGCGAGTGCCTTTGCTAACAGCACGATTTCGCCTTCAGCGCCTCTCTGGGGCTCGTCACCGTACCAGTTATCGGTTGGACTCTAGACGACTGGAAAACCGTTGGCTGATCAGACGAGTTCCAATTTCAGCTGGTAATATCTCATGGTAGGGTACGAGTGTGGCGCAGATCCCCCAAAGCCTTGGACTCAATTTGTCAGCGAGGCACTGTCCAAGCCTATGGTGGCCCATAATGATGGGCCTGCGTTTATATGGAATGGACTGAGTCCTCTGGATGTTCGACTACTTGGAGACTATTTGTAGCCGTTCATGGGCGTCATGTTCCCAAACAACGATTGAATTTTTATTGATGACAATGAGACATGTCAACGGAGCACAATTGGTCGCGATTGGTTTAAAGAACATTCTGGACAGTTCGACTGAATGATTTGGCCACCCAGACCGCCCGATATGAATTCCCTTGAACATTTATGACATACAATCGACAGGTCTATTCGTGTAGAAACGTTTTCACCAGCAATTATGGACGGCTATAGAGGCAGCATGGGTCAGTACTTGTGCAGGGGGGTGCCAACGACTTGCTGACTCCATGCCACGTCGAGCTACTGCACTGCGCCGGACAAAAGGAGGTCCGACACAATATTAGGAGGTATGCCATGACTGTTGTCACCTTAGTGTATTCCACGACTAAATACAGTAAAGCTGCCATCAGCCCAAACCCCAAGATACAGTGCTCAAAACAAGCGTTGCATATTGCTGAAACTTTAATACTGAACGCTATGATTCAGAAATACATTATGATATCAATGTATTGGTTTGTTTGTATTCTAATTATTGCACAAAAGTCCTAGTTCCTACGGTGGGGTGTCTGTATGTGCAGTCTGAGGCAATCGCGTCACCTGTAACAGTGCCTTTACTGTGTGGTATTATGGCTGTTGTTTTGTTTCAGGGAGGTCCAGACGACAACAATGTACTGCGAGAGGTTCAGTATAGTCACTGTAATGCAACAGGGAGTGAGAGAGGTTGGCGTCGCAGCAAATGTCATTGTAAGTCGGAGTGATGTCTCTTGAATCTGGAACGAGTTTCTAGCGACTGGATCAGTTGAGAATCGTCACGTGGCCGCGAAAGAAAAACAAGAGGTGTGCAGGACCGATATCTCCGTACGACAGCAAGCAGAAAAACTCAAGCACAGCGCAGCACGTCTACGGCGACAGTTACAAGCAGCTACAGCAGTGCAGGTGTCAACACAAACGATACCAAATGGGCTCCACAAGCAGCGACTGCGTGCCAGAAGATTTCTCATGGACCCTCCACTGAATCTGGTTCGGAGAGGGCCTCGTGTCGCTTGGGCATGAAACCAACCTTTATAGACTACAGAGCAGTGGGACAGAACGCTCTTTTCTTATGAGACCCATACCAGTTTAAATACTGAGTTCAAGGCTTCGTGGGGGGGGGGGGGGGGGTTGTATGCGCCACACTCGTACCCTCCCATCAGCTCTTACCAGCTGAAATTGGAACTCGTCTGATCAGCCAGCGGTTTTCCAGTCGTCTAGAGTCCAACCGATGACAACGTTTACACCCTGAATGTGTTGTAGACCGCCACCCTTATCGAGACGATTCAGTCATATTTCGGGGTGGAATGATGTGTCACCTGTGAACATTGCACGACTGCCTTTGTGCCAGTACATACAAGTGAAGCACTGTGTCTTCGTACGCACTGTGGCTCTATTTGGTGAACACATTGGAGCGGGATTTACGCTAATGGAAAGCAATAAGCGCTTTCATCGTTACAGTCTTGCGAACACCTTCCTAGTGGTGCATAGACACAGTCCGATGGAGTGGCCTCCATATTCTCCAGTTCTCAGATGCAATGCGTAGGCCATGGTAAAACGAGAAGTGTGCAACCGTCCTGTCTCACAAGAGACATTACAGAGCATCACGAGGCCGCTGTGAAGGAATAGAACAGTATCCCACAGGCCTATCTGAAGAATTTGGTATGGTTCGTGCCTAACAGCATTCAAAAGAGTCTCCAATAACGAGGAGGTCCAAGTGGTTCATAATGTGTAATGCAAGATGACAGTGAAAAGAAACTATAGTGTTTGCAGTGGAATCTTTTGAAGGTATCGTTTTTCCTTTGTGTTTGTCATGTGGAAATGTGTTTATCCTCTTTATTATTGTTACCTTATGACTGTTCCTGATAGAACAAAATCAGTTTTGTCCCATTTTATGTCGCCTTGACAATAAAGCAATACGCAACACTGTAGCCTTGAAGACCACACTGTTTTTCTAGGCATGCTTCTATTAAAAGTGGTATGCCGCTGCCTTCCTCCGATCTTCGAATTGACATACCCGGCCAGTTTCAGTGCCACCTTTTTTCTTAATGTGGACTTCGGACCACGGCGCAGTTCGACAACTTTCACATCAACTGGATCGACTGGGCGTCGAACCCGAGACCTTTGAATTCGTAGTCTCGCACTTTACCACTGAGCAAAGCACATGGAACAAGGTGTGCAAATCCTGAAAAGAAGTGGGCTAAGTACAAGGTTAGCTTAAATGATTCATCGGGTTTCAAAACATTGTTTACTGATAAACATATGATATACAAAGAAGTGTGATACGTCGAAAGGTAGATGCACTCGACAAGTTTAAAAAGCCCGCCTCGTGACTCGGCTGCATGCTAAATGGCAGGCCTGTGACGGCATTCTACAAGATGGCGGCAATGCAGTGTGTGTAATAGATTATAACAAATGTTCGTCGGTTACTAGCGTTCAGCGTGCATTTATATACAAATGAGGCAAAGTTGCACTTCGTCACTAGAAAATTTTCCCTCGGTTTCTCCAGTTTCGTGACACTGGTTGTCTGAATATAGGAGCGTGTGTCTCGTAAGAATTTGGTTAGTTGATTCGTGGGAGAGGACCAAATCTCGTAAGAGAACCATCAGACCTGTTAACCGCCGATTCCGATGAGTCTTAGACATGTTGTAGAGGACCTGTCAAGAGTACATGTCCAGCGGCTTCTCTTCTGACGGCCACTACTTTTCGAGAATATCGATCTTGAAATTTTATGGGTACCTGGTACGCGCATAATATTCATGAAGTTCCGACCGAGCGAGCATATCGGGGTGGCTAAGGTTCGCTGTTAAGACGCTGGTGGTACTGGTTCAAAGCCTGCATGTTCACTTTTTTTTCAATTTCATCGAACAGAATATTACCGAATAGTATATGTCATGCAAAAGTATTCAAAAGTAGTCATTTTCGCAGTAATAATTACACTAACAAATCAATCATTACAACAAGCTTTGTTGAAATGTGTATTCCGATTGCTACGAAGTAGACTGAAGAATCGTCTTACTCGCCATCGCTTGCCGTGTTAGAACAGAATTCTAGATGGTATTTGTTGTAGAACGCACTGGCCTGCAGGTACATGGATTTTTCAGGGACGATACTGGAAAACAGTTCGTCTACATTAAAAAAAAAGTTCTTTCGTCGCTCAACTTCGATGCGAAGCACACGTATTGATCGTACCTGTTCAAAATGGTTCAAATGGCTCTGACCACTATGGGACTTAACATCTATGGTCATCAGTCCCCTAGAACTTAGAACTACTTAAACCTAACTAACCTAAGGACATCACACAACACCCAGTCATCACGAGGCAGAGAAAATCCCTGACCCCGCCGGGAATCGAATCCGGGAACCCGGGCGCGGGAAGCGTGAACGCTACCGCACGATCGTACCTGTGAAAGCAGGTGCACTAAATTGTTTCCGGAATACAGAGTGTATTTTTATGGAATCTTCCCTCGAAGCGATTTCTCTACTAACTGTCAAGAAGTCGGGAATACTTTGAATTTGCTTCGTGAAAATTCTAAGCTGCCTGTAAAAGTAAAAATCAGACAATGGGCTAATCCATAGCGACAGCGTGGCAGCCGTTACCTTAGCCGTTGCGCTACGCTTGCTTCGTCTAAACGTGGCTATTATTACGGGTATAAGAGGAAACTATAAAATTTTCACACGATTTTAGCGGGAAAATAGTGGCGGTAGCACGAAGAGCCGCAAGCCGCGTACTCAGGACAGATCTATCTAAAACACACCGGAGACTCATCAAAGTCCGTTATTAGTAGGTCTGAAGGTCTCCTTGTCAGACGAAATCGCGGAGCGCATGAGATAAGGCTTTATGCGCAGCCCACAAAAGTTCATGTAAGCCGCGAACTGGGCATTCCGCAGGAAATAGTGTGGAATGTTTTGCGGCGGCTTTAGAATTTCAAACCCTACCACTTTCAACCGTAACAATCCTTGCAGGATTTTCGTAGCGGAAAAGTAACCTCGTTGATCACGAAGCCTCCCCAACTCCACACTTCTGAAATGATAACCGCTTTGAAACAGTATTCGACCTAGAAATCAGCCTTTTCACCTCCGACCATTACCACTTTAGGAGGGCCACATTTAGCGGTCCATTATCTTCAGGCTGATAAAAAAAATCGCCTCTCTCTCGTCCTTGTTACCAGGACTTCCTAACCAGCACTGATGTTAAGGCAGTCACTAGTTTCATTCTACTAGTGCTCGTCATTTTAGTTACATCTTTCAGTTTCTTATTAATTAAAATTCTTTGTTGAATAAGCTATCCACACCACTCGATAGTAATTGTGAGGCATCCTTACCTTTCTCCTGAGGGGCTACGTCATTTGCTAATCTTACCAAAAGTACCTCTTCTCCTTGCAATTTTCTTCTTCTTCGTCTTCTATCAAGCACGAGATCTTATTTTCCGTTGCGGATTGTGGAATCACTGAATAATTCATCTTTTCGTCCGTCAACATTTCTCCTTCCTTCTGTCTGTTGAAGACATCAATATTTGCCAATAGGATCTGCAGACCAGATAGACTATGGATTCAGCAAACGCAAATTAAGTAGGCATAGACTATGATATCTGTTGCTTGCTGAAACAAGAAGAAGAAGAAGAAGAAGAAGAAGACTTCAAGGTTCGCTGTATCATACCTCTTCCGACTGAAACTACTGTAGCTAGACTCAGAAGAAATGCTGAATCGAACGAACAGCCTACTTAGCTAAGTGCTTCTAAAGAGCAAATTATAACCATATAACGGCGCTCCCAGCAGTGAAGATCCAATCTTACCGAAAACATTAAATGAAACAATAAGTTTACTGATACCAGTCACTGTTTATTTATCTCCACAACGCGTTTCAAAGGTTTTAACCTCCATCATCAGGTGGATTTACATCTGTTAGTGTAACATTTGCGTGCGTGTTGTGTTACGATTTTTTGGAGGAACTTGTTGCACTGTATCCAGTGGTCACAGGTTCCTTTCACTCTCATAAAACATCACATATATACAGTGAAAGGAACCTGTGACCACTGGACACAGTGCAACAAGTTCCTCCAAAAAATCGTAACACAACACACACACACAAATGTTACACTAACAAATGTAAATCCACCTGATGATGGAGGTTAAAACCTTTGAAACGCGTCGTGGAGATAAATAAACAGTGGCTAGTAACAGTAAACTTGTTGTTTCATTTAATGTCAGTAACAGTCACGGTAAAGCATGACCTAAAATGTTCGCATTTAAAGTTACCAAAAACATTCAAAACGTGTTTTTCGAAAGTTCAGGAAAATAGTTATTTTCATTTTCTGTTAGGACGCCTTGTGAAACTGTGACCGTCAATATATACAGGGTGACCCAAAAGTCCCTTAACATTTGAAATTTCGGTACTTCATGGAATAATACAGGTAAAGACGTAAAAATTGACACACATTCTTGAAATGATGTCAGGTTTTATTGAAACCAAAGAAAGAGCACAAAATGACCATCAGGCGCTTCACGTCATACAAAAGCAATGATTAGCATAAAAATTGGTTTTTAGCAAAGATGATGCTCCTTATAACAAATGTGCAACAAGTCGGCCGTCATTCGTCAGTCCTCTAGCTGAGGGAGAATGTTGTGAGTAGCACTGTACAGGTGAGAAATAGCCGTCTGATGATGTCTTTCAGTATGCCAAATGAGGTCGGACGATCATGGTAAACTTGCAACTTCAGGTAACCCCACAACCAATAATCACACGGACTGAGGTCTGGGGAACTGGGAGACCAAGCAATGACGGACGTGGCGGCTCAGCACGCGATCCTCGCCAAACGATGTGCACAAGAGATCTTCCACACGGGTAGAAATATGGGGTGTAGCGCCATCTTGCACAGAAGTCGTACCTTCCAGCCGACGTTTATCAGACAGGACAGGGGTGATCTAACTCCCTCTCTGACTACAGCTCATTTTATGCACGATTCCCAGAGGGCAGCCGGCCGCAGTGACCGAGCGGTTACAGGCGCTACAGTCTGGAACCGCACGACCGCTACGGTCGCAGGTTCGAATCCTGCCTCGGGGATGGAATGTGTGATGTCCTTAGGTTAGTTGGGTTTAAGTAGTTCTAAGTTCTAGGGGACTTATGACCACGGCAGTTGAGTCCCATAATGCTCAGAGCCATTTGAACCATTTTTTGAACCCAGAGGGCAGCCGGCAGGAGTGGCCGAGCGGTTCTAGGCGCTACAGTCTGGAACCGAGCGACCGCTACGGTCGCAGGTTCGAATCCTGCCTCGGGCATGGATATGTGTGATGTCCTTAGGTTACTTAGGTTTAAGTAGTTCTAAGTTCTAGGGGACTTATGACCTTAGAAGTTAAGTCCCATAGTGCTCATAGCCATTTGAACCATTTTGAACCCACAGGGCATCAGTGATGTATTGCTGTCCAGCGCCATCTGTTGGCCAGTTTTTGCACTCATTTTTGGTTTCAATAAAACCCCATGTCGTTTCAGGCATGCTTGTCAATTTTTGCCACTCTGCCTACATTATTCCGTGAAGTACCGAATTTTCAAATGTTAATGAAGTTTTGGATGGTGATGATGTTTGGTTAGTGGGGCGCTCAACTGTGCGGGTATCAGCGCCCGTTCAAATTCCCAATCTTTAGTCAGTCCAATCACTCCGCTTTCATGAATGAAGATGAAACGATGACGACAATACAAACACCCAGTCTCCGAGTGGAGAAATACCCCCAACCCGGCCGGGAATCGAACCCGGGACCCCGTGATCCAGAGGCAGCAACGCAGGCCACTAGACCACGAGTTACGGAGAATGGACTTTAAAATTCACAAATGAACTTCTGGTTCACCCTGTACATATCCACCCTTGTTGCTGTTCCTCAATACCCTTCACACTTATACTCACAGAACTACTGCTTAATTTTCTCTGTTTCTACTCAGTCCCCAAACCGCTCTGCGTGCATGTGGCACTGTCCCAGCTCATTCCAGAATGGAAATAGGGGAAAATGATTTATGTGGATGCCTCCGTACGTGTCATAATTCCTCTTATTTCGTTTTCCCCATACGTGATATACGATGTCCGCAAGCAAATCTGTCATTCATTCCCTTTCCCTACTACTAACTTCAAGTGTTCATTCCACTTCATAACCTTATTTGTTTTATTTTTGTAGTACTCCTACGTTAAAAGTTTAAGACAAATGTACAGTTAGAAACTGTGTGTTTTTCTTGAGGCAGCCTAACTGACAGCGTGCAAGTACACGGAATTTATTCACCCACTTTTTAAAAATTAGAGCACTTAGCGATTTCAAACAAACTGTAAGTAGGCTGTTTAGGTTTTTATGTTGGTAACGCCACGTAGCGCTCTGTATGAAAATCACTGACTGTGCTGCGTGCAGTGTGTGGCTGGTCTGCATTGTTGCAATATTCACTTGTGTAGTGTTGGGCAGTTGGATGTGAACAGCGCGTATCGTTGCGCAGTTGGAGGTGAGCCGCCAGCAGTGGTGGATGTGGGGAGAGAGATGGCAGAGTTTTGAGAACGGATGATCTGGACATGTGTCCATCAGAAACAATACATTTGTAAGAATGGATGTCATGAACTGATATATATATTATGAGTTTTGAACACTATTAAGGTAAATACATTGTTTGTTCTTTATCAAAATCTTTCATTTGCTAACTATGCCTATCAGTAGTTAGTGACTTCAGTAGTTAGAATCTTTTATTTAGCTGGCAGTATTGGCGCTCACTGTATTGCAGTAGTTCGAGTAATGAAGATTTTTGTGAGGTAAGTGATTCATGAAAGGTATAGGTTATTGTTAGTCAGGGCCATTCTATTGTAGGGATTATTGAAAGTCAGATTGCGTTCCGCTAAAAATATTGTGTGTTAGTTTAGTGTTGATCAGAATAGGTAAAGAGCGAAATGTCTGAGTACGTTCAGTTCTGCTCAGTAAGGGGTTTACCAGCACAGTAATTCACTAATTTTTCTAAGGGGACGTTTCAAAACTTCAAGCATAATTTCAAACCTTTTCTAAAAATTTTTCGCTTACATGCTTAAATGTAAATATTTAACACATTAAGTGATTTGTAAGGTTGAAACATTTGAAACTGCTTTATACATGGAAGTTAGAATCTTTAAACTGTGTGTGAGAGGGGGGCGGGCGTTACTAGTTAATGACTGATCCTCTAATCGGGTAAGAGCTCCGTTTTTTATTTTTAATGGATATTAACTGTTCGAGTATTTTACAGTGCGATGTAGGGGCTGTTAATAAGTCTTATAAAAATGCTTGTTTATTTTTATAAAGAACTGAAACCAAATAGATAGCGTCTGGCCATCATAAGAACGACAGAAATTTGACTGTCGAAACGAGGCGTACAGCACGTCAGAAGCATCGGAACTCATTTCCTATTTTATGATGTGGTTTGCAAAGAGCCATTGTGTTCTTCGTCGCGTTACAAAGACACACAGTGTGAACAGAACAATGTATTCCAGAGGAAAATAAATGAGGTTCGTAACAGAGGAGGATAAGGGGCGGTTTGGGGGAGGGGGGGGGGAGGGAGAGAAAAAGCCTAGCTGACCGCGGGGAGATTTGTTATTATGAGTGCGGAGGCGATATGAATTACAAAGTGATGACGCCGGCAGCAGAATAAGGGCGAACCTGTCACGGGGAAACCTGGTAATAATGCCAGTCACGAAGATGGCTGCAGCAGGGGGCGGAGTCTGATCGATGACGCGTCAAACCACGCGGATGACTGCCCCACCCCCAGAGACGCAGGGTACAACAACGTGTTCGTGTTCAGTACATGTTTTTTCTAAAATTAGTTTTATTAATCTGAATTTAAGGTAAGACTATCAGCAGCCTGGAAATTAGTTTGCAAGCCGCAGTGCTTTACTGGAAACGGTCGTAATGGATGTGATATTCTCTTGCCGCACTGTGACCTCTGAACGAGTTAATCCAACCAGTCACAGGGGGACTTACAGTTTGACTTGAACTCCGAAACACGGTACCAAATAGCACTTTTCAAATTCACAAACATCTTTATTAATGTTCTTCAAATCATTTTGAGGTTTAGGAGGGATAGTTCGCACAATATGATCGATTCCTGCTCAGTGAGCTTTGCGCTACATCCCCTTTCTAATTATCTGACAAATACTGGCGTGAAAGACAATAATGAAACCTAAATAGAAAAGAAAAACAGGCAATGTTTAAGTTTCTTTAAAATTAGCTAGCTGAGGCTCAACTATTTTATCACTATTCTTCACCGTAAAAGTAAACCAACATCTGATAAATGTACGGCCAAACCGAATAAACACCCAGCAGAAATACGAGGTTATAATATATATATATATATATATATATATATATATATATATATATATATATATATATATATATATAATAAACTAAACTAGAATATCAAAAATTCTATTTTACAAATTGAAACATAATTATCTGATGAATAAAGAAATGATGTCCAGATAATGAGCTACGAAGAACAAAGAAACAAAAGTTGCTTTATTCTCTGTCGGTGTTGACGGTGATGCTGACACAACGACGACGACGTTAGTTGTGGTGGTGCTCAGCGGAACCTTCTTTGTTTTAAAGCTTTACATTGAAGTTCATCTCCTTGTTCATAATCACATTATCTTTTCATCTACAAATTTCTAGACGGAATAAAATGCGTCTCTTATAGGAATTTTGTAGGTACCAATGAATGAAAATTTCCGTATAAAAAGAAGCAACATTAAGAGTGCATATCACAGCATCTTCTTCCTGTCGGTTAAATTTCGCGGCTGTAGCACGTCATCTTCGTGGTGTAGCAATTTTAATGGCCAGTAGTGTAATTTATTGATTACAAACAACTGCTTTTTACTAGGTGTATTAGTCGTGTGCACGAAGTCGGTCAAAGGCAAATGAAGTGCTTCCTTAAGCTAGGGACAAGAGAGTGTCGCTTTGAATATAAAAACACAAGCGCTTAATCGTTGAACGGTTAAAAACACGAGACATGTTTTAGAGTACTATTAGTGTCGTGATCTTGAATTCGTACCAGTGCTTTGGACGCACTTGCAGCACTGGAGGTATTCCCCGGCTTGCTGACAGGTAGGTAGTAGTGGGGGTAGTTAGGGATGCGCCCGCCGCCGCCTGCTCTAGCTGACGTCACGCCTCGCTGCGCAGCCAGCTGGGGGTGGGAGGGCGGCAACTTCTTCGAGTTATGAGTTACGTCGGGACTTGGTGAACAATGCGATATGAGTTCCCAACTTGCTCGTCCTCGGCTCTGCGACCGCGGCCGGAGTGCGGGGAGGGGCGCGAATCTAACGGAGAGGGTACTCAGGCAGGATTTGCGGCCTGTCGCCAGCTCGAGGCGGGATCGGTTCTCGCGTATTCCAGGTGGTCTAAGACCGTGCCTAGCAGAGCACTGCGGCGTTGAGACCTCATCAAGTATCGTACAGAACAGACAGTAACAGAGCCGTTCCTAGGAAGTAGGTGGTGCACAAAAAAAAGTCGACAAAAGTTACTATGTTGCGCAGAAAGGGAAACTTCATTTTCCGGAAATACATAGTTTCGGCGGTATGGGACGTCGAATTTTGAGAACGGTAGCTTTGTGCCGGACTGTCCGGTTTGACGTACAATCGCTGCGCTGGCATCACCGGAGCCGCCTGCTGTCTCTGACACACTTCAGCCACTGGGACAGCACGAGACTGCATTCGGCGGCAGTGCAATGAGCACGAGAAGAGTGGCACAAAAACCGAGAGCGACGGTTGAGCAGTTAGGCAGGTAGACTGGCTTGAAATATCAGGTTGCTGCATAAGTTCGTCGCTTTTTTCCATTAATAAACACATAGCAGAGACTTAAGTCTTCGACAATATATCGTCCACATCTATTTAGAATAGTCTCCCGACCCTAGCGTAACTTTTTCATTCCGCAGCCGTAGAAATCACGTGGTTTTGAGGCGAGCAACTCGTCGACCCACGTTCGGAGTACATTTTCGTCCGGAAAGGAAGTTCCTTGATTGTTATTAGATAGAGAGCGGAAAAGATGAAAATGTGAGGGTGCATGATCAGGCGAATAAGGTGGTTGCGGAATGACTTCCCAGCCCAACACCGATATGGTGTTTTTTGTTCAAATGGTTCTGACTACTATGGACTTAACATCTGAGGTCATCAGTCCCCTAGAACCTAGAACTACTTAAACCTAACTAACCTAAGGACAACACACACATCTATGCCCGAGGCAGGATTCGAACCTGCAACCGTCGCGGTCGCGCCGTTCCAGACTGAAGCACCTAGAACCGCTCGGTCACAGCGGCCGGCAGTGTTTTTAGTCAGTCTAGCAGAATGCGGGCGGACGTAATTGTGGCGTAGTATCACTTGACACAGTCTTCTGGGTCGTTGTACTTGGATTGCTTCTGCAAGAGGTCTCGCTTGTTGACAATAAATGTCAGCTGCGATGATTACACCTCGGAGCCGGCCGGAGTGGCCGAGCGGTTCTAGGCGCTACAGTCTGGAACCGCGCGACCGCTGCGGTCGCAGGTTCGAATCCTGCATTGGGCATGGATGTGTGTGATGTCCTTAGGTTAGTTAGGTTTAGGTAGTTCTAAGTTCTAGGGGACTGATGACCACAGCAGTTAAGTCCCATAGTGCTCAGAGCCATTTTGAACACCTCGGAGAAGCAATTCGTAGTACACCGCACCGCCGCTGTTCCACCATATGCAAAACGTATCTGTTGTGGATGTCCGCGTGTCTTTGTACGGGGACTTTCTGCGTTGTTTCGGCTCAACCATTCCTCTCTTTTTCTCATGTTAGCATAAGGACAACATTTCTTGTCATCAGTAATTATACACGATAGCAATGGTCGGCGTTGTTCAAGAGCCAATTGATGACGAGCAAGCAGAGGTGGACATACAGGCACCCGCCAGTTTTGGTGATTTTGGCTTAGAGCATACGGTACACATACACCACATTTTTGAATCTTCCTCATTGCACGTAACTGTCACACGTGGTGCAATGATCAAAACTCATCATATTTGCCAGTTGTCGAGTACACTGGTGTAGATCATTGCGGATTAATGCATGTAAAGGATCTACGAGGATCACTCCAAAAGAAATGCACACTATTTTTGTAAAAATTGGTGTAACTGGCTATCTAACGGCGTGACAGCTTGGCGTGGGTCATCACCTGCATTTATACCTACCGACAAAGTATCGTCGGTTGTTACGGGTGAGTCCGCAGCTCGTGGTCGTGCGGTAGTGTTCTCGCTTCCCATGCCCGGGTTCCCGGGTTCGATTCCCGGCGGGGTCAGGGATTTTCTCTGCCTCGTGATGACTGGGTGTTGTGTGCTGTCCTTAGGTTAGTTAGGTTTAAGTAGTTCTAAGTTCTAGGGGACTGATGACCATAGCTGTTAAGTCCCATAGTGCTCAGAGCCATTTTGTTACGGGTGAGGTGATTCGTTGATCTCTGTGGCATCTGATATGACGCATTTCACTGAGGGCACAGGAAACAGGAGGTTTTTGTTCCATATCTCCCATTTCTCTATGGTGTTTAGCCGACCATTTCCTGGTTGGGCGCTACCACATTTAATAACTGCGTCCACTTGGGCTGTTGGCTATTTAAAGAGCATAGGCGCGAACTCTTACGTCTGCTTTGACGCCGAAATTAGTGACTACTTTCGCTCGATTTATGTGTCACGTCAGCGTTTCCCATTCGCTAGAACTCTAGCTGGAAGTGTAATACGTGGGATACCTATAGTTAGTACAGTTTTTGGTATGAGGTCGCAGCCGCGTGCAACCCCCTGTGCTGTGCCAGACTGCCGAAACCGCGCTGGCGCCTGCAGGGCACGCAACCCGCGACGCTCATCAGAGGGGGGGCTTCGTTTGCATCCAAATTGGTTCCTCGGTTGGCTGTCCTCTTACCGCAGTGCCAACCGAGGTTGGAGCGTGTCTCCTAAGACACGTGCTCCTTACCCGATCATTAGACAGGTACCAAGCCTTCGCATGAAGACCGCACTGTATTTATGGACTGTGAACACTATGCGCATTTGCTTAATCAATGTGTATAATTTTTGAGAGATTTTGGGTTGATTCACAGAATATAATCTTGCCCCCTTTGGCACAACTAGCACCTTCATCACAGTATGAAAGAAGACTGATATTACTCGCAAGACATTACACATATTGGCATATAACCTATACATTCATCATCATTGTGCAGATTTAGCCCAACAGTAGGTGTACTAACACAGAACAAGCAGTAACATATTACATAATGGGTTACTGCGTATTCTCTGTTAGAAAATCTACTGTTATGAATAAGATGCAGTATGATGATTAATGTATAGTAGTTCACATGGATCTCCAAGTTAAAATATGTAATTACATTTGAGTAATATTAGTTTTCTTTCATTCTACGATGATGGTATTTTACCGAAATCGGTTGTGATAAGATTACTTCAGCTTCGTGTCACGCATTTTCTGAAATATATAACCGCTCGCCCACATACCGCTGCTGTAACCCAACATGCTCTACAGTGTGTCGAAATGTTGCCGCCGCGCGGGATTAGCCGAGCGGTCTCAGGCGCTGCAGTATGGACTGTGCGGCTCATCCCGGCGGAGGTTCGAGTCCTCCCTCGGGCATGGGTGTCTGTGTTTGTCCTTAGGATACTTTAGGTTAAGTAGCGTGTAAGCTTAGGGACTGATGACCTTAGCAGTTAAGTCCCATAAGATTTCACACACATTTGAACATTTTTGAAATGTTGCCTTCGCCTGCTCGGTCAGCAGATCTGTCTCCAGTCGAGCACATAAGGTTTCACCATCGGACGACAACTCCAGAGTCAACCAAAAGAAGCATTAAGCGTCCATATACTGACCGATCAAGAGCAAAAAAAAGATATGAAACTCCATCCCACACACCGATATCCGGCACCTGTACCACACAATGCTTGCCTTCAACACTCTGGCGGTTACACCGGTTTTTAATGTACCATCATTTCACATTTGCAAATGGCTTATCTGGACCTTACATTAACCTGTGGTCTTGAAATGTTAATCACTTAAATATATTACCTAGACAAATGTGTTCCAGAAACGGTATCATTCCGTATTAATTATTTTTTGGTGTAGCGATGTTTTTCCGTCAGTGTAGAATCAGGTTGTTATTCAAATACTGTAAGTAGGCTGTTTAGGTTTTCTTATTGGTAGCGCCACGTAACGCTCTGTATGAAAATCACTGGCTGTGCTGTGTGCAGTCTGTGGCTAGTTTGCGTTGTTGTCTGCCATTGTAGTGTTGGGCAGCTGGATGTGAACAGCGCGTAGCGTTGCGCAGTTGGAGGTGAGCCGCCAGCAGTGGTGGATGTGGGGAGAGAAATGGCGGAGTTTTGAAATTTGTAAGACTGGATGTCATGAACTGCTATGTATATTATGATTTTTCAACACTATTATGGTAAATACATTGTTTGTTCTCTATTAAAATCTTTCATTTGCTAACTATGCCTATCAGTAGTTAGTGCCTTCCGTAGTTTGAATCTTTCATTTAGCTGGCAGTAGTGGCGCTCGCTGTATTGCAATAGTTCGAGTAACGAAGATTTTCGTGAGGTAAGTGATTTGTGAAAGGTATAGGTTAATGTTAGTCAGGGCCACTCTCTTGTAGGGATTATTCAAAGTCAGATTGCGTTGCGCTAAAAATATTGTGTGTCAGTTTAAGGACAGTCTTGTATAATTGTTCAAAGGGGACGTTTCAATACATTAAAAGTAAGTATTAAAACTGCTTTTAAACAAATACCCATTTTGTCCTACGAGCATTTTTTCCGGAAAAGACCCTCAACTTTCTCTTATTAGTGTTATACATCCAAAAGACTAATTCAGTCGAGTTTTGTTTTACGAGTTTCGACCAGTACGAGTGAGTACTGAAATGTACTGCCTCCGAATTTTTTATTCTCTTCTCCATATCGGTTGGGATATAACGTGTAACGCGTATTCCTCAGCCGACTTTCTCCCTTCGCTGACACAAGTTGCATCTCTTTGCCGCTAGAGGGTTCAGAATTGTAGGGAGTAACGTCACTGTGTGTAATTTAACTATGGCGGTGTGTGAGAAACAGTGTGTTGTAGCCGAGTGTCTAGTGGCAGAAGATTTCGTCCACATATGGAGAACGACAGCATGACAATGTCAGACCACACTCGAGCGCCGCAACAATTCGATGCCTTGTGTTCACCCTCATCCATCATCCTTACTACAGTCCCGACTTTGCCCCATCCGACTTTCAAGTTTCCAAAACTTAAATAGCACCTTCGGGGGACTTTACTTTGAGAGTCATGAAGCGGTGCAAACAGAAATGAGGCTGTGCTTCCGTCAACATTGTCAAACATTCTACAGTGAAGGAATCAACAAACTGCTCTCTCGTTGTGAGAAATGTGTTTGTCGCTAGGGTGACTATGTAGAGAAATAAATGTGTAGGTATGAAGAATGCAGATGTAGAATGTGTTTCATTTAAAAACCTTTACGAGTTTTCACATAAAAGATTTGGAAGCATTACTTTGCAGCTTGTCATCGTAGTTTCGGAGAAATTGTAATTATTAGAACTTAGTATTTAACCGCTTCAAAATCAAACTCAGACTGATAGTTGTCTAATGCACTAGTTGGTGTCATCATACGGATCTGTCGCTCCCGGTTTTTGCATCAGTCCAGCTAGCCACAGCTAAAAGAGCCTAAATACAAGTTTGTAGAAGCTGAGAAATAAATGCAGATGCAAGATACGAACTCCTCAGTTGAGACTGCGCCCATCGGGAGCCATGTCATAAAGTGTACATCACGGACTTATTAAAAATATTACTTTCTCGTTACGAGTAGATCATCGTCACGTCGTGTGCTACATATTGCTAACATACGACATGCGAGTAATATTTTACCTTGCTTCGTAATCTAACAGTTATTGAGTTTTATCACAGTGTATACGCTGAGCAATGGAATAGCGACGTGCGCATGTAAAGATGACGGTAGTATCTTGTGCACAAGGTATAAAAGGGCAGTGCATTGGCGGAGCTGTCATTTGTTCTCAGGTGAGACATGTGGAAAGGTTACCGACGTGATTATGACCACACGACGGGATTTAACAGACTTTGAACGCGAGATGGTAGCTGGAGCTAGACGCATGGGACATTCCATAGGAGTAGAGTTGTCAGTGTTAACAGACAAGCAACACTGGGTGAAATAAACTCTGAAATCAACTGTGGGACGTACGACGAACGTATCCGTTAGCACACTACGGTGAAATCTCGCGTTAATGGGCTATGGCAGCTGACGACCGATGCGATTGCCTTCACTAAAAGCACGAATTGCCCTGCAGCGCCTTTCCTGGACTCGTGACAATATCGGTTGGACCTTATGCGACTGGAAAACAGTGGCCCGGTCAGATGAGTCCCGATTTCAGTTGGTAAGAGCTGATGGTAGGGTTCCATTGTGGTGGAGACCCCACGAAGCCACGTCAACAAGGCACTGTGCAAGCTGGTGATTGTGGTTCCATAATGGTGTGGGCTGTGTTTAAGTGGAATTGATTGGCTTCTGTAGTCTAGCTGAACCGATCATTGACTGGAAGTGATTATGTTCGGCTACTTGGAGACAATTTTCAGCCATTCATGCACATCATGTTCCCAAACAACGATGGAATTTTTATGGATGACACTGTGCCACGTCACCGGATAGGTGTGGATCCCATCGAACATTTATGGGACATAAACGAGAGGTCAGTTCGTGTACAAAATCCTGCACTGGCAACACTTCCGCAAAATACAGAATATGTCGTGTGGTAATAACTTACGTTGTACTAGAGGGAGATGCAGGCGGTAAAAACTGTAGCTAAATTAGACAGAGATTCGAATATATCCAACACTTAATCGAGGACTTTGGTTGCAAGTGCTCCTCTGAAATGAAGAAGTTTGCGCAGGAGAGGAATTCGTTGCAGTCCGCATGAAACCAGTCAAAAGACCTATACCCCCCCTTCCCCCCAAAAAAGAAAAGTCGATATCATGTAACCTGATTTTTATCTTTTTTATTAAAAGTGTATTCGCTATTTGTCCTGCTCCTGTTCCGTTATTTTTTTCGCAGACGTACGTAGCTATTCTGTCACAGAACATGTTACGAAATTTTTCTATTTCTTCATTTGTTTACGTAGTGACGTAATGTCAAATCGTCACAATGGACGCTTTTCTCTCGGAAAAGTTTACATTTATCGTCTGGCAATTAATTTCGCGTGCGGAGGTATGAAGACGCACCACACTGTGCGTAATAGAAGCTTCTAAGTTGTTGCAATCGACAAGTAAGGAGCACTGGTGCATCGGAATCTAATACTGGTCTCCCAGGAAACGCTCAAAGCAAACCACTAACAATTAGAAGAGTCACTCTTCTTGTACATACGTCGGCATTGTGCCTTTTGTATTAAATCCCGACGCAATTTCTGTGTTTCATCGTCAATGTGGAAGTCCAAGGGATACAGTAAAGCTAAAGTGTCGCATTGGAATCTAATACTGGTCTCCCTGGAAACACTCAAAGGAGAGCACAAACAATTAGAAGAGTCACTCTTCTTGTACTTAAGTCGGCATTGTGCCCGAAGGAGGTAGGTTAGTCCCTCAATCCGAGACCCTTCCTAGGCAGAATTAATAGAGGGAAGAGAGTGAGATAAGGCGAAGGCAGCCTGTTTGGTTACGAGTAAGTCAGCCAGTGCAAGACTCGCAGGCGCTTCGGACTTACGGACTTAAACACCAAGAGCGGGAGCAACATATTTCTTCATATACCTAATTCACAAAAAAATGATGACGGTAAAATCTGAAAAATTCGACCTTACGTAGCAGCTTACTACAGCCGTTCTCCATGCGCATCAGTCGTGAATGCAACTAGTGACCGGAGAGACTGGTAATGACTTACGATGTGTTCTCTGCCACACATCGTATAGTTTCTTACGCAGAGCAGATGTAGATATATTTAATGCTTAACTTTCTTCCAAGAATGACAAACTAGCGGCAAAACTGTGGCCCGGTCAGATGAGTCCCGATTTCAGTTGGTAAGAGCTGATGGTAGGCTTCCATTGTGGTGCAGACCCCACGAAGCCACGTCAACAAGGCACTGTGCAAGCTGGTTCCATAATGGTGTGGGCTGTGTTTACGTGGAATTGATTGGCTTCTGTAGTCTAGCTGAACCGATAATTGACTGGAAGTGGTTATGTTCGGCTACTTGGAGACAATTTTCAGCCATTCATGCACATCATGTTCCCAAACAACTACGGAATTTTTATGGATGACACTGTGCCATGTCACCGAATAGGTGTGGATCCCATCGAACATTTATGGGACATAATCGAGAGGTCAGTTCGTGTACAAAATCCTGCACTGGCAACACTTCCGCAATTATGGACGGCTATAGAGGTAGCATGGCTCAATATTTCTGCAGGGGACTTCCGACGACTTGTTGAGTCCATGCCGTGACGAGTTCCTGCAGTAAGCCGGGCAACAGGAGTTCCAACTCGACACTAGCAGGCATCCCGTGACTTTTGTCACTTCAGTGTATGAGCGCGTCACTAACCGCTACACAGTGCTGTGCCCGGATTCCTACCCGACGAAGCGACTCTTGACAAGACTGTTTCCGAGAGTTGTTGTTCTTTTGATATACTTTTATTTTAGTTCGAAGACATTTGGAATTAATAACATTAATCCCCCCATCAGTTTTAGGACTAACAAGGGGAGGCCGCCAATTGTGAAATTCAGATTCGATTCATACTGCTCATAATAAAAGCTCATGGCCAGAGGTGTAATGTGGCAAAGCACCAAGATGCCCTTCTCAGCCGTTGTCGAGAAAATCGACAGTTAAAAGAAGCCGTTGCGGTGAAATACTCTCTACGATTAATTATTTTCTACAGCGTCGTGGCGCAGCGGTAAGCGCTCGGGTTCGTAATCCGAAGGTCGCTGGATCGAATCTCGCGCCATGCAATTTTTTTATTATTAGTTTTTTGTAATTCAAATATATATATATATATATATATATATATATATATATATATATATATATATGCATGTTGGTGAAGGCGGATCGCTCTCCAATTGTACCGACTCCATTTTTCCCTTATTTTAACAGGGTGTACCAAAGCTCTCCCGTCCGCACTGATTTTCGACGATGTTATAAGTTGTGCTAGGGACCGCATCTACCTTCTTTCGAAGTTAGCACGCAACTACGCTGTTATGCGGCGGCTCGTTTCGGCCCATTCAACATCTGTCCTTCAAGTGTAACGATCGAGTAACGGAGTTTATATTTCATACCTGCCACAGCAAATTTGTGTTTGTGGGGTCTCTATTCTAATTCGAACGTTTGACTTACGCTATACGTATTCGTTTCGGAATATCGTTTCTACGTCTTCCGTTAACTATACGGGGATAACATTATGAAGATAATTAATAACATTTGTGAAATACAACTTTGTTTGCGGAAAACATAATGATGTTCGAAGTCGCCAGTTTTTCCACGACAAACGACTTTCAACAACTTATTATATGCATAATTGTTGCAACTGATTGCCGGGAATTTTATATATATATATATTTGAATTACAAAAAACAAATAATAAAAAAAACGTTGCATGGCGCGAGATTCGATCCGGCGACCTTCGGATTACGAACCCGAGCGCTTACCGCTGCGCCACGACGCTGCAGAAAATTATTAATCGTAGAGAATATTTCACGGCAAAGGTTTCTTTTAACTGTCGATTTTGTCGACAACGGCTGAGAAGTGCATCTTGGTGCTTTGCCACATTACACCTCTGGCCATGAGCTTTTATTAGGAGCAGTATGAATCGAATCTGAATTTCACACCTGGCGGCCTCCCCTTGTAAGTAATTGTGTTTCGCATACTTTTATGAAATATTTTTTTTTCAGAATGTAGAGTGCACCACATTTTATTATTCTTGTTGTGCTCATCTGGTGCCGTCAGCTCCCGAATTTGATTCAAACGTTGCCTTTCTGGCAAGCAGTACACAGAGATGAAAGCTACACCACACAGTCGACATTAATTCCGTGGTAAGCACTTTTACAGCATACTAAAATACGGTAGGCAGGAGACTGTTGAAGAAGAGCAAATAAACCTCCAGGGTTGACAAACAGTGCAATTTCTCAACGTATGATAGATTTAAAAGGAAAGCTTTTTGCAGCATAAAATCCATTGGGACGAGAGTGTAATGAAAAATTTATTTGCTACTTCATCTCGACAAACAACTTTTGCGAGAGTGGTACAGATTTTTTTCCAGACAACTACTTTTAGCTAATAGCAGCTAGAGTACGAAGCTGGGATTGTCATTAAATAATGATGACATGAAAAAGAAAATTAGTGGCCCCGGTACAAGTAAATAGCGGCTATTCATTTGGCATTCGCCAATTAGAGCGATAATATACGAGCTACCGCAGCAAAAGAAACCTGTCTTTTTCTGCAACATCGTATATATCTTTCTCACTTGATCCATCACACAAGAAGCATTCCTATAGTCTCATTCGTCGTCAAGTTTTTACCTTGGTCTCCTTGTGTATTACACCCAATATATAAATGTGATTTCTTACGCTTGTTCTTATGGTTTTACCGTTGCTATAAGGCGTTAAGGGGATAAGATTCAAAAACCTTGTCAGTAACGTTTTGTACATTTTGGTTCTATTAGTCATCACGTTCTGACGTCACTGTCTGAGTCGAGCTGTTTTTGCCAGCACACGGTAACAATTTCCATGTGTTTCCTCAACACAGGCGACTGAACCGAAGTATGGTTTTTAGGTGAGTTCAACGTATCGTCCTTTACTTGGTCTTTAGAAAGCGGACACCAAGTTAGTGGAGAAGGAAGGGAGGGGGAAAAGACTTTGGTTTAGGTAAAGTACTCGTCTCAATACTTGGGGAAAGTATGGAAGACCAAAACATGGATGGCGGGACAAGGTTTCGAATGAAACTTCCTGGCAGATTAAAACTGTGTGCCCGACCGAGACTCGAACTCGGGACCTTTGCCTTTCGCGGGCAAGTGCTCTAGCAACTGAGCTACCGAAGCACGACTCACGCCCTGTACCCACAGCCCAGGTGGTAGAGCACTTGCCCGCGAAAGGCAAAGGTCCCGAGTTCGAGTCTCGCTCGGGCACACAGTTTTAATCTGCCAGGAAGTTTCATATCAGCGCACACTCCGCTGCAGAGTGAAAATCTCATTCTGGAAACATCCCCCATGCTGTGGCTAAGCCATGTCTCCGCAATATCCTTCTTTCAGGAGCGCTAGTTCTGCAAGGTTCGCAGAAGAGCTTCTGTAAAGTTTGGAAGGTAGGAGACGAGGTACTGGCAGAAGTAAAGCTGTGAGTACCGGGCGTGAGTCGTGCTTCGGTAGCTCAGTTGGTAGAGCACTTGCCCGCGAAAGGCAAAGGTCCCGAGTTCGAGTCTCGGTCGGGCACACAGTTTTAATCTGCCAGGAAGTTTCATATCAGCGCACACTCCGCTGCAGAGTGAAAATCTCATTCTGGAAGGTTTCGAATGATTCCCAAAGTGTGTCTAGTGTCATCATTACGTCATCTCTGATATCGACCGTTTTAGGCCAGTATTGATATCACATTTATATGACAAACATTCTTAGGGGCATCTACATCTACATACATACTCCGCAACCCACCATACGGTGCGTGGCGGAGGGTACCTCGTACCACAACTAGCGTCTCTCCCTGTTCCACTCCCAAACAGAACGAGGGAAAAATAACTGCCTATATGCCTCTGTACGAGACTCCCACCCGAGTTCCTGAAGCATTTCCGTAACACTCGCGTGATGATCAAACCTACCAGTAACAAATCTAGCAGCCCGCCTCTGAATTGCTTCCATGTCCTCCCTCAATCTGACCTGATAGGGATCCCAAACGTTCGAGCAGTACTCAAGAATAGGTCGCACCAGCGTTCTATAAGCGGTCTCCTTTACATATGAACCACATCTTCCCAAAATTCTACCAATGAACCGAAGACGACTATCCTCCTTCCCCACAACTGACATTACATGCTTGTTCCACTTCATATCGCTCTGCAATGTTACGCCCAAATATTTAATCGACGTGACTGTGTCAAGCGCTACACTACTAATGGAGTATTCAAACATTACAGGATTCTTTTTCCTACTCATCTGCATTAATTTACATTTAACTATATTTAGAGTTAGCTGCCATTCTTTACACCAATCACAAATCCTGTCCAAGTCATCTTGTATCCACCTACAGTTACTCAACGACGACACCTTCCCGTACACCACAGCATCATCAGCAAACACCCACACATTGCTATCCACCCTATCCAAAAGATCATTTACGTAGATAGAAAACAACAGCGGACCTTGAACCGCTACAGATGCACGTGTCTCTGCCAGAACCATTTCACAGCGATTAAATCAGGATGGTTTGTACGTTCGGAAACCTGTTAAGTGTTTTCCACTTCAGTCACGCCATTGTCGATAAAGAATTCGTTGGTGTAAGCAGCATGTTGGTTAGGGTCAGAGACAGTGGTCCAGAGCGATGTTCTCCGAGGAATCCTGCTTCAGTTTGGCATCTGATTCTGGTCACCAGTTCATGTAGAGAGAGAGGGGAATGCGTTACACACCACAGAATGTTCATGAACTTGATCCGTATGGCCTAGCCGTTTTGGTGTGGGCAGGCATTATGCTCAAAGATAGTTGCGGGTCTCCGCGCGAGCTATCGTTAGAGAACAGCAGAATTGCAGGGATATTTTTCTGGACATGTCCGTCTGTTTAGGAGTGCGGTATGACCGGACTTCCTGTTTATCAACGACAATGCCCATCCACAAATGACCACTGAGGTGTCGGGCACATTGGAATGTGAAGACACTGAAGGTATGGGATGACCTGCGTACTCCCCAGACCTAAACCGTATACAGCATTCCTGGGATGCTCTTAGCAAACGTGTTTCTCAATGAGTACCCCCTTCGCGAACAATGCAAGAGCTGAAAAACCTCGTTGAGAGACCAGTGGGAGAGTATTCCCTAAGGACTCCTCAACAGTTTGGTAGCCAGTATTAGAAATAGGTGCAAAATGTGCATTAGTGATCGAGAAGGGCATATTCCACACTGAACGTCCGATATCCACCTCTTTGTTGGGAGTCTGACGTGTGTCAAACTTGAAACTTGTTTATGTCTGTTATCCTGCTTTCCCATGTAGTGAAACCTGTACCATTTTTCGTTATAAATGTACTACCCCACCTCTATTATGGATGTGCTGTGTTTCATGTCGTCCGTTACTGCCTGTGATTGTTTCTGTCCAACAATGTTTCTGTTCTTTAGCAAAAGCCAAGCACTTACTTTTGAAATAAATCAACATACATAATTACGGTAGTCTGATGCTTACACAATCCAAAGAATTAGATTCTTCAAAAGACGGACGCTTCTTGCCAGCAGACCCATTGTAATACAACCATCGCCACGCACGCTGCTATGGCCAGGTACTGCACTGCCCAGCGAGACGAATTATTACGTAACGGCGCGTTACTTTTAATACAATATTTTTCAGAAGGATTACGTTTTCCACTCAGAAACGTATTTCTTCATATCGCCCTAGTCTTATTGCAGTACTTAGAGGAAATAAAATAGGCGTATGGACAGCCGATACAAGCGGACCGTCACATGTCCTCTCGTGCGCTAGTCACGTAGATCCGGTGAGAGCCTCCATGGCGTTATGGCTCTCCTGGAACCTATCGATTCCATATTCACGTGGCAGTCGTGGGATCCAGGACGCCGTGAGCATTAATATCACAGAATAATAAACTCCGCTATCGACAGATCCCCTCGCAGTACAGAACATGCACAAAAGTTTCTCAGTTTATCGACGAGTCCGTAGAAAGTGGTGTCGACGTACAGTACAACTGGTCGTGCCTTCCCGCCCGAGGCTATGCTACTTCAGCTAACCCTTTCCTAGATTATCTTAATAAATCGCCGCGTACATTTCCTCCTACCTGTTTTCTGTTACTCTCACTTTGATGCTGTCCCTGAAACAGGTCTTGCAGCACACTGGATTCCGTGGAAGATTGAAGTAAGCGACCTGTGATTATAGGCTGACGTGCGAGTACCTAATTTACTTCAAATAAGTCCCGCGATGCCATTACGACGCACTTATTAGCGAAGACCGTAAAACAGTTACAATTAAATCGTTTGAAAAGATTCATCTCAAAAAGTTAAAGTTCAGTTCGAGAGCATGAATAACCGACTATCACAAAGGCAAGCTCTGAGTATTCTATCGCCACCTACCACAAAAGAATAGGGTTTGAATGCATCCTATCGCTGAGTGGAGAGAAATCCCTTGCATACTTCGTAAAACTTCGTAGCTAATCGTACACTGAGTATGTGTCTATTCCACATCTCCTCCTAAACCACTGTAGCGATTTCAACCAGGCCTGCTACACACATCCTTTACTACCAGGCAATAATCGCTGGGAGGGTGATAATCAGCTTCCTAACTTAGTTCAGCAGATACGATGTTGAAAACAATGAGTTTCGTGAAAAACTGCATCATGCTTTGCATTTAATTTATTACTTCTTTGCTCTATTCGCAACGTATTTCGCTGGCAGAATCCACATATTCCGCTGAATGTACCTACTTTTAAGTACATAACTGTACAACACCTATTTCAAGAGATGACGTCATAAACACAAAAATGCGTGAAAAATTGTTTCATCATGCATGAAGTCTTAATACGAGGGTTGTTTTTTTATGTAAGGGCCGTTTTTATTTTAAAAAAAAGGATGCAAATACTTTTGTAAAAAAACTTTTATTTTCTGATTCTACACACTTTTACCTATTTTTCTACATAGTTGCCTTGTTTATTTAAGCACTTGTCATACCGTACAACTAAGTTTTTAATTCCCTCTTCAAAGAATTCGGCCGCCTGCTCCGACAGCCAAGAGTTCATGGCCGCTTTCACTTCATCGTCGTCATTGAAGCGCTGCCCGCCAAGATGGTGTTTCAGGTACCGGAAAAGGTGAAAATCGCTAGGAGTAAGGTCGGGGCTGTATGGTGCATGGTCCAAAACTTCCCAGCCAAAAGAATCAATCAAATCCCGAGTCTTTTGAGAGGTGTGAGGCCTAGCGTTATCGTGCAGGAGCAAAACCCCTTTTGTCAGCATGCCGCGCCTTTTGTTTTGAATTGCTCTGCGGAGCTTCTTTAGAGTTGCACAGTAGGCATCTAAGTTGATTGTCGTTCCTCGTTGCATAAAGTCCACTAGCAAAACACCGCTCCGGTCCCAGAACACAGTTGCCATAATCTTGCGCTTTGACAGCGTCTGTTTGGCTTTGACCTTGACGGGTGAGGTTGTGTGTTGACATTCCATCGATTGTCGCTTGCTTTCGGGAGTGATATGGGATACCCATGTTTCATCTCCAGTAACAATTTGACTCAACATGTCATCCCCTTCTTCCTCGTGACGAATCAAAAAGTCCAATGAAGTGGCAAATCTCTTCCCCTTTGTGGTCCTCTGTGAGGAGTCTGGGTACCCACCGAGAACACAGTTTCTTAAAGTTTAGGTTTCTAGACACAATTTTGTATAAAACCAATCTCGAAACTTGTGGAAATTCCAAAGAAAGAGTGAAAATTGTGAATCTTCTGTCCTCACGAATCTTTGTTTCGACTGCAGCAACCAAATCATCAGTGATCACAGAGGGCCGGCCTGAGCGTTCTTCGTCATGGACGTTTTGACGGCCATTTTTAAACTCTCTAACCCATTGACGCACTTTACCTTCACTCATTGCATTCAAGCCATAAACTTCTGTTAACTGAGGATGAAATTCTGCAGCTGATAGGCTTCTCGCGGTCAAAAAACGTATCACTGACCGTATCTCACACGCGGCGGGCGATTCAATAATCGTAAACATTATAAAGTAGCACAGCGATGCGTACGCGTCAGCTACAGAGCTGCAACTTGCATCGGTGTGAACGGGAAGGATGCCGGCAAGTGGCGCGGTGGCTTGTTGCGACGTCCGCGCGAACTACGGGACTATACGCACGAACGGCCCTTACTTGAAAAACAACCCTCGTATCATTCATGATTTACTACTGAGGCACTCCTACAGTCGAGTCAGCTGACACTGGGAGCGACTTTTGACAGCTGTCAAATGCGAAGCGCAAACGGCTGTAGGCGATAACAGTAGCAGTCTGCACAGTTATGAAGAGGTGTTTTCATGGAGACGTTTACAAAAAAAAAAAATGGCTCTGAGCACTATGGGACTTAACATCTGTGGTCATCAGTCCCCTAGAACTTAGAACTACTTAAACCTAACTAACCTAAGGACATCACACACATCCATGCCCAAGGCAGGATTCGAACCTGGGACCGTAGCAGTCGCGCGGTTCCGGACTGAGCGCCTTAACCGCGAGACCACCGCGGCCGGCGAGACGTTTACAAAATAGCGTTGTAGACACGCGAAGCTTCTGCACCCGGCGTACAAAAATTGTCCGGCATTATGTTTCTTAATATGGATACTGCAGTTATTCATTTGTCCATTATGCGTATTTCCTTATACGATTGTTTCAAAATTTCAAATGTGTTTTCACGAAAACATGGAAATGAATGTGGAACTTCAGAACAAACACAGTTCATTTTTCGTTTTCATTTCTAAGAGAAAAGTGGCAAAATGAATACCCGGGCAATGTCTGGTTTGCCAGCTAGTATATGATAAAAAAATCTGAGTTTCATGCCGGAAACTCTAAGCGTCTTACACAACCCATAACACGGTCTTCTAACAAAGAACGAACATTAAAGCGCAGTTCTTTCCTTTTTTTTTTTTTTTTTTTTTTTTTCCTTCATCAGTTTTCTGACTGGTTTGATGCAGCCCTCAACGAATTCCTCTCCTGCAACATACGTCCTCAATTATTTGCTGGATCTATTGCAATGTGTT
This sequence comes from Schistocerca americana, assembly GCF_021461395.2. Lineage (NCBI taxonomy): Eukaryota > Metazoa > Arthropoda > Insecta > Orthoptera > Acrididae > Schistocerca > Schistocerca americana. Next base: position 34,329,097 of record NC_060123.1, read on the forward strand.
TGTTTTCCTCTGCAGTTTTTACCGTCTACAGCTCCCTCTAGTGCCATGGAAGTTTTTCCCTCACTTCTGATGTCCTATTATCCTGTCCCTTCTCCTTGTCAGTGTTTTCCATATACACTCCTGGAAATTGAAATAAGAACACCGTGAATTCATTGTCCCAGGAAGGGGAAACTTTATTGACACATTCCTGGGGTCAGATACATCACATGATCACACTGACAGAACCACAGGCACATAGACACAGGCAACAGAGCATGCACAATGTCGGCACTAGTACAGTGTATATCCACCTTTCTCAGCAATGCAGGCTGCTATTCTCCCATGGAGACGATCGTAGAGATGCTGGATGTAGTCCTGTGGAACGGCTTGCCATACCATTTCCACCTGGCGCCTCAGTTGGACCAGCGTTCGTGCTGGACGTGCAGACCGCGTGAGACGACGCTTCATCCAGTCCCAAACATGCTCAATGGGGGACAGATCCGGAGATCTTGCTGGCCAGGATAGTTGACTTACACCTTCTAGAGCACGTTGGGTGGCACGGGATACATGCGGACGTGCATTGTCCACTTGGAACAGCAAGTCCCCTTGCCGGTCTAGGAATGGTAGAACGATGGGTTCGATGACGGTTTGGATGTACCGTGCACTATTCAGTGTCCCCTCGACGATCACCAGTGGTGTACGGCCAGTGTAGGAGATCGCTCCCCACACCATGATGCCGGGTGTTGGCCCTGTGTGCCTCGGTCGTATGCAGTCCTGATTGTGGCGCTCACCTGCACGGCGCCAAACACGCATACGACCATCATTGGCACCAAGGCAGAAGCGACTCTCATCACTGAAGACGACACGTCTCCATTCGTCCCTCCATTCACGCCTGTCGCGACACCACTGGAGGCGGGCTGCACGATGTTGGGGCGTAAGCGGAAGACGGCCTAACGGTGTGCGGGACCGTAGCCCAGCTTCATGGAGACGGTTGCGAATGGTCCTCGCCGATACCCCAGGAGCTACAGTGTCCCTAATTTGCTGGGAAGTGGCGGTGCAGTCCCCTACGGCACTGCGTAGGATCCTACGGTCTTGGCGTGCATCCGTGCGTCGCTGCGGTCCGGTCCCAGGTCGACGGGCACGTGCACCTTCCGCCGACCACTGGCGACAACATCGATGTACTGTGGAGACCTCACGCCCCACGTGTTGAGCAATTCGGCGGTACGTCCACCCGGCCTCCCGCATGCCCACTATACGCCCTCGCTCAAAGTCCGTCAACTGCACATACGGTTCACGTCCACGCTGTCGCGGCATGCTACCAGTGTTAAAGACTGCGATGGAACTCCGTATGCCACGGCAAACTGGCTGACACTGACGGCGGCGGTGCACAAATGCTGCGCAGCTAGCGCCATTCGACGGCCAACACCGCGGTTCCTGGTGTGTCCGCTGTGCCGTGCGTGTGATCATTGCTTGTACAGCCAGCCCTCTCGCAGTGTCCGGAGCAAGTATGGTGGGTCTGACACACCGGTGTCAATGTGTTCTTTTTTCCATTTCCAGGAGTGTATTTCTTTCCTCTGCAATTCTGCCGAGAACCTGCTCATTCCTTACCTTATCAGTCCACCTAATTTTCAACATTCTTCTGTAGCACCACATCTCAAATGTTTCGATTCACTTCGCACAGTCCATGTTTCACTACTATACAATGCTGTGGCCAAATGTACATTCTCAGACATTTCTTCCTCAAATGAGGCCTATGTTTGATACTAGTAGACTTATGTTGACTAGAAATGTCCTTTTTGTCAGTGCTAGTTTGCTTTCGATGTCCTTGCTCCATCCGTCATTGGTTATTTTGCTGCCCAGATAGCAGAATTCCGTAGCTTCTACTTCGTGACATCAATCTTGATATTTAATTTCTCGCTGTTCTCATTTCTGCTACTTCCCATTACTTTTGTCTTTCTTCGATTTACTTTCAATCCATATTCTGTACTCATTAGACTGTTCATTCCATTCAGCAGATCCCATAATTCCTCTTCACTTTCACAGAGGATGGCAATGTCATCAGCGAATCGTATCATTGATATCCTGTCACCTTGAATTTTAATTTCAGTCTTGAACCTTTCTATTATTTCCGTTATTGCTTCTTTAATATATAGATTGGACAGAATGGGTGAAAGACTACATGTCTTACACCCTTCGATCTTCGTCTCCCACTCTTATTGTTGCTACTTGGTTCTTGTACATATTGTATATTACCCGCCTTTCCCTATACCTTACCCCTATTTTTCTCAGAATTTCGAACATCTTGCACCATTTTACATTGTAGAACGTTGTTTCCAGGTCGACAAATCCTACGAAAGTGCCTTGCCAGCCGGAGTGGACGTGCGGTTCTAGGCGCTACAGTCCGGAACCGCGCTGCTGCTACGGTCGCAGGTTCGAATCCTGCTTCGGGCATGGATGTGTGTGAAGTACTTACGTTAGTTGGTTTAATTAGTTCTAAGTTCTAGGCGACTGATGACCTCAGAAGTAAAGTCGCATAGTGCTCAGAGCCATTTGAACCATTGAACGTGCCTTGATTTTTCTTTAGTCTTGCTTCCATTATCAACCGCAATGCCGGATTCGCCTCCCTGATGCCTTTACTTTTCCTAAAGCCAAAGTGACCGTCATGTGACAGATTCCCAATTGTCTTTTCCATTCTTCTGTATATTGAACTTGCCAGCATGAGCTGTTAAGCTGATTATACAATAATTCTCGCACTTGTCGGCTCTTGCAGTCTTAGGAATTGTGTGGGTGACTTAATTTTCCGAAAGTCAGATGGTTTGTCGCCAGACTCATAAATTCCACTCACCAACGTGAATAGTCGTTTTGTTGCCACTTCCCCAATGATTTTAGAAATTCTGATGGAACTTTATCTATCCCTTCTGTCTTATTTGATTTTAAGTCATCCAAAGTTCTCCCAAATTCTGATTCTAATACTGGACACCCTGTCTCTTCTCTATCGACTCTATTACCCTACCTTCTATCACGCCATTAGACCTGCCCCTCATAGAGGCCTTGAATGTCCAGTTCTCCACCTATCCGATCTGCCCTTTGCATTTAAGAGCCGGTCTGTGTGGCCGAGCGGTTCTAGGCGCTACCGTCCGGAACCGCGTTGCTGCTAGGTTCACAGGTTCGAATCCTGCCTCGGGCATGGATGTGAGTGATGTCCTTAGGTTAGTTAGGTTTAAGTAGTTCTAAGTTCTAGGGGACCGATGACCTCAGATGTTAAGTCCCATAGTGCTTCCATTTGAACCATTTTTGCATTTAACAGTGCAATGGGAATTGCACTGTTGCCTCCCTTGCTTTTAATTTCATCGAAAAATGTCAATGGAAGTTGCGCTTAAATGTTAGTCATTTGAATACTGGAGCATGCTGTACACTTAATGCCAATTTGTGGTCTGCTGCATGTCGTCCTTACACTGTTACAATTTTAACATACAGCAGACAAACAACATAGAGATACACGATGTGATCCAGTTGTAGCCTGAGTGATATTCTGTCTTTCCATATTGAAACCACGTAGTGAACGGCTCTTGGGAGAGCCAGATTCCACTCGCTTGAAAGCGTCCGCGATGGCCTCTTGGCGCGGGAATGGGCAAACAGAGCGGCTTTGGAGGCGCAGCTTTTACAGCGGCCGTTATCCGACGCACGTGGCCCTCCTCGCTCTGGGAATCGTATGGTGTGCGTTCTGCGCCTATCTGTGCCTGCGATCGCTGCTGTGTCAACAGAGGCGGGCGCCGCCGGAACAGTCCTAGCCGCATGGGAAGGGGGGGAGGGGGGACGAGAGGGCGGGGACGGCGGCGGGGGCGCGGTCCTGCAGCCGCCACTTGTTTTATATGGGGCATAAAGCGGCGACTTAGCATTCTGCCGGCGCCAATAAACGGACGGCTGTAAAACACACGCTCGCCCGGTCCAGCCCCGCGAGGATGCGATTCTCCCACCGACCACCAGCTACCCTCGTCTCCAAGACCCTCCACTTGCTTCCGAATCGGACTGTTCGATTTCTTGACGTTCCACTGGTTCCAACTTCGATATTTCGCAGCTCTAGAGACGTGGAGACAGAAGCAGAAAGCGGTGGTGACAATACCGTACTGCTCGATTGAGCACTCTGTGGGCAAAAGTATTCGTACATTCCTACGTAATGCGGAATTAAACCCTAAATATCACAAGACGCAGATCCGTCGGCATAAGACGCAGGGAATACTGGGTTGTCACTAGAGAAGCGTTACAGTTAAATGGGTCGGCCAGGAGAGCTTAGTGACGTCAAATGTGGACTTGTCATTGGATGTCACCTGACTAACAATCCATCAACGACGTTGCAACCCTTCTAAAGCTGTAAAATGTAAACTGGTCTGCTGAGAATGTCACAGTTAATAAAATACTCCGGGCTGTTATGCTGTGGTCGAATGGATTTCACATTAAAACCCTGCGGAGGACACTTTCGACGGGGGATCGTAGCTTCTTTCAGCGGCCGAGTCACACCCTGGCTCGCTAATCACTGCAGCAAAATGCATGCCCCCGCCATTGCTCGCTAATGACGAAAGTAAAATTTGTTTACGCGTGCTCCCGCGCACTGGCGTGACGTCACGTGCTACGACTACCCGCGCGCAGTAGGCCACTGTCGGTTGCCGTCGTCCACTGTTGGTATCAACCCACGGTGGAAGACTAGCACACACCTTCCTCAGTAGTATGATACAGATGCCATTCAGTTTCACGCCTTCAACGAACTCTTTCCACTTAATCCGCTCTCTCCTATGCATGTAACAGTGGAATTCCCGTTGCACTCTTAATGTTACCACCCTTGCTTTTAATATCACCGAAGGTTGTTTTGACTTTCCTGTATACTGAGTCAGTCCTTCCGACAATCATTTCTTTTTCGATTTCTTCACATTATTCGTGCAGCCATTTCCTGTTTATTTCTGTATTCCTGAATTTCCCCAACATTTTTGCTCTTCCTTTTTGCATCGATCAACTGAAATACTTCTTATGTTACCCATGGTTTCTTCACAGTTACCTTCTTTGTACCTACATTATTCTTTCTAACTTCTGTGAGTCCCCGTTTCAGAGATGACCAGTCCTCTTCAACTGTACTGTCTACTGAGCTATTCTTTATTGCTGTATCTACAGCCTTAGAGAACTTCAAGCGTGTCTCGTCATCCCTTAGCACTTCTGCATCCCTCTTCTTTGCGTATTCATTCTTTAATCTCTTGAACTTCAGCCTACTTTCCGTCGCTATTACATTGTGATCTGAGTCTGTATCTGCACCTGGGTATGCCTTACAATGCAGTATCTGATTTCGCAATCTCTGTCTGACCATGATGTAATCTTCCCATATCACCCGGTCTTTTCCAAGTATACCTCCTTCTCTTGTGATTCGTGAAGAGAGTATTCGCTGTTACTAGCTGAAATTTATTACAGAACTCAATTAGTCTTCCTCCTCACATTTCTTGTTCCAGGCCCATATTCTCCTGTAACCTTTTCTTCTACTCCTTCCCATACAATGAATTCCAGTCCCCCACGACTATAAGATTTTCATCTCCCATTATGCAATGTATAACTCTTTCAATATTCTCATATACTTTCTCTATTCTTCATCTTCCGCTTGCGACGTCGGCATGTATATCTGAACGATCATTGTCGGTGCTGATCTGCTCTTGATTTTGATAAGAACAACCCCACGACTGAACTGTTCACTCGGCTGATCCCGGCGGAGGTTCGAGTCCTCCCTCGGGCGTGGGTGTGGGTGTTTGTCCTTAGGATAATTTAGGTTAAGTAGTGTGTATGCTTAGGGACTGATGACCTTAGCAGTTAAGTCCCATAAGATTTCACATACATTTGATTTTTTTTTAAATTGTTCACTGTAACTCACTCTTTTCCCTACATTTCTATTCATAACGAATCCTACTCTAGTTATACCATTTCCTCCTGCTGTTGATATTACCCTATACTCATCTGGCCAGAAATCCTTGTCTTCTTTCCATTTCACTTGACTGAACCGTACTATATATACATTGAGCCTCTGCATTTCCCTTTTCAGGTTTTCTAACTTCTCTATCACATTCAAGCTTCTGACATTCCACGCCCGGGCCCGTAGAACGTTATCCTTTCATTGATTATTCAATCTCTCTCTCCTGGTCACCTCCGCCTCGGCAGTACCTTCCAGAAGATGAGGGACTATTCCGGAATCTTTTGCCAATGGAGAGATCATCAGGACACTTTTTCAATTACAGGCCACATGTTCTGCAGATTCACGTTACTTGTCTTTAATGCAGAGAACAAAAGCAAAGCGAGTCGTGGGGAGGCGTCTGTCGTAATTGCAACAAGGTCGCGGAAACTTGTGCGATTACCCGCGTGTCGGCCGGACGCACACAGCTGCGACTCCTTCAATGTTGAAACGTGCGGCCACTCTCATTAGAGATGATCGAGGGATCGCAGTCAAACACTCGCTGCACAATTGGACGTCTCTGTTGGTAGTACTGAAACACTCGTTGGGGTGCTCAAAGGTATCTGCCCGCTGGTTTCGACGCCACCTGACAAAGAGCAACGAAGGACCTACATCTACAACTATGTTATTACTCTGGTATGCACAATAAAGTGGCTGGCAGAGGGTTCAATGAACCACCTTCATGCTGTCTCTCTGCCGTTCCACTCTCGACCGGCACGCGGGAAAAACGAGCACTTAAATTTTTCCGTGCGAGCCCTGATTTCTCTTATTTTATCGTGATAATAATTTCTCTCTATGTAGGTGGGTGCCAACAGAATGTTTTCGCGATCGGAGGAGAAAACTGGTGATTGAAATTTCATGAGAAGATCCCGTTAAAACGCCTTTGTTTTAATGATTGCCACTCCAATTCACGTATTATGTCTGCGACACTATCTCCCCTATTTCGCGATAATACAAAACGAGCTGCCCTTCTTTACACTTTTTCAATTTCATTCGTCGGTCCCACCTGATGCAGATCCCACACCGCACAGCAGTACTCCAGAATAGGGCGGACAAGCGTAGTGTAAGCAGTCTCTTCGTAGACATGTTGCACCTTCTAAGTGTTCTGCCAATGAATCGCAGTTTTTGGTTTGCTCTACCCACAACATTATCTATGTGATCGTCCAATGTAGGTTATTTGTAATTGTAGCCCCTAAGTATTTACCTGAATTTACAGCCCTCAGATTTGTGTGGCTTCTCGCTTAATCGAAATTTAGCTGATTTTTTTTAGTACTCATGTGAGTAACTTCACACTTTTCTTTCTTCACTGTCAATTGCCACATTTTGCACTATACAGATATCTTATCCAAATCATTTTGCAATTCGTTTTGCTCATCTGACTTTACAAGACGGTAAATCACAACATCAACTGCAAACAATCTGAGACGGCTACTCAGATTGTCCCCTATTTCGTTAATATAGATCAGGAACAATAGAGGGCCTATAACACTTCTTTGGGGGACGCCGGATATTACTTCTGTTTTACTCTATGACTTTCCGTCTATTACTAATAACTGTGACCTTTCTGACAGGAAATCACGAATCCAGTCGCACAACTGAGGCGATACTCCGTAAGCACGCAGTTTGACTAGAAGACGCTTGCGAGGAACGGTGTCGAAAGCCTTCTGGAAATCTAAAAATATGGATTCAATTTGACGTCCCATGTCTTATTACTTCATGAGTATAAAAAGCTAGTTGTGTTTCACAAGAACGATATTTTCCGAATCCGTGCTGACTATATGTCAATAAATCGTTTTCTTCGAGGTACTTCATAACGTTCAAATACACGATATGTTCTAAAACCCTACTGCAAATCGACGTTAGTGATATAGGCCTGTAATTCAGCGGATTACTCCTACTACCCTTTTTGGGTATTGGTGTGACTTGAACAATTTTCCAGTGTTTAGGTACGTATCTTTCTGTGAGCGAGTGGTTGTATATAATTGCTAAATATGGAGCTATTTTATTAGCATACTCTGAGAGGAACCTGACTGGTATACAATCTGGACCGGAGGCCGTGCCTTTATTAAGTGATTTACGCTGCTTTGTTACACCGAGGATATCTACTTCTATGTTTCTCAACTTGGCAGTTGTTCTTGATTGGAATTCAGGAACATTTACTTCGTCTTCTTTGGTGAAAGAGTTTCGGAAAACCATGTTTAATAACTCTGCTTTAGTGGCACTGTCATCTGTGTCTTGCCACTGGTGTGCTTTATGTACGACCAGGTTCATTTGTGGGGACTCGCTTACGCGTTAGGAGGTTGATCACGACAATTTTTTGTCAAACATTGTTACAAGCGATGAAACATGGGTTCGCCACTTCGAATCGGAAACAAAACGGTAATCTATGGAGTGCTGCCACATCACCTCTCCTTCGAAGAAAAAGCTCAAAGCCGGTAAAGTCATGATGACGGTCTTCTGGGACTCTGAAGGCGTTATTCTGTTTGATGTCCTCCCTCATGGCGCAACGATAAACTCTTAAGTGTACTGTGCTACCCTCAGAAGACTGAAGAAACTACATCAGTGTGTTAGTCTTGGAAAACTTACGGTAAGCTGTTATGGGACCAAGCTGCTGTCGTCATCGGTCCCTAAGCTTACACACTATTTAATCTAACTTTAACTAACTTACGCACACACCCATGCCCGAGGGAGGACTCGAACCTCCGACTGTGGGAGCCGTCCGGGCTGTGACAAGACGCCTCAGACCGCGCGGCTATCCCGCGCGGCAGTGTGTTCGTCACCACAAAAATGCAAACGAACTGCTCCTTCTCCATGACAACGCAAGGCGTCATAAAAATCTGCGCGCCCGAGAGGAGCTCACAAAACTTCATTGGACTGTTCTTCCTCGTCCACCCTAGAGCCCGGATCTCGCACCTTCCGACTTTCATCTGTTTGTCCCAATGAAGGATGCACCTCGCGAGAAGCAGTACGTGGTTGATGGGACGGTTATTCATGCAACAAGACGTTGTCTCTGACGTCCGACCAGTTGAGTGGTACCAAGCGGGCATACAGGACCTCCGAGTAAGGTGCCGTTAGGCCGTCTCACTGAACAGAAACTATGTTGAAAAAGTTGTAGCCAAAAGAGTGGGAATAATGTGATGTACTGGAATCCTGAATCAAACCAACCAGCTTTCAGAAAAAAAGCGTGTTGTATTATTTATCGAACGCCCCTCGTATTACAGGCTCGTAACGCCGGAAACGCATATCCTCCTATTTCCATCTATTGCACTGCAAATTTTTTTCCTTATTTTGTTACCTGAAGATATAACGTTTCTGTGTCTTTGTATATTGTAATTGTTTTACTCTTTGTATATATTTATGCATTTATGTCGATTTATAATTGGTTTGTTTTGTGAATATTATTTGTATTTATACGCTGGGTCTGGCCTAGGGAAAACTATGCTATCGAACGAATACATCGATAGGTCGTGTGGAGAACCCAAGTGTTTAGGATCTTTGGGAGTGTTAACTCTATCGCGTGGAGCGCGGGCAGAGCAGGGGGAGTCTGGCTGGGGTGGTGCAGTGGAGCAGGTGTGTTGTGTGAAGCTCCCGCGAGTTGCCACGCTTTCGGGGTTTGGCAGCATGTAATTGCGCTCGACTTGCGATGATAGTTTCTGAGATGGTGTCGCGGACGGAAAGCATTAGCTGGCGCACATCAAGAGCCCGTTTCGTCTGGTGACCGTGTCGAGAAGAAGGCGCGCCAACATCCAGCTTCTGCAACAGCGACGGCCGACAATGAGTGACTGTCGCCACCTCCTCGATCGACGGCTTCAAACCTTACAGGCTGTAGACTCTTGTTTAATACTGTCGCCTAAAAGCTACTGTCGCAAGAGTCCCATTGACTGAACGCGCCAGCTGTTGGAGAAGAACGTATTTAGCGGACAACACAGAGGAGAGTTAACTGCTGCTGTCTCGGAAGCACTCGGCGCCTCATTGTTATTCTTGGCGGAGGAAGAGAAATGTTAGCGGCAGAGAGTGGTGATTCCGGCATCAGACAAACGCTACTTTCGGCAAGTTACAGGCGGCTGCAGGGACAGTGCTGTCTGCATTCCTCCCCTCGGAGCGCCGCCCAACTTGTGATAAAACTGGCGCCGAAGTTGCGCCGTTTCCCCGGCCGGGCCCGGCACGGAGCAGCAAACAAATCAATAGCGCGGCTACAATCAGCGAGCTGTGCGGAATCCGCCCCTTGAGGTTTTGTGTACAGCCAGTCTGCGCCGCCGAACATTAACCCCGGGCCGGGCCCCACCCCGCAGGCAGTTTTCTTTATTGCTTTTAAATGAAACGGCGTCAAAGTAATTAAGGGCCCCCCTTGCCGGCCTAGGAGCTCTCTCCCAGTTACAGAAATGAAGCCTACTGGAAGGAAACTTTTTTAAATGGCTAAATGGCGACGGGCGGAAGCGAATTAAGACGGAGTTGCCCGAGACGCTGATAACCCCCTGGAGGACGAGTCGCTTCCTCCGCTCTGTTCCGTTCTGCCCCAGGCCTGGCCTTTTCTCGTCCGGTCTCCATTAGCGTAATGCGGCGTCTTTAGCTTTCGTACGCGAGTGAGCTCGTTGCTAGTCGAGACCATTTTGCTTTCTTCGGGCGCAGTTACGACGGTTACTGCGTTCTGCTTACCGGATGGAAAGACGCCTCCACAGAATTCCTGAAGCATCCCGGTTTTTCTTTGTGCGACTCCGCGGACGACTTTCCAACAACATTCGATCTCATAGAATATTTTAAGAGACCAGAATACTCATCCGCTTTATTTGCTTTGAAATTAGCACTCTGGACAAAAAATTAGCCACCCCACGCCCTCGAGAAGACTTCATGCTGATACGTATAACGCTGGTACAGTCTTGATTGTGGATTCAATTCGGCTAGTAAAAGAGTCCACAAGTTTTTCACATCTACCGAAAGTATTCACTGATGATTAGATACCGTAGAGCCACGAGAGGTCTGATTAGACAGGCCTTGTCAAAAGGAATGTAACACAGTATCAAAAACATGTATAACAAATGTCGGAATTACGTTATAACAGATGGTAAGAAATCAGAATATTTTAGAACTGACAGAGGGGTATTTGACGAGGAAGAGTGCTCTCTACAGCGCTCTTTAATATAATAATGGACAATATCATAAGGATAGACAATATCATAAGAAAAGTTCGTCGAGTACCAACAACAGCTGATACGAAAATCGTAGAATATGTGACTATTTGCTAAGAAAACGAGCTGACACTGAGTAACTGAAGAAATTTAACACACAATGAAGTAGTGAAAATCAACAGGAAAAATGAAAAAATGAAGGTTGAATTCTTTAAAGAAAAAATATTGAAGAAAGAGATGCTTTCAAATACTTAGGAAGTAAGATAACTAAGAAAGGAAACTTGAAGGGTGAAATCTCGGAGGGTATAGAAAATTGTTCAAAATTTTATTAATGTGTCCGGACATAATTGGAAAATCCCTGCCAAAGCAAAGACACACCCAAGTGGACACAAGTCATATTATCCACCAATTTTGAGGTTTTGAGGTATGAATCAGAGTGTTGAACTTGGACAAAAGAAAAAGATCTGAGCAGAATACAAGCGACGGGGCTGCGTTTCTTATGAGGTATTCTAGATAAGACGAGAAGGGGCAGGATGAAGAACGAGACAATACGAAACACCATTCAGATCAATCCCCTAAAAAGAAACTTTGGAAATAAATAGTCTTGAATTGTTCGGCCACATTAAGCGAATGGGACACGGAAGACTTCAAGAAGAGCTCTAGAACGGACAGAATCAGGAAGGAGACCAATTGGAAGACCACGAACAAGATGGAGAGTCCAGATGAAGGATGATTCGTAAGTAGAGGTGTTTCAGGAGGAAGAAGAAGAAGAAGGAGAATGAGAATGAGAGATACGAGTTTGCTCGTATTGATTACTAAGTTTCACTCACTGTTCCAAGTAGTCCCCGACATCTTGAGGTTGAAGCTCACTCTTGTGTCTGTCTTTGCTAACAAATAAATTTATTTTTGGATCAGATCCACCTTGAGTAAACACAGTTTTTGTCCTTCTTGCCCCGACATGTTTCGGTGAAGTTACACTACCATCAGTTGGCATTTTGTTAAATGTGCTGACTCAAGGCGGATCCTATCCAAAAATAGATTAATTTATGAGCGAACACCGACAAAAGGTTGAGGTTCAACCAAAAGATAAATATTTTAAAGTCAAGCTAGGCATTTTCGAAATCAAAATAAAACTCACTTATAATGTAACTTCAGCGACACATGTCTTGGTAAACCGAAAAAATAAAATATGTTTGCTTAAGGCCGATCCTATGCAAAAAACAAATTTCGTCACAGTGATTTTATACGGGGCCGAGACCGGGTTGATTTAGGGGGCAGTCGACGTCTATGAGTGCCCGACAGTTCGTCCAACCAAGAACATTTGCGCGTAGCCCATGAACACGGCTATTATCACCTTGTAAGATGTGTCCACAGCATACTCATCATCAAGATGTAGAAGAAAGGACAACAACTGGTCAGAGAGAATGCTGAAATGAAGATCCTGGTTCATGTTCGCGGTAACTTCAATGACATAGTTCGAAAAGTACTCCCACAACGTCACAGAGCCACATCGTGCTAGAGCTTCCGGGTGGTTCTAATTAAAGTGCAACTACTTACAAATATTCAGTGTGGACTGTAATTATCGCATAGCAGCGAAACTTGGAAGGTATTCCAATGCGGTAACGAGGAAGCGATTTATTTCGCGGGAAAAATAGTTCCAATTTTGGCCACCAGGTGCAAATCTGACGCTAAGAATGCAAGAATGAAGTAAAAATGTTTCCATGTGGAATGGATTAGGAGCGCGACGTGGGCAGAAAAGCTCAGACAAGTGAGACACGCATAATGTTGACTTTATTATTAACCACAGCTTACACGATTTGTTCAATATGAGCACTGGAGGCGTCGATGAGATGTACAGCGCCAGATTTGCACCTGGTGGCCAAAACTGGAACTAATTTTTTTTGCACAGTAAACAGGTTCCGCATTAACGCTTTAGTTCATCTACCAAGTTTCGCTGTCACACGATAATTACAGCCCACATCAGACATCTGTGAGTGGCTGCACTTTGATTATAGCCAGCAGGTATATCATCCCCAAGTTGCGGGTTAAAAGTCTCATTGAGTCTCTACAAACAGCAGCTGCTCGGCTCCTGTGTTGTTTACTACACTGAAGACGTGCAGCTTTATGTGACATTGTGATTAATGGCCTTTTAAGAGGTACTTGACTCCAAATGAGCAATGCACGCAATTTCCTTCGGAATGTTGACTGAGAGTCTGGTTGAGATGAACCTGTATTCACTGACAGCGTGAGTTTCCGTCGGCTTCAAAACGATTGTTACTGACGGGAATCGAGGTTCGCTTCAGATCCCCGTCCGTTAGAAGCTTTTTATGGCCACTGTTGTAACGCCGTGTTACAAGGATCTGAACTGGACAGTCCGCGTTGATCTATCGCAAATCGGGCACATTAATTCACGTTGTGATCAAGGACACTTCAAAATACGGTAGCTCTTTCCTGTCATGTCTCTACGTAAATCACTCTTACTTCTCTGATTCCATAAAAACCAACTGGCACAAACGCATCACAACACTGCCATGACTTCTGTCAGGGGTGGATCCGCGGGTACCAGGTGACGTGAAGCTTAGACACGGGTTTTATTGCGACTGACACTGTACTTTGTTCACGATGTCTTAGGTTTGGTCTGATGACGGCAATGATCGAAACGTCGTAATAAATGAATACATGTTAAGCGATCTAGACGGGAATATCTGTAAAAATTTGAAACTATTTCAGACTCATTCATGAAATTTATTGCCTTTTTAAAGACACTATTCTGTGGAACTTAAGGACGTGATACATAAACTGAAATAACACAGAAACTACTCCGTGAAAATGAATGAATGTCCAGGAGTAATAAGAAGAAGTGCAAATATTTCAAGAAAATAAAAGAAAAAAAACAAATAATAACAAAAAAACCACGCCCCGTTGCCTGATATTTCCCAGTCGTGCGTAGAAAGCAGGAGCGTACACTGTGTGATCAAAAGTATCCGGACACACCCAAACATACATATTTCATATTATGTGCACTGTGCTGTCATCTACTGCCAGGTACTCCATATAAGCGACCTCAGTAGTCATTAGACATCGTCAGGGAGCAGAATGGGGCGCTCCGCAGAACTCACGGACTTCGAACGTGGTCAGGTGATTGGGTGTCACTTGTGTTATACCTCTGTACGCGAGATCTCCATACTCCTAAACATACCCTAGGTCCACTGTTTCCGATGTGATAGTGAAGTGGAAACGTGAGGGGAGACGTACAGCATAAAAGCATACAGGCCGACCTCGTCTGTTAACTGACAGATGCCACCGGTAGTTGAAGAGGGTCGTAATGTGTAATAGGCAGACATCTATCCAGATCATTACGTAGGAATTCCAAACTGCATCAGGATCCACTGCAAGTACTATAACAGTTAGGCGGGAGGTGAGAAAACTTGGATTTCATGGTCGAGCGGCTGCTCATAAGCCACACATCACGCCGGTAAATACCAAACGACGCCTCGCTTGGTGTAAGGAGCGTAAACATTGGACAATTGAACAGTGGAAAAACTTTGTGTGGAGTGACGAATCACGGTACACAATGTGGCGATCTGATGGCAGGGTGTGGGTATGGCGAATGCCCGGCGAACGTCATCTGCCAGCGTGTGTGGTGCCAGCAGTAAAATTCGGAGGCTGTGGTGTTACGGTGTGGTCGTTTTTCACACTTGTTATTTTGCGTGGCACTATCACAGCACAGACCTACATTGAGCTTTTAAGCACCTTCTTGCTTCCCACAGTTGAAGAGCAATTCGGGGATGGCGACTGCGTGTTTCAACACGATCGAGCACCTGTTCATAAGGCACGATCTGTGGCAGAGTGGTTACACGAGAATAGAATCCCTGTAATGGACTGGCCTGCGTTACACGACAATAGAATCCCTGTAATGGACTGGCCTGTGTTACACGACAATAGAATCCCTGTAATGGAAGAACAGAATCCCTGTAATGGACTGGCCTGCGTTACACGACAATAGAATCCCTGTAATGGACTGGCCTGCACAGAGTCCTGCCCTGAATCATATGGAAGACCTTTGGGATGTTTTGGAACGCCGACTTAGTGCCAGGCCTCACCGACCGACGTCGATACCTCACCTCAGTGCAGCACTCCGTGAAGATTGGGCTAACTTTCTCCAAGAAACCATCAGCACCTGATTGAAGGTATGCCTGTGAGTGTGGAAGCTATTGTCAAGGCTAAGGGTGGGCCAACGCCATACTGTATTCCACCATTACCGATGGAGGGCCCGACGAACTTTTTCAGGCAAGTGTCCGGATACTTTTGATCACATAATGTACGTGGCGTGAGATCAGCGTGACTATAGCACCAAATAGCGGTCGCCCCGCAATGAGAGGCAGTAGAAGGAACGGGAAAAGGCAAGGTGTGTCAGTCAGGTACAATGTTCTATGGGCGTACTGACTTCCAAATTTTTGAATCCGGACACTCACTGAACAAAGTTACTATGACACTGTACTGCTTCCCCTTTTGCGTCTTCTCAGGGGTGCATTCGGCCCTTACGGCCGCCTAGAACAGCACAGATGGAGAACCTCTTGAAGGAGAGGATATTTGGGTAAAGCTCGGGCCAGCCCGTTTCCCAGACTGAAATCCCATCAAGCGGCTCTGGGATGCGTTGAGGGGACGTACTTCAGCACGTCCACATATACCAACAACCGGCCAGCACCTGTCCACTGCACTGGTCAAGGAATGGAACGCCCTACCGCAAGGACTCCTTATCAACCTCGTGGCCGGCGTGGGAGCAAATTGGAAAGCATGCATTGCCGTCTGTGGTGTCCGTACACGTTATTAAGAACCAGGTCCCGCCTGTTGTACTGTCCAGCAGACCACCATAAATCGTGGTAACTTCAGTGTAGTTATTGTTTATGAATAAACATGTTGATCTACCCTGTCGTATATGGTTAGATGGATTTAAACGAGATCTGCTGAACAATGATTTTATCTTGGAACTCTTCCATTTGGTCCGTGTTTGCATAGAAAAACAGTAATATCAGAAAACTGAGTCCGCCTTGATGCAAAACACCTTGTTATTTGTTTATTTCTTTATTCTCCCAAACTAGTTTCGGCGACAAATATCACCATCATCAGCGGAGTTTTTTAAATCTAAAACATGCAGAAAATAGCATGGTTATACAAACACGGTAGCACGTCATTACATTTTTACCATTCGTTTTTTAATATAGTTTTCTGTGGACACTTTTATACTACCTTATTTATTGTATGTAACAGCATGTTTTAAGCAATTATTGTCGCTGTCTGCGAGATATCTTCTGTGCGCTTTTTGTTTCTGTTGTCGTTTTTTACTTAGCGAACATTATGTCATCTGCAAACATGTGAGCGGCTGTTAGTAAACAAAATACTAAAAGGTGAACTTCGTATGTCAGCAGTATATACTTGGGGTTGTGGTAGTGTTGTGGAAAACCAGTTATTTGGTATGTACTGAGCTGTTACTTAGCTATTCGTGTACTCGTCTTCGTTGGATGGTATATGGCTGCTTTTATACAAAGAAAAACAAAACTTTCGCACTCTGTTTCTGATCCAGAACATTACGCCATCTTGGTGTTCGCGTGTGTCGCGAGAGGTGTATCGCATGTGGCGAGAAAGGCTATGAAAAACTGTAGCGCGAATTACGACGACTTCTGTTCATTATGTCTGTGTGTGGTGGGGAAGTGGTTCTTTTGCCTGTGTTTGCTTTCTGTTCTGTGTCGTTGGTCAGTTCTCTCGGAGCGGTAATGAGTGTGTTGTTGCAAAGTGTTGTGCTTTCGTTTGTTACATTTTTACCTTCGACTATAGACTTTTGTATGTAGTAATTTTCTTCTAATGTTAGTTGTCGGTATAGACTGTTGCTTTTTCTCAGAATGTGTAGATCGTTTTCGAAAATGATCTTTCCCGCCAAATGCTATACACCTCTCGCGACACACGCGAACAGGAAGATGGCGTAATGTTCTGGGTCAGAAACATGGTGCGAAAGTTTTGTTTTCTTTGTATAAAAGCAGCCACATACCATCCAACGAAGACGAGTACACGAATAGCTAAGTAACAGCTCAGTACACACCAAATAACTGGTTTTCCAGAACCCCAAGTATATATTGCT
Source organism: Schistocerca americana (assembly GCF_021461395.2). Taxonomy (NCBI): domain Eukaryota; kingdom Metazoa; phylum Arthropoda; class Insecta; order Orthoptera; family Acrididae; genus Schistocerca; species Schistocerca americana. Next base: position 34,346,318 of record NC_060123.1, read on the forward strand.
GACCTACGAAGTTCACCTTTTAGTATTTTGTTTACTAACAGCCGCTCACATGTTTGCAGATGACATGATGTTCGCTAAGTAAAAAACGGCAACAGAAACAAAAAGCCCACAGAGAATATGTCGCAGACAGCGACAATAATTGCTTAAAACATGCTGTAACATACAATAAATAAGGTAGTATAAAAGTGTCCACAGAAAAACCATGCTTTTTCTGCGTGTTTTGGATTAAAAAAAAACCACTGATTATGGTGATATTTGTCGCCGAAACTAGTTTGGGAGAATAAAGAAATAAACAAATAACAAGGTGTTTTGCATCAAGGTGGACTCCATTTTCTGATATTACTGAGATCTGCTGAATAATTACTGTATGTCTGGAAATTCAATCAGCTACAAATTGTCGTGGCTTCCTCTTAATATGAAACAAGAAGCATCGCCGGTAGGAACGACAAGAGGTGAAATGAACTAGGTGGAGAATAAAATCTAGGGAAAGATCGCACAGCGACATTAGATGCGCTTACTACTTCGCTAAGAGTAGCCATTCATAAAGACGGGAAGATTAGTATGAGAAATAGTACTCCAGCACCCGCTATCACTAAGAAGATAATTTAAGGCGTTATTAAATGGATGGAAAAGCGGGATTTCAGGAATACATGTAAAACAACGCTGTATACCTTTTGGAGATAAACCGCTTTCAACGCACAGAAGACTCGACGGCTACAAAACGATTCACAGAGCCCAGATATCAGAACTTCATTTATTATTCTTTGCATATACTGTTTGTAGTATTGCTGTACACTGTTTCTGATTTATCTTGACCACATGAAATAACTTTTCATCATCATCATCATTTTCTTGTGCCTTTGTCCGGCAGCAGCGCAGGGTCGGCATAGTTGCTGGTGGAACTGGGATGGATGGTGAAATGAAAGGGTGGCCGGATGCCCTTTCGTATCGCCATCCCATTTGCCCCCGGGACGGGATACGTGTACCCAACTGTTGTCGTGTAGTCTTACCCACGTGGGAATGCAGGAAAGTTTTCTAAAAGTTTGAGAATCGTGTAACTGAGGTACCAGCACGGTATTCACCTAGTGGGATGCGGAAAACCGCCTAAAAGCTACATCCCGGGTGGCTGGCGCATCAACTCTCGGCGTTAATCCTCTGGATGAATTCGATCCGGGGCCGCCGTACCTCCCCATACCAGAAATGGCGCTTTAACACGCACGGCTATCGTGTCGGGTACCAAATACCTTTTTGAATTAAGCATACGTTGGTTAGCTACCAGAGAACATTAACTGGCTTTCTTGTAGCTTTGTTCGTTAGGAATATATGAACTCCAGTACATATTTTTTAAACGCACCCTCTATTTGTTATTCGATAATCTACACTACTGGCCATTAAAATTGCTACACCACGAAGATGACGTGCTACAGACGCGAAATTTACAGGAAAAAGATACTGTGATATGCAAATGATTAGCTTTTCAGAGTATTTACTCAAGGTTGGCGCTGGTAGCGACACCAACAACGTGCTGACATGAGGAAAGTTTCCCACCGATTTCTCATACACAAACAGCAGTTGATCGGCGTTGACTGGTGAAACGTTGTTGTGATGGCTCGTGTAAGGAGGAGAAATGCGTACCATCACGTTTCCGACTTTGATAAAGGTCGGAATGTAGCCAATCGCGATTGCGGTTTATCGTATCGCGACATTGCTGCTCGCGTTGCTCGAGATCCAATGACTGTTAGCAGAATACGGCATCGGTGGGTTCGGGAGGGTAATACGGAACGCCGTGTTGGATCCCAACGCCCTCGTATCACTAGCAGTCGAAATGACAGGCATCTGATCCGTATGGCTGTAACGGATCGTGCAGCCCCGTCTCGATCCCTGAGTCAACAGATGGGACCTTTGCAAGACGACAACCATCTGCACGAACAGTTCGACGACGTTTGCAGCAGCATGTACTATCAGCTCGGAGACCATGGCTGCGGTTACCCTTGACGCTGCATCACAGACAGGAACGCCTGCGATGGTATACTCAACGACGAACCTGGGTGCACGAATGGCATAACGTCATTTTCTCGGATGAATCCAGGTTCTGTTTACAGCATCATCGCTGTGAACGCACATTGGAAGGGTGTATTCGTCATCGCCTCGACATACTGGCGTATCACCCGCCGTGATGCACCATGCGTGATGAAGACTGCACTGTAGTTCCTTCTCTAGATTGTCGCACAGATGACAAAATGGTAGATATCGAAATAGACGACAGAGGGATAGAGAAACAATTAAAATCGCTCAAAAGAGGAAAGGCCGCTGGATCCGATGGGACACCAGTTCTATTTTACACAGAGTACGCGAAGGAACTTGTCCTCCTTCTTGCAGCGGTGTACCGTAGGTCTCTAGAAGAGTGTAGCGTTCCAAAGGATTGGAAAAGGGCACAGGTCATCCCCGTTTTCAAGAAGGGACGTCGAACAGATGTGTAGAACTATAGAGCTATATCTCTAACGTCGATCAGTTGTAGAATTTTGGAACACGAATTATGTTCGAGTATAATGACTTTTCTTGAGACTAGAAATCTACTCTGTAGGAATCAGCATGGGTTTCGAAAAAGACGGTCGTGTGAAACCCAGCTCGCGCTATTCGTCCACGAGACTAAGAAGGCCATAGACACGGGTTCACAGGTAGATGCCGTATTTCTTGACTTCCGCAAGGCGTTCGATACAGTTCCCCACAGTCGTTTAATGAACAAAGTAAGAGCATATGCACTATCAGACCAATTGTGTGATTGGATTGAGGAGTTCCTAGATAACAGAAAGCAGCATGTCATTCTCAATGGAGAGAAGTCTTCCGAAGTAAGAGTGATTTCAGGTGTGCCACAGGGGAGTGTCATGGGACCGTTGTTGTTCACAATATACATAAATGACCTGGTGAATGACATCGGAAGTTCACTGAGGCTTTTTGCAGATGATGCTGTGGTGTATCGAGAGGTTGTAACAATGGAAAATTGTACTGAAATGCAGGAGGATCTACAGCGAATTAACGCATGGTGCAGGGAATGGCAAGTGAATCTCAATGTAGACAAGTGTAATGTGCTGCGAATGCATAGAAAGATAGATGCCTTATCATTTAGCTACAAAATAGCATGTCAGCAACTGGAAGCAGTTAATTCCATAAATTATCTGGGAGTACGCATTAGGAGTGATTTAAAATGGAATCATATAAAGTTGATCGTCGGTAAAGCAGATGCCAGACTGAGATTCATTGGAAGAATCCTAAGGAAATGCAATCCGAAAACAAAGGAAGTAGGTTACAGTACGCTTGTTCGCCCACTGCTTGAATACTGCTCAGCGTTGTGGGATCCGTACCAGATAGGGTTGATAGAAGAGATAGAGAAGATCCAACGGAGAGCAGCGCGCTTCGTTACAGGATCATTTAGTAATCGCGAAAGCGTTACGGAGATGATAGATAAACTCCAGTGGAAGACTCTGCCGGAGAGACGCTCAGTAGTTCGGTACGGGCTTTTGTTAAAGTTTCGAGAACATACCTTCACCGAAGAGTCCAGCAGTATATTGCTCCCTCCTACGTATATCTCGCGAAGAGACCATGAGGATAAAATCAGAGAGATTAGAGCCCACACAGAAGCATACAGACAATCATTCTTTCCACGAACAATACGAGACTGGAATAGAAGGGAGAACCGATAGAGGTACTCAGGGTACCCTCCGCCACACACCGTCAGGTGGCTTGCGGAGTATGGATGTAGATGTAGATGTAGGTGATGGTATTGGGTGCAATTGGTTACACGTCTCGGTCACCTCTTGTTCGCATTGACGGCACTTTGAACACTGGACGTTACATTTCAGATGTGTTACGACCCGTGGCTCTACCTTCATTCGATCCCTGCTAAACCCTACATTTCAGGAGGATAAAGCTCGACCGCATGTTGCAGGTCCTGTACAGGCCTTTCTGGATACAGAAAATGTTCGACTGCTGCCCTGGCCAGCACATTCTCCAGATCTCTCACCAATTGGAAACGTCTGGTCAATGGTGGCCGAGCAACTGGCTCGTCACAATTCGGCAGTCACTACTCTTGATGAACTGTGGTATCGTGTTGAAGCTGCATGGGCAGCTGTAACTGTACACGCCATCCAAGCTCTGTTTGACTCAATGCCCAGGCGTATCAAGGCCATTATTACGGCCAGAGGTGGTTGTTCTGGGTACCGATTTCTCAGGATCTATGAACCCAAATTGCGTGAAAATGCAATCACATGTCAGTTCTAGTATAATACATTTGTCCAACGAATAGCCGTTTATCATCTGCATTTCTTCTTGGTGTAGCAATTTTAATGACCAGTAGTGTACATCCTCTCGCAGAGATCTTTCTCAAAAACGAGTGGCAAAGTGCACCGGTCGTTCGGTCAATCGTCTTTAGTTGAAAGTGAGAACAGCGTATACCAACGAAGAGAATGAAAGTTAGCAGAATAGTATCTGCAATAATTTTCTATTATAGTACGTGTACAGCCGCGTATTTCTGTCAATTACCCTCTGTACTACACTACAGTAGTACAGTCCACGTTTCATGCGTCAGTTTGTTGGTAGTGAGACATCGTGCGAATGTTGGTTTCATGAATGAAGCGGGTTGTTACGGGGGCAGCGGCGCGACCGGCGGCAGCAGCAGGCAGACTGGCCGGCTCGGCTCGGCTCGGCCCGGCTCGGCTCGGCTCGGCTCGGCTCGGCTTACTCACCCCGTCGCAGGCCATGGGCGCGCTGAGCTGTCGCACGGCGCCGCGGCCCAGCGCCTCGCGCTTGCGCTGTGCCGAGAAGAGGCGCAGCTCCTTGCGCTCCTCGTCGCTCAGGCCGTGGCAGTAGCGCACCTCGTTGTCGTGCGGCGGCAGCTGCTGCAGCAACTGGCGCACGCGGTACCGCTCGCCCGCGCTGTTCACGTACGGCACCTTGTCCTCGGGCAGCGCCGAGAAGTACACGTGCACCTGCCGACAACCAAGTCACTCGTTTCACTTTGCACTCGCATACGCCCCTCAAGGGTAAAATACAGGGAGCGAAAGGCTATTTACAATTTGTACAGGAAGCAGATGCCAGTTATAAGAGTCGAGGGGCATGAAAAGGAAGCAATGGTTGGGAAGGGAGTGAGACAAGGTTGTAGCCTCTCCCCGATGTTATTCAATCTGTATATTGAGCAAGCAATAAAGGAAACAAAAGAAAAGTTCGGAGTAGGTATTAAAATCCATGGAGGAGAAATAAAAACTTTGAGGTTTGCCGATGACATTGTAATTCTGTCAGAGACAGCAAAGGACCTGGAAGAGCAGTTGAACGGAATGGACAGTGTCTTCGAAGGAGGATATAAGATGAACGTCAATAAAAGCAAAACGAGGATAATGGAATATAGTCGAAATAAATCGGGTGATACTTAGGGATTTAGATTTCGAAATGAGACACTTAAAGCAGTAAAGGAGTTTTGCTATTTGGGGAGCAAAATAACTGATGATAGTCGAAGTAGAGAGGATGTAAAATGTAGACTGACAATGGCAAGAAAAGCGTTTCTAAAGAAGAGAAATTTGTTAACATCGAGTATTGATTTAAGTGTCAGGGAATCGTTTCTGAAAGTATTTGTATGGAGTGTAGCCATGTATGGAACTGAAACGTGGACGATAAATAGTTTAGACAAGATGAGAATAGAAGCTTTCGAAATGTGGTGCTACAGAAGAATGCTGAAGATTAGATGGGCAGATCACATAACTAATGAGGAGGTACTGAATAGAATTGGGGAGAAGAGGAGATTGTGGCACAACTTGACTGGATGAAGGGACCGGTTGGTAGGACATGTTCGAGGCATCAAGGGATCACAAATTAAGCATTGGAGGGCAGCGTGGAGGGTCAAAATTGTACAGGGAGACCAAGAGATGAATACACTAAGCAGATTCAGAAGGATGTAGGTTGCAGTAGGTACTAGGAGATGAAGGAACTTGCACAGGATAGGGTAGCATGGAGAGCTGCATCAAACCAGTCTCAGGACTGAAGACCACAACAACAATAACAACAACGACAACAACAACGCCCCTCATTTAGACTTTAAAACGGTCATACTACGCTCTAATCCAGCGATTCCCAGGCTGGGATACTTACCCCTGACATGGTACAATGTAAAATTTTGAGGGGTAAAAACAAAAACTTCCAGTTATGAAACTTCCTGACAGATTAAAACTGTGTGCCGGATCGAGACTCGAAATTTCCCGCGAAAGGCAAAGGTCCCGAGTTCGAGTCTCGGTCCAGCACACAGTTTTAATCTGCCAGGAAATTTCATATCAGCGAACATTCCGCTGCAGAGTGAAAAACTCATTCTGGATACTTCCAGTTATGTTTAGGTTACGAAACCAAATTATTTTTAAAACATCATCGTTAGTGACATAAACGTTTTCCAATGATTGTACCGCGTCATAACGTAAAACAACTATTCTCGAGAAACTAGCATTTCGGCTACTGTTACAGTGGCCTTCTTCTGTGTCTACTGATGGGCTTTAGCTGTATGGAGTAGTTTATACTTTGTCGTTGCTGTTCACCGAGCACGCCTTTATGTCACAATTTGAAAAAGGTCGTTGTTGTAAATGGTCTCTCGAGGCGGAAGGAGTGGAACTTTATTATGAGGGTAGTACCGAAAGTTGTTGCTATTCATGACAAGCCATCTGGGCTTACATTTCAACAAGATTCTGCCCGCCCGCAAATGGCAACAGTTTGTTTTGCTTGCCTTCGCGTTACTGACTTGCTCAATTTGTGAAGGTCTCTCTCTCGAATAAATGACCAATTTTTTTTTAAAAACTGTAATCATTTGTTTGTACGTGGATGTACATCAAATCTGCCCATTCCCATCCCATTCGTATAATTTCTTCGTGGTGTGTACTCTTTTGTGTCAAAGTGTATATTGTGTCACACAAATGTTCAGCTTTTTTGCAACGTTGGTTTCCGTCAAATGTGTAAGGTTGGTTGGGTTGTTTTGGGGGAAGAGACCAAAAAGCTACGTCATCGGTCTCATTGCATTAGGAAAGGACGGAGAAGGAAGTCGGCCGTGCCCTGTCAAAGGAACCATCCCGGCATTTGCCTGGAGCGATTTAGGGAAATCACGGAAAACCTAAATTGAACTGTCGTCCTCCCGAATGCGAGTCCAGCGTGCTAACCATTGCGCCATCTCGCTCGGTGTAAGGCGAATGATGAGAGAGTTCCTTTGAAGAGCACACGGGATTTCGTTCCCCATTTTTTGTGGTACCCGAGATTGTGCTCCACCTCTCATGGCCTCGTCGCCGATAGGACGTTAAACTTCTTGCGGTGGAGGAGGAGATTAGTGTTTAACGTCCCGTCGACAACGAGGTCATTAGAGACGGAGCGCAAGCTCGGAGGAGGGAAGGATGGGGAAGGAAGTCGGCCGTGCCCTTTCAAAGGAACCATCCCGGCATTTGCCTGAAGCGATTTAGGGAAATCACGGAAAACCTAAATCAGGATGGCCGGAGACGGGATTGAACCGTCGTCCTCCCGAATGCGAGTCCAGTGCTAACCACTGCGCCACCTCGCTCGGTACTTCTTGCGGTTTCAGTATTCTCCTGAAACCCCTGACACTCATTTGCATTTCAGAATTTAACTGAACCAGCTTCATACAAAGTGTGGTATTATACTGGCGCCATTGCCACAGAGTCCGCTAGAACAGTAGTAAGATGCGATATGAAACTAGAGATAATGACAGAAAATGAGTATTGAAATGTGCAATACTGCTAATGCTACCGATTATGCTTCCATGGTAGCAATGGGATCTACCTGTACTAATGCGCCGTGAGCGAAATATTTCTGTGACTGTCAAGTAGGAAATGTTTTTTAACTGCTAGTATCGGACAAACTCGTTACGAAGTCTTCATGTCGCAACGTCTGCACCAGAGATTTAATAACTGACGTCAGGGAAATCTGAACGTGCAGCTGATGCTGCGTATTAATGCTATTCCTTGGAAATACCTCAAAATCTGTCATTATAAACCTGTTCAAGCATCATAAACTTCGCAGAGGATGTCGTGAGTAGCAGCAGTTAAACAGCTTGGCAGCTTACCAAACATCTTTTTTAGCTGCATCATTGCGTCGCTTGCTTGTCGTGTTCCAAAAGAAACATCTTGCTGAGAAGGCCGTTCGCTTGCCGTACTAAGCTTTTTACGGGATTTCTAGGTGCACCTCGGCCCATACGGGGGAAGAGAATAAGTTCTCTCTCATTTCTTCACAACAAAAATCCTTTAAAGTAGTGTACGTTACTTTCTCTAAATAAATATATTGTCTAATTTTATCGTCTTATTCTCTTGTAAAAGTCTCTATCCTGCAACGGATTGATGAACATTTGCTTGATTTTGCAACAAAGCTTAGAGTCTAGAAATTCTATTTTAACTGCGAAACCCCATCCGTGTTAGAATTATATCATTATAATTTATTGCTGCAGGTACGACAAAAAACGTAGTCTTCCTATTTCCCTCAATCGTTCACTTTCTCCTCTTTGGATGGTCTCTCTCCCTTCAGTGTTTAGGATTTCATCAACACCACATGGACTCCCACCACAATAGTCATGGTTCAAAATTTATTCAGTTATGGAGGAAGCTAGGTCGAATCCCGATGGTGGAAGTAATCCAGAAATTGGCCAGCAGCAGGGAAGAAATGGTCTCGTACAGCTACTTGTTATCAGAGTAGGCACCGTGTAATACCAGTTCACAGGTGTTCCACTTGCTTGAAATAACGTAGTCTCGGTTGCCAAATCTTTTTTATTTACAGGAATTGACGCGTTTCGCCCTTTTGGGGCATCATCAGTTTGTCGTAAAATTTAATATGGAAAACCAACATGTATGTGCCACATACATTAAGTTTATGTGATCGTTTGCATGTGCAAATACAATATCACTGAGTGAAATGTTTTCGGAGTAAAAGTACGTCAAAATTATTGTATATTGTATATGTCCCTTAATTTCTATGAAAGCTGGTATATGTATGTAAATCACCTACTTGGGCTTACGGCGTAGTGGGTATATTGCAACTGCCAGGAGCCCCAAAGCAAGCTGAGGAGTTGAGATTGACAAGGTAAGAGAACTTTAACCATCTGGATGAACATCCAAAATAATTTTAAGCTGCATAAGTAATGCATTATAAACGCACGCACAACAGCTTCATGGTATGAAACAAGCCAGAAATAAGTATGACGTAGTTACTGTTTCAGTGGTCTCGCAAGTAATTGACACTGATTACCAAATGGACAGACCATGAAAAATACGAGGGGTGTTCAATAAGTTATGCAACGTATTTTTTTTTCTTTCCCAAATTAGGTTGAAACAATGGGGAATTTGTTGTAGGATATCGTGGAAAGTTCCAGCTTCAGGCCCTATAGTTTCATGAAGTTGCGATAGTTGGCACCATGCGTAGCTTTCAAAATGGCATCTGTAACGGAAATGTGTTCAAAACAGTGAGCTGTTCTTGAGACAGGTCATTTAGAGGCGGAAAACAAGAGTATCTTAGATATTCAAACGTGCTTGCAGAATGTCTACACAAACCTGGCGGAGAACAAAAACACGGGGAGTCGTTGAGCGAACAAGGTCTCGCAAACCTTTCGGATGACCAGTGTGCCAGCCAGCCGCACACAGCTGTGGCTCACTCATTGTTGGACATTCTCATTCGAAGTGATGCCCGCCCCGACAGCTGAGTGGTCAGCGTGACGGGTTGCCGTCCTACCGGCCCGGGTTCGATTCCCAGCTGGGTCGGGAATTTTCTCCGCTCAGGGACTGGGTGTTGTGCTATCATCATTTCATCCCCATCCGGCGCGCAGGTCGCCCAATGTGGCGTCGAATGTAATAAGACCTGCACCAAGGCGGCGGCCTCCCGGCTAATGACACCAAACGCTCGTTTCCATTTCCATTCGAGGTGATCGACGAATCACAAACAAACACTTCGCTGCTCAACTGGACGTCTCGGTTGGTGGTGATGACGCACCCGTCCACCAGTTGGGGTGCTCAAAGATGTGTGGGTTCCTCATCCACGCTACAGCCCGGTTCTCGCACATTTCATCTGCTTGGCCCAATGGCCGGCCGCGGTGGCCGTGCGGTTCTAGGCGCTCCAGTCCGGAGCCGCGCTGCTGCTACGGTCGCAGGTTCGAATCCTGCCTCGGGCATGGGTGTTGTGTGATGTCCTTAGGTTAGTTAGGTTTAAGTAGTTCTAAGTTCTAGGGGACTGATGACCACAGCAGTTGACTCCCATAGTGCTCAGAGCCATTTGAACCATTTTTTTGGCTCAATGAAAGATGTACTCCGTGGGAAGCAGTACGTGGATGATGCAGAGGTTATTGCTCCAACGTCGACCGTGGTACCGTGCGGGCATACAGGCCCTCGCAATAAGGTGGCGTAAGTCCGTCGCACTGAACGGTCAACATATTGAAAACTAAGGTTTTGTAGCCTAAAGAGTGGAGCATAATATGGCGTATTGCAATCCTAAATAAATCAAACTTGCTTTCAGACAGAAATGAGTTGCATTGCTTATTAAACGCCCTGGTATTAAATTAAAAAAAAAAACCTCTTTAATAAGATGTGCTGTGGAAGCTACCAATATCCGGAGACATAGAAGTAATCAAGAACAGTATGAAATGATGTGATAATCATTGTCCAAGAAATGAATGTGAGAAGGCTTTAGTCAGAAAATCGTGGACAAGCTGTGACGGTGGGAAGACTCAAGGGAAAGCAACCTTTAAGCCGTCCGCACACGGACCGTGCATCCGAACGTTGAGCGTGCCGAGTTTCTGACGTCATAGCGTGGAATAGTACTTTAGGGAGTCTTTCCGATTATGGAGAGCAATATCTGGCATGTCAGATATTCTGAGCGTGCGTCTGAGCGTTGACCAATGAGACGGCACAACGCCACCTACGTCACACGCACGCCGTCTCCCTTCAGCACAGAGTTGTGAGGCGCCATATTGGCATTCATTTCAAGCCTATATGTATATATGCCGTTTCTGAGCACCTGCAAATTGAGAATCACTGGCAAACCATTGTTAACTGTGTGATTCGTTCCAATAAAATAATGAGAAACATCATATTCGTGGCAAAAGAATTACTGTAACTTGCGTATTATGAGAGTAGGCTATTTGAAGGCAGCGACACACTGAAGATACACCCAAAACGCATTGTTCTTGGTACAATGGAAATACGGAAGCGTCCGATCTAACCCGTCGGCTTTGACCCATGACGTCACAAATATAGCGGAAACGACAATTCCAATATGGCGGATATAGAAACGTTGCATACGTATCACAAAGACGAAAACACATAGAAAAACAACACACACAAAGGTTTCACAAGAACAATCTGCTAACATTGATAGCAAACAAAGATAATAATAAACAAGTGGTACTCAAGGCCAGGCAGGGGGGGGGCTGCGCCCCCCCCTGACCCCCCCCCCCCCGCCAAAAAAAAACTCCCAACCTAACCTCGTATTCAGGGCTACGCTACAGATCAATGTGTAGGTCAATCAAAAGATAAAAAAAGAAACAAATAAAAAAAAAGAAAAAAACAATATTGATTCATTAGACATAACGAGTAGCGACAAAACTCCGCGCCGTAATGACGTCACACACCACAACACCCTCACGTCACGGGTCAAAGCCGACGCGTGAGATCGGATGTTTCTGTTGACCCGGTACAATTTGTTATAATTAAATTTCAATTAGTAACACATCTACGATTAAGGTTATTAGCACGGGCTAAGACAGTATGATTACACTTTGCAACGATGTTGTTGGTGTAGCGTAATGACTAGTGTTACTGTCCGACGTTGAATTGTTTGATGCGGCGGTGGTTCGCGTTTTGCCACTTCCAATTATTTTTTCTAACATTCGCGTTTTTATTAGGTTCTGATACTTTATTATTAGTTTAACAGAAGTATATACTATAATATTTGTTATTATGTAAATATAAGTTCACCTTCTTTTGAGGGGTGACTTTGTTCGATTGGCTTAATCTACAGGACAGCTTACATATAGATACTTTGCTCCTTTTTCTTTTACGCTTCGTAGTTCACATGTTGCAAAGATTCTGCTACTGGTTAGGAAGAGTGATCAAGTAAGATTGACCTTGGGGTTATACTAAAATGTGGGAATGTTGAAATAATGTTTATCTCATGCGGAGAAGTATTCTAAATTTGTACCGCACTGTTTGTAATGGAACTTTTATAAACTTGTGTCCTTATTGATTGGACATGGTACTTTCCTCTTCGTGGACGATGGAGGAAATGTGCATTTCAATAGAGCTAACGTGGGAATTTTACGCGCGCGATGAGTAAACAATGTGACTTACGAACTAGAAACATCCCTGAACTGCCGCTAGAGTGCGTTGCGATCGCGTATACCACGTAGGGGCCCACGTACCGTGTGCACAAGTCGCATCGTTCCTGAGCGTTCAGCAGCACGTTGAAGTTGACACGGTCAGCGTTAAACGTTCGACAGCACGGCCCGTGTGCTGACAGCTTTAGGCGGACCTCTCAAGCGAGGGGGTGAATGTTGTTATCAACGATTCGATATGAGTTCGATATAAGTGGTGATAAGGCTCACAAAAGCAGATTGTGACATCTGCGCACGATGCTCAAAGCTGATCAACCAGCTTGTCTTTTTGCTACCGGAACTTATACCTAAAAGCGGCAATAGTTGGTCTGCATTATCTATGACGTGGGATTGTTTCAACTGCGGCTTACAACACACAGGAAAAAAAAGTTCAAATGTGTGTGAAATCTTATAGGATTTAACTGCTAAGGTCATCAGTCCCTAAGCTTACACACTACGTAATCTAAATTATCCTAAGGACAAATACACATACCCGATGGAGGAATCGAACCTCCGCCGGGACCAGCCTCACAGTCCATGACTGCAGCGCCTTGGACCGCTCGGCTAATCCCGCGCGGCACACACAGAAAACGCTGATCGGTGTGGGAAGAAGTCCGCTACCGGTTGGGTGCATGCTATGTTGTAAAATATTCCTCCATAGAGCACTGTCAGCGTGCGTAGATGTTTTGTAATCGGCTGTTTTGTAGCCTTATACACCACACGTATGATTTATATTTTACGTCAATATTCTTTCGTGTTCCGCAGGCACACTGTCACTCCGAACGGGTCGCAGGTATGAGACAAGAGAGTAACGGGGAGCCTGACCTCGCGCCACGGCGGTGGTGGCGGTAGCGTCTCCGCAGAGCCTGACAAGACGGACCACCTGCTGGGCAGAATGCAAATTGTGAGGCGCGCGCCTCCCGCAGCGCGTGGGCGCGGGCACCGCCAACCAGATTGGCCAGCGGGTAACGCGCATTCGCCTTCCGGCTCTCGTACGTCGCCGTCAGCTGCGGCAGGCATCTCGGACCAGCTCCTTATTCACTGTCCTCCAGCTTCAGACGTGTGCGCACACCTTCCCAGGAGCAGGGACATCGGAGTGAATACACAATCATAAAACCAGCAAATTTAACCCCAGCAGGTGACAGTCATTGCTTTTGCAAAATTTCTGACAGAAAGGAAAAGAATGACTGCTCATTTTCCCGAGAGCGGTACACTTCGACTGCGTAGATTCTAGGCAGATTCATCGCAGAGGTTCTCAGTATTAAATACAGCTGCGGTCACAAAAAGGTAAAACAAAATACTGGCCCTCAAATACATCAGTATAGACCTATTTTATCCAGAGTGGATGCTGCTGAAATCAGTGAGTGCTGCTTTATAGGGTGTAGAATAATAACCGCTACCACTCACAACAGAAGATGATTCTGTTTAATACACGACAGGTTTCGGGCTTGTGCCAATCTTCAGGTAGTTTACATTAAGGTTGTAAGTAGGCTGTTTATGTTTTCTTATTGGCAACACTCTTCTCGGGTGTACAAAGAGATAATGCGGTCATCTTGACACAGTGTTTCAACAAACCACCTGTCCGCCATCTTCAGGTGAGTATGCTGATGCACACTCTCACCGGAACTGAGTTTCCATCACAACCGCCGGCTCCTTTTATGCCCCGTGGCCTGTTCACAAAAAAAAAGTTCAAATTTGTGTGAAATCTTATAGAACTGCTAAGGTCATCAGTCCCTAAGCTTACACACTACTCAACCTAAATTATCCTAAGAACAAACACACACACCCATGCCCGAGGGAGGACTCGAACCTCCGTCGCGACCAGCCGCACAGTCCATGACTGCAGCGCCGTAGACTGTGTAAGTAGGCTGTTTAGGTTTTTATGTTGGCAACGCCTCGTAGCGCTCTGTATGAAAATCACTGGCTGTGCTGTGTGCAGTCTGTGGCTAGTTTGCATTGTTGTCTGCCATTGTAGTGTTGGGCAGCTGGATTTGAACAGCGCGTAGCGTTGCGCAGTTGGAGGTGAGCCGCCAGCAGTGGTGGATGTGGGGAGAGAAATGGCGGAGTTCTGAAATTTGTAAGACTGGATGTCATGAGCTGATATATATATTATGATTTTTCAACACTATTAAGGTAAATACATTGTTTGTTCTTTATTAAAATCTTTCATTTGCTAACTATGCCTATCAGTAGTTAGTGCCTTCCGTAGTTTCTTTTATTTAGCTGGCAGTAGTGGCGCTCGCTGTATTGCAGTAGTTCGAGTAACGAAGATTTTTGTGAGGTAAGTGATTTGTGAAAGGTATGGGTTAATGTTAGTCAGGGCCATTCTTTTGTAGGGATTTTTGAAAGTCAGATTGCGTTGCGCTAAAAATATTGTGTGTCAGTTTAAACACAGTCATGTGTAATTTTTCTAAGTGGACGTTTCAAGGTGCATGTTTCCATACTAGGTGTTGGAGATCACTGTTTAAATTGAAAACAGATAATGTGATGATGACTAAATAGACGCAAATGAAACACCGGAAAGTGGCTAAGCGACATGTGTTGTAAAATATTACAGTACATACGTATAGCTGGTTTATCCATATCGTTTTCACATTACATTTATCAGATACCTGCACAAAAATTTTTGTTTTTTTACATGTTAACTGCATATTAGTCAACATGCTAATTATTCGTGCTTCTATATTATTTCTTTGATCAAGTAGTGGCACTTTAGAAATTGATAACTTCAGACACACATACAGTCACGTGTTCAAAATGGTTTAAATGGCTCTGAGCACTATGTGACTTAACATCTGATGTCATCAGTCCCCTAGAACTTAGAACCACTTAAACCTAACTAACCTAAGGACAACACACATATCCATGCCCGAGGCAGGATTCGAACCTGTGACCTTAGCGGTCGCGCAGTGCCAGACTGAAGCGCATAGAATCGCTCGGCCACAGTGGCCGGCACACTCACGTGTCCACATTCGGAAAACAGGTTGATTTGAAAAACAGAGGTTATGGTCGAAGAGCTTAAGTTAAAGAAGTACAGAGATACTACACATTTAGACACATAACATGTATTACAAATCATGAAAATGAAATTGTTACATGATCGTGGAACTATACTGTGTTTTTCAGATATAAACACGTTGTGAGTGTCTGAGCTCATCAATATCTAAAGTGCCACAACTTTATCAAAGACATAATATGGAAACTAACAATTAACATGGTGACTAATTTACAGTTAACATGTAAGAACGAAATATTTTTGTACAAACATGTGATAAATGTAATGTGGGAACGTATGGATACACTATAATACAGGGAGTTAATAAATGAATATCAAGGTTTTAACGCTTTATAATATTTATTATATTAAACTTACAGTTATAAATGATATGGCAAATGATAGGGCAACTCAGTTTTACTAAGAAACTTATAAATGTTAAATGTGAGCACCATTTGTCACACGGCACACATCAAGTCTATAGCCGAGTTGTTCCCAAACGCTGATAAGTGTGTCTTCAGTGATTGTAGCAACAGCTGCTTCAATCCGGTTTCTTAATTCAGGGAGGTCTGCTGGTAGCGGAGGCACTTACACACAATCCTTGATGAAGCCCCAAAGGAAAAAATCGCATCGTGTTAGGTCGGGTCAACGTGGAGGCCATGCAAAGCAAGCCCTGTCATTGGGACCCTTGCGGCCTATCCAGCGCTTGGGTGCAGTGAAGTTCAACCAGTCGCGTACTTCGCTATGCCAGTGAACATTTATAAGGCTCTTGTTCAAACTGTTTGAGTTGCTCTTTCATGTGACATATCATTTGTAATTGTAACTTTAATGTAATAAATATTATAAAGCATTAAAACCCCGACATTCATTTATAAACACCTTGTATTTTGCAACGCCTGTCGCTTAGCCACTTTCAGATGTTTGATTTGTGTCTACTTAGTCATCATCATAAAATTTATCTTTGATTCAAACAGTGATCTCCAACACTGAGTATGGAAAAATGCACCTGAATGTAAACACCCTGAAGACTGGCACCAGCCCAAAACCGGTCGTGTGTTAAATAAGATCACATTCTGTTGTGACTGGTAGCGGTAATTATTCTATCAGTATAGACCTCTCTTCAGGTCTTTGGGATTTCGTAACTTCGCTTTAGACTCTCGAGCCTCAAAAATGTTTGTCGATAATCTACAACATGGGCGCCTAGGATTCCCCAACCCTAGGAGGGTTGGCTCCATTATGCCTCAAGAGGGCATTTCGTCTGGTTCCCCTGTTGAGCCCTATTCGGCTTGGGTGGTCCTGCTGATGGCTGTAATACCGCCGGCATAGCTCTCAGCTTCTTTGAAGCAAAGTCAAATGCAACAGATAGGAAAAATCATTAAACTTGTCTGCACACTTGTTGAGAATGTCAGATCATCGATGGCCAGAGACAATTCTTAAATGTAAACCTCCTGACAGACGGAAACAAAGCAAACTGCATCGTTCCGAAGAAAAAACATCAACGAAATAATGGAGCGTTGCGATGTATGCAAGGAGGATCCTCCGAATAGAGATGCTTGGGAGAAGGGAACAGGACTGCAGCGAAACGATATTATTGATTGATATTTGTATTTATTAATCATGAATAATAAAAACAAAAATAATTTCGTAACTTTTTGTAAAATAATTCGTCAAAGTTAAAAGAGAGCACTGAGGGTGCCGGTGAGGTGACGGATCTGTTGCTCATTTTCTGAGGATGGGTGGAAAGTCGGAACTACAAACGCTGTAGGCAATTTTGATTTGTAATTAGTTCCACACAGTCGGGAATAAAGTTGTACGACGCGTCTGCTTAAGAGAGTGTTTCCTATAGTTCACGAGAGGAAACTTTAAGGGGCTCCAGAACGCCCTATACTTGCAATGTTAAAATAACGCTTATAAATTACATCTTTCCTCACAAAGTATTTGAGGTAGGAAGTTGAACTTTTTACAGATTATTTATTGGAATATGGGCTACAACTTAACACAGAGATTTTACAAAATTTTAGTCCAGTTATTAAAGATGATTTTTTTTCAACTGTAATGAAAATTCACAACATTTTTTTGCAATTTTTTATTTATATATTCAAAAATATACAGTTTTTTGGAAAAAGGCTGTGTTAAATTATGCAGAAGGTACTGTGTGACATTTACTGAAAGTTTGAAACAAATATGTTTGGAAGATCCTTAGAAAACATGTAATTAGTATGAGAAAATAAAAGTTTTGGGAATCGAGCGACAAAGATTGGATTAACTTTTTAGTGCATTCCAGGTCCATAGGATGGATTATCTTCATCCTCTGCAAACTCCTCCTCCAGCTTCCTCTTGTTCCTCCTCCTGTTTACTCTTGCTTGTATTTCTAGACTCTTTACAGCCCTGTCTGCAGCCCGAAGGCGTTCCTTGTCTAAAGCAAGCATCGCTCGTTGTTGTGTTCGTAGATTTTGCTACCATTTGCTTCAGTTGCAGTTACTCCAACACTGTTCCAAAAGGTGGTCATGGATGAACACTTATCACATTTCAGTTGTATTTCACTAGCAAGTCCTTCGTGCTTTATTATGGAGAGTTCCAGACCAACTTCACTACAATGAATACATCTTACACAGTTTGAAAAAATTCCTTTGAGAACCGACATATCAAATATTTCATTCACATCCAATTCGCCCATAAAACATCCACAGTTTTCACTCATTGAACCAAGCTTCTTCTGTGAAGTATTTTCTTTCCCACTTTGACTGCTATGGGCAGGTGTACTTGAGAGGTTAGGTTCACTCACTTGGTTATCGTCTTTATTGTTTACAGTAATAACACATACCTTTGGCTTTCCAACATTTCTCTTTGTCTTAAAAGCCTTCAGAGGATTTCTAATAACTTTACTTTTACTCATTATTATACTTCAACAAAACAGAGACTCAAGAAACAGAATTAACTACGAATATTTTCGAGATAACGACAGAGTAAATAAACATTAA
Source organism: Schistocerca americana (assembly GCF_021461395.2). Taxonomy (NCBI): domain Eukaryota; kingdom Metazoa; phylum Arthropoda; class Insecta; order Orthoptera; family Acrididae; genus Schistocerca; species Schistocerca americana. The sequence goes on from NC_060123.1 coordinate 34,364,676, forward strand.
ACAATCGACAATCACACCAGCGATATATATTGAACCATCACAGGTTAGCCACAACACATACTTTATCTCACATCACTAAAATGTACCTGATGAACACGGACGTTAATAATAACATCATTTGACTGCAGTTTAACAGCGCCACAGTGGGTCACGCCCATGTAGAACACATTTCAAAAAAAATTTAAAAATAGTTGTAGTCTTCGGAATTGAATAAATTATATATCTATTAAAAGGTAATAGTCTGCAGATTCAGAAAACGCAAAAAAGTAAAAATTGAACTTTTCATGATTTGGAGCCTTTCCGGAGCCCCTTAAGTCCCGTAATTGCCTGTCTAAATTAATAAGTTCAAGTTTACAAATAATTACCAAAAGTGAATTATTATATAAAGAGGTTATTTGTTTGAGCGATTGAATTGATCGTCGATTCCTCTCGTCCTGAGCCACAAACGCGTCCAGGTTAACCCTATATTTCGAACTGCTTTAAAGTTATGAAAAAAAGAATTTCAATTTTTTTCATCGAGTAAATGGCTCTTCTAGAATGTAAAGCAGTATTTACGCTAAAATACTTTTATTTATATACACCTCGTCAGTCCACAAAGTTTCGAGATTGGATTACTAAAATAAAAAAATAGTAAAGTTAAGATGGTGATCTTAATGCTTCATTAGTATCCCCCCCCCCCTCCCACGCTGGCTCACGTGAATGCACTTTTCACTCGTTTGGATTATCCACATTGGAGAAATAGTTTAGTTGATCACTCAGGATCTCCAGACTTCAGTGTCACCCTTGAGATCAGCCTCATCGACTCCGACCTCCACCCATTTAGGAGGATTAGGGAAATGAAATGATAATTAAATAGACACCCTAGCTGCAAGCAGGCGTTGATACCCTTCATTGGGGACATGTTGAAAATGTGTGCCCCGACCGGGACTCGAACCCGGGATCTCCTGCTTACATGGCAGACGCTCTATCCATCTTTTTTTTTTTTTTTTTTTTGCCTTTCGCGGGCAAGTGCACTACCATCTTTTTTTTCTTCTTTTTTTTTTACTTTTTTCCGTTAAAAAGCCCCTTAGGAAAATGGAACTAAAAAAATAAATAAATAAAAAATAAAAAATAAAGAAACCTAAGTGCCACCGCCACTTGTCATCCTATAACAAAAAAAATCTGATCCACTTCAGGCGTTGGCTCCTGAGTAAACCCACCCCAGAGAGCTGCCTATAGACCAGGGGAAGTATGGAAATCAAGGTTAGGGCTATTCGTTGCCACTTTTTCTTATTTTTTTATATGATTACATTTAGGGAGCGTGTACAAATGAGAATTCTAGTAACTAAGTGTTACAAGTGTGACAACAACAAAGGTGGCATAAAAGAGTAATCAAAAAAATAAAAATATAAACCACTGATGTAATTCTAACTAAAAGGTTCTTCAATAATGTAACTGGTTCCACTTGGAGCCTTGCCATCCTTATCTGAAATCTCCAATAGCGCCTTTGAAGGGCATCTGCAACGGAGGCATTCTGCTTCGCTAGTGCCTCAAGGAAAACAGTATCCTTGCAGCAGCTTGTCTCTTCCTTTGGTCATGGCTGACAAGGCAGAACGTTGAGCCGTTAGTGTGATGCGGCACAGCACATTAACCACAGCCTGGCACTCCCCAGCTGAGTGGGGGGTTAACGAAAACGCTGCGTAAATAATTTGCGAAGAGCGTACGGTATTTCGGTGTGCGTTCGAGGGCATTGTGAGCATTTTGTAGGAACCACCAGTAATCAAGCTGCTCTTTCTCTCCGTCGCTAAAGATGTAGGCGATGGTAAGTCCCTTGATCCATGTACGCGCATGATATTTTGCAGCCGGAAAGTAAGTTTCATCGGGACAGAGTAGGGTCTGCGGGTCAATCATATCAGGTGTGACCCGGAGGTAACAAGCCAGTATCTTCTGTGTTAGTCGCCAAACTCCTGACGATGATGCCCAAGTAAAACGATGTTCATCGGTATCCAAAAGGTGACAATCTGGGCAATAAGGGGAGTCTGCCAGTCCAATAGTGTGAAGTCGCTGGCGTGTGGCACATTTTTTGTTGGCGATCTGATACCACTTCGAACGCACCGTGGATGACAGAAAGTGGTGGTGTATCGTTTTCCACACTCTTGGCCAGTGAACCGTAGGGTACTTGTTTTCCACCACGTTATGGTGAACACCCCGCAGAAGGTTGGTATAAAAATCTTTCGCCTTCGGTGGACGTGTGGCGGAGAGGTTCAAGCTGACATAGCTGTAATCAAGATTGAAGGTCGACACATGGGAGAGCTGTGGTGCGACGTGCGCAACCGACACCGGCGGGACGTTAGAGGCTGGCATCAGAACCTGTAGTAAACGACCCGCGAGAGAGGTATATTGACTTTTCCATCGTTTCCTCATGTTGCTCATGTAAAGGGCAGCTGCTCTCGCCCTGACGTTGACCGATCCCAGCCCTCCTTTGTGCACTGGAAGGGTAAGAGTGTCGTATCGTACTTTAAAGATATGACCTGCGGAAACGTAGTAACTGAAGGCCGCCTGAAGCCGGCGACCTATCTGCAGTGGTAGTGGGAGGACCTGTGCCACGTGGTTGAGTTTGGATGCTACGTGGAGGTTCAAGTATTCAACACGTTGTAGCTGATTCAAGTCTCGGAGCAGGTTCTGTCGCACCATTGCGCGTATGATCTGTAATAACCGTCGGTAGTTTGCTGCAGCTGTTTTACGTACATCTTTCTTGAACGTGATGCCCAAATATCGCAGATCAGAAACTGGTGGGAGGGGAGCGAGGGCTTCCGGTCCGAGACCACGCCCAATGTCCAACGCCGCCGACTTGTTGATGTTCAGGAAATGTAAACCTCCTGACAGACGGGAACAAAACAAATTGCATCGTTCCGAAGAAAAAACATCAACGAAATAATGGAGCGTTGCGATGTATGCCTGCGGCCTGTCCGTATCGCTCAATCCAGGTTTGTACGCTTTGAACTTCGTCGTTGGAACGAACCAGCAGTAGCAGGTCGTCAGCGTATGTCCTATAGCGAAAGGTGACGTCCCGCAGCGTGATACCAGATAGGCGGTGGTTAAGGCCCCCTAGGAGTGGCTCGAGTGCGATTGCATAAAGGTAGGTAGAAAGGGGACAACCCTGTCGTAGAGACCTCTTAATGGGTACTGCTCCTACCGTCCTTCCAATGACCTGGACGTGTGAGCTGGCTGCGGTCCAAAGACGCCGTAGGGTGTCGATGAGGCCCGGGGGGAATCCCATACAGTCCATCACTCGTAGGAGGAAGTTTTGGTGGACTCTATCAAAGGCGCGGTTGAAATCGACGGAGACGATCGCCGCTCTCAGACGGCACGCAGAAGCGATCGCTATTAAGTCCCTGCAGTCACCGGTGGCCATGTGTATGTTGGTTTCTCCCCCCTGCGACGTCTGTTCTGGAGCGAGGATCATCGGCAAATTCGTCTTAATACGGCTCGCCATAATCCTGGTGAAAATCTTGTAATCGGCGTTCAACATTGTAAGCGGCCGATAGTCGTTAATCGATAGCCCTCCACCTGGCTTGTGGACTGGTATGAGGAGACCTTCTACAAACGCTGGCGGCACAACACAGTCTGGAGACATAAGTTCGCGGAACATTATAACCCAGCGAGGCATCATGATGTCACGGAAAGTCCGGTAGAATTCGATGGGCAATCCATCAGGTCCAGGAGATTTATTGGCCGCACCTTTGTCCACGGCGTCTTCGACTTCTTCGAGTGAGATTTCCTCTGTTAGTGCATTCACGGTAGCCTCGTCGATAGTACGTGTTATCTGCTGTAACACTTCAGTAGTGGCCTCGTCAATGACGGTTCTTTCCTTGTAAAGATGACGAAAATGATCCTCCACCGCCTTTACTATGGATGCTTGGGTCGTACATAAGCGACCGTCGTGTGTCCTGAGTTGTGTGATTAAATGTTGGCGTTGTCGGCGCTTATCCGCCACAACGTGGTGCATAGTGGGTTCCTCTGCAACTGTTCGGTCGTGCCGTCGCGAGCGGACTACTGCACCTTCTAGTCGACGCTTCGTCAATGATAGTATGTGAGCCTTGATTCTGCTTTGGTCATGTTGTCTCTCCGGGGAAGGGGGTAAGGCGTCGAGGTCCCTGAGTGCCGCGTAGTAAAAATCGAGGGTCTGTCGATGCCACGCAGTCACGTCCTTGCCATATCGCATAAGTGTCCTACGGATTGCTGGTTTGGCACAGAGGAGCCACCACTCCAGGGTCGAGGTGTATCGTGGGTGGCGGCGTTCACAGTCAGTCCACATTGCTGCAACTTGCCGACGGCAATCCAGGTCCTGGAGAAGAGTTATGTTGAGCTTCCAAAAGCCATTGCTGCGCCAGACTTGTTGGGGGCGTAGGTGTATAGTGCAGATATAGGCACTGTGATCGGAATTAGCTTGAGGCCATAATTCGGCGTCCACCACACCTTGTGTGAGATCTTGTGACACATATATGCGGTCAAAGTCGGCTGGCCGAATGACTGGTAAGATGAGTGTGGCCAGAGCGGTTACCGTGGACTTTTTCCCACGTGTCGCACAAGTGAAGTTCTTGGACCATCGCACCCAGTTCCGGACAAGGCATGTAATGTGGGATTTGGTCCTTGGGGTGAAGTACGCAATTAAAATCGCCGGCGAAGACGCTGTGGTCGTATCGTCCAAGGAAAAGGGGAGCGACATCTGTGGAGTAGAATCTGGCGCGGTCGTGACGTCTTGTGGTACCCGACGGCGCGTAAACATTAATGAATCGGGTGTTGAGTACCGTAAATGCTATTCCTCGCGCGGAGGGAAGAAACGTGACGTCGGTAACTTCAATACCTTCACGCACTAATATTGCCACTCTGGTGTCTGCAGGGCTACCGGGCGTCACATGTGTGGCTAACCGTAAAAGTGCGGGAGTGCAGTCGTTTTCACTTCTTGTAGGAAAGCAAAGTCAACTCCCATGGCTCGTATGGTTTCTTTCAAAAGTTGGATCTTGACAGGAGAACTGATCATGTTGATATTCATTGTCGCCAGGCGGTAAGGCTGGCAACGCGTTGTTTGGACGAGGTTATCCATGTTGAAGTTGGAGAGAAGCGAACATCGGAAGTGATGTCACCCCCCGCCGAACGCGGTCCTCCCTCTGCTGCTTATGCTGCATGATCCGGCGGCGCCTCAGCTGGCCGCGGGTCGGGATCTTGTGTCTCGACGTCCTCGGCCCACGAAGCTGGCGCGGATGTCTGTTCATGTTCCATAGCCTCGGAATGTTTGGTAGTAAGGGACCGGGCGACTTCGCTGCCTGCACTGATACCTTCCCGCTGCTCACTGTTTCTGTCAATGGACTGATGTTCGAAAGCTGCATGTTTTTCTGTCTGTTCTGCAAGGTTGGAGTCAGTGGAAACAGCCCCAGCTTCGCGGCTGGCTTCTTGAGGGGTCAGTTGTTCTTACCCGGCCGAATGCGAACCGCTGTGTTCCGACACGGTCCGACGACGGCGCTTTCGGCGTTTCGGTGATCGCTGTTTCCGTACATGGCCTTCATTGTCAGAAGACGGCACTGACTCACGCTCCGCCGGAACAAACGCTTCGGTCGGTACAATAAGGGAATCAATTGCCATCTTGCCGGCGTCAATGTCTGTCGCGTTCGGTAGCTCCAGAGTCGTAGTGCTATTTTCCACCACTGGCCAGGTCGGCGGATCATCCAGGTTTTTGTCCGTGGAAAGTGATTCTTGTACCGCTGAAGCGGTCGGCCGTGTCTGTTGTGTGGAGAACGTCGTGAGCGCCGCCGCGTTATTTAAGTCACGGGTAGAACAGTCTTCGCCGCTGGTGGTGCAACGTCCTTCGGTGGGAGTTGTGTGATCCGACGCTGGAGGCACTCGGAACGAAGGTGTCCTTCTTTGCCGCATCCGGAACACGTCTTCAGCTGGCCGTCATAAATAACTATGGCCCGGCATCCTCCTATCTGTAGATAGGATGGCACGTGTCGTTGGAGATCTATGCGGACTTGGCGTACTCCATTGAGTACGGGATATGTCTTAAACTGGGTCCATTTTTCAGCCACGTGTTCGTGTACCGTGCCGTAGGGGCGGAGCGCCGCTACAACTTCTGCCGCCGGGAGTTCAAATGGAAGTTCGAATATGCGGATAGTCCGCAGTCCCATTGCGGCATGGCCAACCTCGACGTTGCCAACATTGCCATCTGCGTGGCAGAAGCGGAGTTCTTGTTTCATCTCACGAAGCACCTTGTCGCATGTAGTTTCGTTTATGAGCTTTACATAGACCGTGCTGCTGACGATCTTGGCTTCCTCTTTTAAAAAGCGTTCGACTTCGAGCGCCTTTGGTCGGGTAAAGTCGTTCCGAAATGTGAGTTTCAAGGTTGATCTTCTGTATTGGTTTGCCATGGTCTTGTAGCGCTATGGCGTCACGTTAGTGTCGGCCGAAGAAAGTAAACAAGGCGCGCGGGCTCTCTCTGACAGCGGAGAGCACACACCGCACGTCTGCTTCGCTCGGCTGCGAGAGCCGCACTGTCCATCTGAGCCACCGCGGGCACAGAGTATAGTGCGTCTGCAGGGACTTATCCCTTGCACGCTCCCCGTGAGATCCACATTCCCAACATGTCCGCAACACTACATTCGTAGTGCGCCTAATAGATGTTTGCCCATCTATTTAATTATCATTTCATTTCTAGCAAAGCTGCATGGTCATCCACGGTAACTGTTCTTTCGGGAACAGATACTACCGTCATATATAGGATTAGGGAAAGACCGAGCCCATCATCTTCACGCTGAACAAAAGCCCCCTTCCCTCTGCAACCGCAAACTGGCCCCTTGTCACCATGATTACGCACACGACTACTATACATTTGCGGACAGGGTATGATATGTTACAGTACCTTTGACTAACAATTGCACAGCAACGGACAATTCCCCATACGGCAGACCTTACACTTATAATCTTTGGTCTCCACCGCCATACTGGATATGACAAATGTGTCCCATTGATTTTGGTTCACCTCCACCGCGCGTCCTATCTCATCAGCACCAAATTCGCATCCATTCTTGAACCAGTCTCGTAAAATGTCGCCTCATTTGTAGCACATTTACGGTGCCTACACTCACTGCAATTGGTTGTGTGTTCGAACTCGTAATTTCTCGAACAGTTTATGCTATATGCACCACCGCCCTACTCGTAATACCAGGTTCACTTTCCTCGTAAGTGTGGCGACTTTTCTAGAAAAACGGGAGATTTTGAAACTTATTCAAATTTACGGCCTCGTATATTTTTGTGCATTTGGAAACCACGTAAAGTGATGTCATGTAGACTCCTTTTCAAAGAAAAACTTGGCTCCTTCGTAATGAACGATTAGTCACCGATTTATATCGACAACGCACCAAATTTGTGAAGTCGAAAATCGTGGATTCACTTTGCGTTGTCCTCTGGGTGTAGCCGGTGGCTCCTAAGGATTCACCCCTCCAAAACACAATTATAGGACGAACCACCGGAAATCTCTGCATCCATGACTTTTACCCAGGACCTTACAACCGACATATCCAGTTCACTAAAACACTACACTATCGTGGCCTAACTCTCTATAGGCACCTAACGGGCACCATACGAAGTCTAGAGTGGACTCATCCTTACCTATCCCACTCCACATCAGCCCCCCTTTCCCTCTCACTCCCCTCTATCTTTCCGCATTCCTTCTGCGCTTGATTTTAAGACTCTACCCACATAACAGACTCCTCCGTTTCTCTCTTCCCACTATCCACACCAACACCTACCATCATCATCACAGATACTACCAACCCTATTTGTATTCACACCTTTCAACACCACAGAACACTTAACATTTTGCCCTCCACAAAACCATTTCCCTGAAGGACAGAGCCTTCAACGTTTTTAAGGAACATCACTGTTTATGCAACACGTTTTAAATTTACATACTTGTACTTAACTTTACCTTCTGATCCTTCACTTTTAGTTTAAAAAAAGAAAAAGAAAATAAAGAGTTTAATGTATGTAAATATCATAAAAACCCATCCTTTGACAGATTTTAAAACACTCGTAAAACTTTTACCTTTTAATCTTATTTGTTCCGATTTTATGTACATTTTAAGGCTTTTGGTTGATGTACCGCTGCCAGCCCGTCCTCCGCCCATAAGTCGCGAGGGATATGAAACAACAATACAGAAAAAAATATCGCTTTGCATGTGAGGAGGTCAAGATATCTGACCGCTACGAATCCTAAGCTGCAGAGGCACAACCTTCCTCTTTAAGTGGAAACCAGAATGACGGCGCTACGTCTATTTTCAGCAAATGGCTTTTGGAATTACTTCGCAAAAGCTACCACTTACTCGGGAGCGTTTGCTTCCTCACACCAGCGTAATTTAAAGGCGTTTACAAGTAAAAAATACTCCGTAACTGGTTCGTCCGGATCTTTACACGCGCCACATTTCAAGTTTCTTGTGCTATCGGCTGACTGAATTTTTGTTTACACAGCGAAATGGTCGAGGGTTTCAAAGTTAGGGCTGAAAAATGCAGGAAGTCGTCGTACCGGCAATACATTTGCAGCAAGTAATGACCGCTTCCTTTTGCATCCTAGCAGCCGGTTCTGCAGGGAAGCGGGGAAGTCACCACGGCCGCCCCAGGCTCTGTATTCGGTCTTCTCGCCCGCGCCAACTGTTTTTATCGGTAGCTGTTCGGCGGGAGGGTATTTTACGATCGCGAAGGGGCAGATCGGAAGCTGCCTTGCCCAAAGACCGCCCTTATCCGAGCCGTGATTTATGGCCGTCGGAAGGGGACGCTGCAGCCTGCTAACGGCTTAAGCGCCACCCCGTGTGTTTCGCTCCCGTCTTCGAACCGTGCGCAACGCGAATGTCAATGACGATGATCGAGACAGTAGGGAAGTAGTGACGCAGGTAGGTAATGTTGTTCCTCCCTACGCAAGAACGCACATGGGGGTCAGTTCCGAAAATAATCTGTTATACCAAGGATATTTGTTGACAAAAGCAAGAAAAATATCTTTTCTTTCATGTAATTTCCATTATATCATAGTTCATATCCAGACACTCCGGGATGATGATGGCATTGAAACAGAGGATGACACGCGTAAAGCTGAAATACTAAACACCTTTTTCCAAAGCTGTTTCACAGAGGAAGACCGCACTGCAGTTCCTTCTCTAAATCCTCGCACAAACGAAAACATGGCTGACATCGAAATAAGTGTCCAAGGAATAGAAAAGCAACTGGAATCACTCAACAGAGGAAAGTCCACTGGACCTGACGGGATACCAATTCGATTCTACACAAGTACGCGAAAGAACTTGCCCCCCTTCTAACAGCCGTGTACCACAAGTCTCTAGAGGAACGGAAGGTTCCAAATGATTGGAAAAGAGCGCAGGTAGTCCCAGTCTTCAAGAAGGGTCGTCGAGCAGATGCGCAAAACTATAGACCTATATCTCTGACGTCGATCTGTTGTAGAATTTTAGAACATGTTTTTTGCTCGAGTATCATGTCGTTTTTGGAAACCCAGAATCTACTATGTAGGACTCAACATGGATTCCGGAAACAGCGCTCGTGTGAGACCCAACTCGCTTAATTTGTTCATGAGACCCAGAAAATATTAGATACAGGCTCCCAGGTAGATGCCATTTTTCTTGACTTCCGGAAGGCGTTCGATACAGTTCCGCATTGTCGCCTGATAAACAAAGTAAGAGCCTACGGAATATCAGACCAGCTGTGTGGCGTGATTGAAGAGTTTTTAGCAAACAGAACACAGCATGTTGTTATCAATGGAGAGACGTCTACAGACGTTAAAGTAACCTCTGGCGTGCCACAGGGGAGTGTTATAGGACCATTGCTTTTCACAATATATATAAATGACCTAGTAGATAGTGTCGGAAGTCCCATGCGGCTTTTCGCGGATGATGCTGTAGTATACAGAGAAGTTGCAGCATTAGAAAGTTGTAGCGAAATGCAGGAAGATCTGCATCGGATAGGCACTTAGTGCAGGGAGTGGCAACTGACCCTTAACATAGACAAATGTAATGTATTGCGAATACATAGAAAGAAGGATCCTTTATTGTATGATTATATGATAGCGGAACAAACACTGGTAGCAGTTACTTCTGTAAAATATCTGGGAGTATGCGTGCGGAACGATTTGAAGTGGAATGATCATATAAAATTAATTGTTGGTAAGGCGGGTACCAGGTTGAGGTTCATTGGGACAGTCCTTAGAAAATGTAGTCCATCAACAAAGGAGGTGGCTTACAAAACACTCGTTCGACCTACTCTTGAGTATTGCTCAACAGTGTGGGATCCGTACCAGATCGGGTTGACGGAGGAGATAGAGAAGATCCAAAGAAGAGCGGCGCGTTTCGTCACAGGGTTATTTGGTAACCGTGATATCGTTACGGAGATGTTTAACAAACTCAAGTGGCAGACTCTGCAAGAGAGGCGCTCTGCATCGCGGTGTAGCTTGCTCGCCAGGTTTCGAGAGGGTGCGTTTCTGGATGAGGTATCGAATATATTGCTTCCCCTTAGTTATACCTCCCGAGGAGATCACGAATGTAAAATTAGAGAGATTAGAGCGCGCACGGAGGCTTTCAGACAGTCGTTCTTCCCGCGAACCATACGCGACTGGAACAGCAAAGGGAGGTAATGACAGTGGCACGTAAAGTGGCCTCCGCCACACACCGTTGGGTGGCTTGCGGAGTATAAATGTAGATGTAGATGTAGATGTAGACGTGTTCAAACGTCCCGCTCAAGGAACTCTGTGTTCTGCGTCCCGACTAAAGGGGAATCCGCTTCTCCGGCATTGCAACTGTACTGGCTAATTACTGTGTCGTGTCGCATAACGGAGGCATTAAGCTTGTACTCACTGAATACGCAGAACATATTATCTGGTTTGGTTCTTCGTCTAGTGTGTAGACGTTGATACGCCTCACTTTTAATATTAAGGAATTGCAAGTAAGGAGTTCGTACCTCGCTGTCCAGTGTTAGGCGAAGGTCCGAGGTCCGATAACTATAGGGGTCTGAAAGTAGAAGAAGATCGCTTACTCTGCATTTTGGGATCAGTTTAGCATGTATGAACAATACGTAATATTTGTTGAACACAAAATGGCACAGAGCGGGGGTAGCTGTAACTAGGCTATTTAGGTTTTTTTTATGTTGGTAACGCTACGTAGCGCTCTGTATGAAAATCACTGGCTGTGCTGTGAGCAGTCTGTGGCTGGTTGGCATTGTTGTAATATTCGCTATTGTAGTGTTGGGCAGCTGGATGTGAACAGCGCGTAGCGTTGCGCAGTTGGAGGTGAGCCGCCAGCAGTGGTGGATGTGGGGGGAGAGATGGCGGAGTTTTGAGAGCGGATGATCTGGACGTGTGTCCATCATAGACGGTAAATTTGTATGACTGGATGTCATGAACTGATATATATTATGACTTTTGAACACTATTAAGGCAAATACATTGTTTGTTCTCTATCAGAATCTTTCATTTGCTAACTATGCCTATCAGTAGTTAGAGTATTTAGCTGCCAGTATTGGCGCTCGCTGTATTGCAGTAGTTCGAGTAACGAAGATTTTTGTGAGGTAAGTAATTCATGAAAGGTATAGGTTATTGTTAGTCAGGGCCATTCTTTTGTAGGGATTTTTGAAAGTCAGATTGCGTTGCGCTAAAAGTATTGTGTCAGTTTAGTGTTGATCAGAATAAGTAAAGAGAGTAATGTCTGAGTAGGTTCAGTTTTGCTCATCTGTTTGAAAAGCAAATAATGTAAGAGGTTTATCAGCACAGTAATTCATTAATTTTTCTAAGGGGACGTTTCAAAGCATCCAGCTTTTATCATCTTTCCTAATAATCGGAGACAAATGGGATGAGTTGAAATTTGCCGGCGACCATACGAAATAATGCAGGATTCATTCTTTACAGCATAAAACGCTACAACACACATAGCTAATCTGCACACCTCGACGTCTCACAGTTCCTACTGATTCCCGTTGGTGGAGGACAGTTAGTTCCTTAGGCTGGTTGCAACTCAGTTCGACTTCTCGAAATCAGACTATCGACGATGATCGTGTATGGTTTGTGGGGCGCTCAATTGCGTCTTTATCAACGCCCGTGCAAAGTCCCAATCTTCACACAGTCCACTCTTGCCACGTTCAAGAATGATGATGAGGACAACACAAACACCCAGTCTCCGGGCGGAGAAAATCCCTAACCCGGCCGGGAATCGAACCAGGGACCCCGAGATTGAGACGCAGCAACGATAGCCACTAGACCACGAGCTGCGGACACATACTATCGAATAATAATCCTAGCGACAGTAATCGATACCGAGTTCAATCTGTCTCTCTCTCAAATCAGGGTAGGCCCTTTGATGACGTGGACGCTCCATCCTACAAGCGTGACGTACAGCCTAATGACATGCTAAAACAGAAAAATTCCCTCCTAGACCTTCTTGTAAACAATTCTGCTTCACCTGCGACTGGTGGTTTCATAGCCTGTGGCCGATTTATAAGCGGCTATTCCCTCATCAAGCTGCCCATTACGTGATAGGTCTGTTTCGATAGCCTGCTTTTAATCCGCCAGGCGTATGCCACGTGGTACTGACTGAACTTCGACTTTTGTGAATCGATAGAAATTCATATGCTTTAATATTCTAAATGACTCTCGTTATTCAGTCTGGAACCGCGCTGTTGCTACGGTCGCAGGTTCGAATCCTGCCTCGGGCATGGATGTGTGTGATGTCCTTAGGTTAGATAGGTTTAAGTAGTTCTAAGTCTAGGGGACTGATGACCACAGATGTTAAGTCCCATAGTGCTCAGAGCCATTTGACATCATTCCAGCTTTGTGGCGTTGTTGTGGAAATCCTACAAAACACTAACCAACAGCAGTAGTCGGCTCTTGGATGAAAAACGATGACCAACAAGGACGAGTTTAGGGAAGAATTGGAAGACTGAGGGAGCCAAATTTGGGGAATGTGGCCGATGCTCCAGCAATTCATAACGGAAATTTTTAGACTACCAAAACCCGTTTGTGACCAGACGCACGTCTTGGTCAGATATGATTTGCTTTCTTCTACAAATCAGATCATCATCAGTGTCATCATCATCCACAACGGGCATACTAGAAAAGATATGAGTTAGTTGTCTCTCTCTCTTGCCGCGCGGGATTAGGCGAGCGGTCTAAGGCGCTGCAGTCATAGACTGTGCGGCTGGTCCCGGCGGAGGTTCGAGTCCTCCCTCGGGCATGGGTGTGTGTATTTGTCCTTAGCATAATTTAGGTTAAGTAGTGTGTAAGCTTAGGGACTGATGACCTTCGCCGTTAAGTCCCATAAGATTTCACACACATTTTAACATTTTTGTCTCTCTCTTCCTCGAATAACTTGCGGATAAAGGAAGCAAAAAGTATCTCCACATTTTACGTGCACGATTTTACGAAACTTTTTCCGATGCCGAGCCTTTGTGCTCGTCACTGGCACACATACGTATGTTTCAATAAATTTGTTTGGGGAGGAGGGGAGGGGGTGGTGTTGACAGCATTGTGCTTTCTTCTCTGAGTGTTTTGCTCCGAATTTTGCATGACAACACATGGTGCTTTCATTGATTTTCGCAGCTTTAAAATGAAAATTGTAATGATATATTTTAATGCAATGCTTCGTGTACACATTAAATGTATAACTTTGTCGCTGTGTTCTGCTGCACTGACACAGAACAACGCATTGAATGAACTGTTACGTCTTTTGTTCGGTGTCAATGAAGCAGAAAACAACAACAAAATTAAACGTTTAAGTGCTCACATACATTTGTGCTTAAATTATTTCGTTGCGTATTTTAGTGATATGAAATATGAAGAAAATACAGTGTATCGTAAAAAAATTACATCTTTCCACAGGGAGAGAACAATTTTACTTCTCGCAGAGCTTGAAAATACCGCTTATAAGAGCCCGAAACCGGTCGTGTGATAATAAAAGAACTTTACAACTGAAGCTATATTTTCAACCTCTGGTATAATGCTCAGTGCGGATGTTCCTCCAACAGTATTGTTTGTAATTTTACTGCTGTCGACGGGACGCCCAATGCATAACTAACCACATGTAAATTAAAATATTGAGTGTATGTTGCTTTATGATGAGCATAAAAAGGTGAAACAGGGACAGAGGAGATAAAATCGCAACAATATCTGTATTATTCACAAATCATTTTATTTAGAATAGTCACTGAGTTTCATGTAATATTCACTGTTAACCAAATGGAAAATGTTATTTTCATGGCAGAATCAAAACTCGATAAAAAATCGGCAAACCCTCTGATGTCTTAAAATAGTAGCAGCACACATACGACAGTATGAAGGGATTGGCGAAGAACAAAATTACAGTCACAGACTCACGAATAAAGTTACTTCCGATATTTTAAACCAGTCTATGTAATCAGTGTTGATTTAAAAATAGTCAGTGGTCTGAAATCAAGCAAAACGGTAAATGTGTTTAAATCCAGGCCAGTGACTATGTTCGAAAGCAATAAAATGAAACGCGTTCTCAATGAAAGAAATATTCCGGGCTATTTTGTCGTGGTCGAACTGATTTCACATTAAAACACAACGTTTCGTCACCATCTGCGGTGGACATTTTGAAAGGGGATCGTAGCTACGATGTATACTCTATACTCCTACTCTTTGTTGTTGATGTTACCTGGCTTTTTCTAAAAACTACAGTTAAAGAGAGATGTTATTCATTACACCAAGACGGAGTCTGGTGAAAATATTTCTGCGAGTCAGAAGATGTATCGGTTGGCACATTGGAGAACAGTCATTAAGCAAAGAACGAAGCTAAAGAGAAGGAATTAAGCATAGATTTCAACGTCCCATCTACGGTGACGTCATTACAGAAGGAACAATAATTAAACAGAAATGTAAGAAAATTCTGTTTGTGTTTCATGTTAGTACCTAACTGTAAATCCAAGCAAAATAACTTACATCCTCTTGTAATGTTACTTGAATTACGTAACCATTACGGCACCTCACCTCAACCTCTCGATACCAGCAATATTCTACTGTTTCTGTAAAATAGTTGACATATTTCTGTGACAACATTCAGATTTGATTTCATTAATGTAGAGGTACTTCGATACATCGATATGTATATATTGCAATGATATTATTCTTATGTGTATTGTCTCTTTTTGTCACTATGATCTTTGACGTACTTGTAACTGATTTTTGGGCGCGTAAGTGGTTATTGGAGAGTCAAGCTTTGGTCGTCATGTTAAAAAGACGCAAATTGTAGTCAGTCTATGAAATGTGAACTTCAACAGTGAGGAAGATATTTTCAAGTATGTTTTATATTGTGAAGTGATGTTTTGGAACGAGTTACGTGCTACTGCAACAAAAGTAATAAAAAAGAAGTGTAACTTAAATTCGGAGTGCTGATTACTTTTTTACATCATCATCGTCCTAACTTGCAAAACTTTAATCTTCAAGAATGGTTTATGAAACACATCTATAAAACTTTTGAATATCGCAGAATAGCACCTAGCCCTCTTTGCATCCGAGCTTGGAATCATCACTACCTAGATTTTCGACGATTGAGCCATGAGTTCACAACGAGACCAGCGTGGGAAACACGAAAAGATGAGTGCCTAGTTTATCCATTATTTCAAGAAATGACTTTATTAACTGTGCTCTAATGACACCTGCCACATAATATAACTTTGTTGTTGCCGGAAAATGCAATATTTAGCAGGGTGAACAACACTACAATCATTATTAATGTTTGACCTTTGTTGTGGTAGGGTTGTTAGACTCTGTGTAGAAATGGGGAAATCAGGTCAAATATTACGGTATGAGCAAGGTACAAAAACTCTGTCGTAGTTCCTTGGGATTTCATAGAGATGAATGCTTCAAATGGCGAGCATCAGTCAGTCTCTCAGAATGGCTTGCAATCACTCACTCGCCCTTCGACCGACGTAGAGGTAGCTTCAACTTAATTATTAATACATCTCGCAGCACGAGCTTTGTGCTCTAGCAGCGACGGCAACTTATCTTCTATTTCAGATTTTTACTCCTCCCTTTCCCTGTCTATGCTACTTCTCCTCTTTCTTCCCCCCCTCCCCCCTTCCTCTCTCACTGACACACACACACACACACACACACACACACACACACACACACACACAAGGGAGAAAGTTGCTTAGGCGGGCCGGAGCGTAACCCCTATAAGAACAAACTTAAAAGGCGGACAAAGCTCTTTTATATATCACTGCGGTGTTGTTAATAGCTGGCTTTAATAGGGGACGCGCGCGGACGACGTAGAGGGATGGGTGGTCAGACGAGCGTATGACGCACGAAGATGCGTGCACATTAATCAACATTAATCCGTCGTTACGTTGCGGCTCGCCACGGGCGGGTCGAATGTTGGCTGGACGGCCAGTAGCGCGGCCGCGTGGAGGGGGAACTGGCCCTGCCGGGCCCCCTCCACCGCCCGCCCCTGCGGCCGCGACTCTCACGTGGACTGTGGGAGCAGCTGAGTCAGGCGGTGACCACTGTGCGCGCTGCCTGTCCACAGAACAGGTGGTCGACGCGACTGCCCGCATCCTGTGCGGGCTTTGATGTCACTCTTGCCGGCTTGCGGATTAGTCTTATTTGGAAGTGAGATCGGCAGCACGATAAGTGACATCAGGTTTTGCTATTCAGGTCCCGTCCGTTTGCGGACTATTAGATCGAAGGCTGTGTACAAAGGCAAACTTTCAATCGGGAAGAACTGGTGGTCTGAATTCACTTTCTACCACCGTACACGGAGGCGGGTATACTGCTAGGAACTCACGCGACACCAGAGAGACCGTCTGGGAAACAACGTCGCTTTCAGACTGCTTGCTATTTGTGGTCCATAGTCTGACGACAAAGCAATGACGAAGCATAATCTTGACAGTATTTTAGGGGCAAGAAGTCTGCCATGTCAAGGACAATATTAAGAAAATGGACATGGAAAATAAATTAAAAGCAAACATGAGACTGAAACTTCCTGGCAGATTAAAACTGTGTGCCGGACCGAGACTCGAACTCGGGACCTTTGCCTTTCGCGGGCAAGTGCTCTACCAACTGAGCTACCCAAGCACGACTCACGCCCCGTCCTCACAGCTTTTCTTCTGCCAGTACCTCGTCTCCTACCTTCCAAACATTACAGAAGCTCTCCTGCGAACCTTGCAGAACTAGCACTCCTGAAAGAAAGGATATTGCGGAGATATGGCTTAGCCACAGCCTCGGGGATGTTTCCAGAATGAGATTTTCACTCTGCAGCGGAGTGTGCGCTGATATGAAACTTCCTGGCATTCTGGAAACATGAGACTGTTAAATGAATTCCAAACAGCCAGTTGCTTTAATATCAGTCTACAAAACAGCGTAACCAAACAATTCTGTTTAAAAACATAACTATTTTAAGTTCCGGACATATGCGATTGTTAAAAGTCATGATGTTAGAAAGAATTCCGCAACAGCTGGAAAAATTTTGAAATTGTTCCGCGGCCTAAGGCCGCATCATCATGTGCAGCCTACGTGGTAAAGAGCAGTGTACAGTGTCACCACTCTGTGGATATTAAAATTAATAAAGGGATGGCTAAAATATACTCAAAACGTTAATAACTCATAGGCGTACCCTTCACTCCTGGTCAAAATTTTGCTATTCAGTGAGTATTGTCAGCCGGCCGCTGTGGCCGAGCGGTTCCGGGCGCTTCAGTCCGGAACAGCGCTGCTACTACGGTCGCCGGTTCGAATCCTGCCTCGGGCATGGATGTGTGTGCTGTCCTTAGGCTAGTTAGGTTTAAGTAGTTCTAAGTTCTAGGGGACTGATGACGTCAGATATTAAGTCCCATAGAGCTTAGAGCCATTTGATCCATTTGAATAATGTCCATTATAATTATCCGGGCTGTTATGCCGTGGTCGGTTGATGAATTCAGTGTCAATTCCCAACGTTTCGTCCCCTCTGCGGGAGATATCTTCAAGGGGATGGAAGGTTCAACACACCCACTGGCTCACTACACTGAATTCATCTACATCTACTTTTATACTCCGCAAGCCATCCAACGGTGTGTGGCGGAGGGCACTTTACGTGCCGCTGTCATTACCACCCTTTTCTGTTCCAGTCGCGTATGGTTCGCGGGAAGAACGACTGTCTGAAAGCCTCCGTGCACGCTCGAATCTCTCTAATTTTACATTCGTGATTCATCAACTGACCACGGCATAACAGCCCGGATAATTATAATGGACATGAAATTTCCGGCCGTGAAAGTCTACATTTTAGTATCATTTGAATAATTTCATTCAATTCTTTGGTACTTGTAAGTAGGCTGTTTAGGTTTTTATCTTGGTAACGTCACGTAGCGCTCTGTATGAAAAATCACTGGCTGTGCTGTGTGCAGTCTGTGGCTGGTTTGCATTGTTGTTGGCTATTGTAGTGCTGGGCAGTTGGATGTGAACAGCGCATAGCGTTGAGCAGTTGGAGGAGAGCCGCCAGCAGTGGTGGATGTGGGGTAGTGAGATGGCGGAGTTTCGAGAGCGGATGATCTGGACGTGTGTCCATCAGAAATAGTAAATTTGTAATACTGTACATCATGAACTTTTAAGGTAAATACATTGTTTGTTCTCTATCAAAATCTTTCATTTGCTAACTATGCCTATCAGTAGTTAGTGCCTTCAGTAGTTTGAATCTTTTATTTAGCTGGTAAGTGTTCCGTGAAAGGTATATGTTATTGTTAGTCAGGGCCACTCTTTTGTAGGGATTTTTGAAAGTCAGATTGCGTTGCGCTAAAAATATTGTGTGTCAGTTTAGTGTTGATCAGAATAAGTAAAGAGAGAAATGTCTGAGTACGTTCAGTTCTGCTCAGCTGTTTGAAAATCAAATAACGTAAGGGGTTTACAAGCACAGTAATTCATAAATTTTTCAAAGGGGATGTTTCATACTTTAATAACTGTTGTTAGAAAACTCAGATAATTCACATCGATGGAAACTTTGATGATCAAGAACAGGACCCTAAAACTGGTTACGTGTCGTATGTCAGTGAAGTTCCCATTTCACATAAACAATAAATTTCACAAATATATTAAAGCAATGCAATGATCCAAGTCTAAACAATCTGTTCATTGATTGGATGTGTCGAAGTGACGATCCGCTGCGACGGTGGCGCTGGAAAGTATTACGCAATCTTGCCTCCTCATAGGAATTGCTCCACTGAATTCCTTCTTCTCACTCCAGTCATCTTAGAGCATTCACATTACGCCACGTTGCAACGTTGTGATACAGCTTCCATCCGAGGCCCATTTAGAATAATCCGGAAGCATTTTTGTCTCTCTGTTCACTCCATGATGTTCACCCTTCGGCGATAGGCTTCTGAATGAAGTTCTTTCGGCGTACTAACTTCGCGTCCTCACAGCTTTTGCTTTGGTGCGTTACCACATCTCAGGCACAGAGGGACTTCCCACCACATTTTCCTTCCTGACCATTGAAATTCTTACCAACGATTCCCTATTCGTGTGTCAGCGTAATGACGATTTTTTTTATATTTGAATTACAAAAGAAACATAATTCTTCACTACATTCACCGAAAGGAATAGGTACATTTGAGAACATAAAATAATAATAATACATCAATATTTACCTCTACATATTCATGTACATACTCCACAAGCCACTTACGGTGCGTGGTGGAAGGTACCCTGTACCACTACTAGTGCGCCGGCCGTGGTGGCCGAGCGGTTCTAGGCGCTACAGTCTGGAACCGCGCGACCCCTACGGTCGCAGGTTCGAATCCTGCCTCGGGCATGGGTGTGTGTGATGTCCTTAGGTTAGTTAGGTTTAAGTAGTCCTAAGTTCTAGGGGACTGATGACCTCAGCAGTTAAGTCCCATAGTGCTCAGAGCCATTTGAACCATTTTGAACCATTACTAGTTGGGTGGTTGGTTGGTTGGTTTGGGGAATGAGACCAGACAGCGAGGTCATCGGTCTCATCGGATTAGGGAAGGACGGGGAAGGAAGTCGGCCGTACCCTTTGAAAGGAACCATCCCGGCATTTGCCTGGAGCGATTTAGGGAAATCACGGAAAACCTAAATCCGGATGGCCGGACGCGGGATTGAACCGTCGTCCTCCCGAATGCGAGTCCAGTGTCTAACCACTGCGCCACCTCGCTCGGTAACCATTACTAGTAGCCTACTTTCCTGTTCAACTCGCAGATAGAGCGAGGCAGAAGTGACTATCCACAGGCCTGCGTATGAGTCCTATTTTCTCGTATCTTATGTTCGTGGTCCTAACGGGAAATGTTTGTTGGTGTCAGTAGAATCGTTCAGCAGTCAGCTTCAAGTTATAGTTCCCTAAATTTTTCGCTAGTGTTCCTCGATGTTCCCTATAAAGCACGGCGCCTTTCCACCAGCGATTCCCATTTGAGTTTTCGAAGCATCTCCGTAACACTTGTGGTTTTCGAACCTACCGGTAATAAATCTAGCAGCCGGCCTCTGAATTGCTTAGAAGTCTTCCTGTCATCCGACTTCGCGCGAATCCCAAATACACCAGCAGTATTCAAGAAAAGGTCGCACCAGCGTCCTATATTCTGTGTCCCTTACAGATGAGACACGGTTTCCTAAAATTCTCCCAATAAACTAAAGTCGATCCTCCGCCTTCGCTACCGCACTCCTCACATGCTCGTCCATATTTCATAACGCTTTGCAACGTTGCGCCCAAATATTTAAACGATGTGACTGTGTCAAGCAGGACACTATTAATGCTGTATCCCAATATTACGGGTTTCATTTCCCTACTCGTCCGCATTATGTTACATTTTTCTGTATTTATAGCTAGCTGTCATTCATTACACCAACTAGAAATTTTGTGTAAGTCATTTTGTGTCCTCCTACACTCACTCAACTTCAACACCTTACCGTACAGTACAGAATCATCAGGAAACAATCGCACATTACTGCTCACCCTGTCCGCCCTATCATTTACCTAAGGTAGTACATAAAAAATTGTAACGGACGTATCACAACTCCCAGGGATATAAGTAGTGTCAGTGTTAAAACATCCATGACGTGCAGTACTCGCGTTGCAAGGTAAAAGTCTAACTCTGCGTCAATATCGAGGGCCCTGAAGAGCAACAAATAAAGTAATACTGGGGCAGAAACTACCCGCGTTTCTACCTACATCTGTAAACTGTACGCAGTCTTGTGTGGTATATACCAGTGTGACTGCTACGTATGATCAACAGTTTAGCTCCTTGGAAGCCCGAATTTCGCCAGTGTTACCTTCAGGACCATTACGTGATAGATCTAACTTACTTGTTCCAGTTTTAAGTGCTGTTTTTAAAAATATCCAGTCCATTACCATTCCGCGTTTCTCGGCCGTTCAATTATTTGCCACTTACCCTAAGATAAGAATGTAATTGCTCAAGTTATTTTTTTCTGCGGCGTCGTGGATCTGTTTTGATTCGTTAAAACTGAACAGTCATATCCCCCGCAGTAACTGTTCATGTGTTTCTGGTGGCCCAATTGTACATTTTTTTTCTCATTTGTTGACTTACCGAAATTGCTTAATACACTCTTCCTAAAACAATATGTTGATTGAAACCTCATGGCAGATTGAACCTAAAGCCGATCTAGGGACCTTTGCCTTTCGTGGGCAAGTGTTCCACAACTTTTTTTTTTACTTTTCTCTGCTTTTTTATTTATTTACAATATCTCTGTGCTCGAAACGAGGAAAACATCTTTCTTTTTAATTATTTTTTATTTAATAATTTTATTTATTGATTTATTTTTGTATTTTTGGTTTATGAGGTTCGCAGTCAGTCGAATGCCGAGGCCTGGCCACTATGCCTCCCCCTTCCCACCGCCGTGCTGCACCCTCACACTGCTCATATTAATTTTAGTTATTTATTTATTCATTTCATTTTTGAGCATATATATACAGACGGAAATCAAATTAAAACCAACCCACCCATTCAGAATCCAGGAAATCCCGCAAGGTCTCACAGGATTGCAGGCGGGCCCAGTTCAAGGTGTACGCGCGTCATGTTTCATTCCGAATAGGACGGGTACTGCCCAAATGAGCTACCCAAGCACGACTCACGACCCGTTCTCACAGCTTTACTTCTAACAGTACCTCGTCTTTTATCCTACACGCTACACAGAAACTCTCCTGCGAAACTTCCAAGATGAACACTTCTGGAAGAAAACAAATTGCTGTAGAGCACTTGCCCAAGAGGGGCAAAGGTCCCGAGTTCGAGTCTCGGTCCGGCACACAGTTTTAATCTGCCAGGAAGTTTCATATCAGCGCACACCCCGCTGCAGAGTGAAAATTTCGTTCTGGAGTATGTTGTCTGGCTCGTTACGGAGGAATCGCCTGGGAGTTCTGTTGCGGCGGCAGTGTTTATTCCTCATCCAGCAGTGCTGGCAAAGTTTGTCACCGTCAGAGGCGTGTTTGTCCACAGCGTCGTTCCGCGCTGATTTGATTGCTTATCTGCGATCAAAGCAAATGGGGTGGAAAGCAGCGGCGGCATTAAAACGGGCGCCGCCAGAGTGTGTTATCTTTGCCATTAGGGCACCGCCGCCGCCCCCCGCCCCTCCTGGCCGGTAATTGCAAATCCGGCGGCCCGCCCCCCGCCCCCCGCCTCGGCGCGGCGCCTTAATTAATCTGATTAACTCTTGGAGAGCGCGCGGCCCGGCCGCTCCGCGCCCTGATAATCGCCGACCTGATGGTGCTAATTACTCGCCGTCTCGTCTGTCGCCACGCTGCGCCGACGGAGTGCGCCCGGTGAAGGTGGGCGTGCGAGCGATACTCGGAATTCGGATCCGCCTCGACCTAATTCACAGGCACCGAGTTATGTTATCGACAGCTCCTCCCAGCACTCCTGATGGCGGTACACCAGCTGACACCTCCTTGTGCTCTTAATCGACGCAACAGTCCTATATACAGGGTGTTACAAAAAGGTACGGCCAAACTTTCAGGAAACATTCCTCACACACAAAGAAAGAAAAGATGTTATGTGGCCATGTGTCCGGAAACGCTTACTTTCCATGTTAGAGCTCATTTTAGTTTCGTCAGTATGTACTGTACTTCCTCGATTCACCGCCATGATTTCATACGGGATGCTCTACCTGTGCTGCTAGAACATGTGCCTTTACAAGTACGACACAACATTTGGTTCATGCACGATGGAGCTCCTGCACATTTCAGTCGAAGTGTTCGTACGCTTCTCAACAACAGATTCGGTGACCGATGGATTGGTAGAGGCGGACCAATTCCATGGCCTCCACGCTCTCCTGACCTCAACCCTCTTGTCTTTCATTTATGGGGGCATTTGAATGCTCTTGTCTACGCAACCCCGGTACCAAATGTAGAGACTTCGTGCTCGTATTGTGGACGGCTGTGATACAATACGCCATTCTCCAGGGCTGCATCAGCGCATCAGAGATTCCATGCGACGGAGAGTGGATGCATGTATCCTTGCTAACGGAGGACATTTTGAACATTTCCTGTAACCAAGTCTTTGAAGTCACGCTGGTACGTTCTGTTGCTGTGTGTTTCCATTCCATGAGTAATGTGATTTGAAGAGAAGTAATAAAATGAGCTCTAACATGGAAAGTAAGCGTTTCCGGACACATGTCCACATAACATATTTTCTTTATTTGTGTGTGAGGAATGTTTCCTGAAAGTTTGGCCGTACCTTTTGTAACACCCTGTATATAGAACTGTTGCGTCGATTAAGAGCACAAGGAGGTGTCTGCCGGTGTACCGCCTTGAGCTGTGCTGCGAGGAGCTGTCGATACCGCAACTCGGTGCCGGTGAATTAGGTCGAGGCGGATCCGAATTCCGAGTATCGCTCGCACGCCCACCTTCGCCACCATTTGAACTTCGTATCGACTGTTTTTTGTTCACATTGCTGCTATCCTCAGTGATACCAGAGTTGTGCCTAACCCAGTGTTGTTGTGTTGTCTGTGTGAACGGATGATTGATTGATTAATAACAAAATGATTCAAATGGCTCTGAGCACTATGGGACTTAATATCTGAGGCCATCAGTCCCCTACAACTTAGAACTACTTAAACCTAACTAACCTAAGGACGTCACTCACATCCATGCCCGAGGCAAGATTCGAACCTGCGACTGTAGCAGTCGCACGGTTCGGGACAGAAGAGCCTAGAACCGCTCGGCCACCGCGGCCGGCGAATCCGCATCAGTTCCATATCGGTTATCGCAGTAACTAACAGGTAAGACAGCCGCAGGCCTCTTCGCTGTCAGTTGTGAAAAAGAAACAATAAAACGTTGTCCCTCCCACATCCTCTAACCCGTTAGTGGCCACGCTATCCCTTGTGTCCCTGAGGTAAGCGATGAACATTACTCAAGCTCATCGCCGGATTAAAAGAAAAATTTAAGGACATTTTAACATGTTACTGTCTCGTAAGTGCACTACTGGCCATTAAAATTGCTACAGACGCGAAATTTAACCAACAAATGCTGTGATATGCAAATAATTAGATTTTCAGACCATTCACAGAAGGTTGGCGCCGTTGTTGACAATTACAACGTGCTGACATGAGGAAAGTTTCCAACCGATTTCTCATACACAAACAGCAGTTGACCGGCGTTGTCTGGTGAAACGTTGTTGTGATGCCTCGTGTAAGGAGGAGAAATGCATACCATCACGTTTCCGACTTTGATAAAGGTCGGATTGCAGGCTATCGCGATTGTGGTTTATCGTATCGCGACATTGCTGCTCGCGTTGGCCGAAATCCAATGACGGTTAGCAGAATATGGAATCGGTGGGTTCAGGAGGGTAATACGGAAGACCGTGCTGGATCCCAACGGCCTCGTATCACTAGCAGTCGAGATGACAGGCATCTTATCCGCATGGCTGTAACGGATCGTGCAGCCACGTCTCGATCCCTGAGTCAATAGATGGGGACGACTGCAAGACAACAACCATCTGCACGAACAGTTCGAGGACGTTTGCAGCAGCATGGACTATCAGCTCGGGGACCATGGCTGCGGTTACCCTTGACGCTGCATAACAGGCAGGAGCGCCTGCGATGGTGTACTCAACGAAGAAACCTGGGTGCACGAATGGCAAAACGTCATTTTTTCGGACGAATCCAGGTTCTGTTTACAGTATCATGATGGTCGCATCCGCTTTTGGCGACATCGCGGTGAACGCACATTGGAAGCGTGTACCCGTCATCGCCATACTGGCGTATCACCCGGCTTGATGGTATGGGGTGCCATTGGTTAAACGTCTTGGTCACCTCTAGTTCGCATTGACGGGACTTTGAACAGTGGACGTTACATTCCAAGTGTGTTACGACCCGTGGCTCTACCCTTCATTCGATCCCTGCGAAACCCTACATTTCAGCAGTATAATGCACGACCGCATGTTCCAAGTCCTGTACGGGCGTTTGTGGATACAGAAAATGTTCGACTGCTGCCCTGGCCAGCACATTCTCCAGATCTCTCACCAATTGAAAACGTTTGGTCAATGGTGGCCGAGCAACTGGCTCGTCACAATACGCCAGTCACTACACTTGATGAACTGTGGTATCGTGTTGAAGCTGCCTGGGCAGCTGTACCTGTACACGCCATCCAAGCTCTGTTTGACTCAATGCCCAGTCGTATCAAGGCCGTTATTACGGCCACAGGTGGTTGCTCTGGGTACTGATTTCTCAGGATCTATGCACCCAAACTGCCTGAAAAAGTAATCTCATGTCAGTTCTAGTATAATATATTTGTAGAATGAATACCCATTTATGATCTGCATTTCTTCTTGGTGTAACAATTTTAATGGCCAGTAGTGTATTTTCGTTTGTTACTGAGCGATAAACTACACTCTTCAGGAGCTCCTAACGTTATTTGACGTCTTTGGATTCGGCTGTTGGTTAAGCTAAAAACTAAACTCCTCCTCCAAGAGGCCATGAAGGCCCAACGGTACCGACAGGCCGCCGTGTCATCCTGATCCCATAGGCGTCACCGGATGCGGATATGGAGGGGCATGTGGTCAGCTCTTCCGGCCATATGTCAGTTTACGAGACCGCGGCTGTTAGTTGGTAGATGCGTATTACAATGAAACACGTCTGAGGACTGCGGACCGCAGTTTGACGACCAGTGATGTAGAGACAGAACGAATACCCAATAGGAGACATCCTCAATTAATACAAGAGCTCTAGCCAGGATACAGACTGCCCTCGAGCACAAGAGGCTGTCAGGCCACGGGAGGGAGGCTTCCTGCCTCATACGCCGCGGCCCATGAGCGCTCGCTGTGTCCTGGGGGGGGGGGGGGAGGGGAGAGGGGGAGGGATCGCAGATTCCGGTCACAGGCAGTCGCTCACGGCACGGGGCGCCGGCGGCTATTTCGGGCACTTAGCGCGCTCCGCTAATAAAATATATAACTGGGACGGGCGCCCCGCGATGAAGGCAATAACCAGATAGAAATAAAGTGCGGCCGGGGGTGGCCATCCGCCTTATGGGCGCCATTACTCTTCCGGCCACGTCCTCGCGGTTATCACCCCGCCCCGCGACGCGCCGGACGCTGCTCGCAGGGAAGTGCTCTCTCTGCTGGACCCGCCGGGTGCCGATAAACATGTCGCGTACACCAGCGTCGGTCGTCTCGGTCGCATTCAGATTCAGTAAAACTCTTCTGGGATTGCGACCGCGTCCGCATATATCATGAAAAATAAGTGTTTTGGCTACCACCCGAAAGCCAAGGATTTTTAAAACCAGACTATCTCTTGTTGCTACTGTTGTTGTTATAGTCCGAAGAATTGTCTGACGGAACTCTCCACTTTTTTTTTAAAAAAACTCTTTATTTCCATAACAATAATTACACAAAGTAACCCACCACCTTAATGATTAGTGGGTCTTAATTTTCTATAATGTTATTATAATAGCAGCTACTACATATTTAATTTACTACAGACAATACTACATGGGTTAATGGGCAGACTACTTCTAGTGTTAGCATAATTTCTAATAACAACGAGTGATTAGTGTTAACTGCCTGCAGCGTTACATATGTGCCACTGTTAATATAAACCTACTTGGGTGCCTGGCTCATAGAGCTAAACCCTGTGAGCATGCCCCTGGCACAGGGCAGGCAAGGAGTTAATTATCGCTGTAGGCTCCTAATTTACTACCCTATTCTATTTAACTAAAATCTACCACCTACTCTACGTCATAAGCCGGCCGGTGTGGCCAAGCGGTTAAAGGCGCTACAGTCTGGAACCGCGTGGCCACTACGGTCGCAGGTTCGAATCCTGCCTCGGGCATGGATGTGTGTGGTGTCCTTAGGTTAGTTAGGTTTAAGTAGTTCTAAGTTCTAGGGGACTGATGACCTTAGAAGTTAAGTCCCATAGTGCTCAGAGCCATTTGAATCTACGTCATAATCGGTGCGTTGTCTAGCTCGTGAAGAAGATCACCCCAGTCCCCCTAGTCCTGCACGTGGCGGATTCCAACTGTTAAGTCGAACTATCCACGAACAGGCGGTACGGGATTGGAGTGCTGGACGCGATCGGTGATTACTAGCTAACTAGTCTATTCTGTGTTATGCCGTCCTCTCACGGAACGTGAAAACGCACGCGGACGAGGAGTTGGTGACATCACAGAGTGAAATTCGCGGCCCCGGAGTTTGAAATGAAGAATCTGGCAAGTCAGATTTTTGCCTCTTGGAGAGAAACGTGACCAGTGAGATGGTTCAAATGGCTCTGAGCACTATGGGACTTAACTTCTGAGGTCATCAGCCCTCTACAACTTAGAACTACTTAAACCTAACCAACCTAAGGACATCACACACATCCATGCCCGAGGCAGCATTCGAGCCTGCGACCGTAGCGGTCGCGCGGTTCCAGTGAGATGCGACATAGTTTATAACTCACAAGGAGAACTGAAGAGCCGCCATATTGTATTGAGTTAAATGACATATTTGGTGGGTTTTCTTCCTCACACAGTACGTGGTATGAATATAAGCCGTTTCAGAGCATCACCTAAATGAGGATCTCTTGAAAACGCGTCGCTTTAACTACGATTTGTTATAATAAAATGACTATATTGCCTATCGGTAGGTAAAGACTTCCTGTAGTCGATGTTTTTAGTGTTATAACTCGTGTGTTACGAAAGTATACCGTTTCACTGCAACGGCACAATGACGCTTCACAAAAGCGCGTTTCTGGTGCAATGTGCATATTAAACAAGAAATAATGACATCCGTCGCTCGCAGGTTCGAATACTGCCTCGGGCATGGATGTGTGTGATGTCCTTAGGTTAGTTAGGTTTAAGTAGTTCTAAGTTCTAGGGGACTGATGACCTCAGCTCTTGTCCCATAGTGGTCAGAGCCATTTCAACCATTTAAAATGTTTTTTCAACAAACTCACCAAATCTCTGTAAACAGCTGTCAGAACGGTCCACCAGACATTAGGTTCCAAGGCGATAGGAATCGTTTCATTGGCCACGGAGCCATTCGAGAAGCGCTGTGCGAATGCGCACATCATTGGAAGATGTCTTCCCCACAGATGTTCTTTCGGTTTGCCGAAAAGATCAAAATCGCTTGTTATAAGTTTGGACTTTCCGATTAGCACCAGCCACCGTCTGTGCGGCTTGGTCAGATTGTTGGCACCTTTCACTAAGGATAGACATGCCAGTATACATGGTCCATATGTCGCCAGAATTTCACTGTGAATCTGTGTACAACCTAGACGCTTTCCGCACATGACTCGTTCTGTCCCACGTCCTTCAACATTTCCAGTTGTCGCTCCATTTCGCTCCCGGCCTGTGATACACATATTACCCGTACGGGAGCAGAACTGTGTTTGCAGGAAACGTGGAAGACGTACTCTCTTATGACAACGAGCCACTATCGTTGCGCAGTGGATCATAACTTAGGACGACGTGTGTAATGTCCGAGCGTAATAGGAACTCAGAGATAAAGAAATAAATAAAATATACTAAAAGGTAGATCGCATATCTGACGCAGACGTACTGAATCCAAATGGGAAGAAAATAAATTTATGACCTAACTTGACTAATAGAAGGGGCTGGTTGATACGACATATTCGGGGTCATCAACGGATAGTCTTTGGTAATGGATCGAAATGTGGGCGATAAAATTGTAGAGCGAGGCCAAGTAAGCAAGTTCAGATGGATGTAGATTGCAGTAGTTAAGCAGAGAAAAATAGGCTAAAGCCGTCCTCACACGCGGCCGAGACAGGTAACGTTGACGCGAACACCGACGGGACACACGACCTGACAAGAGACAGGGCCCTCGGCACACGGGACGAGCCGGTCAGCGTGGTCTGCACTCTCATGCGCTCCCCAGCGGCCGTCGTCGGCTTTATCTGCCTCGCAGCCCGCACAGTTTCTTTACGAAACTCTGTGAGAGAAAAGTGGCTGCGTTAAATGTGACTACCGACTGTCGAAGAAGCGCGGAGAAAATCGCGAATAAGTTTGTCCGAGTCGTCGACGACTTGCACATCGAATTGCTGATAGATGAACATTACATGTTGTACAAAGATCTGATACACATACTAGTAGAAGTTATTCGTTAAGTCAGCTGAATTTTCATTTCATTTTCGGTTTTGAATTGAATATAGAAAAGATAGTCTAATGTCAGTTTGCGCGTGCACAATATCCAGATCGCGATGTTGCGTTCAATACCGATACTCTTACATAGCGTACTTCATCACATAAATTTCAAGGCCAATGTTTGTTTCGTAATTTCATTCGCTTGAAGAGGAGGCTTTTTTCGAAACTGCTCACCATCATTGAAAATCATATATACTGGCGATATACAAACATGAGCCAGTCCATTAACCAAGAGATATGGTACAAATGGCTCTAAGCACTATGGGACTTAACATCTGAGGTCATCAGTCCCCTAGAACTTAGAACTACTTAAACCTAACTAACCTAAGGACATCACACACATCCATGCCCGAGGCAGGAATCGAAGCTGCGACCGTAGTGGTCGCGCGGTGCCAGACTGAAGCACCTAGAACCACTCGACCACCGCGGCCGGCCATTTTCCCCACAAGGTTTTTGAGAGGAAACCTTGTCAAGGCTCTATCCAGAGTCCCTGGACTCTAACTACTGCTGCGGGTGCGTCCTGCTGGCCGGCCGGTGTGGCAGAGCTGTTCTAGGCGCTTCAGTCTATCTCACGATGTCACGGCGACGTAACACGCCGAACTATGTCGTTACAAACTAGAGGTCTCTAATTTAATCATTATCGCTGCATAATCATTACTTAGGCCGCTGCATTTCATTCTAGTACTGTATCATCATGCAACTATTTTTTAAGTATATTTAGGAAGCCGCCTCCATAGTCGACGTCGGTAACGCATGTCTGTGCGCTGACGCTGGACTTGCTGTAGATAGCCAGTTCTAATCCTAGCACTGGACAAAATTTTCATCGCCAGTGCTTGTCCGGTAAGGATAGAAAGGGAATGGCGCTCCTTATCGCCAGGCTTTGTACCACTGTCCGGCGCTGAAGTCCAAACATCTCCCCAGTCTCTCACAGACTGAGGGCACTGGCCACTGTTGGTGGCGATCCGTCCGTCTGATGCGGAGGTTAAGCTCGGCGATCCCGTTGGTGCTGTTCCAGAGGAGTAGGTAGTGTGCCGGCGACATTTCATCCCCTCCTTTCCAGTCATCGCTAAGAAAACGTACAATAAACTCCACAAACACTGATCGCAGTCATGCACACGACACGGCTACACACCCGTTACTCCCAAACCAATTTCACCAGGTCTGTGTCAAAGACGGTAATGCGGGATTCGCTCATCTGCCCTCGACGCTGAACCACCCCTACAGGACTGGCAGTCGTAGCCCACATGACCTCATTTTATTGACACGTGACTGAGTGAGGTGGCGCAGTAGTTGAGAATCTGCATCAAAGACTAACATCTGTACTGATTCAGTATAGATTCCCGAGATCAAGTCAGACAAACAACATCTTGATCGAACTATGCTTGATATCACTCTCTAATAACTCTCGATATCCACAGAACGTTAATCTCAAACAATGGAAACTCTAGGCTGAAAAATCAACAATATAAGGAAAAAGATAGATTGGTAGTCAGGTGTAAAGAACACACAATGAGTTGCAGACAGTCACAGCGAAAAGACGGTTAGACATTCAGCTTTCGGCCAAAGCCTTCTCCAGAGAAGGAAACGTACACTCATTTATTCACACAAGCAAGTCCACCCCACGCACACATGACCGTCATCTCCGTCAGCTCAGACAACAGAACTGCGCAGTAGATTCATGCTTCGTAGTTGAGGTCGTGTGCACTGCGGCACCATGTGGAATGGGGGAGGGGGGGTTGCGTGGAATTCATTCTTCTGCTTTTCGTACTGTGTTTTATGTACTGACAGTAATTATACCTATCTTTTAAATAAAAATACATGACTCAGATAGAGGAAATTAAATTTCTTTTTAGGAAGAGAACAAAAAGAAGAAAGGAAAGAGTAGATATAGGTATCCCTTCACCAACACTGTGCGGGGAAGAGCATTTGGTAATGAACTTCAGCATCCCCGTATGTTGCTATCCATTGACGACTGATTAATTTGGGGGGGGGGGGGAGGGAGGGAGAGACAGGACCAAACAGCGAGGTCATCGGTCCCACCGGATTAGCGTAGCCTTTTCAAAGGAACCATTCCGGCATTTGCCTCAAGCGACTTAGGGAATTCACGTGAAACCTAAATCAAGATGGCCGGGCGCAGATTTGAACCGTCGTCCTCCCGAATACGGGTCCAGTGTACTAACCACTGCGCCACCTCGCTCGGTGTGGTGCTATCCGTGTTAGCACTCTACGTATGAACATCACCCCTCGGGAAAACTCGATTTGTTCAGTGCATCTGGATCTAATCTAATGTACCCCGTGTTGTTTGTTAGCGTGGTGTGTGAGTTAAAGTTTATTAAGTCACAAAAAACTTCTTTTATTACTACTACTAGTAATATTACTACTACGCTATTAAGTAAACAAATTTTGTGTGCCTTTAAAACACTAACCTGCCACGTTGTAATCTAGTCAAGTAGTACACAGAGCTTACGTGGTTGCAGAAAGAAATGACAGGCCACCACTAATCCAATTATCAATATTGTAAAAACATATTTGTATAATATGTAAGTAGGCTGTTTAGATTTTTATGTTGGTAACGCCGCGCAGCGCGCAGTATGAAAATCACTGGCTGTGCTATGTGCAGTCTGTGGCTGGTTGGCATTGTTGGAATATTTGCTATTGTAGTGTTGGTCAGTTGGCCGTTAACAGCGCGTAGCGTTGCGCAGTTGGAGGTGAGCCGCCAGCAGTGGTGGAAGTGGGGAGAGAGATGGCGGAGTTCTGAGAGCGGATGACCTGGACGTGTGTCCATCAGAGACAGTGAATTTGTAAGACTGGATGTCATGAACTGATATATATATATATGACTTTTGAACACTATTAAGGTAAATACATTGTTTGTTCTCTATCAAAATCTTTCATTTGCTAACTATGCCTATCAGTAGTTAGAATCTTTTATTTAGCTGGCAGTAGTGGCGCTCGCTGTATTGCAGTAGTTCGAGTAACGAAGATTTTTGTGAGGTATGTGATTCATGAAGGGTATAGGCTGTTGTTAGTCAGGGCCATTCTTTTGTAGGGATTATTGAAAGTCAGACTGCATTGCGCTAAAAATATTGTATGTCAGTTTAGTGATGATCAGAATAAGTAAAGAGAGAAATGTCTGAGTGCGTTCAGTTTTGCTCAGCTGCTTGAAAGTCAAATAACGTAAGGGGTTTATCAGCACAATCATTCATAAATTTTTCTAAGGGGTGGTTTCAAATAAAACTACTTGTTTTAGTAATGCAATTGTTGATTTTGTACACATTGTGCAATATCTATGATGTGTCACTGTTGTATGTTAACACTGTTTGAGCTACTGTTTACTTAGTTTATGTTACTTTTATATTGCATTCATATTGAAAAAGAAAATGGAAATGAAAATATGGCATCGTTGGCCGGGAGGCCCCTATTCGGGGAAGTTCGGCAGCCAAGTGCAAGTCTTATTTCATTCGACGCCACATTGGACAACTTGCTCGCTGGTGATGAGGATAACAAAGCTCCCAGTCCCCGAGCGGAGAAAATCTCCAATCTGGCCGGGAATCGAACCCGGGACCGCTTGGGTGAGAGGCGAGCACGTTACGACCCAGCTAACCAGTTGGACGGCATTAATTTTATTGGATTTAGAATGATGTGTTCGTTGATATTACTACCTGACAGTAATAAATATAAATGTGTGTGACTATGGCCTCAAGTCGGGTAGACCGTTCGCCGGGTGCAAGTCTTTCGATTTGATGTCATTTCGGCGACTTGCGCGTCGATGGGGATGAAATGATGATGATGATGATGATGATGATTAGGACAACACAACACCCAGTCCTTGAGCGGAGAAAATCTCCGACCCAGCCGGGAATCGAACCCGGGCCGTTAGGATTGACATTCTGTCGCGCTGATCACTCAGCTACCGGGGGCGGACTACTTGACAGTGACGTGTACAGGTTTAAGGTGAATTCTAGAACAATATTTATCCAAGGGCTATTCTAATTACTTCTACTTTTAATTACATTAATGCAAAAAATGGCTCTGAGCACTATGGGACTTAACTTCTGTGGTCATCAGTCCCCTAGAACTTAGAACTACTTAAACCTAACTAACCTAAGGACATCACACACATCCATGCCCGAGGCAGGATTCGAACCTGCGACCGTAGCAGTCGCGCGGTTCCGGACTGAGCGCCTTAACCGCGAGACCACCGCGGCCGGCATTAATGCATAATGAGATATAATACGCCATCTTTCACTAACATTCATGTTACGTGTTGTGTGTGTTTTGCGTGTATGTGTTGTGCCGGTATTGACACTGCCACTCTTTTCATCGTCAGTACTCGAACTATCTACATCGGCACGTCTTTGTCTATTGCGTCTACTGTATTGCCAAGTCTGTTTATGTATGTCATGACCTGCTTTTGAAATGCTGTTAGCGATTACGTCCAGTTGTGTCCATGTATCTGGGTTTCTCAGTGCCTCTTACAGCGTAATTTCAGTTATGTGTTACATGTCGTTACGCTAAGTGCCTGTATCTAATGCAATCCCCAGCGATCGGCAACACTCTCTCAGTTTACTCATCTTCAGCACTATGTTGCAGCCCTGTATCTGATGGTTATACACAAACAGACTTGCACATGAAAACTGTGTGAGGCTTAACGCATAAGCGTCATCAGCTAATCGTGTCGCTGGCGTAGGGTTACGTGGCGGCGGATCTGATGACAGTCTCTCGGCACGAGACTGATTGGCTGCCGTAACAACGCTTCTGTAAACTTTGGCGTGCATTAATTACGGCGCTGGCCGTAGCCCGTGTTTATCGCGTGGATAATGTACTCAGCCCAATAGCGCGGACTCTGCTTACGGTCTACTTAATTCCCGCTGCATCGCTCACGGCAGCTGCGGGATTACACGCGCTGCAGCAGCAGCAGATCGCAGCGCGGATAAGCGCCAGAGCGCCAACACGGAGGAACAGGTTCCACTGTAATTCCTGCCGGGATACGGGCCCCGGATAATCTATCGTTCCATAAATTCTTACACTCGTAACAACGCCTGCCGCATTTTCGTAGACCGGCTGCAATCAAATTTACACCTGTGTGTTATTGCCTGGGAAATCGCGGAGCGAAAGTATATTGCGTGTCGCTTGGACTGCGAACGGCCGGTCGTGTCCATTTCCACATTACAAAAGAATTAATGGTCCCAGTCGCTTAGTCGTTAGCATCCCCGCGTTGAAGTAATTATTGCCGAGCAGAATGGTCCGAAGGGACACTCCTGCGAAGGTACGTACAACAAGATGTCACGCAGTTAAATAATAAATTTAAACATCACTATGGAAACACTATCCTGCGAAGTGTGCTGGCATTCACGTAGGGCAGCAGAACGAAGTGATGTTACAGCCAATGATGGTGCAGTACTTAGGGACACAACTGTCACTTTAGCAACCTGTGTGGCCTAGATCCGTAGAGCATACTTGAGCGCATGCACTCATCTCAATGCTTGCTGCTTCGAATGCTGAAAACAATTTTAATCCCCAATATCTGTCAGATGATAAGCAGTTTGATATATGCGATTGCAGTCTTTCTCGGCGTATTGCACTGATGAATTCTTCTCGGAATGAAATGATAATTAAATGGACACCCTAGCTGCAAACAGGCGTTGATGTACTTCATTGGGGACATGTTGAAAATGTGTGCCCCGACCGGGACTCGAACCCGGGATCTCCTGCTTACATAGCAGACGCTCTATCCATATGAGCCACCGCGGGCACAGAGGATAGTGTGCACCTGCAGGGACTCAGATGGATAGAGCGTCTGCTATGTAAGCAGGAGATCCCGGGTTCGAGTCCCGGTCGGGGCACACATTTTCAACATGTCCCCAATGAAGTACATCAACGCCTGTTTGCAGCTAGGGTGTCCATTTAATTATCATTTCATTTCTAGCAAAGCTGCATGGTCATCCACGGTAACTGTTCTTTCGGGAACAGACACTACCGTCATATATAATTCTTCTCGGGTTATCAGCCGATTGGTGGCGTCGTCTTGTCGCAACGTTTCGACGAGTTTCGTACCCATCATCTTCGGACGCAGATGATGGATACGAAACGTTGCGACAAGACGACGCCACCACTCGGATGATAACCCGAGAAGAATTCATACGCGGTTTGATTTTAGGAAAAGCAAAGGCACCAGAGAGGCAGTTCTGACGTTGCGGTTGATACCGGAAGCAGTACTTAAGAAAGATCAAGAAACTTTCATAGGATTACTCGACCTAGGAAAGACGTTCGACAGCGCAACTTCCCAAAACGTTTCAAATTCTGAGAAAACTATGGAAAGACGGGTACTGCACGATGTGTACCAAAACCAGGACAGGAGAGTAAGAATGTAAGTGCTCGGATTAAAAGGAATGTAAGACTGCGATGTACTCTTTCGGCGTTATTGTTCAGTCTGTACATCGAAGAAGCAATGAGGGAAATAAACGAAAGGATAGAGAGTGAGATTACAATTCAGGATGAAAGGATATCAATGACAAGATTAGCTGGTGACACTGCGATCGCAGCATAAGTGAAGAAGAATTATAGGATGTGTCGAATGGAATAGAAAATCTAATCGATATACACTGTGGACTGAGAGTGAACTGTCGAAAGATAAAAGTAATGAGGAGTAGCACACATGAGGTTAGCGATCATCTCAACTCTGAAATTGGTGACCAAGAAGTAGATGAAGTTGAATGAGTTCTGCTATCTTGGAAATGTCGAATGACGAGGCAAAGAGGCCATAAAAAGCTCACTACCACTGGCAAAAAGTTCATTCCTGGCCAAGAGAAGTCTGCTGGTATCGAACATGTCTGAGAGAGAAATTTCTGAGAACATATCTTTAGAGAACAGCGTTGTACGGAAGTAAATCACGGACTGAGGATAAAGAAGGCTTTCGAAGCGTTTCAGATATGGTACCACAGAACGAAGTTGAAAATTGGGTGAAGTAATAAGATAAGAAATGACGACGTTCTCCAAAGAATCGGTGACGAAAGAAATGTATGGAGAACGCTTACAACAAGAAAGTGACAGGATGATAGGACAGGTGTGAAACATAAGGTAATACGTTCCATGGGACTGGTGAGCGCTGTAGATGGCTACACCTATAGGGGAAGTCAGCTACTAAGTCGGTCGCTGTGGCCGAGCGGTTCTAGGCTCTTCAGTCCAGAACCAATTCCAAGCAATCAGTGAAGGACTTTCGGACATATAAGATTTAGAACAAACGAACATTCATATATTTACTTATATAGATTAATCGAACGAGCGTTATGCAATGTACTTGCTTTATAGGTTCAAAAATCAAATGGATATAAGCACCATGGGACTTAACATCTGAGGTCATCAATCCCTCAGAACTTAGAACTACTCAAACCTAACTAACCTAAGGACATCACACACATCCATGCCCGAGGCAGGATTCGAACCTGCGACCGTAGCGGTCGCGCGATTCCAGACTGTAGCGCCTAGAACCGCTCGGCTACTCCGGCCGGCGCTTTAAAGGTGGACTACACCTCCTAAAAATTCTTTCAGTGAATCTGTCTGACATTTACTTTACCTGCAGTTGATTTAATCACTTCAAATCTTTCCGGAGCTGAACCTCCTTCGGCAATCGTGTAATCATACAGTAATGGGCCTTCCTATCTATTTACGTGAAATTTGTTTATTCGGAGAGTCAACTACGAACCCTGCACCAAGCGTCGATTTTCTGCAGATCTTCCTGCATTTCGATACAATTTTATAGGCTTTTGCACTTCTCAGTTTACAACAGCACCATCCACGAAAGGCCGGCCGCGGTGGTCTAGCGGCTCTAGGCGCTCAGTCCGGAACCGCGGGACTGCTACGGTCGCAGGTTAGAATCCTGCCTCGGGCATGGATGTGTGTGATGTCCTTAGGTTAGTTAGGTTTAAGTAGTTCTAAGTTCTAGGGGACTGATGACCACAGATGTTAAGTCCCATAGTGCTCAGAGCCATTTGAACCATTTTTGAACCATCCACGAAAGGCGTCACGGAGCTTCCGACGGTATCAACTAGATCATTTATGTATATATTGTGGAAACGTAATGGCTATGTATCGCTCCACTCGGGGACGTCCGATGTTATTTTTACCCCATCAGTCCAAAAAGTTTCGAGACTGGATTAATAAACAATAAAGAAACGGTAGGACGGGGATTTTAATGTTTCAGGTGTTCTACATTGATTCCTCCCCCCCCCCCCCCCCCCTCGCTCCCATCACTTGAATACAACGGACAGAAAGTTCCTTTCAACCACGTTAAACTTGGGATTTTGTTCAACCCACGCGTGACAATGGCTTGAACGACAGGTTATATCGTCAAAGCGTTGATCCACCATGTGAATTTCTGCACTTAGGCGTTTTGTGGTAGGTCTGTATCGAAAACATCGTCACCTGTGATGGTTTCTTTGTCTGGGAAAGAACTGGCCGAGTTTTATATTTCAATCAAGTCTCGACAGGCGTCCACACATCGTTGTTTCTGTTCGGGAGTCAAAGTGTGGGGGACAAACTTTCCACACACTTTTCAAAACATTCTGGAGAACGTCTTGAACACTTGATTTAGATACGTTGCTACATTGTACTTGTGACACTGTACGGTCGCACATCCACTACGTAGCACTGACAGCTCACAACTGACTGCTCCCATGCAAATCTGCTGCCAACAGTTGTTACTTTTTTAAGTAGGCTGTATAGCTTTTTATGTTGGTAAAGTCGCGTAGCACTCTGTATGAAAATCACTGACTGCTGTGTGCAGTCTGTGGCTGGTTGGCATTGTTCGAATATTCGCTATTGCAGTGCTGGGCAGTTGGATGTGAAAAGCGCGTAGCGTTGTGCTGTTGGAGGTGAGCCGCCAGCAGTGGTGGATGTGGGGTGAGAGATGGCAGAATTTTGAGGACGATTTGGACGTGTGTCCGTCAGAAAGAGTAAATTTTTAATAATGGATATCAAGAACTGATATATATATATATGATGACTTTTGAATATTATTAAGGTAAGTACATTGTTTGTTCTCTATCAAAATCTTTCATTTGCTAACTATGCCGAACAGGAGTTAGTGCCTTCAGTAGTTAGAATCTTTTATTTAGCTGGCAGTATTCGCGCTCGCTGTATTGCAGTAGCTTGAGTAACGAAGATTTTTGTGAGGTAAAAGATTCATGAAAGGTATGGGTTATTGTTAGTCAGGACCATTCTTTTGTAGGGATTATTGAAAGTCAGATTGCGTTGCGCTAAAAAATGTTGTGTGTCAGTTTAGTGAATGTTTGAGTGC
Organism: Schistocerca americana; assembly: GCF_021461395.2. Lineage (NCBI taxonomy): Eukaryota > Metazoa > Arthropoda > Insecta > Orthoptera > Acrididae > Schistocerca > Schistocerca americana. The sequence continues at coordinate 34,403,574 of NC_060123.1, forward strand.
GTTCAGTTTTGCTCAGCTGTTTGAAAATCAAATAACGTGGAGGTTTTCGAGCATTGTCATTTATAAATTTTTTTTTAAGGGGATGTTTCAGTTTATGCTGCCAGCGTAGTTACTGCGCTTACATCGATTATACGCCAGGAATAGTCAGTGTCAGAAATTCTTGGACGGGCGGTGTACTAATGAAGATTTCTCTACTTTACGAATGACATACTACGCTCTGTTTGTTAGGAACCCTCCAATTCTATTACACAGCTGTTCTGATGTTCCGGCGCTTATATTTTCTTCATTAGGCGGCAATGTGTAATTGTATCGAAGGCCTTCTGCAAGTCGAACAACGCATCAACCTGTGAGGCGGTACCTACCGCTATTCGGGTCTCGTGGGCGAAAAGAGCGGGGAGAAATTCCTGTGAGACTCCAATATGATAGAGATTTACCAAGTGAGACGAAGAAAAGCAGCACTATCCCTTTAATCTTGTGCTTTATTTGTCAAAATGAGAACACCGTGAATGTCCCTCGTCGTAAACGATGTTCGTCAGAAGGCCGTGACTCAGTGGCCAGTTTGTGGCAGCGCCTTGTCTAGGTCCCTGGCTAGACCGTCGCCTGCTGTGGCGACATCCCGCTACGCGCATGCGCAGCACGGGGGCAGCTCGCAGGTCCCGCTTGGAGCCCAGGAAACTCTGCCGCCTCTTGGAAATGCAGCGACAACCGCGCTACACGGAATTACAGCCCCGGCCCTGATTCAGCATGCGTTTCCAGCTAATTTGGTTCCGCGGAACCGGTTGCCGGCCACTGAATTACTGCTTCGGCCGCGGGCCGGGTCTGTGAGCGGGACGACCACCGACGTGAGCGTAGGTTTAGAAGCGCACGGAAAAGGACTCGCCGAGATGTTATCACACGATACGTCTATCAGTCGCTGCCACGTACTGCCGTTTACGGAGACGTCTTTTGTCTGCGGAACAATTTCACAGTCGTGCAGACCAGTGCAGTGAAGGAGCTCTGCTCTTTGACTCCCCCCCCCCCCCCCCGCCCTCTTTTGCTCTGATGTTGGGGCACTTCCACATACACAGCGAGTTCCACGTAACTTAGCACTACTAATACCTCAAACGGCTCAACATGTAGAAGTTCGTCTAATGGTAGCATTCACTGTAACATTTACCTTGACACACTCTTAATTCTCTTTAATGTTTCTGTCAATCTTTTGTATTAAGGGGGGTAGGACGTCAAACGGACCGGCTTGGAGCAGAAGAGGCATCACAGGATATTTTAATTTGCACTGTCTATACTTTTACAAATAAATTCATAAAACTTTGTCAGCAACACCAGGAGGGATTCAGAATTCACACTCATAGCAGTGGATGTTCGAAAACATAACGGAGTAATTTTTTTACGTGTGAAATTTCATCATTTTTTTCACTTACTAATGGCTGTATTTGTTGCATAAGTAAGGGAGATTCATCGATGAATTTTGCATAGCATACAAACCATACTTAAAGGTGTATGAAATTCTAGAATTTTCAAAATCTATTAAAAACTTTGGTAAAAATTTGGGTAATTAACTACAAAATTTCTGTTTCTTCTAAACATGAAGTTTAAAATATAGCAGCTCATTCGTTTTTACATAAATTAAATAAATTCTAGAGTTTCATACACCTGTAAGTGTGGTATGTATGCTGTGCAAAATTCATCGAAGAATCTCTCTACCTTATGAAGAAAAGTGTACCTATAGCAACAAATGCAGCCATTAGTAAGAGAAAAAATGATGAAATTTCACACGTAAAAAAAAAAATACTCCGTTATGTTTTCGAACATCCACTGATGGTAGAGCACTTGCCCGCGAAAGGCAAAGGTCCCGAGTTCGAGTCTCGGTCCGGCACACAGTTTTAATTTGCCAGGAAGTTTCATGTATTAACTGTGTTTGTACAACGTTTGCTAAAACGCCAAACATCTACGCTGCAGAGTAATGTGCAGATATGGTGTACACTGAAGATGCCAAAGCGATGGGATGCCTCCTAATATCGAGTCGGACCACCTTTAGTCCGGCACTACGCAGCAACGCGACGTGTCATGGGCTCAATAAGTAGGAAGTCGCCGGTAGAAGTACTGGCACATCCTGCCTTCACAGCCATACATAGCTGCGAAAGTCTTGCCGGTGCAGGATTTTGTGCATGGACTCACCTCTAGATTATATCCCATAAATGTTTGATGGGATTCACGTCGGTCGATCTAGGTGACCAGATTTTTCGCCCGAATTGTCGAGAATGTTCTTCAAACCAATCGCGAACAATTGTGGCCCGGTGACATGACGCTTTCATTCATAAAAACTTCATCATTATTTGTGAACAAATGATCTACAGGTAGCCGAACATAACCATTTCTAGTCAATGATCGGTTTACCTGGACCAGGGGACCCATTTCATTCCATGTAAGCACAGAACGCAATATTATGGCGATATCACCAACTGGTACAGTGCCTTGTTGACAAATTGGGGCGGCCGGAGTGGCCGAGCGGTTCTAGGCGCTTCAGTCTGGAACCGCGCGACCGCTGCGGTCGCACGTTCGAATCCTGCCTCGGGCATGGATATGCGTGATGTCCTTAGGTTAGTTCTAACTTCTAGGGGACTGACGACCTCTGATGTTAAGTCCTATAGTGCTCAGAGCCATTTTGAACCATTTTTGACGGGGCCGTGGCCTTATGGGGTCTGCACCACACTCGAACCCTACCATGAGCTGTTACCGGCTGAAATCGCGACTCGTCTGATCAGTCTAATGTTTTCCAGTAGTCTAGGTTTGGATTCCAACCGATATGGTCACGAAACCAGGAGAGGAACGTGCTGTTAGCAAAGGCACTCGCATCGCCATTAACGCGAAATTTCGCAGCACTGTCCTAACGAATACGTTTGTCGTTCGTCCCACATTGATTTCTTCGCTTATTTCACGCAGTGTTGCTTGTCTGTTAGCGCTGACAACTCCACGCGACCGCTGCTCCTCTCAATATCAAAGTGAAGGCCGTCGGCCACTGCGCACTGCGTTGTCCGTGGTCAGAGATAATAAATAAACTGGTAGCCAAGATCGCAGGAATTCTTTTTATTCCATGATTACCGGTTTCGGCGAAACTAAAGCCGCCATCATCGGATCTTAGGGCACATACAGGTTACAACATCAAGACAAACAATCCATATTGTTTCCCTTGATGTTGTAACCTGTATGAGCCCTAAGATCCGACGATGGCGGCTTTAGTTTCGCCGAAACCGGTAATCATGACAAACAACAACAAGACAAACAATCCATATTGTTTGCCTTGATGTTGCAACCTGTATGTGTCCCAAGATCCGATGATGGCGGCTTCAGTTTCGCCGAAACCGGTAATCATGTAATAAAAAGAATTCCTGCGATCTTGGTTACCAGTTTATTGTTTTACAACCATATAGATCGCTCCCACATGAGCACAATGTGCTCCCCACAAGTCAGAGATAACGCCTGAAATTTGTATTCTTGGCGCACTATTCACACTGTGGATCTCGGAATATTGATTTCCCTAACGATTTCCAAAATGGAATGTCCAATGCGTATAGCTCCAACTACCATTCCGCATTCAGAGTCTCTTAATTCCCGTACTGCGGCCGTAACCACATGAATGACCTGAGTACAAATGACAGCTTAGCCGATGCACTGCCCTTTTATACAGTTTGTAAGCGATATTACCTCCATCTGTATATGTGAAAAACGCTATCCCAGTCCGAAAACAAAGGAAGTAGTTTCCAGTACACTTGTTCGCCCACTGCTTGAATACTGCTCACCGGTGTGGGATCCGTACCAAATAGGGTTGATAGAAGAGATAGAGAAGATCCAACGGAGAGCAGCGCGCTTCGTTACAGGATCATTTAGTAATCGCGAATGCGTTACGGTGATGATAGATAAACTCCAGTGGAAGACTCTGCAGGAGAGACGCTCAGTAGCTCGGTACTGGCTTTTGTTGAAGTTTCGAGAACATACCTTCACCGAGGAGTCAAGCTGCAAATTACTCCCTCCTACGTATATCTCGCGAAGAGACCATGAGGATAAAATCAGAGAGATTAGAGCCCACACAGAGGCATATCGACAATCTATCTTTCCTCGAACAATACGAGACTGGAATAGAAGGGAGAACCGATAGAGTTACTCAAGGCACCCTCCGCCACACACTGTCAGGTGGCTTGCGGAGAATGGATGTAGATGTAGATTTCTGTCACTTAAAGTATGTTTATGGTTCCTGCGGTGGTAGTGCCGCTGATACTGTCGAAGAATATCGGCGGCGGTTTCCGATATGCCGAATTGTTGATCGTAGAGTGTTAACCAACGTTTTCAGCAGATTGCGTGAAACATGTATTATTTGAAGGTCCCATTTCTCTCTCGATCGAGTATTATTGAGCTTCTGCATGTTCCAGACCAAAATGGTTCAAATGGCTCTGAGCACTATGGGACATACATCTGAGGTCATCAGTCCCCTAGAACTTACAAGGGAAGCTTCCCATCGCACCCCCCTCAGATTTAATTATAAGCTGGCACAGTGGATAGGCCTTGAAAAACTGAACACAGATCAATCGAGAAAACTGGAAGAAGTTGTGTGAAACTATGAAAAAAATAAGCAAAATATACAAACTGAGTAGTCCATGTGCAAGATAGGCCACATCAAGGATATGGCGGACTCAGGAGCGCCGTGGTCCCGTGGTTAGCGTGAGCAGCTGCGGAGTGAGAGGTTCTTGGTTCAAGTCTTCCCTCGGGTGAAATAATTTAATTCTTTATTTTCGCAAAGTTGTGATCTGTCCGTTCGTTCATTGACGTCTCTGTTCACTGTAATAAGTTTTGTGTCTGTGTTTTGCGACCGCACCGCAAAACCGTGCGATGAGTAGACGAAAGGACGTGGCTCTCCAATGGGAACCGAAAACATTTGATCGCAAGGTCATAAGTCAACCGATTCCTCGACAGGAAAACACGTCTGATATATTCTATACGAGACTGGTGACGGCATGTGCGTCACATGACAGGAAAATGTTGTCGACCCATCTAACTTGTACACTTGGCGAATGGGTAAAAAGATTCTTCTACCTTGCCCGATTTAGGTTTTCTTGTGGATGTGATAATCACTCCCAAAAAGTGATGAAAATATAGGAGTTTGTCACATAAACTGCAACAAATGAATGCAACAGCTTCGCACTCGCACAGTTTTCCTTGTGCTCTGTCAAAACATATGTTTTTAACGTTTTCAATTTTTTCCGCGTGTAGACCGTCAAATCCTGCATGTGTCCAACCAAATCTGAACATGTCCTGGAATTTTGGAGAGCGAAGTTGATTTTGTGTAAGTGCTTGAACTTCGATAATTGTCTGAAAATAAAAAATTAAAATTGTCGCTGCCGGGAAGACTTGAACCAAGGACCTTTCGCTCTGTAGCTGCTCACGCTAACCACGGGACCATGGCGGTCCTCAGACAATATTCACATTTATATTGCATATGTTGCACATGAACTACTCAGTTTGTATATTTTGCTTATTTTTTTCATAGTTCCACACAATTTCTTCCTGTTTTCTCGATTAATCTGTGTACAGTTTTTCAAGGCCTATCCACTGTGTCACCTTATAACTAAATCTGAGGGGGATGCGATGGGGAGGTTCCCTTGTTAGAACTACTTAAACCAAACTAACCTAAGGACATTCCACATATCCATGCCGGAGGCAGGATTCGAACCTGCGACGCACTGGAAGTGCGTTCATCATGGTACACAGGAACACACATTCTTACACACACATACACACACTCACACACTCGATCTCACACACGTGCACGGTTAGTAACACCTTTATGCTGAACACTTAATGCACTTAAAAAAGGAACACGCACGCAGGTGAAATACAACGGCCATCTGTGCTCACCTTGTCAAATTAAACACCTTTCAGCCGTCCAGTTTCCATACTCATTTTATTTGGCTACCAGTTTCGGTGATTTACTACACCATCTTCAGGCCCCTGAACAGACGAGTACGAAGATTACATCTAGGTTGCGACAAAAACAGGAGCCAGCAATACCGGTATGAGTAGATTTCTGCCTGCTAAAGCTATACCTTCAACCATCATCGAGTAAAACAGAAGTGATTTCTGGCGTTTCCCAAAGTAATGTTAAAGGGCCCTTTGATGTTTCTTGTCTATATAAACGATTTGGGAGACAATCTGAGCAGTCTTCTTCCGTTGTTTGCAGATGACGCTGTCGTTTATCGACTAATAAAGTCATCAGAAGATCAAAAGAAACTGCAAAGCGATTTAGAAGAAATATCTGAATGGTGCGAAAAGTGGCAGTTGATCCTGAATAACGAAAAGTGTCAGGTCATGCACATGAGTCCTAAAAGGAACTCGTTAAACTTCGGTTACACGATAAATCAGTCTAATCTAAAAGCCGTAAATTCAACTAAATACCTAGTTATTAGAATTACAAACAACTTAAATTGGAAGGAAGACATAGAAGATGTTGTGGGGAAGGCTAAGCAGAGACTGCGTTTTATTGGCAGGACACTTAGAAAATGTAACAGACCTACTAAGGAGACTGCCTACACTACGCTTGTCCGTCCTCTTTTAGAATAGTGCTGCGCGGTGTGGGATCCTTATAGGGTGGGATTGACGGAGGACATCGAAAGGGTGCAAAAAAGGGCAGCTCGTTTTGTATTATGACGTAATAGGGGAGAGAGTGTGGCAGATATGATGAGCGAGTTGGGATGGAAGTCATTAAAGCAAAGTCGTTTTTCGTCGCGGCGAGATCTATTTACGAAATTTCAGTCACCAACTTTCTCTTCCGAATGCGAAAATATTTTGTTGAGCCCAACCTACATAGGTAGGAATGACCATCAAAATAAAATAAGAGAAATCAGAGCTCGAACAGAAACGTTTAGGTGTTCGTTTTACCCGCGCGCTGTTCGGGAGTGGAATGGTAGGGAGATAGTATGATTGTGGTTCGATGAACCCTCCGCCAAGCACTTAAATGTGAATTGCAGAGTAGTCATGTAGATGTAGATGAAAAGATGGACATACAGACATCTACTCAGCTTGGTCGGAAGGGGGGGGGGGGATTCGCGCACTGTACGTAGACCAAGCATTACGTGGCTGTTTCCCCTGTTTGCCTGAACTAGTCACCCAGCAAAAGACGTCGATATTACAAATTACGGAATTCGCGGTCGTAAAGCAATGTTCACCCGAGCTGACAGGACAGTAACAGCTACTCGTTACCGATGTGCCCGTACGCGAGAAGCGGAGAGCTCGGACACTAATGAGAACCAATCGCGGCGGCTGCAGACCGCAAGAAGCAAACGAGGCCCTCGGTACGAGCCGGGAATGCAATGCCTGCCGCGCGCGGATCGGCAGCGGACGAAGAACACGCCTTCTACTGCGGCAGTGGTCCGCACGGCAGCGAGTGCGGCTCTGCGGGAAGCCGGCCATCAGGAATGCAGGCCGCGAACCGAGACATCTGGTTAGCCCGAAGACCGCCTCGGCAGAGGGAAACGCTATAACGCGACGGAAAATCAGACGGATCCGCCGGGAAAGAAGAGTACGGAAAAAGAGTGAGAAACTGGGCGACTGTGGCGCCAGAGCGGGCCGCCTTTCTCTTTTTTTCTTTTTTGTTGGAGACTGGCTTGTTTGAGGAACACCGTGTAGACTGGCAATTACCGTATTGGGGCCGCGGCGCACTGCTCATGCATTTATGTATTAATAGGGCGGCCGTGGATCACGGACGGTGTGTGTGTCCCGAGCGCTACATGCGCCACGTCGTACGTGGGACGGCGGAGGCTGCCTTCCCCGGGGCACGATTCACGTGTTCACCAGGAGCCGCGCATGAAAATCTCGGCCCCTTGTATGCTGATACGCGCAGGCCGCAGCTCATTTCTTTTCAAGCAGCCCTGTACGTAATCGACAATGTCTGTTCCTTCTGTACGGAATATGATTCCGAACTCAGTCGTAGAAACTAGCACCAGACCGGGGTGCACCTTTTCTCGACAAAGACAGCACCGGATTTGACGTAGGTTAGTACAGTAGTTAGTAGCATTAGAAGTAGGTACTAAATTAGGAACCTGCAGCGACAACCAGTTTTGGCCTGCCCGGTGTCAGGGGCACGCACATCGGGATTAGCTCAATGAGCAAGGCCTAAAGTAGTAGGTTTATATCTCGGCTGACGCACCTGTAACGCTGCAGGCAGTTAGGAATTAACAAGTGGGTAGGAAAACTAACAACTAGGTGGTAGCGTATAGACTGACAATTGTAATCTGCCTATTAACATGTACTGTCTGTAGCTCATAAATAAATATTGTAACACTGTAATAACAATAATAGCTGCTGATAACGAATAATATTGTATTAACATTAGGACCCACTAATCACTAAGGTGGTGGGTTAATTTGTGTAACTATTATAGATGTTATTGAAATAAAGAATTTAAAAAAAACTAGCACCTGAGGTAATTATTTTTCTGGAGCATATGTATATATACGTATACGATCCTCATAAAATCTCGCTTTTAACGAAAAGGAGCCTAATGAGAATCATTTATACAACGACGTGCAAAATTTTGGGTCAAACTATCTTTGGCATGGTGCGTCGCTGCCAGGTAATATAGCACGATGGAACTTGGTACATACACTACTGGCCATTAAAATTGCTACACCAAGAAGAAATGCAGATGATAAACGGGTATTCATTGGACAAATATATTATACTAGAACTGACCTGTGATTAAATGTTCACGCGATTTGGATGCATAGATCCTAAGAAATCAGTACCCACAACAACCACCTCTGGCCGTAATAACGGCCTTGATGCGCCTGGACATTGAGTCAAACAGAGCTTGGATGGCGTGTATAGGTACAGCTGCCCATGCAGCTTTAACACGAAACCACAGTTCATCAAGAGTAGTGAATAGCGTATTGTGACGACCCAGTTGCTCGGCCACCATCTACCAGACGTTTTCAGTTGCTGAGATATCTGCAGAATGTGCTGGCCAGGGCAGCAGTCGAACATTTTCTGTATCCAGAAAGGTCCGTACGGGACCTGCAACATGCGGTCGCGCATTATCCTGCTGAAATGTAGGGTTTCGCAGGGATCGAATGAAGGGTAGAGCCACGGGTCTTAACAAATCTGAAATGTAACGTTCACTGTTCAAAGTGCCGTCAATGCGAAGAAGACGTGACCGAGACGTGTAACCAATGGCACCCCACAGCATCCTGCCGGGTGATACGCCAGTATGGCGATGACGAATACACGCTACCAATGTGCGTTCACGGCGATGTCGCCAAACATGGATGCGACCATCATGATGCTGTAAACAGAACCTGGATTCATCCGAAAAAATGACGTTTTGCCATTCGTGCACCGAGGTTCGTTGTTGAGTACACCATCGCAGGCGCTCCTGTCTGTGATGCAGCGTCAAGGGTAACTGCAGCCATGGTCTACGAGCTGATAATCCATGCTGCTGCAAACGTCGTCGAACTGTTCGTGCAGATGGTTGTTGTCTTGCAAACATCCCCATCTGTTGACTCAGGTATCGAGACGTGGCTGCACGATCCGTTACAGCCATGCGGATAAGATGCCTGTCATTTCGACTGCTAGTGATACGAGGCCGTTGGGTTCCAGCACGGCGTTCCTGAACCCACCGATTCCATATTCTGCTAACAGTCATTGGATCTCGTCCAACGGGAGCAGCAATGTCGCGATACGATAAACCGCAATCGCGATAGGCTACAATCCGACCTTTATCAAAGTCGGAAACGTGATGGTACGCATTTCTCCTCCTTACACGAGGCATCACAACAACGTTTCACGAGGCAACGCCCGTCAACTGCTGTTTGTGTTTGAGAAATCTGTTGGAAACTTTTCTCATGTCATCACGTTGTAGGTGTCACCACCGGTGCCAACCTTGTGTGAATGCTCTGAAAAGCTAATCATTTGCATATCACAGCATCTTCCTCCTGTCGGTTATATGTCGCGTCTTTAGCACGTCATCTTCGTGGTGCATCAATTTTTTATGGCCAGTAGTGTACATAGAAATAAATGCTACGGTCTATCAGAGAAGATAAGTGAAAGAAATATCGCCATCCAGCAGTAGTCGATATCGCTGAATGAGGAATGGAACGCCGCACCACAAGAACTGCTTTACCAACCTCGTGCTCAGCATGGAAGAACGTCGCGATGTACTGCGCCCGTTATGACCACACACCTTATTAAGAATCATGTACCACCTTTTGTTATGTCAAGGTGTGGTAACTTCTACTGTCGTTAACTACTTAGGTAATTTAAGCTTTTTTTTAAGTTAGGCAGGGTAATTCTGGGAGAGATGGTCCGCTTGGTTTAATGTGTGTGTGTGAGAGAAATGGAGCACATTTAAATTTAGCTTCGAGGCTTGTGCAGTAATCCCATTGAAGGTGCCCGTAGTCTAAAACTATACTTATTTGTCGGAAGATATGTCTGTTTCAAGAAATGCATGAGGAGAATCTTACGCACAGGCCAACCAATCACTTGAAAGCTCAGCAAAAGACCTAGTGATCCCAAGCACATCAAGAGAACAGAGTTATCTGCACAGGTGAGATTCCTCACTGACTCCACTACTACCAGAAGTACAACTTTCCAGATTACCGCCTCATAACTGACTACTCCTAAGCCAACAAAGACAAAACTTTTGGAAGAAATATCACCTGTTCCTTCTATTGATAAAAATGTGAACTTTAAAAGGAAGGCACCAACGGTGTCCGAAGGACTAAACTCTGCTGGAAGTAATGGAATTAATGAAAAAAGGGAAAGAAAAGGAAACAGAAAAAGGCACAAGAAGACATCCAAAGGGAAATACTAATGAAGAGAAAAACTGACCGAAGAAATTCAGTAAGAAAAATTATGCATATAGCTCAATGTGTTCGTCAGGTGCACGCATTATAGAAGATTACGAACGTAACTTTGTTGAACGAGATAAAGGCTGAATGTGTTGACTGTGGTGACATCTATTACGAAACTAATAAAAATGACTACTGGATACAGTGTGTTGCCTGTTCACGATGATCAATGTTTGGTGATAAGTGTACTTGCTGAGATGAGAGAAAGACAGACTAAGGCTTGAACAAAACCAACAACTCATTAGGAGAGCCAATGTTTAGTCAAGAAGCAGCAGAGTGTTTGATGTCCTCGAGGAGCACTTTCGGGACCGCATTCTGGCTCTGGGGTACCCAGAGGCACCTGACACGGGCCTCGATCGGCCGTCACATTCTCCGGAACTGAACACATGCGACTCCTTTTTGTGAGGCTATGTTAAAGACAAGGTGTACAGCAATAACCGCAAAAGCTTTTCTGAGCTGAAAACAGCGACGCAGGAGGTCATCGACAGCATCAATGTTCCGACACTTCAGCGGGTCATGCAGAACTTCGCTAGTCGTCTGCGCCACATATTCGTCAATGATGGGAGGCATATCGAACATGTCATAACCTAAATCTGAATATCCGTACTGCCGCTTACATGTAGAATAAAGTCTGTGCACTCTGTAGTTTGTAACTAATTTACGTTTTTTTTCCATATAGATCAAAAATTGTCGCCCTGTACTTTCGCCTTGCAAAGTCATAATGTTACGTTAAAACACAACAAATCGCGTCAGACTTTTCGCCATGTAATGGTTGTTCTCGCTGTACGGCCGTCTCCTATCGCGTCAGACTTTTCGCCATGTAATGGTTGTTCTCGCTGTACGGCCGTCTCCTGGAGAACACGTCTTCACCGTGAGATTCTTGGTCGGCGCACGCAACTAAAAATATTCGGCGTTGTAATTCTCGAGGGTAGTGCATGGTACCTTCAGGGAGAAAGCAAGGGCGAATGTGCTCATAAAGGCCCAACCTTCGGTGTGCGTCCAATATATCTATACCTTTGGACACGCATCACATTTCAGTATAACTTACTTCGGCAAAAAAAGCTGCATGTCTGGGGCTTTCTATCGATCCGTCGAAAACCTGAGCTGTACTTATTGATGAATGACTGGAAATCCTGCCGTAATTCTCTACCTGTCTGGATGAAGGACCAGACAACCCGCTACTAAAAATACGGAGCGCAACTTGCGGCACACTTCGGGGTTCCGCCCTCTTTTGAATTAGGGTCTTGTTTGCCGCAGGTACTTCTAATTGTCGGCTGTTGTCAGCCAGAGACTCACTGCCCATCCACCACTCAGCTTGCTCCTAATTGGCTCTCTGAGAATACACCGCGCCGGCCTTACCACGGTACTTGTACCTTATTCGTGCGTGTTGTGCTTTTTCAATAGTGCCACGACATGACTAAGAGTACAAATCTATACCACCTCATTAAGAGATTTTCAGCGAACTCCAGAGAACGCTACATTGAACCGACATACTAATGAATCATTCTGTCGTTTTTTCGCAGAACAATTTAATATTTAAGAACGTAAGCATCGAACTGCAAATGTTTTTTCCGTTCTTTGTTTATGTTATTAGAAAAACTCACGGTTTATACTGCCAATACAGGATAGCTTTGATTTGAAATATAGCTGTAAGAACGGGACCTGGGTGGAATACTTTCCAGTGCTACGTTTTGTTTCCTTTGACCTCACTTCAACGTCGCAGGACTATTGAATTCTCTATGTTCAGGGGAATGACAGTAGTATCCATTATAATTATACTGAAATTGCATGAATTTCAAACGAAATACTAACCCACATACCCTGATTCGAAAACTTACAATTGAATAGGAAGATTATAAAGTCAAGTAGATTACAATACGAAAATTTACACGCCTATATTTTCAGAATATGACGAGTGTTTAGTTTTCAACTGTGTAATTTCTCTGTTTATAGGCGTAATCCCGAGAGCGATACTGGTGTGAGCTGAAGACATAAATACAAAACATACATCAAATAATTATGTCCTCACTTAGACAACAAACAAAAAGTACCGTCACGTAGTGTTAGTTTAGATTCGAAGGACTGAACATGGCCCAATAGCTTAAAAAAGATATCAAAGTAACAGGCATAAGTTTTCTGTGTAATACCACAGAAAAATTCATTACAGTTAGACTGCAAATGTGATGTTGTATTAGCCACTGTTAATGAAGAGAAATTCATGCGGATTTTCACAGTTTTTCCTGCATTAATGATGCATTAGAGGAGGACGATAAAAACCTACGTTAAAAAGAAATTGCTGCTGAAAGTGAAGAGAAATAATTTTTTAATATGAAGCAACAGGCAATACGCAAACAACACTAGTCTGGGAAATACGATCCCGACCTCCCCCCCCCCCCCCCCCCCACCCTTTCGAAGCTTTCGCAGTTAATCATTGCTAAGTTTCATATGTTCTACACAGAGGTGAGCGTAACATTACTGACAAAAGTCAGAGCCTACATAGAAAGATGCACTTTGATAAAAAAATAAAGAAGAAAGCATCTAGCATTTCGTGCAACTGGGATTCTGTATCTTGGCAAGAATGTTGACAATAAAAGTGTATCGTCACTCTACGAAGGATTAACATAGAGTGTGAGTGCTGGCAACGGAGTATTGAAAGGTGACGTAACAAAGAAAGAAAAGTAGAAAGGTGGGAAGTGAAACCGGGTGTGTTGTTTTCAATTGCACACTCTCGTCATGCTCCTTTATAGATTTAGGAAGACTGTGGGAAACCGAAATCTGGAGGGCTGGATGGAGACTGGAACCTGGCTCTTATTTCGAAAATAAGAGTACTCACTGTCTATGTCGATTACACTGGATACTGTCAGCTTGTTTTGGGTAACAAGATTTTTCTATCCTTTTTTTCTGAAAAAAGGTTACGTAAATTGTTGCCGAACCTTTTCCACAAATGCCGGCCCGAGTGGCCGTGCGGTTCTAGGCGCTACAGTCTGGAACCGAGCGACAGCTACGGTCGCAGGATCGAATCCAGCCTCGGGCATGGATGTGTGTGATGTCCTTAGGTTAGTTAGGTTTAATTAGTTCTAAGTTCTAGGCGACTGATAACCTCAGAAGTTAAGTCGCATAGTGCTCAGAGCCATTTGAACCATTTTTTTCCACAAATATTCAAGTTCATTTCAGTAATCATCAACAATCGAAATAAACTTCAGTTGTGCCTTGATGTTAGCTTCAGTATTGAACTTGCAGCTGAAAAAAATGTTTGAAGCACGAAAGAAGCGAACATCCGACATATTATCCTTTCCAGCCGCACCGTATAAGAAAGTAAATGCAAACACTTGCAAATAGTTCGCATTAACATAGCTTGCCTAAACTACGTGAGACAATTCAAGAACGTGACTGAAGCAACGTGGAATAATTTGAAAGGTCAAGGAGCAAGAATCGCGCATGACTGAGACATCGTAAAGGAAGACGTTGTTACTATTGAGAATGCTCCATAAAGGGTCCAGTGTAGCAGATACACACAATTAAAGCGTGTGTGCTGAATGTTCCACTTGAGCTGTTCTCCTATCACATATAATCAGATCTGAGTATTTCCGAGTGCTGAATGGGCTAGTCCTAAATTGTGTCCTATAGGTGAAATTTAATTCGTTGTCTTCTTACTCATATTTCAGAAATAAAACTGTACCATTCGTGTTTTAGACATTCTGTTACTGTTGAAGTTGCAGGACACGCAGATTAAGTTGTTGTGTGCGTAACTGCCTGATACCATAAGTGTTGAGAGGAACTGAGGCAAATTAGACGCTGTATGCTGTTTGCCAATGTTTCAACAGATTTTGAATTTGAGCAAGACGAAGACATTGTTTTTACCGTTTGATTTATGCTCATTATTTGGACTATTGGCAGTCATGTCATGCGAGTCCTCATGTGGCGAAAAATTTAATAATTTGTAGTATATATCTGTCTGCAGCTCGTGGTCTTGCGGTAGCGTTCTCGCTTCTCGCACACGGGGTCACGGGTTCGATTCCCGGCGGGGTCAGGGATTTACCCTGCGTCGAGATGACTGGTTGTTTGACATCTTCATCATTCCCGGCGGGGTCAGGGATTTTCTCTGCCTCGTGATGACTGGGTGTTGTGTGCTGTCCTTAGGTTAGTTAGGTTTAAGTAGTTCTAAGTTCTAGGGGACTGATGACCATAGATGTTAAGTCCCACAGTGCTCAGAGCCATTTGAACATCTTCATCATCATTCATCCTCATTACGGCCGGAGGAACGCAATGGCAAACAACCTCCGGTAGGACCTTGCCTAGTCGCAGGTGCTGGTCTCCCGCATCATCTCCTACGCTTCTCGGAGTATGGGATTTCATCATCATCAGTATGTATTTACCCTTTGCCTCCTCCTACGTGATGATGTCGGTTCAGTCACGGGAAGAGCAGTTAATCGAAACCACAAAATTTCTGTAAGTATGGAACTTGTAATACTACGGTCGTATCGAGATTTAGTATATTTGATTGCCGGCCGGTGTGGCCGAGTGGTTCTAGGCACTTCAGTCTGGAACCGCGCGAGCGCTACGGTCCCAGGTTCGAATCCTGCCTCGGGCACGGATGTGCGTGATGTCCTTAGGTTAGTTAGGTTTAAGTAGTTCTAAGTTCTAGGGGACTGATGGCCTCAGACGTTAAGTCCCATAGTGCTCAGAGTCATTTGAACCATTTTACATTTGATTCTTCACAAACAATTCTTAACGACAAGGTAGTTCAACGTGATCCAGCCTGGATAAACAATATTTGATAATGTGAAGAAATATCATTGTCCATTTAAGAGATTAAGCTAACATGAGTGAAGTGATAAATATGAACGTTATCCAGCCTGGATAAACAATATTTGATAATGTGAAGAAATATCATTGTCCATTTAAGAGATTAAGCTAACATGAGTGAAGTGATAAATATGAGACAACAGATCACGTAGCTGTTATTCGAATGACAGACCAGACGGAATGAGATTATCTTTCGGGAAGAATAATTACGTTATAGTAATGAACGTTACACTAATGTCAACTTACTTCATACATTGTGTTGTTAATGCCCTCTTATACATTAGGCTTATTCGAGATCTAAGGGACATCATAAAGCAAGGCGAAGACGGTTGTGTTGAAGGCACCGTGGCAAAACTGACACGCGACACGGTGATAACTGATACGATGTATCCCAGAAAACCGGCCCTGAACCATCAGTGTTACTTACAGTGTACTGTGCTCATCCATTTGCGACATTCAAAAAGGTGAGTGCTGGCTGCGACACTTTAACATGCCAGTACGTGACGTATAAAGTCCCCCAAATTGTGGATCAGGCCAACCAGCAAGGCTAGCGGTACCCCATACACAGCAACAGAATTGAAGTTCTTGCAGGTACTCGTCCGTCAGATCAGACTTTTGCAGTCGAACATTATCACTCATCAGAGGGAACATAGCTCCAAGCTCGAAAGACATAGAGGAAAGGTGCCTATTATGCGATAGTTCCCTAATATGAGACACCCCAACTGTGCTCATGTTAGGGGCTGCACTCTGGTGGAGAGTTTCTTAAACACGTCTATTGTGTGCCAGACGACGACACAGCGAGTAGGACGCCATAGTTGAGCCGGATACAGTACGTGGAGGCTGATACAAAATTTCTTGTGTTAGGAGTTTTTGCGAGATCGGTGTTGACACAATATTTCAGCTTAAAGGTGAGTAGATATAACTGTACTCTTTTATTGTTGTTATTTGTAATGGTATTACCGATAATTATTGCCAGTTAGGTTAATTTTCCAACGAACGTTGTTAGCAAGTGCGTGATTCTTTGTGTAAGATGGCGAAATTCCTAATATGCGATATTATGGGGATCCAAATACGCGACAGTGTCGCATATTACGATACCTATCGCATACTGGGGGGGACTCGTTGTCTCAAGAATTTTTATATGTAATTTACGCAATACTGTCATGAGACAACAATACTTCATCGTTTACTGTAGAAAAATTTTGGCAACTGCGTTTATTTTAATTCGATTAAATTATCATAAACAGGGATTACTTTGACTAGTCTTATGATCAGAAATTGGAATGCTTTCTGGAACTTGATGGACGGTGCACCTGCAGGATCAATATCAGCTTGTCATCCAAGTGGCTGGACACAAACTCACATTTTTACTCAGTGGTCTGGTCATTTTGTGAGTCATGTAAAGCCATCTTCAAATGACCCTGTCATTTTGATTCTTGATGGGCATTATTCCGCACAAGGAATCTCGACGTGTTAGATAAAGCACGTTAAAACAGTGTTCATATTGTATGTTTGCCACCTCACTCAACGCATAAAATGCAGCCACTTGACGTCGGATTTATGGGGCCTTTGAAAACCTACTATGCCCAAGAGATAGAAACGTGGTTGGCAAGTAACCCAGGTCGTGTTATCACCCCATTATTAATAGCCAAGTTATTTGGGGCAGTTTATAACGGAGCAGCAAAAATGGAAGCATCTGTGAATGCCTTCAGAAGAACAGGTCTCCTCCCAGCTTTAGGGAACATGAATTTTCAGTTCATCGCCATGCTAATGCTCTTCAAGAAAGAGGTGGCAAAAACTGAAACTACTGATGGTGATGGTCAAGCTGTCAGCCCGGCAGACATCAGACCTCTCCCACAGATCGCAAACCCACCTCGAGTTAGTAAAATAGGTCAAACATCGCGTTCGTGCTCTGCTGCGTTACTAACTTCAACTCCTTATGTGAAGCAATTGCAAGAATCTAAACAGAAGAAAAAAATGGTTCAAATGGCTCTGAGCACTATGGGACTCAACTGCTGAGGTCATTAGTCCCCTAGAACTTAGAACTAGTTAAACCTAAATAACCTAAGGACATCACACACATCCATGCCCGAGGCAGGATTCGAACCTGCGACCGTAGCGGTCTCGCGGTTCCAGACTGCGAAACAGAAGAAAGCAGCGAGAAAGTTATTTGGGGAGAAGAGTGGAAAATCTTACAATCGTAGACCTAAAGCAGAAGAACCGTTTAATGACTCGGCATCCGATGTCCATCTTGATGACAGTGGGGATTCGGACAGCAGTGATGACGATGACGTAGAGTGTCTGTTCTGTACTGGGCGCTTTTCTGAAAGCAAACACGGGGAGAAATGGGCACAGTGCACGAAATGTTATCGCTGGGGTCATGGAGATTGCGGTGTCACAGAAGACAATTTTGTTTGCCCCGGATGTCGTAAATATAAACCTAAGTAGTGTGAAATGAGTGAAGGATAACAGAAATGAATGAACATGTAAAAATTGTATATTCATATGTCATTATTATGTAATAAAATAATTAAAGCAAAATATTATTACTGTCTCACATTAGGAAACTTTGATCTCATTTCTACGAAATGCCTTGTTTGTGAAGATTTAATAACTACTCTGAAAGATTGTTTATTACTGCAAATACTATAATTGTATGATAAAATTAAATAATGCAAGATCTTATTACCATCATAAAAAATACAATTGCACTTACTTTTAGATATTTCAAATGGGTTTACAAAAGTGTGTCTCATATTTCCTCTACGTACCAGTGGATGATACGGTCTCAATAGACCTCGGGCGACACACTACTCCTAGAAGACACGCAATGATTAATTAGTTCCGCATGTAAGGCCGCCCCAGGTGCGAGTATTGGCACCAATATAACGGCCCTGTTCTCCAGTATTGGCGAGACTGTAAAGTGTTTCAGGGGCGTTTGAGACGAACAGACGGCAAGAACTACTCTCCATGCTAAACGGCGTGGCGTCCAGGGAGGTGTGTGTGTGTGTGTGTGTGTGTGTGTGTTTTGAGAAGGGGTATCACGCACCGGCCAGGTCACTGGGCATACGGCGCCAGCTCTCGAGTATGATGACATACAGATCGCTGAAAGATCCGTACTCAACGCTGTGTCATGGAACGCAAAGTACAGAGTGACCCAAAAGTTCATTAACATATGAAAATCCAATACTTCACGGAATAATATAGGTAGGGAGGTAAAAATTGACGCATATCCTTGAAATTTGGGGTTTTACTGAAGCAAATAAAAGTCCACAGAATGACTAACAGACGGCGCTTCATGTGGTATAAAAGCAACAGTTAGCACAATAACTGATTTTTAGCAAAGACGATGTTCTTTATAACAAATCCTCAGGATGTCGGACCTCATTCATCAACAATACCTGTAGTCCAGGGACAGTGTTGTGAACAGCATTATACAGCATATCTTTACGTATGGCGAGAAATTGCCGTCGGATGTTGTCTTTTAGCGACCCTGACGATCGCTGTAGACTAGCGACTTCTGGTAATTACACAACCAATGATCTCACGGATTGAGGTCTGGGGAAGTGGCAGCTCCAAACGTGATCCTCACTAAACAATGTGGGCAGGAGATCTTTCACACCTTAGCAATGCTGGGGTGTGCGCCATCCTGCATAAGAGTCGTACCTTCAAGCAGGTGTTTATGAGTCAGGCTGGGGATGATGGAATTCTGTAACATATCGGCGTACCTCGCACTTGTCAGGCTGAGAGTTTGAAAAGCTGCACCCTTCATTTACTCGGAGAAAAATAGTCCAATCACGGTTTTTGTGATAATACTACACTACACCGTGACTTTATCTTCATGCAATGGGGTTTCCACGACAGTTCTAGTCCATATTCTGCTGCTGTGGGTGTTGACAGACCCTCTGAGTGTGGAGTGGGCTTCGTTGGTCTACAAAACGTTAGACAACTAATTTGAAATTGCCACACCGTGAATGCTCTCAGCGTCACAAAACAGGTGACCCTCTCTCTCTCTCACTCTCTCTCTCTCTCTCTTCCGCTCATTTTATATTGACGTGTGCTGTAGAGTGCTATCTGCTGGCATTTTTTTGCACTCGTGTTTGGTTTCATTAAAACCTCGCGTTATTTCAGGGGTGTATATAAAGTTTCACCTCGCTACCTACATTATTCCGTGAATTAGTGCATTTTCAAATGTTAACGTACTTTTGGTAAGCCTGTGTATTTATCTATCTACCTCAGATAAATTGTTTCTTGTACCGATGTTAGTAGTGAGCGAAATGCACAGGCAGCCAATCGGCCCTCAAATACACCTAGCTCAGCAGTGCACGACAGCTGACGTACCGTGCGTCATGGGTTACGTCAGACAGACTACGAGGTCTGTCTAAAAAGTATCCGACCTTTGGCCAGAAAAAATATTTCGAATACCTGACGGGTTTGGGACCCTAATCCCCTACAAAGTAGGCCTCTTGTGCTCGCACACACTTAGCCCACCGATCCTTCCACTGCCGGAAACACCTCTGGAAGTCTTCTTTTGGAATCGTGTTCAGCTCCGTCGTCGTCTTCAGCATTACTCTTCTCTACTCTCAAAACGGGATCCTTTCAGTGGCGTCTTCAATTTTGGAAACAATCAGGAGTCGCAAGGAGCCATGTCTGAAGAGTAGGGAGGTTGGCGAACGGCTGTAATTCTGTGTTTAGCCTAGAAATTTTGGATCAAGTGGGGTGAATGTGCGGGGGCGTTGTCGTAGTGCAGTTGCCAGTTTTTCGCCGTCCACATGTCTGGCCTTTTGCGCCGAACTGCGTCACGGAGTCGCCGGAGAACATCTTGATAGTACTCCTTTGTCACTGTTTGTCCTTGCGGTGCGTATTGGCGATGCACAATTCCACGGACATCAAAGATGACAGTCAGCGTCACCTTGATTTTGCTTCGCACCTGCCGCACATTCTTCGGCCTTGGAGACTCGGGATGCTTCCATTGCGACGACTGTCTTTTTGCTTCTTGGTCGTACCCGTACACCCATGACTCATCTTCAGTTATCACGGTGTTCAGAAACCCAGGTTCAGTGTTGGTGGTGTCCAGAAGGTCCTGTGTAACGTCAAAACGGAGGTGTTTTTGTTCCGGCGACAACAACTTGGGCACGAATTTCGCAGCCACTCGGTGCAAGTTCAAATCATCACGCAGAATTGCATGTGCAGAATCTTCACTCACTCGAAGCTCTTGGGCAATCTCCCACACGGTCAAACGACGATTTACAATCACCGAATTTTGCACCCTCTCAACGACAGCTGCACTCCGAGCAGTTTGGGGCCTGCCAGAACGCTGGTCATTGTCCGCTGATGTGCGGGCATTTTTGAATTGGTTGAACCACTCCTTAATATGTGTTACACCAACACCGGCTCAAAGGAAGGCCTCGGCGCTTGTTGGTGACGTCACGTCAGCTAGGCACGGCGAACGCCAGGTCTGTTGCAGGCAGAAACGCCTGGGCGTGCTTATCACTAAAAATCTCTTATTTTTGGACAAAATGTTTGGTATTGTTTTGGATTCTGCAGTTTTATTTAGATCAAAGATTTTCTTACTATCGTAAAGCAACAAATGAAGATCATAGTTCTGTATTACTGAATCCTGTCGAAACAAATGTAGAAAAATATGAGAAGATGCTTTGCCCCATTGCAAGCTTCGGAAATTTTACATTCAAGTAACTAAATTTACTTGATCCATTTTGCTATCGAAACTTACCCCAACCTCCTTACAATAAATTCGTTTCTTTTATTTATTTATTTTCGTTTGCCGTCACTGGAAATGTGAACTAATTTACGTGTGTAAATATCCAACTGTTGCCAGTCACTAGATTACAGTCCTTTTCAACGAAAGGAATTCAAAACAGGAAACAAAATAGCTTCATACATCGAAATTACTGCTGAGTTTAAACTTTTTTTAAACATGCACGTTAGAAAAGATAAATATTCCCCTCTTGCAACTGAAAGAAACTTTATAAGATAAAAAAATTTTATTTGATAAAACAAGTATCTCTCTTTTGCCTCTTCTTCTGTCCCCCACCCCCTCGCAAGATATTTCATTAACATTCAGTGCTCCTCACCCCATAGTCAACCAAGATACCTAAAGAAGAGCACCAATATGTTCACAGTTTCTTGTAAAAGCAACCTAGTACAAACGTAACTTCCTCAGATTTACAAATAAGGTAAAGAAGCACGAATTCTGTTGCTGCTGAACCATGAACTTGTTTTTGTATGTCAGTCCTTAAAACAGGTGGAAATTTAAGTCCAGGAGTACACTATTTGTTAATAAGTGTAATGAATTGTACAATTAACTGCGTGCAGAAATCTCTCAGAACAACGTGTGTCGGTCAACTACCGCCAATAGTTTCACATTTTCCTGTGTCAGAGAGGGAGACACCACCGTTATGAGTGCCCGCAACAGACCTGGCGTTCGCCGTGCCTAGCTGACGTGACGTCACGAACAAGCGCCGAGGCCTTCCTTTGAGTCGGTGTTGGTTACACCCATCGCATCTTCTCCAAACACCTGCTGAATCTTACGAATTGTTTCGCTTTGAGAATCACCAAGCTTTTGACAAAATTTGGTGCGGTATCTTTGCTCAACACGTTCAGTCATCTTGAGAGAAACGGTAATGCGACGAACACGTTGTGTAGCGCCTCACTCAGCGAGCAACAGGCGGTGACTGACGCCCTGGAAGGCGTGGACAAAATTCACGCATTCGCATAAAGGTCTCTTCCTTTACTGTGCACACCGGCGCCGTGCTATCGTCTCTATTTTGCGCGGGAAAATCAAAGGTCGGATACTTTTTAGACAGACCTCTTACACATGTAAGCGATAGCCACAGGACACAGCAAAGTGATTGGCGTACGTGTGTGTGTGTGTGTGTGTGTGTGTGTGTGTGTTTAGCTTCATTAGATATACGATATCAAAAGAATGAAACGGCGCCAACAAATTGGTCAGAAACACTTTTTCTTTAGTCGCAGAAAGTGGTAACATTCTGCAGGTGGCACCGATTAAATGTAACGGTCATCCTGCAGTATATAACAGGATTGAGACTGCAGCGCAACTTATTGAAGCTGTCGATGTTTTTCTCATTACTATCCTGTAACATGCAGCTTTACTGATGTAAATGCGTGATTTTTTTTGTTAATCTGAGGGCTGCAACGCAAAGCCCTCCGTCAAGTGAAGTTAATCTGCATTTATACGCCGGGATTATTTGCTCTCGGAAGTGCCGCCTGGAGAGTTTTTAGCGCGGGGTTAAATTTGCGCCGAGCCCGAAGTGCTAAGACTGCTGCGACGCGCATTCCGCCTTTCCCAGAGAGGTCGTAAAATGTTTATCAGAGGCTAATTCAGCGCAGCCAGTCCGGGTTCGGCTAACTGCCAGCGAACCGCGCCCCGGGGCTGCAAGCCTTCTGGCGCGCCAGTTTATCTGCCACTTTAATGCCTTCCACGGAGAACATCTGTCGCCAAGAGTTCGATAAGCTATCTGATCAACAGTGCCTTCATGCTGCGCCAGAATCTGGAAGGAAAGCGTCTTAATTGCTGTGTTACTCACTGCTGGGAAACCCGCGGCAAGAAGACGGCGCCGAGGAAGGTTTACAGACTACATTTACTAAGAGCACTTCGATCTACACAATGCCAGTACTGGACGGTTGCACATGCACGTCGTAATATACCTTGAATTGCCACGGAATCTATTACTGTTAGTAATAGCGACGAGCAGTCTCGTGTGGTTTAATCGAAGTAACGAGATGACGGTACAGGGCCGTACAGATTGTTCGAATTAAGGACGTGGAGAATGAAGTACCGTACGGATCAATGACAGACCGAGGCGCGTGGAGATGTTACTAGTGCTAAAATTCGTCACCATCTAAAGAAATATTCCTTCAGGAATACACTAGCGACAGCGTGAAGTACGATGCCTTAAGACGACAAATATTGGGACCATGCAATTTTTGAAGGCGTGGAAATGTGAGTTACGGTGAAAGGAAAAAGGATCGCTAATAATATATATGCCCTCGAAGAAAAATGGTCAGCATAAAAGTAGAATGTAGTAAATCAATGGACTTAAACATTAATATCAAGAAGACGAAATTCATGATCATCTCAAAAAAAAACTTCTTTATTTCAAAGCTCTAGGAAATGGCCAATAGTAGTACAGGATACTGTCAGGTATGCAACGGCGGTGGCTTGCGGGGTAAGTATGTAGATGCAGATAACACATAGAAAGATTCGTCACATTTAAATATCTGAGCACATGGCTTTTCGAAGACTGCACATCGGACGAAGTACGAGTAAAATACTACGCTATACAAGCCTGACAGGCGTTCTAAAATTTTAAAAATGTGCTTACGTGTCTGACCTTGATCTGGACTTCAACCACCGGTTTGCAAAATGGTACGTTTAGTCAATACTTTGTTACGGTATAGAAGACAGTAAAAAACTCTGAAATAAAACTAATGGCTATACCGTAGAGTGCTTAAGACACTGTGGATGATGAGAATGGCAGATAAGGAATGAATTGCGTCAGCAAAGATAAAGAAGTACCCAGTATAATGATGCTCTATTTAGAATATAGCATGCGAAGCAAAAAATACGATTCTGAGAACTGAAGAAAGAAGAGGAATTGAAAGAAAGGGGACGTTTTGGCTGTGTACTATTAGGAAACGAGACGGGACTACTTGATACTGAAATACTGATACACGGCGCAAGAAATGGAGACTTTACGATAAATGTGATCGTAAACATCCACCGACAAATATGCGTTGGAAGAAGACGAAGCAGTTTAAATTTAACAGATACTCACTACAAGATGACTACATTCACATCGACGTGTAAAGCATCCCTTAAATGTGTAATATAGACGCCAGTCTTTTGTGAAATATTCAGTTTAACATTGATAACAGTAGTACAATCACAGTGCCATTTACTCTTTTGGTTCACCGAATACTGAGACTGGAACGAGAAACATACCTCCGGCCTTATCGTGGGCATAAGAAATCAGCGTAATTTCCAGCCAAGAATTATTACAGGGTATGGAACTCCTATACTTTATCAGACTTCTAAAACAAGAGTACTTACGAGGTAAGAAATGTTCAAATGTGTGTGAAATCTTATGGGACTAAACTGCTAAGGTCATCAGTCCCTAAGCTTACACACTACTTAACCTAAATTATCCTAAGGACAAACACACACACCCATGCTCGAGGGAGGACTCGAACGTCCGCCGGGACCAGTCGCACAGTCCATGACTGCAGCGTCCTAGACCGCTCGGCTAATCCCGCGCGGCCTACGAGGTAAGGCCTAAAGGTTACTCACTAAGAACAGATTTCGCAATCAAGAATATCTCCAAACATCGTGACAATAAGACGAAAAATTGCTGTGCCGTCACAATTTCATGAAATGAACAATTATTTCTGCCCTGATAGTACCCTACTAATTAACCGTACCCTCTCGTTTCCTTTACCTACGTCTAAGCCAACGTCTCAATTTGTATCCCGCGCATACTGCTAATGCCAGATATATGTTTAAGTTGACTGAGTCATTTTGTCACTTATCAGTCTTTTAATTGGAAGCTACCACATTTTTAGGTCTTGTGAAAAAAAGAGCTAATTGCCGGTCTTTCCAACGGTTTGATATTTTATAACATTTTCTGAAAGGTAACCGAGTCGTCTACGAGTAGTATGAGATGAAATCTGGTATTCTTGATCGTATTGAGAATCACAGCTGACACTAATGTTAATGATTAAGGAAAACAACCTCACCTGTATTATTATTCATTTACTGTGTTACGACCGGTTTCATTCGCTGAACATTATCGGATTGCCGAGTAGTGCTTAAGTCATGACAGGAATTGTCTGGTTGTCGTATGTAACTTGAAATACCAAATCCAAAAGCATTGATCGTAAACATTCTGCCGACCGTCTGGGGGCGGTATGCCGAGCAGATATGGCTTATTGCATACAGTAAATGTGCAGTACGCAGCATGCCAGACCTGCTCACCATACTTTGGTCAAGCGGTGGGCAGAATGTTTACATATGATCCATGGTTTTGGATTTGATCCTTAACAGTGCATATGACAAAGAGACCAATCGTGTCATGACTTAAGCACAGCTCTGACGACGTTCAACAATCGAAACCGGTCGTAACAAAATAATTGTATAATAATATAGCTGAAGTGTTTCTCATTAATCATTAGTAGCTGATAATGCCCTCTAAGTAATTAATCCCATGTTTCTGAGTCCACGTTAAACTGTGGGTCACCGTATAACAGGTAAGTCAGCACGAAGGTCGAAGGAAGGGAACGGTATACTACTTGTAACGAGACCGTGTCTAGTAAAGCAGTTTGGTGTTCAAACTAACTCTCGTGTTGATGACAGCTTTACTACTATAAGTCTTTAATGGCGCTACTCACTTTTTTTTCCGAGAGCTTTAGCGATCAGGTCATGGATTGGCAGAGGCAGGGGGGGGGGGGGGCGGGGGATACGAAGTTTACTTCCACTTTCCACTGTGTCTACGGATGGCTGTAGAAGACAACAGCTCCGTTCTCTAGCTGAGAACTTCTCCATCTAGTCTCAAACGTGTTTTATATAAGAGGCATGGACATGGTATTGGCTCTGAGCACTATGGGACTTAACAGCTTAGGTCATCAGTCCCCTAGAACTTAGAACTACTTAAACCTGACTAACTTAAGGACATCACACACATCCATGCTCGAGGCAGGATTCGAACCTGCGACCGTAGCAGTCCCGCGGTTTCGGACTGCAGCGCCTAGAACCGCACGACCACCGCGGCCGGCGGACATGGTATTAAAGTGGAAGCTTCGCATTAATCTACAAACACCAAACCCACCTGGTAACTTCTGTCCATAGCAGTTATCAGCTCCTGGATGTACGAAAGACGTTCAGTAAATAATACATCCTGGAATATTCACGCTCCGGCCCCTATAGTTTCATGAAGTTCCAAAGGTGGCAGCGCTTTATGTAGCCCTCGAAATGGCATCTGTATAATGAAGGTGGGTTCCAAGCAAAGAGCTGCCACTGAGTTTCTTTTGACGGAAAACCAAAGCGCTTCAGATACTCGTAGGCGCTTGCAGAATGACTACGGGGACCTGGCAGTGAACAAAAGCACGGTGAGTCGATGGGCGCGGCGTCTGTCATCATCACTAGACGGTCGCGCAGATATGTCCTAACTCCGGCGTGCCAGCTGGTAGGCCGCACACAGCTGTGAGTCCTGCAGTGTTGAAACGTGGGACCCTCTCATTCGAGGTGATCGACGCATCACAATCAAACACCTCGCTGGTGAGTCGGTAGTGCTGGAACACTCGTCCAACAGTTGCCGTACTCAAAAGTGTGTGCACACGTTGGATTCCTCGCCGCCTAACAGGAGACCATAAAGAGAAACGGAGGACCTATGTGCGGAATTGCTTGTGCGTTCCAGGGTGGTGGTGACAACTTTTTATCGAACATCGTCACAGGTGATGATACAAAGATTCATCACTTCGAACGGGAAACAAATCGGCAATCCATTGAGCGGTGTCACACCACCTCTCCTCCGAATAAAAAGTTCAAAGCCGCACTCCGTAGGTAAATTCATGGCGAAGATCTTTTGGGACACTGTCTCCATGGCAGCTCAAGGCATCGAAAAACTGGGCAGGAGGAGCTCGCAAACCTGTCCATCCAGCCTACAGCCCAGATCTCGCACCTCAGTACGTGGAAGATGAGAAGATTACTGATGCAGCAAGTAGTTGGGTCCGACGTGGACCAGCAGAGTGGTACCACGCACGCATACAGGCCTTCCAAGTAAGGTGGTGCAAGGCCGTCGCACTGAACGGAGATAATGTTGAAAAACAGGGTTTTGTAGTCAAAAGAGTTGGGAGCAATATGGTGTACTGGAATGCTGAATAAACTATTTTGAAAGTCTGTTCGGGTTTGATGCCGGATGCTAAAATCAACTTGACTCGATATTTCGACGATCCAACTGGTCGCCACCTTCAGGAGAATGCTGCTTCTGCAGATGAGTCCCGCTGAGAAATGACGCCAGGCTGCAAATCGACGTCCTATATAGGCCACCGTTCAGTATACGGCGCATGCGCCGCCCTTAGTGGAACACTGCTGGCAACGCACCGAAGAACGTCCAATTTTGATGCGAGACAATATAGGATTCCACGTCTTGCTAAGAGGAAACCCATTGTCTCTATTGATTAAATTATCCGCCAACCTAATTTCAATCGCCTCTTTATAGACACTGTTCCAAAAACCGGAAATGTTGGCAACTACCACAGTTTCATCAAATTTCACACTGTGTCCCTCATTTAGGCAGTTTTCTGCTACATCCGATTTTTCCGGCTGTTGTAGTCTCGTATGACGGCGATGTTCCACACACCTGTCATGCACTGTGCGAATCGAACGGCCAATGTAAGCTTTCCCACATTGACACGGGATTTTGTACACACCGGGTTTATTAAGCCCCAAATCATCTTTCACAGAGCCGAGTAGTGCCCTAATCTTAGAAGGTGGACGGAACACTTTCTTAATGTTAAAATTCCTTAAAATTAGTCCAATCTTAAACGATATGCCTCCAGCATAAGGAACAAAGGCCACCGATCTATGTTCGTCTTCATGCACCTCCGGAGATGGTCCAAACTCCATAGCCCGACGAATCTGCTTCTCGGAGTATCCATTTTCATTAAAAACAGCCATCAAATGCGCAAGTTCTTGGGTTAAGCTGTCCGCGTCGGAAATGGCATATGCTCTCCGTACCGAAGTCCTAAGGACACCACTGCGTTCGTGTGGTGGATGAAAACTCTTAGGATGCAGATACCAATCTGTGTGCGTCGGCTTTCGGTGAACACTGTGTCCGTTTTTTATAAACCATAACGTCTAAAAATGGAAGCATCCCATCACTTTCAATCTCCATAGTAAATTTGATGCGGGGATGAAGGCAGTTGAAGTGGTCCAAAAATCTATTAAGAGCATCACGTCCATGCGGCCAGACGAAAAAGGTATCATCCACATACCTCACAAACCATTTTGATTTAAAAAAAATATTTATTGAAAGCTTCTCATACATCTAGGTGGAGAGAATGGCTCTGAGCACTATGGGACTTAACTTCTGAGGTCATCAGTCCCCTAGAACTTAGAACTACTTAAACCTAACTAACCTAAGGACATCACACACATCCATGCCCGAGGCAGGATTCGAACCTGCGACCGTAGCGGTCGCGCGGTTCCAGTCTGTAGCGCCTAGAACCGCTCGGTCAACCCGGCCGGCCATCTAGGCGGTGTCAGTAGCTAAGGAATTTCTGTTTCGGAGCGGTTTGCGGTTAGAGTCTCATAGATTATATGCAGATAGCGATAGATGAGCGTGAGATATTACTTCAAAAACTGGTTAGTAAATAGCAGGAAATTAAGGAGGACTTATCATCCTCATTTTCCAGTACTTTTACTGCAGTGCGAGCAGCTTGCATCGTAAATGTTGGAGAGCGTATCCGAAGATCGATAATTCTGTCGTCATTTTAACTTAGGTTTATCACACTGAGATCGGCGATGCACTCGGGAGAGAATTTAAATCCTCGCAGGCTTGCATTACGGAGCGTGACTAGCGGGAAATATGCTTTAGATATCGATTTCTAATCACAGCGTCGACAAGACTGCTTGCCTCGAATGAAACCAATTACCGGCGGCCGCACATGCCATTACTTAAACAGACAGAAAAAAAAGTTGGGCAGTACACATAAGCGTCCACAGCGTAACTAAACGCAAGACGTTGCGTTCTTTCATAGCTGTCAGTTACTCCGCATATCGGCTGTGAAATCGGTCTCCCTCTGTTATTACTCTTGCCGGGCAACGATGGTGGTCTACTTACACAGATTGTAATGTGACAGATACAGACTAAAAAGGTCTCAGATGATGCACATTTGGATGACATTTAGGCGGGGCGGTGCAGGGTGAATTTCAAAAACGAGACTGAAAACACGATGTTGTAGATAAGGTGTCTTTAAACTACGGCTGCCATGTCAATTTTGGGGCCAATAAATCTGTTGTATGTGACGATACCATTCGGGTGCCATCGCATGACGGTCAAGTCCCGTCGTCGATTGACAGTGTGACTAAGAAGTCTGCCGCATTTAGCGCTTAACGACGGCTCCGATACCACCGCCTGCCTACGCAGTGTCCCGGCAGACGAACCGTGAAAATTTTATGCACGCCGAGAAGCAGCATCGATTACTGTAATACCTGTTATAGTTACAGAGAAATGTGAAAGCTTCCAGTGAACCGTAAAATAACACGGCCGTCAGTTTTAAAAAAAAAAAAAAATCGATTTCGCCGCCCGGACTCGAACGGCCGCTTAATATGCTGCTTAAGCGAGCGTCCTCTCGGCGGTCACAGAGAGGGGAAAACAGGAAAAAAAAGGAACAGACCTGGCCGACCGGAAAGGCCTACGGGAAGAGGACGTTCTCGGGACAGGGCAGCAATTACGGTCCATCAGGGTGCGGGGTCGTCGACGGCGCGGTAGCGGCCCGAGCGCCTTAATAACAATGATCACGCAGGAGGATTTAGAGCGCGGGGGTGGGGGGGGGGGGGGGGGTGCACCACGCGCATGGGTACCGAGCGGGCGCCTTCCCGGCGCATTACAGCTCCGAAAACCCTCCGTCTTTAAGCTGCTCTCGCACAAAAATACTCGTGCCTCGCGCAAAATGACGCAGTTCCGCTCTACCGACGAAAGCGCCTCCATTTTTATTCCTTTCTTTCTCGTCGCTTTTCACAGCAGCCGGAGCAGAACGAAAAAAAAGGGGGATGTCGTTGCTATTCAGTATCTCTCGCAGTCACACAGACGTCTCGCAGCCTCCTCCCCACCCCCTCGCCGTAGCCGCCAGTGGTGTGCAGTGGTGACGAGCAGAACTTATTACAGTGCGCTCTGCGAGAGTTCGTAAAGTGCGCCGGATCCCACTGAAAGGAACAACGGCGCACTGTAAACATGTCAGGAGGTAAAGCGAGCACAGATGCGTAACAAGGGCCATTCTTCAGGGAGCACAAAGTGAATGGGGAGAACAGAAAGCAATAACGCACGAGCACACGGAATCGTGTAATGAGCCTGCCCACGAACGAGAGAACACCGTAGCGCTGCTATGAAGCACTACCTATCTCAAAAGAAAATAGCTTTAAACAAATAATTAGGCTCTTTATAGATTAAATGTCACATAACCATAGCAAAGGACGCAGCAATCTTTTGTTTATTTTTTTGAAAAATTTAAACCAGAGTTCAAAAAATGGCTCTGAGCACTATGGGACTCAACATCTTAGGTCATAAGTCCCCTAGAACTTAGAACTACTTAAACCTAACTAACCTAAGGACATCACACACACCCATGCCCGAGGCAGGATTCGAACCTGCGACTGTAGCAGTCCCGCGGTTCCGGACTGCAGCGCCAGAACCGCACGGTCACTGCGGCCGGCTAAACCAGAGTTGATTGCGTTTTTTTTTCTTTTATTTTACTAGCAGTTTCGACCTATATGATTACCATTAGTTATGTCTGTGTTGCTATACCAGTATGTGCAGTATCAAGCATTAAAAAATTATAGTCGTGATAGGTCCTGTGAAAAGGTGTAAAACGTAATAAAACTCTATGGAAATGGAAATGCCGTGTGGCTAGGGCCTCCCGTCGGTAGAGCGGTCGCCCAGTGCAAGTCTTTTTAGTTGATCCCACTTCGGCGACTTGCATGAGATGGTGATCAAGACTACACAACACCCAGCCGGGAATCGAACCCGGGCTTCTTGGCATGGCATTCTGCCACGCTGACAACTTTTTTTTTTTTAACCCATTTTATTCGTCGTCGTTCGTTGCATTTGTTCGGGGCGGACGTCCGGTGACATCCATTCAAGTTCATCGTTGACCCGTTCACACATAGTTTTTTAATTTTTAATTTTTTTTATTACAGAAGTTAGCTAACCCTCCGACCAAACATGCTGAGCTACCGTGCCGGCACCACTCAGCTATCGAGGCGGACATAAAACTCTATGATAAACAAATGCAAAAGACCCACTGTGTACGGTCACCATAGTTTGCTGACAACGATCCCACACTACGCGTCAACAAACCAGTATTAACGAAAGAAGGAAAAGATTAAAAAATGGCTCTGAGCACTATGGGACTCAACATCTGAGGTCATCAGTGCCCCAGAAGTTAGAAACAATTTAAACCTGACTAACCTAAAGACATCACACAAATCCATGCCCGAGGCAGGATTCGAACCTGCGACTGTAGCTGTCACGCGGTCCCAGACTGAAGCGGCTGGAACCGCTCGGCCACGCCGGCTAGCGGCAAAGATTAAAAGATGGAAGGAATGTGAAGACAGTCTATATAAGAGAAGCAAACTTGAGGAACATAAGAGAAAGTAGGAGAAATTGAGACTGCAGATACGATACTGTGAGAAGAACCTGGGAGAGTACAGAATGACCTAAGTTGAAACAAGGTACCTGGAGTAGACCACATCCCCCAGAACTATTAAGAGCTCGTGGAAGAGCGAGCAACGACGAAATTATGCCACGTGAAGTCCAAGATGTATGAGACATGTGAAACGCCCTGGAACTTCAGGAAGAAGGTAATAGCTCCGGTTCCAAAGAAGGCAGGTGCTGATACGTATGAATAATATCGAACTATCAGTTTAATGTGTCATGGTAGCAAAATATTGACACGAATTATTTAAAAAACAGTGGAAACACCTGTAGAAGTCCACCCCAAGGAAGAAATAAATACTGACTCACCACCATCTTGACAGTATTGACTGGACCACACTCGTCGACATTTTGAAACTAGTAGTGATAATTCGCAAGGAGCAAAAGTTTTTTACAACTTATACAGAAAGAGACTGCAGATACAAAAGTCGAAGGCTATGAAAGGGAAACAGAAGGGAGTGGGGTTGAAGCCTGTCTCTGATGTTATTCAACATGTACATCGAGCAAGCACAAAAGGCAACAAGTGGAAATTTAGAGAAGGGATTAAAATTCAGGAAGAACAAATAAAAACTTCGAGATTTGTCAATGACGTCCTTATTCTGTCAGAGAGCACAGGATTTGGAAGAACAGTTGAACGGGATGGAGAATATCTCGATAAGAGATTATAAGATGAATATCAGCGACAGTAAAACAAGAGCTATACAATGTAGTCGAATTAAATCAGGCAGTCCCGAGGAATAAGGTTAGGAAATCCTCCATGCCCTTCCAAGATCAACCCTCCTAGAACGTCACCACTTTGTTCCATGTTACAGCTGAAAGCGGTTTATTTCAGAAACGTGGATTACTTCAGCTGCGGTTGTTCTCAAAAGAAAACTATTTTCGAACTAAATAATTCCGTCAAACAACGCGATATTTATTGCAGAATCCTTATTTTTGTTGACATGTGTTTTTCTCTTACTCAATCGATCAGGAAGCTCACTTGACTCTTAATCTCTTCTGCCAAGACCAATTTCAAATTCACGCTAAGAAAAAGACGAAGTCAGTGGAATGATCCTGATAGACTTCTGTTCTGTCTTCTATTGTGTACAGGTACCCTCTACGTTTGATCAGTCATTAAATTACGAACATGGTACTTATCGAGACGAATGATATATGGGCAAGGAATTGTGAAACATTTACTTGTAAGAAATATGGTGAGTGCAAAATATTAATTACTGTGCGGGCTAAATCATTTGTATCGCCAGGTTCAAATGGCTCTGAGCACTATGGGACTCAACTGCTGAGGTCATTAGTCCCCTAGAACTTAGAACTAGTTAAACCTAACTAACCTAAGGACATCACAAACATCCATGCCCGAGGCAGGATTCGAACCTGCGACCGTAGCGGTCTTGCGGTTCCAGACTGCAGCGCCTTTAACCGCACGGCCACTTCGGCCGGCTGTATCGCCAGGTTTAAATTCTTATAGCAACTAAGAAGCTAGAAGTATTAAATGAAAGCAGCAGATTAATTCACAGGTACTAGGATGGATACGTTTTGTTGTGAGAGGGCAGGTTCGTAAAACAGATGTAGATACCAGGATGTTTTTCGATGGAGTACAATATCCAATCCCTTCAAGATTCAGGTGGGTGTCTCGACAAAAAAGTTCGTGAATGTCACAGAAAGCGTAAGCTCTTATTTGGAGAGGCTACTCCCACTGTATGTCGTAACGGTTTTATGGGCCTGCGTCAGACATGTATTTACATGGTGACAACCATGTGACGTGATCTGATACGCGGATGATTCAATTTACATGTGATGTGATTCAGTTTGCATGTGATGTCATTCCATATACCTATGGCGATGTGGTGCACGATTCAGTTTATAACTGTAATTCGTACAATCAACACAAAAAGTCGTTTTTCAGCAGACGGTCTGGTGTACCTAATTCGTAGCTCGCCCCCTTGGACACATGACTTTTCATGTCTGTACTCGAAGATCCCTCTTCGAGTACAGACATGAAAAGTCATGTGTCCAAACAACTACACCGAAGATGCGAGTCGATGGAAACGTCGGTGTAGTAGGAACTTCACTGCGGCCAGAAGCAGGTGAAAGGAAGAAACGGAAACAGCGATGCAGCGTGCTTCTGTGGGAACGTGTTTTATGGGTGCAGGAGACTCAGTGGAAGCCGCGAGTTTGTAACGCCACATTCCACAACGGATGAACCAACGAGAATATTCCATGACAATGAGGAGCAGGTAGAACGCTTTGCGGAAGACAATTGGAGACATGGAGAGCACACACAAGCAGTTCAGTGGAAGTAGCCAAGATGCTTGATAAGCCGCTGCCGCTTCGAGATGGCAGCTTTACCAGTGTCTGGCACTGTGTGAGCTCCACATATCACTGCTGGCAGCATCTCGCGTGCTCCCACCCCAATGGTCGGAGACACGTGGGTTCAATCACTCGAAGGCTGTCCTGGTAACTGTGGTTGGACCAATAGCACAGGACCTCACCACTATGAGCTTCCGTTAGATGCGAGGCGGTTGCCCTTTGTTTTTCTCAAGACTAGACGTGCTGCATACCAGAACTGATAAGAAAAATGTGTCTCAGATCTCTGCTATGACAAACAAATTTTGAGAGAATCTTGCTCTCGGAGAGCAGCTACCCAACGTTTGTTTCCTGTTCGTCATTAAACTGTAAACATTTTTGTCATGTAGTTTATGATTATTTGCAATTTTTTGGTAAAGCTACTACCAACGATAATGTTTCGTTGTCAGATACCCCATCTCTCTTTTAGGACTGTATGTACACTGCAGCATATTTTATTATGCTTCCAAAAACTAGCTTGGTGCCTACCTAACTGAATCCACCGAAACCTTTACACACATAGTAAATCCATACAAATTAACTGTTTTAAAAATTGAAGCGTCAATGTGAATTTAATGAAATCAGAATTGTACAACGGGAAATGTGATTATGAGGAGTAGCAGAGGTGTAACACGAAAATAAAGCGTTCCTGGACCCACGTCCATATAACATATTCTCCTCCTCTACGTGTGAGGAACGTTTCCTGAATCTTTGGCCATACTTTTTTGTTATACTGTATATGCGATTATTGTTTACAACGCACCGCAGTCGCGAAGGTAATAAAGTCGAGACGATCAAATTGATGCAGCACGGTTGTGTTGTATCACGCCGGGAAACAGCCTCAGCATGGCCTACAAAAGTTATCTAAGCCACAGCTCACGCACCCCGCAAGATTTTGACTAAAACCATCTTTCAGTACTAAAAACCCCTTGTTCTTGCGCTTACGAAATGTGAAATTGACATTTGTGTAAATTTTACCTCAAAACAATGTGAATTCTAGAACAGGGATGGGAAAAACCGACCACTTAAAACTGATGCCAGTATCTTAGTTCTGAACAAGCGGTATTCTTCGGTATCTTTTTGGTCTCGGTTATAACAGGTTTTTTATTTTTTTGCTAATAACCGAGAAAAAATATCAACAGTGCAAAAATTATTCTTTATCAAATAAACCTTTTTATAAATAAGAAGTAATTTTTGTCTGTAAAACATTCGCCGTTTTGAAATATTGCTTTACTGTAGAGAATGGAAAAACGGGTTAGTGCTATTTTAGTAACAACTG
Organism: Schistocerca americana; assembly: GCF_021461395.2. Lineage (NCBI taxonomy): Eukaryota > Metazoa > Arthropoda > Insecta > Orthoptera > Acrididae > Schistocerca > Schistocerca americana. The sequence goes on from NC_060123.1 coordinate 34,439,366, forward strand.
CGGCAGAAATGAACAACAAACACGTGGCATAAAAACTGCTACAGATCTGCTGACACAGTTGTGTACCTGTTGCCGAGAGTCGTGGCTTAAGGTACGTGCGCACGTGTAGTGTGCAAGACTTCCCCACCACCGTCTACACTGTAGCTCCTCGCCGTTGTCGCCCGACATCCGTTTTATTGCAGAATGGCAATATTTTTACGAAGTGGCGTAGCAGTGAAGTACTGTGATTAGTCACTCCACACAACGTTTCTCTACTGTTCAATCGTCCAATGTTTACGGCCCTTGCACCAAGCAAGGCGTCGTTAGGCATTTACCGGCGTGGTGTGTGGCTTATGAACAGCCGCTCGTCCGTTAAATCCAAGTTTTCTCACCTCCCACGTAACTGTCATAGTACTGAAACGTCCCCTTAGAAAAATTAATGAATGACTGTGCTGATAAACCTCTTACATTATTTGATTTTCAAACAGCTGAGCAGAACTGAACGTACTTAGACATTTCGCTCTTCACCTATTCTGATCAACACTAAACTGACACACAATATTTTTAGCGCAACGCAATCTGACTTTCAATAATCCCTACAAAAGAATGGCCCTGACTAACAATAACCTATACCTTTCACCAATCACTTACCTCACAAAAATCTTCGTTGCTCGAACTACTGCAATACAGCGAGCGCCACTAATGTCAGCTAAATAAAAGATTCAAACTACTGAAGGCACTAAATACTGATAGGCATAGTTAGCAAATGAAAGATTTTGATAGAGAACAAACAATGTATTTACCTTAATAGTGTTCAAAAGTCATAATATATATTGCAGTTCATGACATCCAGTCTTTCAAATTTACTGTCTCTGATGGACACACGTCCAGATCATCCGCTCTCAAAACTCCGCCATCTCTCTCCCCACATCCACCACTGCTGGCGGCTCACCTCCAACTGAGCAACGCTACGCGCTGTTAACAGCCAACTGCCCAACACTACAATAGCGACTATTTCAACAATGCCCACGAGCCACAGACTGCACACAGCAAAAATGGCTCAAAAATGGCTCTGAGCACTATGGGACTCAACTGCTGCGGTCATTAGTCCCCTAGAACTTAGAACTAGTTAAACCTAACTAACCTAAGGACATCACAAACATCCATGCCCGAGGCAGGATTCGAACCTGCGACCGTAGCGGTCTTGCGGTTCCAGACAGCAGCGCCTTTAACCGCACGGCCACTTCGGCCGGCCAGCAAAAATGGTTCAAATGGCTCTGAGCACTATGGGACTTAACATCTATGGTCATCAGTCCCCTAGAACTTAGAACTACTTAAACCTAACTAACCTAAGGACAGCACACAACACCCAGCCATCACGAGGCAGAGAAAATCCCTGACCCCGCACACAGCACAGTCAGTGATTTTCATACAGAGCGCTACGTGGCGTTACCAACATAAAAACCTAAACAGCCTACTTACAGTACTTGCAGTGGATTCTGATGCAATTTGGAATTCTTGTGGGATCGTCTGCATGCATGTCTGCCTATTACATATTACGACCCTCTTCAACTGTCGGCGGTCTTTGTCAGTCAACAGACGAGGTCGGCCTGTACGCTTTTGTGCTGTACGTGTCCCTTCATGTTTCCACTTCACTATCACATCGGAAGCGGTGGAACTAGGGATGTTTAGGTGTGAGGAAATCTCGCGTACAGACGTATGACATAAGTGATACCAGCTGACCACGTTCGAAGTCCGTGAGTTCCATGGAACGCCCCATTCTGCTCTCTCACGATGTCTAATGACTACTGAGGACGCTGATATGGAGCACCTGCCAGTAGGTGGTAGCCCAATGCACCTAATATGAAAACCGTATGTTTCTGGGGGTGATGAGGTTGGGTTGGGTGGCTTTGGGAAAGGATACCAGACAGTGAGGTCACCGGTCTCATCTTATTAGGGAAGGACGGGGAAGGAAGTCGGCCGTGCCCAGTGAAAGGAACCATCCCGGCATTTGCCTGGAGCGATTTAGGGAAATCACGGAAAACCTAAATGAGGATGGCCGGACGCGGGGTTGAACCGTCGTCCTCCCGAATGCGAGTCCAGTATCTAACCACTGCACCACCTCGCTCGGTTTCTGGGGGTGTCCGGATACTTTTGATCACATAGTGTACACAGAAGGCAGCTACTGCGGCATAAGAGTATCGCTTTGTCATTCACAGAGGTGACGGATTAGGGGGCCTGCTCCGGTCGGACTCCAGGAGCGCGGTACGGGCGGCGTCCTCTGGAGCAGGCAGAGAGCCCGGGATATGCAGATGAGGGCCCGCAGGGGTGCATGTGTCGGGCAGCGGCTACAATTAGGCCGCTCCGGCCGGGTCCGAGGATCGCCGCGGGCCAGTCCGCCCCACCCTGCCCCCAACTCTCGCCTCGCCTGGCCCGCATTCCTCGCCAGTCGCTTCCCTCTTCACTCTCTCTACTCCTGTAATCACGGCCGCGCCGCCGCCGCACTCGGCAGCCACGACGCTTTTCTCCGTGTCCGGCCTTCTTTCAGCTCCACTGACTGCCCAGCTACGTCTCATTAGTTTAACAGACCCTCCCTACAACCACTGTTGGATGGTCAAACCTAGGACTGAAGTGCGAATGCTTGCATTAAGGGGGATAAGAAAACAGAACCTGAAAATTTCTGCTAAAACTGCCAAATCCACATGGCCACCATTAACGTGAAGGCAGGCTTCAGCACATCTCCTCAGCGTTGCCCGTACACACCTAGAAAAATGTATGAGAAACTATCAGCCTCGATTGGGGTAATGAAACCAACTACCTAGGTTTTAGTCCAAATAACTGAGCCTTCTTCAGAAGATATACCTGAATCTATGATTTGTCTAAGGGGGCATGGTCTAGAAATAAAACTAAAACAGCTTGAACAGGCGTAGTCACAGCCTATTCAAGCTGTTTTAGTTTTATTTCTAAACCATGCCCTCTTAGACAAATCATAGATTCAGGTATATCTTCTGAAGAAGCCTCAATTATTTGGGCTGAAACCTACTTAAAGTTTGGTTTCATTGCCGCAATCGAGGCTGATAGTTTCTTATATATTAGATTATCACGACTGCTGACTGGGCTGCGATGTTGAATGTACAAAAACACATAGAAAACCGAGGAGTGTTCCGAATGCAATGGCAACCAGCCACAATAAATTCCTTGAGTATGTTGACACTATCGACAGGGCTGGAATACAACAAAGTATTTAAACATTCCCACAAGAAAGTCAGGTGACATGAAAGGCCACAGCATTTGCGAGCCACAAACCGTCCACTTGTTGTCGAATATTTGTGCTATGTTTCGTATTTCCAAATAGCTGCATGAAAGTGTGCAGGTGTCCCATCGTGCATGTACATTGTACACATTCTTTCTCCATAATGATCATCATCCCGATAGTCTGCTATAAAATGTTCGTGCATTCAATCACAATACATCGAATGGTTTCTGGAACTATGTTTGTTAGATTTGTTTGCTTTTCCGTTCTTGGCCCTTTCACTTGTATCTACGACATCCTGTAGAATTATTACCATCCATTCAGCTGTTTTACTGACAGATTTTAATTCACATGATCGATTTCTAAATTGTACTATTTCATCTTCAAATGTGCTTAAGCTGAAAATAAATTGTACAACATCGATAGCAACTATGCGAATTCAGTACATCAACCAAACAAATGAATAGATTACCCAATAAGAGTATGTCTCTTGATATATAAAACAGATTGAATATGTGTATGTTCAGGATCTCAACCCAAACCCCTGGGCCTATTTCAACCAAATTTGGCACAGAAACACTGGGTTTCCTTGAGTATCAGCACTGTGGTCTTTATAATCTCCTAGCTCCTGTGGGAGCAGAGATACAGACAAAAACCTGTTTTCGCAGCCCTTAATATATATGCTGTCCTGCATGACAGCGATGTTGTGTGGGAACAGGATCATCATGTCAGATCAACCTGCTTTGCAGGGGAGCCTGCGTATCAGGAGCAAAAAAACTGTTTTCCGAGCCCTGACATGGATCCTGCCCTACAAGACAGGCATATTGTGGGAATAATATTGGCCTCTTTTGTTGAACTGTACTGCAGAGGCTACGTGTGGCAATGAGTACGGCTGTGAACAAGCTGAACTGGGTGGAGTAAGGGATGGAGAGAGTGAGGTGGAGGGGGAAATGGACAGAGAGAGGAGAGTAAGGGGAGATGGATGAGACAGATGGGAGGTGTAGAGTCATAGTGGGCAGGTGTAACAGGAAGAGGGGGAGGCAGAGATGGACAGATAGTGTGGGAGGAGGATATGGTCGGGGGGGGGGGGGAGGAGGTGGCAGGAAGACATGGCCAGAGACAGGGATTTGGAAGAAATGGACAGAGAGAGGGGGAGAGGATATAGGCAGAGGTGGCGGGACGATGTAGAAGAAGGAAGAGGTTCAAACAGAGAGTATATGGTGGAGCTTCAGAAACGTCACCACAAGGCGCTTAATCTAAAAAAATAACTGAATTCCTGCTGCTTACCGTACGACTGAAAGCAAAAATTTTTAGTATTCTTGCCAGTGGCTTGTACGCATTCCATTCACGTCATGTTCACACAAGAGATCAACATTCATGAATTAGTCAAGTTTTACTTCAATGGAATTTGTCGAAGTGGGCTAGTATCGAAGAACTTGGAGCAGGTCGCGGAGATTTTTTCTGGACGGAAGCGACAGGACTTTTTGTTTTATTGTGTGTTCTGTTCATACGAGGAGGAAGAACATTTACATAACAGCGAAGACTGTAGCTTTAATTGATGGATTAGGTACCCTCAACTTAAGATGTATGCTACGTTAATTCATTTCTAACGACTTTGTTGTCAACAGGTCATTAAAACCATCAAAGATTCAGCAGTAACAAAACAAGTGTAGGACCTAATTGACTGATGTCAGCATCCTTGCCATTTGTCATCGGAGAAAGAACATTAACTTAGGATTAACGTTAAGCGAGAGCTGTCGTCCTTTTATTTTGTTGTAATGCGGCTTATTACCTAGAAGATGGCGTGGCCCTGTAGCATACCGCCGAAAAAAAAAAATTAACAGTTTGTAATTTTTTAAATCTTCAATTCTCTCGCGTTACAGCGTAAGGTTTAGATGGATCGAGATTTATGTTTTTAGGTTACTCAGAGTTTCGTACAAAAGACTTACTGCGCATTCAAACCAAGCTAAAAGCGAAATTTCCGTCGGCCGTAGCTACTGGGCAAGACAAGAGTGGTCATAGCTTAAGTTCCCTGAACAAAAAAAGCCCTGGTTTAAATAACAAACTTTCCACGGTGACTGATGATTTGTGTATAGTGACTCCATACTCGGCATCTTCTTTAATGCTATTCACGGTGAGCATATACCTTATACATAACAATGCATATTACACTATACTATACAAGCACTCATCGTGAGCAGTCACATCATCAGGGTACGAACTTCATAAAATCTTAGAGAAAGCCAACAACAAACCAAATGAATAGCGTAGAATTACATGTCGGCAGGAACATCTTATCTTACTGTAATCGTATTGTCACCAATGTTTACTGAAGAGCATGCTGTTGTTTGAAGTTTTCATTCACCTCTAAAGATCATTGATATATCTTCATTCCAGCTCACACTTTTTGCCTTTTATGACGATGTATATATGATACTAATTTCAATCAGTAGCTCGAGACAAAATATTTACCATGTTGCTGGTTTTTTTTTTTTTTTAAAAAAAAAGATGGAGAGAATTAATGAATAACAATTTTTCACGATTTATTTAAAAAGCTTATTTGATGTAGAAATTATGTATTTTGTTGCTTCCATGCTCTGTAATCATCACATACTGTAAGAAGGACATGACCACAGATCCACATCAGCTGCGTAACACAGTCTTTAATGTATGTACGTACCGAATAGTTTCGTGTGTTAATCATATTGAAGCTGTACATCTGAGTAAGCACGTCGTATAGACAAACGTTTTATTAGTGTATTAGGGTACCATATGCAACTAGTATCAACATGTTGTTTCACGGAGCGACAGTTCCTTCGAGACGTACGTATTGGCCACGGTTACACACACCATTTACAAGACGATTGGCTTCAGTGTAGAATGTCCTTCAGAGACTCAGTCATCACAAAGTAATTAGTTACAGCAGAAATATGATGCAGTTTGATCATACAACGGATCATTTTGTGATGACAAGAGTTCTCAAAAATTGCTTCGTAACTGAAAGTAGTCATAAATAACATGTGTAACATGACTGGAAATAAAATGTGATCAACAGTGTTTAGACTTCCGTGTTAACATTAGAACCATAAACACTTGGTGGGGTCAACATACCGCCCAAATAAACACGAGTCGTTATATGGTTCTTACGTTAACATGCAAGTTGAAACATTGTATTGTACCAAACGCTTGAGATGGAAAGGAATGAGACGTGCGAGGGTTACCCAGAACGTAATGCACCGCATTTTTTTTCTTCAACAATTCTTTATGGAACGTAATGAGAATTGCAACCACGAGAGAACGGTGTTTTATCTAGACACCCCATGTTTCCACGTAATCTCCTTTCCGTTCTATGGCCTTCACCAGCGCGAAACAAGGGCGTGTATGCCCTGTCGGTACCAATCCTTGTCCTGTGTGAATCACCTCCTCGTCGTCCTCAAAATGTCCTCCACGAATGGTATCCTTTAATGGCCCAAACAAGTGGAAGTCCGAGGGGGCTAGGTCAGCGCTGTCAGGTGCGACAGCCGTGGATGGTCTCCCCGACCTCTGCAAATCGAGGAGCTCCGCCGAACCGCCTTCTGATGACCTCGCTCTCCGTGTCCAGCGACTAACTGTACTTCTGTCGACACCAGATGCTCCACAGACTTTGCACAAGCGTTTGTGAATATTCCCCGCAGTTTCTTTCTCTGCAGTGAGATATTCAATGACGGCACTTTGCTTGTAACGTACATCACCTACAGACGACATTTTGAAACTGTCATGCAGCTACGCCGTATGTTGGCAGTGACGGAAACTTGGTGCGCTTACTTTAAATAATACATACGTGATGTTTCGCATTGGTAGCATTGTCTTCTGCTGAGAAAAAAAAAAAGAAAACTTCGGTGCATTAATTTCTGGGCAACCCTCGTAAATGACACGTGCTTGATTATGCTTGGCTACAATAGCCTAAGAACTTTCATATGCACCTCAGTGTATTGAACATTTACATTTTTTGTGACAAGTTTACTGTTATCTTTTAAATGAGAGTATGTTTAATATTATTTTTACTTGTTCCACATCCATGAGGACCATTTCACTTGGGATTCGTGGATGTTACATCAGTAAATTTGTTTTCCTTTGTAAATATTTATCGTAAATTTTTGTTTGCCTGACATGTTGTAAACCCTGGAGTATCTTCTCATTATATAATCTAATTTACAAACTGTCAATAGTGCCTTTAAGCGTCTACTACACCATGCAATCGTGAGACAATTCTGTAACAATTTCATAAGCATCGAATGCTCTCGTGTGCAGGGACTGCGGAAACTGGTGGAAATACCTAATCGGAGAGGATAATCTTTAGGTATAGGCCTAAATGCACTTTAAGCTTTCCAAAACGTAAGATAGTATCTCTAAAATAAGTTTTATCTACCATTCATCATGTGTCGCTGTCAAAATTCCCGAGGGGATTGAGACACGTCTTCATCCACGCAAGGGGCGAACTGCCTACGCAGCATATCAGCGTCGATCGGGAAGCAAGAAAGGAAGGAAAGAAAGAAAGAAGAAGGGCCGGCTAAGTGCTCCCGAGCAGGGCGCTATGACCCTCTTAATGCCCAACACTTCGTGGGATTTTGTGAGGGGAGGTTATCAAAAGCCGCGCCGTCATACATATTTCCCGTGAAGCTTAAATTCAGAGTACCGCGATGAGACGTCGGGTTTTATGCATTCTCGAGTTAACACACAGTAAGGAAACATCAGCCGAAGCGTAATGCGGCCCTCTGCGAGCGCTGGAACACTCACGGAAGTGGCTTTATAAAGCCATAAACTGGTCGTTTATCTGACTGCGCGGCGCGCGAGGTCGAAATGGCCCTCCGACTTAAGATGCAAATGCCTCTTTTTTATGGCAGCGTTCCTTGTAGGGCGGTCGGGGGCGGCCACGGGGTGAGCAGCGAGCCACGCTGGGGGCGGCGGGGGAGGCGGTGGCGGAAGCAGGTCACTACTCCACTGGGATCCACTCCTCCGCCTTGATTCCGTGCTCCGTAAGCCCGCGCTTGTCGGTGAAAGTCCCCATCTCACAGAAACAGGAGAAGGACGAATGACAACACCAAACAAGCCATAGCACCTAGTAACTTCTTTACCTTAAAGCAACGTATCTAAATTCATTACTGCCTATGGTACTCCACGATGTAGCTACGAGGATGTCTTATCAGCGAGCAGCGATGTGGAGTCGATTAGTCGGCTCGATTGCGGGCAGAGGATGAAAAAGGTGCGACTTGGATGGGAAATCTCTTTGGTGTCTCGCCAGCTTGAAGTGCTCACCGCGTCCAGGAAAGCAGTTCGCGTACTGTACGTGAAGCAATCCATTACAGTACTGTGTTGATTACCTCGCTGTGAACTTGGATTTCGATTTGGATACAACTGGACGGTTTGTATGAGAATTACACACACGAAATAACGGTGTTTTATCTAGCCGCGCAGTATTAGCCGAGCGGTCTTAGGCGCACCAGTCATGGACTGTGCGGCTGGTCCCGGTTGAGGTTCGAGTCCTCCCTCGGGCATGGGTGTGTGTGTTTGTCCTTAGGATAAATTAGGTTAGGTAGTGTGTAAGCTTAGGGACTGATGACCTTTGCAGTTAAGTCCCATAAGATTTCACACACATTTGAACATTTTTTTTTCTTGTATCTACGCATCCTATTTTCCCACATAATCTCCATCCCGTTCTATGGCCTTCCTCCAGCGCGAAACAAGGACGTGTATGCCCTGTCGGTGTCAATCCTTGTCCTGGTGGCGGCGTCAGTGCTTCGCTGTGTGAATCACCTCCTCATCGTCCTCAAAATGTCTTCCACGACTGACATCAATGGCCCAAACAAGTGGAAGTCCGAGAGGGCTAGGTCACTATTGACAATTTCCAGATTATACAATGAGGAGATACTCCAGGATGTACAACATGTCAGACAAACAAAGATGTACGATAAATATTTACAAAGGAAAACAAATATGCTGATGTATGTATTCTCGGGATCCGTTCGTGAATTTCTGGGCTTGCTACTTCCAGGGTGAACTCGTGCATCGCCGCCTCCAAGCTTGTATCGTAAGAGAACGTGTTCAGCACCATTTTGAATTTTACGCCTAGCACTTCTAACAACCCTACCACAACAAAGGTCAAAAATTTAATTACGATTGTAGTGTTGCTCACGCTGCTAAATATTCCATTTTCGGGCAACAACAAAGTTATATTATGTAGCAGGTATCATTAGAGCACAGTTAATAAAGTCATTTCTTGAAATAATGGATAAACTAGACACTCGTCGTTTCGTCTTTCCCACGCTGGTCTCGTTATGAACTCATGGCTCAATCGTCGAAAATCTAGGTGGTGATGATTCCAAGCTCAGATGCAACGAGGTCTAGGTGTTATTCTGCGATATTCAAAAGTTTTATAGATGTGTTTCGTAAACCATTCTCGAAGATTAAACTTTTGCAAGTTAGGACGATGGTGATGTAAAAAAGTAATCGGCACTCCGTATTTAAGTTACCTTCTTTTTTATTATTTTTGTTGCAATATCATTTCACAATATAAAACATACTTGAAAATATCTTCCTCATTGTTAAAGCTCACATTTCATAAACTGACTACAATTTGCGTCTTTTCAACATGACGACCAAGACTTGACTCTCTAATAACCGCTTACGCGCCCAAAAATCAGAGTTACAAGTACGTCAAAGATCATAGTGACAAAAGAAAGAATACACACAAGAATAATATCATTGCAATATAAACACATCGATGTATCAAAGCACCTCTACACCAATGAAATCAAATCCGAACGCTGTCACAGAAATATGCCAACTATTTTACAGAAACACAGTAGAATATTGCTGGTATCGAGAGGTTGAGGTGAGGTGCCGTAATGGTTATGTAATTCAAGTACCTTTACACACTGCACAGCGGCAATCGCCTACTGTGGCTGTAAGACAGTCTTTGTTTGCATCCACTGTAAAACCTAACTACCCTATAATGCGGTTGAAAACTCTCTTTTGCAAATATGGTATTGCACACGTTCCTCTAACTGGTAGTGAAGACTACAAAGTGATGCCTTGCGTTAAATGCCTACGCAGTGAAGTTAAGGTGCCGCGAGGTGCGTTCAATAAGTTATATAAAACTTTTCCTTTTCTCCGCCAGTTTCGTTGAAGAATTGTGGATTTTGTTGTGGGACATGTGAAATATTACCGTTTCAGGCCCTATAGTTTCATAAAGTTACGATATGTGATGGTGCTATACGTAGCCTTCAAAATGGCGTTTGTAACGGAGATGCGTTCGAAGGAGAGAACAGTCATTGAGTTTCTTTTGGAGGAAAACCAGAACATCGCAGGTATTCATAGGTACTTGCAGAATGTCTACGGAATCCTGGCAGTGAACAAAAGCACGGTGAGTCGTTGGGTGAGCCATCTGCCACTATCGCAACAAAGTCGCGCAAACCTCTCCGATCTTCACACGTCGGTCGACCACACACAGCTGTGACTCCTGCAATAATGGAACTACTCGTACTTCGTCGTGTCCGTCTTGACGACAACGCAAGGCCTCACACAAATCTGCGAACCTGAGAGAAGCTCACAAAACTTCCCTGGATTGTTTTTCCCATTCAAAGTACAGCCCGCATCCCGTAGCTTCCGACTTCATCTGTTCGACCTAAAGCAGTACGTGGATGACACCAAGACGTTCGTACCGATGTCGACCAGTAGAGCAGTACCATGCGGGCATAAAGGCCCTCCTTGTAAGGGGGCGTAGGGCCGTCGCGTTGACTTCAGATTATGTTGAAAAATAGGTCTTTGTAACCAAAAGAGTGTGGAATAATATGGTGTATAGGAGACCTGATTAAAATCAACCTGCTTTCAGAAAAATGTGTGAGTGCGTTGCTTACTAAACGCACCTTGTACTTCTTGAAACAGTACACTTAACAGAAGCATGGTCACTCTACACCTATTTAAGTCAATGTGGAAAGGCTGTTTTACTTCTACACTTCAGATTCCATTTGAGAATGGAATGCAGAAAAAACTACTACTCGACATTGCTGCCATACAAACACTTATCTCTCTTGTCTTGAAGAGAAATGCTAGCACGTCCAGTTTCTTCATTGTATCTGTAGTGTCCGATCCCCACAACTGTACGACACCTGTTTCGAACATGTCATTGGGAAATCTCTTTATGGTCAGACTAAAGCTATCTCAGTTGGTGGAAGAACTACCTAACAACACATGGTGAGGTTCAAGGTGTTCTGACGAGTTGTTCTTTCCATTTTACGCATAGACTGTTTGAAGCCCGGGCGGTGATTACACATAACAGCAAACCTCGCAGCACTTGCAATAGACGCCTCTGTCGGTAGTCGAAATATTGCGCATTAAATGGCAACAACAACTCAGCAGAACACACGGGAACTCACCAATAATCAATTACTCTTAGAAAACCTGAGAGATCACAACTACTAACAACCTCCCACTTACTGATGACATCGTGCTCTTGGCAGGCAGCAAAGATGAACTTACTGAGCAACTAATAAAAGTAAAGGACATTAGCCTAAAATGTCCATTACATGAAGTAGACGTCTATCTCAGCGAGTCCTAATTGATGATAACTCATCGACGAGTATAGGTCCAACGCACAGGTTGATTAAACTAACTGGAAGTCGTGGATTCTTTCACCCATCTTGGGTCAAAAATCTGCAACACGGAAAGTTGTGAAGATGACATAAGAAGGCGGATCACGTTAGGGCGAGTGGCTATGAAGATGCTTACCAAGATCTCGAAGGACAGACCTATAAAGAAGAGTACAAAGATTCAGCTCATTGACACACTCATGTTTCCGGTGTTCTTTTACAGCTGCGACACATGGACCCTCAAGAAGGGACGTCGAACAGATGTGCAGAACTATAGACCTATATCTCTAACGTCGATCAGTTGTAGAATTTTGGAACACGTATTATGTTCGAGTATAATGACTTTTCTGGAGACTAGAAATCTACTCTGTAGACATCAGCATGGGTTTCGAAAAAGACGGTCGTGTGAAACCCAGCTCGCGCTATTCGTCCACGAGACTCAGAGGGCCATAGAGACGGGTTCCCAGGTAGATGCCGTGTTTCTTGACTTCCGCAAGGCGTTCGATACAGTTCCCCACAGTCGTTTAATGAACAAAGTAAAAGCATATGGACTATCAGACCAATTGCGTGATTGGATTGAAGAGTTCCTAGGTAACAGAACGCAGCATCTCATTCTCAATGGAGAGAAGTCTTCCGAAGTAAGAGTGATTTCAGGTGTGCCGCAGGGGAGTGTCGTAGGACCGTTGCTATTCACAATATACATAAATGACCTTGTGGATGACATCGGAAGTTCACTGAGGCTTTTTGCGGATGATGCTGTGGTATATCGGGAGGTTGTAACAACGGAAAATTGTACTGAAATGCAAGAGGATCTGCAGCGAATTGACGCATGGTGCAGGGAATGGCAATTGAATCTCAATGCATACAAGTGTAATGTGCTGCGAATACATAGAAAGAAAGATACCTTATCATTTAGCTACAATATAGCAGGTCAGAAACTGGTAGCAGTTAATTCCATAAATTATCTGGGAGTACGCATTAGGAGTGATTTAAAATGGAATGATCATATAAAGTTGATCGTCGGTAAAGCAGATAATAGACTGGGGTTAATTGGAAGAATCCTAAGGAAAGGCAATCCGAAAACAAAGGAAGTAGGATACAGCACGCTTGTTCGCCCACTGCTTGAATACTGCTCACCAGAGTGGGATCCGTACCAAATAGGGTTGATAGAAGAGATAGAGAAGATTCAACGGAGAGCAGCGCGCTTCGTTATAGGATCATTTAGTAATCGCGAAAGCGTTACGAAGATGATAGATAAACTCCAGTGGAAGACTCTGCAGGAGAGACGCTCAGTAGCTCGGTACGGACTTTTGTTGAAGTTTCGAGAATATACCTTCACCGAGGAGTCAAGCAGTATATTGCTCCCTCCTACGTATATCTCGCAAAGAGACCATGAGGATAAAATCAGAGAGATTAGAGCCCACACACAGGCATACCGTCAATACTTCTTTCCACGAACAATACGAGACTGGAATAGAAGGGAGAACCGATAGAGGTACTCAAGGTACCCTCCGCCACACACCGTCAGGTGGCTTGAGGAGTATGGATGTAGATGTAGATGATGCATTTGAGCTTTGGTGATGACGCGGGATGCTGCGCGTAAAATGGGCCGACAGAAGAAATATTGTGTCCATTATTAAGCAACTTAATATCTTCACCTTTTCCCTCGCGTGAGCCAAAAAATTCTTTGTCAACACTGTGAGAAGAAACAGAGAAAATCTAGAGTAAATAATCATGAACGCAAACGTTGAAGTCTAGAGATGGAGGGAGGGAGAAGGGAGCAGATGGTTGGATAAAATCAAGACGACCTCCAGTGTACATGTCCAGTAGGATCTAAGAGAATCTGTTTTCTGTGTACAAATTTAGTAAATTAATGCTACTGTTTTTTAGTAAATCGTGAATGACCCAGTAGCAAGCTTCCATGGGTTCGAATCCTGCCTCGGGCATGGATGTGTGTGATGTCCTTAGGTTAGGTTTAAGTAGTTCTAAGTTCTAGGGGACTGATGACCTTAGAAGTTAAGTCCCGTAGTGCTCAGAGCCATTTGAACCAACCAAGCTTCCATGAGTCACCTAATATGATGAATGAAATTAAGTTAGACGATGTCTTTTACCTACACACCATTAAGCAATCGTCGGAATGGTTTGAAACAAAGCATAGGGGTAAAGCAGTCGCTAAAACTACAGCTTGCGCTTCGTCATCACTGTAGGATGATGTCTGATAATTGGGCAGGTGCTTCACCCTCTACCAGGGCTGTCACTGGATAGTGTATCGAAGAACAGGGGGTCAGCACACCGCTCTTCCGGCCGATAATGTTATCTTCCGAAATCGAAGCTACATTCCAAGCTTCAACTATCTTACAATATAAATTTTGATGCGCATGCAATTTGATATGGTTCTTGTATGCATTCTGTCCAGCAGAAGATGGAGTAGCCTTATTATTCAGCCTTGAACCGTTCGTAGATCTCTAGCTGTTATGAAATAAAATGTTTATGATGTGTGAGCGGGAGCCGTGTGAGGGAGGGAGGGAGGGGACTGGCCGGCAGCGCGTGAGGCCGCATAATTAGCGGTGCTGCGTGATATCCGGAGGACACGCCAGCCTCGTCGGCCATCGGGCAATTACGTGGCGCGGCCCGCAGCGGCAGTTATTACGACTGGTCGGCCAGATCGGCCGCAACGTGGGCTGCCCCCAGGCGGTAGGAGCAGCAGCTGGCCACCCCGCGTGCCGCAGAACTGAGCTAACGCGCACGTATCACCTGCCTCTTATGTATGCAGCGAAAATGTGTGGGCGCCAATTGAATAATGCGCTGGATGTAGACTCGGGGGGAAAGGATTCAGAGGAGACAGCTTACGCATATCTACACTGCTGGCCATTAAAACTGCTACACCACGAAGATGACGTGCTACAGACGCGACAATTAACCGACAGGAAGAAGATGCTCTGATATGCAAGTGATTAGCTTTTCAGAGCATTCACACAAGGTTGGCGCCGTTGGCGACACCTACAAAGTGCTGACATGAGGAAAGTTTCCAACCGATTTCTCATACACAAACAGCAGTTGACCGGCGTTGCCTGGTGAAACGTTGTTGTGATGCCTAGTGTAAGGGGGAGAAATGCGTACCATCACGCTTCCGACTTTGATAAAGGTTGGATTGTAGCGCATCGCGATTGCGGTTTATCGTATCGCCACATTGCTGCTCGCGTTGGTCGAGATCCAATGACTGTTAGCAGAATATGGAATCGGTGGGTTCAGGTGGGTAATACGGAACGCCGTGCTGGATCCCAACGGCCTCGTATCATTACCAGTCGAGATGACAGGCATCTTATCCGCATGGCTGTAACGGATCGTGTAGCCACGTCTCGATCCCTGAGTCAGCAGATGGGGACGTTTGCAAGACAACAACCATATGCACGAACAGTTCGAAGACGTTTGCAGCAGCATGGACTATTAGCTCGGAGACCATGGTTGCGGTTACCCTTGACGCTGCATCACAGTCAGGAGCGCCTGCGATGGCGTACTCAACGAGGAACCTGGGTGCACGAATGGCAAAACGTCATTTTTTCGGATGAATCCAGGTTCTGTTTACAGCATCATGATGGTAGCATCCGTGTTTGGCAACATCGTGGTGAATGCACATTGGAAGCGTATATTCGTCATCGCCATATTGGCGTATCATCCGGCGTGATGGTATGGGGTACCATTGGTTACACGTCTCGGTCACCTCTTGTTCGCATTGACGGCACCTTGAACAGTGGACGTCACATTTCAGATGTGTTAAGACCCGTGGCTCTACCCTTCATTCAATCCCTGCGAAACCCTACATTTCAGCTGGATAATGCACGAACGCATGTTGCAGGTCCTGTACGGGCCTATCTGGATACAGAAAATGTTCGACTGCTGGCCTGGCCAGCACATTCTCCAGATCTCTCACCAATTGAAAACGTCTGGTCAATTGTGGCTGAGCAGCTGGCTCGTCACAATACGCCAGTCATTACTCTTGATGAACTGTGGTATCGTGTTGAAGCTGCATGGGCAGCTGCACCTGTACACGCCATCCAAGCTCTGTTTGACTTAATACCCAGGCGTATCAAGGTCGTTATTACGACCAGAGGTGGTTGTTCTGGGTACTGATTTCTCAGGATCTATGCACCCAAATTGCGTGAAAATGTAATCACATGTCAGTTCTAGTATAATATATTTGTCCAATGAATACCCGTTTATCATCCGCTTTTGTTTTTGTTGTAGCAATTTGAATGGCCAGTAGTGTAAGTTATGCGATGTCTAATGAGTTACTGTACAGTATAGACGCGTGCATCTTGGGAGAAATGTTATAGTATGTTATCGTGAAAGTGAATCAGAAAGGAGAGATGAATTCCGAGATCTGGTTTCATCTAGAGATATCAAAACTGCCAACGAGTATAATTTCACTATTCAGAGGAATAAATGTTGTCAATAGGGTTGGCTCAGTCTCGAGTCGTAAGAAACTGCGAAGATTTAAATCTCTCCGTCGTTGTTAACCATAGCATCGCGAAGGCACGCAACCGCAATGGATTTTGCTGTATGAAACGTTAAAGAGTTCATCAGGCTGCACTATACAAGATACCTGAACTATTTCGGAATGTAAATTCCATCGACAGATGTTTCTGGGAAATCAATCATTTCTATATCGATTCGAGGAAGTACATATACACGCAGGGCCTTCCCCTCGATAGCCCCCATGAACAAATTCGCCGCGGGACAAACCCAACTACAGCCACAGTTTTTGCACCGCTACGTAGGCAACATGTTCGTCATATGGCTGCGTGGACAGGACGGCCTAGATGAACTTCTGCATCACCTCATCTCGCTTCACTTCAACATACATTTTACCATGGGGTTGGAATAGGACGGCGTCCTCCCATGGTGAAACGGAAACTAGATGGCGAACTGCGACAAATATAATATCAACACGAAACCTTACAAACTTCATAGTAAATTAAGCAAAAGAATCCGCAGAGACATATTTTCTATGGTCACAGCAAAAGAGAGTTAAATTGAATTAGTCCAAAATTGTGGAATGGCTAGTTACCATCTACTTGTATAGAGACTGCCTCTCATTTCAATTTGTTTCCGAGAATATATCCGCTTTTCTTTCAGCTGTCCGTTACTGGTCTGCAATTCTTCCCTGTTCTTTTCATTAACCAACTGATTTCAATCAGCAATCGATATCCCTGCAGTACGTGAAGAAAAATCCAACGATATCACGGTGGGAGAGCAACAGATCATCTAATATGATGGTAGGGAAGACGGTGACTCGCAGAATCATTTATTTCTTTCATTTGGATCCCTCCGAAACCGGCAGAAACGTGCAATCTACATACGAAGAGCTTGAGAAATAGAGGGAAAGAGACAAAAAAATCACAATTCTTTCTTATAGTGTTACAATAAAGTTGCAATTCTACAATAACAATAGTAAATGATTTGCAAACATAAGCTTTTTACAACGTCAACCTACGTCTCTTTCTTATGAGATTTTGTTCCATAAGATCATTTCTTTCCTTCAGTCTTACTTTTTTAAAAAAAATATGGAATCAAATAATAGGCAACTTACCGCACGTGCAAAGAAGAACAGTACGTATGCGGGTTATCCAGGAAGCTTTTATATTCACGTACCTGAAAAAGAATAAAACTTTTTTAAGGGTGTACCATTTGTATGAAATATGGATAACTTAAAGATGTTAATTTCTACCAACATTTGGTTGCATTCTCTTTCATATAAAAAAAAGAGTCAGGAAAATTGTCCAGTTATTTGCACATTACAGACGATGAGTTCGAAGTGATATTTAGTTTCTATAACACAAGGACTTGCATATGGAATGCGTGTGAGACACTGTTTGCAAACAGTTCGTGTTTTATAATAAACTGCCTTCCGCAATGAGATTGGTATTACAGTGCACCCAGCAGTAGCGCGTAATAACTACATCAGCTGACCACACAAAACCATAGTTAGAGTAACGCCCGTTGTTATTTGATAGTGAAAGCTTGCTGTTAACGACATTAAATTTACTGGCGATGAGAAGGAGTAAACAGTGACAGTGCAGACGGAGAAGTTGACGCAACGTTGAAGACGTGCCACTCCATGGTGTATAAAATTACGGCAGGAAGGACACGATTCTGAGATGAGTGGAACTGAAGTACCTAACCCAAAGGAAAGAGAAAAATAACGTCTAAGTGCACTCAATAAATAAGTCATTTACGATATGGAGAAATGCGTTATTATATAGAAATTATTGCGATGTTTTGAACAGTACGAGGAAATACAGCTTTGCAAGAAAGTAACATCTAAATTTCAAATTCTAGTTATTCTGAAGATCACATAAAAATATAAGTCTAAGGGCATTCTTTGACACACGGTATGGCTGTGCAGGACGATTCAGAATCAAATGAAAGTTCGTCCATGCTGATATTGTTCCATACAGCATCCCTTTAGATATTTGGATACCTCATTTTGTATTTTGTTTCTTTCTCCTTACTGTCTCTGGTTTTTATCTGCCGCGAAGTAGTTATCTCGTTGCTGACGTAGCTTACCAGCGGTCCACCAGAACCGACATATATTCTGGTCAAGCTTGGCTGCTCTCTGGATTTACGGCGGCTGTTACGTTACTGCTTTTCCCGCCAGATATCGCCTCTTCTCGTAATTTACATCATCGTGAGATAACATTCAATACGCCAATTATACGTGGATCAGATTACAATACGTACGTTACGCAGTCCATTACTGTCAACAATAACCTATTAGCGAAAACAGCAAACTCCTTAGCTGCAACATATATAGAAACGCTGCAGGAAACTTTAATTTATATATACGACTAGCTGACAAACACGCCATTCCCGGGCATCTATTTTGCAAATTTTCCTTTAGAAAGAAAAACAGAAGTTGAACTGTGTTTGTCGTGAAGTCTCGAAAAAATTTCATTTCATTGTATTCGTGAAAACACCTTTGAAATTAATGGTTCAAATGGCTCTGAGCACTATGGGACTTAACAGCTGTGGTCATCAGTCCCATAGAACTTAGAACTACTTAAACCTAACTAACCTAAGGCGTTTTACGTTGCGGAGAAATCTTCTCCGAATGCGGATGCGAACTACAAAGGGAGGAACAATCGGCATGATAAAATAAGCGATATTAGAGCTCGTATGGAAAGATATGGGTGCTCGTTTTTTCCACGCGCTATACGAGACTGGAATAATAGAGAATTGTGAAGGTGGTTCGATGAACTCTCTGCGAGGCCCTTAAATGTAATTTGCAGAGTTCAAATGGCTCTGAGGACTATGGGACTCAAGTTCTGAGGTCATCAGTCCCCTAGAACTTAGAACTACTTAAACCTAACTAACCTAAGGACATCACACACATCCATGCCCGAGGCAGGATTCGAACCTGCGACCGTAGTAGTCCCACGGTTCCGGACTGCGCGCCTAGAACCGCGAGACCACCGCGGCCGGCTTGAAATTAATAACCAATAGCACAAAGAAATATAGATAATACACAAATGCGTAAGTACAGTACTGAAATTAAGCAATATGATCGTCGACAGTTCTGTACGCTGGGCACAGCTGTTCCTCGTGTCTCCAACGCGATTTTGCAAACGTCTCTATCTAAACGCCTCTTTACATTTCTAGTGACGACTATCGTTTTCGCGTACAGACGTTCGCGCCCCGAAGTTAAAAGCTGTAAAAAGCGCTGACAGGTGTTAGGGATTTCCTGAAGCTAACTTTACTGTAGGAGTGCCTTAGAAGTAAATAATTAATGGTTTAAAATTTCATGCGTGATGAGCCAGTTTTTGACGCATCTCAACGTTTATGACGCAATACCTCTTGAACTATGTGTCATAGAATGGTATATTTGTGGCCGGACGCTGTGGCTGAGCGGTTCTAGGCGATTCAGTCCGGAATCGCGCTGCTGCTACGCCCGCAGGTTCGGATCCTGCCTCGGGCATGGATGTGGGTGACGTCCTTAGGTTAGTTAGGTTTCAGTAGTTCTAAGTTCTAGGGGACTGATGACTTCAGATGTTAAGTCCCATAGTGCTCAGAGCCATTTTTGATATACACTTCTGGAAATGGAAAAAAGAACACATTGACACCGGTGTGTCAGACCCACCATACTTGCTCCGGACACTGCGAGAGGGCTGTACAAGCAATGATCACACGCACGGCACAGCGGACACACCAGGAACCGCGGTGTTGGCCGTCGAATGGCGCTAGCTGCGCAGCATTTGTGCACCGCCGCCGTCAGTGTCAGCCAGTTTGCCGTGGCATACGGAGCTCCATCGCAGTCTTTAACACTGGTAGCATGCCGCGACAGCGTGGACGTGAACCGTATGTGCAGTTGACGGACTTTGAGCGAGGGCGTATAGTGGGCATGCGGGAGGCCGGGTGGACGTACCGCCGAATTGCTCAACACGTGGGGCGTGAGGTCTCCACAGTACATCGATGTTGTCGCCAGTGGTCGGCGGAAGGTGCACGTGCCCGTCGACCTGGGACCGGACAGCAGCGACGCACGGATGCACGCTAAGACCGTAGGATCCTACGCAGTGCCGTAGGGGACCGCACCGCCACTTCCCAGCAAATTAGGGACACTGTTGCTCCTGGGGTATCGGCGAGGACCATTCGCAACCGTCTCCATGAAGCTGGGCTACGGTCCCGCACACCGTTAGGCCGTCTTCCGCTCACGCCCCAACATCGTGCAGCCCGCCTCCAGTGGTGTCGCGACAGGCGTGAATGGAGGGACGAATGGAGACGTGTCGTCTTCAGCGATGAGAGTCGCTTCTGCCTTGGTGCCAATGATGGTCGTATGCGTGTTTGGCGCCGTGCAGGTGAGCGCCACAATCAGGACTGCATACGACCGAGGCACACAGGGCCAACACCCGGCATCATGGTGTGGGGAGCGATCTCCTACACTGGCCGTACACCACTGGTGATCGTCGAGGGGACACAGAATAGTGCACGGTACATCCAAACCGTCATCGAACCCATCGTTCTACCATTCCTAGACCGGCAAGGGAACTTGCTGTTCCAACAGGACAATGCACGTCCGCATGTATCCCGTGCCACCCAACGTGCTCTAGAAGGTGTAAGTCAACTACCCTGGCCAGCAAGATCTCCGGATCTGTCCCCCATTGAGCATGTTTGGGACTGGATGAAGCGTCGTCTCACGTGGTCTGCACGTCCAGCACGAACGCTGGTCCAACTGAGGCGCCAGGTGGAAATGGCATGGCAAGCCGTTCCACAGGACTACATCCAGCATCTCTACGATTGTCTCCATGGGAGAATAGCAGCCTGCATTGCTGCGAAAGGTGGATATACACTGTACTAGTGCCGACATTGTGCATGCTCTGTTGCCTGTGTCAATGTGCCTGTGGTTCTGTCAGTGTGATCATGTGATGTATCTGACCCCAGGAATGTGTCAATAAAGTTTCCCCTTCCTGGGACAATGAATTCACGGTGTTCTTATTTCAATTTCCAGGAGTGTATTTGTGGGGAGGTACGTTTAGCGGCATATGTGGATACTGTCCGCAAAATGTGTTGCGAAAAGAGTTAGTAGCAAAGAAGTACTTAAATTTAAACGTCATGCATGACGCGAAAGATTTTCACGCACCTCAGCGTTTATGACGTCATATCTCGTGAACTATGTTTGTTACCATGATATAATTTTCTAGAGGCATTCAGTTGCATATGTGGATACTATCTGAAAAATATGCAGCGAACCGAGTTTGTAGAAAATAGGGTATATATTTAAACATCACGCACAATGCGGCAGTTTTTTTACACATCGAAGTGTTTATGACGTCATATCTGCTGAACTATATGTGGTACCACAATGTAATTTTTAGGTACATTTAGTGGCATATCTGGATAATGAATGAAAATTTCGCTCTGCAGGGGAACGTGAGCTGGTGTGAAACTTCCTGGCAGATTAAAACTGTGTGAAGCTGTGAGGACGGGTCGTGAGTCGTGCTTGGGTAGCTCAGTCGCAGCTCAGCGTGTTCGGTCAGAGGGTTAGCAGCCTTCTGCAATAAAAAAAAAAATCTGCGTTAATGGAGCAACGATTACCTTGAACAAGCATCATGGGACGTCCATCCCGAACAAATTCAACGACCAACAACGAACAAAACGAGATTAAAAAAAAAGGTCGGTGGAGCACTTGGCCGCGAAAGGCACAAGTCCCGAGTTCGAGTCTCGGTCTGGAAATTTCATACCTGGATACTGTTTGCGAAATTTATTACGAATAGAGTTTGTAGCAGATAAGTAATAAATTTAAATGTCTTGCGTGATGCAGGAGTTTGGACACATCCCACTGTTTATCACTTCATATCTGCTGAACTATGACGGGCAGGTGGTTCCTAATGGCACAGACTGTTGCCTGATAGTCAGGAACACGTGTGCAAGCTTTGCATAAAATCAGTGCAGTGGTTGAGGAGGAAATGTGGAATACATACACACACAGATATATATATATATATATATATATATATATATATATATATATATATATATATACAGGGTGTTTCAAAAATGACCGGTATATTTGAAACGGTAATAAAAACTAAACGAGCAGCGATAGAAATACACCGTTTGTTGCAATATGCTTGGGACAACAGTACATTATCAGGCAGACAAACTTTCGAAATTACAGTAGTTACAATTGTCAACAACAGATGGCGGTGCAGTCTGGGAAACTCTATAGTACGATATTTTCCACATATCCACCATGCGTAGCAATAATATGACGTAGTCTCTGAATGAAATTACCCGAAACCTTTGACAACGTGTCTGGCGGAATGGTTTCACATGCAGATGAGATGTACTGCTTCAGCTGTTCAATTGTTTCTGGATTCTGGCGGTACACCTGGTCTTTCAAGTGTCCCCACAGAAAGAAGTCACAGGGGTTCATGTCTGGCGAATAGGGAGGCCAATCCACCCCGCCTCCTGTATGTTTCGGATAGCCCAAAGCAATCACACGATCATCGAAATATTCATTCAGGAAATTAAAGACGTCGGCCATGCGATGTGGCCGGGCACCATCTTGCATAAACCAGGAGGTGTTCGCAGTGTCGTCTAAGGCAGTTTGTACCGCCACAAATTCACGAAGAATGTCCAGATAGCGTGATGCAGTAACCGTTTCGGATCTGAAAAATGGGCCAATGATTCCTTTGGAAGAAATGGCGGCCCAGACCAGTACTTTTTGAGGATGCAGGGACGATGGGACTGCAA
This sequence comes from Schistocerca americana, assembly GCF_021461395.2. Classification (NCBI taxonomy): domain Eukaryota; kingdom Metazoa; phylum Arthropoda; class Insecta; order Orthoptera; family Acrididae; genus Schistocerca; species Schistocerca americana. The sequence continues at coordinate 34,462,475 of NC_060123.1, forward strand.
CATGGGGCTTTTCGGTTCCCCATATGCGCCAGTTCTGTTTATTGACGAAGCCGTCCAGGTAAAAATAAGCTTCATCAGTAAACTAAATGCTGCCCACATGCATATCGCCGTCATCAATCCTGTGCACTATATCGTTAGCGAATGTCTCCCGTGCAGCAATGGTAGCGGCGCTGAGGGATTGCCGCGTTTGAATTTTGTATGCATAGAGGTGTAAACTCTGGCGCATGAGACGATACGTGGACGTTGGCGTCATTTGGACCGCAGCTGCAACACGGCGAACGGAAACCCGAGGCCGCTGTTGGATCACCTGCCGCACTAGCTGCGCGTTGCCCTCTGTGGTTGCTGTACGCGGTCGCCCTACCTTTCCAGCACGTTCATCCGTCACGTTCCCAGCCCGTTGAAATTTTTCAAACAGATCCTTTATTGTATCGCTTTTCGGTCCTTTGGTTACATTAAACCTCCGTTGAAAACTTTGTCTTGTTGCAACAACACTGTGTTCTAGGCGGTGGAATTCCAACACCAGAAAAATCCTCTGTTCTAAGGAATAAACCATGTTGTCCACAGCACACTTGCACGTTGTGAACAGCACACGCTTACAGCAGAAAGACGACGTACAGAATGGCACACCCACAGACTGCGTTGTCTTCTATATCTTTCACATCACTTGCAGCGCCATCTGTTGTTGAAAATTGTAACTACTGTAATTTCGATAGTTTGTCCGCCTGATAATGTACTGTTGTCCCAAGCATATTGCAACAAACGGTGTATTTCTATCGCTGCTCGTTTAGTTTTTATTGCCGTTTCAAATATACCGGTCATTTTTGAAACACCCTATATATATATATATATATATATATATATATATATATATATATATATATATATATACTGTCGCGTCCCAAGCGTGGGTATTGCGAGGGACTGAGCGACACGGTTCGTGGATGGGATTTTAGCCGCTTGACCTTAGTGAGAGGGAGACTTGTTGATCTGGCTAAGATGTAGAAATCCCTGGTGTGAAGGTACAAGGCTAGGAAGCGGGTAGAATTAAAGTCTTGATAACTTTAACAAATCGCAGTTTATTCTGAATGAATACTAGAAGTTCTGCAATATTTCTTAGCACCCTACGTCAAGAGTCCCGCGGCTACGCCCTGACGCTCTCCAGCGACTATCTCCGGCTGCCTGCCTACAGCCCGCCCCTCAGCCCAAGTCGGCTGCTGCTATCACTCTCTAACTACTCGACAAGAAGAACCGCAAGACCCGACAAGACCCCAGAGCGGCGTGCTCTCGGGTTTTGTTAGCGTTTCCCCTTCGACCCCGGCAGCGCTTGGCATGACGTAGCGTCGAAGGCAACTTGTCCTCATTTGGTATCGTTAAAGCATTGTTGTTGCTATTGTTCTTCAGCGGCTGAGTGGAGGGATAGGGACGCCTCTCCCTATATGGTCACGCACTGCGTCCTGAGCCCTTCATTGGCTCCTCATGACGTAGCGCTGTCCCCACCAAGGGCCCTCTTTCTTTCTCTCTCCACTCCCAGACCTCTCTCTCTAGCCAGGAATGCATACTGTTGATACTTCTTAATTGATCGCTTATCACGAGTCCCTGCACAGACCTTCGTTTGTATCTGCTGGCTGTTTGCTTTCTTATCAAGCGCCGCTGCCCAGCTGTTTGACTGCCGCCTCGGCTGACCCCTCGGCCACGCCTGGCGTCCAGCGCCACAACTTTAACATCTTCCTACGTACTATTCTCAAGGTACTGCAATTAGACTTGGCTTGTTCCTGCGGTTACAACAATATATATATATATATATATATATATATATATATATATATATATATATATAAGTTGGCTGTTCAGGTTCCTATGTTGGTAACGCCACGTAGCGCTCTGCATTAAAATCACTGACTGTGCTGTGTGCAATCTGTGGCTGGTTGGCATTGTTGGAATATTTGCTATTGTAGTGTTGGGCAGTTGGATGTTAACAGCGCGTAGCGTTGCGCAGTTGGAGGTGAGCAGCCAGCAGTGGTGGCTGTGGGGGGAGAGAGAGATGACACAGTTTTGAGAGGTTGCTATAAGCGGACGATATGGACTTGTGTCCGCCTCAAAAAGGAAATTTGTAAAGATGGATGTCATGAATTGGTAAATATATATACAGGGTGGTCAGAAAATGTCTGAAACGCTTGTCGTGATGTTGTAGGGCAGATTGTACTGAGTCATAAATGTTAAGAAAGAAATTCGATACGTTGCTCCGTTTCCGAGTTATTTAGCATAGAATTTAGCCAATCGGGGCGTCGCGCGCGTAAATTCAAGTTCCAGCTAATGAGTCGAAGCACTCGTTGGGCAACACCGCCCCTGGCAGGCCGCTTGAATGTGATCGCGCGACGCCCCGATTGGCTGAATTCTACGCTAAATAACTCTGAAACGGAGCAACGTATCGGATGTCTTTCTTAACATTTATGTCTCAGTACAGCCTGCCCTGTAACATCCCTACAAGCATTTCACACATTTTCTGACCACCCTGTATATGATGACTTTTGAACACTATTATGGTAAATACATTGTTTGTTCTCTATCAAAATCTTTCATTTTCTAACTATGCCTATCAGTAGTTAGTGCCTTCAGTAGTTAGAATCTTTTATTTAGCTGGCAGTATTGGCGCTCGCTGTATTGCAGTATTGCAGTAGTTCGAGTAACGAAGATTTTTGTGAGGTAAGTGATTCATGAAAGGTATAGGTTATTGTTAGTCAGGGCCATTCTTTTGTAGGGATTATTGAAAGTCAGACTGCTTGCGCTAAAAAAAATATTGTGTGTCAGTTTAGTGATGACCAGAATAAGTAAAGAGAGAAATGTCTGAGTACGTTCAGTTTTGCTCAGTTGTTTGAAAATCAAATAACGTAGAAGTTTACCAGCACAGTCATTCATAATTTTCTAAGGGGACGTTACAATACATACATTCATTTTTATAATTTGTGGATTACACAGGGTGTTACAAAAAGGTACGGCCAAACTTTCAGGAAACATTCCTCACACACAAAGAAAGAAAATATGTTATGTGGACATGTGTCCGGAAACGCTTACTTTCCATGTTAGAGCTCATTTTATTGCTTCTCTTCAAATCACATTAATCATGGAATGGAAACACACAGCAAAAGAACGTACCAGTGTGACTTCAAACACTTTGTTACAGGAAATGTTCAAAATGTTCTCCGTTAGCGTGGATACATGCATCTCACCCTCCGTCGCATGGAATCCATGCACTGATGCAGCCCTGGAGAATTGCGTATTGTATCACAGCCGTCCACAATACGAGCACGAAGAGTCTCTACATTTGGTACCGGGGTTGCGTAGACAAGAGCTTTCAAATGCCCCCATAAACGAAAGTCAAGAGGGTTGAGGTCAGGAGAGCGTGGAGGCCATGGAATTGGTCCGCCTCTACCAATCCATCGGTCACCGAACCTGTTGTTGAGAAGCGTACGAACACTTCGACTGAAATGTGCAGGAGCTCCATCGTGCATGAACCACATGTTGTGTCGTACTTGTAAAGGCACATGTTCTAGCAGCACAGGTAGAGTATCGCGTATGAAATCATGATAACGTGCTCCATTGAGCGTAGGTGGAAGAACATGGGACCCAATCGAGACATCACCAACAATGCCTGCCCAAACGTTCGCAGAAAATCTGTGTTGATGACGTGATTGCACAATTGCGTGCGGATTCTCGTCCGCCCACACATGTTGATTGTGAAAATTTACAATTTGATCACGTTGGAATGAAGCCTCATCCGTAAAGAGAACTTTTGCACTGAAATGAGGATTGACACATTGTTGGATGAACCATTCGCAGAAGTGTACCCGTGGAGGCCAATCAGCTGCTGATAGTGCCTGCACACGCTGTACATGGTACGGAAACAACTGGTTCTACCGCAGCACTCTCCATACAGTGACGTGGTCGACGTTACCTTGTACAGCAGCAACTTCTCTGACGCTGACATTAGGGTTATCGTCAATCGCACGAAGAATTGCCTCGTCCATTGCAGGTGTCCTCGTCGTTCTAGGCCTTCCCCAGTCGCGAGTCATAGGCTGGAATGTTCCGTGCTCCCTAAGACGCCGGTCAATTGCTTCGAACGTCTTTCTGTCGGGACACCTTCGTTCTGGAAATCTGTCTCGATACAAACGTACCGCGCCACGGCTATTGCCCCGTGCTAATCCATACATCAGATAGGCATCTGCCAACTCCGCATTTGTAAACATTGCACTGACTGCAAAACCACGTTCGTGATGAACACTAACCTGTTGATGCTACGTACTGGTGTGCTTGATGCTAGTACTGTAGAGCAATGAGTCGCATGTCAACACAAGCACCGAAGTCAACATTACCTTCCTTCAATTGGGCCAACTGGCGGTGAATCGAGGAAGTACAGTACGTACTGACGAATCTAAAATGAGCTCTAACACATGTCCACATAATATCTTTTCTTTATTTGTGTGTGAGGAAAGTTTCCTGAAAGTTTGGTCGTACCTTTTTGTAACACCCTGTATACATAGATTCATTTTTTATAACACGTGTGGACTATAGACAACTGAAAGAATTATTCGGAGAGTGAATTGCGAGGGAGCAGTCGCCCCTAGAGGGATTAAAGGCGACGAAATTTTCCAGCAACACACGCTGGCTTACTGTCGCAGCAGGCGTTCCCGAGCGCAACACGAATGTGAGCTGGGAGTTTGGTGCGGCACGCGCGCGGCTTTAGGGGCCGGAAATGTAGACATCAGCGGCCCGCGTACCGCGCGTTTTACGCCGGGCGGCATCGCCGTAAACGCGATATGGATTTAACACGGGGGTGGCGAGCGGCGGATGATCACGCCATTACTGCCACCAGAGGGCGCGCCGAGCCGAGCGGTCGGCGGGTGCGTAAAACGACGCAAAGTGGCGCTCGTAAAGCCGCCAGCCAGACGGTACGGTACAGGGGGTCGGGAGTGGGAGGGGGGGCAGAGCGGGGTGGGGGGGGGGGGGGAGGGGCAGGGGACGTCGTGCCAACCACAACGTGTCGCTGCCAGGCACCGCGACGCCGACGCACGCTCGCCGCTTTGTCTTGCGGCGAAGCGATGGCTTGCAAGGCGATCCGGAGGCAGCTCCCTGGTCAGAGTTACAGGTAGGGGTGAGAAAAACCGATCGCTTAAAGCCAGTACTGGTATGTTAGTTCTCAATAACCCGTACTTTTCGGTATTTGTTTGGTACAGATCAAGGGTTTCTAAACTACGGCCCGCGGAGAGAAACCGGCCCGCGTTAGCTGGCCGGACATCCCCGATGTGTTTGCCGACAAACTTATGTTTTTAGATAAATTAACTTTTTCTGGACACATTTCTTCTGCTGTTGCAATAATGCAGTTCTTAATTAATTCACCGTCGGCTAATGGCTTACACTGTTTCGCTACTACGAGGGCTGTCCAGAAAGTAAGTTACGATCGGTCGCGAAATGGAAACGACTATAAAAATCCGATAAAGCTTTGCAAAGATGTGTTGGGCAGTTTCTCTAGTATGACTCTAGGTAGAATTATGTCGCTCTTTTCATTCCTGAGCTCCTAGTGAGCGCGTAAAGATCTTATAGAAAATAGTGTCTCCAGCCAAGTAAGAGGGCCTGGTGAGAATTTTCCCCTGAAGCTATGCAACCAACATTACATAACTGTCGTGCGGTTTCTTCTTCAAGACAATTCTCAGCCTCATTCTGCAGGGGCAATGAAGATGTTCCTGCATCGTTTCAATTGGAAATGTTTGGTTACCCACAATACAGCCCGTAATTGTCTCCCACTGAGTTTCATCTCTGCTCAAACGAACCGCTGGCTATGAAGACAACATTTTGGCACAGACAAAGAGCTTTAGACCAGCGTAGAGAATTGGCGGAAAGCACTGGCGGCTGCCTTCTATGATGAGGGTATTGGAAAGTTGGTACAACGCTACGACGAATGTCTGAGTCAGAACGGCGACTACGTAGAGAAGTAGCTGAAAGGTGTAGCTGTTACAAATGAAACATTTCTGATTTTCACTGTGATTTTCATTTCGCGATCAATCGTAACTTACTTTCTGGACAGCCCTCGTAAATGAGCAACACGAAAACTAGCACGAGTTGCTGTATGTTGTTCAGCGACTGCTGGGTTTTTAGCTAGCGTTTCAGAGACTCATACATTTCTAATCTTTCGCATCCTGTAAACTTGGAGTAATTCTGAGAGTGCTTAGTCTCATAATGACGTTTTATATTGTATTGTTTAAAGACTGATATTGCTTCATTGGAAATAATAGACATTGGTTTGTTGCTCGACTCCACCACGAAAAATTGACATCCCCACTGCTCTTTAAAAATCCTACATTCACTGTCAACCTTTCGTTTCTTTTCCATATTTGTACAGAACTTCACAAAAGATTCTAACCTGAAAATAAAATTATGCTATTTAATACTAATAAAACTAGGGAGTAGTCTGCCTAAACAGAATGCAATGAATTTATTTTTACGGGACTTTAAGTACTAAATTAAATACTCACAATTAAATTGTAGTTTCACTAAAAATACAGCGAAAAAATATTCAAGTCGTGCTATACGTATTTCCATTTTCAGATTTTCCTTGTCTCTTCGAATTCAAACTTTGAACTGTACCACACTTCGTCGTCTCACCTACTAGTACAGCGCATAAAACACTAAAAAACTCGCGAGGCACTCGCAACATAGACACAATCACGCAACAGAACTATCAAATACATGCTCTGGCTCTGCTACTCGCTACAAGACTACATAACTAAACTTATTGTTGCGCCGCTTGAAATAACAATGCGTTGACATACTCTGCCTCTGTTTCGTCTTGCAGTAATACTGTTGCTAACCGTGATTTTGAGATTTCGTCAACTTTGCAGGACGCTTTCGTGAAGAATGTGCAGTGACATACTTTTTTGTCGGTGAAATTCGCCAGAATAAAATACGCCAGAATTTCGGTCAGGTACGTCCTCCAATCAAAATTATGTAATTAAATAAAAATCGTAGTTCGTTTCAGTGCTAGCTATTCCCATAACCTTAGATTTTTGCGATTTCATCTTTCCTTGAGCCTTACATTACGGTGATCATGGAGGGCTAGGGTGCTTCAATCCCACTAGGTAGATCTTGGCCCTTATGACTTCGTGGAGGAGTTAATGTGGCCCGCAGACTAAAAAGTTTGGAGACCACTGGTATAGATCATAACAGGTTTCATTTTTTAGATTCCGTATCTCAGTCGGTAAAAACAGAGCACTTCTAGGTTTATCCGGCTGTCTGTTTGTGTCTGTCCGTTCGACTGTTAAAAATCCATTTTTCTCAGGAACGGGTAGACGTATCACTTCTAGACGCATAGACAGGCAATGGCAAGAAAAGTGTTTCTGAACAAGAGAAAATTGTTGACATCGAGTATTGATTTAATTGTCACGAAATCTTTTCTGCCAGTATTTGTATAGAGTGTAGCCTTGTACAGAAGTGAAACAAGAACAATAAACAGTTTAGAAAAAACGAGAATTGAAGATTTTGAAATGTGTTGCTATAGGCAAATGCTGAAGATCAAATGCGTAGATCATGTGACTAAAGGGGAGGTACTGAATAGAATTCGGGTGAAAAGAAATTTGTCGAACAATCTGACTAGGAGAAGCAATCAGTTGGTAGCACACATTCTGAGTTATCAAGGGATCACCAGTTTAGTACCAGAGGTAAGCGTGGGGCGTAAAAGTCGTAGACGGAGACCAAGAGATGGATATAGTAAACAGATTCAGAAGGATGTAGGTTGCGGATGAAGAGACTTGCACGGAATAGAATAGCATGGAGAGCTGCACCGAACCAGTCTTCGGACTGAAGACCACAACAACAACAACAACAACAACTACGGGTCCGCAGCTCGTAGTTGTGTGGTAGCGTTCTCTCTTCCCACGCCCGGGTTCGACTCCCGGCGGGGTCAGGGATTTTCTCTGCCTCGTGATGACTGGGTGTTGTGTGCTGTCCTTAGGTTAGTTAGGTTTAAGTAGTTCTAAGTTCTAGGGGACTGATGACCATAGATGTTAAGTCCCATAGTGCTCAGAGCCATTTGAACAACTACGGCCTACGGTCCTTTGGCGGTGTAATAAACGCAATCAAAAGATACGGGAATTTGTGCCACATATTTTGATACTCGCAAGCTGACTCATTAAAACCTATAAGCTGCTTCCCTTGACATACAATCAAAAAATTGGCAAGAAGAATGGTTTAAGAGTAAAAATGAAAGAAGAAATCAGAAAATTGGTAATTTGTATTATATCAGACAAAGAGAATACTTCTTTTGTTATCCGATTTCAAACTTGAAATTAAAACATTCTCGAAAGTCTTGGAATTGTTGGGGCCGATATCTTGCCAATATCAATGTCGATAACAGGCAAACATCACCGAGATCCCCGATTCCCGGAATGGATGAGCTGTCTGTATACATGATTAAGTTGGTACGGAACGCTAAGTAGACTGGTCCAACACGCACCTGGCCACTTACTTTACTAATAAGGGTGTTAAAGACTGGTATATCAATCTTATACAGCAGTGGTACTAAAAGTTTTGATTTGTAATGACACATTTTTGAAAAATAATTAATGTTTCTTCCTGAGATTTCCATTGCATTTCTGAGATAATAATGTACCTGTTGTCGTTTACTACCCTGAAGCTCTGATCCTTTCGTAGCTCAAAAATAGGTGTCGTTGGTGGGAAGTTCTGTGGAGGATTGCTGTCGCCTTTGAGTGATATCGTTTCTGAAGAAAGGAGTCGGATTACAGACCGACACATTAAAAAACGAATATTAATGAAGAGATTGGAGAATAAGTATTGGCCAACGGATTAATTCAGTACTGAAAGCATAACTATTGCCAAGCAATCGTCCTAGTAAATGTTCTACTATCTAAATTGTTCATCTGAATATTTCAGAAGACCATTTTTATACTTGTCATTAAAAAATCAATTTTATTTAAATTACTGTTAAAACGCAAATGTATTTGACTACAAAACGGGTTTTTTATTCGAAATAGTTAAAGAAAAAGAACTACGAATTTGACGCAAAAGCTTGTCCCCACTGTTGACCTCGCTGCTTGGTCCCGTCCCCCAAATCAACCAACCAACCAACCATTTGTCTCCCATTTCTATGACATAATAAAAGATAAAGGAAAGCCGGCCGGTATGGCCGTGCGGTTCTAGGCGCTTCAGCCTGGAACCGCGTGACCGCTACGGTCACAGGTTCGGATCCTGCCTCGGGCATGGATGTGTATGATGTCCTTAGGTTAGTTAGGTTTAAGTAGTTCTAAGTTCTAGGGACTGATGACCACAGATGTTAAGTCCCAGAGTGCTCAGAGCCTTTTGAACCATTTGATAAAGGAAATTAAGGCAAGAGTAATATATTGAAAACTTAATAGTTCATTCATTGTTTACATAAAAAAAAACAGAAATTAGTTGATCTGCTGCCTGTGTCTGTTTGCAGCCCTTGGAAATGGACGATACAACACAAACATGGAGTCCTCTACCATCAGTTTTCACCCACTCGTACTCACTATTTGTAAGCCTCGACAGTTGTACGAACCTCGATTACAATATAATCTTTGAGCATAGTTTCGCCGGCCGCGGTGGTCTCGCGGTTCTAGGCGCTCAGTTCGGAACCGCGCGACTGCTACGGTCGCAGGTTCGAATCCTGCCTCGGGCATGAATAGGTGTGATGTCCTTAGGTTAGTTAGGTTTAAGTAGTTCTAAGTTCTAGGGGACTGATGACCACAGATGTTAAGTCCCATAGTGCTCAGAGCCATTTTTTTGAGCATAGTTTCAAAAAATTGGGATCAATAGGAGACTACTGGTGATTTTTTTGTAGCATTCAACCATTTATTACTTTTTGAGAAAAGCAGCGAATAGTGGCCGCACTAAGTATTCTGTTCTTTACCGATTTTAATAGATATTTTGATTCTAGAGATCGTGAAACGTATATTGCTTAAGTCTGACGGACTCCTAGAATTTTTCAATCATTGTTAGAGGTCTACGTTTATTACTGAAAATTACAGCAATTAAAAAAAAAAAAAACGAAAATCAGTTATATCAGAAACATTGGCACATGCATGGGTCGTCGACTGGGGAGGCCCGACGTTGGGAGTGTTCGGTGCACTCTGTTCAGAGACACTTGTACTCTGCCTAGCATTACAGTCTGACGCTAGTTCCGCAGCAGTTCGCCACCTGTCCTGTTTTACCAATCTACCCAGCCTACGACGTCCGACGTCTATAATGAGGGGTGGTCGCCCAACCCCAAGACGTCGGGACGTGGTTTCATCTTGGTTCCGCCACGCGTTGAAGACACTCACCACAGAACGTTTTTCAGATGTCTGCGAGTCGTGTAAATGAGGTGGGACTTGGGGACCAGCCCGGTATTCACCTAGTGGGATGTGGAAAACCGCCTAAATACCACATCCAGGCTGGCCGGCACACCGGCCCTCGTCGGTAATGCGCCGGGCGGATTCGATACGAGGCCGGCACGCCTACCCGAGTCTAGGAAGCAGCGCATTAGCGCTCTCGGCTAACCTGGCAGGTGATGAGCGTACGTCCATATTACTAATATAATCGACGTCCTGTTCGGTCACGCTGACGAAGACAGCAGTCTAGTCGTGGTCCCTTCTAATAAGGCATACCTCGACGATGTATCGAATCGTTTGTGTTTTAGCACCGCGGTCACGCTCAGGAGAAGTAATGGTTCAAATGGCTCTGAGCACTATGGGACTTAACATTTGAGGTCATCAGTCCTCTAGAACTTAGAGCTACTTAAACCTAACTAACCTAAGGACATCACACACATCCATGCCCGAGGCAGGATTCGAACCTGCGACCGTAGCGGTCGCGGGGTTCCAGACTGAAGCGCCTAGAACCGCTCGGCCACATCGGCCAGCCAGGAGAAGTAACCATGTGTCATTTATACATGGAGTCCACACGTCTTCTCCGGTTCATTGTTATCCTATTTAGCGAGGTCCACGCTCTCCTGGGAAGATGATACCCTGGCGGTTTTTTCGCATTTGTACTGGATCTCTCTGGAATATGTCAGTAAAGCCTGTATGCCAACGTTCTATGATCTCGAAGTCATCGCGTTGCGGGTCTACAGCACGAACAACTGGAGGGTTTCTTGACCGAAGCCTGTGGATGTTTACGTTTTTAGAGAGTTCATCAGTAGGGAGCCGGGCGTTGTTTTGTATTTTTCTGCACTCTCTGAGTAAGGCATTAAGTCTGCTCAAGTCAGGGGATGTAGTATGACTAAGTATCGGAAGCCAATGGGCGGGTGTACTATTGATTGTCCCAAATACCATTCTCATGGTTCTGTTCAATTCGACGTCCATTCTCTTCGTTGTTGTTGTTGTTGTTGTTGTGGTCTTCAGTCCAGAGACTGGTTTGATGCAGCTCTCCTTGCTACTCTATCCTGTGCGAGCCTCTTTATCTCCCAATACGTACTGCAGCCTACATCCTTCTGAATCTGCTTAGTGTATTCATCTCTTGGTCTCCCTCTACGATTCTTACCCTCCACGCTGCCCTCCAGTACTAAATTGGTGATCCCTTGATGCCTCAGAACATGTTCTTCTAGTGAAGTTGTGCCGTGAGCACTGTTTAGCCCTGCTTCTGAACAATATTCTGCTGCCGCGTTCCAAGACAGGCGTATGTAGAATATTTAATTCCTTTTGTTGGAATGCAAGAACACACATCGTGTCACCATTCGCACGGGTGTTGACCGGGCTGCATCGGCTGCCGCCTTTTCATCGCTAAGCTCTGCCAGTGGTGGGTGGCCGCGGAATTTCAGCTCCTTACAAAGCCCACTTTCGGTTGCGGTGGGTGACGCACCCCGATGCCGGACGTGACGAGACTGCTCTTAAAGCCGGGTTCACACACGCAACGAAAGTATCGCCACAAGTCAAGTCATTCTGGAGTGGCGCTGCGAGCTATCGTTCACACAGGACGCCACAAATCCTTCGTAATTGCGCAGTTTGGAAAATGGCGTCACCTGTCGCCAGCTGACTAATCGGCTGTACGTATTACTAAATAAGATGTTTTGGAAACATAATAAATGTAAAATATTACTTACCAAAGTGTTTCTCGTCTCTCTTGTCTCGACTACATGTTTTAAGAACCGGTCTGCAGCTTCAAACCAAGCAAGGCTGGGTTTATAAATACCGTCTGTAGAGGGACCACTCTTAAGTGATTTCAGTACTTTTTCATGGTCATTCATGTAAGCATTTCGAATGCTTCGAATTTTTAATTTTGTTATAGATACATCAATACCAGGTACATATTCACGCATACTGTTTACTATTTCAATTAATGCAGCATCTCTCAAATTTATGTCTTTGTATGGTTCAAATGGCTCTGAGCACTATGGGACTCAACTGCTGAGGTGATTAGTCCCCTAGAACTTAGAACTAGTTAAACCTAACTAACCTGAGGACATCACACACATCCATGCCCGAGGCAGGATTCGAACCTGCGACCGTAGCGGTCACGCGGTTCCAGACTGCAGCGCCAAGAACCGCACGGCCAATTCGGCCGGCTGCCTTTGTATGATTCGCTTTTGAGGTTCCAAAGGCATTCTCGTTCTTGGTACATCTCCAAGAACATCATAATTGTCGCTGTTGACCACTTTTTCGACATATTAATAGCAAACGCACAAACAGGAGCACTATCTGCGAACGAATGCGCACTAGAAAGGTTTGAATCCAGCCGCGCGGTAGCAATCGAATGACGTTATTCGATTGTGGAGAAGGCAAAATGGCGCAACAAAGCAGAACCAAGTTCAACTTTTTGTGGCGTGACAGAAGTTGCGCTTCTTAAATGGCGCCACCGAAAACTAGGAGTTCAACACATGCAACTACAAAGCAACTGCAGTTCGCCATTAGCAGTGGCGATACTTTTGTTGCCTGTGTGAAGCCGGCTTAAGAAGCGCGGCGGTGACGCGGCGGGTGTGCGGGCCCGCCGACGCCCACGCATGCGCAGTGGCAGCCGCCGACCCGGGGCAGAGGCAGGCGCGAGGTGGCCAATCCATTAGTCTCGCTGGCACGGCGATAGGCGTCGCGAGGCGAGGGCGCCGACAGCGGCCGACAAAGACGTCACTCCGGCAGCCGGACTCGCCAGCGCCCAGGAACTGGCGCGCTCCATACTGACCGGACGCGGCTTGCCCGCTAGCACGGGCTACGGGCCACGCGTTGGAGGAGGTCACGCAGCCACACTGTCCAGTTTCACACGACGGTTGGAACTTTAATAGTGGCACTATTTATTTACAGCTACTGGCCATTAAAATTGCTACACCAAGAAGAAATGCAGATGATACACGGCTATTCATTGGACAAATATACTAGAACCCACATGTGATTACATTTTCACGCAGTTTGGGTGCACAGATCCTGAGAAATCAGTACCCGGAACAACCACCTCTGGCCGTAAATAACGGCCATGATACGCCTGGGCACTGAGTCAAACAGAGCTTGGATGGCGTGTACAAGTACAGCTGCTGCCCATGCATCTTCAACACGATACCACAGTTCATCACCAGTAGTGACTGGCGTATTGTGACGAGCCAGTTGCTCGGCCACCATTGACTAGACGTTATCAGTTGGTGAGAGATATGGAGAATGTGCTGGCCAGGACAGCAGTTGAACATTTTCCGTATCCAGAAAGGCCCGTACAGGACCTGCAACATGCGGTCGTGCATTATCCTGCTGAAATGTAGTGTTTCGCAGGCATCGAATGATGGGTAGAGCCACGGGTCGTAACACATCTGAAATGTAACGTCCACTGTTCAAAGCACCATCAATGCGAACAAGAGGTGACCGAGACGTGTAACCAATGGCACCCCATACCATCACGCCGGGTGATACGGCAGTATGGCGATGACGAATACACGCTTCCAATGTGCGTTCACCGCGATGTCGCCAAACACGGATGCCACCATCATGATGCTGTAAACAGAACCTGGATTCATCCGAAAAAAATCACGTTTTGCCATTCGTGCACCCAGGTTCGTCGTTGAGTACACCATCGCAGCCGCTCCTGTCTGTGATGCAGCGTCAAGGGTAACCGCAGCCACGGTCTCTGAGCTGATAGTCCATGCTGCTGCAAACGTCGTCGAACTGTTCCTGCAGATGGTTGTTATCTTGCAAATATCCCCATCTGTTGACTCAGGAATCGAGACGTGGCTGCACGATCCGTTACAGCCATGCGGATAAGATGCCTATTATCTCGACTGCTAGAGATACGAGGCCATTGGGATCCAGCACGGCGTTCCGTATTACCCTCCTGAACCCACCGATTCCATATTCTGCTAACGGTTATTGGATTTCGACCAACGCGAGCAGCAATGTGGCGATACGATAAACCGCAATCGCGATAGGCTACAATCCGACCTTTATCAAAGCCGGAAACGTGATGGTACGCATTTCTCCTCCTCACACGAGGCATCACAACTACGTTTCACCAGGCAACGTCGGTCAACTGCTGTTTGTGTATGAGAAATCGGTTGGAAACTTTCATCATGTCAGCACGTTATAGGTGTCGCCACCGGCGCCAACCTTGTGTGAATTCTCTGAAAAGCTAATCATTTGCATATCACAGCATCTTCTTCCTGTCGGTTAAATTTCGTTTTGTAGCACGTCATCTTCGTGGTGTAGCAATTTTAATGGCCACTAGTGTAAACTTATGTTTAAATGAATCAACAATTACGTTTTTTATTTATTTAAATTTGTCGATGTTGTGTCTCTTCCTACTTGTGTGAACCCATCGCCGACTCTCTTTCGGTAAAAATCACTTGCATCTAAGCATCAACTGACACTCGTCGGAAGTATTTGTTTGAGAAAAATATTTGTAACCATTCGTTAATTTTCTTTGAATTTTTTAAATTAATTTAGTTACATAATATGTTTCACCATTGCAGATATTGTATATCGCACTGAGTTTACCTTGAGGATCACTTTTTCTCAAATGATATGATTTCTTTCGTTCTGACGCTACTGCTGGTTTCAGCATTCTGATCGAAACACGAAGTTCACCATTAAGAAAATGCCTGTTGAGAAACGTGAATGGAAGACTGAACTAAAAATTAGTCGCTGGCACTCTACAAAAAGCAAATATGGGGAAGGCAATGACTGTGACAACAGGTGATAGCTGACTGCACTCAGCAATGGCAAAACGGTCGGAATGGTTGCGCTCAGAACTAAGAGCGCCGGACTGCGATGACTGTTTTTATTCAGACGTTCCCATCACTGTCCGCGCCTGTTGCCGAAACAGCGGGTCTGTGTTACGCTGGGCAGCAGCATCACAGTTTGGCGTGGAAAAGCGACGTCGGACAAACAATGTGCACTGTGGAGCAACGCAAGAAGGAGCGCGAGAAATGCTATCACTGCGCTACGTCTGAAAAAAAAAACCTACTATAGCTCAGCATGTAATGCCGACGGCCAGTATGAGGCTACGGACACATTGGTGTCGAAAACGGTCGCCAGACTCTGACGTCATCGGCCGACAGCTCATGATGAGGAAAGTTGAATGAGGCAGCTGGTACCCCACTTTTCAGTCAGAGTCTTTTAAATAAACATAAACATATTTGCAATTTTTGTGCTCCGACAGTAATATTTTTCCGCCGATTCCTTTTTACCCGTCTCCCTACTCGCCACACAATTTTGTCGATGACGCTTGTGTATTTAGGTCATTCTGCGTATGGGCCGTTTGTGTCCACAGCATTCAGCAGATTTTATGGACCCAGATGGAGGCAGCATGAAATCCAGTATTCCTGGAACACACCCAACACTGTCGGTACGTTCTTGTCATGGTGCCATTATGTACTGAAATTCTCTTTCCAGAATGTGATAGCATTGCAGTGTATTGACACTGAGCCAAAAACGTAATTGGGCTAAAAGCTATATCGTTTTTGACAGTAAGCCAGTGACGTAATTGGATTAAATGCCATACGATTTTCTTATGACACACTGTTTATGACGATTCTATCATGTAATTTCGCTTCTTGTAATTGCCTCTCGGGAATGACAGAGCCAACTATTATTATGATAATCATTTCTGTGTGATTTTTTAGATGCCATAATACATCTGAGCCCACATTCCCTTTCGAATGGGACATATTCGCTATAATTCGTCGAAGAGTAATTTTTCATTTCTTCATGAAAAGTAGAAAAGCAGACAATAGCTGCAACAACTGCAGTAAGTAAATTATCGTAACTTTTATAGATATAATAATTGAAAAATAATGATCCAAATTGCCGAGTGTAGAATTCATGGTTAGAGAGTTAATTTAACGCTTCGGCATTCTTTATTACGACTCCCTTCGTTGTAAGGTTCAAATGGCTCTGAGTACTATGGGACTCAACATCTGAGGTCATCAGTCCCCTAGAACTTAGAACTACTTAAACCTAACTAACCTAAGAACATCACACACATCCATGCCCGAGGCAGGATTCGAACCTGCGACCGTAGCGGTCGCGCGGATCCAGACTGAAGCGCCTAGAACCGCTCGACCACCCCGGCCGGCTTCGTTGTAAGGGTGTTTGTGAGTAGGTTCGACGACATCTTTGGACTAACAAGTAGCAATTATGGGAGAGGAACAATTTTATCGCAGAGATTGTACCCATTCATTGTCACGTCTGCAAGTAGCCGTTGTTCACTTCCCTTTCTCTTTTTCATACCACTAGTCAGTCAAAGCAGACGCAAATGCCTCTAAAACGGGATATAAAACCAGTTGCAGAGGTTCCCTGGCACTCATTTGTTTTCTTTTGTGGAATAAAACGGAAAACATCTTTGTTGAACTGAAGTAAAACAGTATTAAATTTTCACTTAATCGCAGAAATCCCGAATACGAGTACATTAACCACTGCATCACCTCTCTTGGTTTTATGCCCAGGAATAGCCTGTGTTGAACTTGGTGGCTTC
The DNA here is from genome assembly GCF_021461395.2 of Schistocerca americana. NCBI lineage: Eukaryota > Metazoa > Arthropoda > Insecta > Orthoptera > Acrididae > Schistocerca > Schistocerca americana. The sequence continues at coordinate 34,479,422 of NC_060123.1, forward strand.
TTTAGTACTACTATAAATTATTCTATTATGTGTCCAGTGTCCGTGGAGTACATCATTCACTGCTTATGGATGTATTCCACGTTGAGGAAATCGTCCTCAGGGACAAATGTGACACTGCCTTCTAGAATAAAAGTGACGTTATGTAACTGAATTTCAGTTGCCTTTTTGATACCTTGAATAATAACTCCACCACGCTTGTATATAGCCCTTAGATCATTAGACATGATGAACGATGTTGGATATTTTAGTTTAATCAGTCTGAACTTGTAATTAAGAATTCAGGTTCGTATATGAGAAATTAAGTAGCTGTGAGGAATGTTTTGCAAAGTTCTCACGCAAGCAGAGCACACTGTTCCCGGGCCGCACAGCCTTATTCGGTAACTGGTCTGCCTTCTGAGTTAATCTTGTCAGACAAGTGTCTCATTTGCCAGAGCGTGAAAGAGTGTGAAAGAACACGGTAAACGTATGTTCTCCCAAAGTGGGAAATGTCCCATCAGACCGCAAAAAGAAGACACACACACACACACACACACACACACACACACACACACATAGTTCGAAAAGATAAATCATTCGGAAAAGGCTTTATGTTGTTCGACTAAAAAGAATCCTCTACAAGCACGCACATCGAACACAAATGGACAAACAAGTGCTTCGTCACGACAGCGGGTATATTTAAGAGTTCTAGCACACGCCACTATAAAGTAAAGAGGAGTATCGTAAAGTAAGTCATTGTAATGCGATAGTGATGTCTCCACAATCATTTGGTTCTTTTTTTTTATAAATGTTTGTTAAAGGACATAATCACAATTACTAAATTGTATTAATGAATGCTGTGACAACCTTAACAAGTAACGCAGTATAATAACTGTGTTTTTGTCCGCTGAATTAACATTTACTATTAAAGGAACTGACACGCCGTCCTAGGCTAGGAGCAAATCCTCAACAACATGTACGAGAAACGACTTCAGACTTATTTCAAGTGTCATCTGTCAAGTAAGTTAGCGTCGTCGCTTATTAGTTTTGAATGATGTTTTCTGATCAACAGCTTATTTAGAGCGAATTTCTATTCACCTACACACGTTGTTACACTCTATTCTTCGTGATAAGTGGCCACCATGTTAGTAAGAGCAGTTTCTGAAATCTGAAAAACTTTTGGCAACAATCTTCGATCCTAGAAAACTCATAATATCTGCTGCGCTTATCTTTAATTAAATATTCATGTCTTCGCTTTCGTATTTGGACATAGACTGAAAAAAATGCCGTAGTGAACTGGATAATACTAAGCAAATACGACAATACGACAAATATCAATTTCATCCGTTATAAACTATGTCGAGAGGACTTTGTGAATTAAAATTTGTGTGTGTGTGTGTGTGTGTGTGTGTGTGTGTGTGTGTGTGTGTGTGTGTGCGTGTGTGTGTGAGTGTGAGAGTTACGAAGGTTTTATTTGATCCACTACGCGACGACCGTCATCAGGTTTGAAGTCATTTTTTACATCACTGTTTTTAATGGCAAGCGTCGGCGGTACAAAAGATGCTTTCTGCCTGATGATGATGGATTAACCGTCAAAGTGCACAATGGATGAAACAAAAACTTTGTAAGTCATTTTGACAGCCTACACTGTGAGCTACCTGCGAATAAAATGCACCAACTTTTTATTGCTAAGCATCCTATATCGCCAAAGAAAAACGAGTACTATAATAAGGTTTTTGGTGAAAACTTCTCACTTGCTTTTGGAGGACCTAAAGTAGACACCCGCTGTACGTTCGAAGAGTTGACGTTATTAAAGATTAAGTCAAAAATACTCTATAAGGTCGCAAAGACAGCAGCCATAGCAAAGAAGATTTTCAATTTTCGATGATCAAAGAAGTTTTATGATGCTCTACGAAACGGGAAAACTCAATCGGAGTCTGATCCTTAAATTACTATTTTACGTTTCGACTACATGCAAAATGTTCAACTTCCTCGTGTCCCTGTGCAAGAACTCTTCTACCTGCGCCAGCTGACTGTTGCATTATTTTGTATACGTAATCTACAAACAAGGTCAGTTTTTTTTAATAAAGTTTGCACTTTTCTGTTAAGCTACATCAATGAATATATGGCCCAAGATGTGAAAAGGTTACTTCTGTTTTGCGATAACTGTCCATGCTCTGCCTGTAATTAGCTCTGTTGGAGTCAGACCGGTTTGAAATGATAGAACATTTTTACCCCATTCGCGATTGTTCATTCCTGCAGTGTGACAGGGTATTTGGGGTAATCAAACGAGCTCTCAAGAAAGTAGGGAGAATTTACACAATCCAAAAATTAATGAAGCTCCCAGTATTTGCAAACTGTAATTTGATTATGGACTTGATGGATGGAAATGAAACAGCAGACTTCAAGAAATGGTGGCCATCAATTTATAAGACTACTTCCTTTCCTGTTGAGACATCGAATCGACATATTCCAAGAGCTGACAAGGTACCACAAAATATTTCAAAATATAAATCATCAACGCCAGAAGTTCTGAAAGCAATGGAATTCATTAATGGGCTTCAGACCAATAACTTCGTCTTGAAATTTGAACAGACGAAGAGACCACAGATGTCAGATAAAAAGTGTTGCAAGATGCAAAAGTACCTACAGGGGTGAAGAAAACGGAAGACATTAAAAAATGTGTACGATTTGTTCCTAATATTCGAATTGTGTCATCCTTCTGGAATGAAATATTAACTTCGCCTATTGGAGATGTGCAAGAAACATAAGAAGGCCTACTGTACTGTAAAACATGGAGCACTATTTTGTTTTGTTGTAGGTTTTTCCTTCAGTAAACAGTATTGATTTACAAATCCAGTCAAACATCTCGTAGGGCAATCCTGAAGGAAACAAACAGTGTACTGTTTTCTAAATTAACATAGTTGGTTTGTCTTTGTATTTCTTGAAATTTTTTAATCGACAAATGGAACAACTGCAAAAACAACACACCATACCATAAACGCAGTCTAAGGTGGATCATCAATGAATGGAACAAGTAAAGCTAACGTAAACAGAAGTGGTAAGTGCATTTTGCTGTATATTGTGCTTTTTAAGACTTAACAATCATCTGTGAGCTCAACATATACGTACATCGGCAAGTGCACAAGGTGCTTTTTGATTGTAAATGTTTTATTTTGTACAAACCTTTGTGTAATGTGCAACATTTTATCCACTAATATGACAACTTATCATGAGGTTACGACTCAAAATAAACATGTTTTGTAACAAAAAACTTTGGAGGCCAGAAGATGACGGCAAAGTCTGTCGAAATCGATTGTCGGAAAGAAAGAAGTATATATGCGATCTTCGCTATAGATAGAAAGTTTTTTTTATCATTTTGCGTCCTCAGCCATATCAGAAAGCGTCTCAATTCTCCGTGGGGTACGTCCGCCATGCAAGTTCCTCATTCAGCTATGACAACAAAAATGGCTGAGCACTATGGGACTTAGCAACTGAGGTCATCAGCCCCTAGAACTTAGAACTACTTAAACCCAACTAACCTAGGGACGTCACACACATCCATGCCCGAGGCAGGATTCGAACCTGCGACCGTAGCAGTCGCGCGGTTCCGGACTGAAGCGCCTAGAACCGCTCGGCCACCACGGCCGGTGCTATGACAACACACTTCCTCTCTGGCCGACTACTACTGGCTCCTTCACTCGCCCGAGCTCTCCTCAATAACACAACCTCTGGTAGCCAAAGAATACGTCTCCACCAAACAATGTCAGGCCTAAACCACATTAAAGTCCAAACTCGAAGGCAGGGTCGTCAATGAAGTTTAACACTCAGAGCTGGAAGCACGTTTATTGCTGAGAACACCGTACAGGCAGAACAGAAGTGCCCTTCTGGACGGGGAGTGCAGCTTATTATGCAGACACCGAGTATTTCAGAACAAACAAACATTACAAACATAAGATATTTCAAGAACCTTCCAGAAATGAACAATTGTATATAACAAATAACTGCTGGCGATCGGGTTTGACCTGGCGACCCTGAGCGTGTAACGCAGCGATGCAAACCACTAGGCGACACTGCACGCTCACGACAGTGTTAATCAGTCTTGTACCAGCCTAAAGTTTGGTACAGCAATCTCGATGATATCTGCCCAACCGGCGACAGAAGACGGCGTAAATAACGTCGGAACTTGCACACTCCGTAACATTATTTCGCACACTTATGATCGCAATGTTAAAAGAACGGCGCTTGCCGTTTAATACGACGGCAGCCTCTCCTCGAATTCTTCCGGTGTAAATTTCGGCTGTAATAAAACGAGGAACACGCCGTAATAAAAACTTGAGGGTTACGGAGCCGGTCCCAGGAAGGCAGTCCCGGACTTTTGCCGTAATTCCTCGGGAGAACGTGCGAGCGGAGCTGCGCAACACGCGTGTTCGAAGCGCGCACCGCCTCGGCCGCTGAGGAATGACCTTCCTCTTGGCAGCCGCTGATGCATCGACGTGCCGGGGTTGCGGTCGCCTCGTAAACCGGTTGGGGGCACAGTGTAATAACTGCAGCGAACCGTGTTTAATCCCGGTACCGGAGTATGAGAAATGGCCCAAAACAAATTCAAATCGTTCCGGCGTCCCGCTACGAACCCAAGAATTCTGTACAAGGGATGTACCTGCAACGTTAATCGTTATTTATCTTGCCCCACTTTGTCGTAAATACTTCCAGCCTGCGCGGACTACGACAGTTTGGTCACGGCTGAAGAGGAATGAAAATTCTACCCTCGCTCATGTGGGCGAGCGAGTTCCGTACGTCTCGCGCTGGGATCTTAAGCGCGCTGGCTGAAAAACAGGCGTGGAGATCAATAATATTCTTCTCCCAACCATTATTTGTGAAGTTTATCCCATTATTCCTGAACAGTGCCTTTCTTATCAACGTGTTGCAGCCGGTGACCGAATAATCTCTTTCTTATGCTAATGGTACCTACACGCTCCCATACGGTATCGTGAGTGTCTTAGTTCTGCTGCCTGTACATAATTTGAAGAGCGTTGCCACTTTGGTAAGAATCATGCTACAAAACACTTACGAAAGACGAGCTTATAGAAAGTTACTTGCGATACGGCAGTGTGAGAAAGTGTATATTTATTTTACTGTCATTGTTTTAACAGCAAATATGTATCTGGACGAACTTGAGGTCCACCTGATAATGACTCTTGATGACTGGAACGGGAAACCCGTTTCTTTCTTTCTGCCACTAAAATAGCGAATTCCAACGGGCGCCAATTGTAAAATCATCAAGAAGCAGATGTAACTTCGAGTCAGGTTTCAAGAAGTGAGTTTGGTAGGGTCTCGGGCCTATAAATTGGCCTTTCCTGAACAACTACGCCATTGATTACCGTTACTCCTACTGATCTCGAACCGAATAAAAAATCACATAATTCTCAACAGCGGCCTCCCTCAGAGTGACTTCTTTACACGGGCCACGGAATGTCGTTCAAGCAAACAACGGGAAACAAGGGCGTTCACCTTTTCCATGGTCGTGTTGAAATCTAACGCCGACCGCCGACCTGTGGTTTTCTCTCAACGGTTGTCCACCGCAGTGTATCTCAGCACCTGTAGCTAGCTGTGGCTCCGCTTCTTCTGATGCCGGTAAAAATTTCTCTCAAACAACGACGAATTCTCACGCCGTCAAAATATCCCTTTTCTGATGCATTATCATGCCTGTATGTTCCTGCTGTGTCTCTTGATGACTGTGTGGGAGTATGACTACTAATACAGGTAGCCAGGTTTCGATATTCGTTTTGGCCTAGCTTTTTTTTGGTAGGCTGTTAACGTAATTGTCAGGTCTGAAAATGTTTTGTTTACTGCATCCCTCCCTGAAGTTGGAAGAGTAAGCTGGCTGTCAGGCAAGGATGTACCATATCCTATAGGGCCATGTCTGGCAAAGCAATATAGTATCCATATTAACTTTTAGACTTACAGTTTTACTTTATTGCAATTCCCATGATGTAATAAAGAATATAGGTTAGGATTTTGCTTTTCACTTGACGGTACACTTTAACACACGCAACCAAAAGGATATCTATAAATTCCCGCCAAGTATTAGTGCCCGTGAGAGGTTTCGCCTGATTTGATGCAGCCCACACAACATAACTGTCACGCATTTCGTTCTTCATGACTCTTCTTGGCCGTGCTATGCAGGGTCCATGAGGACACTACTGCTGCATTTTCGACGGGAAGTGTTTGATCGCCCTCCACACATCCCGGACTTTGATCCCTCTGATTTTCACCTCTCCTGAGATGAACATGAACCGCTGGCTATGAAGTCAACGTTTTGGCCCATACAACTGCAGATCAGTGTAGAGAATAGGCGAAAAGTACAGGCGGCTGCCTTCTATAACGATGGTATTGGAAAGTTGGTACAACGCTACGATAAATGTCTCAGACGGAGCGGCGACTATATAGAGGCGTTGCTGGAAGGTGTGGCTAACTATTGCAAATAAAACACTTTTGATTGTCACTGTGGTTTCTATTTCGCGATCGATCGGATCTTACTTTCGCAACACGCCTCGTGCAACACTGCGCCTACATCACGCTGGTTTCAGTAACGTACGGTTTACACTTATGTACTTGACATCTAATACAATAATGGGAAGGCAGAATTAGGAGCAATTCAGCTACCTGAAGATTGTTCTTGTTATTGTACTAGAGAAGAATTTGCTGTACGTTGTATCTCACCAAAGCATAGGCGGAATCCTGCACTGAGCATTTAGAAATACGAGCGGCCCTTCAAGACTAAATTCAAATGGCTCTGAGCACTATGGGACTCAACTGCTGAGGTCATGAGTCCCCTAGACTTAGAACTGCTGAAACCTAACTATCCTAAGGACATCACAAACAGCCATGCCCGAGGCAGGATTCGAACCTGCGACCGTAGCGGTCACACGGTTCCAGACTGTAGCGCCTAGAACCGCTCGGCCACTTCGGCCGACTTCAAGACTAAGAATGAAGCCTGTTAACGAAAGTAGTTATGTATTTCCTGCTAGTTTACATGAGCATATATGAAAATACTTTCACCAGCTACTATTTTCTGGTTTCGTTGTGTACTTTTACGAAAGCAAAAGCGAAAAAGCTGCCATACTTCCGTGTGTATTTACATCTGTTTACTGTTCCATTAGGCGACGCTATTCGGGGCTTGTATCTTTATAAATCACCAGAAAACACGTTTACCTCAAATAATGAAGCTATTTCTGTGACTGGCTGCCACTTACTCCAACGATACTATCAAGTCCGTGAGTTATGATTGCGGAACGAAATTATCATGCTGATGTACGTCTTGAGGACAGCCGTCGCACCTCGCCTTGGTTGCAGTTTATAAAAGCACTCAGAAGCGGCTTCTAAGCCTGAAAGGCATAACGAATGGCTACTCTTATAAACAAGATTTCCTGCTAGAGGCAGAAGCCAGCGGTAGGAATACCTGTTCGCATAAGCTACCGTCAACAGCGTCGCCTGTCCGCACCCAGCACTAAGTATTGTGCAACTCTGGCAAACTCCTCGCACGATGTAGTTGTCAAATTTCTAAACTGAATTCGTTGTTGCCACCTAGATACCTGCGGTCAGTTACTTGGCAAGTTCGGGGACTCTTATAATTAATTATGGAAATCTTTACGCGGCAACTGCCAGAAATGTAAGTTTATTTCATTCAGCGTATTAAACTTAACACTACCGACAGTCCGCCAGCTTAGCTGGGTGGTAACGTGTTTGCCTCCCATGCAAGCGGACCCGGGTTCGATTCCCGGCCGGGTTGGAGATTTTCCCCTCTCGGAGACTGGGTATTGTGTTGTTCTGATCATCATCTAATCACAGGCGCTCAAGTCGCCCAATGTGGCGTCCACTGAAATAAGACTTGCACTTGGCGGCTGAACTTCCCTGCATGGGGCCTCCCGGCCTACGATGCCATATTTTCATTTCATTTCAATACTATTGACAACTGGGGCTCCTTTAATTACCACACAGCAAGTTGGCGAGGCGTTGCGTTCTACTAGAAATCAGTGTTTTATCCACGCAAATCATACGTAAACAGTTCTCAAGAATCAGAACACGTAAGCAAGTATTTACTCTCTCAATCAGATTACTTATTCGCCAGCACACTACACTTCACTGTTTCCATCATATTGTTCAGTTTTGGAAATCTGTCACTAATACCTTCGATACTCGACGAGGAGCAACCTCGACCTTATGACTGCTTGAAAAGTGGTCGAAACATCATTTTAACAATGGTTATAGTTTTAAAATGACTTGGCCTAGTGCACAGAAATATTTTATTCAAAATAGGAATAACATTATTGGAAGTTGCTCAAGTAACAAATTTCTGCCTCGCGAAAATTACAGGTCTACCTTCAAGGACTGAATGATTGAATAAAAAAGTAATTAACATTGAACGTAGAATTTTCTCTACAAATATCGGCAAAAGCAGCGGACATTACTGATAATTTGGAGAAGAGTGACTGCTTATACCAAAGTCATAAACGTTTCGTTTAAGTTACCGCAGTAAATTTTCCTTTGCAACAGAATCCATTTCAGACTTCACATCTTGAAAATGATAATACAAAGAGGCATCTATAGAACAGAAGCATATCTCCTCCATAAAAGCATACATTTAAAACCGAATTCGTGTGTCGTTAGAGAAGCGTGATAAATACAAAATATAACGAGGAATATTTTTCCTACTCAAAAGACAGTTTTCAATTTTTTGCTTTCAGTTTGGCACTAAACACTGCTACTTCCCTAAATATGTGTTTTAGACTATGGATCGCATTTCCAGAGGACTGGCATTACGTTTTCTTGTCACTTTGGAGTAAGTCCTGCCTCACCTTTTAATGCGGACAAATAGAGCGCCGTAAAACTGCACTGAAGCTCTGAATAATGGAAAATGAAAAAGCTCGTGTTGGGACAGCAATACGCACAGTGTGTCAGGGATAAACGCACAAATCGCGTAAAGGTCATGACTTTATACATCGGAAAGACAGTTCATAATCGTTTCCGAAACTGACTCAAAAGTATACTGTCAAATGCTAGTTCCCACAGGCGGAAGTAACATCCACGCGTACTCCCGACACACACTAGAACAATATGTTCAGTGTTATAAAGTCGTACAGACGATGGGTGTCGGCTATTCATGCTAGAGATGCGCTGATTGTGATACATAGAAAATACCGAAAATCTTTTCAGTTCAGAAGAAAAAGATGGAAGATTAGGATTTAACGTTTCGATTCCAAGTTCATGAGAGACAGAGGGCAATCTCAGATTGGTGTAGGACGGTAAAGGAAATCGGCCGCGTCCTTTCAAGGAAACCGTCCCGACATTTTCCTTAGGCGATTCACTGAAATGACGGAAAACCCTCATCTTATAGATGACCGGACGGTTATTTGAACCGCCACCTTCCCGAATACAACTCCAGTGTCTTAGCAGCGCATTACCTTGCGTGGTTTCAGTTCAGAGGGAAAATGGCGTGGTAGGAGATAAGGTACCAAAGAGTATTACTGGATATACGACCCTAAAAGACCTGGCGGGTAAATTAGTAGTGAGCACAAACAACTAATAAAATCAGACCGCGGTACAAGCTGAATTGTGGCTCCGCTATTGTTTTGAAACAAAAATCCTTTATAGCAGCGGTAAAGTAACAAAATATTGCCCTTATCGGAATTCAATATTGTATTCACATTATGGCTGCTTTTTTTTAATTATTCGTATTATGACGCTTTTCATCAAACGCGCTTAGAGGGCCCCTGGACGACTTTCTTGGATCTGACTCGTTTCCAGCAGGTTTATTTGCTTTGTGTCGATAAAATTTCGGCATGAACAATCCTCCCTGCCTGCCTCCCTCCCTCCCTCCCTTTCTCTGCCCCTCCCCACTCTCTCTCTTGGTCTTTCTGTATACGAAATGCTGGAAACATACATCATTCTTCAAAGATATTTAACATGTTTAGAAGATATCATAAATTACTTATGCAAAATTGGGTGACGCTATCAGAAGCTAAATGGTTCCATCCGTCGAGGATGACAGGTACGTATGTGTCTGCGTGCTCCGGTTTGACATGTCATTTCCTCCGCCACGAAAGTGTTTCGTAATCATAATAGCGAAATCACACAGCTGATAACAGGAATTTTCAAAAGGATGATTTCCTATCTATAAGCCATTTATCGATGGTCGGCATTCTTGCACACGTTTCGCAGCGAGAGAGCAACTTTTATTTTGCTCCGACTTAAAAAGTTGCCGGACCAGTCTGACCGGAGGCCTTTAAGTTTTGGGAAGAAAAAGTGGGTATGTAAATCTGAGTTTCCGTAGGCTGTCTGGGTGCCCGCAGCTGGGTAGCTAATGTGATGATAAATAGCTGATAGCTTCTCACGACGAACTGTCTTCGCTGTTGATAGTTTCTCTTAAAATGAGATCTCGTCTGACAAAGACAGTTCTGACTTGCTGCAGTTCCTTCAGAATGGTTTCTATAAGGCGTGAATGACACGTGGCACCTTAAGAAGACTTCTTTTCTTTCGTAAACCAACACAAACCGATCCGTATTTACTAGCTATGAGATGTCATAACCCATCCCAATGTACCGGTGTTTTACGGTGTATTGCCCAGGAAGAATATTCCGATAAGTAGATTCGTAGTTCATTTCGACCAGCAGGCCTCATTAGCAGCCGGAATTCAACCAGGTTTGTTTTCCTACATTATATCTGCGGTGTGTCCTTCACGATCGGGAGGTACCCAAAAAATACCGAATTAAATGTTGCTTCCATCCTCCGACGGTATTGCAAACGATGCTGGATTTCGTAAAAGGCGATCTAGATATCTAAGGAGACCAGGAATACACGAGATCCCACGTCACTGTGGAACATCTACGTGATTACTCTGCTATTCACAATAAAGTACCTGGCAGAGGGTTCAATGAACCACCTTCAAGCTGTCTCTCTACTATTCCACTCTCGAAAGGCACTCGGGAAAAACAAGCACTTAAATTTTTCTATGCGAGCCCTGATTTCTCTTATTTTATCGTGATGATCACGTCTCCCTATGTTGGTGGGTGCAAACAGAATGTTTTCGCAATCTGAGGAGAAAACTGGTGATTGAAATTTCATGAGAAGATCCCGTCGCAACGAAAAACGCCTTTGTTTTAATGATTGCCGCTCCAATTCACGTATCATGTCTGTGGCACTATCTTCCCTATTTCGCGATAATACAAAACGAGCTGCCCTTCTTTGTACTTTTGATGTTATCCATCAGTCGCACCTGATGCGGATCCCACACCGCACAGCAGTACTCCAGAATAGGGCGGCCAAGCATGGTGTAAGCAGTCTCTTTAGTACACCTGATGCACCTTCTAAGTGTTCCGCCAATGAATCGCAGTCTTTGGTTTGCTCTACCCACAATATTATCTATGTGATCGTTCCAATTTATGTTATTTGTAATTGTAATCCCTAAGTATTTAGTTGAATTTACAGCCTTCAGATTTGTGTGACTTATCGCGTAATCGAAATTTCTTTTAGTACTCATGTGAATAACTTCACACTTTCCCTATTCAGGGTCAACTGCCAATTCTCGCACCATACAGATATCTTATCTAAATCATTTTGCAAGTCGTTTTGATCGTCTGATGACTACAAGACGGTAAATGACAGCATCATCTGCAAACAATCTAAGACGGCTACTAAGATTATCTCCTATATCTTTAATATAGATCAGGAACAATAGAGGGCCTGTAACACTTCCTTGGGGAACGCCGGTTATTACTTTTGTTTTACTCGATGACTTTCCGTCTATTACTTCGAACTGTGACCTTTCTGACAGGAAATCATACTCTGGCGAGACGTGTGGCACTGTTAAAGACAGATGCCATCAACACAGAAGCCACACACGACTAGTTTCCATGATGCTACTTCAAGCGGGTGTAAAATTAATGTGCGCAACGGAAAACAATAAACGCTATAATGAAGATTTGGCCCTGTCTGACTACCGCCTGAAGCAGATCTTAGGATCTCTTAATTCTATAAATTGCAATCTAAACATAAATGAATGATGAAGGGCCGGCCGAAGTGGCCGTGCGGTTAAAGGCGCTGCAGTCTGGAACCGCAAGACCGCTACGGTCGCAGGTTCGAATCCTGCCTCGGGCATGGATGTTTGTGATGTCCTTAGGTTAGTTAGGTTTAACTAGTTCTAAGTTCTATGGGACTAATGACCTCAGCAGTTGAGTCCCATAGTGCTCAGAGCCATTTGAACCATTTTTGAATGATGAAGGCAACTAATCCTACTAAATGATAAGCGTTGTTCCTGCTTGTATATTTATTACAGATTTATGTTACAAAGTTGACATATACCTAAGTAAAATTACTAATCAACTGCCCAGCTCTGCCCCTTATTATGACTGCGCGATCTAATATCTATAACGCGAAATGACTGACATCATCTACGTAACAAGCAGTAGAAGACACTACTTTCAAAGATGATCTACGGTGGCGTGCAACCTCAGTGGAAATAAACTAACGTGATCACAGCTATTTAGCTTTATAGCCCTAATAGGCAGAAGCAGTTTGCGATATCACCGTATGGACTGCGTCGAAGTGATGGTTCTCGTCCTCGACTGCAACGATGGAAGAACTCCAGCCACAAATAAACTCTTTCAAACACTACGACGGCAGAAGGCGGTCCTCTAACTAATATACTCTAATACTCTATTCTCCTCTCTCTGTTCTACACACGAGAAACGCGAACTCCCAGCCACAAGGACGGAGTTCAGATAACGTCTCAAAGTAAGTACAGGCAGAGGAAGTGCTCTCAATTACTGATCGCTGCATACACAACGACGACTTCCGACCCGTAGGTGAAGTCCAGAATCGTACAGGTTCGCAACTGTACAGGGCCTAACTGTTCTAACTGTAAACTCTCCTGAGAGCAAAGACAGCAAGTCCGTCTGTCCCAACAAAAGCTGATATCGAGCCACCGTCACACACGGGCGCTCACCACGGAAGACTCTCGTCTCTCCGCCGCTGGCCTCCCAGCAAGGCTCGGCTCCCCACCCTCGTAATTCCGAAAGCGAATCATATTCCCGAAACCACGGAATATTCTCCCTCTCTACAGATTCTTCCGAACGTCGACCAGCTATATTTTAGTCTTTTTGTCGTCCAGCGCGGAACGTCTGAGAGGAAAAACCTATACTCGTACAATGGTACGCTTCTGAGTAAAAATCCTTGGAAATAACCCAGCCTGCGTGGTTTCCGAGGTGCCGCTTCTTCGTTCCTCTCACCTGCGTCCAGGATTTTCGTAGTTTCCGAAATATAATCCTTCCGGTTCGGCTACAAAACCGGCCAGTCGCGACTCTATTGTGCTCCAGCGCTTAGGTGCTACGACGTCCGTCTAGCTACTTCCTGTTTTTAAGCAGGACCAACACACCAGTGTGAGCCTTCCACCCAGGGCTTGAGTTCCGCCTGCCGTTTCATTTCCACTGGCGTTCCAACCTCTACTAGTATAGACAGTCATTCATTACACCGTTTTTATACACTCCTGGAAATTGAAATAAGAACACCGTGAATTCATTGTCCCAGGAAGGGGAAACTTTATTGACACATTCCTGGGGTCAGATACATCACATGATCACACTGACAGAACCACAGGCACATAGACACAGGCAACAGAGCATGCACAATGTCGGCACTAGTACAGTGTATATCCACCTTTCGCAGCAATGCAGGCTGCTATTCTCCCATGGAGACGATCGTAGAGATGCTGGATGTAGTCCTGTGGAACGGCTTGCCATGCCATTTCCACCTGGCGCCTCAGTTGGACCAGCGTTCGTGCTGGACGTGCAGACCGCGTGAGACGACGCTTCATCCAGTCCCAAACATGCTCAATGGGGGACAGATCCGGAGATCTTGCTGGCCAGGGTAGTTGACTTACACCTTCTAGAGCACGTTGGGTGGCACGGGATACATACGGACGTGCATTGTCCTGTTGGAACAGCAAGTTCCCTTGCCGGTCTAGGAATGGTAGAACGATGGGTTCGATGACGGTTTGGATGTACCGTGCACTATTCAGTGTCCCCTCGACGATCACCAGTGGTGTACGGCCAGTGTAGGAGATCACTCCCCACACCATGATGCCGGGTGTTGGCCCTGTGTGCCTCGGTCGTATGCAGTCCTGATTGTGGCGCTCAACTGCACGGCGCCAAACACGCATACGACCATCATTGGCACCAAGGCAGAAGCGACTCTCATCGCTGAAGACGACACGTCTCCATTCGTCCCTCCATTCACGCCTGTCGCGACACCACTGGAGGCGGGCTGCACGATGTTGGGGCGTGAGCGGAAGACGGCCTAACGGTGTGCGGGACCGTAGCCCAGCTTCATGGAGACGGTTGCGAATGGTCCTCGCCGATACCCCAGGAGCAACAGTGCCCCTAATTTGCTGGGAAGTGGCGGTGCGGTCCCCTACGGCACTGCGTAGGATCCTACGGTCTTGGCGTGCATCCGTGCGTCGCTGCGGTCCGGTCCCAGGCCGACGGGCACGTACACCTTCCGCCGACCACTGGCGACAACATCGATGTACTGTGGAGACCTCACGCCACACGTGTTGAGCAATTCGGCAGTACGTCCACCCGGCCTCCCGCATGCCCACTATACGCCCTCGCTCAAAGTCCGTCAACTGCACATACGGTTCACGTCCACGCTGTCGCGGCATGCTACCAGTGTTAAAGACTGCGATGGAGCTCCGTATGCCACGGCAAACTGGCTGACACTGACGGCGGCGGTGCACAAATGCTGCGCAGCTAGCGCCATTCGACGGCCAACACCGCGGTTCCTGGTGTGTCCGCTGTGCCGTGCGTGTGATCATTGCTTGTACAGCCCTCTCGCAGTGTCCGGAGCAAGTATGGTGGGTCTGACACACCGGTGTCAATGTGTTCTTTTTTCCATTTCCAGGAGTGTAATAAAGACAGTCCGTCACCTTTCATGCAATAAGCGTTAACAATTATTTGTTGTACCTGACAATGTCAGTCTCCTTTAAATACGTACAACCTATCAAATGATATCTAACTGTGGTTGTAGTTCACGGCAGTGTACGTGGATGAGTGCTTGTAAGGTGTGAAATTATAACGATCTAACAAGGTGTGCTGTGTGCAATAGGCTGCATGATGCGCAACTTCACTCCCGACGTCCATGGCGAGGTCCAAATGGTTCAAATGGCTCTGAGCACTATGGGACTTATCATCTGAGGTCATCAGTCCCCTAGAACTTAGAAATACTTAAACCTAACTAACCTAAGGACATCACACACATCTACGCCCGAGGCAGGATTCGAACCTGCGACCGTAGCGGTCGCGCGGTTCCAGACTGAAGCGTCTAACACCGCTCTGCCACAGGCGTGGTCCATCTTTGCAACCACGACACCATGCAGCGAGGTACAGATGGGCACAACAACATTCCGAATGGACCGCTCAGGATCAGCACACGTTCTCTTCACCGATGAGTGTAGCATATGCCTTCAACCAGAAAATCGTCGGAGACGTTTTCGGAGGCTACCCGGTCAGGCTGAACGCCTTAGACACACTGTACAGTGAGTGCAGCAAGGTGGAGGTTCACTGCTGTTTTCGGGTGGCATTATGTGGGGCCGACGTACGCCGCTGGTGGAGATGGAAGGCGCCGTAATGGCTGTACGATATGTGAATGCCATCCTCCGACCGATAGTGCAACCGTATCGGCAGGAAGACTGCACTGTAGTTCCTTCTCTAGATTGTCGCACAGATGACAAAATGGTAGATATCGAAAGAGATGACAGAGGTAAAGAAAAACAATTAAAATCTCTCAAAAGAGAAAAGGCCGCTGGACCTGATGGGATACCAATTCGATTTTACACAGAGTACCCTTCTTGCAACGGTGTACCGTAGGTCTCTGTAAGAGCGTAGCGTTCCAAAGGATTGGAAAAGGGCACAGGTCATCCCCGTTTTCAAGAAGGGACGCGAACAGATGTGCAGAACTATAGACCTATATCTTTAACGTCTATCAGTTGTAGAGTTTTGGAACACGTATTATGTTCGAGTATAATGACTTTTCTGGAGACTAGAAATCTTCTCTGTAGCAATCAGCATGGGTTTCGAAAAAGACGATCGTGTGAAACCCAGCTCGCGCTATTCGTCGACGAGACTCAGAGGGCCATAGACAAGGGTTCCCAGGTGGACGCCGTGTTTCTTGACTTCCGCAAGGCGTTTGACACAGTTCCCCACAGTCGTTTAATGAACAAAATAAGAGCATATGGACTATCAGACCAATTGTGTGATTGGATTGAAGAGTTCCTAGATAACAAAACGCAGCATGTCATTCTCAATGGAAAGAAGTCTTCCGAAGTAAGAGTGATTTCAGGTGTGCCACAGGGGAGTGTCTTAGGACCGTTGCTATTCATAATATAAATAAATGGATAACATCGGAAGTTCACTGAGGATTTTTGCGGATGATGCCGTAGTATATCGAGAGGTTGTAACAATAGAAAATTGTACTGAAATGAAGGAGGATCTGCAACGAATTGACGCATGGTGCAGGGAATGGCAATTGAATCTCAATGTAGACAAGTGTAATGTGCTGCGAATACATAGAAAGAAAGATCCTTTATCATTTAGCTACAATATAGCAGGTCAGCAACTGAAAGCAGTTAATTCCATAAATTATCTGGGAGTAGGCATTAGATTGTTCTCCGGACATGATTCCTATGGAACATACCTGGGATGGTTTGAAAAGGGCTCATTATGGACGACTTTGCCCACCAGCCACTCTAAGGGATCTACGCCGAATCACCATTGAGGAGTGGGACAATGTGGACCAACAGTGCCTTGATGAAGTTGTGGATAGTATGCCACGACGAATACCGGGATGCATCAATGTAAGAGGACGTGCTACAGGGTATTAGAGGTACCAGTGTGTACAGCAATCTGCACCACCACCTCTGAAGGTCTCGCTGTATGGTGGCACAACATGCAATGTGTGGTTTTCATGAGCAATAAAAAGGGCGGTAATAATGTTTATGTTCATCTCTATTGCAGTTTTCTGCACAGGTTCTGGAACTCTCAGAATCGAGGTGATGCAAAACTCTTTTTGGTGTGTGTATATGTTGGGTGAGTATAGAGATATGTGAATATTAGAAAATCATTCCGCTTGTCCTTCAGCCAGCCGCGTGTCGGGGTTTCTCGGCGGTCACAAAACTGCAGTTCTCGGTACTCGCTGGAAGATGGCGAAGCCGGGCGTCGAACCCAGTACGGCATCCCGGCCGCCTGGCGGACTGCGCGTGCGCTATCGACACGATCGCATCTGAATACAATCGTCTGCGGCGAGCTGCCCCTGAATGGGCCGAGCCGTGGGACCGGCCGCTCCCCGGCCTTGCGGGTTTGCGAGGGGTCTGTAGCGCTCAGCAGGTGCCGCGACAGGTCCGCTATCAATGGACAAAAGAGCAGGCAGCGCGCTGCCCGTCTGTCGCAAGAGGGGGGCGACGCCGCCCCGCCTCTCCCACGACTCGCGACAATTCGTTACGACAGCGTTCCTGGTGGCCTATGAATAATGTAACGCGCCGTCTCCATTCTGCCGCACTTGTTCTAGCAGCATTAACATTTGGCTAGGCATTCAGGGACTCTAATGTGAGAACGCCATTCAAGTCAATCAGTCTTCTGGCTGTGGAGGGAAATGACTAACGCACTTCATTACTCTCGGATTGTAGAGAGAGAATTTCTATGCCGTACTGCTGCGACTTTTTCACGTCCTCCACGCTTAAAACTCAGAATCGTTGTCGCTGTTGTGCTGTACGTATTTTCTTTGCTGAGAAAGTGATTCGATTTTCGTTTGCAACTGAACTGATTCGGATTTTGAAATCACACACTTCTCACATAATTTGTGGCAAACATCATCCGAGATCCTCGCATAGAATGTATCTGTAACTTCCAAACATTTTAGTGGCAGTGAATAACTAGAACGTATAGGCGCGGATGCAAGAGGCCAAAACACAATTTAAAAAAATACTTTTTTCCTACGTCAGTTTCCAATCTCCTTAGTCTCCTTTTCGTATTAATACATAGTTATAGTCGTTTTTTGCATCCTACCTTCCAAAATTCTTCTATATTTCCAACCTCACGCCTGCAAATTTCTCTCTGACATAGCACTTGTGACTCCCTCTTGGCGAGTTGTTTTCTGGTGTTCTCTTCTTCTATCAGTTGGAATCAATTCCATCATCTTCGTAGGTCATCTGCTGCTCTCACTAAAACGGTATACATGCTCGTGCAGTCTCGACTGCATCCTTTACAATAGTGCTTAGGTTCAGTCTCTTACATACCTCTTCATTTTTAACTTTACTCTGTAGTGTCAAGCTACCGCAACACCTCCAAAATCCCAACACCATTGGCAATGACTTCCCCTTTATTCTTTCAGTTTATTCTCATGTTTCTGCTCCGTACGTTGGTATACTTTCTACGATAGTTCTCAGTATCCTATCTTCGTTTATAATCCAAATGTGTGCTCCATTGTTCCATAAAACTCACTTCTGTTGTTTCGTTGCTTGTCTAACTTGTCCAATACGGTTCTTAATTTCGATTTTAATGGCTCCATCTTTGTTAATAATGATTCCAAAATATTTATAAGGGGGAGGTGCATTTGAAGATCATTTTTGTACGTTGTTCTTGAATAACTCAAAAACCACGGCTCCAGCGAACACGCATCCCAGTACAAAATTTAACTACTTTAAATTTCCTGCAAAAATATCCTGTTCACTTTTTTTGATTGACTAGTAGTTTGCAAATAGCAAGCTAGAGAATATGAAAATTGAAACTTCCTGGCAGATTAAAAATGTGTGCCGGACCGAGACTCGAACTCGGGACCTTTGCCTTTCGCGGGCAAGTGCTCTACCATCTGAGCTACCCAAGCACGACTCACGCCCCGTCCTCACAGCTTTACTTCCGCCAATACCTCGTCTCCTACCTTCCAAACTTTACAGAAGCTCTCCTGTGAACCTTGCAGGGCGGGGCGTGAGTCGTGCTTGGGTAGCTCAGTTGGTAGAGCACTTGCCCGCGAAAGGCAAAGGTCCCGAGTTCGAGTCTCGGTCCGGCACACAGTTTTAATCTGCCAGGTAGTTTCATATCAGCGCACACTCCGCTGTAGAGTAAAAATCTCATTCTGGAAACATCCCCCAGGCTATGGCTAAGCCATGTCTCCGCTATATCCTTTCTTTCAGGAGTGCTAGTTCTGCAAGGTTCGCAGAAGAAGTTCTGCAAAGTTTGGAAGGTAGGAGACGAGGTACTGGCAGAAGTAAAGCTGTGAGTACTGGGCGTGAGTCGTGCTTCGGTAGCTCAGTTGGTAGAGCACTTGCCCGCGAAAGACAAAGGTCCCGAGTTCGAGTCTCGCTCCGGCACACAGGTTTAATCTGCCAGGTAGTTTCATATCAGCGCACACTCCGCTGCAGAGTGAAAATCTCATTCTGGATTATGAAAATTGCCGGCCTGGTTTTGGAAGGAGTTGCGTGTTGCATAAAACCTACCGGTAGGGGCAACTGAATCACTCTGTATATTTTCCACTTTTCAAAATACTGGCGAGACGATTTGTCTACGATCTTCGCCAAACGCATGGCAAAATAGTGCAATGTACGCACTCCTTGACGCGCACACTACGCCCACCTTTCACAGTAGAGAGACTCGGCTTTGTTACGGTACACCGCTGGATGCCCCCATTTGTGTATCGGCACAATGGCCGCCGCCCACGCACGGCCGAGCCGTGGGTTGTCGGCCCGGCGCGCGCGCAGCCGCGTCCGCACGGCGCCGGTAGCGACTAATTAGCGGAGCGATGGCAGCCCGCGGCGGTCACGTCGCCCGTAATGAGGGCTCACAATGGCGCCAATTACGCGCCAGCAGCGCGCGGCCTGATGGACGGCGCCAGTCGGCCAGTAAACAGCCCGCCGCTGACGTCGCAGTGTCCGCTTCCGGGGCGGCAGCAGCCCGCGTGTTCGTTCCGCCCCAGAGTCAGCCAGCCGGCCAGTCGGCGCGTTTTGAAGGGGCCTGTCCGAGTCTTCGACAAGACTTCAACAACTCCCCGATCTTACTCGTTAAAGCTCTCGGCCAACTTTCAGCACTCGCGGGACTTGCCGTCGGCATCTGAAGAACGCTGTGAATGCCGATCGTTAGGATTCCTCTCGAACTTCGAGCTAGTATCTCTCCGCCCTTGCAATCAATCCATCCGAGCGAAACGAGGCTCAGCATCGGCCATTGTTTCTCTGCTACTTTCCTAACTGGTATACGCGATGCCTAAAACAAGGAGAAAGAAGCGAACAGGATCGTGGACCTCTTAAGCATTGTAAGACGTCGTGGTCTCCTGACCTTCATTGCTTACATATTCCGCCCGCACAATCATATGCCTCACATCACGACGCTTCATTCGAACCCAAACTCTATAAGATAAAGTCAATGTTGTATGAATGCATGTAAACGATATGCAAATAACAAGTAAGCGCTCCGGGGTTGAAATACTCGAGGCTGGGGTACACACATACATTCCAGACACGACGGTCACAAGAGCTTTTAGTTCAAGAGAGGCAGACCACACACCGGGAGGCCGGTCCCTTCAGAGGACGAGTCAATCTCAGCTGCCCATGGAGCGGACAGCGTGTGCCTGAGTGAAAGGAAGAACGACCCCGTATTTGACTTAAAAGCAAATTCCGCTTCATTGTGTGGGAGCGCCCGGCCTATGCACTCTTTACAAATATAGCACGCAGTTTCAGAGATTTTCACAGGGAGACAGCAAACGCCAAACCCCGATGCTACAATTTCTGGATTGGTCGCCTTAAACCAAACGTCATTCTCCCGTTTTAGAAGAGCAATGCTGATTGGCAGACGATATTTCTGACGCCTTGAGCTGAAGGAGTAATGGAAGAGACCAAAAGATATACCCCTTCACGTCTGACGTGGAGAGGGGCCGTTCTGTTGTCGCTCTTGGAGCGAGAACACGTAACGAAAGCGTGCGCGCTCGTACGTGTACCCAAAGAGCGAGGAACAAGTCTCTCCTCAGTACTTCACTGGGAGAGCACCTCTGTCAAGAGCAAATCGGAGTGCGACTCTATACTGAATCCTTGCGATTACGCGTTGTTCACTGTGTTGGCCGACACACTTGTGCCGTGTGAATGGACAGAGCTATAGTTAAACGCCTGCGAGCGAATTTTTAAGTGGCATTACGGTGGACTGGTTATCTGACCGGTGTACCACTCCAATAGTTAGACTAGGGGCGAATAGGAGTCCTTGACTTCATCAAGGCGTAGGGAGAGTTCGATTGGCGAAGGTCAATCCAGATGGAACGAGAGTTATCTTATTTGTCAGCAGCGAGCGGTGCAGACAGCAGTCATCGCAGCTTACGGTATTGTGCGCTACAGCTATTGCGAGCCGCATATTTCCTCCACAACACTACACTTCACTGCATTTCACACGCGACAGCCTCGACCGTACCTAGCAAATATTCTAACGGATAATTATTCAAGTTGAGTAGGCGCGGCTGTCAGCCTTTCTGCCAAGTCAATAACAATCTTAAACATTGTATTGAAATTTCATTAGCGAATCCTATCCTTAAGAGGTAACATCACATTCCGAAAAGAACCTGGAAATAGCGTGTTCAGTTCATAACTAAAAGTGCCATTGTGATTTCTGAGAATTTTTGGAAAAAAAAATAATAATTTTCGTTAGTTCCATGTTTTTCTTACACTAACTAGCACTACTCCAGTACCCAAGTATCCCACTAGTTAGGTAAGAAATTTTGTGAATTTTTGTGTCAATTCCTTACAGCGGACGACTCGAGAAGATATTTATTGCTGAAAACTTTTCAGGCATTTCTCTTTAGAACGTTAGGAGCGTCTGTCTGACGTCTGTAGCAGTGTGGGGGTGGAAATTGCATCTTGCAGGAGCCACAGGGTAAAGGGTACATGACAGATTAATCTGTTGCGCAGAATGACAGAATAGCACCCACACGCTCACAGCATGTCACATCGTACACATAGTCCCCAGCTCGTGGTCGTGCGGTAGCGTTCTCGCTTCCCACCCCCGGGTTCCCGGGTTCGATTCCCGGCGGGGTCAGGGATTTTCTCTGCCTCGTGATGACTGGGTGTTGTGTGATGACCTTAGGTTAGTTAGGTTTAAGTAGTTCTAAGTTCTAGGGGACTGATGACGATAGATGTTAAGTCCCATAGTGCTCAAAGCCATTTGAACCATTTTTTGAACCATCGTACACGTACACTCTAAAACGAAAAACGACGCACCACGAAGGAATTATCCGAAATTGGTAGAAATGATGTACATGAACAGACAGACAAATTATTAAAATTTCAGAAACGTTGGATGATTTACTTAAGAGAAATAGCTTGACAAATTGGGCAAGTCAATAATGTATTGGTCCACCTCTGGCCATGATGCAAGCAGTTATTCGCCCTGTATTGAGTGACAGAGTTGTTGGATGTCCTCGTGAGAGAGATTGTCCCAAATTCTGTCCAATTGGCGTATTAGTAGTCAAAATCCCGAGCTGGTTGGAGGGCACTGGGGGGGACTGATGACTTCAGATGTTAAGTCCCACAGTGCTCAGAGCCATTTGAACCATAATGCTCAAAAATGGTTCAAATGGCTCTGAGCACTATGGGACTTAACATCTGAAGTCATCAGTCCCCTAGAACTTAGAGCTGCTTAAACCTAACTAACCTAAGAACATGACACACATCCATGCCCGAGGCAGGATTAGAACCTGTGGCCGTAGCAGTCTGCGGTTCCGGACTGAAGTGCCTAGAACCGCTCGGCCACAGCGGCCGGCGAGCAGTATGGGCAGGGCCCTCCAACCAGCTCGGGATGTTGACAATCTGACTCGCCAGTTTGACAGAATCTGGCACGATATCCTTCACCAGTACAATCAGTACACGGAAGGCGTTCGATACAGTTCCGCAATGTCGCCTGATAAACAAAATAAGAGCCTACAGAATATCAGACCAGCTGTGTGGCTGGATTGAAGAGTTCTTAGCAAACTGAACACAGCATGTTGTTCTCAATGGAGAGACGTCTACAGACGATAAAGCAACCTCTGGCGTGCCACAGGGGAGTGTTATGGGACCATTGCTTTCCACAATATATATATAAATGACCCAGTAGATATCGTCGGAAGTTCTATGCGGCTTTTCGCGGATGATGCTGTAATATACAGAGAAGTTGCAGCATTAGAAAATTGCAGCGAAATGCAGGAAGATCTGCAGCGGATAGGAACTTGGTGCAGGGAGTCGCAACTGACCCTTAACATAGACAAATGCAATGTACTGCGAATACATAGAAAGAAGGATCCTTTAATGTATGATTATATGATAGCGGAACAAACACTGGTAGCAGTTACTTCTGTAAAGTATCTGGGAGTATGCGTACGGAACGATTTGAAGTGGAATGAGTATATAAAATTAATTGTTGGTAAGGCTGGTGCCAGGTTGAGATTCATTGGGAGAGTCCTTAGAAAATGTAGTCCATCAACAAAGGAGGTGGCTTACATAACACTCGTTCGACCTATACTTGAGTATTGCTCTTCAGTGTGGGATCCGTACCGGGACGGGTTGACAGAGGAGATAGATAAGATCCAAGGAAGAGCGGCGCGTTTCGTCACAGTGTTATCTGGTAAGCGTGATGGCGTTACGGAGATGTTTAGCAAACCCAAGTGGCGGACTCTGGAAGAGAGGCGCTCTGCATCGCGGTGTTGCTTGCTGTCCAGGTTTCGAGAGGGTACGTTTCTGGATGAGGTATCGAATGTATTGCTTCCCCCTACTTCCACCTCCCGAGG
Source organism: Schistocerca americana (assembly GCF_021461395.2). Classification (NCBI taxonomy): domain Eukaryota; kingdom Metazoa; phylum Arthropoda; class Insecta; order Orthoptera; family Acrididae; genus Schistocerca; species Schistocerca americana. The sequence goes on from NC_060123.1 coordinate 34,503,236, forward strand.
AGATCACGAATGTAAAATTAGAGAGATTCGGCGCGCACGGAGGCTTTCCGGCAGTCGTTCTTCCCGCGAACCATACGCGACTGGAACAGGAATGGGAAATAATGACAGTGGCACGTAAAGTGCCCTCCGCCACACACCGTTGGGTGTCTTGCGGAGTATAAATGTAGATGTAGATGTAGAATAACACTGTCAATCAATGCTAATTCAAATAACTGCTTGCGTAAGGGCCACACGTGGACCAGGCCGTTATTGACTTGCTCAGTTTGTCAACCTCTGTCTTCTGAATAAATCATCCAATTTTTCTGGAATAGAAGTCATTTGTTTGTCTGTGCGAGTACTTCAAATCCACCGATTCCCGCCCCATTCGGATGGTTGCTTCGTGGCACGTCGTTTATTGTTTTATCTTAGAGTGTATTTAGGTGTAATACTAAGCAGCGATATGAAATGGGTGAGTTATGTCAAACAAATGTTTTGTAGGGCCAACAGCCTTGCCGCAGTGGTGACACCGGTTCCCGTCAGATCACCGAGGTTAAGCGCTGTCGGGCTGGGCTAGCACTTGGGTGGGTGACCATCCGGTCTGCCGAGCGCTGTTGGCAAGCGGGGTGCACTCAGCCCTTGTGAGGCAAACTGAGGAGCTACTTGATTGAGACGTAGCGGCTCCGGTCTGGGAAACTGACATACGGCCGCAGAGCGGTGTGCTGACCACGTGCCCCTCCACATCCGCATCCAGTGACGCCGGTGAACTGAGAATGACACGGCGGCCGGCCGGTACCTTTGGGCCTTCATGGCCTGTTCGGGAGGAGTTTAGTTTTTAGTTTTAATGTTATGTAGGCAAATGGAAGACTTGGATTTGTTGGAAGCGTCGAGAGGGGAAAAATGGTATACAAGACGGTAGTGCAACCAACTGCAGTGTATTTCCAGTATTTGGAGTCTTTGTCAACAAACATCGAACGAATTGAGGGATACAGGTAAAGAAGCATTATTTTTCAACACAACAACTCTACTGCTACCAGTATTTACATGGGATTGAGAAAATAAAATTCTGAGCCATATGTTTGGATCACTAATTTTGTGTACAGGTGAAAGTGTCACCGTAGGGAAACTTGAGAACAGAAAACTGAAATTATCTGACATTTGTTGCTATAGAGAAACTTAAAAATATGTCAAGGATCGTAAGGTGACAGATCAGTTTTTAGAGAGGGCTCAAAACCCATAACCTGTTAGGAATAATGTAGTCGGAAAATAAATACATGCATATTACGTGGATGAAAACTGTTGTTTGTTGTAATATCACATTTAAATCTTCAAATTTTAAATGAATGTAACAGAAAATGTAGATAAGCTGAAAGACCTTTTTATTAACTTTATATTATTTTTGCTTTCCTACACTCAATGTGAAGCAGTAGGTATTTAGACCGAAAGAAGGAAAGAGGTTTAAGGAATCATGGGATAAACATGGGGGAAAGGGAATCATCTGGTGTACCGCATCATAATCACGCATATGTCTATACTAAGCGGTTCAGAGATAAGCTGAGAAGAGAAAGGAAGGGAAGGTTTATATCATATTTTCGAATTCAATTTTATACTCGTAGCGTGTTAGCATGTCCAACCCTTTATGATGCATAAGGCGCACGTAGCAGAATGACGCATGAAAAGATCTTACACAAGCAGAAAATTATTTGCTTGGGTGCAAATTAGGCAGTACATAACGTACCGGCAACGAAGCCTCATTAAATTTCCAGTCGACTCCCCTCTCCTTGTGCAGGAAATGCACTTGTTGTGTTCCAGATCTCGTCGCAGATTGACCGACGATAATATTCTCGAATTCATACCGCTATTACTGAGTTAATCAAGCTGTTCGGCAAACATGCCTCGGGAAATTATTTCCATGATTGCACAGTAATCGGAAAGGAGTGCCGTCTCAAGCTGTTGCAGGGTGAAATCTCACATAGACAGCAATCTGGTCGAAGGTTGAAATTTCTTTCACCTGTTGTTCGTTCTTAGGAAACAACGATACAAACGTGTATGAGGACGAGCAGATATCAGATTGAATTTCTAATACTTATTCTTTTTATCCATCTCGTTAATTAGGACACCATTTGAATAAAAAAAGCAGCGTGGATTATTGTTTTACAAAATCTGTGTACAACTAAAAGAAATTAAATCATCTGCGTTCGACACAGTTCAGAGACAGAGTACCTGTTAGTAAGAGGCCAATTCACGCAACCAAGCTATGCATTTCAAAATAATTTAACGGCGTTTAGCTACAGAAAATTAGAAATCAGTGAAAATCACAAACGTTAAAGAAACGGAGACGTATTATATCCTTTGCGCAATTGTACATCTGTAATAAATAGATAACAGAACCCCTCCTTTGGTTACTCTTGGTACAGAGAACTGAATAAAAACTAATAAGAGGCATTACATTATTATTTGTAATAGACATGACACAGAATGCTATTTTGTCTAAAACTGAAATGGTGAGACCGTGGCTGTGTACAGTTAATGTAGGTTGATTCTTACAAAGAAGAAGACAGCAACCAATCACTATTAATACAGAAAAAAAAGTGGTGTGCCATACTACATCAATATAATTTCTACTGTCACATTATTCACGTATCTCATGTATATGTTGTTGCCTGTTTATGGCATAATACTTACACAATACCATATAAGGAACATTCATACAAACTGGCCACCATATTTTCCTAATTTATTTGTAATTAATGCTCACTGAATATGGTATGCTCACAATTTAACGTTTATTCTTTGTAATATAAATACTTGTAATGTTACCTTGATTCTTTGAAAAAAAAGAAAAAAAAGATTTCACTGTCAATGCATATATGATACTACAAGAACTTCTTTGGCACTGCTTTACATCAAAATATAGCTGCCTGCTTAGTCACACTTTATTGCAATTATACTTGATTCAAAATTTTTACTGCCATATTATTCATTCTATCTCACCTCTATGTTGCTCCCTGTATATAACACAGTATTTACATAGTACCATGCATGTAGCATTCACACAAGCTGGTTACTACATGTGTAATATTATATGCTCATAATGTAAGGTTTATCTTTGTGTTTTAATTTTCATTATGCTATTTCTATTCTTTAAAAACAGTCATACTGTGAAATCAAAGCAATCTGCATATTGTAATATCTGTGAGAGAGAACATATCTGGCACTGTTGTATTTGTAAAACTACAATCTTTGTGTCAACTTCATATGTGGCAAATACTTTTTGGTGTGTGTGTGTGTGTGTGTGTGTGTGTGTGTGTGTGTGTGTGTGTGTGTGTGTGGTGCTTCGCACAATATGGTGATGTGCAAATCATATAAGTGCTGCATATATTTTGCAATATTTGAAAAATAAATCCTGCAACTTCGCAACAAAATTGCGCGGAATTTTCTATGTAAGTAGTATAACCACTTGACCTCACATATTTATTTACTCTGTATTTCATCGTTTGGGCCGGCCGGTGTGGCCGAGCGGTTCTAGGCGCTTCAGTCTGGCACCGCACGACCACTACGGTCGCAGGTTCGAATCCTGCCTCGGGCTTGGATGTGTGTGATGTCCTTAGGTTAGTTAGGTTTAAGTAGTTCTAAGTTCTAGGGGACTGATGACCTCGGATGTGAAGTCCCATAGTGCTCAGAGCCATTTGAACGATTTTTTTTTTTCATCGTTTGGAGGTTAGTTATGTTCACATAGGACGCTTCTAATACTGTTTTCTACCGTAGGGCACCAACACACCAAGAATATTTCGATATAGTGGAAGAATAAAAATCGAAAACTGACGATTATGTAAAGTGCATCTTGTAAATCTTGTGAACAGCCGTCTGATGATGAACTTGTCAGTTCGAAACCGGTTACAGCGCTATTTACTTCAATAAATAGCAGCATTAATGGTGGCTGGTTGCTGTCTTCTTCTATGTAAGAATCAATCCACATTCATCATACAGGACATGTCATAATTAATGGTACGAGGTGACGTAGTTGAAAGTACATATTTAAGAAAAGTTACTGAACACTTGGGTAAAATTGAAGTTGCTTTTACTGAACGAGAATACAGTCTTACCTTACTGTGTTAAACGTACGTGGTACACCAACGACGAAGCACCGGCAGTAGCTCTCCGATGTACTTAACAATAAACAGTTCGAAACGGACCCGTACGTTTGCCTTCTAGACCACATGATTCCTGTCCTTTTAGTGATTGTTCGTCTAGGATCACTTTAAAAGCGCCGTGCACTGTACTCCAGTCAACATGGTTGAAGAACTAGAGCGGAGAATTGTAAATACCTGTCAAAGATATGGAAATGATACGCTGTCCGAAAGAATTCGAAATTCAACGCGGAGATGGGTACACTCGTAATACGGACGACATTTGAAACACCTCTTTTAATAGGTAGCCGGCCGGTGCGACCGAGCGGTTCTAGGCGCTCCAGCTGGAACCGCGCGACCGCTACGGTCGCAGGTTCGAATCCTGCCTCGGGCATGGATGTGTGTGATGTCCTAAGGTTAGTTAGGTTTAAGTAGTTCTAAGTTCTAGGGGACTGATGACCTCAGATGTTAGGTCCCATAGTGCTCAGAGCCATTTAATAGATAAGAGTGTACAGTAACTGTTTCGTGCAACTTAAGATACAAGCGTATTCCTTGTTCGTTGGAAACAACTGTACTTCTATTTAAGTATACAATACTTCTTCTTAACCATTACCACTTTCCTAAATAGGATGATGACAGACCAATATCTGTAACATCACTTTGGTGCAGAATCGTTGAACATGCTGTCAGTCGGAATATAATGAATTTTCTTGAGACCTAGACGGTTATGTTCACGAATCAGCATGGCTTTAGGAAGCATTGCTCGTGTGAAACTCAGCTCACCCTTTTCTCACATGATATACTGCGAACTGTGGATGAAGGACAGCAGACAGATTCGATACTTCTAGATTTCCGAAAAGCATTTGACAAGGTGTCTCACTGCACACGAAGGAACGAGCATATGAAACAGGTTCCCAGATATGTGAGTGGCTCGAAGACTTCTTATGTAACAGAGTCCAGTATTTTCTCCTCGACGACGAGTGTTCATCAGAGACAAGGATATCGTCAGGAGTGCCCCAGGGAGGGGTGATGAGTATACTGTTACCTTGCGTACACATAAACGATCTGGTGGACAGGGTGAGCAGCAATCTGCGGTTGTTTGTTGATGATGCTGTGGTGTACAGTAAGGAGTCGAAATTGAGTGACTTTAGGAGGATACAAGAGGAGTTAGACAAAAAAAAGGTTCGAATCCTGGCAGGGTCGCCAAGTGTAGCCTCCCCACAAAATTTCATTCTCATTTTAGTGTATCCACAAAACAGAAAATTTCCTAAACTTCTCAACAGTAAAAAATTGTAATTATGTCGTTCACATTCAGTGTAACGTCGCAACAAAAAAATAAATTCAGTAACCTGGTAATAATACAATGTAACTACGCTCTCAATTAAATTGTCGCTCACTTATAACTTTTCAGTAATTGACTGTGAATTTAACCTGGTAAATTTTGGACGTCAGCAGTGCTGCGTCATGGCCCTGAAAGATCATTCTGAATAAAAAAAAAGAAAAATTCTTACCTCAATGAAGTCGCCGGATAACGCATATATATCTGCTCTTACAATAAATTTTTCTGGCACAGCCGTGTGCAATGCTGGCCGATAGATTTGTCATTTATGAAAGGAAGCAACTGATTTTTCTTTTGCAATAATCGGGATGATCATGGATTGGAGAAATTAGTAAGTTCTTTAAATTGAAATGAATGGTCGTTAAAAGTTATTTTTTATGAGAAAGATTATTATTAGGACATTTTTAAAACATTTACATAGGACTTGAGAACACAATACTACATATGCGCGAGGCTGCTTTTTTACCTTATACAATAATGCTCAGGCTCCGGCATCGCTGCACCACGATCGGCCCAGCCAACACGATACACCAGACCAGACCAGACTGCACGCTAGCAACAACTTACTGCTACAGCTACACAGTTCCTACTGCAGTCAACACTACTCTCTGGTCTGAGATTCTCTTATACCTTGCATATCGCAGGCAGCGCGTGAGCAATACATCGAAATTACATCTGCTCGGACCTCTTACAACGTAGACACGTAGTTTAAATACCTGTGCGTAACGTTGGAAAGCGATGTGAAATGGGCCGAGCTTGTGAGGATTGGGTTAGGGAAGGCGATTGGTTGACTTCCGTTTATTCGGAGAAATTTTGAATAAGTGGTTAATCTGGAAAGGAGACCACATGTAGGACGTTAGCGCGACCTATTCTTGCGTACCGCTCAAGTGTTTGTAATCCGCATCAGGTCGGATTAAAGGAAGGCACGGAAGTAATTCAGAAGCGGGCTGGTAGATTTGTTACTGGTAGGTTCGAACAACACGCAAGTGTTACGAGATGCTTCCCTGGAGGGAAGGCGATGTTTCTTTCGAGGAACACTACTGAAAAAATTTTGAGACCCAGCCAGCACTTGAAGCTGACTGCAAGTCTTCTATATTTCCACGAACATTTCTCGTAAGGACTACGACGATATGATACGAGAAATTAGGGCTCATACGGAGGCATATAGACAGTCGTTTTTCCCTCACTCTATTGGCAAGTGGAACAGGAAAGGGAATGACTACTAGTGGTACAGAATACCCTCTGCGACGCACCATGTGAATTGCGAAGTATTTATGTAGATGTAGATGTTTACTAACATGAAGTCAGGACAGGTACGCTTTTATCCCACGAAAGGTTGAGACAGTATTTCTTCTAGTATCATGTTCATTCGACTGTGACAATTTGCGCCATTGTTTATGATAGACCCTGTGTGTATAGATTGTCTGAGTACTTGACTGCACCTTTATTGCCCTTCTGTCAATTGCAAGGGAAACAGAGATTGAGCTAGCGATTCGTACGCGAGCTGTGTAAAAAGATAACTGTAAGGATAGGTTGACAACGACCACGACGACCGCACTAATTGACTCGTCCGTAGCTCTCCGCCGGCTAGCTAGTTCGTAGACAGGAATCCCTGTCTCAGGAATGCGGACAAAGAATGAGCAGATGACCAAGTCGGTCTGCATTCCAGGGCAATTACACTTTATGAGAACCGGCATATTTATGACGAACAGATCTGCGGTAGGCTGTTGCACTGATGACGTAGCGGTTTCTCCGTGTTTTCACAGTGCATCGTTACCTGCAATTTCAACTGTCCAGAATCCTATTAAATAATCTACTTAATGTTTACGAAGAATCTGGTCACTTTTCAAACATTTTATTAACATCAAACATCATCTACATAAATGCATCATCAATCCATGGTGGAGAGTGTTATTTTCCCTTTTGCCTGTTGCACACGCGAATTGAGCATGAAAATATTACTGAATATGTCAGTCCGAAAGACGCTTAATCTTGCTTAAGTTGTTCTCATAGTCCTGACAATTATATGATGCAACGAATAAAATTTTTTCATAGACTCATACACGCTCAACACTATTTGGTGAAAAGAACGATGTTTGTCACCCAAAGAGTCCTTGTAACTCTCCGTAACACTCTAGCACCGCCTGAACAAGCCTGTACGATGTCTATTTGCATGCTTCTCGGTTCTTTCGATACGGTCGTCCTTTAATCCGATATAACAAAGGTTTTTAGTATTCGAGCATTAGTCCAGGACACGTCACAAATAGATCCTGCACCCGGTTCCCATTGCAGCTGCATCACACTTTTCCATAATTCTTTAAAAAAATCAGCGTCGTCCTTTAGCGCTCTACTCAGCAGATTATACTGGGTGTCCATAAAGTCCCTCTATCGAATCAAAATATCATAAATTGTAAATTATTAAAGATACAGAACCGCAGTTTTTTTGTAAAAAGTTTAGTAGCTCTCAAAGTTTTTTTCCTTTGTCCTTTGTTCCAGATCTGACTTGGAATGCAGAAAAATAGCAGCAGACCAGGAAAAGGTGACATGCGTCACGTGGTATGCAGAATCAAAATCTATGGCAACACGACTACAGAATTGTGGACGCCATTATAGGAGGGCACCACCGGCAAAGACAAGCATGATGAGGTGGTTCAGAAACTTCAAAGAGACAGGCAGTGTCTAAGACCTTCTCGAAGTGGACGTCCCTCTGTATCTGAGGCACGTGTAGACAAAGAGAAATGCGAATTTCAACGGAGACCGTATCGTCCGAATTGCAGGAAGTAAGATCAACTGTTCATAAGGTGTTGCGTAAGCAGTTACACTTCATCGGCTACAAAGTGCAAATGGTCCAAGCGTTGCACTCAGCGATCGTCCTCTGCGGTGTGCATTCGCGTATTCGATGCTGTCCTTCGTAGAAACTAACAGTGATCATCTAAAAAATTATTACTTTCAGATGAAGAAACGTTCCACATTTCTGGACATGTGGATAACCAAAAAATAAGAATTTGGGGCTCCGAAGACCCACACAACACACATGAACAAATCAGTGGCAGTCTGAAGCATAGTGTTTGGTCTGGCCTCATGCATGAAAGCGAGATATGCTCATTTTTCCCACTATAACGGGAAATATTTACCTGACATTCACTAGCAATTTCTCTTCCCAGAGACGGAGGAGCTGCAGCCGCCCCTCATCTTCCAGCGTGGTGGTGCTCCCCGAGCACTGAAGTTCGAACGTGCGGGATGTGCTGAATCACACATTTCCTGAATGGTGATTGGATCGTGAGGGCCGCATCGCTGGGCTCCTGCACTCTTTCGATGTCACGCCATTAGACTTATTTTTTGTAGGATTACGTCGAGAACCGCGAATATATAACAGTATTCAGTGACACTGCTACCCTTCGTGCACGAATCACTGAAGGAATCACAACTTTTGATGCTGCAGTGCTGACCTGTACGTGGGTAGACTCAAACATCTCCTTGATGTTGTACAAACGACGATTGGGGCACACAATGAAATTCTTTTAGAGCAGGAAAAAGTCAGAAAGCTGCTAAAAGTTCTACACCGAACCACGGTCCTCTATCTCTAATAGTTTCCAAGTTATGACTTTTCTTTTAAGTGATAGCGAGATTTACGGACACCCTGTGTGTTAGCCTCACTTCTTAAATTTATTCCTGGGTATTTATTCTATGCGAATAAGAATAGTAGCAGACCAATAATGTCAAACTCAAAAATTAAACGATTCTTCTTCTTAGCTAAAAGCAGTACCCTTTTTTCTATATTTGAAGAAAGCTGTCGTTCACGTCTCTAGAGTGGGCTTGGAAAAAAGTCCGCGAAATCGTTGTTCCGTGTACCAGTCAGTGGAATAGGCGCACAGAGCTATAAATACACTCCTGGAAATGGAAAAAAGAACACATTGACACCGGTGTGTCAGACCCACCATACTTGCTCTGGACACTGCGAGAGGGCTGTACAAGCAATGATCACACGCACGGCACAGCGGACACACCAGGAACCGCGGTGTTGGCCGTCGAATGGCGCTAGCTGCGCAGCATTTGTGCACCGCCGCCGTCAGTGTCAGCCAGTTTGCCGTGGCATACGGAGCTCCATCGTAGTCTTTAACACTGGTAGCATGCCGCGACAGCGTGGACGTGAGCCGTATGTGCAGTTGACGAACTTTGAGCGAGGGCGTATAGTGGGCATGCGGGAGGCCGGGTGGACGTACCGCCGAATTGCTCAACACGTGGGGCGTGAGGTCTCCACAGTACATCGATGTTGTCGCCAGTGGTCGGCGGAAGGTGCACGTGCCCGTCGACCTGGGACCGGACCGCAGCGACGCACGGATGCACGCCAAGACCGTAGGATCCTACGCAGTGCCGTAGGGGACCGCACCGCCACTTCCCAGCAAATTAGGGACACTGTTGCTCCTAGGGTATCGGCGAGGACCATTCGCAACCGTCTCCATGAAGCTGGGCTACGGTCCCGCACACCGTTAGGCCGTCTTCCGCTCAGGCCCCAACATCGTGCAGCCCGCCTCCAGTAGTGTCACGACAGGCGTGAATGGAGGGACGAATGGAGACGTGTCGTCTTCAGCGATGAGAGTCGCTTCTGCCTTGGTGCCAATGATGGTCGTATGCGTGTTTGGCGCCGTGCAGGTGAGCGCCACAATCAGGACTGCATACGACCGAGGCACACAGGGTCAAACACCCGGCATCATGGTGTGGGGAGCGATCTCCTACACTGGCCGTACATCACTGGTGATCGTCGAGGGGACACTGAATAGTGCACGGTACATCCAAACCGTCATCGAACCCATCGTTCTACCATTCCTAGACCGGCAAGGGAACTTGCTGTTCCATCAGGACAATGCACGTCCGCATGTATCCCGTGCCACCCAACGTGCTCTAGAAGATGTAAGTCAACTACCCTGGCCAGCAAGATCTCCGGATCTGTCCCCCATTGAGCATGTTTGGGACTGGATGAAGCGTCGTCTCACGCGGTCTGCACGTCCAGCACGAACGCTGGTCCAACTGAGGCGCCAGGTGGAAATGGCATGGCAAGCCGCTCCACAGGACTACATCCAGCATCTCTACGATCGTCTCCATTGGAGAATAGCAGCCTGCATTGCTGCGAAAGGTGGATATACACTGTACTAGTGCCGACATTGTGCATGCTCTGTTGCCTGTGTCTACGTGCCTGTGGTTCTGTCAGCGTGATCATGTGATGTATCTGACCCCAGGAATGTGTCAATAAAGTTTTCCCTTCCTGGGACAATGAATTCACGGTGTTCTTATTTCAATTTCCAGGAGTGTAGAAACTGAAACCTTCGGAAGTGATGTCAGTGCATCGACTGATCAATTCAAATGCAGAGTCTGTGCCTCATGGAGAGACTGATACTGAGATTTTCTTTTTTTTGTGATGTAGCGTGGCTGTATTCTTTAGGGTAGATGAAAGCTTCTAACACTTGACGTTGGAGCTGCGCAAGTGTGATGCGCAATTAGTGAACTGCATGTGGACAATATATTGCAACATTTCTTGAGAGAACTGACAATTAATGAGAAGAGCTAACCAGGACAACGCAAGAGCACACGCCGCCAATACGTCCAGGATAGAGTTACTAATAAGTTTTGACAGGAATTACCCTCCTCCATCGTCGACTGTTCTGCGAGCTTACGTATCCAATAAAAGCAACCACGTTTCATCAGGAAAAAGAACGTTTCAGGATCTACCTCTCAGTAACACACAGATTGGTACAACCAGGTTGCAGCACTAACGGGGATCAACAGAATCTGCATTACATACTTTAAGGATAACACGATGAGCTGCATTTACTGATTTTTATTCATACACAAGTGGTTTCGGTCATACAGTACACCGTTTTCAGGCCACATTAGTACTTTAGGTGCTGACGTTGATTCCGGGAATCAAATGGTTCAAAAGGCTCTGAGCACTATGGGACTTAACATCTGAGGTCATCAGTCTCCTAGAACTTAGAACTACCTAAATCTAACTAACCTAAGGACATCACACACATCCATGCCCGAGGCAGGATTCGAGCCTGCGGCCGTAGCGGTCTCGCGGTTCCAGACTGAAGCGCCTAGAACCGCTCGGCCACAGCGGCCGGTATTCCGGGAATCAGAGTTACAGTTTCTTTACAAGGTGCAAAACAGCTACGTCGGCTAAATTGAATCTTCTTATCGCCTATGGTGTGTACGGTGACAGTATATCAACTCAACAGTTCGCAAGAGGTAGCTATTGCTACTAACATCTCATCCGATTTTCTGGCACCGTACACCCCATAGATGATAAGAAGACTGAGTACAACGGACGCCGAAGTTTTGGAACTTCTACAGAAAATGTACATATTCTAGGTTCGAATATAATCAATTTCCTTGAGATAGTAAAGCTTGTGCCCACAAATTAGTGCGGATTTAGAAAGCATCGCTCGAGCAAAACTCAGCTTGCCGTTATCTCACATGATACACGGCGAACTGTTGATGAACGGAAACAGGCAGATTCCATATTCCTAGATTTCTGGAAAGTGTTTGACACGGTGCTCAAATGCAAACTGTTAATTTAGTTCCGAGCGTACGGCAAAGGTTATCAAATATGTGAATGGCTCGAAGACTTCTTAAGTAATAGAACCCAGTACGTTGTCTTCGATGGTAACTGTTCGTCAGAAACAGGGGTATCGTCAGGAGTGTCCCAGGAAAGTGTTGGGCACTACTATTGCTCCCTTTATACACAAATGACCTGGCGGACAGGGCATGTAGCAATCCGCGACTGTTTCCTGATGACGCCGTAGGGTACAGTAAAATTGAGAGGTGTTAGAAGGATACAGGGTGACTTGCACAGAATTCCTTTTTGGTGTGATGAATGGCAGCTTGCTCTAAAAGTAGAAAAATGTAAGTTAATGCAGATGAGTAGCAAAAATAATCCTCTGATGTCCTTATTAGAGGTGCATAGCTTGACAAAATGACGTAGATTAAATATCTAGAAGTAACGTTACAAAGGGATATGTAATGAAACTAGCATGTAGGGACGATATTAGGAGTTGCGAATGATCGACTTCAGTTTATTACGAGAGTTTTAGGAAAGCGTAGATCATCTACAAAAGAGACCTTTTGTAGAACATTTGTACAGACCGTTCTTCAGTAGTGCTCGAGTGTTCGGCATCCCAACCACGTCGGATTAAAACGTGACTTCGAAGCAATTCACAAGCGTGCTGCTGAATTTCTCACCGGTATATTTGACCAACACGCGAGTGTTCCGGAGATGCTTCACGAACTCGATTCGGCACCGCTGGAGGCAAGACGATGTTCTTTTCGCGAAACACTATTGAGAAAATTTAAAGAATAGGCTTTTTCAGCTGACTATAGAACGATTCTACTGCTGCAAAGGTACATTTCTCGTAAGGCCTGCGAGGACACGATAAGAGAAATTAGGGCTCATGTGGAGGTGTCTAGACAGTCGCCTTTCCCTTGCTCCATTTGCGAGTGGAATGTGGTGCAGGGTACGGTTGCTTGCGGAGTATGTATGCAGATGCGGAAAGTATAATAAAGACTCCTGATACAACGTGGTCACCCAGAGTCTTAGATAGGCCTGAATATGGTTTATCGTAACACCAAAACCGCTTGTGCATGAAAAAAAACCAGTGAATACAGCTGATAGCTGATGGTGTCATTCTTAATACATATAAGATGTCGTCCCAGTATCCACCAGAAGATGAATGTAGGGAGGATCTGGATTGGTCAGTCGTCGCTCTAGTGTTAGTTTGAAATATTGCAGGTTGTGTACAGCTCTTTGACGAGACCCCACTGACACTCCACTCTGAACTGCTGCGTAGTGCAACGATGTCCTCGGACTTCTTTCTGAAGCCGATCCGAAGTAAGCTGTAACAAGTAAAATCGATACGGAAGGGGAGAAAAGGAAGGAAGATTAGTGATTAACGTCCCGTCGACAACGAGGACATTAGAGATGGAGCAAAAGCTTCGATTACGGAACGATGGGCAAGGAAATCGTCCGCGCCCTTTCAAAAGAACCATCCCGGCGTTTGCCTTAAACGATTCAGGAAAGTCACGGAAAACCTAAATCTGGATGGCCGGATGGGGATTTGAACCATCGTCCTCCCGAATGCTAGTCCAAACCGACATGCCATGTGCTGAAGTCCGAAGAATTGGCGGAAGCTTCTTCGGCAACTGGAGCCCGCCTCCCCAGTATCCGTTATCCTGTAACGCCGGACACAATGGCTGCGTCGTAACTGGAACAGCCTTTGTTTCTACATTCATGGTTATTCGTAAGTATTTCTGGCGTTTCATATGACGACTCCCGAAAACTGCGGAAGAATTACACATACCAAAGGGTAAAGCATCTCTGCAATGCGCTGTCGAGTAGTTGCACTAGGGAGTAGGCGTATCAGAACATGCAGACAAATCATCTTCTCCTTATTGTAGCATCGAATCAGTTCGCCCCTGGAGGTCGACAACCCGACGAACTGATTTGGAAAGCGGGCTGCCGTCCCGTCTTCCCGAATAATTCGTGTCAAATGAACTGCAAGCACGTTTTGATATTTGCAGCGACAGAAACGGTGTCCGTATGGATCACCTGCAATTTGAGTTGAAAACTCTAAGAGATGATGTGTGTCTATTTCTGTGTGTCGAATTTTTCGTGCAGTCGTCTTATAAAACCCCAGAGGTACTTATGAATAACGATGCACTATTTCTTAAGCCTGGTTTGCACCAGAGCGAACACAAGCGAACGAACGTGTGGTGTAGAAGGTAAGCGAGCACGAGTGAACTAATTCGTTCGTGTTCAGTTCGCTTTCGCTGGTGTTCGCTGGCTGTCAGTCTTGAACCGAACCATAAAGGAAGTCCATATCAACTCCACTTCGGCGTTAGCTATGAAGAAAGTTTTTGTCTTGTTATCTTGTATACTTTTGTTGTTGACATGAGTTTCGTGAGTGATGGAGTGGGTTGAAGAGAATTCATTGTTGCTCTTAGAAAGATATTATAGAAGATTCTGGAATTCAAGAGATCGACAGCGCAAATGGCTAAGGAGAAGAAATATGACTGGTAGAATATTACCAAAGCACTCAAAGGTCCAACTGGGGAATCGAGAAACACAACGAATTCATTATATCTTTACACCATGCGGGAATGGAGTAAACGCCGGCCGGGGTGGCCGAGCGATTCTAGGCGCTACAGTCTGGAACCGCGCGACCGCTACGGTCGCAGGTTCGAATCCTGCCTCGGGCATGGATGTGTGTGATGTCCTTAGGTTAGTTGGGTTTAAGTAGTTCTAAGTTCTAGGGGACTGATGACCTCAGAAGTTACGTCCCATAGTGCTCAGAGCCATTTGAATGGAGTAAACATAGCACAAGATTAATATCCCTTTTCATTAAAAAGAAAAGACAGAATCAATTTCCTTGAAATTAAACAAATACGAAAAATATTTGTATGTCGCTGTTTAAAATTAAAAGAATACGAGAAACATGATCATATTCCTTCCCTACATTCAAAGAATTTATAGTTACATTACGTTCGAGAGTTCTGATGACAAATAAATATGATTTACCCGGAATGATGCTATCTGCCATCTGGCGAACTATACATCAGATTTTATTCAGTAACCAATGTCACAGGTCGTCATTTCATTAATCATATTTTATAGACGTTATCTTATTTCTACTTGCATCGCTTCGCATATGCGACTGCAGACGTCAAAAACTATATAAGATACAGCAGCGATTACATCATTAACATAAATGTCTCCAATTGCCAGAGCGTAAATGCCAGCTTCCCTTTAATTTATGTTGGTCACCTGTAATCAGTGTTCCACTTTTAAATTTCCTCCTCAGTTGTAATGAGAAGCAAGCGAAAACGGACAGCCGACAGACGTGCAAAGCCCTGGACTAATGCCAAGGAAACCTGCAGCTGCAATTCAGTGCTAAGTGCGCTCCCTCTACGCATCTACCCTTACTTATAAATTCAGACACTTAAATTCTTGTTTCCCAACGCCATTTTCCTTACTTCGTAAAAAAAAAGTAATATCGCCGTAGAAAATAAAAACGCAGCGTTCATGAGCTATGCTTGTTATCTCGTGTTGTCTTTCGTTTTCTCTAGTGTAGGCGCTTGTTCACAGATACAAGCAGTTGTCAGGGGACACCGGCGAATTATCTGCGATTGCTCACTCGCATGTGTTAGCTTAAACTCGCTCCAGGTTTTATAGGCAACTAGTGAATATCTCGCGTAAATTGACGGCCTCAGTAATTGTTTGAAAAGTCAGATGCAGTTTTAGACGTAGAATTCTTAGCATATATCCACAGTCACGATAAGAGAACTTTAACAACACACTCACACACATACACACACACACAGACACACACACACACACACACACACACACACACAATATATATATATATATATATATATATATATATATATATACTAGTTAATTTAAACTCCTTTGCATGCAGAACACGATGGCTGCCGGTTTCGATACCGCATAGCAGGCATAGGCAAAGTATGCCGACACGCGGGCCTGATTCAGGTACGTACATAAACTCGCGGTCCGATTCGACACTTGGCGTGACGTGACGTGACAGCAGCGCTCCTAGCTCGTAAAGTCAAAACTATAGCGCCTGTAACGTTAATGTTTATAGGAGAACGCACTGGTGTGAATGACAATCCTTTCCCTGACACGCCACGCCAACAAATTCTGCTTCAAAACTCGTGAGTTTGAGAGTACATTCTTTATGCACACCGCGTCACCTCATGTTTACATTTATACTACTGGCCATTAAAATTGCTACACCAAGAAGAAATGCAGATGATAAACGGGTATTCATTGGACAAATACATTACACTAGAACTGACATGTGATTAAATTTTCGCGCAATTTGGGTGCATAGACCCTGAGAAATCAGTCCTCAGAACAACCACCTCTGGCCGTAATAACGGCCTTGATACGCCTGGGCATTGAGTCAAACACAGCTTGGATGGCGTGTACAGGTACAGCTGCCCATGCAGCTTCAACACAATACCACAGTTCACCAAGAGTAGTGACATTTTCAGTATTCAGAAAGGCCCATACAGGACCTGCAACATGCGGTTGTGCATTATCCTACTGAAATGTAGGGTTTCGCAGGGATCGAATGAAGGGTAGAGCCACGGGTCGTAACACATCTGAACTGTAACGTCCACTGTTCAAACTGCCGTCAATGCAAACAAGTGGTGACCGAGACGTGTAACCAATGACACCCCATACCATCAAGCCGGCTGATACGCCAGTATGGTGACGACGAATACACGCTTCCAATGTGCGTTCACCGCGATGACGCCAAACACGGATACGAACATCATGATGCTGTAAACAGAACCTGGATTCATCCGAAAAAAAATGACGTTTTGCCATTCGTGCACCCAGGTTCGTCGTTGGGTACACCATCACAGGCGCTCCTGTCTGTGATGCAGCGACAAGGGTAACCGCAGCCGTGGTCTCCGAGCTGATAGTCCACGCTGCTGCAAAGGTCATCGAACTGTTCGAGCAGATGGTTGTTGTCTTGCAAACGTCCCCATCTGTTGACTCAGGGATCGAGACGTGGCTGCACGATCCGTTACAGCCACGCGGATAAGATGCCTGTCATCTCGACTGCTAGTGATACGAGGCCGTTGGGATCCAGCATGGCGTTCCGTATTACCCTCATGAACCCACCGATTCCATATTCTGCTAACAGTTATTGGATTTCGACCAACGCGAGCAGTAATATCGCGATACGATAAAGCGCAATCGCGATAGGCTACAATCCGACCTTTATCAAAGTCGGAAACGTGATGGTACGCATTTCTCCTCCTTACACGAGGCATCACAACAACGTTTCACCAGGCAACGCCGGTCAACTGCTGTCTGTGTATGAGAAATAGGTTGGAAACTTTTATCATGTCAGCATGTTGTACGTGTCACCACCGACGCCAGCCTTGTGTGAATGCTCCGAAAAGCTAATCATTTGCATATCACAGCATCTTCTTCCTGTCTGTTAAATTTCGCGTCTGTAGCACGTCATCTTCGTGGTGTAGCAATTTTAATGGCCAGTAGTGTACTTCCGGCGATTGCCCACCGTTGTAGAGTACGACACACGAACCTTTTGGATAAATCTTTTGACTAATGTTGTACCCGAGTGATACTGTGTGAACAGCCGCTGCGCCCACCACTTTGCGTTCCAGTGTCGCGGGACAGCCGGCCGTGGGAGCGTGTTCCCTCGGCTCAGTGTGTGTCTGTCTGTGTCTCTGCGGCGCCGGTAATGGCCGCTGATTGCCAGGACGAAACAGAAAACGCGTCCGTCAGTGGGCCCGGGGTCCCGGCCGGCCCTGCCCGTGCGTTGCCGCCATTGGCGCTACGGCCAGGCATCCGGCTGCGGCGTCATTACCGCTCGTTTTGTTCGGACCACAAAAACCGCCGCCCGGCCGCTCAGCCAGTCCGTTCCGACTGGAGCGCGTTATGTTCACTCCGGCAAAGCCCCCGCCTCATACGGATACCTGCATTATCTCGTAATCGGTCCGAGATATATCGAAACATTGCATTCGACAGGTTGGTAGTACACGAATGGGTATAAAGTGTACTATATTGTTAATTCTCGTAACTAAGGACTAAGAAAAGGCTTGGCAAATGTTGTGTCTGGAGTGTGGCACTATATGGGGCAGAAACATGGACACTGAGACGAGAGGATGAAAAAAGGTTAGAAGCATTTGAGATGTGGATGTGGAGGAGAATGGAGAGAATAAGCTGGATGGAAAGAGTGAGTAATGAAAGAGGATTGGAAAAGGTTGGTGAGAGAAGATGTCTGCTGAAGGTTGTAAGAGAAAGGAAAAAAGAACTGGTTGGGACATTCACTGAGAAGGGAGTGCTTGCTAGTAGATGCTTTGGAAGGATTGGTTTGTGGGAGAAGACTGAGAGGAAGAAGGAGATACAAGGTGATAGACGACATAAAGGGAAGAGGAAGTTATGCAGACCTGAAGAGGATGGCAGAAGACCGGACAGCCTGGAGAACTAGCATGTGAAAACCTGCCTTTAGGCAGAACACTGATGAATGAATGCACTCGTAACTTCTCGTCTACCGAGATGCTAGTGTAACTGTTCTCTTGAGAACAGAATAATTGCTTGTTCTGATTACGTAGACTTTACCAGCGCAGTGACTGATGGTACTCTTCTCGGGTGTACAAAGAGATAATGCGGTCATCTTGACACAGTGTTTCAACAAACCACCTGTCCGCCATCTTCAGGTGAGTATGCTGATGCACACTCTCACCGGAACTGAGTTTCCATCACAACCGCCGGCTCCTTTTATGCCCCGTGGCCTGTTCACAAAAAAAAGTTCAAATTTGTGTGAAATCTTATAGAACTGCTAAGGTCATCAGTCCCTAAGCTTACACACTACTCAACCTAAATTATCCTAAGAACAAACACACACACTCATGCCCGAGGGAGGACTCGAACCTCCGTCAGGACCAGCCGCACAGTCCATGACTGCAGCGCCCTAGACCGTGTAAGTAGGCTGTTTAGGTTTTTATATAGGTAACGCCACGTAGCGCTCTGTATGAAAATCACTGGCTGCGCTGTGTGCAGTCTGTGGCTAGTTTGCATTGTTGGAATATTCGCTGTTGTAGTGTTGGGCAGTTGGATGTGAACAGCCCATAACGTTGCGCAGGTGGAGGTGAGCCGCCAGCAGTGGTGGATGTGGGGAGAGAGATGGCGGAGTTTTGAGAGCGGATGATCTGGACGTTGTTCACCAGAGACAGTAAATTTGTAAGACTGTATGTCATGAACTTTATATATATATATATATATATATATATATATATATATATATATATATATATATATATATATAATGACTTTTGAACACTGTTAAGGTAAATACATCGTTTGTTCTCTATCAAAATCTTTCATTTGCTAACTATGCCTATCATTAGTTTTATTTAGCTGGCAGTGTTGGAGCTCGCTGTATTGCAGTAGTTTGAGTAACGAAGATTTTTGTGAGGTAAGTGACTCATGAAAGGTATAGGTTATTGTTAGTCAGGGCCATTCTTTTGTAGGGATTATTAAAAGTCAGGTTGCGTTGCGCTAAATATATTGTGTGTCAGTTTTGTGTTGATCAGAATAAGTAAAGAGAGTAATGTGTGAGTAGGTTCAGTTTTGCTCAGCTGTTTGAAAACCAAATAATGTAAGAGGATTATCAACACAGGGATTCATAAATTTTTCTAAGGGGACGTTTCAACCGCTCGGCTGGCCTGTTCACGGTGCATGCGCAAGCAGCAGCACTGAAACCCACAACTGCCAAGTGAACTGGCAGCGCGCAGATACGGGCTAAACGCTATATGACCAGCAGAACAGTAATTACTGTACTAGATGGTTCAAATAGCTCTGAGCACTATGGGAGTTAACATCTGAGGTCATCGATCCCCTAGAACTTAAAAGTACTTTAACATAACTAACCTAAGGACATCACACACATCCATGCCCGAGGCAGGATGCGAACCAGCGACCGTAGCGGTCGCCCGCTTCCAGACCGAAGCGCCTAGAACCGCTCGGCTACACGGGCAGCTACTGTTCTAGAATCCGCTGATCAGAATGGAGGCAGCTGTTGTTTAATATAAGATAAAATCGTATTCCAGAGCTTTCTTAGTTGCCCAAGTCTCTAATTGCGAATACATTTAATATAAGTCCGAGAGTGTCCGCTGCTGAGTTTTCACTGGAAGTTTGCCACAGACATATCAGAAGTGGTCAGGGTACCTCCTGAACCCTTGAAATTCGCAAAAGGACGAACCACTCGATTTATCACTCGTTGGTGAAGTTTCCGTGAAAGATGATAAGTAAAACGAACATAAATATCTCAAAATTACAGTCTCACCGAAATATATGGGTAGCTGTATTATAGACTATAAGATTAAACATATTTTTGTAGCACGTTACATCGCAAACTTTCACAAAACAATACCTGCGTTATTACAATGGCTAATGAGCTATATTATGGGTACCTCATAGAAATTCTAAATTTGTGTTAAAACCGGATGTAAGTGAACATTCTTAGTACTTTAAGTGAAATGAGCACCCAAAAATATGCCAGAAAAGCCCTTTAGCCTTAGGAAAAAAATTTCATTGACACCGGTGTTATAGCTAAGAAATGTCAGAAATATTAATGAAGAGTAATAATCAGTGAATGATAAATTGCCTGTCAGTGGACGGAAATAACTACAAAACTTCTCAATGCGGATATGTACAGCATACGTACTACACTACTGGCCATCAAAACTGCTACACCATGAAGATGACGTGCTACAGACGCGAACTTTAACCGACAGGAAGAAGATGCTGTAATATGCAAATGATTAGCTTTTCAGAGCATTCACATACGGTTGGCGCCGGTGGCGACATCTACAACGTGCTGACATGAGGAAAGTTTCCAACCGATTTCTCACACACAAACAGCAGATGACCGGCGTTGCCTGGTGAAACGTTGTTGGTTGAGATCCAATGACTGTTAGCAGAATATGGAATCGCTGGGTTCAGGAGGGTAATATGAAATCGCTGGGTTCAGGAGGGTAATACGGAACGCCGTGCTGGATCCCAACTCCCTCGTATCACTAGCAGTCGAAATGATAGGCATCTTATCCGCGTGGCTGTAACGGATCGTGCAGCCACGTCTCGATCCCTGAGTCAACAGATGGGGACGTTTGCAAGACAACAACCATCTGCAAGAACAGTTCGACGACGTTTGCAGCAGCATGGACTATCAGCTCGGAGACCATGGCTGCCGTTAATCTTGACGCTGCATCATAGACAGCAGCGCCTGCGATGGTGTACTCAACGACGAACCTGGGTGCACGAATGGCAAAACGTCATTTTTTCAGATGAATCCAGGTTCTGTTTACAGCATCATGATGGTCGCATCCGTGTTTGGCGACATCGCGGTGAACGCAGTTTGGAAGCGTGTATTCGTCATCGCCACACTGGCGTATCACCCGGCGTGATGGCCAGCTGTACCTGTACACGCCATTCAAGCTCTGTTTGACTCAATGCCCAGGCGTATCAAGGCCGTTATTACGGCCAGAGGTGGTTGTTCTGGTTACTGATTTCTCAGCATCTGTGCACCCAAATTGCGTGAAAATGTAATCACATGTCAGTTCTAGTATAATATATTTGTCCAATGAATACCCATTTCTCATCTGCATTTCTTCTTGTTGCAGCAATTTTAATGGCCAGTAGTGTACATGCAGGAAGAGCGGCTTCTTGCAGTGTTTTGAATGCAATGTCAGTGACAGCCTGTCTTTTTTCAAAATGTACATGCTCTTCAGAGAAGTTGCTCAGAGCTACCTCCCGGCACCTCCAACCATTTACCGACTCTCTGGATCGTGCTTCTGTGAACGCTCCTTAGAAGAGCTGCATTCACAGTTACATGAGCAGCACGAAACCGCGCTACCGCTTTTTCCTCACCCATCAACGGAGTAGGTTAAACGTGCCCTTTCAAGTGTTCCCACACTAAAAAACAGGGGATTTAGACTAGGCGAACGGAACCCCCACCTCCGATCAATTTCCTGGGAAAGGTTCTACTTAAAAGTGCCGAAATTTTTTTAAATCGCAGGTGCACCACCGCGTTGAAACTATAACCGTCACCATTTATGAAGTGGAATATATTCTACGTTCTTCGGACAGACTGTTTGTGAGGCATACATGATACCTCGCTGCCGAATCAATCAGTCCAACAACAGGTTTGACCTATAACTGTTACGCTCAACGTTAAGGAAAACTGTAGTTGTAGGATGTGTGTCGTTTAAAAAGCAGTGTGTACCATAGTATTATTGGGAAAATCAAAAATAGAATAAAAATTGCTCCTAGAGACTGAATCGAACTCTCGAACTTGAGTACTCTAACGCAGAACTGCACTAATTTTTTTCCATTTATAAACTTTTATGGAACAGTATAAAATTTCATTACATCATGATGCAAATGTTAATGAATAATGATAATAATAATAATAATAATAATGGTGGTGATGGTGGTGGTGGTGGTAATGATGTTAAACATTTCTTTAAATCATAATACGTTATTTCTCTAATGCAAGATACACAATTGTTAGATAGATTATCACGTGTAACTTACAACACAAAGTGAATATATCACAACATGAACGTCGTCAAAGGGCCGATCTCGGACAGGTGAGATGAATATACTTTTGGAACAGATCCTTGGAGTACGCCTTTTTCTATGTGCCACAGTGCTCTTCTCTTATACACCGAACATATTGCTGCACTGCAGCTTTCTTTTTAGCGAGGGCAAAAAATTCGTACTGTCCTATGAGCCATATCGCACTGTTGTTGTTTAGTGCTAGATAGCCATTCCAGGGTGGCTGTATGGCTTGTTTTAAATTTGTTGTGTTAATTATTCGTCCATAATGGCCAGTTTTTTACGTGTCCATTTTCTCACAACATACTTGTGAGCTACTGTATCACTCAGTTGGCAATATTCACAGTACGGGGTGGGATTCCCCTAAAACGACGAGTGTAGAGTCTTCTTCGCGATTTACTCCTCTCTTCCTCGACAGTCGCAAACAGAGTTAACGCAACTATTTTACGCTCGTCCATTCTCGTAAAGAAACTGTGTGGTTTACGCTCCAGGTGCCGCAGACTGGCGGCGGAGAGCGCCGCGGTCGCAAATCACGATGAGAAGCACGTTCCGTGTGATATAGCAGGTAGTTATGGAGCGTAAAGCAAGCACGACGGAGACCACGACTAGCGTGCTTCTCGATGAGAAACACGTACCGTGTGAGGACGGCTTAAGGGTCCGAGCGTAACGAGCAACACTCAAGAATCGGCCGAACAAGTTTCTTGCAAGCCATTCCTTCCGTGTGTCAATTGCATTTCCTGGACATTCTTCCAATGGATCTGGGTCTGGCTTCTGCGTCTGCTATAACTATTTTTCTGTGGTCATTCCATTTCTGGTCGCTGCGGACTGTTACTCCCGGGTATCTGACGGATGTTACTGTTTCCAACGATTTAACGCCAGTAGTGCAATACAACAGCGATGACTCCGTTGGCCTATTTAAGTGCCATATGTAAAATTTACACATTTTGTCCCAGTTTCGTAAGGAATGGTTGTGTGAAATTCGAGACTGCTGTCTTGTGGCGAGTTGTGGCGTTACGGTCCTTGAAGTTTCAACATCAGCCGTGTAGAATATCGACCATCCAGGACACCTGCAGCAGGTGTCCTGGCCGCGAATGTAACAGTACGTGTCTGACACTAGTCGGAAAAGTGGCGGTGGAGCAGTGACGCAGCATCAAGCTTCTGGAGTCCTCCTTCGTTTGTGGGCGAGAACTCATCGAATTCGATCCGAATACCAAGAGGCAGGTTCCTTGTCGCTCCCTCCACGACAATATCACAGCCCACAAATGGGTCACAGTTCTGGATCATCCCTATACGTACGACGAACGTATCCGCTAGCACAGTGCGGCGAAATTTGGCGTTAATGGGCTGTGACTAACAGGAAGACATCGCCTGCAGCGCCTGTCCTGAGCTCGTGACCATACCCTTTGGACCCTAGACACTGGAAAACCGTGTCCTGGTGACATGAGTCTCGATTTCAGTTGGTAAGAGCTGATGGAAGGGTTCCCGTGTGGCGCAAACCCCATGAACCTATGGATCCAAGTTGTCATCAGGGCACTGTGCAGACTGATGGTGGCTCCATTATGGTGTGGGTTGTGTTAACATGGAATGGACTGGGCACTGTTATTGTCCGGAAATGGTAGTGTTTAGCTATCTGGAGATCATCTGCAGCCATTTCATGTTCCCAAACATCGATGGAATTTTTATGGATGACAATGCCCATGACACCGGGCCGCAAGTGTCTGGAATTGGTTTGAAGAACACTCTGGAGAGTTAGTGCGAATCATTTGGCCACCCAGATCACCCGACGTGAATCCTATCGAAGATTTATGGGTCATAATTGAGAGTCAGTTCGTGCACAAAACCCTGCACTGGCATCCGTTCTGATAGTGTGGACGGCTATAGAGCAGTATGACAATATATCTGCAGGGGAGTTGCTACTCTACACGGGGCGAAAGGAGGTCTGACACGACATTAGCAGGTATCCCATGACTTATGTGTTGCGAACCACTTGCATTCCTCCATGCTTAATGTCTTCTCCGACGACGATGGCATCTCGCAGCAGCACAACAGTCAGCATCACGAGGGCACACCCGTGTTACAGTGTATTGAGCAGCACGGTAGGGAACTCACCTTGATGTCATAGACACCAAGTACGCCCGATAGGAACCAGTTGGAACACATTTGGGACGCTATAGGGTCCCAGCTCCGCGTTCACAAATCATCGGTCCATAATTTACGGGAATTGCGTGACCTCTACGTAAGGCATCTGATGTCACGTACCTCCGGAAACCTATAAAGGACTTGTCGAATCTATGCCATGCGGTAACCAAGTAACTATTAAGCAGATTGTCATACTGTTACGGCTCGGTAGGGTGATTCAGTCACAGTCAATAAACAGACACATTTAGAAGTAGAAATCGCGAGGTCATTTTGCGCAAGAATGAATTAGACGGATGAACAGTCTTTCAGGTTCTTTCTGTCAAGCTATCAGTTCTATTTTACAGTCCCGGGAGCTTCCAGAAATTGTTAATCTGTTCTCTGCAGAGCATTACTGTCTACAATCACTACAGGAACTGTATGAGCATCTTGAGATTCTGAATTTATTTACCAAACTTTGGGTACGTACTTTAGGACTGAAAATAGGACTCTTGGGATCACTCTGCGAAGATTTTGTAAGAGGAGCCAAAGTATTGTCAACGTTTAATTAGTACGTACAAGGAAGTTCCTGTGGAGTCAAGGGTTAGTGGTTAATTTCTGCTGCTAATGGTTTCCTTAATTACGCGGAAAAAGACGAATTTTGTGGGGCCGGGTCACAATTTGAAGGGAGACCACGGGCCGTTGCGAATAATTCAACTCCAGAGAGCGGGGGCGAACTTAAACAGACTGCAATTAAAGTATAATGCTGGGCGCAGTAACTCGAGACGCCGGGGGTTTCCGGCCTAGGGTCCTCGCGGCCAGTCATTAAAGTGTGATATTCGAAACGGCCGCGGCGGTGCCGGTCGCTGCCCTCCCCAGCGGCTGGCGACTCGCGATTGGTCGGCCGGCCGGCGCCGAGGGGAGATAAAGAAATTAACCGGCGCGGTGCGGCAGCTGCGGGCTCGCAGATACCGGCTAATTGATACGCCGTGATTTAGGGCCGATATAAGAGCGCTTGCGGTGGCCGCTGCAGCGGCTGGACTGCGCCCTGCCTTAACACGCCGTCGAGTAGGACCACTGAACACGAGGTTTGTTTAGCTCGACGTTTAACGGCCAAGGTTCGTTACGGAAAGAACGACCGAAACGGCATGGAGAGGTCCCTTGCAGCAACTAAGGCGCTAGCACACGCGCACGCGCACACACACACACACACACACACACACACACACACACACACACAAAATCAGCAAAAGTGTTACGTCACTACGTCTATTGATACGTAATCAGTATGGTTTCAGAAAACATCGTTCTTGTGCAACGCAGCTAGCTCTTTATTCGCACGAAGTAATGGCCTCTAACGACAGTTGATTCCGTATTTCTAGATTTCCGGAAAGCTTTTGATACCGTTCCTCACAAGCGACTTCTAATCAAGCTGCAGGGCTATGGGATATCGTCTCAGTTGTGCGACTGGATTCGTGATTTCCTGTCAGGAAGGTCGCAGTTCGTTGTAATAGACGGCAAATCACCGAGTAAAACTGAAGTGATATCAGGTGTTCCCCAGGGAAGCGTCCTGGGACCTCTGCTGTTCCTGATCTATGTAAATGACCTGGGTGACAATCTGAGCAGTTCTCTTAGGTTGTTCGCAGATGATGCTGTAATTTACCGTCTAGTAAGGTCATCCGAAGACCAGTATCAGTTGCAAAGCGATTTAGAAAAGATTTCTGAATGGTGTGGCAGGTGGCAGTTGACGCTAAATAACGAAAAGTGTGAGGTGATCCACATGAGTTCCAAAAGAAATCCGTTGGAATTCGATTACTCGATAAATAGTACAATTCTCAAGGCTGTCAATTCAAATTCAGTTGGAAAGACCACATAGATAATATTGTGGGGAAGGCGAGCCAAAGGTTGCGTTTCATTGGCAAGACACTTAGAAGATGCAAGTCCACTAAAGAGACAGGTGACACTACACTCGTTCGTCGTCTGTTAGAATATTGCTGCGCGATGTGGGATCCTTACCAGGTGGGATTGACGGAGGACATCGAAAGGGTGCAAAAAAGGGCAGCTCGTTTTGTATTATCACGTAATAGGGGAGAGAGTGTGGCAGATATGATACGCGAGTTGGGATGGAAGTCATTAAAGCAAAGACATTTTTCGTCGCGGCGAGATCTATTTACGAAATTTCAGTCACCAACTTTCTCTTCCGAACGCGAAAATATTTTGTTGGGTCCAACCTACATAGGTAGGAATGATCATCAAAATAAAATAAGAGAAATCAGAGCTCGAACAGAAAGGTTTAGGTGTTCGTTCTTCCCGCGCGCTGTTCGGGAGTGGAATGGTAGAGAGATAGTATGATTGTGGTTCGATGAACCCTCTGCCAAGCACTTAAATGTGAATTGCAGAGTAACCATGTAGATGTAGATATAGAGTACGGTATGTCGTTGAGGAATGTTGTTTACCTTGCCGGCCGATGTGGCCGAGTGGTTCTAGGCGCTTCAGTCTGGAACAGCGCGACCGCTACGGTCGCAGGTTTGAATCCTGCCTCGGGCAAGGACGTGTGTGATGTCCTTAGGTTAGTTAGGTTTAAGTGGTTCTAAGTTATAGGGGACTGATGAGCTTAGATGATAAGTCGCATAGTGCTCAGAGCCATTTTTGCCATTTGTTGTTTACTTTATCGATCGGAAGATCATCCCTGACGTTGTTTGTAAATACACACACAGTTACCATGAGCGCTACCGCCGGGTCGAATGCCACACTCGAATGGACTGCAGCATTTCAGTTGAAAGTACAACACCAGCAAAGAGCTCTGTGAAACACAGTGAATATCCATCCTACCACAAAAGACAGTCGCGACCAATAGCCAGGTCTGCATCATCACGTTACGCGCTGAAGGCTTGCCAACCGGGGAAGTTTCACGACGTGTGCACTGGAGTCATAGTGTGTGATGCGGACCCGGAATCGGTTTCAGCTGACAGTGCAATTAATAGGTAGTTATATATATGAAGACAGTAACTATTCTCGAAAGAACAGAATACTGTTGATGAACGTGCAGTTTTTCCCTGGAATAAATGATAACTAACTGAAGCCCTCAGCTGCCGACAGGTGTTGTTGATATACCTCGATGTGGACAGCTGTGTTCTGTTCTTTCGAGAATAGTTACTGTCTTCATATATATAATTAAAGGCTACCCAGCCATTGACCTTCGTTTGTGCGAATGCGCACAGGTTGCCCAAACTCTTACGGGAATCGCCAAAGCGTGCGCGAGTAATGAGTGGATGGGCAAATGTCTATAAGGTACATTACATATGTAGAATTGTGGACAGTTGGGAATGTGAGTCTCACGGGAAGCGTGCAAGGGATAAGTCCCTGCGGTCGCGCTATTCATATGTGTCCTCGGTGGCTCAGATGGATAGAGCATCTGCCATGTAAGCAGGAGATCCCGGGTTCGAGTCCCGGTCGGGGCACACATTTTCAGCTGTCCACATCGAGGTATATCAACAACACCTGTCGGCAGCTGAGGGCTTCAGTTAGTTATCATTTAATAGGTAGTGTTGAGAACAGGCCGTCTTTTGAATCAAAGGAACTGTGGGCTGAGTGCTCCAGAACTGAATCTGGAGTTCGAAGGGCTTACAGGACGTTATGTATCGCATCATACAGTCAGGAGAACACTGTGTGATGTGAATCTCCATTCCCTACGACCTCGTACGCCACAACACCATGGACTCCGCTACATGTAGGCAAGGAACCACGCAGAACGAACGCCCCAGGATGGCGTCGGTGGTTGTCAACTGACGAAACTCGGATCTGTTTCCACCTCGGTAACCGCAGACAACGTGTTTGGACATAACTCAGTAATATCGAACAGCCTCGCGGGATTATCCGAGCGATCTAGGGCGCTGCAGTCATGGACTGTGCGGCTGGTCCCGGCGGAGGTTCGAGTCCTCCCTCGGGCATGGGTGTGTGTGTTTTTCCTTAGGATAATTTAAGTTAAGTAGTGTGTAAGCTTAGGGACTGATGACCTTGCAGTTAAGTCCCACACGATTTCACACAGAATATCTAACAACCCCAGCACTTTGTCCTACAGGTACAGCGAAGTGGTACTGGAGTGACGTTCTGGGGGCATTACATGGAGCTACTTTACACCTCTCGCGATTGTTGAGAGTGCTCTCACTGCTCTATGATACAGGGACGAGATTCTGCAGCCAACAGTGGTACCATGTCGCCAGAATTTTGGTGACAATCTCATCTTGATTGATGATAACTCCCATGGTGTTCTCGCGGACACGTTCTTTCAGTATGGTACGGTCACCAGAATAGAGCAACGTGCCTGTTTCGGCACTGGAACCGAATAGTACACGTGTGGTCTCGACTGAAACGAGTTGTTTTTGGGCGTCGGAAAAACAACGCACTCTACACGACTTACGCAGAATCAGCTCTGAGGAGAGGGACAATATGGACCAGAGTTGGCTTGATTGTCTCATCGATGATACGCAATGATGGATTCAGGCCTGCATCCGAGCAAGGGGACGTTCCACCAAGTACTGACGTTGCATGGTAGTGCTGTGAAGTCCCCTACCCCCCACAGGAAATAGACAGTTTTGTTGTTACACATTTTTTGGTCATTTGGACTCATTGAAAATGGATACATATCAAGCCTCGTACCCGGTTTTGTCTTCTGTGCCTTGAATTTTGAAGTAAACGGGCGATGCAAAACTTTTGTATATAGGTTGTAACGTAAATGAAACTTTAGAGTGTTTAGAATAGATAAATGGAAACACATTTCCTATGCGACAAAAATGTCGGTGGTGCGCCGTTTCCCCGCTAGCGGTTGATGAGGGTTTTCAAGCTAGTGATGTTCAGAGACTGTGTTCAAACTACCTGTAACGTCGCGAGTCAACACGCAATAGCATTTTATTGCAGTAAGCTTCTTTGAAGTACGGGCTCGTAGCTTTGGAGCCGTTGCGGTGGCAATATACAGCCGCTGGTATCTTAGAGTGACTCCCTCGCACCTATCGCTAGTCTAGCCGTGGGAAGCGCAACCTGTGTTAGTTAGAGCGACAGAACATTCAAGCCATTAAGAATCTAAATAAACAGCATTAGATATTATTAACTTTTGTTAAAAGTCAATATACAGCCCTTTGTTATTAAAAGGAAGGTTGTGTTAAAATCTCAGCTATCTAGCTGAGATACTTTCAGATTTAGAGACAATTACCTAAAATACCAAAAACCGATACTTATAAAATTAAAGTCAGTTAGGATTCACTGCATTTTGTCTTTTAGTATCATTTATAATTATTACTGAAGTTCACTAAATGGCAGAACAATTTATTTAGATTTTTTAATTAAAAACGTTCACTATTTTTCATAGAATTCAGAAAGGATTCCTATTAATTAATAACTATTTGTTTTGTTGTGTGAATAAATGAGAGTGGGTGAGAGTGTGTATGTGGGACGTACGATAACATTCAATATTATCTGATGTTAAACATTACGTAACTATGTCATGGGAAAATGTGAAGCAAGCAGTTGCAATGAAAGCTGTAATTTCCCTACCTTGCTGATGGCATAGGTACTTGCTTTTGTAAGAAGGCGGCCAGAATAGCCATTTGCAGAGTAATGATTTTCTAAAGTCATTTCGAGATTATTTTTCCTTTCGTTTGGTTTTGTTGAACATTTTATTAATATTTGGAAGATGAAGTGACGAAAATACGTCTGAGAATGTTGATTGGCTTAGGACGGTTTTGGCTTGAGAAAGAACTCGAAGGATTGTTTTGATTGGCTGGTCATTTTGAACAACCAATCAGAGTTAAGCATTTCCCGCGCTCTAGAGTAGTTATAGCCCCTGGAAGGAACGGCAGGAGGTCAGTCGTTGGCTAGTAGCTATAGGACGTACAGGTCATGTTGGACGTGTCCGTCTACGTTAAGAGTAAAATGAAGAAGTTACTGCCGGCCGCGGTGGTCTAGCGGTTCTAGGCGCTCAGTCCGGAACCGCGCGACCGCTACAGTCGCAGGTTCGAATCCTGCCTTGGGCATGGATGTGTGTGATGTCCTTAGGTTAGTTAGGTTTAAGTAGTTCTAAGTTCTAGGGGACTGATGACCACAGATGTTAATCCCATAGTGCTCAGAGCCATTTGACCCATTTTTGAAGAAGTTACTGGTATTTCGCGTCCGGATGGTATTGCCTTGAAAGCAGTTGCATTTACGGACACATTGTGGAAATTTGAGCTTTGTGGAATGTTTAATTGGAAAGATAAACGTGTGTGAACTTTCGGCCTTTGTAGAATTCCGTGTGGCATGTTTCATATTCATCTATGGATTAGTTGGCTAGCAGTTTCTTTGTTAGAAATCCACTGAAAAAAAAAGACCGAATGTGAAACTCATATATTGTAGTAGAGCATCGATTATAGATCAAGTAATAATTCGGGTCGGACTTAAGTACATTTCTGGCTGTCTTGCGTGTATACTGGGTTGTATGAACTGTGAGCTGAGGACATTGATATTAGTCAAATGGTTCAAATGGCTCTGAGCACTATGGGACTTAACATCTGAGGTCATCAGTCCCTTACAACTTAGAACTACTTAAACCTAACTAACCTAAGGACATCACACACATCCATGCCCGAGGCAGGATTCGAACCTGCGACTGTAGCGGTCGCGCGGTTCCAGACTGAAGCGCCTAGAACCGCTCGGCCACACCGGACGGCTGATATTAGTCGTTTAAATAAATACGACCTGATGGCTAATTCTTTAATTTTGAACCTAAAGAAATAAAGAACTTGTTGCGGAATTCTAACATTTTTTTCTAAAAGAATGAAGCAATCGCCCTCCACCCTAAAATCGTTATAAGATATTGCAGTATATCTTGCTAATAGCGTTCAGGCGGATTTTTCAAACGTAAGTATTGACGACGTTTTTCTTCAACGCTGCTTTTAACATCGTCTGAACAGTATCTACGTATGCAGAGAATCGGGCTGGTGATCAGACGCCGTACTGAGGTAGGTGGAACTTTTTGTAGTGCTCAGTACGACGAAAGACAGTGGTCAAACAATTACGCAACGCAACGTGACTTTTAACCTGCTCGTCGCATACCGTGTGATGAATATCGTTTTAGATATGTTCAAATGGTTCAAATGGCTCTGAGCACTATGGGACTTAACAGCTATGGTCATCAGTCCCCTAGAACTTAGAACTACTTAAACCTAACTAACCTAAGGACAGCACACAACAACCAGTCATCACGAGGCAGAGAAAATCCCTGACCCCGCCGGGAATCGAACCCGGGACCCGGGCGCGGGAAGCGAGAACCACGAGCTGCGGACTTTTAGATATGTCTCAGATATAGATTGGGAGGGGAGGGTTGGGAAAGATAAAGCGTTATGTGTAGGACACACTGATACACGTCACTGAAGAGCTTGTTATTCGTTGCACTGAAGCTGCAGCCATTATCCCTGATACACCTGCTCTGAGAGCGTTAGAAAGTCATTACCACGCAGACTCAGGTTGTGCGTGAATAAAAAAGGACGACATTTCCAGCAACAACTAAAAAAAGAAAAAATTATTTGTTAGCTTGTCTAATAATATCCATCTCCTTCTGTTCCCCTTCGTTCTTAATCATCACCAACTCAGTATTCAAACACTACTGCTGGAGTTGTTCTCAGTTCTCCAGATGAGAGGCTGGAATCCAGCCAGTAAACACAGTGTAGCATAGTCCTCAATAATTTACAAAGACGACTAATTCGATCGTCGGATTTCATGGAAGTGCGGACACAATGATGGATAGCTGAAATTATACCGTGCAAACGGTGTGCTCTCTAGGGTGGCTGTGGTGTTTTCGAAGTGTATTTCAGGAGTCGGGAGAAGGTGATTCTTTGTGGCCAAACTAGTTATTTCTTGCGCTACGGAAGACAGAGACAATCCGAGGTGCGTCCCCAGGCGCGGGCCAGTTGCTGGGAGAGTGTTGAGCATTGGTAGGCGTGGACTGTTCGGTGAAAAGAGAGACCTAAGAGCAGAGCTTGGAGCCATTGGCTAGCTGGAGGTGGTACTGGATAAAAGTGACGGACTTGGTTAGCATTAATTCATGGCAAAAAATTTCATTTGCTTCCGTGTAAATTTGAGGGTTGTGTTATTATGTGATCCTTTCCCTATAGAGCTTCAACTCTATTCCCGTTTTGTTGTTGTGGTGGTGTTTACCTGCGGGACGGTGTACTGAACTGCTAGCGATCGAATCTCGGTACCATCTCTAAAATGGAAACAGGTACTGGGCTTTTAATTATTGCCTTTGGAGTTGGGAGAACTTTAACCCTCTCTCATGGGTCATAGCGAGACTGGCGACCTTTATTTAGGAAGAGAATTACTAACCGTTCCCGACTGATTTTACGGATCAGTATGTCGTATAATTTTTGTCTCGTCTTGTTGTTGTTGTTGTTGTTATCTTCAGTCCTGAGACTGGTTTGATGCAGCTCTCCATGCTATTCTATCCTGTGCAAGCTTCTTCATCTCCCAGTACTTACTGCAACTTATATCCTTCTGAATCTGCTTAGTGTATTCATCTCTTGGTCACCCTCTACGACTTTTATGCTCCACGCTGCCCTCCAATGCTAAATTTGTGATCCCTTGATGCCTCAGAACTTGTCCTACCAACCGGTCCCTTCTTCTTGTCAAGTTGTGCCACAAACTCCTCTTCTCCCCAATTCTGTTCAATACCTCCTCATTAGTTATGTGATCTACCCATCTGATCTTCAGCATTCTTCTGTAGCACCACATTTCGAACGCCTAGACTGCATGAATTCTGTCGGCCACTGCTAGTGTAATTTTGCACGACTGCACGTAAGCTTCGAGGCACGGACGCAGGAACATTTCCGTAAGAAATGTCAATCAGTCTCACAGTTCAACTTCTACATTAATGCGTACGTGAACACACTTATAATATTTACTTTGCAATAAAAAGATTTACACGTTTAACGGGATGGGAAAGACCACTCTCATAACGCGCAGCAGCTAAGATTTACGTCACCCTCAGTGGCGACAACGTTCCGACTCGCAGTGAAACAATCTGAGAAGGAGGTCACAGATAGTGATCGGTGTCTGCGCGACCGCAGTGGCACGGACAACTGGAGCAGCGACCGGGCCGCTCGCCGAGATGACAGCCGGCCGAGTCTCGGTGCTCCTTTTGCGCGACGGCCCCGTTTGTTATCTATTAAAATTCCTGCAGTACGCCCCGTGGCGTGTGACAGGCGGTGCCAGCAAAGACTCGGCTCGGCGATGCTATCGCCTGATTGGGCGTCGGGTTGCAAGTCAGCTACACACTCGGGCACTTCACAGCCAGTGCACTGACACGCCACGCGTTCTTGCGCTCGTCTCCTGCAGTAGTAACGGTGGCACAAGAATATGTGAAGTATGAAACGTGACACGTCAGTTCGACGCCTCCGAATGTTACGATACGTGCACTGGAATACCGCTCAGCGGGTAGAGGAAAGAAATGGTGAATAATAGTGAGGACGTTGAAAATATATAAATTACGAGAAAAAATATACAAAAGAAGAAGTACGCAGAAGGGGAGGAGAAAAATAAACGAAACTTAACTGGTGAAGATGGCACGTGGTGTTATATCAGTGGTTACAAAATCGAGTCAAACTTACAATGGCTTCGACAGTATGAGCCCATTTATCAGTACGACGTTGCATACTGCATTCATGCGGAAGAATTGTCCTCCGTCAGCAGACATTCAGACACCACGCTGAAAGTGTGCCCAAGAGATTTCAAGCCGTCATAAAGACGACGAATGGACACAATCCATATTACAGTAGTAAGTTTATTTATTTTTTACATTTATTTATTTATTGCCAAATTATAGACCAGTTACCTTATGTTTAAAACAGGTCGTACATCTTACAATTTTCGTTTGTCATCTTTTTACAGTTTTCTTTTCTTTTTTTTTATCTACAGAATTTACAAAGAATGATACTTTTCAAAATAACAATACTTTGAGGATAGCGGTGCTTGTTGAAAGAGCGACTTCAGGGATGTGGAGGCACGCTGGCCGCGGATCGAATCCGGCCACCGGGGTTAGAGTGTCCGTCAGTCCTGACGGAGTTTTTTGGTGGTTTCCCACATCCCACTAGGTGAATTCTGGGCTGGTACCGAAGTCAAAAAATGGTTCAAATCGTTCTAAGCACTATGGGACTTAACATCTGTGGTCATCAGTCCCCTAGAACTTAGAACTACTTAAACCTAACTAACCTAAGGACATCACACACACCCATGCCCGAGGCAGAATTCGAACCTGCGACCGCAGCAGGTACCGAAGTCCCCCCCCCCCTCTCAGTTACAAGATTCGCAAGTATTTAGAATATTTCCTTTCACGTGGGATAACACTAGACGGAGACAGGCGGGTTGCAAAAATTCCGTCCCGACGGAGTAAAGGGGTGGTGACAGGAATGGCGTCCGGCCACCAATTAAATCAACCATGTTATGCTATGTTATGTTATATTATGTGAATCGGGGACCTATAGACGACGGAGAGGCTCCGACCCCGCCGCAGCCGCAGTGGTCCACAACCCCACGACCACTACCGCAGTCCACTTCATCGCTACGCCGCCCCACACCGAACGACACTTTCAGGGTCATTGTGCGGTTCGGTTCCCGGTGGACCCCCCAGGGAACGTCTCACACCAGACGAGTGCAGCCCCTATGTTTGTGTGGTAGAGTAATGGTGGTGTACACGTACGTGGAGAACTTGTTTGCGCAGCAATCGTCGACATAGTGTAGGTGAGGCGGAATAAGGGGAACCAGCCCGGATACGCCGAGGCAGATGGAAAACCGCCTAAAATCCATCCACAGGCTCGCCGGCTCGCCGTGAGGCGTAGCGCCGTATAACGATCCTGCCTTGGAGGCGGTTAAGTGGAAGATGTGTCTCAGAGCTGGATAGTGACAGATGGTGACGCGAGACTGGACGCGCACGTAGTTTATGTATCAGCCGATAGAGGACAGTATTGGATAGGAGGACTGTGATTTTTGTTTCGATTGTGCCCACTAGAGTGCACTAAAGTAAGAGAATGTTTTTCATAAACTGTTCTAGTATTTTCATAAAGTGTTATTATGTCTTTTTGTGTATGTAAAATGTTATAAATGTGTTTTAGCAGTATGAATGATGTGTGAGTGTGGTTTGAGGTTAATATAAAGATAATTGTTTAACGAATTATGTAGTAGGATTTAGTGTGGGAACATTTCGAAGAAGTATGGATATGGACAAAGGGGATTTTTGTAGAACAGTTTTGTAAAGTAAGTTTATGGTAAAGGGAAAGTTAATTCAGGAATAAATAACAATAGTAAATAACTTTATGCATAGAAACTTCCTGGCAGATTAAAACTGCGTGCCCGACCGAGACTCGAGCTCGGGACCTTTGCCTTTCGCGGGCAAGTGCTCTACCATCTGAGCTACCGAAGCACGACTCACGGCCGGTCCTCACAGCTTTACTTCTGCCAGTATCTCGTCTCCTACCTTCCAAACTTTACAGAAGCTCTCCTGCGAACCTTGCAGAACTAGCACTCCTGAAAGAAAGGATACGGCGGAGACATGGCTTAGCAACAGTCTGGGGTAGTTTCCAGAATGAGATTTCCACTCTGCAGCGGAGTGTGCGCTGATATGAAACTTCCTGGCAGATTAAAACACACACAGTTTTAATCTGACAGGAAGTTTCATATCAGCACGCATTCCGCTGCAGAGTGAAAATCTCATTCTGGGAACTTTATGCATAAACAAAATTTCAGCATATTAGATAATTACGTCGGTAAAAAGTGCAGTCGTTAGGTTTACTATTTTGGGATTGGTTATTGATGAAAAGCGCGGATTGACGCGGGAGAATGTTGTTTTGCTATTGGCTGCTGAGTAAACTGACCAATGGTAAAGCAATATTCTTCGCGCGCCTTTCTCTGCTGGTAGAGAAGACTTAGAGTATTCTAGAGAGGAGTCGGAGCCTAGCCATGAAACAGCTCGGACGTGTGTAGTAGTAGTTCCGATGGAAACGATAAGTTGCCCGATCTAGCAGTATTTCATACATCAAAAGTGTTGTAAAGTGACGGCATAATTATTCCGATGGGCGTGTAGAAATTTCGGAAATTTTAAGTGGATTTTGTGACGAAAAAAGACATATATTCCGCGTGGCGTATTGAGCAGGTCGGTGGCTAAAAACTGAGACTGTATTTGCGACCGACAGACTTAATATTTGGCGAGCATTATCAATCAAAAACAATCAGTATTTTTGTAGCTATTACGTTTTCGGGATATGCAACACAATAAACTTGCTGACGTGAGTGAAAGGGATTATGAGTGACTGCGTTAAGACTAGCACGGGCTTGACAGTGATACTTGTTCACCTAAGTTTCAGAATATATTAATTGAGGACAAAATTTCCAGTCTTTCATGTCATGTGAAAACTTTCTCCCGAAATGTAGATTAGTGACTTTAATTGCAGCCTGGTTCACGTCGATGTACAGTAGGTTTCACTCGGCTTTCCTACTGATGATCTGCTAAGACAATGTTCAAGGGTAGGTGCAGGTCCGTCGAAAAGGGACGGAAAGAACCGCGCCGCCGCAACCGGACCTCGACACAAATCCGCCGGGCGGATTCGTTCCCGGGACCAGGCGCTCCTTCCCGCCCGGAAAGCCGTGCTTTAGACCGTACGACCAACGGGGCGGGCTAAAGCAACCATGCTAAACCCGCTGAGAACCATGCCGACTGAGCGCCGATGCGGGATAGAGGTACAAGAAAAAGAACACATGTCCGAACACTTTTGATCAGATACTGTACCAAGTTTGCGTTGGAAGACTGACTTCTGTACACGGAAATGTAAAGTAACGATTTAGTGCATGACCCGTGCTACTGTGGAAATGCGACAGCCTCGTAACCCTGCGTGTCACCCGGCAATGTCATACCTCGCCCCCCCCCCCTCCCCCCCGGCCACCCGCATTAATCGCGGCTGTCAAAGCTGTTTTAATCGCCCCTCGGACATCGGGCGGCCACCTGCGCAGCTGGGCCACGCCCTCCGCACGCTCGCGACCTGCCACGGGTCCCTCCCCCCGCTTTCCTCTCCACCCGCTGTCAGGCCGCTCA
The DNA here is from genome assembly GCF_021461395.2 of Schistocerca americana. Lineage (NCBI taxonomy): Eukaryota > Metazoa > Arthropoda > Insecta > Orthoptera > Acrididae > Schistocerca > Schistocerca americana. The sequence continues at coordinate 34,541,083 of NC_060123.1, forward strand.
CAGCCGCGGGCGTCAGCAGAGGCGCTGCGAGCCAACACGCCATCCGCATTACTGAGCCCTCCACACGCGGCAGCCGGCGCCGCCGCGGGCTCAGCTGCCAGCCGGGCGTCGGATGTCTCTCCGCGGCGCTTCACAGCCAGCTGGGCTCCCTTCCAGCGCTCCGGGGCCCGTCCCTCAGCGAGAAAACTTCGCCAACTTCAGTCATCCGCCGCGACGTGAAGGGGAGAGGCTCAGTCTTCATATCTTATCAAAGTGGAACCTCTAGAGTGGAATCGATATAATATTCACGTGCTAAAGTGCGCGTCATTTACGACGGCGGCCGAGTTTAGGTTCGTTCCGCGCATCTGACGTCACAAAACACAGTCAGCCAATGAACAGAGGATGACGTTGCCAGAGCTCGATTGCAGTGCAGAGCACGGACGAGTGCCTTCTGTTTTAGAAACCTTTAGTCATAAATAAAGTAATTGAACGAAAGCAGTTGTAACGCCGGAAATGCATATCCTCCTATTTCCATCTATTGTACTATAATTTGTTTTCCTTATTTTTGTTACCTGAATATATGACATTTCTGTGTCTTTACATATTGTAATTGTTTTACTCTTTGTATATATATATATATATTTATGCATTTATGTCGATGTATAATTGGTTTGTTTCGTAAATATTATTTGTATTTTTACGCTGGGTCTTGCCTAGGGAAAACTGCTATCGAACGATTACATCGATAGGTCGTGTGAAGACCTAAAGTGTGTAGGATCTTTGGTAGTGTGAACTCTGCCGCGTGGAGCGCGGGCAGAGCTGTGGGAGTCTGGCTGGAGGAGCGAGTGGAGCTGGTGTGTTGTGTGACGCTCCCGCGAGTTGCCGCGCTTTCGGGGTTTGGCAGCATGTAATTGCGCTCGACTCGCGATGATAGTTTCTGACATGGTGTCGCGGACGGGAAGCATTAGCTGGCGCACATCAAGAGCCCGTTTCGCCTGGTGACCGTGTCGAGAAGAAGGCGCGCCAACATCCAGCTTCTGCAACAGCGACGGCCGACAATTAGTGACTGTCGCCACCTCCTCGATCGACGGCTTCAAACCTTCAGTCAACCAACAAGGAAGACTAAAAGCACGTAAAGTTTCAGAACTGTATGGCAGACCTCAGCTTTTCAAATTGTTCCATTTGCCTCTCAAAATTACAGCAACTTAGCATGAACCTTTGTTGCTCATTGTCCCAATTGCATTGCCAAGCAGGGTCCCTTCCTTTTCCGAAATGAACCCGAGTGTCGTTGAAATTCAAACGCCAGCATAATTCCATTTCACTGCTTTAATTTCAAAGTTCAATTTAAGTATTCATAGCTGGCTACAATAGTTAGATTACACAAGCACAAATTAAGAGTGCGAGTTTTGTTACCGTATTTTAGCTTACCTGTGACTGCAGCTCAGCTTGGTACGTACTAAATTTTACTACTGTTCATTGTTCAGAATCGTTTAATTCAAGTTCAAAGTTAAACCTCTTCTTTCTAAATTGCGTAGATTCAAGTAGCTTTAGAAATGATTGTTGAGGTAGTCCAAGACTAACTGTATTTCGATGTGCTTCAGAAAGAAAGATCACTATTAATTTCAGTCACTAAATTAACTTCCGATTTTCCAGTTTCATTAATTCTTTTGCTAAATTAAGTGTAGCGAAATTTATTACTTCTGACAAACTTTCCGTTTTCACACTACACGTGTCAACCTTCAGTTGCCACGCTTCTAGTGCTAATTATATGTGTAATAACCTTTCTTTTTCAGTTATTATAGTAATTGTCCATAGGACTGGCGACCGTAATTTCCCCCAAATCTCAAATATCTAATTACCGCTAGTTGATTGTTAACGTAACGGCCACACATTTACTTTCTTTATTAACTTTATCCCTATTTCAAAATTAATTTCCACCAGTTTCGCTTGCATTTTTCCTTTCATTTAGATGTAACCCTTTCCTCCCTCTTTACCGACAGGTTAACTTCGGTGACGATTGCTTTTCCAAAATTCCCATTAGGTACACGCGGTTTCATTTTTCACTGTCATTAAGGTCGATAAGTGAGGGGGAGGTTACACAGTGTCTTGATAGCAGACTTTCTTTTATAGAAAGTTTGGAAAAAGCATTCTTTATACCAATTGCTTCATATTCTATTAATTAATTAAACCAAACAAGCAATAAGCCTCCTAATTCAGGCGATAACAAGGAAAGGTGTTTGTATCATTCTCACAAACCGCTTTGCCGCAATAAAGAACAGCGGTAATTGTTTATTTCCTATTGTATTTCGACGAAACGTCAATAATTCATAGTCATACCAACAGTGTTTGTCGGTATTTTGCGTGATACTTTAAAGTCCTCCGGGAGATCTAATGAATGACGAGCTGCGTTAGCGTAATCGTTAAAGTGTCGGCCGGCACAGTAGCTCAGCGTGTTCGGTCAGAGAGTTAGCTGCCCTCTGTAATACAAAAAACTGAGTGAATGGATCAATAATGAACTTCAACGGGCGTCAGGAGAACAATAACGAACAAAAAATGAGATTACAAAAAAAAAAAAAAAAAAAAAAAAAAAAATGTGTGTGGTTGCTAAGCGAAAGGTTTTGAGTTCAAGCCTTGTTTGGTGCATAATATTTTCTTTATTTAAAAACAATATCGAAGTGTCTGACTTCATGAATTTTATTCGTTTGAATTTAATTTTGTGAAATTTCTAGTGACAACTAAAATCGACTATGTGGAAAGTATACGCTATGGACTTTTTCCTCTGCACACTCTTCAAAACTTTGTGCAATGGTTTACTACATCTAATGCTGCACAATAACTGCGTTGAACTTCGAAACAAAATTAAGTCATTTATGGGGGGGAAGGTATCAGTCAAGAAGATGTGTAAAAATCAAATTTTTGGGCCAAATAGTTTTTGTGAAATCGAATGATAAAGTGTGTCACAGCAGTCGAAACACCATGTGTCTACACAGGCGAGCAGTGCAATGATGACACAATGGCGCACATCGCGGAATGCGGGCAGCACGTCTCTGTAGCAGCTAAAGGGTTAATGCGGCCGTGGTGGTTTTACTTCATAAACTGCGCGCTCCCCCCTAAACGTAAGTTTGCGAACTATATTATGGCGCTGCTTCTCTTGGTGCGTACAACTGGCAACGCAGCAATCGCCCGCTTCTTGGCGGGCATGCGCGAACCGCCAAGATAAATGAATTGAACTATAGTCACACCTGCTATGTTTTTGAAAATTTCGTTCGTCACCGTCCTTACGGACACAAATTCGAACAGAGGGCTTACCAGTCATTCCAATTTTACGTATATCCACATTTCCATTGACGTCAAAAAGGATATAATAATTCCAATCCCAAAGAAAGCAGGTGTTAACAGATGTGAAAATTACCGAACTATCAGTTTAATAAGTCACAGCTGCAAACTACTGACGCGAATTATTTACAGACGAATGGAAAAACTGGTAGAAGCCGACCTCGGGGAAGACCAGTTTGGATTCCGTAGAAATGTTCGAACACGTGAGGCAATAGCTAGATTAAAGAAAGGCAAACCTACGTTTCTAGCATTTGTAGACTTAGAGAAAGCTTTCGACAATGTTGAGTGGAATGCTCTCTTTCAAATTCTCAAGGTGGCAGGGGTAAAATACAGGGAGCGAAAGGCTATTTACAATTTGTACAGAAACCAGATGGCAGTTATAAGAGTGGAGGGGGATGAAAGGGAAGCAGTGGTTGGAGTGAGACGGGGTTTTAGTCTCTCCCCGATGGTATTCAATATGTATATTGAGCAAGCAGTAAAGGAAACAAAAGAAAAATTTGCAGTAGGTATTAAAATCCATGGAGAAGAAATAAAAACTTTGAGGTTCGCCGATGACATTGTAATTCTGTTAGACACAGCAAAGGACTTGGAAGAGCAGTTGAACGGAATGGACTGTGTCTCGAAGGGAGGGTATAAGATGAACATCAACAAAAGCAGAACGAGGATAATGGAATGTAGTCGAATTAAGTCAGGTGATGCTAAGGGAATTAGATTAGGAAATGAGACACTTAAAGTAGTAGATGAATTTTGCTATTTGGGGATCAAAAGAACTGGTGATGGTCGAAGTAGAGAGGATATAAAATGTATACTGGCAATGGCAAGGAAAGCGTTTCTGAAGAAGAGAAATTTGTTAACATTGAGTATAGATTTAAGTCTCAGGAAATCGTTTCTGAAAGTATTTGTATGGACTGCAGCCATGTATGGAAGTGAAACATGGACGATAAATAGTTTGGACAAGAAGAGAATAGAAACTTTCGAAATGTGGTGCTACAGAAGAATGCTGAAGATTAGATGGGTAGATCTCATAACTAATGAGGAGGTATTGAATAGGATTGGGGAGAAGAGGAGTTTGTGGCACAACTTGACAAGAAGAAGGGACCGGTTGGTAGGACATGTTCTGAGGCATCAAGGGATCACAAATTAAACATTGGAGGGCAGCGTGGAGGGTAAAAATCGTAGAGGGAGACCAAGAGATGAATACACTAAGCAGATTCAGAAAGATTTAGGTTGCAGTAGGTACTGGGAGGTGAAGAAGCTTGCACAGGATAGAGTAGCATGGAGAGCTGTATCAAACCAGTCTCAGGACTGAAGACCACAACAACAACATTTCCATAAATACTGAACACGAATAGACTACGTGATCGAAAGCTTCCGTGCACCTATTGGCGGACATCAATCGGCGTGTGTCCACCCTTCACCTTTGTAACGTTATAGACTGTGCTCGGGAGAGGTTCAGCGAGGTGCCTGAATGACTGAGGAGGATTGGTAGTCCATTTTTCCTCAGTGGTCCAAACCAGAGAAGGTAGTCATGTGGGACGCTGGGGTCTGCAGAGAAGTCGATCGTCTAACTCATCCCAAAGTTGTTCCATTGCATCCAGATCGGAATTCTGGGCAGGGTAATCCATTTGAGAAGTGTTAAACCCCACAAACCACTGCCTCACAGATGCTGCTTTATGAAAGCGTGAACTGTCACGCTGATGATGATGTTTGGTTTGTGGGGCACTCAACTGCTCGGTCATCAGCGTCCGTACAAATTCCCAATCTGTACACAGTCCAACCGAGCCACTTTCACGAATGATCATGGAATGATAAGGACAGCACAAATACCCAGTCCCCGGGCAGAGAAAATCCCCAGCCCGGGAGGGAATCGAGCCCGGAACCCCTGATCCAGAGGCAGCAACGCTAGCCACTAGACTACCAGCTGCGGACAACTGTCATGCTGGTGAAAACGATGATCCTTTCCATACTACTCAGCGACTGCACGCAGTACAGTAAGGTTGATGAGTATCTACATAAAAACCAAATAGAAACAAACAAGAGGAAAGTCGAGAAAAACGACAAATATTAGCCAGAAGTAAACAGAGCTGCAGGTTATGATTATGTATGGAGGAAACAACGAAAAAGTGACATTTACATACAGAATAGATGTCACAGATCAAATCGACAAGATAGTAATATATAGCTTTCGGTAGGTGCTGCAGTTCTGGTTCAGGACGCTGAAAGCTTAGAGAAGTTAAATTAAACGAATCTTATTTCCGGAAAATGCAATGGTGTGTGTCACTATTGTGAAGTCAGTGACGAAGATACCTGCGTATTGTTAGACGGTACAGTAGCTGGGGAGTTTAAAGGAACCTTCGATTATAGAATGTACTGAGACCCGCGCCACGCTGCTCCATTAAGCGTCTAAATTTGCGCCAAGTGGAGGGTGCCGAGAGGCACTCTCGATGACACTAGAGAATCGGCGACCTCGTTAAGCGAAGTGAGCTTCGATTTTTCGCCTCGAGTTATGCGCAGCCTATCGAGATTTTCGAGTGGTACTTAAATTATGCCTCACTTAATGTACAGCTCAACAAGGAAATATTCGCTTTCCGCTGCCGACGATGCATTTCGAACACAACTTTGCACTGCTTCCTCATTCGCAAACACGTCATCAAACTTGCGACTACAACAAAGTCTTTCAGTAGGCAGCTAAAGATGATTCCGTAGTTGGCAACATGTCTTCTTTGTGTTACATGGTACGTAAAATTACGTGTGTTATACGGCTTGTTTGTACCTTTCGTATTCTGTCATTAATTATGTGGACATTCACGTTAGCCGAATATCTTTATAAAATAGCCAATTGTGTATTCGTGTACAAGCTCAGTTGCTAAATTTAATATCGTGCTACGTACGTAAAACTTTTGCTAGTGTCAGCTCCTGTGGATAAAATAAACCAAATGCTAAGCGCTTTATACATTATCTGGAAACGAGAAGTCATATCTTAACAATTATGTTGACTTCTTACAGAAACGACGAATACGTAAGCAACAGAAAGATTATTGGAAAAACATTTGAGCAAGAAGGAAATGTTGTTAAGCAGCTTTTTATACACTATAGAAAATTCTAATTGATAAATGACGGTTGGAGAAGCGAAATTAAAGAAACTACAACGCTTTCTTAAGCTACTGTTAAAATCACTACTTAAAATGCTCTAGTTTTGGTTTCTAATGTCTCTGATTTGTTCAGAACGATCCGCATCGTTTCCTCCAACGCTTTATGTAGATACTAGATGTCTGCTGTCTCGTTCTTTCTTCTCTTCATTAACCCCATTTCGCGTACACAGAAAAACGACATAAATGACTAAAAAAAAATTGTTCAAATGGCTCTGAGCACTTTGGGACTTTACATCTGAGGTCATCAGTCCCCTAGACTTAGAACTACTTAAACCTAATTAACCTAAGGACATCACAAACATCCATTCCCGAGGCAGGATTCGAACCTGCGACCGTAGCAGTCGCGCGGTTCCAGACTGAAGCGCCTAGAACCGCTCGGCCACAACGGCTGGCGCCATAAATGACTCCACGCCTGTCAGCGATGCCTGCCATCCGATCACATTCATTTAAAAAAAATTAAGAATCAGTATCAAAACTCCATGGAGGACACGCATGAATTCTGACTGTATACTACTTCTGGGTGGGGATAAGTAAGCCCTGCAGGAATGCGTGGCTGATATGGACAGCCTACACAGCGAAGAATTTGGGTTAAAGATACACGAAACAATGACGAAAAACGAAAGATATAAGATAAGAGTTTAACGTCTCTTCATCGACAAGATGGTAGGAAATGGAGATCTACATCTATACTCTGCAAGCCGTCTTACGGTGTGTGGCGGAGGGTACTTCTGACATCGGTATTATTATTATTATTATTATTATTATTATTATTATTACTATTTCTTTCTTGTCTCAGACGTTACGTCTGGTTAAAAATGGAAGGTGACGCGGACCTTGATCAAGCGTGACTTCCTTTTAACTGTACGGTATATGTTATATTGCATTTAGGAACTTTCGGGTAATTGAACAAGTGTCAATAATTATAGATTTCTGTAGTTGTATATATAAGTTTGGATGTAGCTGTATTGCATTGATGTACTGGTGGATATTGTGTGGTATGACTCCTGTAGTTGATAGTATAATCGGTATGATGTCAACTTTATCCTGATGCCACATGTCTTTGACTTCCTCAGCCAGTTGGATGTATTTTTCAATTTTTTCTCCTGTTTTCTTTTGTATATTTGTTGTATTGGGTATGGATATTTCGATTTGTTGTGTTAATTTCTTCTTTTTATTGGTGAGTATGATGTCAGGTTTGTTATGTGGTGTTGTTTTATCTGTTATAATGGTTCTGTTCCAGTATAATTTGTATTCATCGTTCTCCAGTACATTTTGTGGTGCATACTTGTATGTGGGAACATGTTGTTTTATAAGTTTATGTTGTAAGGCAAGCTGTTGATGTATTATTTTTGCTACATTGTCATGTCTTCTGGGGTATTCTGTATTTGCTAGTATTGTAAATCCGCTTGTGATGTGATCTACTGTTTCTATTTGTTGTTTGCAAAGTCTGCATTTATCTGTTGTGGTATTGGGATCTTTAATAATATGCTTGCTGTGATATCTGGTGTTTATTGTTTGATCCTGTATTGCAATCATGAATCCTTCCGTCTCCCTGTATATACTGCCTTTTCTTAGCCATGTGTTGGATGCGTCTTGAGCGATGTGTGGCTGTGTTAGATGATACGGGTGCTTGTCATGTTGTGTTTTCTTTTTCCAATTTACTTTCTTCGTATCTGTTGATGTTATGTGATCTAACGGGTTGTAGAAGTGGTTATGAAATTGCAGTGGTGTAGCCGATGTATTTATATGAGTGATTGCCTTGTGTATTTTGCTAGTTTCTGCTCGTTCTATAAAGAATTTTCTTAAATTGTCTACCTGTCCATAATGTGGGTTTTTTATGTCGATAAATCCCCTTCCTCCTTCCTTTCTGCTTAATGTGGATCTTTCAGTTGCTGAATGTATGTGATGTATTCTATATTTGTGGCATTGTGATCGTGTAATTGTATTGAGTGCTTCTACTTCAAATGAGTAGGTCAATATTGGTATAGTATAAGTATTTATAGCTTTTGTCTTGTTTCTTGCTGTCAATTCTGTTTTCAGTATTTTTGTTAGTCTTTGTCTATATTTTTCTTTTAGTTCTCCTTTTTATTATTATTATTATTATTATTATTATAATTAGTTACGTGCCATTCGTGAATGGTGCCTGAAAAGAATGTCGGTAAAGCTGCGAATGGTCTCTAATTTAATCAATATCCTCGTCGCGATCATTTCACGACACGCACGTAGGAAAAAGTAAAATGTTAGCCCGACTGTCTTTGCCACGTACGCTCTCGAAATTTCAAAAGTTAACCTCTCCGCGATGCACAACTTTCTTCTACAGCGTCCGCCACTGGGGTTCGTCGACCTTCTCTATAAGTCTATCGTGCCGAGTAAACGAACCCCTGACGAGCCGCTCTTCGTTGGATGTTCTCTGTCTGTTCCATTGTCCAACTTCGTGAAGGTCCCTGACCGACCAACAGTTCTCAAGACTCTATCGAAAGGGTGTTTTCAAAGCCAATTCTTTCGTGGGTGAACTACGTTTCCTTAAGGTTTACACACAGAATCTCAGTCTGGCGTCTGCTTTTCCTACTATTTGTTTTATGGGGTCGTTCCACTACGGATGGTCGCTACGGATGGATATTCTATGAGGGTTACAGTTTATACCGATGTGCAACCAACAGTGTAATCGCACAGTAGTGGATTTCTTCGACTGTTTACAGGGGGTGGACAAAAATGCCGTGCGGGATTAGCCGAGCGGTCTTAGGCGCTGCAGTTATGGACTGTGCGGCTGGTGCCGGCGGATGTTCGAGTCCTCCCTCAGGCATGGGTGTGTGTGTGTGTGTGTGTGTGTGTGTGTGTATTTGTCCTTAGGATAATTTGGGTTAAGTAGTGTGTAAGCTTAGGGACTGATGACATTAGCAGCTAAGTCCCATAAGATTTCACACACATTTGATTTTTTTTTTTGACAAAAATATGGAAAGAAAACACCGCGAGAAATGTTTGCTTGAAGATAAATGTAGATGCTATTCAAGCCTGCAATTTGATTGCATTGTTGTATTTGACCACGATTGGCACCTGTGCAGTTTTCTCACGTACACTGCAAGTCTCATCGTGGTAAGAATAGCGTTCTGTGTAGTTTCGAGAGCATTACGTCCGTGCTAAGTGAATCCGAACGTTCGAAAATTGTTGGTGGTTGTGTGGTGGGTGCTACCGCAACTTAAGGAGACGAAGTGTTTGGTATTCGAAGAGACGCCATATTGAAGATTTATATCGTATGCAGGGAAAGTGGGAAAACGTCATCCGCTAGGTCACAAGGTGGACAAAATTGTGTCTTGACTGATAGTCAGAGAAGACCCTTGAAGAGGACGTTGACGAAAAATAAAAGGACGAAATCTGTACAAGTCACTGCAGAACTGAAAGTCGCACTCGCGAACACTGCAACACCAAAACAACACGACGGGACCTCCACAAGCAGGATATTGCAGGACGAGATATAATTCCAAAACGACTCATCAGTGATGCAAACGCTGTTAACAGGAAATCGTAGCGCCGAGCCCATAAAGTCTGGACTAAGGAGCAATTATGAAAAGTCGTTTGTCCGGTTAAGGCTTGTTTCACACTGTTTCCAACTTCTGACTGAATTTACGTCACAAGAGTGAAGCGCGACGGGGGTTGCGATATGGGCAGCCATAGCGTGGTATTACATGGACCCCCATGGTTTGCAAGGTCCGCATTTGGCTGATCAGATACATCCCATGGTACAGTATCTGTTCCCAAACGGCGATGCCGTATTCCAATAAGTCAGGGCTCTATTAATACAGCTCGCATCATCAAGGACTGGTTTGTGGGAACGAGGACGATTTGTCGCTTCTCTCTTGCCACCATACTCACCACATGTCAATATTATTCAGCCTTTGTGGTCTACTTTGGAGAAAGGGTGCACAATCGATAACCTCCTCCACCATCGTTATCTAAACTTGTCACTATTTTGCAGGAAGAATAGTATAAGATTCCATAGAAAACCATGCAGGATCTGTATTTTAGACACTCCGAGACGACTGGAAGATGTTTTGAATGCCAACGGTTTTCCTACACCGATTTAGGCAGTACAAAGTGTTGTGAATTTTGCCGCTGCGATATTTTTGTCCACCTCCATGTGTGTGTAATAGACGTTGCATTTATTTATGTCCAGTGGCTGTCTCAATACATCTTCTGCAGATCATCCAGTATTTCGCTTCAGACTTCTGTCTTTGCAGCCTTCCTATAAACAATACCCTCGACCGAATAAAATCACCAAGCCTACAACATTATCCACTAGCTAATTAAAATAAACTGTAAATAGTAGTGACTCTGTAGCTCTTTTCTGGGATACTCTCGATATTACCTTACACTGGTACATGTTTCATTGAGGACCACTTGTTGATTTCTATAGGCAACGAAGTTCTGTATCCAATAACATATCTAATCCGATATTCGGTAAGATGGCATTTTGTTTACCAAACAATGGGGGACTGTGTCGATTGTCTTCCTGAAGTAAAGGAACAAGGCATCAACCCGAGCACATCTGTCTGTGGTGCCCTGGATCTCGTGGACGAACAGAGCGATTTGAGTTTCGCAAGGCCTTTGTTTGCAGAATCCATGCATCTCTTCACAGAGGTGGTCTTCGTTTACCGAAATCGTTATACAGCTCGGACTGGACAAGAATTGGGAAGGAAATCAGCCTTATGCTTTTCAAGCGGATGTTCCCGGCATCCACTTTAGCCGATTTAGGGAATGCACTGAAAATCTAAATCTGGATTGCCGGATCAAGATTTGAAGCGAGTTCCTGCCGGAGGCGAGTTGAGTGCCTTAACCTCTGTACAACTATTTCCACTTGCTGCATCCAGCTAACCACTGGCGTCCTTGTTTAAGTTGAGCAATAAACTGGTTCCAAGCAAGGAACACAACGGATTCTCGAGAGCAGGAGAAGAAGTTTTTTTCACTAAAGGATCTCTACACTGGCATCAAATACCTGTCATTAATTTTAAAAAAAAGATGTTTCTGGAATTGTATGTTTAGAGTTCATCGGAAAGCGTGGAGAAGAAATTGGACTAATTCAAAATTTGGTGCTACAGGAAGAAGATATACAATTTAGTGGACAACTGTAGAGAGTAGGTGAAGAAAAACGTTCACTAATAATAAAAAAAAATCTAGGTTAGTGGGGTATCTCACAAGGCAACAGGTTTCGTGCTACTGGAAGGAGAGCAGGAAAAGTGGCAGGGATGTTCAAAGGTTTGAATGTGCGAACAGATTTTTCAAGAGCGGTGAGTATGATGGATATTTCGTGACGATAACTTGGCACATGATACCAGGAGATGTTAGGATGGAAACCAACAAATAAGAGGAGTGATTTACTGAAAAAGTTTTTCTACAGTCTCACGTTGGCCTCTTCTCAGCCCAAACTGGAAACAATTTTTAAGCCACGTGTCGGAACCGTGGGACAGAGGGTTAATTGGGATGCTAACAAGTCGAAAGAACAAAGCAGCAGCATACAAAAGCGTCCGCCACACATAACATAACTCTGGAACACGTGGCAGCGAGGTACGGCAGCCGAATGACTAACAGTACCACACGAGCGAGCCGGGACCTCATTACCCTCCGTGTAAGTGCCCCCGATAAGTGAGCTGCGGCCTTTTCAATCTGCATATTCATGCCACGCCCAATCCATAACTGTGACGGTTCACTACTAGACGCCCGCCGCGTGGGCATCAACTAGCTAACCATTTTGAAATTTAAATTCGCCATCAAGATAACTCCAGATCGCGGCAATTAGCAGCCCTAAATTGCAGACTCAGAAGGCTTCCAGTCTGGCGCACCTGCCCACGGCGAACACGTGACCGCACCACAAAGTTGCGAGTAGTTCCGCTAAAAAAGGAAGGCGGTGTTAGATTGCCTCGCGTTCCATAAGGCGGAGCTGGGTGGGTTCTGGGAGTGGACGTCAAACAGTTCCAGTGACAGATTGCGCACATAAAGTTGTATGGGCTGCGCTGCCACCGTGTGTAAGAAGATAGGTCATCAGGGCTGCCTCCTCTGAAATGGCACTGTACATTGTCTGTGATGGAGGCTCTACCGTGCATAAGGGGATGACGTACATTGAGCGCGCTTTAATTAACAGTGAAAAGTCGCAAGTGGCTGTGTAAGAAGTGCGGGTTACTCTACAGGATAATTCTCACAATAAAGTAATAACAGCAACCAGTCATTGTTAATAACGCTATTAATTACGAAAAATAGCGCGGCTACCGGTTTGGAGATAACACGTTCATCATCAGACGACCATCCACGATTGAAGCTTATGCTGTAAATGCAGTACTGAAAAATTTTAATTGTCGCGGAAGTTCTATAGAATGGTGGCGCCCTACATAAAAGTAACGTGTGAGCGTGCGGTTGATCTGCTATTCTGTTATCTGCGCAACGGATTAATCTGAGATGTACCCTTTACCCTGTGGCTGCTGCAAGATGCAATTTCCACCCCCACACTACTACAGAAGTCACACAGACACTCCTTACGTTCTAACGAGAACTTAACACGTTATATCCTGGTTCTTTTCGGAATGTGAAGTTACCTCTCAAGGATAAGATTCGCTAATGAAATTTCTGTACAAAGTTTAAGATTGTTATTGACTTGGCAGAATGGCTGAGAGGCGTACCTAATCAACTTGAATAATTATCGTTTAGAATGTTGCTAGGTACAGTCGAGGCCGTCGGGTGTGAAATGCAGTGAAGTGTACTGTTGTGGAGGAAATATGGGGCTCACAATAGCTGTAGCGCACAATACCATAAGCTGCGATGACTGCTGTCTGCGCCGCTCGCTGCTGACAAATAAGATAACTCTCGTTCTATCTGGATTGACCTTCGCCAACCAAACTCTCCCTACACCTTCATGAAGTCAAGGATTCCTATTCGCCCCTAGTCTAACTATGTAGCGGAATTTTCTTTTAAGCCGAACACGGGGTCGTTCCCCCTTTCACTCGGGCACACGCTGTCCACAGGCGGCCGAGGTTGACTCGTCCTCTGAAGGGACCGGCCTCCCGGTGTGTGGTCTGCCTCTCTTGAACTAAAAGCTCCTCTGAGCGTCGTTTCTGGAATGTACGTGTGTGCGCCAGCCTCGAGTATTTCAACCCCGGTGCGCACTTGTTATTTGCGTATCGTTTACATGAATTCATACAACATTGACTTGATCTTATCAAGTTCGGGTTCGAATGAAGCGTCTTGATGTGCGGAATGGCGGAATATGTAAGCAATGAAGGTCAGGAGACCACGACGTCTTACAGACGATGTAAGAACATGGCCACTTGACTGTAATTCAGCCTAGCAATTAATTAAAACAACTTTCTAAGATAAGGGCTGAGCTACTGTTGTCTTACATGGAAAATCAAACGTCCTTTTAACTCAGTGTAAACGATTCTGAAGACGCAGACCTAACTTTTCTCTTATCTTAGAAAGTTGTTCATATTGTTTTAATTCACTGGCAGGACCAATTACACTGAAGTTTTCCTTAGATCGTGTTTTTGCTGTAGGGCGCTACTACCCCATTGAACTTTGGTCACAGCCAATGCTGCATATGCAGCATAAAATCTATACAGGGTCCGAGGAGGGATGGTCAATGTTTAGGGATATGACAGGAAAAATCATTCGAAGCAAAAGAATCTAGCAAACACGGCCTTGAAGATGCATACCATAAGCGCTATCACTTCTTCCTCTCCGATACAGTGAAATATATCTCTTCCACTGTAAGCTTTTATGCTTTCCATATGTGGAGACTTTGTAGTATGGGCAAAAAAAAAAAAAAAATAAAATAAAAAAATAAAAATAAAAATAAATAAATAAATAAAAAATAAAAAAGTAACATTAAATTAAATAAAAATAATCCAGTTAGTTTGGACTCTGAAGTGTATATCTGTATGAAACCCACCTTTTTTACTGAACAAAACCCACCTTTTTTACTGAACAAGTGCTCATAGCTCTTACGGCATGCATGTCAGATTCCACGTTTACAAGACATTATGGCGTTACAGAATATTGGGTGAATTGTAGAGAAAAGAGGGTGCATAATTTTTGTGAAATAAAAAAAAACATGATAATAAAAGAAGTGCCAGAAACCACTCAATGTAGACAAATTAAGGAGCTCCCCCTCTGTACTGATCATATAAAAAACGCCGAATAAGGAGAAAACAATTTCCAACTAAGTACTAGAAGTGAATAAAAATGTGACAGCAACGAGATAGACCGGGAAAAAATATTGTCAGCATTCATTACGTTTTGTATTAAGACGTAAGTACTCACGTCTTGCAATATCATAAAGTTTCCTTGAAAGTGGGTTTCATGAAACGGTACGGTCTCGGTTGAATATTATGTACTGAAAAATAAGCAGCGCTACAAAGAAAAGATTACTTTTCATATGTTGAATTGTATCGTCATGTTCAGCGTTGTGCTTGTAAGTAGAAAAAAACAGTTATTAAAGTATATTACATTATCTATATGGTTTACTATCTATCTTTGGCATACTGAGGAGAAAACCATTCTCTCTCCCTATGCGGGAATCACACGAACGGTATGCAAGCCGCATGGGAGGTAGGCCCTGTGACATAAGGAAAGCGTGCACGGGTAGCCGAAACGTTTAAGGCTCTCGCTCCTGCTTCGGCACAAATTTTCATGTGTCCATAGTAAACCATAAAGGTGATGTAATATCGTATTCGCAATTTGTGAATACATTTCATAATGTAAAACGGCTGTAAATCATCACCAGTGTCTGTTCCTTCAGTCGTGCATGTCTGAAGGACATTTGCGCCGAACTAAACAGACACTGTCAAATACAGTAACTGCACTAACTATAAAATAAGAAAAAAGTATTATCATAGCAAATAGCCCACTAAAGTTGAAATACTTTTGGTTGGTGAGCCTAGCTACAGACTGGGAGGATGTGAGTTCCTCACGGATACTCTAATACTCTCTTCAAACGTACTACACGATGACCGTACTGCATATTTATATTTCGTGTGAGATTAATGGCACCTGTCAAGGTGTGAGACCTGTAATAGAAAGTCCACGCTTCTGCGAGGCGTTGAGAAAGACAAATCGTATGCCCTGTGTGTGCTGCGAGGCGTGGAAAGGGAGCTCATTACTATGAAAACCACAACACCGCAACGTCTCCGTGTTTAAAGAGACTGTTTGAATAACACAGCTGCGAAGGAAAACGAGTTCCACGTCCTATACGTCAACACAGAAAATTTACTGAACTTACCTCATGCAGAGGTTACGTTTTAACTCGGGACAACTTAGCTTTTACGTACTGTAACAACAAACTATTCCGAGGTCATCTTGTGATTTAAAAAATATGTAATTTTTACTGGTCTGTCTTAAGAGTTTATATTTCATCCCTAGTATTGAGCTACAGCCATGAAGAGTGTTTGTAACGAACACAGATAAGTATATGACTGGACTTTTCATTTTGGGAGTATTAGGTGTGTTTATTACAAAATGGTTCAAATGGCTTTGAGCACTATGCGACTTAACTTCTGAGGTCATAAGTCGCCTAGAACTTAGAACTAATTAAACCTAACTAACCTAAGGATATCACACACATCCACGCCCGAGGCAGGATTCGAACCTGCGACCGGAGCGGTCGCTCGGTTCCAGACTGTAGCGCCTAGAACCGCACGGCCACTCCGGCCGGCTTGTTTGTTACACACGGCAAGTTGATACTGCGTGTAGATTACAATATTCAGTCGCGTCTCATGGACCGTCGAGAAGTTTAAAAATTGCACACGTACTTCCCTCCATCCACAGATGCTCTTCCACGAGACAGAGGGGCTAGTACTTTCGTGTAAAAGGGAGTGAAGGGGAATTTGGCTCCTCCAAAGCCTTAATGCTTGAACATATTCTCAGTTCGAATATAATAAACTTTGTGGGACTGAGAAGCTTATGTCCACGAATCAGTATGGTTTTAGAAAGCCTCGCTCGTGCGAGTTCTCATATGATATATTGAGAACGGTGTATGAAGGGCAACAGGCAGATTCTATATTCCTAGATTTCCGGAATCGCTGTACACAATGAGGTGATCCGATCCGATGGCGGGGTGTGGGTATGGCGAATACCCGGCGAACGTCGTCTGCCAGCGTGTGTAGTACCACCAGAAAAATTCGGAGGCGGTGGTGTTATGGTGTGGTCGTGTTTTCCAAGGAGGTGGCTTGCATCCCTTGTTATTTTGCGTGGCACCATCACAGCACAGGCCTACGCTAATGTTTTAAGCAACTTCTTGCTTCCCACTGTTGAAGAACAATTCGGGTATGGCGGTTGCATCTTTCAATACGATCGAGCACTTGTCCATAATGCACGGCCTGTAGCGGACTGGTTACACGACAATAACATCCCTGTAATGGACTGGCCAGCACAGAGTCCTGACCTGAATCCTACAGAACACCTTTTGGATGTTTTGGAACGCCGACTTCGTGCCAGGCCTCACCGACCGACATCGATACTTGTCCTCATTGAAGCACTCTGTGAGGCAAGGGCTGCCTTTCCCCAAGAAAGCTTCCAGCATCTGATTGGAAGTATGACTGCAAGAGTGGAAGCCGTCATCATGGCTAAGGGTGGACCAACACCATGTCGAATGCCACCATTACCTATGGAGGGCGCCACGGAGTCATTTTCAGCCAGGTGTCCGGACACTTTTGGCCACAGAGTGTACGTTGTGGTGGTCCGTTAGCGATCACCGGCATGCTTTCACGTAGCTTTTCTTCCCTCAGATCCCAAGATGACACTTTTGGACACACTCGTGTCTGTGGCCACAGTAGTAACATCTTGACCAGCTGCTCGTCCATGATGCTAAGCACTGAAATGACATCTTGCAGACATGTTGCCGTACCACAGGGAATGTCGCACTAGTCGGTTCCACAACAAAGTTCTTCGAACACCGTGCTGAAATGCAGGAGGATCTGCAACGAATTGACGCATGGTGCAGGGAATAGCAATTGAATCTCAATGTAGACAAGTGTAATAAGCTGCGAATACATAGAAAGAAAGATCATTTATGATTTAGCTACAATATAGCAGGTCAGCAACTGGAAGCAGTTAATTCCATAAATTATCTGGGAGTAGGCACTAGGAGTGATATAAAATGGAATAACCATATAAAATTAATCGTCGGTAAAGCAGATGCCAGACTGAGATTCATTGGAAGAATCGTAAGGAAATGCAGTCCGAAATCAAAGGAAGTAGGTTACAGTACATTTGTTCGCCCACTGCTTGAATACTGTTCACCGGTGTGGGATTCGTACCAGATAGGGTTGATAGAAGAGATAGAGAATATCCAACGGAGAGCAGTGGGCTTTGTTACAGGATCATTTAGTAATCGCGAAAGCGTTACGGAGATGATAGATAAACTCCAGTGGAAGACTCTGCAGCAGAGACGCTTAGTAGCTCGGTACGGGCTTTTGTTGAAGTTTCGAGAACATACCTTCACCGAGGAGTCAAGCAGTGTATTGCTTCCTCCTACGTATATATCGCGAAGAGACCATGAGGATAAAATCAGAGAGATTAGAGCCCACACAGAGGCATACCGACAATCTTTCTTTCCACGAACAATACGAGACTGGAATAGAAGGGAGAACCGATAGAGGTACTCAAAGTAATCTCCGCCACACACCGTCAGGTGGCTTGCAGAGTATGGATGTAGATGTAGATGTAGATGCTGCATGAACTGTCGAATGCATACAGAGCGTTATTGCACAGCCTCTACATTTCCTTTTACTATCGTTGGCTGGGTGTTCCGAAGAAATTTTCGGTTTTCGAAGGAAATGGCAGTTGTTCCTTATCAGCTCTCAAGCAGTGCAGATATTGTGGTTTCGCTACTGTCTTCATTTTTTTCAAATCGTTGAACTATGCACTGATAAACATTTCATCAGTTTTCCTGCGATTAAAGGGGGTAGGACGCCAAACGGGCCGACTTGGAGCAGGAGAGGCACCACAGGACATTTTAATTTCCACTGTTCTATACTTTTACAAACAAATTCATAAAACTTTGTCAGCGTGACCAGGAAGGATTCAGAATTCACACGTACAGCAGTGGAAGTTCGAAAACATAGCGAAATAACTTTCTTTACACGTGAAATTTCATCATTTTTTTTTTCACGTACTAATGGCAGCATTTGTTGCTATAGGTACACTTTTCTTCAGAAGTAAGAGAGATTCTTCGATGAATTTTGCACAGCATACAAACCATACTTAAACGTGTAGAATTTTCCACATCTATTAAAAACTGTGGTAAAAATTGAGATAATTAACTATAAAATTTGTGTTTTTTCTAAACATGAAGTTTAAAATATAACAGCTCATTCGATTTTTCATAAATTAAATAAATTCTAGAGTTTCATACACCTGTAAGTATGGTGTGTATGCTGTGCAAAATTCATCGAAGAATCTCTCTAACTTATGAAGAAAAGTGCACCCATAGCAACAGAGGCAGCCATAATTAAGTGAAAAAATGATGAAATTTCACATGTAAAAAAAATTATTTTGTTATGTTTTCGACCTTCCAATGAAATGTGAATCCTGAATCCTTCCTGGTGATGCTGACAAAGTCTTACGAATTTATTTGTGAAAGTATGGGCAGTGGAAATTAAAATGTCCTGTGATGCCTCTCCTGTCCCAAGTCGGCCCGTCTGCCGTCCTACCCCCCTTAACAGGAAGAATTTCTGGAGACGGATTATCAGTTAGTTACGTTTATTGCCGAAGGGCGATAATGACGAGTGTTTGGCGGGACTGGAGAGGCCCTAAAAGAGAGAATAGGGAAAGAAAGGAGATCGGAGGTTCAGTCCTTATAGAGCGTTTTCTCTGTCGGTTCTCTTTCCCTTTATTGCTCCACCCGTGCTACACGGCGTGCCGCAGAGTTGCCTACCTGGTCGGGGCGGAGTCCGGGCGGCACCCAGGTGTACTCCTCGAGCGCGCAACCCGAGTCGTCGTCGGACTGAGACTGGCGGTGCGGGTCGGCGGCGGCGGCGGCGGCGGGCGGCGGCCCGGGGGCGGCGGCCGCCTTGTGGGGCGGCAGCTGCAGCAGCTTGTCCGGCTCGGGGCTGACCGCGCCCGCCATGGCGCCGCCCACGCAGTGCTCCTGCCGCGCGCACCGGCAGTTGCGGCACACCTTCCTGCAACACGGCACGCCGGCGCACCGTTACCCACTGCCAGGACACACCGTAGCGCAGCTGCTGGCCGGCCGAGGCGCGGCGACAGCGTTGGCCAGGCGCTGCTTTAACGTCTCAAGGATGGAAATGAAGGAGCTAACTCTAAATATAGATAAATGTAAATTAATGCAGATGAATAGGAAAAAGAATCCCGTAATGTTTGGATACTCCATTAGTAGCGTAGCGCTTGACACAGTCACGTCACGTCGGTTAAATATTTGGGCGTAACATTGCAGAGCGATATGAAGTGGGACAAGCATGTAATGGCAGTTGTGGGAAAGGCGGATAGTCGTCTTCGGTTCATTGGTAGAATTTTGGGAATGATCATATAAAGTTGATCGTCGGTAAAGCAGATGCCGGACTGAGATTCACTGGAAGAATCCTAAGGAAATGCAATCCGAAAACAAAGGAAGTAGGTTACAATACGCGTGTTCGCCCACTGCTTGAAGACTGCTCAGCAGTGTGGGATCCGTACCAGGTAAGGTTGATAGAAGAGATGGAGAAGATCCAACGGAGAGCAGCGCGCTTCGTTACAGGATCGTTTAGTAATCGCGAAAGCATTACGGAGATGATAGACAAACTCCAGTGGAAGACTCTGCAGGAGAGACGCTCAGTAGCTCGGTACGGGCTTTTACTGAAGTTTCGAGAACATACCTTCACCGAGGAATCAAGCAGTATATTGCTCCCTCCTACGTATATCTCGCGAAGAGACCATGAGGATAAAATCAGAGAGATTAGAGCCCACAAAGAGGCATATCGACAGTCCTTCCTTCCACGAACAATACGAGACTGGATGTAGATGTAGATGTGGTTCATCTGTAAAGGAGACCGCTTATAAAACAGCAATACGACCTATTCTTGAGTACTGCTCGAGCGTTTGGGATCCCTATCAGGTCGGATTGAAGGAGGACATAGAAGCAATTCAGAGGCGGGCTGCTAGATTTGTTACTGGTAGATCTGATCATCACGCGAGTGTTACGGAAATGCTTCAGGAACTCGGGTGGGAGTCTCGGGTGAATCGCTACTGAGGAAATTTAGAGAACCAGCATTTGAGGCTGACTGCAGTACAATTTTACTGCCGCCAACTTACATTTCGCGGAAAGACCACAAAGACAAGATAAGAGAGATTAGGGCTTGTACAGAGGCATATAGGCAGTCATTCTTCCCTCGTTCTGTTTCGGAGTGGAACAGGGAGAGAAGATGCTAGTTGTGGTACGAGGCACCCTCCGCCACGCACCGTATGGTGAATTGCGGAGTATGTATGTAGATGTAGATGTAGACGTATAACTCGTACTAGGATTGGACCAAAATACAGAAACTCCACAAACACGGCACATTACCCTGCGTAATACGTCATTCGGTGTAAGAAACCCCCAGGCCCGCTACGGTCGCAGGTTCGAATCCTGCCTCGGGCATGGATGTGTGTGATGTCCTTAGCTTAGTTAGGTTTAAGTAGTTCTAAGTTGTAGGGGACTGATGACCTCAGATGTTAAGTCCCATAGTGCTCAGAGCCACTTCATTTTCTTGTATTTGAATATCCATTCGTATATTAGTTCCTTTGGCGCTTCAGTGTACAAGTCGTTTATTGGTCTCAAGGGAATCTTACACTGAGGTAACAAAATTCATGGGTCTGTGACATGCACATATGCAGATGGCGGTAGTATTGCGTACACAAGGTATGAAAGAACAGTGCATTGACGGTGCTGTCGTTTGTACTCAAGTGACTTACGTGAAAAGGTTTCCGACGGGACTGTCTCCTCACGGCCGTAGTTGAAAGACTTTGGACCGAGAATGGTAGTTGGAGCTAGACGCATGGGGCAGTCCATTTAGGAAATAATTAGGGAATTCAGTGCTCCGAGATCAATAATGTCAAGAGTGTACCGAGAATACTACATTGAAGGTATCACCTCTCACCACGGACAACGCAATGACCGACCGCCTTCACTTAACGAGCGAGAGCAGCGGCCGTTGCGCAGAGGTGTTACTGATACAGACAATTAGCAGCGCGTGAGATAAGCGCAGAATGTCGGACGTACGATGGATGTATGACTGAGGACAGTACGGTGAAATTTGGCGATAATGGGCAATGGTAGCAGACGTCCGACGAGAGTGCTCAAGATAATGCCTGCAGCGCGTTTCCTGGGATCGTGCCCGTGTTCATAGGACCATAGACGACTGGAAAATCTTGGCATACTCGTGTGAGTCCCAATTTCAGTTGCTGAGAGCTAATTGTAAGATTCTGGTGTAGTGCAGACCCCACGAAGCCATGGACCGAAGTTCTCAACAAGGCACTGAGCAAGCTGGCGAATCGATCATTACCTAGGAATGGTCATGTTCGGCTGCCTGAGGACCATGGTCCCAAACATCAATGTAATTTTTACCGATGATGGTGCACCATGTCACCGGGTCACAATAGTTCGCAGTTGGTTTTTAAAAACATTCGGCGCAATTCGATCGAATGATTTGGCCACCCAGATCGCTCGACATGAAGCCCATCGAACATATATGGGACATAGTCGAGAGGTCAATTCGAGCTCAAAATCCTGCACTGACGATGTCCTCGAAATTATGGGCGTCTATAGAGACAGTACGGCTCAGTATTTCTGCAGGGGACTTCCGACGAGTTGCTGAGTCCACGCCATGTCGTGTTGCACCACTATGCAGGACAAAAGGAGACCCGACAACATTTTATGCAGTATCCTGTGGGTTTTGTCCCCTCAGTATCCCACGTGCATCCCTTCAAGCTTTATTTCTTCTCCAACGACGAAGGCATATACACTACCGGCCATTAAAATTGCAACACCGAGAAGAAACGAAGATGATAAACGGGTATTCATTGGACAAATATATTGTACTAGAACTGACATCTGATTACATTTTCACGCAATGTGGATGCATACATCCTGAGAAATCAGTACCCAGAACAACCACCTCTGGCCGTCATAACGGCCTTGATGCGCCTGGGCATTGAGTCAAACAGAGCTTGCATGGCGTGTACAGGTACAGCTGCCCATGCAGCTTCAACACGATACCACAGTTCATCAAGAGTAATGACTGGCGTATTGTGACGAGCCAGTAGCTCGGCCACGATTGACCGGACGTTTTCAATTGGTGAGAGACCTGGAGAATGTGCTGGGCAGGGCAGCAGTCGAACATTTTCTGTATCCAGGAAGGCCCGTACGGGACCTGCAACATGCGGTCGTGCATTATCCTGCTGAAACGTAGGGTTACGCAGGGACCGAATGAAGGGTAGAGCCACGGGTCGTAACACATCTGAAATGTAACGTCCATTGTTCAAACTGCCGTCAATGCGAACAAGAGGTGACCGAGACCTATAACCAATGGCACCCCATACCATCACGCCGGATGATACGCCAGTATGGCGATCACGCATACACGTTTCCAATGTGCGTTCACCGCGATGTCGCCAAACACGGATGCGACCATCATGATACTGTAAACAGAACCTGGATTCATTCGAAAAAATGACGCTTTGTCATTCGTCGTTGAGTACACCATCGCAGGCGCTCCTGTCTGTGATGCAGCGTCAAGGGTAACCGCAGCCATGGTCTCCGAGCTGGTAGTCCATGCTGCTGCAAACGGCGTCGAACTGTTCGTGCAGATGGTTGTTGTCTTGCAAACGTCCCCATCTGTTGACTCAGGGATCGAGACGTGGCTGCACGATCCGTTACAGCCATGCGGATAAGATGCCTGTCATCTCGACTGCTAGTGATACGAGGCCGTTGGGATACATCACGGCGCCCCGTATTACCCTCCCGAACCCACAGATTCCATATTCTGCTAACAGCCATTGGATCTCGACCAACGCGAACAGCAATGTCGCGATACGATAAACCGCTATCGCGATAGGCTACAATCTGACCTTTACCAAAGTCGGAAACGTGATGGTACGCATTTCTCCTCCTTACACGAGGCATCATAACAACGTTTCAGCAGGCAACGCCGGTCAACCGCTGTTTGTGTATGAGAAATCGGTTGGAAACTTTGGACATGTCAGCACGTTGTAGGTGTCGCCACCGGCGCCAACCTTGTGTGATTGCTCTGAGAAGCTAATCATTTGCATAACACTGCATCTTCCTCCTATCGGTTAAATTTCGCGTCTGTAGCATGTCATCTTCATGGCGTAGCAATTTTAATGGCCAGTAGTGTATGATATCCCATCAGATGTTCCGTGGCAGAAGACCTGGTTCTGTTCCAAGGTGCACGATCGACAATGTATGGTTTAACTGTCCACATGTCATATAAATAGGTCTTAAAATATACAACGTTTCAGTCACCGTAAAATTCTGTAGTTATATTCCAAACAGCTGTAATATATATGGTGTAACGGGTTTAAGTGCAGATATTTTTATATGTGATACCTTATATGTATACGCATTATTCAGGCTATTTTTATTGTGTGTCGAACAGTCTTCCGATAAACATGTTACATACTTCACGATTTGATGTTTTCGGCATGGCCATACATGGGCCGGGAAGCAAACGACGCCTGGTAGTACAGAATATCTGTTTGGTTCCTCGCGTTCAGACTTCAATACATGACCTGCTGCCCAGGGAAGAATAAACATTATATGTTTACTTGTTGCACACACACTTGCAGGCACTACGAACCTAAAAACATGCGACTTGTAATAGCAATAATTATTAGTCTGCAAATGACGTAAAAACTGATATAATATAGTTCAGTACACCGTTTTAAGTCACGAACAGAAATATCTGCAGTATACCCCTTACTCCCCGCATTATAAAGCACTTAAATGTGTAGAGTGCGAATGCGAGTCTAACAACAACATGAGAAACTGTAGAAAATGAGGGAAACTACTTACGGCGGTCTATAGTGCGCTTTTCTTCTCGTGATTCTAGAACTAGTCACTGAGCCACAAAAGTACCGACCAAAAAATATCCCGTGTTTCTATGTGCGCTACCCTCTACGTTCAACACTCTACCCTGCGTTATCAGGAGTAGACTGGAAGAACCTGTGGAAATATCCGACTTTGAGATGAAAGTCATATTGGATGAAAGTCCTGAATGTTAAACTTTTTCGGAAGTTGCTTGGAACTCGGGAAACCGGGAAAGTCGGTTGCCGCGCTCCGCCGGTCACGGCCCGGAGCTCTTCATTTTCTGAGCTTTAATTGCTTTCTGGAGATGAAAGTTGTGATCTAGAGCGAGCCGCAAAGTTATCCTCGAGGACGGAGAGTTAGCGCGGAATTGCAGTTATGTTCCCTTTTCTCAGGCGATGATTTTTTCCGGCATACAGCTTTGTTGTGATTTAGTGTAGGTCCACGGTTATTGTTCGGTGGCTGTTTTATGATACCTCATAACCCAAACAGCTAGCTAGAGGAGATGTTGGCCAAAGGAATCGTAATTGACGAAATTCTTTATTGTCAAAAAAATGGTTCAAATGGCTCTGAGCACTATGGGACTAAACATCTGAGGTCATCAGTCCCCTAGAACTTAGAAGTACTTAAACCTAACTAACCTAAGGACATCACACACATCGATGCCCGAGGCAGGATTCGAACCTGCGACCGTAGCAGTTCAAAAATGGCTCTGAGCACTATGGGACTTAACATTTGTGGTCATCAGTCCCCTAGAACTTAGAACTAATTAAACCGACATCACACACATCGATGCCCGAGGCAGGATTCGAACCTGCGACCGTAGCAGTCGTGCGGTTCCAGACTGAGCGCCTAGAGCCGCTAGACCACCGCGGCCGGCGACCGTAGCAATCGCGCGGTTCCAGACTGAAGCGCCTAAACCGCTCGGCCATACCTGCCGGCCCTTTATTGCCAAATTGATACTGAAATATTTGATTTTGTACGTCAGTTTTAATCCAGTACTCATTCCGATATTTTTCTTTCGGTAAAGAGTCCGAGGAAACTGCAAAGAAATTACGTGGAGGATGAGAAGAAGCCAATCTGTTATACGGATTTTACGATAAAGTGGTTGGAGTCCATCCGAGTGCAGTCAAAATACTACAGGAGCATGAGATCGCCGACCCCTATAAAAAGTATTTCACAAACACAGGAGTGTAGAAAATTGATGTTGATCTTCCGGTAGTGTTAGTATTTCTCATAGTGCAATGCCCACATTAAATGACATCGTATCATGGAAGTCCAGTGTGATACTTTTTGGTAACACACTTAATTTTACATCTGTGACGTGCACCCAAATTAATGGAGCTGGCCTTTTTGGATTTTTATTTTTTTGTTACAGTTATGACATTTATACTCACATGTGCGATGGCTGTGGCCGCTCTTAAAACATGACACGTCCAAGAGGCTAGTATTTCAGTATTCCCAGGTCAAAAACGTAACTCCTAAATCTACCCCTTCTTCCAATTATTGCCTACTCTATCCATCCCAATAAGTCCTCCAATCCACCTTTTTCTTGCTCTATCCTAAGACCTGCGTACCTATTATCAGTTCCTTCTTCATCCATCCATCCTCCCTAACAGTTCCCAGAACCCAGTCTTCACTCACAGTTTCCAGGAGCCTACATACCATCATATCAAAACAATTTAGAATATACATCATATCACCATAATTCTTTTTATAAACATCGTAGTCTTTTTTAACTTGATAAAATGTTTGTTATTTGAATATGCAATAATTTATAAAAAATAACTGCCTGAAGAGCAGCCACATGACCGCTGGCAACCCCCCCCCCCTCTCCAATCCCCAGCACACACACACACACACATTGGTTGTGTAGGGATGTCTACATAACACCCAAATTAAAAAAAGCTAGACTACTGCGGTAAAATGTACCATCGCTGGTTTGTGAAAAATGTATTGTATATAAATATCCAGGCATCTGAAACTTGCCTGAGGCCAAAATTCGTACAATATTTCCGCAAGTAAAGTAAACCTGATAGTTTCAGGTGGAATGTAATTATTTAAACAATTTATCAGTTACATTTTACAATGTATTTTTAGCTCGTTATTTAGAATTTGCAAGCAATGTTTGTTAAATTTGGATTCTGGTTCTATACTCTTATGGAAATTTGGGTTCCGAGAGAAAAGACGTTGCTGAAAATCATTACTTTATGATCAGCTTTCGGAACAGTGGAACCGTAACACAGTGAAAGTATTGATACTTATAAATGCAGTAAACATATATACTTACCATGTCAGATGTGAAATCTGTTGATGAACTTGGACCCTCGATTTTCATACGATTAGTAATTAAAAATAAACAGATGTTGCTTTTATTGAAGAATATGACTCAGTAATTCTTAACTAACATTCTAGTATGGTAATAAATATAAATTAAAGGTAAACAGATGTTACTTTTTGGAAACTTACGATTAAATACATACAGTACCTACAACGAAATGGTTTATTTTTTAGGCGGTTTAAAAATAGCAAATCTCTCTCTGTTTCAGGTCTGAGTCGTCCGCTGGGTGCAGAAGGAGCTAAAGTAGCTGCCTAATGTTTGTCAACGTTTGGCGAATTTTCATTTTTTCATTGTTGTCCACCCGAATGAAAATGGCTTCAGGTCAGGAGGAGACACAAACTGTGCTTTGTTACGCAAATTTAACTACATTGTTAGGGTGCAAAGAAAATTTCTTTCCGTTAGCAAGAAAATGGCACACGACGCAAAGAGGACAGCATACGCAGTGTCTGGAGCATACGCAGTGTCTGGACGCAGGTAGCATTCTAAAGCGGTATGCAGCGGGTCGGCGTGGCCTTGAAGAAAAAGTTGAGGACGTCCGCCAAGCGTTCCAACCAAGTCCACGCAAGTCAATGCGTCAGGTGTCGCAGGAACTTTAGATGCCACGTGCAGTTATTCAAAAGATCCTCAAAAAACGGCTACGCCTGTATTCATACAAGGTGAAGATCCTACACGCGATCACAAGCAACAGCGATATGGGATTGCGTGCGGAAGTTTAACCGAACCGACCGGAATCCTCCTTTCTTGTCAAGCGTCATGTGTTTTGGTTAGGCACATTCCATGCCTCTAGATCTGTGAACAAGTATAATCTTCGTATCTGGAACTCACAGAAACCAGGCAGTATCAGGGGAAAGGTGCGAGACGGGCAACAAGATAATATACTGAGGAGACTGGCACAGGAACGATGTACTTAGACACATTGTAGATGTGTCTTTTCTCTTCCGACGAAGATCTAAAACCAAACCTTCGGTTTTAACAAGATGGTGCTCGTCCTCACTGGTCGTTGGATGTTCGGAAAACTCTGAATCGAACATCTCCAGGACGCTGGACTGGACGCGATAGACCCTTGAGTTGGCTTTCACGTTCTCCTGAGGTCACATCACTGGAATTTTTTGATTTGATCCATTATAAATGGTTTTTGAAAGCCTGCGACTGTAGATACAATAGGTTTGTTTATAAATAAATACTTCTGCTACCAGTCACGATTTTCTTTATTTTACTATTTGCACGACGCGTTTCGAGAAATAATTCCCATTTTCAAGTGCGTTTTTATGATGTGTGTTAAGCCATTTCTTTTGATGTTGTCAGTGTGTGTGAGTCTGCTTCACTTTGTTGACTTTTACTGTAATACATAAGAAACGCGATTTTTAGTTGGGTGTCAATATTTTCTGTGAGGTTAGTGGCTAAAGTTTGAGAACAATTTGTACTTACAATTTTCTAATGGTCCATTTGTGTAGAGAGTCACACACACTTAACATCACACACAACTTGTACATTTTACACATCGAACATATCTGATATAAACAAACAGTTGCAAAGATCTTCTTATAGGTAGTTCACAGAGATAACATTATAGGTCTTCCACAGATTATGATATGCTTTTGTACAGAGGTTAATTTATCTTTACAATTTGGCTCATGAATTACTTATACTGATTTTACATTTTTGCTTATTTCTATGTTTTACTATTTTTATTTAAGTATATTATCAAAACATCTGAAGAAATTCACTGATTCATTTTCAAGTTTTTCATTTAATATTTTATCTTCATATTTTCTATTTCTAATAATAATATTAAATGAAAAACTTGAAAATGAATCAGTGAATTTCTTCAGATGTTTTGATAATATACTTAAATAAAAATAGTAAAACATAGAAATAAGCAAAAATGTAAAATCAGTATAAGTAATTCATGAGCCAAATTGTAAAGATAAATTAACCTCTGTACAAAAGCATATCATAATCTGTGGAAGACCTATAATGTTATCTCTGTGAACTACCTATAAGAAGATCTTTGCAACTGTTTGTTTATATCAGATATGTTCGATGTGTAAAATGTACAAGTTGTGTGTGATGTTAAGTGTGTGTGACTCTCTACACAAATGGACCATTAGAAAATTGTAAGTACAAATTGTTCTCAAACTTTAGCCACTAACCTCACAGAAAATATTGACACCCAACTAAAAATCGCGTTTCTTATGTATTACAGTAAAAGTCAACAAAGTGAAGCAGACTCACACACACTGACAACATCAAAAGAAATGGCTTAACACACATCATAAAAACGCACTTGAAAATGGGAATTATTTCTCGAAACGCGTCGTGCAAATAGTAAAATAAAGAAAATCGTGACTGGTAGCAGAAGTATTTATTTATAAACAAACCTACTGGAATTTTTTTTTTCTCTGTGGGCAACGAGGAGGACAGGATTTTCGCCACTGCAGTGCGAAACCTTCAAGATCTAGGAGTCATCGATACTGCGGTGGCGTCGACCATCTATGACGTCACACCAGCAGCGACCACCTCTGAGACGCTGCACTTCTACGCAGCGCCACCGACGACGCCATTCCGCGCAGGCAAGAGCCACGCCTCCCGAGAATTGCGAGGCGATTACGAAATACGGCCGCACGGGGAAAGCGCCGCAGTTCCGTCTTGAGTTCCGTCTAGGGTCGAAGTTCTCCTTCCTCATCCAGTGGACGGAGTAGCTGCGTCATCGCTATGCCGAGCGTATGTCAGTCTAGTGTATTCGGAGGGTTTAGTGATGTCAAACCGATAAGTGTTGCAGTAACTGCACTTAGAAAATTCTGAATTTAATCAAGATTCGCTTCTTTATAAGTGCTTTCACGCGTGCTTAACTCACGCACAGCAGTGGAGAGCTACAAAGATTGATTAATGATTGATTTTTCAATGCTAAATCGAGAGTTCTGTTACCAGTCTGCGTCTGTAGCTTCTTACACTATCTCTTCGTCCACCTGCTTATACGAAAGAAGAATACAGCAAGTGCTATCCCTCCAGATATGTTGTAGCGGATCCTGATGGAAATTGAATGCAGACGTCTATTCTTCGCGTCACCGCAGGAGCTCACTTGGAGTGTTTTGATTTGATGTAATTTTTTTTTTTTTTGAAAGCTTAGCTTGACGTACAGCTTATTTTTGAGAAGAAAATAAATTTATTTCATTTAATTTTGTGTTGGTACCAAATTGAAAGTAGGGAATTCCGGTGTAGACGCCTTGTATGTTAACTGTTTAATTTTGAAAAATGAAGAAATCACAAAACAGTTGCTTAATCCATAACGTATCATTATGTACGCGACCGGTTTCAGAGCACTTAAAGATCAGTCATCTACACAAATTAAAAAAAAATGCATCACCTCGGTTCCGAGAGTTCCGGAACCTGTAAAGAAAATTGGAAGAGAGATCAACATAAACATCTTTTCGCCCTTTTTATTGCACATGAAAATCACACGCTGCATGTTGTACCACCATACAGCGAGACCTTCAGAGTTGATGGTCCACATTACTGTACACACCGGTACCTGTAATACCCAGTAGCACGACCTCTTGCATTGATGCATGCCTGTATTCGTCGTGGCATACTATCCACAAGTTCATTAAGGCACTATTGGTCCAAATTGTCCCACTCCTCAACGGTGATTCGGCGTAGATCCCTCAGAGTGGTTGGTGGGTCACGTCCTCCATAAACAGCTCTTTTCAATCTATCCCAGGCATGTTCGATAGGATTCTTGTCTGGAGAACATGCTGACCACTCCAGACGAGCGATGTCGTTATCCTGAAGGAAGTCATTCACAAGACATGAACGATGGGATCGCGAATTGTCGTCCATGTAGACGAATATCTCACCAATACGTGCCGATATGGTTGCACTACCGGTCAGAGGATGGCATTCACGTATCGTACAGCCGTTATGGCGTCTTCCATGACCACCAGCGGCGTACGTCGGCCCCACATAATGCCACCCCAAAACAGCAGGGAACCTCGACCTTTCTGCACTCACTGGGCAGCGTGTCTAAGGCGTTCAGCCTGACCGCGTTGCCTCTAAACACGTCTCCGACGATTGTCTGGTTGAAAGCATATGTGACACTCATCGGTGAAGAGAATGTGATGCCAATCCTGAGCGGCCCATTCGGCATGTTGTTGAGCCCATATGTACCGCGCTGCATGGTGTCGTGGTTGCAAAGATGGACCTCGCCATGGACGTCGGGAGTGAAGCTGGGCATCACGCAGCCCCCCTCAGTTTGAGTCGTAACACGACGTCCTGTGGCTGCACGAAAGGCATTATTCAACAGGTGGCGTTGCGTTAATGGTTCCTCCGAGCCATAATCCGTAGGCAGTGGTCAACCACTGCAGTAGTAGCCTTTGGGCGGCCTGAGCGAGGCATGTAATCGACATTTCTGTCTCTCAGTATCTCCTCCATGTCCGAACAACATCGCTTTAGTTCACTCCGAGACACCTGGACACTTCCCTTGTTGAGAGCCCTTACTGGCACAAAGTAACAATGCGGCCGCGATCGAACCGCGGTATAGACCGCCTAGGCATGGTTGAACTACAGACAACATGAGCCGTGTACCTCCTCCCTGGTCGATTGACTGTAACTGATAGGTTGTCGGACCCCCTCCGTCTAATAGGCGCTGCTCATGCATGGTTGTTTACATCTCTGGGCGGGTTTACTGACATCCTGAACAGTCAAAGGGACTGTGTCTGTGATACAATACCCACAGTCTACGTCTATCTTCAGTAGTTCTGGCAACCGGGCTGATGCAAAACTTTGTTTGATGTGTGTAGTATAAAAAATAAAATCACTCAATCGTATGAGTTCATCCTCACTCTCGTGGAACCAAAGGACCGGGTCGAAAAGGTAAACGGGACATAAATTGTGTAACAACCGTTCCCTAGTGCTGCACGACCGGGGGATCGGTTTTTAAGGAAATTTACCTTTTGACACGGAACCTATGGTTCCTCGACAACATAGGAATGAGGATGACCTCAGATGATTGACTGATTTTATTTTTTACATCAAATGATATTTCGAAACCTGTCGTGTACACAATAAAAGATTGCGGATTAAGAAACCATCCTGTGGTTTCTTCATCTTTCAAAACGGAGTTGTACAGTTGCGGATGCCCCATAAGAAGAAATCTAACTTTTTGATTAGGTATTTAACATTAAATTCAAATAAGTGTAAAAATAAGTGGTTGTGCGTAGGGAGAATCGGAAAAGGGACTTTGCAAATACAAGACTAGAAGGCCATGAACTCAACTAAGGATAGCTCTGTTAACAAATCTTAAAATTTTTAGTACTTAGGAGCGCTCGGAATCTTCAAAGTCTGTTTTTTTTTCTACTGTTTTTGAGAAGAACGTCGTACTGTCTGAGGAAAATCACGTCCAGACACTGAGCTTCAACATCTGTAAGTATGAAGAAACTCGAAGATGAGCAGTCCGTTATGGCCTCCTCGTCAGAAACGATCGGAAACGTGGGTCACAACAACATTGGAAGTACGTTTTTGCCAAAAGTTGAATATGTCAGGGGTTTATCTACCATCACCTATTTGAAAGCGAAACTCTGCTCTGTTCTAATGGAAGGCAGCTGCAGAGGGGGCCTTTCTGTTGCCGCTGCTTCCACGGTCGCCTTTCATTGAGTTATCACCCCACACGTCGATCGTCTTGTTCCAGCAGACAAAAGGACGCAACGCGGTCGCCGTTAAAGGAGAATAATACGGACGGAGAGGCGCGCCGCGAGACGGGAGATAAACCAGCAAAGTAGTTAAACAGAACACACTCTGCTTGAGATGGCTGTTAGCGTTAATGTAGCGGCTCCTACCTGACGGCTGCAGTTGCTTGCTCCGGCGCCTCTGAACGTTTTGTTAGATTAATCGCCTTCGGTAATGGAGGCAGAAGCAGATACGGAGGCGACTCTCGGGAAAGGAAACCAAATTACTCAACCGTATCTTGAAGGGGCGTGTCACGTGCAACAGACAGACCACACGCTAAGGACACGTCTACCTACACCTCCCAGGTGTCAAGTATGACGTCAGACTGGTTACTCGTCTGAACACAAAGAAGTATTTCGTATCTTGAATATCGAGACTAGTGATGCAGTACAACGAGGAGTAAAAGGCGGCCCGCCTTATTAAGCACATACTAGATAGATGGTTGTCACCGTAAGATGCTCGTCATGTGATTGTTCTCGTGCCATCTAAAGATTTCATCTTAATGGAAAAACAGCTGCTCTCCACATTTATCACGACAAAGATGTAAAATATCTTACGGAGAAAAGTGTGCAGACGTATAAGCCATACGTTGGTACCAGAAAAAAGAAGTACGTGCATTTTCTGCAGGGTATGTAAAGTAAAGCAGTCAACCAACTCGAAGGTGAGATTTGAATTACACAAAGCTTTAGCTACCATAGTTGTTTAGTACGTGGTATGATGATGACTCTCTTAAACCCATTAACCAGTTGACCTAGACAGTAATGGGCGAACCTACATTTAAATGCAGAACCCGAACCATGGTTCAACCTGCAGTTTTTGCAGTAAAAATTATTGCCAACAATGAAACTCTAGTTAAATGCCAGAAAAGTATTCTACGAACGACAGGTGATCCAACCACAATCTCCGGATTAATAGGCGGAGGCGCAGATCTGGTAACCCGAGTTGCCGAAACACGAACAAGATTTTTTTTCAAATGTAATAAGAACGTCATCAAATGACAATTTCGAACGACGACTACTTTCCTGGTAAAATGCAATACTACTTCAACGGGAAAGTGTCCGCCCATTACAGTTCTCATGCTAATGGATGGCTAGAGTGGGCGCACTGGGACAGAGGCTTTACGGTTACTGATGATTAACGACGACTCTGCAGAAGCACGAGACATGGCTGGATGAACGTAATGAAGTTTCCAACTGTACTACACAACCGTCTTCCCAGTGAAAACAGTAGCTCAGGTTGATAGCGGGCTGCGCTTAAAACAGAAGTACACGCTTCAGAGATACATAGATGTGACGTCACTGAACTGGGTTACATTCACATTTTTAGCGGATGGAGAAGATATGGTATTCTTTTTGGACAGAAATAACGATAACAATTATCCCCTTTCAGAACAGATTAAGAAACTGTGTGCCGGGTACCAGTGAAACGTATGCTTTGCTATATAACGACTAACAATTAATCACGGGCCATTTATAAAATAATGGGTGCGTTATCATTCTTTTGATGTGGAAGGATGAAGTGTTTATCAGTTCGCAAAAATATGGCGTAGAGGGAATATTTGATGGAGTGGGGGCGCTACTAACCAAGCAGTTTGGATAGTTTGAGCTGGGCGGTGAAACAGAAGAACAAATAATGAGTCGCTTGCAGAGAATAGCCAACACACATAAAAATAGTTGCCTGACCAGTAACGCGTAGGCAAGAATTGAGCTGACGAAAAGGATGTGGCAGGATACTATGAATTTCTTTCGGATGTGCATGAGTGAGGAAAGTAAAGAGTGAAAGTATCACAGGTATCAGAGAATGGATTGGTAGTTACGATCATGTGAAAAGCAAGAACGATGAACACGTAAGAAGGAAGATACTAAAGATACTATCACATAGACCGACAATCGTTGGTAAGGTCATCGACACACCTATATCATGTAAAGTGAGTTGCCAAAAATAACGGGAAGGATTGTCCCGTTTTAAGTCGTGTCGTGTACGGCTTCCGAAAGTTGTGCTGCGTGTGGCGAGAGTGTACACACGACATGTGAGCGGTCTATCACAGGCAGGTGTGTAGTGAATATGGCAGCACGTCACGAGTTAACTGACTCTGAACGTGGTATGATACTCAGCATGTAATTCTGTAAGGTGGTTCTTCAGTATAGTAGAAACAATGTTTTCATATGCGTAAACCGCTGTATGCAATAACCAGCGGTTATTTAACGGACTAGTCACGTCTCATACGCAGAGCCGTATTGGGCGATCGACGGCATGATGTGAGTCACAGGGACTGTAGCCTCAGATTTGAATATGGAGAGTCAGCAAGCTAATCCTATCAGCACTGTACGGTGACAAAAGTAGCGCGTATGCTTCCGCAGCCGACGAGTGACGTGTATCACAGTGCCTTCCCATGGATTTGGGCTACTCATTGTATATCAGCATATGTGGAGAAAGTAAATATTTAAATGAAAATATGTAATACGTTTTTAAGTTGGACTCAAAAGCATAAAGTAATTTCTCACAAACCCACACAGATCTTTCACGCAGTACAGATGATTTTGAAAATTGGTGCTTGTGAAATTTTTAATAGCTATGAAAATACTTGTGTAAAATGTATAACAAAAAAGGAGGGCACATGCAATTGGTAATTGATGTGTGAATAATTCACCTTCTATTGCCTACTGCAAGCACCCCAAGTTTTTCGTTATAGATCTTACAAGTCTTTTCATGCCTCTTAAAAATTCACCATCACAGGTTTTCAGGACCGTTTGTATGGGGTTAAGAATCTATAAGGAGCTAGGAGGAATAATTTTATTCTTTTTGGTCCAATTTAAAAAAAAGTGTCGTATGAAAAAATTATTTTTGTTCAAATAATTATTTTCTGCTATTTAACACTGGTTTACTGTTGCAAACTATTGTGACCGGAATCTGACAAGGATCAAGAATGACTCAAAGAACCAGCAGAGACTAGCCGCCTGGTCAGCGCCATCGGCAGCAGTCAGTTGAGTGTGAAGAGGAGGGCAACAAGAGGAGGAAAACCCGTAACAGAGATGACATGGTAGAATAGCGAAGTTCTAGGTAGTAATCTAACTTAACGCCTACCGAAATCTGAGACCAAATGGACGGTGTCTACTGAAAACGATATGACAATGCGGCCAGTATACAGGTGTAGGAAGAGCTGAGGCTCAGCTACTTTTATAATGTGGCTGTGAGCACTAGCTGGCTGGCAAGATGGACGTGGCCTTGCAGTGCGATGTCTGACACTGCAGAGGCGATATTAGCACTTGAAGACTAGCAGTGCCATCTAGCAGCCGTCACTGAGTTCCGGGCATACTGCCTGAAACGACTTCCGATACTACCCACACAACACACTGGTCCTGCATGGTAGCCCATTTGCCACCATTAAAAACTCTTTTTCACGTTGCGCTTCCCCCTACGGGAGCTAGCTGGATCAGACAGATAAGTAATTGAGTTAATATTGCGTTGTCATCTAGTTATCAGCTATGTTTAAATTTTCAAATCTCTAATGTACGTATTTAGAAGTTAGTTTAAATTTATTTCAAAATTTATACCAAACGAAGAAAGAGATGAGAAAGTGACATGTTAAAAAAAGAAAAAATGCAATAGTGTCAACATCTGGAGTGAGTCACGTATTTTATATCTGTCTCATAAGGTCTAGTCAGCCGAAGAGGGGGGAGAGGGGGAGGGCAGTGTTTACTTCAGATGTTATGTGGTGAGACAGATTGATAGCTGCATGAAGGAAGAGGGAAAAGAGAACATTGGAGTGAAAAAAAGAGGAAAATGGACAGAACCATTACACAGCAAGAGTTGACAGAGAGAGGCAGGTACAGAGACCAAGCCACCTGTGATACCTTCACTTGTATCAAAATTTGTCTGACTGAAGGTGTGAGTACAACAGCCACATAAGACAAAATTTAGAAATTCAGTATTTCAACATAGGTTGTACAACTGGCTAGCAATCAGTGTGAGTTGTAGACAAATTGGAGTTTTCCAGTAGCCTGTTAATAAACTGAAGCCTAGCATGCCCTTTAAGAAAGTGATACTACAGAGTCGTTCAGACCATCTTCTGTAATATCGTTACATCCATTTGTACACCGCAGATCATGGTTCGGTTCTGGAGTTGAGACAGATTGTTACTGTCTACACTCCATCCACCTAGAGTTCCCACCTCTCAAATATAACATGCCGTAACTCCCATTTTATCATGCCACAGATGGATATGATTTTAATAATAACAACAGTAAAAAATATAATACTTTTTAATAAAGTAAAAATAATTAGTATTTTTTTCCATTGATGCTTAACACTTCGCTATACTCTAACGTTGAAGAAATAACAATTCAGATAACTAAATCGTTTGAAAGGCATGGATCTGAAAATTTGAAAACGTGTGTGATGCTACTGATTTAAGAACTATAACTGCAACAAACTCTCACAAATCTGATAACATCATGATATACACAATATAACTTCGAAGTTTTCACTCATCATTACTATTATGAAAACAGGTCTGCAGCCAATGGTTATGTGAATGCGTAAGGGAAGGGAAGACTGTTTCTTTGGCCTACGTCCGGAAAATTAGTTTTTCTGTTATTTTTAGGATTCTGTACATCGAGCGGTAAACACGGAACCGTTATCGGATCGCTTTGTGGCCTGTCTGTCGATCGGTCCGACTGTTAAAAACCGTATCAAGATGGAATTTATGTCACATACCAGGGGCGATGTAAAAGACTTAAGCTTCTAACTCAATGTGGTCAAAAGATACGGCGACTTGTGTCAAAATTTGTGACACTCTCAAACTTACTCATCGAAACCTGACAAGAAGTAAGTTCGCACGACAAAAGTAAATGGAAAAAAACAGGAAATTTTTAATTTGTAAGTGCATCACACAAAAAATAATTTTTTTTGTCACTTGTTACCCGACTTCAAACTTAAACCATTCTCAAAAGTTTTGATTTTCCAGGACGCATATTTTGCCAGTATAAATATCGCTAACAGGCAAAACTCTTCGAGATTCTCGATTCACGGTATGGGAGTCCTGCTCGCATCTGGTCAATTTATTTTTCTTCGTGGAAGGTCTCTTCCTGTTTTGCCCTGTTCAGCTCCCTGTAGTTTGACGGTTCTGTCAGTGGACTCACGAATCTTGACTGAACTGCTGTTGACAGCAGGTCAATGGGCGCCTTTTCCTGGCTGAAACATTCTCTGCAGCCGCTCAACCAGCAACCTCATTCATGTGGCAGATCCTCACGTAAGTAACTGAAAATTATCCTACGTTAAACAAAGCTTGTAATCTCCATAACTGATTGCCGTTTCCGAGACTCTTAATTTTCATTCTTATTTGTTCTCCAAAAATTCAATGAGAAACTTAGAAAACGATACACATAAAAATATCAACGCTTTTAATAAAATAATTTGTGGTGGTGATAGGGTGGGGATGATGACTGTCATGAATGCACACTCTCGTTCCCCCTTAGATCTGCACCGTTTGCATCACGCGACTGACTCCAGTCATGCCGCTACATCTTTATGTTCGAGAGGGGCACAGCTTTAAAATTCTCTGCTTTTTACACTACTGGCCATTAAAATTGCTACGCCACGAAGATAACGTGCTACAGACGCGAAATTTAACTGACAGGAAGAAGATGCTGTGATATGCAAATAATTATTCAGAGCATTCACAGAAGGTTGGCGCTGGTGGCGACACATACAACGTGCTGACATGAGGAAAGTTTCCAACCGATTTCTCATACACAAACAGCACTTGACCGGCGTTGCCTGGTGAAACGTCGTTGTGATGCCTCGTGTAAGGAGGATAAATACGTACCATCACGTTTCCGACTTTGATAAAGGTCGGATTGTAGCCTATCGCGATTGCGGTTTATCGTATCGCGACATTGCTGCTCGCGTCGGTCGAGATCCAATGACTGTTTTGGAATTGGTGGGTTAAGGAGGGTAATACGGAACGGCGTGCTGGATC
This sequence comes from Schistocerca americana, assembly GCF_021461395.2. Lineage (NCBI taxonomy): Eukaryota > Metazoa > Arthropoda > Insecta > Orthoptera > Acrididae > Schistocerca > Schistocerca americana. The sequence goes on from NC_060123.1 coordinate 34,579,650, forward strand.
CGAACGGCCTCGTATCGCTAGCAGCCGAGATGACAGTCATCTTATCCGCATGGCTGTAACGGATCGTGATCCCCGAATCAACAGATGGGGACGTATGCAAGACAACAACCATCTGCGCGAACAGTTCGACGGCGTTTGCAGCAGCATGGACTATCAGCTCGAAGACCATGGCTGCGGTTACCCTTGACGCTGCATCACAGACAGGAGCGCGTGCGATGGTGTATACAACGGCGAACCTGGGTGCACGAATGGCAAAACATTTTTTCGGATGAATCCAGGTTATGTTTACTGCATCATGATGGTCGCATCCGCGTTTGGCGACATCGCGGTGAACGCACATCGGAAGCGTGTATTCGTCATCGCCATACTCGCGTATCATCCAGCGTGATGGTATGGGGTGCCATTGGTTACACGTCTCGGTCACCTCTTGTTCGCATTGACGGCACTTTGAACAGTGGACGTTACATTTCAGATGTGTTACGACCCGTGGCTTTACCCGTTCATTCGATCTCTGCGAAACCCTACATTTCAGCAGGATAATGCACGACCGCATGTTGCAGGTCCTGTACGGGCCTTTCTGGATACTGAAAATGTTCGACTGCTACCCTGGCCAGCACATTCTCCAGATCTTTCACGAATTGAAAACGTCTCGTCGATGGTGGCCGAGCAACACAATACGCCAGTCACTACTCTTGATGAAGTGTGGTATCGTGTTGAAGCTGCATGGGCAGCTGTACCTGTACACGCCATCCAAGCTCTGTTTGACTCAATGCCCAGGCGTATCAAGGCCGATATTATGGCCAGAGGTGGTTGTTCTGCGTACTGATTTCTCAGGAGCTATGCACCCAAATTGCGTGAAAATGTAATCACATGTCAGTTCTAGTATAATATATTTGTCCAATGAACACCCGTTTATCATCAGCATTTCTTCTTGGTGTTGCAATATTAATGGCCAGTAGTGTAAGAGCTGGTTGTCACCACTCTGCGCCAGGCCGATATTCTGCCTACATTCGCCTGTATATCACTGGGAACGGGTTGGTTAATGGTGACGCATTTCGTCAGTGGGGAGACGTGAGCTGCCTCACTACTCAGTCTGCTTATCGCGAGAAACAGCAGCGCGACAGATGGCGCCGTCAAGCGGCGACAGGCGGCATTCCCGTGACAAACGAACTGTGGCCGCTGCTGTCGCGCTCTACGCTGCTGTACCGCGACACAGCTGCTCTGCTCTGCTCTGCTCTGCTCGCGAGGAGGCGCTGTTTCTCAATTAGGCGGCGCACCCGTCCCAGATCCATCATCGTTAAGGCAGCCACGCAGCGGCCGTAATGACGCGACACACACAGCTAAGCGGCCCGCCGTGACGTATTGTGTCGCTCAGTTTCGCAGCAGCCTGCGGCCAAGCAGCAACGGGATTATGCGTGCCAACCCAGTTTACATTGCCGCTTTCTGTGCTCTCCCTTTCTTCTGACGGAAGCAATATGAGAGTCTAACGTCTCGTCGACAAAGAGGTCTTTAGATATGAAGCAAAAAACCCAATTTCATTTGGACTTTTTACATATAATACTCGACATTGTCCAAGCGCCTCCACTGCCATTGCAAGTAAATGTCGCTCCATCCTGGATTCAGGAGCGTGGAACAGCGGATTGTCGATGAAATGTACTGATATCGTATTATTAGGACACCAGTTTCGACGTTCCAATCACGTCATCTTCGGGCCTATACAATAAAGTTATAAGACAGCAGATAAACACGTAACAGGATATCACACATAGTATTACATATACAGAACAAACGACAAACATTAATGAATAGAAGTAAAAGAAATCAGTAGTGAACGAAAATATTCAGGGCATAATTAAAGATACTATGAACATACAACACGATATCCATCCTTACAACAAGCACATCACTCATCTAACAGAAATAACAGTAAAACAATAGTGACAACGTAATGCAAGTATTAGTCCTATACATTCATTGTCCTCAAAAATGTGATAGTAGAAGCGACAAGGATCTATTTTTTGTGAGTAGAGTAAACATTAAGAATAGCGCCAGATATCTAACATAAAATTCTAAGAAATGATAAACGCGGCAGAAATAACGTGAACACTGAAAAGCCAAAGAAACTGGAACACCTGCCTAATATTGTGTAGGGCCCCCGCGATCACGCAGAAGTGCCGCAAATCGACATAGTATGGCCTCAACACCATGAATCCTGTAGGTCTCTCCATAAATCCGTAAGAGTACGAGGGGGTGGAGATCTGTTCTGAACAGCCCGTTGCAAGGCATCTCACACATGCTCAATAATGTTCACGTCTGGGGAGTTTAGTGGCCAGCGGAGGTGTTTAAACTCTTGAGTGCTCCTGGAGTCACTCTGCAGCAATTCTGGACGTGTGGGGTGCCGCATTGTCCTGCTGGAATTGTCCGCAGGAATGCACAGTGGACATGAATGGATGCAAGGTGATCAGACAGGATGCTTACGTACGTGTCACTTGTCAAGAGTCGTATCTAGACGTGTCTGGGGTCCCGTATCACTCCAACTGCACACGCCCCACACCATTAAAGAGCCTCTGCCAGCTTGAACAGTCCCCTGCTGACATGCAGGGGTCCATGGATTCTTGACGTTGTCTCCATATCCATGCACGTCCATCCGTTTGATACAATTTGAAACGAGACTCGTCTGACCAGGCAACATGTTTCCAGTCACCAAAAGTCCAGTGTCGGTGTTGACGGGCCCAGGCAAGGCGTAAAGCATTGTGTCATGCAGTCATCAAGGGTACACGAGTGGGCCTTCGGCTCCGAAAGCCCGTATCGATGATGTTTTGTTGAATGGTTAGCACTTGTTAATTGTCCAGTATTGAATTCTGCAGCAATTTTTGGAAGGTTGCACTACTGTCACATTGAACGATTCTTTTCAGTCGTCGTACGTCCCGTTCTTGCAGGAACTTTTTCCGGCTGCAGCGATGTCCGAGATTTACCGGATTCCCCATATTCACGGTACACTCGTTAAATTGTCGTACGGGAAAATCCCCACTTTATCGCTACCTCGGAGATACTGTGTCCCATCGCTCGTGCACCGGCTATAGCACCACGTTCAGGCTCACTTAAATCTTGATAATCTGCCATTATAGCAGCAGTAACCGATCTAGCAACTGCGCCAGACACTTGTTGTCTTACATAGACGTTGCCGACTGCATCGCTGTATTCCACTTGTTTACATTTCTCTGTATTTGAATAGGCATGCCTATACCAGTTTCTTTGGCACTTCATTGTAATAACCATATTGAAAAAATAACAAAATGGCTAACAAACGACAAAGGTCATATAGCCAAGCTGTCTTACTACATAACATGAATAATACAGTCAAATATGTATTAGTGCCATAAACCATCGGATTAGAATCAAAATAAGGAAGTGTAAAAACGTGAACTAGCTACAAGTAAAAGTAAGCATGTCATGTATTATGCATGTAAATGTCTTGTATCCTGTAGATGGAGCCACTAGCCAAAAATACTAGTGACAACTTGTAACAGCGTCACCAAGACATCCATATTCATTCATTAACGTTCCATGATCAATCAACACAAGAAACTAAGAAATACGGACATATAGGAAACATTCGAGTAGAATTGTATATAGACAAAAAATACCACACAATTGAATCGGCAGTAAGGCTAAAGAATTAATGCTGTAGACTATCAAATCATCAAACGAAGAAAGACGTGGGCCAAATAACTGAAGTTATCACGTGAAGCGGGCTCAGCGTATTGTAAATAGCGAGCAGCTTCCCCGTAAGTACGGTAATCTGCATTAACAAGTATTCTTGAAAGATGGCATTAGGTAAAAATGAATTACTATAAAACAATGTCCAGATAATGGTTGCCGGCCGAAGTGGCCGTGCGGTTAAAGGCGCTGCAGTCTGGAACCGCAAGACCGCTACGGTCGCAGGTTCGATTCCTGCCTCGGGCATGGATGTTTGTGATGTCCTTAGGTTAGTTAGGTTTAACTAGTTCTAAGTTCTTGGGGACTAATGACCTCAGCAGTTGAGTCCCATAGTGCTCAGAGCCATTTGAACCATTTGATAACGGTTGTTGGTACAGAATTATTACACCCCTTAGAAATAGTGATAGAGCAAAGAATCGTAGGAATTTTTCTTATCCGTTTTTCTTCACGTTTCAGTGATCAAACAACGTAGGGAAAACAGTGACGACTGTAGTTCAATATGTACACATTGAGACTTTTCTTATCATCATCAGCGGCAACGGCAACCACCATTTAATTCCTGTGGAATTTTTTCATGCAATTCATTTTTATGAATCTATTTTGCACCTACACGTTTTGCAATGTCATCTCTCCACTTTCCAGTAGTTCGTCTCTCGGTCCTTTGTCACTTGGACTTCAGCAAAGAACATGCTTGTTCCATGTATCCTTCATCCGTTTGCCTACACGTCGCGCACACCTTCATATCATTTTTACTGCAGTAATTTTGTCTCTCATTTCAGTATGTTCCCCGATTCATCTATTTGTTTTCCAGTTTCCGCTAGTAATTCCCAAAATGCGCCTCTCCATCGCTAATTGACTGGCTCTCTGTTTAGCATTAAATGCAACTGTCCCATTGCCTTAAATTTAAACTGGCACTACGCACTGATCGCAAACTTAACGTGTGAGATACATTGGAAGTTTACGTTTGAAAACCCACTTTAGTTTACCAGTGGTACGTATGGCCATTTATACCCTTTCTTTTGTTTCTTCAGATGTCCGCGCAGTCATGCTTTGTTTCTCTCTCTTGCTATGTGACGACGTGAATTTCCAAAAACATCTGCAGTTGGAAAATTAACTGTCAAACCTCAAGTTTTAAATGGTACAAAACACCGAACTGCGTAGTGGCACATATAGATACGGTCAGCAACTTTGCGTTCTCTCAGAAGATCCCGACTTTCTGTTGACAAAATTATTTCGCTGTATTTCTGTGTAATATTTAGCATATGTAAACCGCCTACCTTTAACGTATCGAAGACGGAGAAAAGCCTAGGGATTCGAAAAACACTTTGTGCGTACTCGCTAACCTCAGTCAAAAGGTCGTGTCTCACTCTTTCCTCCGTTACTACGAATCATCTAAATGTTACAAAAACACTGTAATCACTTGAAATGAGTGTCACTGCCAATTTTTATTACGTGTAAGACGTTACTGAGGAAAAGTAAATTTTTGATTGGCATTGTTGATTTTACTCGAAATTATCTGCAACAGTGTCAGTTAAAAGTTCACTGCGCTGTTTCATAATCAACAGTCCATAAGATTAGAGCGAAGACAACATCCCGGGACCCTTCTGCCGAGCCAGGTGGCACAGTAGTCGTGAGACAACGTGGCGCAGGATCTCGATACTTTTCTTGTACTGGTCCAGGGTAAAATGACTGTCAGTATGTGCAAGATTGAGATTACTACCTCACCTTTCTTTTTCAGGAGTTCGATGGTCTTGTAAATGCCACGACTATATTACAAACACAACAAAAGTCGGCTTCGTTCATCATTCTCGTCCAATGCAGCTTCTACTGCGTCTATAGGGCGTAAGAAAATGATGCAAATTGCGACGGATTCTAGGAGGGTGTGTTGAACATGTTGGGGAGCGGAACACGTGTTTCGAAACATCATAAGACGACGCTATGTGGCGCCGAAGTTATAGGGGCTAAAACCGACCGCTAGCACGCCCCTTCAAACTTGAATCTTTAAGCGGCCCTGCCTATTCTTAACGGTCACTGTAGTGGTGTTTTGACCCATGGGGAGCTTTCGATGCCACATAATGACACGCATGTTGCGAGGTCCATTGCGAGACGTTAAACTTGCCATAAAAAGAGGCGGCTAGTAATTTTGACCTTGTGCAATGTCGTTGGATGACTTTTGACGTTTCCGGACGTTAGTTACTATTCACAATTTGTTCCTAAACACGCCTTTCTCCACTTCTAGAGGTCTGACAGTATAGTTTTGTCACAACCTATGCAATAACTTGGTTGTCGACAAGCCTCTGATCTTTGATGCTATGTGGGAACCGTTATCGATAACGACCTACTCAGCAGCATTCACTACTCGGTGGATCATACCTGTCAGTATTATCTATATTACAAGCCTTTTCTGGCTGACAGAGCATTGTCGTGCCGCCCCGGCAATGCTAGCAATAACGAGAGCGCGGAGTAAGTAGTTATTACGAATCGATAGAGAGAATATCTGGGGAATGAATCGCGGGATATCAACGTGTGCAGTTTAAGTGAGTAGTATTGAGCAGTTGTAGCGAGGAGTATATTTAGTTGATATACGAGGATTAATGAGAAGAGATGAATTCGAGAAGGATTTCGTGTGGATTCGAAGTATACGGAACCAGATACGAACTTACGCGACACACATGGTGAGAGGCACCCACATGCCTTGCTCACACTGTGGCATCAAGCAGTCAGGCCTGCAAGATGAATGGTCTGCCAAGCGAGTGGACTCATTCTTCTTTATCGAGTAACTTGAACTCTAGTACTCACAATTAAGTTACAAATTATTCTCCTGTTTGAATATTACGCAACGTAAACGGATAACGCACATCCGACTATTAAAAATTTACATAACTCTGATTGTTCACTACCCTCTGGCAATACCACATTTTCTTTCTTATTTAACGGCTTTGATCAACACGTGGCCATCGCACTGAATATGAATGGCGCACACATTATAAATTCTGGATATCATGACAACATACAATTCGAAGGAAAAGGCCATCAATCTTTTTCTTTTCACTATATTATTTATTCCGATAAATTCTATAAACCAAACACACAAATTCTATAACCTACAACAATAACACATGAGAAATTCCGCCCAGAGGGCATGGCTTTACATTGGTGATTCTCTATCTTATGGTCTGGTAATTATTTAACGCTACAGTGCACTTTCTGGATAGGATGGTGGATCTTTTTCTATATCTCACACTTCGACTCTCACACCCACCATTACGAAACTTTCCTCCAGACCGAGCGGTACAAAAAGGAACATGCATAACCCACTGCCTCTGAAACTATCTTGTTACTCTCCCATGCCAACCACACATACTTAAATTTCATGAAATACATCACACTGGCAATATACAATACATAAAATAGTGACAACATTATAATCACATCACTTTCAGCTTTCCCACTTCAATTAGTATTTATCCCAGTTTCACACAACACTGCCCCACTTCGTAACTTTTCTTTCCTACTACGAACTCTGGAGGATATATGCACGTCTTCCTGCGCAGTGCAAGCCAAGTGGCGTTGCTGGATAAACGGCTGACTCAACTTGCTTCTCTCTCAGAGTATTATAGTTTGAATCAAGCGTCACACGGAAACATAACACGCAAAGTAATATTAAGAACATATTCATCACACACGCGAGTCCTCAACTGATACCATGGACGAGTACTTCTCTTTACCCTTTGTCTCATACACAGATTGAGACTCACACAGTACTCACCACGTGGAAGTACTCGTCTCTAATTTCAAGTCCTGCACACGCCATTTCTTAAATATTTCCAACTTATAGTACACACGCTAGTAATTCAGCTTAACTTAAGCACTCGGAAGTATTTCAATTTATTGCTACACGTGGTTTCATTGTGACCGTTGGTCACTTCCGAAGATTACTACGATCCCCTTAATATTACCTGCCTGACATTTAATTCTCCTCACAAAAGTTCCTGAAATAGAGAAATTATTATTCCAAACTACTATTAAGTATTTGAGATGCATACCATGTCTCCACTCTTTTGTCCTTATGGAGCACGCCTAAGACAGGTCTTACCAACACTAGATCCAGCGGCAGGGTGCTGAAACATGGCCGTTCTTCAGGTTCTCTCGCACCTCTGCTGAAGTGGGGGAGCACCTTGCTACCGTATTGGTCAGCCACATTTCAGGCACTCAAAGCTCCGGTAAATTTCATCTCTTTGGTTCCACCAAAAGTGACGAAAAGATCGCCTCAAAGATGATCATATACTCACAGTCACCATCTGCGGTTAGCAGACGACCATACATTCATTCATTTCACAGATCTCACCAAACTGGATGTAGGGATTTAATTTGTGGGAGTGCACATGTGATCAATTAAATAAATAAATTGTCATTCTTTCCCACACTGGTATCCGGATTCGCTGTATTAATTGAAATTGCGTTATTATTAGAAAAAATATGATGTTGTGACAAGAATAACGAAGAATGTTGTACCTATTTTCAATGTCTTACGCGACACATATGGATACCCATTGTTAGTGTGGACACAGGCACGCAGAATAATTTATAGGTGAGGTTAATACACCTATAATCAGATTCGCTCAGAATTTGCTTGTACTGACTGTGGTTTCTTCGGAATGAATGGACTAATTTGTGAATCATACCGACGTGAATGAGCACTTAGACAGATTTTCTTGCTTGAAAATTAGTAAACCAAGTAAACTGACATCTTCCTTTATTGAGCAAGATCCTTATCATTATTTGTTATAGATTACCAAACATTACAACACACACACACACACACACACACACACACACACACACACACACACACTTTACATTATAAATATGCATACAGATATTGTGCAAACATTCCAGACATACGACGATCCTAAATACTTTCCTGGTAACATGATCGAGTGAACGTATGAACAGGAAATACACTCCTGGAAATGGAAAAAAGAACACATTGACACCGGTGTGTCAGACCCACCATACTTGCTCCGGACACTGCGAGAGGGCTGTACAAGCAATGATCACACGCACGGCACAGCGGACACACCAGGAACCGCGGTGTTGGCCGTCGAATGGCGCTAGCTGCGCAGCATTTGTGCACCGCCGCCGTCAGTGTCAGCCAGTTTGCCGTGGCATACGGAGCTCCATCGCAGTCTTTAACACTGGTAGCATGCCGCGACAGCGTGGACGTGAACCGTATGTGCAGTTGACGGACTTTGAGCGAGGGCGTATAGTGGGCATGCGGGAGGCCGGGTGGACGTACCGCCGAATTGCTCAACACGTGGGGCGTGAGGTCTCCACAGTACATCGATGTTGTCGCCAGTGGTCGGCGGAAGGTGCACGTGCCCGACGACCTGGGACCGGACCGCAGCGACTCACGGATGCACGCCAAGACCGTAGGATCCTACGCAGTGCCGTAGGGGACCGCACCGCCACTTCCCAGCAAATTAGGGACACTGTTGCCCCTGGGGTATCGACGAGGACCATTCGCAACCGTCTCCATGAAGCTGGGCTACGGTCCCGCACACCGTTAGACCGTCTTCCGCTCACGCCCCAACATCGTGCAGCCCGCCTCCAGTGGTGTCGCGACAGGCGTGAATGGAGGGACGAATGGAGACGTGTCGTCTTCAGCGATGAGAGTCGCTTCTGCCTTGGTGCCAATGATGGTCGTATGCGTGTTTGGCGCCGTGCAGGTGAGCGCCACAATCAGGACTGCATACGACCGAGGCACACAGGGCCAACACCCGGCATCATGGTGTGGGGAGCGATCTCCTACACTGGCCGTACACCACTGGTGATCGTCGAGGGGACACTGAATAGTGCACGGTACATCCAAACCGTCATCGAACCCATCGTTCTACCATTCCTAGACCGGCAAGGTAACTTGCTGTTCCAACAGGACAATGCACGTCCGCATGTATCCCGTGCCACCCAACGTGCTCTAGAAGGTGTAAGTCAACTACCCTGGCCAGCAAGATCTCCGGATCTGTCCCCCATTGAGCATGTTTGGTACTGGATGAAGCGTCGTCTCACGCGGTCTGCACGTCCAGCACGAACGCTGGTCCAACTGAGGCGCCAGGTGGAAATGGCTTGGCAAGCCGTTCCACAGGACTACATCCAGCATCTCTACGATCGTCTCCATGGGAGAATAGCAGCCTGCATTGCTGCGAAAGGTGGATATACACTGTACTAGTGCCGACATTGTGCATGCTCAGTTGCCTGTGTCTATGTGCCTGTGGTTCTGTCAGTGTGATCATGTGATGTATCTGACCCCAGGAATGTGTCAATAAAGTTTCCCCTTCCTGGGACAATGAATTCACGGTGTTCTTATTTCAATTTCCAGGAGTGTATGTTTGTATGAGTAAGACGAGAGGAATGTCGCCGTCAGTGTAAATTCAAGTTTAAGCTCAGACACACAAGGCTACTGCAGTCACTGCATTCCACGAAGTGACTCAGTACAGCGCGTCGACCAACGGATCGTAAACCGCATTTGAATCAGGCACTACCTGCTTGAGTAGCACGATGTATATTCAGCTATACATAAAACGGGTTTTACGAGGCTGTGATTTTCTAGGCTGATGAAACTATAAGGATCACGAAATAAATTGAAAGCGTGGTCGAATTAATACTTTTAATCAGGAGGAAAAAGCGGCTGGTGGAGCTGACATCCCTGTAGATCATTGGCCAGGACATAGTTCTTCGCCCGTTGCTCTCGGTCTCAGAGACTGTGTTAGTTTGACCTTGCGGCAGTCCAACGTACAGCCCTCTCAACAACGGATGTCGAACACTCGGGAGCCCCAGAGTAAAGTAATTGTTCATGTTATATGGTTTCTGGTGTTTTTGGTTGTGAACGATATCAATGATTTAAAGACCCGATTCACTGAAACTATTGTCACACTTTTGAATGGAACTGAAACATACATTAGATTATGGATGTGAAAGGGGATGATCACACAGACTCAACGGTACGCAGGGTAGGTGACACACTTCGGTTCTTTAGTGGAGTACTGGGAAAATGCAATAACACTAAAAAGTAGACTGCTTAAAAACACTCTGTTCAAGTGTCTGAGAGACATAACAAACATGAATAGTAAGTGGACTTGAAACGTCTACGGAGAAATGGCTCTGAGCACTATGGGACTTAACTGCTGAGGTCATCAGTCGTCTGCGAAGAAGGGCCAGTGATGATCACCGATATAAACTGAAGAGCCAAAGAAACTGGTATAGGCAAGCGGATTCAAATACAGAGATACGTAAACAGGCAGAATACGGCGCAGCGGTCAGCAACGCCTACATTAGAAATACATGGATGTATGTGGATGATATTTTTTCACTGATATATCGACATCGACATGGCAATATCCAGTGCTCATGTTTTTATTTTATATTGTTTTTTTCGCAAGTTTCGCTAAATATTTCAAATTGTAGAAGAAGATAATTTTACTTTCACTTTGTGAAGGAGTCTTACTACTTTTTGAGCTTTTATAATGTCCAGTCTTTTTCTTTGGTTATGTGAAACACGTATAGATGGAACAAAGGAGAAATCCGTTGCACTGCGGGGTTGGCGGTGTGAATGGAATAACAAGATTTCCGAAGTGAAGGAATAGCACACCAGTTGCATTGAAAAACTATTTTAACGCAACTGGTGTGCTATTTCTTCACATCGGCGTTCTTGAAAAACAGTTGCTGAAAATGATGAACAAAAATCTGAAAGACACGACTGGTCTTCGCGGTGGGCGGACACGTGTGAGGGGAAATGCTAACGTAATGGTGCTCGGCGCTACCAACAGAAATTGCAGCGTTTAACCTCACCACACAGTTTTGACACTATGACTGCTAGTTGGACATGAAATGTTCCGGACAAAAACAGCGTATGACGAAGCCATGTATGGGCGCATCGGACACCTTTTGTTGTGACACTCACATGCAATTATCATTTTTAGCAAAGTGGTTATCGCCAAGGGTGAACGTGCATCTTTTCCTGTCAATTCTTGCGCTACGGGGGCATACGCAGGCTGCTAGCTTGTTGATGTACAGAAGATCTAGTAATAAATCAACACTTAAAGATAGAGCTCTAAAACCAGCAGTATATTTGCGACGTGCAGCCGATATCTTTAGAGGCCAGTACGTCGATATTTTTTCCGTCGATTAATCTACTTATCGGTACTTTTTTCGATATGTCGATGGCAGATGATGACTCATAAATATCAATATATCGGACGCCCGATATTTTTAAATGTATCAACAGTCCTACTACAGAGGTGACTTAAAAAATCGCAGAATGTTCTCTGATTGTGAGAAATGGCTCTAGTTCCTTTCATACGAAATTGGAGAATATTCTTTGTTCTGAGAAACTGTCACCCTTTTACTCGCGCTGAGAACATTCTCAGGCGAAGTACATTCTTCGACTCGCTTTATTCATACGAACCTGAGAATGCTCTTCGAAATATCGAGTATAAAGTACGCACATAAAAAAAAACTTTTGCATCACCTCGGTTCCGCTAGTTCCGGAACCTGTACAGAAAACTGGAATAGAAATCAACATAAGCATCATTTCTGCCCTTTTTATTGCTCATGAAAACAACACATTGCACGTTGTACCACTATACAGCGAGATCTTCAGAGGTGGTGGTCTAGATTGCTGTACACACTGGTTCCTCTACTACCCCGTAGTAAGTCCTCTTGCACTGATGCATGTCTGTATTCGTCGTGGCATACTATCCACAAGTTCATCAAGGCACTGTTGGTCCAGATTGTCCCACTCCTCAACGGCGATTCGGCGTAGATCCCTCAGAGTGGTTGGTGGGTCACGTCGTCCATAAACAGCCCTTTTCAATCTATACCAGACATGTTCGATAGGGTTCATGTCTGGAGAACTTGCTGGCCACTCCAGTCGAGCGATGTCGTTAACCTGAAGGAAGTGATTCATAAGATGTGCATGATGGAGGCGACGAATGCCTCGCCAATATGCTTCCGATATGGTTGCACTGTCTGTCCTAGAATGGCATTCACATATCGTAAGGCCGTTACAACGCCTTACATGACCACCAGCGGCGTACGTCGGCCCCACATAATGCTAACCCCAAAACAGCAGGGAACCTCCACCTTGCTGCACTCACTGGACAGTGTGTCTCAGGCGTTCAGTCAGACCGGGTTGCCTCTAAACACGTCTCTGACGACTGCATTATTGAAGGCATATGCGACACTCATCGTTGAAGAGAACGTGATGCCAATCCTGAGCGGTCCATTCGGCATGTTGTTGGGTCCATCTGTGCGCCATTGCATAGTGCCGTGGTTGCAAAGATGGACCCCACATGGACGTCGGGAGTGAAGTTGCGCATCGTGCAGCCTATTGCGCACAGTTTGAGTCGTAACAGGACGTCCTGTGGCTGCACGAAAAGCATTATTGAACATGGTGGCGTTGCTGTCAGGGATCCTCCGAGCCATAATCCGTGGGTAGCGGTCATCCACCGCAGTAGTAGCCCTTGGGCGGCCTGAGCGAGGCATGTCATCGACAGTTTCTGTGTCTCTACATCTCCTCCATGTCCGAACAACATCGAAGTGCCAGAATGAGATTTTTACTCTACAGTGGAGTGTGCACTGATATGAAACTTCCTGGCAGATTAAAACTGTGTGCCGGACCGAGACTCGAACTCGGGAACTTTGCCTTGTGCGGGCAAGTGCTCTACCAACTGAGCTACCCAAGCACAGCTTTACATCGAAGTGGTTCAGTCCGAGACGCCTGGACACTTCCCTTGTTGAGAGCCCTTCATGGCACAAAATAGCAATGCGGACGCGATAGAATGGCGGTATTGACGGTCTAGGCATGGTTGAACTACAGACAACGCGGGCCGTGTACCTCCTTCCTGGTGGAATGACTGGAACTGATGGGCTGTCGGACCCCGGCCGTGAAATAGGTGCTATTCATGCATAGTTGTTTACATCTTTGGGCGGGTTTAGTGACATCTCTGAAGAGTCAAAGCTGTGATACAAAATCCACAGTCAACGTCTGTCATCAGCAGTTCTGGAAACCGGGGTGATGCGAGACTTTTTTTGATGAGTGTATATTCGCAATTTTATTCATACGACCCAATGTGCAAAGTACCTTGTGAGAAGTGCTTCGCCAGAATTTAACGACTGTGACACATGTCGAAACATCGTCGTACGTCAACGGTGCCACGAGGGAAGTCTGCACTACAGTGGATACACTGTTTTGCTGGGCGAGTGGCAAGCTCGAGTTTATTTGTGGCGTGTCCTGAACGCGGCGGCTTTCCTCGCCGCCGTGTTTGACATTCGCGGGGAACGGCCGCGACATAACCGCAGCCCCGCGGCGCGCCAGCAGGCCGAGACAAAGGCGGCCGGGCCGGTGGTGAGCGCCGCGGCCGAGGACGCGCAAGGCCACCCGCCCGCCTGCCGGAGACTTGCGTGAGTCTCCAGGAACGCCGGCCAGCTGTGCCGTCGCGTGGGACACGCAGGCCAGCCACCGCCGCTTCCGCGAACCTCCGCCGCCTCCTCCGCTTCCCGCAGCACTCACGGCGTCCGGGACCCACCGCCGCAGGCGACACCGCCGCTCGCTGTTTTTGCTCCCTAGTTTATTCTGACAGTAGACTGCTGTCTTATTCGCGTCGGTATGTACATTTGTACTCCGCTGGTCAACGTTACAAGGGCACTATTGGCCATAACAAATGCACACGTCCAGATTGTATACCGATTACGTTCCTTTCAGATTACGCTGATACAATAGCTCCCGACTTACAAGGGAACCTCCCCATCGCACCCCCCTCAGATTTAGTTATAAGATGGCACAGTGGACAGGCCTTGAAAAACTGAACACACATCAGTCGAGAAAACAGGAAGAAGTTGTGTGGAACTATGAAAAAAAATAAGCAAAATATACAAACTGAGTAGTCCATGCGCAAGATAGGCAACATCAAGGCAACTGTGCGCCCAGGAGCGCCGTGGTCACGTGCTTAGCGTGAGCAGCTGCGATACGAGAGGTCCTTGGTTCAAGTCTTCCCTCGGGAGAAAAGTTTTATATTTTATTTTCAGACAATTGTTATCTGTCCGTCCGTCCGTCCGTCCGATGCGAGGTAACTGCGCCGTAGTATGGGGACGCTACACCTAAACGGAAAAATTTGAAAACGTTAGAAACATATGTTTTGACAGAGCACAGGGAAAACTGTGCGGCTGTGAAACTTGTTGCATTCATTTGTTGTAGTTTATGTGACAAACTCTTATGTTTGCATCACTTTTTTGGGAGTGATTATCACATCCACAAGAAAACCTAAATCGGGCAAGGTAAAAGAATCTTTTTACCCATTTGCCAAGTGTACAAGTTAGGTGGGTCGACAACATATTCCTGTTATGTGAGGCACATGGCGTTACCAGAGTCGTATAAAATGTATCAGACGTGTTTTCCTGTGGAGGAATCGGTGGACCTACGACCTTGCGATCAAATATTTTCAGTTTTCATTGGAGAGGCACGTCCTTTCGTCTACTAATCGCACGGTTTTGCGGTGCGGTCGCAAAACACAGACACTAAACTTATTACGGTGAACAGAGATGTCAATGAACGAACGGACAGATCATAACTTTGCGAAAATAAAAAAGTAAACTTTTCACTCGAGGGAAGATTTGAACCAACGACCTTGCGTTCCACAGCTGCTCACGCTAACCACGGGACCACGGCACTTCTGGGCTGATAGTATCCTTAAAGTTGCCTATCTTGCGCATTGACTACTCAGTTTGTATATTTTGCTTATTTTTTTCATAGTTCCACACAACTTCTTCCTGTTTTCTCGATTGATCTGTGTTCAGTTTTTCAAGGCCTATCCACTGTGCCAACTTATGACTAAATCTGAGGGGGTTGCGATGGGGAGGTTCCCTTGTTAGCAATCGTCTACAACCGCTCGCTCACCGATAGATCTGTACTTACAGATTGGAAAATTGCGCAGGTCACACCAGTGTTTAAGAAGGTAGTAGGAGTAATCCATCGAACTACAGACCTATATCATTGACGTCGGTTTGCAGTAGGGCTTTGGAGCATATACTGTATTCAAACATTATGAAGCACCTCGAAGGGAACGATCTATTGATACGTAATCAGCATGGTTTCAGAAAACATCGTTCTTGTGCAACGCAGCTAGCTCCTTATTCGCACGAAGTAATGGCCGCTATCGACAGGGGATCTCAAGTTGATTCCGTATTTATAGATTTCCGGAAAGCTCTTGACACCGTTCCTCACAAGCGACTTCTAATCAAGCTGCGGGCCTACGGGGTATCGTCTCAGTTGTGCGACTGGATTCGTGATTTCCTGTCACGAAGGTGGCAATTCGTAGTAACAGATGGAAAGTCATCGAGTAAAACGTAAGTCATATCCGGCGTTCCCAAAGGAAGTGTTATAGGCCCCCTATTGTTCCTGATCCATATTAACGACATAGGAGACAATCTGAGTAGCCGTCTTAGATTGTTTGCAGATGATGCTGCCATTTACCGTCTTGTAAAGTCATCAGATGTCAAAACGACTTGCAAAATGATTTAGATAAGATATCTGTATGGTGCGAAAAGTGGCAATTGACCCTGAATAAGGAAAAGTATGAAGTTATTCACATGAGGACTAACAGAAATCAGCTACATTTGAGGATTACACGATAAGTCACACAAATCTGAGGACTGTCAAATAACCTTAATTGGAACGATTACATCGATAATATTGTGGATGGAGCAAACCAAAGACTGCGATTCATTGGCAGAACACTTAGAAGGTGCAACAGGTCTACTAAGGAGACTGCTAACACCACGCTTGTCCGCCCTATTCTGGAGTATTACTGTGCGGTGTGGGATCCGCATCAGATTGGACTGACGGATGACATCGAAAAAGTACAAAGAAGGGCAGCTCGTTTTGTATTATCGCGAATTGAGGGAGATAGTGCCACAGAGATGATACATGAATTGGAGTGGTAATCATTAAAACAAAGGCGTTTTTCGGTGCGACGGGATATTTTCATGTATTTTCAATCACCAGTTTTCTCCTCCGATTGCGAAAACATACTGTTGACACCGACCTGCATAGGGAGAAATCATCATCACGATAAAATACGCCGGCCGATGTGGCTGAGCGGTTCTAGGCGCTTCAGTCTGGAACCGCGCGCCGCTACGGTCGCAGGTTCGAATCCTGCTTCGGGCATGGATGTGTGTGATGTCCTTAGCTTAGTTAAGTTTAAGTAGTTCTAAGTTCTAGGGGACTGATGACCTGAGATGTTAAATCGCATAGTGCTCAGAGCCATTTGAACCATTTGATGAAATAAGAGAAATCAGGGCTCGCAGAGAAAAATTTAAGTGCTCGTTTTTCCCGCGTGCCTTTAGAGAGTGGAACGGTAGAGAGACAGATTGAAGGTGGTTCATTGAACCCTCTGCCAGGCACTTTATTGTCAATAGCAGAGTAATCACGTAGACGTACATGTAGAGCGGCGGCATTTGCATAGAGTTATCACTTCAAACAGACGAGGAACACTGCGCGAAACAACCACAGAAATTAATGTGGGACGTGTCACGAATATATCTGTTAGAACCGTGTTGCAAATTTGGAATTAATGGGCTATGGCAGTAGGCGACCGACGCTACTGCCTTTGCTAACAGCGCACTATCGCCTGCAGCACATCTCTTGGGCTCGTCACAATACAGTCTAGTCGACTGTAGAACCGTGACCTGCTCAGATAAGTCTTAGTTTCAATTGGTAAGAGCTGATAGTAGATTCAAATGGCTCTGAGGACTATGGGACTTGACTTCTGAGGTCATCACACACATCCATGCCCGAGGCAGGATTCGAATCTGCGACAGTAGCGGTCTCGCGGTTCCAGACTGTAGCGCCTAGAACCTCTCGGCCACCCCGGCTGGTAGCTGATAGTCGGGTTCGAGTTTGGCGCAGACACCACGAAGCCTTGGGCCCCACTTGACAACAAGGCACTGCACTACGCCGGGAAAAATGATGTCCGAGACGATATTAGGAGGTATCGCATGACATTTGCCACCTCAGTGTGTTTGCGAGTAGAACAGGAAAGGAAATGAGTAGTAGCTGTACAGTGTACCCTCCGCCACGCACCATACGGTGGCTTGCGGAGTATGTATGTAGACGTACAGAATGGTAGGCGCCACACCTGTTGGCTGTGCAAATGGAAAGGGGTGGTGCGGAAGATTTGTAAGTCGTTTCGCCTCAAGTACTTCGTCAGAAAACAGAAAGAAAACAATCACAGCCAATTATGGCGAATAGCGCAACTGTGTGGAGCGCGAAGGAAACAAAGTCCGAAGAATGCTAACGAGGCGTCGGAGGAGCTGAAGCGAAGATTGGCTCGTGGACGTGACTGCGGCAATGAGGCGTGACTGTATTCCGTTATGCGGCGGGCGGCCATAAAAACGCGCGAGCGTCGGCGCCCGGCGGGATCCGCGGCTGTGTCTGTGGCTGGTTGCTGGGCTGCGGAATCTGCGGCCCCCACGTGCTCGTCAGCGGCTGCGATGGCGACGGTCTGCGGTCGCCGCGTCCAGAGAGCAATACGCGCGCCGAGCTGGGCTCCTCATTTCCGCGCGCCCGCAGCTCTCGTCACGAGCTCGCCTTCCTGCGGTTTTAATTTTCTTGCAGCGGGACGGCGGCGGCGCGGCTGGTTGTTCACGGTCGCGTAGCGAGAGAGCCTGGCGGATCGTCCCGGCTTCCGGAAGGCTCCGTCTACGTCTACGAAAAATGGTTCAAATGGCTCTGAGCACTATGGGACTTAACTGCTGAGGTCATTAGTCCCCTAGAACTTAGAACTAGTTAAACCTAACTAACCTAAGGACATCACGAACATCCATGCCCGAGGCAGGATTCGAACCTGCGACCGTAGCGGTCTTGCGGTTCCAGACTGCAACGCCTTTAACCGCACGGCCACTTTGGCCGGCTTCTACGTCTACATCTACATCCATACCCCGCAAGCCACCTGACGGTGTGTGGCGGAGGGTACCTTGAGCACCTCTATCGGTTCTCCCTTCTATTCCAGTCACGTACTGTTCGTGTCGGTATGCCTCTGTGTGTGGGCTCTAATCTCTCTCATTTTATCCTCGTGGTCTCTTTGCGAGATGTACGTAGCAGGGAGCAATATACTGCTTGACTCCTCGGTGAAGTGTAAG
The DNA here is from genome assembly GCF_021461395.2 of Schistocerca americana. Taxonomy (NCBI): domain Eukaryota; kingdom Metazoa; phylum Arthropoda; class Insecta; order Orthoptera; family Acrididae; genus Schistocerca; species Schistocerca americana. The sequence goes on from NC_060123.1 coordinate 34,598,565, forward strand.
GGGTCCGTAGGCCCTTACTATAACTTTGCACTCGGCACAGGTCGATAGGGCGAACAATCGATTGTGACGTGTTGCGAGAGCGAGTGTCGAGATGCGCCAGAGTGGTTGGCGGGAATGGTGTGTGTGTGTGGAGGCCATTATTGGAATACAGGATTTTTAACCGAGACGGGTGTCACCATCGCCGTGGTTAGACCCCTAAATAATAAATAAATACCGGGAAAGTGATGAAGTATCTTTATAAAAGTGATCAGTGACGTTACTAGAGCCGATATTTACTTTCGCGTCTACCGCGCCGGCCTAACCTTGCATTGCAGTGTTGGATGCAGTGATGGATTAGAGTGTGACGATAATGGCAAATGAAGAAAGCCTGTGCTGAGATTAGCCGTAATTAGATATGTATGACGAAGGCAGTGACTGTCTCCTTTTTGTGTTTTGAGAAGAATACAAGTTCGTAATTAGTAAAACTGTGTTGGTGTTCCTTATTACCATACATTCAGTATTATAGTACTGAACAGGACGAACTGGAAAGTGACAACTTCCGTAGCAGTCAATTCCGATTACCAACCCCATTAGGTTCACGGTCATGTTAATAATAAATATTGGGATAAAAACGGAGGTGTTACAGAAGGAATGTTCTCGAAACTTCGACAAAAGCCCGTACCGAGCTACTAAGCGTCTCTGCTGCCGAGTCTTCCACTGGAGTTTATGTATCAACTCCGTAACGCTTTCGCACTTACTAAATGATCCTGTAACGAAGCGCGCTGCTCCCCGTTGGATCTTCTCTATCTCTTCCATCAACCCTATCTGGTACGGATCCCAAACTGGTGAGCAATACTCAAGCAGTGAGCGAACAAGCGTACTGTAATCTACTTCCTTTGTTTTCGGATTGCATTTCCTTACGATTCTTCCAATGAATCTCAGTCTGGCATCTGCTTTACCGTCGGTCAACTTTATATGATCATTCCATTTTAAATCACTCCTAATGCGTACTCCCAGATAATTTATGGAATTAACTGCTTCCAGTTTCTCACCTGCTATATTGTAGCTAAATGACAGGGGATCTATCTTTCTATGTATTCGCAGCACATTACACTTGTCTACATGGAGATTCAATTGCCATTCCCTGCACCATGCGTCAATTCGCTGCAGATCCTCCTGCATTTAAGTACAATTTTCCATTGTTACAACTTCTCGATATACAACAGCATCATCCGCAAAAAGCCTCAGTGAATTTCCGATGTTATCCGCAAGGTCATTTATGTGTATTGTGAATAGCAACGGTCCTACGACACTCCCCTGCGGCACACCTGAAATCACTCTAACTTCGGAAGACTTCTCTCCATTGAGAATGACAGGCTGCGTTCTGTTATCTAGGAACTCTTCAATCCAATCACACAATTGGTCTGATAGTCCATATGCTCTTACTTTGTTTATTAAACGACTGTGGGGAACTGTATGAAACGCCTTGCGGAAGTCAAGAAACACGGCATCTACCTGTGAACCCGTGTCTATGGCCCTCTGAGTCTCGTGGACGAATAGTGCGAGCTGGGTTTCACACGATCGTCTTTATCGAAACCCATGCTGATTCCTACACAGTAGATTTCTAGTTTCCAGAAAAGTCATTATACTCGAACATAATACGTGTTTCAGAATTCTACAACTGATCGACGTTAGAGATATAGGTCTATAGTTATGCACATCAGTTCGACGTCTCTTCTTGAAAATGGGGATGACTTGTGACCTTTTCCAATGCCTTGGAACGCTACGCTCTTCTAGAGACCTACGGTACACCACTGCATGAAGAGGGTCAAGTTCCTTTGCTTACTCAGTGTCATATCGAACTGGTATCCCATCACGTCCAGCGGCCTTTCATCTTTGGAGCGATTTTAATTGTTTTTCTATCCCTCTGTCATCTATCTACCATTTTGTCATCTGTGTGACAATCTAGAGAAGGAACTACAGTGCAGTCTTCCTCTGTGAAACAGCTTTGGAAAAAGACATTTGTTATTTCGGCCTTTAGTCTGTATCAGTACCATTTTGGTCACAGAGTGTCTGGACATTTTGGTTTCATCCACCTACCGCTTTGACATAAGACCAAACTTTCATAGGATTTTCTGCCTCGGTTCAGCTGCTGCAGGAAACTGCGTGCTGGAAGACCTCCTCTCACAACCTTATGCGAACCCTCAGTGCCGAACAAACCACGGGCCTGGGAAGCTGACACACAGAGGTTTAACTTCTTATGGTATCCTAAACTTTTATCTCTAACTCATTTCCATGTCTTTTTAGGATTCCGTAGCTGTCTGTAAGAAACGGAACCCTTATAGGCCTACTTTGTTGTTCGCATGTCTCTCTGTATGTGCAACTGTCCGAAACACTATTTCTCAGGATCGGATAGGCGTGTCAAGATACACTACTGGCCATTAAAATTGCTACACCACGAAGATGACGTGCTACAGACGAGAAATTTAACCGACAGGACGAAGATGCTGTGATGTGCAAATCATTAGCTTTTCAGAGCATTCACACAAGGTTGGCGCCGGTGGCGACACCTACAACGTGCTGACATGAGGAAAGTTTCCAACCGATTTCTCATACACAAACAGCAGTGGACCGGCGTTGCCTCGTGTGAGGAGGAGAAATGCGTACCATCACGTTTCCGACTTTGATAAAGGTCGGATTGTAGCCTATCGCGGTTGCGGTTTATCGTATCGCGACATTGCTGCTCGAGTTGGTCGAGATCCAATGACTGTTCGCAGAATATGGAATCGGTGGGTTCAGGAGGGTAATACGGAACGCCGTGCTGGATCCCAACGGCCGCGTATCACTAGCAGTCGAGATGACAGGCATCTTATATGCATGGCTGTAACGGATCGTGCAGCCACGTCTCGATCCCTGAGTCAAGACATGGGGACGTTTGCAAGACAACAACCATCTGCGCGAACAGTTCGACGACGTTTGCAGCAGCATGGACTATCAGCTCGGAGACCATGGCTGCGGCTACCCTTGACGCTGCATCACAGACATGAGCGCCTGCGACGGTGTACTCAACGACGAACCTGGGAGCACGAATGGCAGAAAGTCATTTTTTCGGATGAATCCAGGTTCTGTTTACAGCATCATGATCGTCGAATCCGTGTTTGCCGACATCTCGGTGAACGCACATTGGAAGCGTGTATTCGTCATCGCCATACTGGCGTATCAGCCGGCGTGATGGTATGGGGTGCCATTGGTTACACGTCTCGGTCACCTCTTGTTCGCATTGACGGCACTTTGAACAGTGGACGTCACATTTCAGATGTGTTACGACCCGTGGGTGGCCGAGCGACTGGCTCGTCACAGTACGCCAGTCACTACTCTCGATGAACTGTGGTATCGTGTTGAAGCTGCATGGGCAGCTGTACCTGTACACGCCATCCAAGCTCTGTTTGACTCAATGGCCAGGCCAATCAAGGCCGTTATTACGGCCAGAGATGGGTGTTCTGGATACTGATTTCTCAGCATCTATGCTCCCAAATTGCGTGAAAATGTAATCACATGCCAGTTCTACTATAATATATTTGTCCAATGAATACCCGTTTACCATCTGGATTTGTTCTTGGTGTAGCAAAATTTAATGGCCAGTAGTGTAAATTTAGGCCACGTATTACGGTCTACGGTCACTCGGCGATGTAAAAAATGTGAAGGTTCTAAGTCACTGCAATCAAAAGATATGGACATATTTGTCAAGTATTTGGATACTCACAAACCCGCTCATCAAAACCTGTAGGCTACTTCCCGTCGACTAGAACCATGAAAATTGTCAAGCAGCAAGGTTTCACAAGACAACAAAAAAATCTGAAAACTGTTAATTTATAATTATATCACATGAAAAAACTTTTTTGTTATTTGTTATCAGACTGTGTCTGTTCGTTCGTCTGTTAAGCCCGATTTTTCCTCAAGAAGGCGTAGGCGTATCACGTCGAAATTTAAGTCACCTACTAAGGTCTATAGCCACTTGTTGGTGTAATAACAGTAAGCTTCTAACTCACTGGAACAAGAGATACTGCCATTTGTGTCACATATTTTGATATTCGCAAGCTCACTCATCAAAACCTACAGGACACTTGCCGTTGGCGTACTCATAAGACGAAGACGAAAAATATCACGATAAAAGTATAGAGAAGAATGCGAAGTTGCTAATTTGTAATTATAGCCCAAGAGAACTTTTCTTTCATTTGTTTTCCGTGTGTCTGCTCTCGGTCTGTCAGCACCCCTTTTCTCAGAAACGGCTAGACGTATAAAGTTGAAATATATGTCACACATGGAGATCTATAGCTCTTTAATGGTGCTTCGACGTCAACGCAATCAAAAGATACGGCCATTTATATCTCTCGCATTTTGATATTCACAAAATGTCACTGAAACACACAGGATATCTCCCCTTAACGCAGAATCATGAAATTTGAAATGACGAAACGTTTGACATTCCAAGTACAGGAAAAGAATCAGAAAATTATTGACTTACTACTGGTTATCCGTCTTGAGCTTGCGCATTTGGCTTTTATTTACAATGCATCTTGTGTGATTATTCTGCAAAACTGGATACATACATTTGTACATCTTTGGTGGTTTTAGGTTAAAAACAGCGCTTTCTTTACAAAATTGGTGTGCATGTTACTTACGGTGATTCTTTACATATTTACATTGCGCACTTGCACACAGCTGGCCGTTGTGACCGAGCGGTTCTAGGCACGCTGCTGCTACGGTCACAGGTTCGAATCTTGCCTCGGGCATGGATGTGTGTGATGTCCTTTGGTTAGTTAGGTTTAAGAAGTTCCAAGTCTAGGGGACTGATTACCTTAGATGTTAAGTCCCATAGTGCTTGGAGCCATTTAAAGCTTTTGAATTTGAACTTGCACACAAAGTCAGTAAACAAAATGCTGTTTTTAGCCTAAATGAAGCAAAAATGTGCAAACGTATGTATCCAGTTTTCGGAATAACCACGGAAGGTGCTTTATAAATAAAAGCGAACGCGTTTGGTGCCATTCTTTTTAATTAAATTGCAATAAGCTCAAGACGGATACTGGGTTCGATTCCCGGCGAGGTCAGGGATTTTTCACCTGCCTCGAGATGACTGGGTGCTTGTGCTGTCATCATTTCATCATCATTCATGAAAGTGGCGAGACTGGACTGAGCAGAGGTCGGGAATTTGTGCGGGTGCTGATAACCGCTCAGTTGAGCACCCCACAAAGTAAAATAATCAACAACATCGTCAAGACGGGTAACCAATAGCAACGGATTTGAACAGCTATTGCGGAAGATGGCCGTGCAAACAAACGTATTAGAATATTATTATCACACAAAATAATGTTTCTTTTTTCCATTTGTTATCGGACTTCAAACTTGAAATTAAACCATCCTCGAAAGTCTTGCAATCCCTGGGACCGACATCTTGCCAGTGTCATTATCGAAAACAGACAAAAACCTTGGGGATCGTGGGGGAATTGTCGGTATACACAATTAAGTTGGTCCAAAACAGTCAGCGCGCTGTTTTATCTCGCACCTGGCAAATTTTTTTAAGATCCATAATCAGAACACCTGACAGTATACTGCCTGAAAATAAAAAGTGGAGCCCTTAGAGGGGAGGAGAAAACGCATTGAAACTTCAGTGGTTGAGAGGGGACGTCATGTAGCTGCAGTGATCACAAAAGCGAGTCAACAGGATGCAGAAGTTTGTAGCAAGATCCCATTTCTCAGTAAGACGCTGCATGCCCTCTAGACTGGATGCATGCGCTGATTAGTTTGGGGAGGTGGGTGTCAAAAAATCATTGTATCCTCTCAGGCAAGATTGCCAGCAGCCGTTGTAGATGGCCCTTGAGCTTACGGCCAAGGGGGTACCTCAACATCACGCATATAGTTCATGCCGACGTCATCCGGCTGCAACCCCAAAATCTCGCGAGATACATAACTGGCTAATTTTAAGCATTCCAATTTCCTAATCATTTTCATGTTTCCAAGTACATATCGCTCCAACTTTGGTAAAATACTAAGAAACTAAAGAGGCTCAGTTTTAAGTGAAGGCACAGTCTAATATTGTGAGAACACGAGCTGTCGTAATCACTAGAGTGAATGGACCTAACAGAAGTCTTCTACATGGTTTATCTACAGCTTACAACAAACGATACATCTGAAGTACTGATCGACGTTTACAGTCCGAATTCATCCAATAGCAAAACTAAACGACGGTATACCAGACAAATGCACATACATAAAGAATTCCTGAAGAGTGATGGGGGACTGTAGATAAAATAGCTATAGCGATACTAGAAATGTAAAGCAGTAAATAAATAATTTCAATTAACGTTGCGTTTTAAGTCATACGAAGCTTGCAATTACTGAAGTTATTCGTTCCGTTTCCAACGTTACAATTTGAGGGGATCGGATTATCCTACGACCCGATGGTTAGTTGAAGGTTGTAATACAGTTAGAATATGACAATACTCGTTCGTGCCGGAGCTTCACCCGGCTGAAGAAGAGACACAGGTAAGTTCAGTGGCTAGGCAAACTAATGTTTCTCATTACGTACACTTCAGAAGTCATTTGGAATAGTATGTTCCAATGTGAGTCACTCTGTCCATGCTGAAAGTTTGCGTCTGTACTGACGACCAATAGCAGCACCAATGTAAATAAATATGGTGTACGTTATTAACAAATACTGTTAGACACCATTGAAGCGTTTCAACAATGTGTTTAACATATCAATAATCATCAAGAATAAATAGAGAAATCTTAACGTATTAGAAGCACTTTAACCAGCGTAGTGGAAGTACACTGTTCCCTTTCCACTACATCATCGCCAACTACAGCCGTTACTCTCCTTTACCAAGCCAAAAGAAAAAAATTCAGTGGCGTAAAGAGAGCAGGACGTTAGTAGGAAAGAAAAACCACCGTTACCTCCGGTAGTAACAAATTACCGACATGCACGGAGCGAATCGCTCATCGTGTCCAGTTAAAAATTAATGCAAGAAACTTGTCCGGAGCCGACAGCCGCAACATCTGTGCGTAAAAATAATCGGCAAAAGCGCACGCAGGCTAATTCCGCAATTAATCGCCGTGCTTCTGCCTCCGATTGCAGGCTACAGTGGTTAATAAGTGCCACATAACTGTCTTCACCACTTATTGCGGCGCAAGTTGCGCTGAAACTTCGGTAACATCAAGGTCAAAAAACTATAATACTTTCCTAAACATGATAAGTGGACAGCCAATGAGTATCTGCCACATTTCTTCGAATTATGCCCATCTGTAAAATTTATTATCGTACGGTGTTTGACAGGTAATCATCAATGCTTTCATCCAAACGCACAAATTATTTACGTCTACTTCTATCTACAGCAAATACAGTGAAACTTCCTGGCAGATTAAAACTGTGTGCCGGACCGAGACTCGAACTCGGGACCTTTGCCTTTCGCGGGCAAGTGCTCTACCAACTGAGCTACCCAAGCACGACCCAAGTCCCGTCCTCACAGTCTTACATCTGCCAGTATCTCGTCTACTACCTTACAAACTTTACAGAAAAGCTCTCCTGCGAAATCTGCCAGGAAGTTTCATATCAGCGCACACTCCGCTGCAGAGTGAAAATCTCATTCAGCAAATACAGTGTTCAAAAGAATTAGGGGACGACGTGCAGCTTAAATCTATTTTGTCAGAGGCTGTATCTGTGGTCCTATTGCGTGGCTAGAGACCTTCGCTTTTCAGTGTAGGCAATAATTAAAATCATTTACCATCTGTTGGCTGTGCTATGCATTACAGTGTCGGGTGACCCCTCATAAGGAAGTGAGTACCGCTGTCCCGCTGTCCTCTAGTCAGGCACACCGATGGCAGGTGTCATTTATAGGCACTGTAGTCAATACAGCACATGCAATGTAACTTCTTAACGCAGTGCAACTTGCTGGGGTGGCCTCTTTGGTCAAAAAAAGGATGGACTTTTCGGTTGTCTTGCTTCAGATGTCAATGTACCAAAACGAATGACTCTGAGCACTATGGGACTTACCATCTGAGGTCATCAGTCCCCTAGAACTTAGAACTACACTACTGGCCATTAAAATTGCTACACCAGGAAGAAATGCAGATGATAAACGGCTATTCATTGGGCAAATATATTGTACTAGAACTGACGTGTGATTACATTTTCACGCAATTTGGGTGCATAGATCCTGTGAAATCAGTACTCAGAACAACCGCCTCTGGCCGTAAAAACGGCCTTGATACGCCTGGACATTGACTCAAATAGAGCTTGGATGGCGTGTACCGGTACAGCTGTTCATGCAGCTTCAACACGATACCACAGTTCATCAAGAGTAGTGACTGGCGTATTGTGACGAGCCAGTTGCTCGGCCACCATTGACTAGACGGTCGTGCATTATACTGCTGAAATGTAGGGTTTCGCAGTGATCGAATGAAGGGTAGAGCCACGGGTCGTAACACATCTGAAGTGTTACGTCCACGGTTGAAGTTGCCGTCAATGCGAACAAGAGGTGACCGAGACGTGTAACCAATGGCACCCCATAACATCACGCCAGGTGATACGCCAGTATGGCGAAGACGCATACACGCTTCCAACGCGCGTTCACCGCGATGTCGGCAAACACGGATACGACCATGATGATGCTGTAAACAGAACCTGGATTCATCCGAAAAAATGATGTTTTGCCATTCGTGCAGCCAGGTTCGTCGTTGAGTACACCATCACAGGCGCTCCTGTCTGTGATGCAGCGTCAAGGGTAACCGCAGCCACGGTCTCCGAGCTGATAGTCCATGCTGCTGCAAACGTCGTCCAACTGTTCGTGCAGATGATTGTTGTCTTGCAAACGTCTCCTTCTGTTGACTCAGGCATCGAGACGTGGCTGCACGATCCGTTACAGCCATGCGGATAAGATGCCCGTCATCTCGACTGCTAGTGATACGCGGCCATTGGGATGCAGCACGGCGTTCCGTATTACCCTCCTGAACCCACCGATTCCATATTCTGCTAACAGTCATTGGATCTCGACCAACGCGAGCAGCAATGTCGCGATACGATAAACCGCAATCGCGATAGGCTACAATCCTACCTTTATCAAAGTCGGAAACGTGATGGTACGCATTTCTCCTTCTTACACGAGGCATCACAACAACGTTTCACCAGGCAACGGCGGTCAACTGCTGTTTGTGTATGAGAAATCGGTTGGAAACTTTCCTCATGTAAGCACGTTGTAGGTGTCGCCACCGGCGCCAGCCTTGTATGAATGCTGTGAAAAGCTAACCATTTGCATATCACAGCATCTTCTTCCTGTCGGTTAAATTTCGCGTCTGCTGCCCATCATCTTCGTGGTGTAGCAATTTTAATGGCCAGTAGTGTACTTAAACCTAACTAACCTAAGGACATCACACACATCCATGCCCGAGGCAGGAATCGAACCTGCGACCGTTGTGGTCGCGCGGTTCCAGACTTAAGCGCCTAGAACCGCTCGGGCACACCGTCAATGTACCATCTATGTCTTGTGGACACGTTACAGGGAGACAGGTCAGTATTCAAGGCGAGTTTGACAAAGTCCCGACGCATTACAGACACCACGCTATGACCGGTAACTGGCGCCTGTGCATTGCAGCGTCGTACGGGTACCGCCAGAACACTGCAGGACGATCTCAGAAGAGCCGCTATATTACATCATACTGTAAAGAACAGATTACGAGAAAGCCCCTTACGACCCAGACATCCTGCTCGAGTACCCTGCTAAAGACGACATCTTGCAGCTCGGCTTTAGTTCTGCCGTTCCCACGTCAACTGGCAACTTCGTCACTGGCGAAACGTGTTATTCACAGACGGGTCCGGATATCCTCTGATCCAAGGTGACGGGCGTGTTCGTGTGCGGGGACCTCCGGTGTGCAGTAACTGCCAAATGTTGTCCACGAAATCGACAGTTTTCCAAGGTTCTGTGATGTTGTGAGGAACCTTTAGTGTCGACAGCCACACGGATCTTGTCGTCGTCCAGGATCGCTTCATCGCCTGGCAGTACATCGCTTCCCTCGAAGAGATCCTGAACAATATACGATCAGCAGCACTGTCCCATTGTTCGCTGACGATTCCGTTGTCTAGAGGAAAGTATCGTTGTTCGACGCTGATAATGGAATTAGGAGAGCGTCGAACAAAATTTTAAGCGTATCAAGAACGATAGCTCTCCTTGGAAATTTGATACCTGTCCATAACAAAGCGAAATAACGCGACATTGTCCTATTACAAGATTAATGGTCAACATATGGAGCACGACACATCGTTTAAATTTTTGGAGTAGTACTAAGAAGAGACATGAAATGGAACAAACACTTAAAGCAGTAGTAAGGGAGGAGAATAGAAGATAGATTTGTCGTTAGTGTTCCGGGAATGAGCAGTTCATCTGTAAAAGACACAAGTGCAGCCCATTCTAGAGTACTGCTGCAGCGTTTGGAGTCCTTATGGAGTACGTACGACGGCTGCCAAGAATGGCTTCAGCAACGCGCTGCTAGTATTGTACAGGTGGGGATGGTCATTGTGAAAGTGTGATATTTTTGCGAGCAACATGTTTCACTACCACACACCCTCTAGCTAGGCAAAATGCCCAGTGGCTCTTTGGGCTCTCGCCCTTTCTATACTGTCGACGAGTCCTGATAAACCGAATGTGGATCACCGTAACTTGTGCAGTACTCCAGGACAAGACGTATATTTTGTGAGCAATTCGTAATTTCCAAAACACGTACCAATGAGCCTCGGCTTTCAAATGGCACATAAGTCCTAAATTTCGTCCTTTAAAATCTGTGTGAAGCGAGCAAGATGTGAGGGAACAATTGTTTATTAATCAATGTCTTTTCTTCTGGATTTGAAAAAGCTATATAAAATGAAATACCGAAGACGCACACAGACCCGACTTATTTTAGTCCTTATCTCATTTTAGATATCAATAGTCGTTATTTGCAGCTTGTTTTATGTTGTCTGTAACTTTTCTGTTATCTCATATTCTGCAACTCCGACACTCGTGGTTCCCAGAAGCAGAAAATGGGAGTTGCTTCCTTCAACAGAGACGCTTTTGTCTGAATACCTTGTAATGATGAAACAGCAAGTCACCTGCTCAATACGCTAGCGATTGTTTAAAGTAGTAACAGATGAAAGCTAGGAACAATTATTTTCTATGCCACTATTTTTACACTGAAGCGCCAAAGAAACTGGTACAGGCTTGCGTATTCAAATACAGACATATGTAAGCAGACAGAATACGGCGCTGCGGTCGGCAACCCCTGTATATGACAAGTGCCTGGCGCAGTTGTTAGATCGATTATTGCTGCCAAAATGGTAGGTTACCAAGATTTAAATGAATTTGAACACGGTGTCATAGTCATAGCGATGGGACACAGCTCCGAGGTAGCGATGAAGTGGGGATTTTCCCGTACGACGATTTCACGAGTGTACCGTGAATGTGAGTAATCTGGTAAAACATCAAATCTCCGACATCGCTGCGACCGGAAAAAGATCCTGCAAGAACGGGAGCAACGACGACTAAAAAGAATCGTTCAACGTGACAGTAGCGCAGCCCTAACGAAAACTGCTGTAGAATTCAATGCTGGGCCATCATTACGTGTCAGCGTGCGAACCATAAAACGAAACATCATTGATATGGGCTTTCGGAGCCGAAGGCCCACTTGTGTACCCTTGATGACTGCACGACGCAAAGCTTTACGCCTCGCCTGGGCCGGGCCCGTCAACACCGACATTGGACTGTTGATTACTGGAAAACAGCTGTCTGGTCGGACGAATCTCGTCTCACATTCTATCGAGCGGATGGGCGTGTACGGATGTGGATACAACCTTATGAATCCATGGACCCTTCATGTTAGCAGGGGACTGCTCAAGCTGGTGAAGGTTCTGTAATGGTGTGGGGCGTGTGCAGTTGGAGTGATATGGGACCCCTGATATATGTAGATTTGACTCTGACAGGTGACACGTACGTAAGCATCCTGTCTGATCATCGGCATTCATTCATGTCCATTGTGCATTCGCCCGCATCTCGTGGTCGTGCGGTAGCGTTCTCGCTTCCCACTCCCGGGTTCCCGGGTTCGATTCCCGGCGGGGTCAGGGATTTTCTCTGCCTCGTGATGGCTGGGTGTTGTGTGCTGTCCTTAGGTTAGTTAGGTTTAAGTAGTTCTAAGTTCTAGGGGACTTATGACCACAGCAGTTGAGTCCCATAGTGCTCAGAGCCATTTGAACCATTGTGCATTCTGAAGTATTTTGGTAATTCCAGCAGGGCAATGCGACACTCTACACGTCCAGAATTGCTACAGAGTGGCTCCAGGAACACTGTTCTGAGTTTAAACACCTCCGTTGGCCGCCAAACTCTCCAGACATGAACATTATTAAGCATATCTGGGATGCCTAGCAACGTGCTGTTCAGAAGATATCTCCACTCCCTCGTACTCTTACGGATTTACGGACAGCGCTGCAGGATTCATGGTGTCAGTTCCCTCCAGCACTACTTCAGACATTAGTCGAGTCCATGCCACGTAGTGTTGCGGCACTTCTGCGTGCTCGCGGGGGCCCTACACGATATTAGGCAGGTGTACCAGTTACTCTGGCTCTTCGGTGTACGTGTTAATCAGGCTCGATCTAAGTGACTGCAATTCTCAGGGCGTTCTCAATGTGTTTTTCTGAGACTTTGCTCCTATTTTTAATCCTCGTGTGCTTCAGTCTCGAAAAGAACTGTTCACAAGCGCATACGCTTCCAAACAACAATGACATACATAACACATCACTGTGCAGTTCTCTCTGGGCAGGTATGATTTGTAAAACTCCACGAAGGTACATGATAAAATTTTTCTTTTAGTTGAATGTCAGACTGTAACTCCATGCATTCCATCTGAAATTCTTGTGGCAACGTATCTACATCGTTTGTGAAAGGTGTCGTGTAAATAAAAAGAGGTATGATTATTTTTTTGAAAATCCTGAAGTGTATTGTCAAGTTCTTCATCAGGTTGAAAAGCACGGTTGCATATTTCATCCCGTCTTTAGGATTATTTCGGTCTTGTACACTGACATAAGGTGGGGAGAGCGGTGTGCGGACCACATGCCCTTCCATATCCGCATCCAGTGACGCCTATGAGCTGAGGATGTCGCGGCAGCCGGTGAGTACCATTGGGCCTTCATAGCCTGGTCAGGCAGAGTCTAGTTTTACGATTATGTCTGTAAATCATTACTTTCGCGGTTGCAACTAGAGATGCCGTAAGATAACGGAACAGTGCGTGTGACAGAATGCTCGGTTATAGGAACGAGTGTTTTAGGGGTTCAGGTACAGCGCGGGCGGCAATGTTACGAACGGGATGGACCAAAGAGAGAGCAGCATCAGATGGCAAATGTTCCAAATCTGAATATTTTCTATTTATCGTAACCTTACAAAACGGAATTATATGGCATTTTTTTAACCTATTGTGCGACAGATGCCCACTCCTTGGGCCGCTCTGATACCTGCTTTGGCCCACATGCGGCCCGCGAATGGGACCCCTGGTCTAGAGCATATTTAACGTTACGGCAATACAAGTGACTACACGTACATCAGTTTTGGAAGCTAACTTTTATTGGTCTTGTCGGTATCACTCACGTTTAGGTGTTCTGCTGCCGATAAAAAGTCCCACATTTCGGCGATTTTTGCTGCTAATACTTGAAGGTGACAAGCGGGAACGTCGGTGGATGCGTTTTAGTAAACTCTGTGTAAGTCGTCGTGGTCTCCTGACCTTCATTGCTTACATATTCCGCCCTCACAATCATATTCCGCACATCAAGACGCTTCATTCGAAGCCAAACTCGATAAGATAAAGTCAATATTGAATGAGTTTATGTAAATGATATGCAAATAACTAATAAATCGCAAATGCGCACCGAGATTGAAATACTCGAGGCTGGCGTACACACACACGTTCAAGACACGACGGTCACAGGGGCTTTTAGTTCGGGAGACGCAAACCGCACGCCGGGGGGCCGGTCCCTTCAGAGGACGACTCAGCCTATCTATGTCGACAATGACCGCCCATAGAGCAGACAACGTTTGCGCGAGTGAAAGGAAGAACGACCCCGTGTTCGGCTTAAAAGCAAATTCCGCTACATTGTATGGGAGCACCCAGCCTACGCATTCTTTACAAAGAGAGCACGCAGTTTCAGAGGTTTTCACAGGGAGACAGCAAACGCCAAACGCCGATGCTACAGATTTCCGGATTGGTCGCCTTAAACGAAATGCCAATCTCCCGTTTTAGAAGAGCAATGCTGATTGGCAGACGATATTCCTGACGCCTTGAGCTGAAGGAGTAACGGAAGAGACCGAAAGATATACCCCTTCAAGTCTGGCATGGAGAGTGGCAGTTCCGTTGTCGCTCTTGGAGCGAGAACACGTAACGAGAGCGTGCGCGCTCGTACGTGTACTCAAAGAGCGAGGAACAAGTCTCTCCTCAGTACTTCACTGGGAGAGGACCTCTGTCGAGAGCGAATCGGAGTGCGACTCTATATTGAGTCCTTGCGATTAAGCGTTGTTCACTGTGTTGGCCACCACACTTATTGTGCGGAGTGAACGGACCGAGTTATAGTTAAACGCCTGCGAGCGGATTTTTGAGTGGCATCGCGGTGGACTGGTTATGTGACCGGTGTACCACGCCGATAGTTCGACTAGGGGCGAACAGGAGTCCTTGACTTCATCAAGGTGTAGGGAGAGTTTGGTTGGCGAAGGTCAATCCAGATAGAACGAGACTTATCTTATTTGCCAGCAGCGAGCAGCACAGACAGCAGTCATCGCAGCTTACGGTATTGTGCGCTACAGCTCTTGCGAGCCCCATATTTCCTACACAACAGTACACTTCACTGCATTTCACACGCGACAGCCTCGACCGTACGTAGCAACATTCTAACGGATAATTATTCAAGTTGAGTAGGCGCGGCTCTCAGCCGTTCTGCCAAGTCAATAACAATCTTAAACTTTGTATAGAAATTTCATTAGCGAATCCTATCCTTGAGAGGTAACTTCACATCCCGAAAACAACCCGAAAATAAATTGTTCAGTTCATAACTGAAAGTGCCATTGTGATTTCTCAGAATTTTTGCAAAATAAAATAATAATTTTCGTTAGTTTCATGTTTTTCTTACACTAACTAGCACTACTCCAATTGTAAGTAGGCTGTTTATGTTTTCTTACTGGCAACGTTACGTAGCGCTCTGTATGAAAATCACTGGGTGTGCTGTGTGCAGTCTGTGGCTGGTTTGCATTGTTGTTGGCTATTGTAGTGTTGGGCAGCTGGATGTTAACAGTGCGTAGCGTTGCGCAGTTGGAGGCGAGCCACCAGCAGTGGTGGATGTGGGGAAGTGAGATGGCCGATTTTTGAGAATGGATAATCTGGAGGTGTGTCCATCAGAAACAGTACATTTGTAAGAATGCATGTCATGAACTGCTATATATATTATGACTATTAAGGTAAATACATTGTTTGTTCTCTATTAAAATCTTTCATTTGCTAACTATGCCTATCAGTAGTTAGTGCCTTCCGTAGTTTGAATCTTTTATTTAGCTGGCAGTAGTAGCGCTCGCTGTATTGCAGTAGTTCGAGTAACGAAGATTTTTGTGAGTTAAGTGATTTGTGAAACGTATAGGTTAATTTAGTCAGGGCCATTCTCTTGTAGGGATTACTGAAAGTCAGATTGCGTTGCGCTAAAAAAATATTGTGTGTCAGTTTAAGCACAGTCATGTATAATTTTTCTAATGGGACGTTTCACAGTACCCAAGTATCCCACTAGTTATGTAAGAAATTTTGTGAATTTTTGTGTCATTTCCTTACAGTGGACGTCTCCAGAAGATATTTATTGCTGAAAGTTTTTCAGGCATTTCTCTTTAGAACGTTAGGAGCGTCTGTCTGATTTCTGTAGTAGTGTGGGGGTGGAAATTGCATCTTGCAGGAACCACAGGGTAAAGGATACATATCAGATTAATCCGTTGCGCAGAATGACAGAATAGCACCCGCAAGCTCACAACTGCAACTTTGAAAACAAAGTGTTTCCGAATCACATACAGTTGTTAATTTGTTTTGTGAACAGGACAAAATGGTTCAAATGGCTCTGAGCACTATGCGACTTAACTTCTAAGGTCATCAGTCGCCTAGAACTTAGAACTAATTAAACCTAACTAACCTAAAGACATCACACACATCCATGCCCAAGGCAGGATTCGAACCTGCGACCGTAGCGGTCGCTCGGCTCCAGACTGTAGCGCCTAGAACCGCACGGCCACTTCGACCGGCCGAACAGGACAGATGGGCAAAGTATCTATACACTGAACTCTCAGTTAACAGCTGTTTTTGTCAAAATCACGTATCGTTATTGTCATGTATGGAATTTAAATTCATTCGACTCGTCCCTCGCGTTTTCCATCGAGACCCACTCGCCGAAAACAACCGGTCTCGAATGCCCATTCAGCCGCGTACGTAGCCAGATGGCTTCCACCCGGCTTTTCACGGCGCTTAAGAAAGGCATCTCCGAAAGAGATACGCAGACACTAAAAAGCATTTCCGCCATTGGGGGGCTGCCATCGAACAGCCGGTGGGTCCTCGCAGCACTTCTGCAATCAAAGGACGCGCACAATAGGAGTCGCCTCGACAAAAGAGATACAAGTCATCGCCGCCGAGCCGCCTGCCAAGTACTTAGTCCGCGTGGAGCCGCTCTATGGATATTACAGAGACGCTAATGAAATAATCGTCTCATTGTGCGGCGTAGCGCTTCCCACGGCGGCGTAACGGAGTTTCCTGCAGTTCCCAGCACTCGCGGGCGGCCCCTCCACAACGCTAAATTCTTTCCGGAGCCGAAGCGAGGCTTGAATAATAAGTAGTCGCTACTATCAGCTGAAATACTAATCGACGGTACAGCTACAAGAAGATCGATCTCTACGGCGAGCGCATGTTGCTGGCTACGCATCACATCGCCACCGTTGGATATGAATTTACGAACAAAGAAGTATTACATTCACGTACGTGTACGAATTTAGCGTGTAATACATATCATTTTGTGGTTGCACTCTGCGGACATCTTTCTACAGAACGGCAAAAGATATGTTGCATCAGTGAGCGTTTACTGAGATAAAAGGAAAACTTAAGTGTATAGGCCAACAGCCTTGCCGCAGTGGTAACACCGGTTCCCGTCAGAGCACCGAAGTTAAGCGCTGTTGGGCCGGGCTAGCACTTCGATGGGTGACCATCCGGTCTACCGAGCGCTGTTGGCAAGCGGGGAGCACTCAGCCCTTGTGAGGCAAACTGAGGAGCTACTGGATTGAGAAGCAGCGGCTGCGGCCTCCTAAACTGACATACGGCCAGGAGAGCGGTGTGCTGACCAGATGCCCCTCCATATCCGCATCAAATGGTTCAAACGGCTCTGAGCACTATGGGACGTAACTTCTTAGGTCATCAGTCCCCTAGAACTTAGAACTACTTAAACCTAAATAACCTAAGGGCATCACACACATCCACGCCCGAGGCAAGATTCGAACCTGCGACCGTAGCGGTCGCTCGGCTCAAGACTGTAGCGCCTAGAACCGCACGGCCACTGCGGCCGGCTCTGAGTGCATAGTGAACACGTAAAGTTGCCTACAATGCAGTGACTTGGGCCTGGTGAGGGATTTCGCCTAATATCGTGCATCCCACGTAACATAACTGTCACGCGTTTCGTTCTTCATGACAATGCTCGGCCGCGCTCTGCTGGGGCAGTGTAGGTGCTCCTGCAGCGTTTTCGATGGGAAGTGTCTGATCCCCACAACACAGACCGTAATTGGCTCGTCCTGGGCTTCATCTCTGCTCACATCAACCGCTGATTAAGACAGCATTTCGGCACAGACAACGAGCTGCAGACGAGCGTAGAGAATTGGTGGAAATCACAGGCGGCTGCCTTCTAGAGAAGTAGCTGTAAGGTGTAGCTTACTGTTGCAAATAAAACATTTTTGATTTTCATAGTGGTCTCCATTTTTCGACCGGTCGGAACTTACTTCCCGTATAGCCCTCGTACTTTAAATGTTTTCGTTCTCTGATGTCTTGTTGAATAATATTCTGGAGTACTCCTCATTCAGGAAAAAGTATTCATTGCACAGAAGAACGTAATGAGAATTAGGTGCGTGGTTCACACTCGTGCATCTTGTAGGCGTGTGGTGAAATATGCAGCTGTAAAATTCTTTGACAATCTACCCGTGGAAATAAAACGCCTGACAGATAGCAAACGTACTTTCAAGATCTTTCTCATTAACAACTCCTTCTATATCACAGGTGAACTTCTGAATAGAAATAATTAGTTATTTGTACAGAAAATAACCTGTTCATGGTCGACATGTAGCCACATAAATATTATGTGTGAGTGTTTGCTGTGTCTTTTCTACTAACACGTTCGGCATCATAAAGTTTATCGTAACTAATTAACATTTTCTGAGTACGAGGAACTGTCTTCTCCTAATTTAAAAGAAAAAAACTGTGACTCAATAAAACGACAACTTCCTCTGGGTCTTAGGCGCACAAATAGCGACGGTTTCATTGAGTGAACTAAAAACTATGTTAAACAGAAGACGTTGCTGTCTTGCTGTTTAGGTACAACATTTCTTCCTTTCATTCATCGGCTCCTTTGCGAAGTAACACTGCAAACGTTCTACATTTGGTGAGGATCGTGACCAGGTGCAAGCCTTTTCGTCGACGCCATTTCGGAAGGATGACATGTGAAATAGTTTAACTACTGTTCTCAGACTCTCCGGCTGTCTTCTGCTGTCTTCGAAAACGACGTCGAATGTTCTCAATCTAGGAGTGAAAATTCATTTTTAGCAAAAGAAATGAAATTACTTTTTCGCGTTGGCTCATTTTAAGTTAACGCAATTTGTTCACAGCTTTTCCATAGAGTAGATTCTATATATAATTGTTAAGGTTTTTATTCAAGAGATAACAAAATTAAAACCTAAAATAAATACCAAGAGCAGTAAAGCCATGATTTTAGACGAGAAGGGAGGTGGAGTTCGACATAAGAATAGACTCGAGGAATTTTACAACCTCTGTTGCATTGTGGAGCAAAACAATACATGTCTCAACGAAATGAATAGAAGAATAGCAACGGACAAGAGCGCCTTCAAAAGTAAGAAAAACCTTCCGCTGAGCGAACACATCAGCTTCCACACGAAGGAAAGATTTGTAAAGATCTTTGTGCGGAGTGACCAAACATACGGACGTGAAAGCTGGTTGTTAGCAAAGCACGAAAAAACTCGCCTCAAAGTTAAGGAAATGTGGTTCTGGAGGAGAATTACAAGAACTAGCTGGAGTGACTGAGAAACGAATCAGATGGTTCTGTGAAAAATAGGAGATTAAAGAGCTATTGAAAATTGTAGTCAGTGCAAAGTCAAACTCACTGGACCCTTAATTAGACAAGATATTCTTTCACAAAACATTTTATAAAGCAAAATCGTACGGAAGACCGAGAACACCTTGTTTAAAAAATATGATCAGTGAGATGGGTTGCTCCTCATACAGGGAGATGGAAAGGACTGCTGAAGAGAAGAAGTTGTGGCTGCAGATACAAGGCTTAGCCCTTTGTCAAAAGAGAATGGAGATTCAGTCCGGGAATCAGTCTTTCTGAATGTCTGCAAAATACGCTCTTACAGCTGTTATAACCCATTTACAGAGACATTCTTTATATGTGGTAAGATGTGTAAGTCAGATTGTGTTAAATCTGACGAACGGGGTGAGTCTTCCAACAAATCACTCTTCATACTTCTCCGTTACTGCATTTGCAACGCACCTTTCATTGCCCAGAAGAAAAATAACTTCGTTTGCTTATGCAGTCCTTACCTCTTCTCAAGTCATTAATCACCCAATTGGTCTCGATGACTTGCGTCCTATTCTTCTGTTAGTGTTCGAACATTATAAAGGCATTCTCTTTCTTTCTCTCTCTCTCTCTCTCTCTCTCTCTCTCTCTCTCTCTTTCACACACACACACACACACACACACACACACACACACACACACACACACAGGGAGGGGGAGGGGCAGGGAGAGGGAGAGCAACCATATAAAGAAAACTTTCCGCCGATCAAGGTTAATTTTCACTTCTGTTATTTGCAAAAAAAAACTCCGCCACTTTTGTAGATGGTTTGGAATTTCTCGCCTTGCCACCGTATATGCAATATGTTTTTGTGAGCACGTCCAACGAACAGCTTTAGCGGCAAGCATGGCTTTTCTTGTGACTGTGGATGAAAACCTACACAACGCTGCAATGTTAACACGATTAGTACATTTGTAAATCACACCAACAGAAACTCAAATGATACGATCTCAACAACGAAATATGACGTTATGTTAAGAGACAGCCCATTTTGTTTCGCACAGACCATTTTCAATGCAATATGAAGAACAAAAGGAATGCTGCGCCAAGGTAGTTATCTGATACAAGTTGAACCTGATGTCTGCAAGCGCGTCTGCGTGTATGTGGGTGAGTTGGAGTGGAGAGGGGGAAAAGAGGAGGTGTAAAGAATTACGACTGAATTAATATGAAAGCTGAGTTACGTGAATAGTTTTCACTTAAGATGTGCAAAAAAGATAGAGACTGCACGGACCTTAATAATTCATTACAAACTGCCTTAGTAGATACTGTTCAGTTTCATTACGGACAATGCACTCTGCAAAGAGTTAACAGTTATGGCAGATTATGTGCCGGTGGCTCTTAAATAAAGCTGTTGGAGATGAGAGTTCAGATCTGACCAATTCAACTTTGTGGCTACAGACAAACGTTCGCAATTTGAAATGAGCGCGAGTGGATTACCTAAGCATGGTATCTATAATTACTAAAGAGATATCTACAATTATATAAACGCGCGCATATTTATAAACGTCTGCAGATCTAAACTGTAAATCTTATCGCAACATACAATGTAAACTAGAGAGAATGAAACGAATATGAACTAAATTCACCTCTAATTAATTAAATTAATCTTACTCGGTAACTTGTCGTTCTCGTCTTGATGTCAGTGCTCGCTCAATGATAATGTTGAGTTTGCCTTTAGTGCCATCAACAAATCAAAATTTAACTTTCTGTTAGCAGCCTCTGAATGTTTCAGTGCCGTTAAAAAATCTTTAGTGGTAAATTTTTATTGTAACAAAAAATTATTAGTCACAAACGCCCGATTGACTAATTGTAATAAACAATTTACACAGGGAAAAAAAGATGTTTTATTTTAGTTTTCTGGAACACGTTCAACACAATTTCTCTCTCTCTTTCTCCCCCTCCCCCCCCCCCCTCTCTCTCTCTCTGTCTTATTTTTTTTAATTTCACCAGACTCAGCCTACTACAAATGCCGTCAAAACATTAGAAAAACTATCAAATCCCCTGAAGAGAAAGCGAAACATTCCACTGTCGGCTACTCCTACGCTAAACCAGAGCTCAGATGTTTAGAGGTAGTCCCGACTACCAACCTCTTTTCGGCAAATACGAGAAATCTCGTTAGAACTGAGTGAGTGCACACAAAGCCACGTGATCTTCCCCGTTTCCAAGTAGGTATCACTGTATCATGTTGTAGTTCCACAAGCCGATGTTCGCTAGAACAACTTAACCAGGTTAAATGAAATAATGTCCGAAATGTAAATTGCCTGATGTTATTGTTAATTTCGATGTTGACAAACGTTTATGTAACCTTTCGCTAATTTTTTCGCCTTGCGCAGTTTGACCTCTGTTTTATAGAGCTAAGCCTGCTGACATGAATAACGTGTTCTCGTGTCACGTAGATCAAGGATATTTACTAAAATGAAACAGCGAGTGTCATCTAAAACTGATTCTTAAGTGTCTATTAAAGCAAGCAAGCTTTTAACTCTCACCGACACGGTCTGCTCTCCATTATCTGATTTACGCATTATGTATTACTGGCCAATTTCCCGTGTTTGCTTCTGTCGGAGCCTGCTGTTTTATGATTTGTGGTTCAAATGGCTCTGAGCATTATGGGACTTAACATCTACGGTCATCAGTCCCCTAGAACTTAGAACTAATTAAACCTAAGTAACCTAAGGACATCACACACATCCATGCCCGAGGCAGGACTCGAACCTGCGACCGTAGCAGTCGCGCGGTTCCAGACTGTTTAGAAGCGGGGTACAGTCGGCTCTTGTGAGGCAAACTGAGGAGCTAGTTGATTCAGAAGTAGCGGATCCGGTCTCGGAAACTGACTTACGGCACAGAGAGAGCGGTGTACTGACCACATGCCCCTCCATATCCGCATCCAGTGACGCCTTTTATCTGAGGATGACATGGCGGCCGGTCGGTACCGATGGACCATCATGGCATGTTCGGGAGGAGTGTTTTTCTTTTTTTTTTCTAGCTAGCTGGCTGCAAATGAAGTAATACGACCAGGTCTTTCTGATTCCGAACAGAATCCTGACAAAACGTGGCCTCTTTCCTCGGCTTAATACTTTCGAAATACGTAATTAATTCCACGTCTCTTTGTAACGTGAGTCACAGAGAGATCGAAAATTCCTCTTGAGATTTTATTCGCGTTTAGCATCGATCCAGACGCACCGTTCGAGAAGTTCCGCATGTTGTTGTGCTATACAAATATTTTCGCTCTTTATTCTGCCAGATCCGCAGATGATAGCTCTCCTCTTGATTATTGACGGTCGCAAGATCGTTCCATAATGGACTTCAACGTTCAGCGACCGTCTCAGATGACGAGATACGTTAAGGATGCTGGAGTTGGAAAATTATAAATGTTGCCTCTGGATCAATTTGTGTGTCATAACAATTGTGAGAGTGTGAGTTGTGTAGAGGGTTGCCGCAAGTGGTCTTGCAGACTTGTCGAAATATTGCTGCATTACCGGCAACCGTCGCGTAGAATGCCGTGTTCCTTTGCGGTGCCTACACATCATGACGTAACGTTACGTCTTTATTAACGAAATTGCGACTGTCGTATCTGTACAGCCAGCAGAGATATAAAATGTTGCCAAGCCAAACGCGACCAGACACACTGCGAAAAGGAAAGAAGAAGAAGAAGAAGAAGAAAGCTGTCGTGGAGAAGGAGATGCCGCCATCGGCACCTCGTATACCGTAATTTCGTGACCACCACAGGCCGCGGCAGCCGACTCCGTTTGCGGACCGGCGCGACCAGGCGGCCGGTTTGCGGTCTGGAACCCCAATTACAGATGGAGATCTCGAGATACGCTGTTATTAAAGCTTTTTTTTTGTTTGCTCCTTTGGCACTTCCTCTTTTTTTAATATCTCAAAATGTCTCAGCATATTTCGTTCGAATAATGGCCGATGTCACGAGGCCGAACATTCCGACATGCCGCGGCCGTTGTTTATTCTCAGCTAGTGACAAGAAAGGTGCGACATAAAAACGTAAAAGGAAGAGGGGGAAGAGAGGCAGAGAACGAGTGGGAGCGAAGTGGCAGGCAAAACAAGCCGAGGAACGCACCCATCCTACGTCTGCTGCGGACCGAGACGCAGTGACCCCTCTGCCAGACCAATATGTATGTAAATGATTGCGACGCAGTCTGCAGGGGACAGAGGCAATTCAATCAGTCGAGACTAGGCGCCCAATCAGATGTCTGAGCCTCCATTTATAGCTTGTTTGCACACAAGCAGAGATACGGGAGTCCTCTCCTACAAACACGTGTTGCAATGAGTTACATTTTCGTAGTCTAAATATTTTTTTTCTCTATTGAATCAAAATAATAATTCATTTGAGACGAGATTTGACTTCTTACAAGTCTTAGGAAGAAAGATGTCCCGGTTTAATTTGATTTTTTTCACTCTGCAGTACATAATTCCTTCAATTCACTTGAAGCAGTAAAGTATTGGTCGATGCTATTAAAAAAAAAAAACTAATGTGCGTCACATTTGTTAAACATAACAATGCTACAGGGAATTTATGGTTCAAATGACTCTAAGCACTATGGGACTTAACATCTGAGGTCATCAGTCCCCTAGAACTTAGAACTACTTAAACCTAACTAACCTAAGGACATTACACACATCCATGCCCGAGGCACGATTCGAACCTGCGACCGTAGTAGCAGTGCAGCTTCGGACTGAAGCCCCTAGAACCGCTCGGCCACAGCGGCCGGCGGGAATTTATTTCATCGTCTTTACTTCTACGAGGGTGGTTTGATAAGTCTGCTAAATTTGCATGAAATAATGGAAAATTTGTTTTGCCTTCATGGTTGGTAACATCGATTATTTCAATGGTTGTAAAAAGAATTTCAATAACACTGGACAGTTCTTTCTTGGCAGCCGTCTGAATCGCTCTGTGTGTCAGCTGCAATTGAAAATGGAGAAAACCGAGTTCGTGTTGTTCTTAAACATTTTCATTTGAAGAGTTGCACTGCCGCACAAATCAAAACAGAATTGGAGGAAGTTCACGTGGACTCCGCACCATCATTGAAGATAATTTACTTTTTGATTAATGAGTTTGAAAGTGATAGGACAAGCACCGAAAACGAAGAGCACTAAGCCGTCAAATTGTGGTCATCACAAAGGAAACCATTGACTAAATCCATGATATGCTTATGCAAGACCGCCGAACGAAAAATCTGGGGATTACTGAGATGCAGTCATCTTAAGTGAACGAGTGCATAATTTCCTGCACTGAGAATTGGTTATGAAGAAGATGTGTGCGAGGTGGATGACACGATTGCTCGCAGTCGACCAAAAGCATATTATGCAGAACGCTTCAACAAAATGTCGAGCGGTACTTAACATCAATCCTCAAGACCTTTCGCACCGATTCGTGGCTGATAATGAAATCTGAATCCATCGTTACACTCCAAATCAAAACAATGGACAAAGGCCGGTGAATGTGCACCAAATGAGGCAAAGCCCATTTTGTCGGCTGCTAAGGTGAAGGCAGTTGTTTTTTGGGATTTCCAAGGAATAATTCTCTTAGATTTCATGGAATAAGGCAGGTCCATAACAGCACCTTATTACGCTTATTATTGGATCGTTTGAAACTTGCATTTGCTGATAGAAGACCAAGGTTAGAACTCAATAACGTGATCATGCAACATGATAATGCACCATCCCACATATGAGCGATAACAATGACGAAAGTGCTTTGAATTGGTTCCTCATCCACCATCTTATCTATGCTTAGCCCCAAGTTACTTCTTGCTGTTCCATAACTTGAAACTTTGCCTTGCTGCGAGCAAATTTTCGTCAAATGAGGAAGTGACTGATGCAGTCAACGTTTGCAGAGTTTGACAGAACTAATTTTTCCGATGGGATAGAAAACTTGGAGGATCGCTGTACCAACTGTTTATTCTTCAAAGGAGACAATGTTGACAGCAACAATTTGTTCTTACTTTCTTTACCACACTTTTCAATCCACTCTCGTATTTGTAGCGTTATTAACTTTGATGTATTTTCCAAATCAGTATTTGCGTATAGTAGAGTGGTTCTTTGCACAGAGTCGCAAGTGATAGCATTTCGAAGTGGGATAGGATATAATTACCTATAGCGCTCCTTCTGTCGACGAGAGCTCAGTAAGTTTCCATCTTATCAAAACATTATTTGAGAAAAGACTACCTGTCATCAACTATACAGCGAAATAAGTTGCTTACATAATTAGTGCTAGTGTTCTAAACAGTTCGTAGAACTCAGTTTAACCAATTGAGTGCTCGTTCGAAGTACTGGTCTCATATGAAGCCCTGAAGTGCTCATGTTTATGACGTATTTGTCTTTTTCGCTTTTTAGTGCTGGCTTTCAAGTTCACTTCGATACACAAACCCCAAGCTTTACGTCTTGATGATAGTTTATTTTGTATGCTACTCATATACATACTGGCACACCAAATTCGTCTCCAGTGTTTGTACATCTCCTTCTCAAGCTATTTACCAGTCTACAGCCGAGTGTACAGTGTAACGAGAGGTTGTGACTCACTGAATCCGTATACCGGACGATAACCCACAGGATGAAGTTGTGCGACTGGACTCGAGGAGTGGTTCGTCTCGATTTCCGAGTAAACAGAGCGCCCAATTTCGAATCCCCTTCCGGCACATCGTTTCATCCACCAGATACCTTCAAACTCACGTGTCTCGTGCCCTGGTGCAGACCACTCCAACTGAAACTTGTTGGATGTGTTACTCCCTCGTGCACGCATGAAGAGTTCGTCTGTAATGTAGCGTCGTGTTTGTGGTTATTGATCGTTATCGAGGCTAGAGAACGAAGAGGATGAAACTTGGTGCCCCGTGCATAGCCTACTCCTTTCATAAAGCACTAAGGAAGACTCCGTGCTTAAAGTCTATATCGGACGAACGGATCATCGCTGACATAGTCTAAGCCACGCAACACCAGAGAGTTGACTGAGGTCGCACTTAGGACGTTGTCGAAAAGCCTGGTGAGCAGGGTGTTAACCCTGGAATCTCCAGCTCCTCGCTGGCCAAAATACTGTTGGTGAAACCGATACCACAGAATGGAGCACTACGGCAGGAACATGCGTTAGAATCCTAGACGATGGAAGTGATTTATGCTTTCAAAAAACATTTATTCACCGACGCAGTTACCAATTCATTATTTCTATCGTATCGTATCACTGACCTTAGAATTTACAAGAAGGGGAGAGAGAGAGAGAGAGAGAGAGAGAGAGAGAAATTTCAATGTTGATCCGAATTAATTTCGTCACTTATAATTTCAGTCTTTATTTTTAAGAGTTATAAAATATCAAGGTAAGAATAGTATTTCTTTTCAACATTCCAAGATTTGCTTTGAAGCCGATTTAGCACGGAAGGTTTTAGGTCTTTAGCGAGAGGTAATGGGTGCAACCAAGATACTGTAGTTTATGGACACGTAATGCTAACTGATACTTATTGTGTAATTCTAATTTCAGACTCACAAGTCGTAGTGCCACCCAAACAGGCGCAGCTACCTTGTGTTGTCAGCTCGTTAGGCACTTCATCATTCGTATTTTCCATTGGGCGGTGTCAGTCTCCAGAGTGAAAATTAATTAGTTACGGAAGTGTAAACTATTTACGGGCTGTCAACATTTCACCAACATCTACTGTTTAAACATATCATTAATTGTCATTGTGGACCCAGGCCCACAGTCTCATTCGAAGCGTCCGGTTTAAGTACTTGAAATATTCTCTCTCGCCGCGTTTCACGAGGCTGTCTCATTTTTAATGGTTCCTGTCTTTTGTTATGCATAATCAACCTTCGTTGGGTTGCTCCTGATAGCACGCCTCGAGTTGCACCCTTTACAGACTCCGGAAGATAGTATTGTCTGAAATCCAGAACTGTAGCGCTCGGAGAGGAACGCCTTTGCAGCCATTCTGAGTAAATGTTCTGGCCTCCTCTGCTAGAGCTCCGTGGCCTGTGTCATCCGTGTCTCACTGTGTCATCCCAGTTATACCTGCACAGTCAGTCTCATTTCACATGAGAATGGCAGTGCCACATACTTCTCGATAATGTGACCTTTGACGACTGTGTCGAGAATGATTTTTCACTCTGTAGTAGTGTGTACGCTGATTTGAAGCTGTGATGCCGGGTCGTGAGTCGTACTTGGATAGTTCAGTCGCTAGAGCACGTGCCCGCGAGGCAGAGGTCCCAGTGTCGAGTCCCGGTCAGGAACGAAGCTTTAAACGGCCAGGAAGTTCTGTCAAGTGTGTATGTGAATGTAGATAACGGAGAGTAAAGCGGACATCAACACGAAAAATTTATTTCAACAACACGATCCTTTATTAAATATGGTCCTATTGGCTGTTACGCGCCCTAGCCTTTCTCTTAGCCTTCCTCTCACTTATTGAAGCGATTCACTCAGAAGGTTGTAGCTTTTCTATAGTTTCAAACTGAATCCAAAGTCGATACAAGTTAGCGGTTGCTCATAAAAAAAAAAAGGCATGGCAAGAGGTGAAAGTCATGTGTATTGGCACAAAAATTTGTTTGACCACGTGCAGATCGATTATAATGGAGTCTGTAAAGGGGCATCCTCCTCTAGCGTTACTTTTTCTCAACAGTAGCAGTCGATACCAGAAATATTTTTCAAATTTTGGACAGGTCAGTATTATCTAAGCTGCTTTTCTGAGAAGTTTCATATAATTCCATACACAATATGTTATATTTCAAGCTAAAATGTATGAAAAGTAATTACTTTATTTTCGTTGTTACAATCGATATGAACTAGCTCTGAATGTACAGTTAAAATTTTTTTTAGAAACATTTGAAATTGCGAAATATTTGGCAGACTTAAAATTTCTGTTATTAATTACGCAGTCTAGTACTGTTTATTATGTTTACTTCTGGATTCTTTTATGAAATTATAATCGAATTAACAGAAATTCATTTGTCAAGAAAAACTGTAAACCGTTTGGGATATTTTTACTACCGCAGAAATAGTAGTAAGCATGCCTCTGATGTGATCGGGCGTATTTTTGTGTTTTGGGCGAACGATGTAAGACAGTGTGATATAGTAAAATGTGAGACAGTAAATTATCGTAAAGAAATTCTGCAACGACATTCTTCAAAATTATTTAGATCAATTGAACCAGGAGAACCTAAATTTGAGAATTTCAGCTTCAAGAATCAGGCCCCTAGACATGAGGAAATGGAGCCAACAGTGCGAGAAAAGATAAGTAAATCTTATTCCTCTCGAATCTTCTGCAAAGACTTTACGACAGTGGGCAGCAGCAACAACAAAGACGGGAGGTGTAGATTAGAAGTCGTAGTCGTACGTCTGAACACTGAGCTGCCAAATTAAACTCAACGCCATCTTGATGTACTTAAGAGACTAGGCTAAGTATGCTACCCTCTTCGTTCACTCTCTTCGTAATCAATATCGCAAAACTCTACATGCATTCTTCATAGTCCAATGCCATATGAATTAAAAAATTTTTTTCCAAGAAGTAGAAACTTATTTTTTTAAATTTATCACACAATTTTTTAACATTGTCAGGATCGTAGATAATATACAATTTTAAAACTGGTAACTAGTTTAGGCTGTACATACAACCATCTTGGATTGGGTCAGTGTATAGAATACGGATGGACCGCATCATCTGTGTAACTGGATCATTGCTCATGTAATAGACATCTGCAATAAAATGCTGGCTGTACCAGCGTGGTAAATGGCTGTTTCCAAACCGCGCTTGGCATAACCAGCTTTTCACTGAATTTGTCTCTTATATGAGCAAGTACCATTTACACAGACGATGCAATCTATCCATATTCTGTTCGCTGGCATAACACATTACCATGAGCGATCTGAAGATGGGTGTATGAACAACCGGTGCGCCAGCAGATCGTAATCAGCCGATGCGACACCTCAGTGCAAGCCGGAACTGACGTTTCGAAAATACTCAGCCGCAAAGTCTCTTGGTACTTGTTTTCCATGACGTTGACCGTAGCTCGCGCATGCTCATTTTGTCATTTGTAGTAATAAACAAAACGGGGAGTATATAAAGTTACTTTCAGATGTGTGCACAGCACCCAACGACGTTCTCATTTCATTCAGTCAGTGGATATACAAATAGTAAGTAATTTATAGATTCTGTATCTACCTCGAAACACAGAAAATACAACAATTTGAATGAACCTACATGTTAGATATATTAAACAAATACACTAATAAGCTTAAACTTCGAACGTTTTTACGCTTAAAGTTTCACTAACATTTCTCAGAAACGCAAAGAATAGAATTCTTCGTTATATATGTGTTTCTACATATTTAACCCCTTGATGCGCCGCTTTTCGTATCGAGGATTTTTGTATGTGGCTTATGAGTCATAGATGTAAGATTACTGAAAAATCCGACTTTATTTTTGCAAAATATTTTTTATTATCTGCCTAAAGTTAGTGTTTTTGATGAACAGAATAGTTATTTTGATTATATCTGTACTAAATTTTCTTCATATTTTAA
Organism: Schistocerca americana; assembly: GCF_021461395.2. Taxonomy (NCBI): domain Eukaryota; kingdom Metazoa; phylum Arthropoda; class Insecta; order Orthoptera; family Acrididae; genus Schistocerca; species Schistocerca americana. The sequence goes on from NC_060123.1 coordinate 34,628,475, forward strand.
ATATGAAAATACTTATCTAATCATTTAAAATTTAAGTCTTTCTTGTGTCCATTCTTTTGGGTCCTTCTTCCGTCTATTTTTTAAAGCAAGAGTCCCTAAGTCCCGATTTTCTGCAAACTGGCTCTGACAATTCTAACTTACCCCCTCCCATCTCTCTCTCTCTTACTTTCTTTCCGAAAAGACTAAATTTCTAGCAGAGCAATTATGATTATACTAACTACATCTCACGAAATGATTACCGTCTCACAGTTTCCAGGAGTGGTTGAAATTACAGACATTTGTAAATATTTAGAAAGAGTTATACTCACATAGCGCCACGAGCTTCTGACAAAACAGACCTCAATTTACAATTGGTCATCAGGCAACTTCAATCCTATTGCGGCGACAGTAGTAAAAACTGAACTACAAAACGCTATCCTGCGTCACTGATGTCAACAGTAAAGTGCATTTGTACAAATGAGTAATTTTAGCATGCTGTTCACTTCTACGTTCCTTGTTGCCATGTGAAGTGCACGCTATACAGTGACGAACTCAACAATTGATTTCGGTATGAATAGTCCTTGCGGAATAATTGTAATTATGTTGAAAAGATAGCATAATTGTGTACAACTCAAAATACATTTCTGATCTACATCTTTTGTGATTTGTTCTATCGAACCAGCCGGTTTTCACTTCAATGGGAAATCTCATGATTAAGTCGCTGGTGACCATTAATTTTCTGTCACTCGAATGTTGTGGTATACGAAATTACTCTCTGATGTCCATATAGCCCTACTTAAGCCGTCTTAAACTCTACCAAGGAGAGTAAAACATATAAAACAATTAATATTTAGCTCGCATCGTCAATCCAGTGTTGGTACAAAAGAGGGCATGAGGGCATGTATGTACTGCAATGCTAATCGAGTTGGTACACTTCACAGTCAGTTTTGTGTCCACAAATGAATATATGGCTGAAGCACTCCGTGACACATTTCCGTTTCCACGGGAGACGAGTTGGCTGATTTATTACGTTGATCGCTAAACATTCAAAATATTTCATTTCTGTTCAAGGAGGAGGAAAAAAAGTTGATTACTGATAGCTACACCGCTAAGGCGGAACCTGGACAAGCTTTCCGCACAGAAAGCTTTCAGAGACAGGATAAGATGCCGACCAGTCCAGTTGCCCAAAAGAGATGCACGCGACGCGAATATCCATCATCCTCGCGCTGACAGGTGTTTCAGCGAAACTAATTAACGAATATCCCCGTCCGGAACGATCCGTTTCTCTCACTTTACACGCCTAGTCACTCAGGTGCATCGCCCAACGATGCCGTCATGCGCACGACACCCAGACGGCAAGACACTGATGGAGTCTTCCTGAGCTTTCACGTGCTACCAGCTCATTATGGCGGGCTGTCTTTCGCATACGTAGATCAATAGCTTGGGAGTTACAACATAACGGTTTTAACGATCTTTTTGCTCGTTCCTTCTCCATTCAACTTCGTTAAACAGAGGAAATACAGCAAGCCTTTGCTTGGAATCCTGTTGCCTTATTAGTGTGGTATCGTGCAACTACCTAACTAAATGTAAATGGAGTGTAATGAAAATATGTTTACGCGGCATTTACGTGCTTTGTGACGATAAAATAAACAATATCTTTTCCATTCTATTTGGCTATTTTTGTAATTAAAATGCATTCAGAGTGTAGCAAAGTATGAAGAAATCTGTTTACAGTCGCAGTTTACTTATCTTGCCCACTGGATACTGGTTTCGGTCCACAGTACCATCCTCAAGCCGTTCTATTGTCAAAAAATACAATTACATAGAGCAGTAGTGCAAGATCAATTTAAAAAAGAAATATCTTTTATGACAGCAAACGCTAAGTATATAGCGTACCATAAAATGTATAGGTCGCCTCTTATCCTCGACAAGCAGTCGCCACGCTTGCTACCCAAGTAGGAGCGTCAAAAACTAAAAGAAAAAGTCAATGTTGAGCTTTAAATAGATGTAAATTACAGCGAGCAGTGATAAGAGTGGCCCTGTGCACAGAGTTTATTATATTTACTATTATTACTATTATTATTATTATTGTTATTATTATTATGTACCTCTTTAAAAAGTCACAAAGTAAAAGATATCTAAAAATACCAGGAAATTTGAAAATAAGAGAATACGTAACGCAATAGTCCCTCCTGTAACAAAAAATTAAAAGCAAATTCGGCCAAGTATACATTTTATGATTATATACAGTTTATACCAATATAAAACAACGATCGGATCATGAATATTTAAATGGAGGAAGTGTCGATGCAATAAAAGCGGCCGGGCGGAGTGGCCGAGCGGCTCTAGACGCTACAGTCTAGAACCGTGCGACCGCTACGGTCGCAAGTTCGAATCCTGCCTCGCGCATGGATGTGTGTGATGTCCTTAGGTTAGTTAGGTTTAAGTAGTTCTAAGTTATGGGGGACTGATGACCTCACAAGTTAAGTCCCATAGTGCTCAGAGCCCTTTGAACCATGTGAACCAATAAAAGCGGTACATAAAAAAAGTACAAAATTAATTCCTATTGGGTAGAAATCAAACGTCCATGGGGAATAGTGACATACTTTGGTTACATATTAAATGAATTCGCAATTGCGAATAAGGGCAACCATCAGGTGCAGAATAGAATGACGACAACGAGAATTTGTCCCGGACCGAGACTCGAACCCGGATTTACCGCTTATCGCGAGCGGTCGCCTTACCATTTGGACATCTGTGAACGACGGCCAGACCCAAACTTCCTTACGTCGTCAACCATGCATCTACAACCTGTACACATACATCCATTGTGTATATTTCCTTGCAGGTAGACGTTGTACTTGAAAGTTGCCTCCCCAGTATCGGCAGATAAATATGGTATTGCAGTGCCTCTATTATTCTGGTTACCATTCTAAGTTCCTGTGGACATGCATGCATGTCCAAAAGATCCTTGTATCGTAGTCAGAGTAACATAGGCACTGCAATATCGTACTTTCGTTCAAATGGTTCAAATAGCTCTGAGCAATATGGGACTCAACATCTAAGGTCATCAGTCCTCTAGAACTTAGAACTACACTACTGGCCAAAAAAATTGCTACACCGCGAAGATGACATGCTACAGACGCGAAATTTAACCGACAGGAATAAGATGCTGTGATATGCAAATGATTACCTTCTCAGAGCATTCACACAAGGTTGGCACCGGTAGCGACACTTACAACGTGCTGAAATGAGGAAAGTTTCAAACCGATTTCTCATACACAAACAGCAGTTCATCGGCGTTGCCTGGTGAAACGTTGTTGTGATGCCTCGTGTAAGGACGAGAAATGCGTACCATCACGTTTCCGACTTTGATAAAGGTCGGATTGTAGCCTACAGCGATTGCGGTTTCGTTGGTCGAGATCGAATGACTGTTAGCAGAATATGGAATCGGTGTGTTCAGAAGGGTAATACGGAACGCCGTGCTGGATCCCAACGGCCTCCTATTACTACCACTCGAGATGACAGCCATCTTATCTGCATGGCTGTAACGGATCGCGCAGCCACGTCTCGATCCCTGGGTCAACAGATGCGGACGTTTTCAAGACAACAACCATCTGCACGAACAGTTCGAGGACGTTTGCAGCAGCATGGACTATCAGCTCGGAGACCTTGACACGGCATCACAGACAGGAGCGCCTACGATGGTGTACTCAACGACGAACCTGGGTGAACGAGTGGCAGAACGTCATTTTTTCGGATGAATCCAGGTTCTGTTTACGGCATCATCATGGTCGCATCCGTGTTTGCCGACATCGCGGTGAACGCACATTGGAAGCGTGTATTCGTCATCGCCATACTGGCGTATCACCCGGCGTGATGGTCTGGGGTACCATTGGTTACACGTCTTGGTCACCTCTTGTTCGCATTGACGGCACTTTGAACAGTGGACGCTACATTTCAGATGTGTTACGACCCGTGGCTCTACCCTTCATTCGATCCATGCGAAACCCTACATTTCAGCAGGATAATACACGCGCATGTTGCAGGTCCTGTACCGGCGTTTCTGGATACAGAAAATGTTCTACTGCTGCCCTGACCAGCACATTCTCCAGATCTCTCACCAATTGAGAACGTCTGGTCAATGGTGGCCGAGCAGCTGGCTCGTCACAATACACCAGTCACTACTCTTGATGAACTGTGCTATCGTGTTGAAGCTGCATGGGCAGCTGTACCTGTACACGCCATCCAAGTTCTGTTTGACTCAATGCCCAGGCGTATCAAGGCCGTTATTACGGCCAGAGGTGGTTGTTCTGCGTACTGATTTCTCAGGATCTATGCACCCAAATTGCGTGAAAATGTAATCACATGTCAGTTCTAGTATAATATATTTGTCCAATGAATACCCGTTTATCATCTGCTTTTTTTCTTGGTGTAGCAATTTTAATGGCCAGTAGTGTACTTAAACCTAACTAACCTAAGGACACCACACATATCCATGCCCGAGGCAGGATTCGAACCTGCGACTGTAGTGGTCGCACTGTTCCAGACTCAAGCGCCTAGAACGGCTCTGCCACACTGGCCGGCCTATCGTACTTAGGCTAGGTATTACTTTGCAACCGTCAGTTGACGATCTTTGGCCGGATCTGTAATTTCGAGTTTGTTCAATCAGTTGCCATGTGTACGCTGGGTCACTCAGCTGCACGATGACCTGTGCTGAGTGATCTAATCCATCCTATTAAGGAGTTAAGAAAGGCAGAACTCTTTTAGGCTGAACTGAAGATGACCACAGGCTATAACAAAGAAATGGATGACTAGTTTAACTGCAGGAGCGATGGATGATTCAAGAAATTGAAAATGAAAGAATTTTGGTCAGGAAGCTAAAGGAGGCAAGTGCACACCTATTGGAGTCTGGGAACAGCGCAGTAGGCCAGTTCGGCTGATATTAGGCGGAGTGTTCTCCAGTCGGGTAACGTCGGCATGTTAGGCAACAAGGTCGGCCGCAACGACCCTCGAGGGACGATAAGCGGGGCTCCAGTTTCGTTGCCGGCTGCCCCTGCCGACGAGTTAACGAGCTGGCTTAATTATGGGGTTACACAGCCGACGCGACTGCGTGCGGCCGCATAAGGTTGCGGGGGCGGCGGTACCGGCGCTGCGAGAGCGGCTCCTGCTGAGGTCGTCCACCTGCTGGTCTCCCTGGAACAGCTGTCCTCCGACGTCCGTGTTAAAGGATAAAACCTCACGAAACTCAAAGGCGTAAAAGAGTTTAGCGGTAGTAACTCGTAGATCTATTTCGACGAATAAAAAGAAGATAGAAAGGAAACAATTATGAGACTTAAAACTCACTTCTGTTTTAAACAAAAGGGAATCACTGATCTCTCGGTGGCTTCAATGGACATCGTTTCAGAAATGTCATCTGGCATAACTACCTGGTGGTTATAATTGAAGTGTAGCTGTTCATGGAGATGCACTGTGGGCTTCAATTATCTTATGGCAGCGAAACTTGGTAGATATGTTAATGCGTCAATGTAGAACTGGTTTAAGCTGGAAAAATTTAGTTCCAATTTTGGCCACCCGGGGCAAATTTGGCGCTGTATAGCATCTCGTCAATGTCCCCGGTGCTCATATTGAACAAACTGTGCAGGTGGCGGCTTATAATAAAATGAACTTTATGCCTTTTTTCATCTGTTTGACCCTCCCTACCCACGTAGGGAAGCATTTCAATACGTCTCCCCGTGCTTTCACAGCGCCACATTTGCACTTGGTGAGCACACTTAGAACTATTTTTTTTTTCAACGTAATCTGATTCTGCAGTAACGCATTAGAATATTTATCAAGTTTTACTGCCATACGATAATTACAGCCCACACTGGACCTCTGTAAGTAGCTGCACTTTAATTATAGATTGACGACGTAATTTATATAACGAAATGATAACAGGGTATTATCCACAGTTTTATCACCTGAACATAACGACTTTATATTTCCCTTAACATGACGCTGTGAATAGTTTTATGAACTGAATGAAATGAATACCCTTAGCAGTATACAGGCGCTCATATAAGTCAACGGGGACAGTTGAAAATGTGTGCCCCGACCGGGACTAGAACCCAGGATCTCCTGCTTACATGGCAGACGCTCTATCGTTTTTTAATTTTTTTTTAGTTGATCTCATTTTGTTCGTTGTAGTTTATTCTATTTGTTCGGGGCAGACGTCCTATGACGTCCATTTAAGTTCTCCATTGATACATTCACTCAGTTTTTTTATTGCAGTGGGCAGCTAACCCTCTGAGCGGGCACGCTGAGCTACGGCGCCTGCATACATCTGAGCCACCGAGGGCATAGAGGATAGTGCGACTGCAGGGACTTATCTATGGCACGCCTCCCGTGAGAACCACATTCGCAACTAGTTGTCCCGCACTGTATTCATAGTGCCCCTGCCCATCAAACTCATTACTCGCGGCTTTACTGCCGATTCCCGTAAGAGTTTGGGCACTGTTCGTGCATCCGCACAGAAGAAGATGGTCAAATGGCCGGTGAGCCTTAACTATATATATATGTATATATATGTGTGTGTGACGATCAGATACCATATATATATTGTTGTGGTCTTCAGTCCTGAGACTGGTTTGATGCAGCTCTCCATGCTACTCTATCCTGCGCAATCTTCTTCATCTCCCAGTACCTACTGCAGCCTACATCCTTCTGAATCTGCATAGTGTATTCATCTCTTGGTCTCCCTCTGCGATTTTTACCCTCCACGCTGGCCTCCAATACTATATTGGTGATCCCTCAATGTCTCAGAACATGTGCTACCAACCGATCCCTTCTTCTAGTCAAGTTGTGCCACAAGCTCCTCTTCTCCCCAATTCTATTCAAAACCTCCTCATTAGTTATGTGATCTACCTATCTAATCTTCAGCATATATATATATATATATATATATATATATATATATATATATATATATATATATATATATATATACTTTTATGAACCTCATGACACACGACTGAAACTGGTCGTATACATGCAAGGCGCATTCGGAAAGTAAGTTTCGATCGGTCGCGAAATGGAAACCACAGTGAAAATAAAAAATGTTTTATTTGCAACAGTTAGCTACAACTTACAGCTACTTATCTATGTAGTCACCGCACCGACTTGGACACTTGTCGTAGCGTTCTACCAACTTTCCAATATCCTTGCCATACAAGGCAGCCGCCTGTGCGCTCCGCCAATTCCCTACGTTGGTCTATAGCTCGTTGTCTCTGCCAAAATGGTGTCTTTATAGCCAGTGGTTCATGTGAGCAGAGATGAACATCGGATGGAGGGATGTCGAGGCTATGTGGTGGCTGATCAAACACTTCCCATCGCAAACCCTGCAGGAGCATCTTCATTTCCCCTGCAAATTGCGGCTGAGAATTGTCTTGAAGAAGGAATCGCATGGAAGTTATGTTGTGTGGACTGCTTAGCTTCAGGCGAAATTTCTCAACAGGTCCTCGTATTTGGCGGGATACGCAATGTTCCAGGCATCCTTACGTGCTCACTGTGTGCTCAGAACTGAGAAGAGCGATGTGATGCGATCAACAGGCTTATCAGAAACACTGTCCAACACAACTGTGCACAGCTGCGTTGGATTTTCGCAGTGGTTTTCATTCGCGACCGACCGTAACTTACTTTCCGAACAGCCCCCGTGTTTTACCAGCAGATCACGGCGATAATATTACAATTTTGAAAATTTAATTACAATCGCCCAGTATTACAGAGAGCAACTACAACAGAAGTCTTTCTGTACTACAAGTGGTGTAATTGAAGCTCTAGACTAGGAAGCCCGACATACTAAGACACAACATTCAACAGATGAACTTCTAGATCAGCTGCACAAATGTTCGGAAAAAAATAGAGCCATGGCCTTTCTGAAGGATACAGTCAAAGTTCTCCACAAGAGATTTAGGGAATCCACTGAAACCCAAACCATGGTGGAAGAACACAGGGACTTGAACTCCACTTCTCGTGTGACCACAGCGACACTGACGTTAGTAAAAGTGTTGTGAGAATTCAGAGTAAACAGGCAGATAAAATTTCATGGAATCAGCTTTCGCATATCATCCAACATTGGGATCAGAAAATAAACGAGGAACTCCAAAAGACTCGCAAAGCAACAACGCATTACACAGGAAAAATACTGAACTGTCTTCGTAAAAATATTACGCGGAACCAAGGGATGATAATGGCAGACTAATAAATAAAAATGCAAGGAAAAATTTAACGTCGTTAATTGGATTCACATGCAACGGGCTTTTTATCACTAGAACAGAATCTATAACGTCAGAATAGGTAAGACAGGAGTGTGACCTCCCACAGAGCGAATACGGGAGAACAAAACTGTCGAACAAAAACATTTAGTAGCTGAGAATGTCCATTATTGAACAACAAAGTTAGAAAGGAAGACCTAGAGAAGGAAAAAAGAAAAATATTAAGGGAATGTGTAGGACCGGAAAATAGAACACCTAGTGTAAGGAAGAGGAATTAAAGAATGGAAAATTGGAGTACAGAACAGTCACAATCGGCAAGAGAAAAAGTTTTATAGTCACGCTGTACATATGAACTGGAATAACTGGAAGAACAGCAGCTTCAAATTAATCATCAAGATACAGATGATCAGAAAATGGAACGAATCGAGATCAATTTGAAAATGATCAGGGATGGATATGTGTTCTGGAAAAGGATAATTAACGCACTAAGTTTCAGGAAATTGTATACAAAGTTCAAGAGTTCACGAACAAAAGACAAACACAAAAATCCCAATGATAAATTAAGAAATACTGAACAAGAAGAAAAACCACTGAGCGAACAAACTATACAAAAATATGAATAACAATAAACAAACAAGCGGGGTCCACAGTAGTCGAAAGCTAAGGATATAGTTAAAATCTTGGATAGAAATGGAATTCTGTTCATCCACGAAAAACTGCAATAAGAGTTCCTACGACTCATATCCGAATCTAAGATGCATCGCAGTGATCTAGGTGGTAATAATAGGAACAGAAGAAAAGCACACCTTACGTGATTTTGATCACAAGAGACTAGTGTTACAATATATAACAGAAACGATAAACGCAATAGCAGTCCTCCATACGAGGTGCGGCGCTTAAATCCGGACAAATGAAACCTTCTTTTTTAAAAGTAAATTTATTACAACTAAATACAAATGAAAATAAAAATCCTTTTACGTGTAAGTAGTGGGATCTATCAAACGTAACATTACTCGATGTAACCCCCCTTCTGCCACAATGACCGCCTCCAATCTTGCCCTGAAGCGATCGCACACACTCTTTAAAACATATTCACAGCTGCTGCTTAGATACTGTGCTTAGAAATGCGACAGTAGCGTTCCTCTTCTTATTGGTAACTCTTTCGACTGTGCTTCAAGTTCTAGGCGCTACAGTCTGGAGCCGAGCGACCGCTACGGTCGCAGGTTCGAATCCGGCCTCGGGCATGGATGTGTGTGATGTCGTTAGGTTAGTTAGGTTTAAGTAGTTCTAAGTTCTAGGCGACTGATGACCTCAGAAGTTAAGTCGCATAGTGCTCAGAGCCATTTGAACCTGTGCTTCAAACATAGTAGTCGAGGGATTCAAATCCGAGCTATTAGGGGGCCAGAACTCATATGACCAGAACATGTAAAAGTTATCCGAGAGCCAGTTTTAGACTAAATGCTCTTGTGAAGCCGGCTCTGCTAAACGATGCTTTGTTCACTCGCTTAAATTCGATACTGACGCCAGTTTCGTCAGCGACTGCTCCGGGTCCTCCGAAATCAGCGCCTGAGCCATTTCGATGACGGCCGTAGTTCAAAAATTTTCAAATGTGTGAATTCCTAAGGGCCCAAACTGCTGAGGTCATCGGTCCCTAGACTGACACACTACTTAAACTAATTTAATTTAGGTATGATATACACGACATAAAATCCCGTCTGCGGCCTGCGATCATTTTTTTTCTACTTCAAGACTGCTTGTGTCGCAGTTATATGTTATTCGACACTTTCTTTGAGTTGTCAAGGCTGTACGCCTGGTTCGTTAGGAAGAAGTTGAAGTTTGTGATGTCTGAAGATGGGTGTAATTCCGAAACGTGTAACATGTTCTAATAAAAGAGTCAATTGAACATCTCATGACTTTATTGTGATTGTACAGCATTGATTGCCAATTACTAACTAAATCTAGCTTACGCTAAGAACAACACACACACCCATGCTCAAGGGAGAACTCAAACCTCTAGCGGGAGGGGCCGCGCAATCCGTGACATGGCACCTCAGACCACGCGGCTGCCGTAGTTCGTGACATGCGTTTCCCCGAAAGAGGTTTCCTCGCCGGGTTAGCGAAACCTTCCCCAGACTTCTCCAAGACATTATAATTGGCCGAAATATCGAAAACAGTTCTCCGTGAAGAGACTATTTTGTTGGGAGAAAGCCCAGCGTGAAGTCTTTCGATAATCGCGGCTCTTCGGTTGTATTCAGCACCTGTCCGTAACATTTCGGTCACTTTGAGGTTCTGACTGTTTACTAGATGTCTATGGCTTTCAAGAACGCCAGTCGCGACCTCCGGTGAAACTACGATAAGGCGGGACATTCAAATTGAAATTGGTCCGGATTTAAACGCCGCACCTTGTACGTGAGAACCTACGTACCTCATGTAGATGCAGCAATGGTTAGCCATGGTGTCCACAGATTCTCGTCATATTTTTTATGGTTTCTAGCCACTCTTGCGTGAAATACGTCGCCAGAGATTGTAGTACTAGTTACGACGTCTACACACTGTACATCCTCTGGGTCTTAGTTAACATATTAGAGTTATTCAAAAAGAAACAAGCCAGAGGTTGTAAAATGCAAACCACTGAAGGGTCGTAACGCCACCGCCTACGGAAGAAGGTGTGGTACCTAAAAGAGCGCAGAGGCTTCGAACTCGCGCACACCCACGTGGCGAAAGAGAGAGCACGTGCACGCCTCGGCCGTCCACTACTCTCAGTCTCGCTGGAAACAGAGACACGGAGGCTTCAAAAGAAGAGCAGAGGGCCGCTTCGTGACAGCGAAAGGAGTGCAAAAGAATGGCACAGGTGTGCGAGGAGCACTGCAGGCTCAAGCTGTGGCACAAGCGACTGCAGGAAGGACGAATGTCATTGGTCGATGATGGACCGCGTTACAGATATCATTACCCAGCAGGTAAAAGTGTAAATGTCGTGTGACTAGGGCCTCCCGTCGGGTAGATCGTTCGCCGGGTACAAGTCTTTCGATCTGACGCCACTTCGGCGACTTCCGCGTCGATGGGGATGAAATGATGATGATTAGGACAACACAACACCCAGTCCCAGAGCGGAGAATATCTCCGACCCAGCCGGAAATGGAACTCGCGCCCTTAGGCTTGACATTCCGTCGCGTTGACCATTCAGCTACCGGGGGAGGACACCCAGCAGGTGAATGCCCTCAGAACTGAAGACGGTCGGATGGCGGGGGCACCACCACCCCAGAGGTCGGACTGAGCATCGGAATTGCAACGGACACGCAGTGTTCACCGTATACATGTGCCATTCTTTGACGAATTTCCGTTCCCCGCACATCTTGCATTGTTATGAAACGCACTACACCCCTTTTGTCTTCTTTCGAAGCCTAAATGTCTCTGTTTTCAGCACTACTGACAAGTAAACCTACCCAAAGGATACATTTCGATTTTGATTGGCTTTGAATGTGTTGTAATGTAGAACAAGATAAGAGACAAATACATTTTTACCTTCTCTTACGCGTCTTAAGAGGCTGATACTACCCCCTTGAAAACAAATTAATTTAATATTTCTCGTAGCCGTGCGGTTCTAGGCTGGAACCGCGTGACCGCTAAGGTCGCAGGTTCGAATCCTGCCTCGGGCGTGGATGTGCGTGATGTCCTTAGGTTAGTTAGGTTTAAGTAGTTCTAAGTTCTAGGGGACTGATGACCACAGATGTTAACTCCCATAGTGCTCAGAGCCATTTGAACCATTTTTGAATATTTATCATTGAAATGACAAGAGATATGAAAAAAACTTCAAATAAAAGTTCCATGGTTTTTATTGTACGTTATATTGGTGCACCCAGATTTGTCGAAACAGCCATTATTTTTCGAGATTCCCCCCCCCCCCCTCCAAACAATATTGTTTCTCATTTCGACATTTGACAAATAGCAAAAGGCATAGCATTGTTAATGTTAAATTCAGTCGTATATAATGAAGTGGTATTCCAGAGACGCATTTATCAGACATCAGCTAGAAATATCTCCGCATCGCTGTACGCGTGCCTGATATCTTCCGTTTCAGTGCCAAGTGTCATGTTGGGATGTTTAATAAATATTTTCCAGATAAATATACTCTAAATGTATAGCCTTGGAATTATAATTATCTTTTAATCTCGTGATGAATTTGTGTTTTCTTTTTACATTTGTCGTATTTTTTTCATGTCTTAACATTTTCAGATTTGTAACTCTTCAGGCTTTCCCGGCGATCTAATGACATCTTAGGTTGTCGGGTGTTCTGCCGGATATCAGCGTCGTACTTGCACAAATATTTCGGTCACGTAGCTCGTAACCTTCATCAGGTGCGACCTGAGACTGCTCCTCGAGTGTTTTTTTTGTTTTTTTTTTTGCACTTTTCATTCTCTGCCCAGAGAGAGGGGACAGAGCGGGCTGTTTTAGGGCTTGCTATTTGCCCTTTTCAGCCATGGGTTTGTACATTTTATTTTTAAACAATTTTTACATTTGTCTTGCTACATAGTGCAAGTTTCCTTTTGGTCTTTAACAATTACAAAGATCTTTAGATATTTTAACATTTACTGTGGGATTTTAACAATTTCAATGATATTTTAGCAGTTTTAGTGATATTTTAACAAATACAATGAGATTTGGACAACTACAATAATATTTTAGCAATTTCAGTGGTATTGGTTAATATTACATTACAGTTTCGTTTTTCATCAGTTTATTTTACAATTCATTTATTCTTAGTCGTTAATAGTTTATAATTACAGATATCTTATAATATGGGCAATTGCATATTATACTATACATATGCATTTGTTTTGTATTTCTTATTTAGTGTACAGAGCGAGGGAGGGGGAGTAGAGGGAGTTGGGTTAGGTGTATTTTGGTGGTTCTTTGTGGGCCATGTTCTTGTGTGTTTGGTGGTGTTTGTGTTTTATGCTTGAGTCCTTTCGTCTAGGTGTGGGGGGATGGTGGTGTTTGCTGTTAGTGGTGCTAGGATTGGGGCGAGATCGGGGTACATCTTAGCTGTGTTTTGGGCGATTGTGTGGGTGGGTGTGTGTATTTGTATTTGGGTTTCCTTTTTGTTCTGTGGTTGACTGTGATTAGGTCCTCCATGTCCGGTCTTTTGTTTAGGATATGATTTCCGTATCTGGCTCTCATTTTGGCTGAGTGGACCTGATCCAGTATTTATGCCTATGGCCTTCCCCCTCCACCAACGGCTACAGGCGCTTCCTCTGTGGTCCGCGCCCACTCCCTGCGACCTGCTGGAGCGTTGCTGCTCCATTTACCGTCCGCTGCGGTTCTAGGTGTTCCCTCTGCGGTCCGCGCCCACCAAACCCGCTCCTGGGGGTTTCATCTACGGTCTGGGGTACCAAGCGTTCCCCCTGCGGTCCGCGCCCGCTCACCACGACCTGTTGGAGCGTTGCCGCTCCGTTTTTCGTCCGCTGCGGCTCTGGATGTTCCCTCTGCGGTCCGCGCCCACCACTTCTGGGTGTTCCATCTTCGGTCTGGTGCGTCTGGCAGTCCGTCAGGGGCTCGCTTTCCATCTCCATGTCTCTGGTTTTTCTGTTTGTGTAGTGTTGCAGCTGGCCCCGTTGCTCCTTTAACAATTCCAGAGCCGGTTCCCAGGCTCTGCTTAGCTGGTACCCTGTGTCACGGTTCATGAGATCGTCAGCCATTTTAATTTCTATCGATTCTCTTATAACACTGTCCCAAAATCTGGGTGTTTGTGCTAGAATCTTGGTATCCTCATACGTCATGGCATGATCTAGTTCTAGACAGTGTTCAGTAATGGCTGACTTAGTCACCTGTCTTAATCTAGTGTGCCTCTGATGTTCTTTGCACCTGATCTCCACAGTTCCTGTCGTCTGGCCAGTGTAGGACAAATGGCTCTGAGCACTATGGGACTCAACATCTTAGGTCATAAGTCCCCTAGAACTTAGAACTATTTAAACCTAACTAACCTAAGGACATCACATACAACCATGCCCGAGGCAGGATTCGAACCTGCGACCGTAGCAGCCCCGCGGTGTAGGACATGCCACATTGACAAGGTATATTGTAAATCCCTGGTTTTCGTAACCCCAGGTCGTCTTTGACACTCCCCAGCAGTCCCCCGATCTTGTTGGATGGACAGAAAACACACTTGATATTGTGTTTACGGAGGATCCTACTGATTCTGGCAGAAACAGAGCCAGCATGGGGCAGATATGCCACCTAAAGAAGGTTTATTATCGCAAACAGCGATGCCTTTAACAAATTGCCTTTTGTTTATAGTATCTGTGAAATGCAGATGAAGAAGAACAGAGACAGTTTTTTTTTTTTTTCCTAGCTTATTTCGTCTAGCGGAAGGTTCAAAATGGCTCTGAGCACTATGGGACTTAACAGCTGTGGTCATCAGTCCCCTAGAACTTAGAACTACTTAAACCTAACTAACCTAAGGACATCACACACATCCATGCCCGAGGCAGGATTCGAACCTGCGACCGTAGCAGTCGCGCGGTTCCGGACTGAGCGCCTAGAACCGCGACACCACCGCGGCCGGCCGACCTTGAGGCCTCAGCGCCATTATAGCGGCCACACCTTCTTCCGTTGGCAATGGCGTTACGATCCTTCTAGCGGTTTCATTTTACAGCCTCCGGCTCGTTTGTATTTGAATGACCCTAATACAAAGAAGCAGAACGCCTTTGTTCCTTTTCGAAATGTCCTTTATCACGACAACTACAGAATCCTGAAGGGGACAGCAAATTAACAGGAGCATATGAATTGTTTATAAGGGCAGCGAGGTAGTAATGCTATAGCCAATAGTAAACGAAAGCCGTGGATGTGTTTACCCCGGTCCTCGCCTGACGCATCGCCAGCTGTGTTGGTCAGGGAGTGGCGCGACAGTCCTGTTTACCCACAGCACGCACGGGACGGGTTTCTGACAAAAATGTCTGTGTTTGCCTCGACAAATGGCTGGCTCTCCCAACGGTCCACACCGAGACGGTGGGACCTAACTCGACAGCGGCCGTCGTTGCGCCACCCGTCTACTGTGCGGGCACTCTCTGTTACTGTCGTAGGACATGGGCGTATGCCATAACTCTTAAAATACGCATATATCTACACTATTGTGTAAATTAACACTACCGCCTGTTACAAATTTCTCATTTGCTGTCGTTGGTAGTAATACAAATCTACCGCTTTATTTTTGAAATCAGAGACGGCAGATGATATTTTGTCACTGTTTCAATGTGACACAAAAAATTATGTTTCGAATCTGAATTTTACGAAAATATTTTGATGTCGCATAACGTGTCATAACACTCCAATAGTAGTAAGCAACTGCAAAAAATTTACGCTTGATGTGTAGTGTATGCGGTCCATTGGCTTAGGGTAAAACGGGAATAGATACCCGTAGGGAAGAGATGGCCAATGGCTGTGGTTCTGCAACTATCCGCTTTACAACGTTACCAGTCAGTTGATGGTGATTTTCTGTCGAGAGTGAGACTTCGATGCTTCCCTTGACTCACTATTTCAACAAAAACCGCGTATTTTTCATGATTTTAGTTTTTAATAGACCTTAATATTATACAGTATGTCAATGCTTTTTCATTTTTCCGTAAGTTAGACAGTGAGTAGTTATCGAAACTTACATTTCGTGGCTGTATAGGTGCAAACATTTTGTACATGGCTGCACGTTCAGAGACCGTGAATAGTTACAATTGAAAGAAAACAGCCCTCGGTCACTATTTTTAACGAATTAACCGGGTTTCAACACTGCTAGGTGTGTCTATAGACCATTCTTTGATTTAAATTCTGAAGACGACACTCGTAGCTGTTTTCTTTCAATTGTTGCTGTATAGGTCTAGTTGCATGCCACCATGTAGCGTCTCTCTGCGTTCTCGTCCACCATGTTTGAGGACCATCTCTCGCTGCCGATTGGGAGAGATACTCGTATCATCTTTCGGATAGTTAGCCACTCCGTTAAACTTTGTTTAACTTTCAGTTTTGACAGGAATCCATTTTTTTTGTGTTGTATAGGTGACAACTACGTACGTTCGCGAGATTGCTTCTACTCTTTGCAGATGGAGAGAAGAAGACCTCAAATTGTTATTAATAAGTAAAGAATGATAGTTATTCATTCAGAAAAGGTTCTATAGAGTTTAATGTTCCAAGGAACACCCTATAGCTAAATATATAAACCGATTGTGTGTCAAGAACTGCAGTGAATTCAGCTTCCCTCTTGGCCAATGAGGAACGACTTGTGTCACTTCCAATCATTTTCTCTACAAGACTTACCTGTAACAAATAGCTCAATAAAAATATGTTAAGAATATTGGACACTCTTTTAATATGATTTAGAGTGTTTTGCCACTGGTCGTCTCTCTCTTGAGTGCCTGGCCATCTAACTTTGATGGACGTTTGAGATGGTCAAGTGTTACATAGTTAAAAAAGAATTCGTAGTTAGTTTGAGTTTCGGTTTGAATCCTTGAACGAAGTCTTGTTTTGTTTTTATGAATATGTAAAGCAATATACGTAAATTCCCCAATGTTTTTTGAGTATTAGGATTTGATATTTGCATTTCAAATATATTATGGGCATCTGTTCTCGTTTTTCACTAATTTTTGCATTATCAGGAAATTGTTTACCTGCACCACCTTCCTCCATAGCCGAAGGAATTAGAAACAAACATGGCCCTTTTAAAATAGCTATCCCAGCGCTCACAATGGGTTATCCATGATTTCACTAAATTACTTAACACAGGACAGTTGGAGGGAGACTTGGACCCCGCCCCTTGCGAATACGCGTCGGGTATCTCAACCACTGGTCCACTCTGCTTGGTACTGCTGCTTTAGGAATGAAGGGAGATACGAATTTAATGTCCTGTCGACGACTAAGTCATTAGAGGCGGAGCCCAGACTCTGATTACGGATGGACAGAGGAGGAAATCTGCCACGTTCTTGAAAGCAACCAGTCCAAGACTGGAACAATGTGC
Organism: Schistocerca americana; assembly: GCF_021461395.2. Taxonomy (NCBI): domain Eukaryota; kingdom Metazoa; phylum Arthropoda; class Insecta; order Orthoptera; family Acrididae; genus Schistocerca; species Schistocerca americana. Next base: position 34,645,704 of record NC_060123.1, read on the forward strand.
TTTAGAAAAAACATGAAAATCTGCCTGGACGGACCGTGATCTGAAAAAAAAAAAAAATGCTGTATGGCTAGCGATTCGACGTAGCGCTGGAGACTGTAGGCTGTTATTCGCCCAGAGAGACACTGAAGTCAGTTGACAATCATACACATTCCGATTTACATGCCAGAATGGCTCAACTGAAAAAAGAAGAATACTCAAAGAAACGCGTGGAAATACTAAACAAAGAAGTGCCTTAACTTTGATGAGCAAAATTGTATTTTTTCAACGATCTTTGCCATAAATTGACAAAAAATAAATAAAAAAAGTAGGAATTTGTAGTTTTGAAATCCTGCAATTTGTCACGATTAATTTGTCAGTTACAAATCCTACTGAAAATTATGTTAATTTGGAAACAAGAATTAAAGAAACTAATTGAAACATCAAAGTGGCGTGAATTTCGGTTCCAAAGCAATCTTGTTTTATGGTCACAAGAAGCTAAAAGAAGTGTATGGAGCAAGAATCAAATCATATAAACGACACTATAATGGAGAAAAGGAGACACGTTAGTTTTCTGGTGTTTCCCCGAAGTAGTACTAAGGTAACATAAATGAAACTGTAACGAGAGACATTCCACTCACTTCATGAGAAATATCGGTGCGAGAGGAATAGTAAGCCTTGTGCTAGTAAAACGAGTAAAATGTATTCTAATATTAATCATAGTATCCAAGCAGGCATTTACCACGGTAAAAATTATAATGTATCAAATCTAAAGGAATACTGCCAAGGCACTAATAACTCGAAGATTGTATTCACTTCCGCAAGGACTGGCTTATCCTCCGCACCTCTTACTGGGGTGGCACAGGTCAACTTTAGAATTTAAAACTGGAAACACAAATTTCCATTTATATTAGATGTTATGATTGCATTCTACAAATAAATTAACTTTTCCCTGAAATATTGTTTTTCAACTACCGCATAAATTAAAAGTTACAAATGGTAACGCTTTTGAAATACTGTGCCGTGTCGTCGACAAAGAGTGTTATTTCTTAACGAAAACAAATAAGGCACCGTATAATTTTATTTGTACTCAGTCCTACTGAAACGCATATTTAGCATTGACTGATATAAATTATTTCCTGTATTGTACCACATGAAATCAACAGATCATCATTCTTGAGACCGTTCTGTTTGCTAGAGAATCTGTGTTGCACAAGCGGCTGTCACTACAGTGTCTAATTCGTACAAACCTATTAACTGAGGCACCTGGCGACGAAGTATCATGCTGAAATCACTTGTTTATTTCATTGTCAAACAGAACAATCTGAGACATTCACGTCGGCCGTGGTGGCCGAGAGGTTCTAGGCGCTTCAGTAGGGAACCGTGCGATTGCTACGGTCCCAGGTTCGAATCCTGCCTCGGGCGTGGATGTGTGTGATGTCCTTAGGTTAGTTAGGTTTAAGTAGTTCTAAGTTCTAGGGGACTGATGACCTCCGATGTTAAGTCCCATAGTGCTCAGAGCCATTTGAACCATTTTTTTTTTTGAGACATTCACGCTTTGTAATGTTTCGCACCATTTCTTTAAACTCTTGGTTGCCGAAGGACAATCACTGGTAGACATCCAGTGAAGAATGAAGAATGTGTATGGGCGGCATGTCTGCCGAAAGCCACCGCTGTGGAATGGTGCGCCAAAGTGCGCTGCCGCTTCTTGATAACGCACTTCCCCATATCGCAAATATCGTAACGTAGAAGTTACGCCAACTCAACTGGGAGACAATGGAGCACCCGCCCTATAGTCCTGATATATCCCTATGCATTCGATCCCCTAAAAAAAGTCCTTGAACGGTCGACGATTCCAGTCAAAGGAGGATGTGCAGAAGGCAGTTACGGACTTCTTCACGTAGCAGGACACGGTCTTTTACCAAATGGGAATCCTTAATCGGTGGAATGATCGCCTCAATGTTCGCGGTGGTTTTGTCTGATTGGTATACCGATTCTGGATTATACGGTCTTCGAACGGAAACCTCTACATCGCCAGTTGTAGTTTACAGACTGTGTGCAGTTGAAGACATGACTAAGTTGAGGCATTACATATTTCTGACTACGCTACACTGAAAGAATTAAGTCTACGATAGCAAACAAATTTGGAAACAACAATATTACACGTTTATTCATGTACCTCATGATGCTATTAGTTGTGTGTACTAGAAGTTTTGTATCTACCACACAGTCTACAGATTGTCACGTGCAAACAACGAAATGTTTTCTATTTTTCAGTTTTTCATTCATTTTGTAAGTAGGCTGTTTATGTTTTTATGTTGGTAACGCCAGGTAGCGCTCTGTATGAAAACCACTGACTGTGCTGTGTGCAGTCTGTGGCTGGTTTGCATTGTTGGAATATTTGCTATTGTAGTGTTGGGCAGTTGGATGTGAACAGCGCGTAGCGTTGCGCAGTTGGAGGTGAGCCGCGTGCAGTGGTGGATGTGGGGAGAGAGATGGCGGAGTTCTGAGAGCGGTCCATCTGGACGTGTGTCCGTCAGATAAAGGAAATTTGTAAGACTGGATATATATATATGTCTTTTGAACACCATTAAGGTAAATACATTGTTTGTTCTCCATCAAAATCTTTCATTTGCTAACTATGCCAATCAGTAGTTAGTGCCTTCAGTAGTTTGAATCTTTTTTTTTTAGCTGGCAGTATTGCCAGCTAAAATTCTTTCTAAGGGTATGTTTAAATTTCAGATTAAGAATCGCTAGATATGGCGTTACTTATAATGCTACTTACGGTTTTGTCGCGTGGGGTAGCCGCGCGGCCTGGGGCGCTTTGCCACGGTTCGCGCGGCTCCTCCCGTCGGAGATTCGAGTCCTACCTCGAGCATATATATATATATATATATATATATATATGCTCGAGGTAGGACTCGAATCTATATATATATATATATATGTGTGTGTGTGTGTGTGTGTGTGTGTGTGTGTGTGTTCCACCACTCACGGTTTGTTGATGTTGTGGTCTTGCTTCCCTTGTTCAAGACGTATTAAAGCGCTCATTTCTTTTACTGTTCTTATTTATTGCTTCTGTACACGCATTTTATGTAATTTATTGGCAGAGCACAAGATTTCGGCTGCCAGTTCGTGTGTTGTTATAGGTATGTAATGTTCACATTTTTTCCTTCGTGTTCGTTCAGCGAGCGGCGAGCAATTTCAAAGTGTTGTTGACGTTTGAGATGTTTAGCACGTGTGTGTGTGTGTGTGTGTGTGTGTGTGTGTGTCTGTGACAGAGAGAGAGAGAGAGAGAGAGAGAGAGAGAGAGAGAGAGAGAGAGAGGTCGAGGATGTGAGCTGCAGCATCCAAAAGATAACTAAAATCAGCATAGTCTTGAATATCTACCGCAGTACCCGTTCTGCATCTGAAGACAATGGCGAGAGATAATGACGTCCATCTCAGTCGTAGACAAAAACGGCGGCAAGTTCTGCGGCCCGAACACTACTCTCATAAAGGCCGAGTAATTCGTCCTCCGCCGGCCGGTGTGGCCGAGCGGTTCTAGGCGCTTCAGTCTGGAACCGCGCGACCGCTAGGGTCGCAGGTTCGAATCCTGCCTCGGGCATGGATGTGTGTGATGTCTTTAGGTTAGTTAGGTTTAAGTAGTTCTAAGTTCTACGGGACTGATGACCTCAGATGTTAAGTCCCATCGTGCTCAGAGCCATTTGAACCACTTGAATTCGTCCTCCACGGAGATGAACATTGCCTGCCGCGAGAGCTCACACGAGAATGTTTATCTCCGCTGAGCACGTCCGGGCCGATGCATTGCGATCCGTCAGCGGCGTAACTGATGGAGGCAGCGGCTGCAGTTATCCTGACAGCGGACGTCAATCGGGAGTCGCGAACGAGCGGATTAAGCGTCAGAGGCAGGCAGGCAGAAGCGGAAGCGGCGCGTGGCTGTTCCGCCCGAGCGCAGAGCAGAACTCTAGCTGCCGTTGACGTTCGTATCTCTGAACGTAACGGACATCTCCCAACAACTTCCACAGCTCTACAGTTCCTAATTAACAGGGCACCGGAATGCTACTTCCTCCTACCTCACCGTAAATTAGTACAGCCAGACATTTACGAGGTGTGTGAGAGAAGTAATGAGACTGATATTACTGCGAGCGAACTGGCAACACTTTGTTGTTCTGCTCGAGTAAACCGGTGTGTTAATGCCTTCCAGATGCTCAATCAGAGTTTCAGCTCTGTAAAGCCATCAAGTGATTTTTGAGAGCGCTATCAGTGAAGCTGTGTTTTTGTTGTCTGTTACGAGAGCGAAACACCGGAATTTAGAGAAATGTTATGTTTTTAAGTTTTTTGTTAAACTTGGAGAATCCCAAAGCGTGACCTGTGAAAAGTTGAAACAGGGCAATGGGGAACGTTACTTATCAAGAACACAGGTTTTATGCTTGCTCAAGTCATTTTTGGAAGGCCGAGAACACGTTGGAGATGAACCTCGCTCTGCGAGATCTTCAACTTCAAAGAACGACGAAAACGTCGAACGTGTGCTTGCTCTTGTGAGATCAGGCCGACGTTTACCAATAAGGAAGATGGATGACTTGTTAAACTTTCACCGTTCATCAAATTTTGCACATGCGAAACGTTTGTGCCAAAGTCTCACAACTGAGCACAAGACATGTTGTAAGACGTGTATATTTCTATTGTCTATTGTCAACCCACAATTTATGAAAGATGTTTATATTTTATTAATAAGATTAAGTAGGAATAATTAATATTTGTCATGTTGGAAATAATTGTGGTAGCAGGGAATGTCTGCACCAAAGTATTGTTGGCAAGAGAGAGCGCAAATTGGTATAATTTTGAAAAGGGCGGGAGAGACCGCGTATGGATACATTTTAAGAAAAGAGCGGGAAAGACCGCGCATTGATACCTTTTGTAATGGTAGCATGGATTGTCTGCACCAGAAAGCATTGTTGGCAGGAGAGACCGCACTTAAGTGTTCGTAGGAAGTCAGTTGTAAGCGAGATGTGAAGCGAGTCGGTAGCAGGTCTGAAGCGAGAGGTTGAGAGGAGCGGTGTGCCTGCCAGCCACCAGCTATGATTTACAAGAGATTATAAACGGATGTACAGAGACATCAGCTAACCATTGTCATAAGAGGAACTAATATTATTGACTTATTTTTTTGAGAAACTCAAGACTACTGAAGGTATGTTTGCGCAATGCTAGTTGTATGATAATACTGGAACACGTGAGGCAATACTGACCTTACGACTTACCTTAGAAGAAAGATTAAGGAAAGGCAAACCTACGTTTCTAGCATTTGTAGACTTAGAGAAAGCTTTTGACAATGTTGACTGGAATACTCTCTTTCAAATTCTAAAGGTGGCAGGGGTAAAATACAGGGAGCGAAAGGCTATTTACAACTTGTACAGAAACCAGATGGCAGTTATAAGAGTTGAGGGACATGAAAGGGAAGCAGTCGTTGGGAAGGGAGTAAGACAGGGTTGTAGCCTCTCCCCGATGTTATTCAATCTCTATATTGAGCGAGCAGTAAAGGAAACAAAAGAAAAATTTGGAGTAGATATTAAAATCCATGGAGAAGAAATAAAAACTTTGAGGTTCGCCGATGACATTGTAATTCTGGCAGAGACAGCAAAGGACTTGGAAGAGCAGTTGAACGGAATGGATGGTGTCTTGAAGGGAGGATATAAGATGAACATCAACAAAAGCAAAACGAGGATAATGGAATGTAGTCGAATTAAGTCGGGTGATGCTGAGGGTATTAGATTAGGAAATGAGACACTTAAAGTAGTAAAGGAGTTTTGCTATTTGGGGAGCAAAATAACTGATGATGGACGAAGTAGAGAGGATATAAAATGTAGACTGGCAATGACAAGGAAAGCGTTTCTGAAGAAGAGAAATTTGTTAACATCGAGTATAGATTTAAGTGTCAGGAAGTTATTTCTGAAAGTATTTGTATGGAGTGTAGCCATGTATGGAAGTGAAACATGGACGGTAAGTAGTTTGGACAAGAAGAGAATAGAAGCTTTTGAAATGTGGTGCTACAGAAGAATGCTGAAGATTAGATGGGTAGATCACATAACTAATGAGGAAGTATTGAATAGGATTGGGGAGAAGAGAAGTTTGTGGCACAACTTGACCAGAAGAAGGGATCGGTTGGTAGGACATGTTCTGAGGCATCAAGGGATCACCAATTTAGTATTGGAGGGCAGCGTGGAGGGTAAAAATCATAGGGGGAGGCCAAGAGATGAATACACTAAGCAGATTCAGAAGGATGTAGGTTGCAGTAGGTACTGGGAGATGAAGAAGCTTGCACAGGATAGAGTAGCATGGAGAGCTGCATCAAACCAGTCTCAGGACTGAAGACCACAACAACAACAACAGTTGTAAGATTATTGTAAAAAGTAAGACCCATTTGAACGTTTGTAAAATCATTTCATTCAGAATATAAGTAGCTTTTGCCACCAATATTGCATTTCTAATTATAATCCATCCCAAAAACCATCAACGTAAAACTTTGCAAAATTTTATTGTTGTCAAGAAAAAGTTTAACTATGAATTACGTAACTTCAGTCAAATTAATTAAAGAATAACGTCAGCTTTGGTAATATATACAGCCACTTATTATGAAAGCCCACCAGCAGCTAATAGAGTATAGTAAAACAGAGTAAGTATATTCATGTCGCAGTTCGTTGAAGCAGTCAGATGGCGATCCAGTAACAGTAAAACAGGTAAGGGACAGTTTTGGGTTATTGCAGGTAACGACTGAGGGCCACGACGACGACACATTCTATGTTTCGTCAAAATAATCAGAAAATCGCTTTTAATAAGCAGCAATTACATTTGTATGCGAAGATTGAGAAAGAGAATAAATTTCAAAGGGAAGATTTCATTTGTTATTATTAAGCAAGAGATAGAAATCCTAAGGGAAGGTTTCATAGGTTACTGTAGAAGAGAACAAAAGAGGTATAGAGGAGACGGGAAGGTTTCAACGTGTGTGTTGATATTCTTGAAAGGAATGCTAACGACCACATTTGCTTCAGACGTCTGATCGCAGGTGATGAGTCCTGGATTTTTAGTTCGATCCTGAGACAGAGCCGCAAAGTGTGGAGTGGCAGACTGAGACATCTCCTCGACCGAAAAAGCTCGAATGATCAAATCAAAGTTCAAAACAGTGCTGGCTTGGTTTTTTTGACAGTAGGAGTATCGTGCATAAAGAATTTGTCCCTCCAGGACAAACTGTCAACCAGATGTTTCACAAAGGCTCAGAAAAAGGGGGAACCGAATGAGACTGGACACTGCAGACAAGTGGTTGCTGCATCATGACAACTCCCCATGTCACACGGCCGCTTTCATCACGGAATTTTTGAACTCAAAAGGCATTCCTGTTGCTCCACAGCCCCCACAATCTGATCTGAATCCTAGTGAGTTTTTTTCTTTTCCCGAAATTGAAAAATTACTCGAAAGGACGTCATTTAGGGACTCCGGAGAACATTCAAAAGAATGTGACCGACGTGTTAAAGGCACTACCAGTTAAAGCCTTCCTGCGCAGCTACGAAGACTGGGAACAACGACTCCAGCGGTGTATAGCTGCCGAAGGGAACTGCCCTGAAGGAGGCAATATCGTTCTATGAAAAAATAAAATCTTTGGCATATAAAACATCAGACCCATTACTTTTCTTCCAGGCTTCGCGTACTGGTCGCACTCGAACGCCACCAAAAATATTTAGGAGGTGTTTCAAGGATATTTTGCGAGTACTTTGGTATAACAGTCTCTGATGCCTTATTATAGAGTAACTGCATTTCTGTTGATTTCTTAACCACGTTCATCTTCGTACCTACGTTGCAACGAAAACAGCTGCCCAGCAGTGCAAATGTCGACGCTATGAACTGTGCATTTCATTTAGAAACAAACTTGTCCATTCACTCACGGTATTTACTGTTGACGACAGTAATGGCCAATGTACTCTTAGCCCTCGCCGATAGTGCCAGTTCTGTGTTAACACCATTACACAGCAACAGAGTTAGGTCAACTGATGAAGAGACGGCCGATATTCACAGCGATGCTACTCTGAACTGTTCGCGCATCGACAGCGACCACATCACGCTATTTTGACAGACCACTTTTGTTGCATTGCTCCCTGTTGTGTGTTGTACGTTTGGGCGATGGTATATTACAAGTATTTTTTATTAACTGAGGCAACAAACCAACTAAATAGTAGGTAAATTATTACTCTGTAATGGGCCACAGGAACAAAGGGTCTGTTATATCAAAATAGACAGAAAAACCCTGAAAAAACTCTGAAAATTTGTCGATGGAGTTTGCATTCACCCTGTATGAACCATGAAACATATTAAGATGGGATTCATGATGTAATTGATAGTGCAGAAAAGAGGGAAAGGGTTTCAGTTCTGCCAATATTTTATCCGCGACGGCTGTGGGGATATTATAGTGTTTACTGAATCAAATAGTGAAATAAAACATTTAAATTAGTGAAAGCGCATAAAATCAGTGCCTTATTTCCCTAATATCTACTGCACACAGCAACAGACGTTTACCGTGCAGATTACGTGATATTTTGCATGAAGAAGGTGACCTGTTCTCTAAATTAACACAAAGTGCATTACGTATGGTCTAACTCTTTTTTGTATAGAAACAGACGGTACATGCTACATACCGCTTGAAACTTCATGGCAGATTAAAACTGTCTGCCAGACCGAGACTCGAACTCGGGACCTTTCCCTTTCGCGGGCAAGTGCTCTACCAACTGAACTACCCAAGCACGACTCACGCCCCGTCCTCACAGCTTTAGCACTTGCCCGCGAAAGGCAAAGGTCCCGAGTTCGAGTCTCGGTCTGGCACACAGTTTTAATCTGCCAGGGAGTTTCATATTAGCGCACACTCCGCTGCAGAGTAAAAATCTTATTCTATATACCACTTGATTTCTCTGCATGAGAAATACGTCAGCAGTGTAATTTGCTACCGTCTGAACACGGATTCAGGTATAAAACCATAAATACGAAAAACAGATCATTAACTTGATACAATTTTGACTGGAAAATGTTAGGAAAAATAACTTCTACTTACGACATGTTGGGCACGAGACGTTGAAATAACCTGCCTAAGATCTACATATTGTACAGAAACATAAAAGTCTGTGGTAATGATACAAAATATTCTTCTTCTTCTTGACTTTTCCCGTTTCTGCTACAGGGTGGTCAATATTGTACGGGATTTGACAATGTTAGTGACAGTTGCTGGCCAGATGGCCTTCCTCATGCCACCACTACGCACGGCAACCCCCCCCCCCCCGCCCCCCCCCCCCCCCCCACCCCGACAGGACGGAATTCGTGCACACCACCTGTCTACGCCTAGTGTAAATTTAGTGCGAGGACGTTTTCTGGATGTTTGTGTAGAAGAAGGGAAATGGGTTGGTTCAAATGGCTCTGAGCTCTATGGGATTTAACATCTAAGGTCACCAGTCCCGTAGAACTTAGAACTACTTAAACGTAACTAACATAAGGGCATCACACACATCCATACCAGAGGCAGGATTCGAACCTGCGACTGCAGAAGCCGCGTAGTTCCGGACTGAAGCGCCTAGAACCACTCGGCCACCGCGGCCGGCTGGGAAAGTGGTACCAGGCCGCTATTCACCTAGCTGGATGTGGGAAACCACATAAAAACCACATCCAGACTCGCTCGGTTACCAGCCCTCGTCATTGTGAGGCGGATTCGATTCGTGGCATGTTCACCTCCCCGTATCCCTGTAGCGGCGCTTTAACGCACTGTGCTACCTGAGCGAGTTTGATGATACAAATTGTTGCAGTTGAACTAAGTGGCAAAAAGCAGTTTTCCTATTAGAATGGTGTCTGCTACATTGTCTTACACTTGCAGATTCTTTCTCCTTCACAAGACTGTCCTCTTCCTTTCCTCCTGCTGCTACATCCCTTGCAGGTGCTGCTGCTGATGACAACGTGGGACATAATAAATAGGAGGTTGGCGGCGACGAGCGTCCATTAGACGTGGCCCTGCCGAGTGCATCAGGTCGGAGGCGTGGCGACCACAGAGTGCCTCGCAGATGGCCGCGCCATCCCACTCGGCATCGTCGGCGTGGCTCGACGGCCGTGAATGCTTCGCAGTATGAGCAAGAAGATACAGACTGATAGTCAGAGTGACTCAAAGGACTGGACGTGTGAGTGAAAGATACCGCAATGAAGATTTCGGGTTTCTTCGGTTCAAGACAAGAAACGGAGAGGCTGGCGCGAGGTGTGTGTGTGTGTGTGTGTGTGTGTGTGTGTGTGTGTGTGCGTGGCCTGAGCATCGCGGTATCCGCCACAAGTGACAAGTGATTTAGGGAAAACACAGCAAACCTTAATCACGATCTCCAGGCAAAGATTATCATCTAATAATGTCTTAACCACTCCACGATCTCCCTCGCTTGAAATATAAAGAAGAGACTGTGTTGCATGAGTCTCAACACTACTTCAGTAAAGGTATTTCGATAGTCTTACTGAGAACTTTCCGCAATAGGCTTTCTACAGAAAAAAACAGCTCTATTCTACGTACAGGGTGAAAAGTATTTAAACCGACAAACTCTGGGAGGTTGTAGGGGACATCAAAACAAATATTTTTTCCTAATGTCATTTTTTCCTATGAGGATTATCTAAACCGGTGGAGGGCGTATATTCCCCCCCATGAACCATGGACCTTGCCGTTGGTGGGGAGGCTTGAGTGCCTCAGCGATACAGATAGACGTACCATAGGTGCAACCACAACGGAGTAGTATCTGTTGAGAGGCCAGAAAAAAGCGTGGTTCTTGAAGAGGGGCAGCAGCCTTTTCAGTAGTTGCAGGGGCAACAGTCTGGATGATTGACTGATCTGGCCTTGTAACACTAACCAAAACGGCCTTGCTGTGCTGGTACTGCGAACGGTTGAAAGCAAGGGGAAACTACAGCCGTAATTTTTCCCGAGGGCATGCAGCTTTAACGGAATGGATGGTATCTTGAAGGGAGGATATAAGATGAACATCAACAAAAGCAAAACGAGGATAATGGAATGTAGTCGAATGAAGTCGGGTGATGTTGAGGGTATTAGATTAGGAAATGAGACTAAGTAGTAACGGAGTTTTGCTATTTGGGGAGCAAAATAACTGATGATGGTCGAAGTAGAGAGGATATAAAATGTAGAATGGCAATGGGAAGGAAAGCGTTTCTGAAGAAGAGAAATTTGTTAACATCGAGTATTGATTTAAGTGTAAGGAAGTCGTTTCTGAAAGTATTTGTATGGAGTGTAGCCATGTATGGAAGTGAAACATGGACGATAAATAGTTTAGACAAGAAGAGAATAGAAGCTTTCGAAATGTGGTGCTACAGAAGAATGCTGAAGATTAGATGAATAGATCACATAACTAATGAGGAGGTGTTGAATAGGATAGGGGAGAAGAGAAGTTTGTGGCACAACTTGACTAGAAGAAGGGATCGGTTGGTAGGACGTGTTCTGAGGCATCAAGGGATCACCAATTTAGTATTGGAGGGCAGCGTGGAGGGTAAAAATCGTAGAGGGAGACAAAGAGATGAATACACCAAGCAGATTCAGAAGGATGTAGGTTGCAGTAGGTACTGGGAGATGAAGCTTGCACAGGATAGAGTAGCATGGAGAGCTGCATCAAACCAGTCTCAGGACTGAAGACCACAACAACAACAACAACAACGAGGCCGTATTACGCTCTTCAGTTGTTAGAGGGCGATACACCTGGAGTGAGTACACTGATATGGTTGGTGCGTACTACGTAACGCACCACAACGCACGAGCTGCACAGCGGGTTTATCAACAACAATATCCTAATCGCCGTATCCCGCATCATGCGACCTTTGGTGCTGTGTACCAACGTCTGCGTGAGACCGGGTCATTTAGCAGATTACCTGGAGAGCTACGCCGTCGCACGGTAAGAACGCTGCAATTTGAGGAAGCTGTCTTGCAGCACGTGGAGCGGGATCATTCAATCAGCACTCGTGCAATTGCACATAACATGGGGTCGAATCCAACGATGTAAGAACAGTCCTTCGAGAGCAGTTGTTATGTCCATTTCACTTACAGCGTGTCCACAACCTGGAACCAGTTGATTATCCACCCAGAGCACAGTTTTCGCAGTGGTACCTGGGACACTGTGAAATGCATCCTACATTTCCATCCTCTGTGTTGTTTACCGATGAAGTAACGTTCGGGCGTGATGGAGTCTTCAACATGCACAATTCGCATGTTTGGAGTGAGGATAACCCACATGCCACAGTTACGAGCGCTCATCAAGTGCGGTTCTTCATTAATGTGTGCGTCTGTGTTGTTGGGCACTGTTTAATTGGGCCGTATCTGCTACCTAGGCCTTTAAATGGCAGGCACTGTTACAAATTTTCTCACCAGAGCATTGCCAGAATTGCTAGAAGACGTCCCGCTCCCTGCAAGACAACGCATGTGGTTCCAACATGACGGGGCGCCGGCACATTTCAGTCGTGTGCGTCAGTTCCTGGACCGACGGTTCCCAGAAACGTGGATTGGCAGAGGTGGTCCTGTACCATGGCCTGCTTGATCCCAAGATATGTCCCCTCTGGACTTTTTTATTGGTTTAATTAATTTGTCGCCAGAGAAATCTTCCTCTACTGGTTTAAATACTCCTCATAGGAAGAAATGACATTAGGGAAAAATATTTGTTTTGATGTCCTCTATAACCTCCCAGAGTTTGTCGGTTTAAATGCTTTTCACCCTATATACAGGCACTCCACGGTGCAGCTCACTTGTTTCCCCGGAAACTATCCGTGAGGACGAGAGTAGCAGAAAGGTCGTATAATGCCTTAAGTGCAGAAGTTACTCGAGTAAAATGTCAAATCATGGTGAAGCTGGTGAATAGAGACTGAACAACTGGATAGTAATGAGGAGAAATAATTAATTGCTCGAGGAAGGATTCAGTGTTGCTGTCTTCAGAAAACCAATGAAAACAAACTATTTTTGCTGAACGAGGATTTCAATTTAACGCCTCGTTCCAGTATTTCAGCGTTACACAGTGATCACAAACTCAGAGAGAATAGTGACATATTCATTATATATAAAAATATGCGCTAGCTTATCTTCAATAGTAGACGACAAAATTATTCATCATGACTGATCACTATCAATCTGTTTTAGAATGAGTTGCTTGGCCGGGACATGCACAAAACCTCAACGACTTTCTAAATACAAAGACACACACACATAATTTTCAGTTCCGATTATTGATGTTGAGTGACTGAATCTCATGATATGAAACTTGTTAACGGTAAATTCCGCTACCAGTTTTTCATCATAAAGCGGGAGTTTTAAAAATTACGATTACAGCAATTTTCTCCGCAAGTGAGAATGTGCAGTTTTGTAATTTGACGTCTAGGCTTCTTCTGGTACGACGACAACATTGAAAGATTCTTTTTTAGTAGCCCAGTTGCGACAGAATTACGGCACCACCACCACCACCACGCTGCACCTGTAGTTGTACTTTTCAGCAGGCTCAGTACTCGAAGGCTAATGCGAGAGTTATTTTATGAGCTACAAATCGTACCGCCGTGAAAGTTGACCTACCACACCAGGACGTTTCACTTCGCGCTGGACCGAATGGCTACTTTAATGAAACGTATATGTGTTTCACAGTAGGCATAAAACTTTATCGTCTGCTATAGAACAGTTGCACCTGAAAGAAACGTCGCAAGTTAAAAACCTGTTCACAATATGGTTAGATCTTATTTGTTTCCCTTCCGTAACTTTCGTCGTACACTACAACACATTATTGTGGCGACATGCTAGTAACCGCCATTCCCTACACAAACAGCAGCCAGATGAACTGGAAGTCACTGACTGACGTATTCAAATGTCTTCTAAAGGTATCTGGAGCAGGACTGTCTACAGTGTTTTCCTCATCTGTTGAAAGGTGCGTAGCGGAGAATATTCACAGCGAATACGACGATCACGGTGTTTCCACACAAGTGCGATTGGATTCAGATCCCAGGAATTTCAGGATCAGGGGAGATATTTGAGTTCCTCATATTTGTCGATAAGAAGCACTTAAGAGTTTCCTATTACTTAACTGCTAAGGCTAAGAAACTAGGTATTAAAGGCGAAGATCTTGTGTTATAGCGGCAGTAAGAATGAATGAAACAGTTCTGGGTCCAAATTTCATAGAAGAATTAAAAGAAATTCTGCTTCGAAAAGACACAGTAGGTAGACGTATATCGGAAATCAGCAAAGATCAGTATGAGAAGTTTATTACAAGCGCGAAAGGATGTTCGAAGTTTGCAGTTCGTGTAGTCGACAGACGCTGCAAACTTCTTGCAGCTGCCGGCAAGCGTCAGCTTTTGTTCGCATATGCGAATTTGCTCGTTTCGGATTTCAACCTAGAGTGTCGCTCAGATAGTGTTCACGTAGAATAATATGCTTAGAAACTAGTATACCGGTTGTGTGTTCTTAAGCTTTCCAGGAGAATCAACAGTTTGTGTTGCTCTGGTGTGTAGAGACGTGTGCTGTCGTTTAAGAAACGCGATATTTCGACAGCTTACCGTGCCGTGACACCTGTAGAAGGATTATCTTTGCTACTTTGCACCTGCTGTATATTGTCATCGCTCCTCAGCCCTCCCCTCTCTATCCGATCGATCGCCGTGTCGGGTGGAGTCGTGAGCCGAATGCTGGACGCGAACGGTGACGGCAGAGGCACAGAGGGTCCAGAGTTGGTACCCAGCATTCGTCGATCACATACCCCCACCACTCCACCCGACGTGACGTGCAGCCAGGTAGTGGTGGAATGGGTGGGAGCTACATAGTACACAGGAGGTGCAAAGTAACAAAGGGCTCATTCTACATGTGTCATCTGCAGATGACGGCAAGTTACGCTGTCGAAGTATCGTGTTTCGCAAACGAGTAAACCTTATTGGACAGCCGAGGGCAATACAAATAGTATATCGGTTCCAGAATGAGATTTTCACTCTGCAGCGGAGTGTGCGCTGATATGAAACTTCCTGGCAGATTAAAACTGTGTGCCCGACGGAGACTCGAACTCGGGACCTTTGCCTTTCGCGGGCAAGTGCTCTACCATCTGAGCTACCGATGCACGACTCACGCCCGGTACTCACAGCTTTACTTCTGCCAGTATCTCGTCTACTACCTTCCAAACTTTACAGAAGTATATCGGTAGTTTGTATGCACTGTTGCTACTAATTAGACGGCGGAGGTTCGAGTCCTCGCTCGGGCATGGGTGTGTCTGTTTGACCTTAGGATAATTTAGGTTAAGTAGTGTGTAAGCTTAGGGACTGATGACCTTAGCAGTTAAGCCCCATAAGATTTCACATACATTTGAACATTTTACTAATTAGATATACACTGAAGAGCCAAAGAAACTGGTACACCTGCTTGATATCGTGCAGGGCCCCCGCGAGCACGCAGAAATACCGCAACACGACGTGGCATGGACTCGGCTAATGTCTGAACTGGTGCTGGAGGGAACTGACACCATGAATCTGCAGTGCTATCCATAAATCCGTACGAAGGGGTGAAGATCTCTTCTGAACAGCACTTTTCAAGGTATCCCAGATCAATAATGTTCATGTCTGAGGAGTTTGGTGGCCAGCGGAAGTGTTTAAACTCAGAAGAGTGTTCCTGCAGCCACTCTGTAGCAATTCTGGACGTGTGCGGCGTCGCACCTGTCACATTAGTATCTAGAGGCATCAGGGGTCCCACATCACTCCAACTGCACGCGCCCCACACCATTAGAGAGCATCCACCAGCTTGAACAGTTGCCTATTGATGAGCAGTCTCACGGATTCATGAAGTTTTCTCTATACTCGTACACGTCCATCCACTCGATACAATTTGAAATTAGACTCGTGCGACCAGGCAACATGTTTCCAGTCACCAACAGTCCAATGTCGGTGCTGACTGGCCCAGGCGAGGCGTAAAGCTTTGTGTCGTGCAGTCATCAAGGGTCCACGAGTGGGCCTTCGACTCCGAAAGCCCAAAAATGGTTCAAATGGCTCTGAGCTCTATAGGACATCTGGGTCATCAGTCCCCTAGAACTCAGAACTAGTTAAACCCAACTAACCTAAGGACATCACACACATCGATGCCCGAGGCAGGATTCGAACCTGCGACCGTAGCGGTCGCGGGGTTCCAGACTGAAGCGCCTAGATCCGCTCGGCCACACCGTCCGGCTCCGAAAGCCCATACGGATGATGTTTCGTTGAATGGTTCGCACGCTGACACTTCTTGATGGCGCAGCATCGAAATCTCCAGCAATTTGTGGAAGGGCTGCACTTCTGTCGCGTTGAACGATTCTCTTCAGTCATCAAGTTCTTGTTGGATCTTTTTTTCCGGCAGCAGCGATGTCGGAGATTTGTTGTTTTATCGGATTCCTGATAATCACAGTGCACTCGTCATATGATCATTCGGGAAAATCCCCACTTCATCGCTACCACGGAGATGCTGAGTCTTATCGCTCGATCGCCAACCATAACACTGCGTTCAAATTCATTCCAACCTTGATAACCTACCATTGTACAGCAGTAACCGATCTAAAAACTGCGTCAGACACTTGTCTTATATAGACGTTGTCGGTCGCAGCGCTAATCTGCCTGTTTACATGTCTCTGTATTTGAATATATATGTGTATACCGAGCAAGCAGTAAAAGAAACAAAAGAAAAATTCGGAGTAGGTATTAAAATCCATGGAGAAGAAATAAAAACGTTGAGGTTCGCCGATGACATTGTAATTCTGTCAGAGACAGCAAAGGACTTGGAAGAGCAGTTGAACGGAATGGACAGTGCCTTGAAAGGAGGATATAAGATGAACATCAACAAAAACAAAAAAGAGGGTAATGGAATATAGTCGAATTAAATCGGTTGATGCTGAGGGAATTAGATTAGGAAATGAGATACTTAAAGTAGTAAAGGAGTTTTGCTATTTGGGGAGCAAAATAACTGACGATGGTCAAAGTAGAGAGGATATAAAATGTAGACTGGCTATGGGAAGGAAAGCCTTTCTGAAGAAGAGAAATTTGTTAACATCGAGTATAGATTTAAGTGTCAGGAAGTCGTTTCTGAAAGCATTTGTATGGAGTGTAGCCATGTATGGAAGTGAAACATGCACGATAAATAGTTTGGATAAGAAGAGAACAGAAGCTTTCGAAATGTGGTGCTACAGAAGAATGAAGAAGATAAGATGGGTAGATCACATAACTAATGAGGAGGTACTGAATAGAATTGAGGAGAAGAGGAGTTTGTGGCACAACTTGACTAGAAGAAGGGATCGGTTGGTAGGGCATGTTCTGAGGCATCAAGGGATCACCAATTTAGTATTGGAGGGCAGCGTGGAGGGTAAAAATCGTAGAGGGAGACCAAGAGATGAATACACTAAGCAGATTCAGAAGGATGTAGGTTGCAGTAGGTACTGGGAGATGAAGAAGCTTGCACAGGATAGAGTAGCATGGAGAGCTGCATTAAACCAGTCTCAGGACTGAAGACCATGTGTATACCAGTTTCTTTGATGCTTCAGTGTGTAACAGTGAATGGAAAGGAGGGTTGTGAAGAAATGTGCCTGTACGACAAAAAAGTATCTGTCGAATCGTAAGGGAAGTCTAGCGTATGGTTAGTTCTAATTTTACATTTCAGAAATGAAACTTGCGAAAGAAAATTCTTCCGATTTTGACAAACGCTTCGACTGCGGGCGGCCAAATGCACGAGTCTTACTCCCTGGAGAACGTGTCCGGCTCGGGAGACCATGCCGTGTCTTCTCTTGGTGCGGCGACACAACAAGTCGCTATCAGCGGCGCCCGTGTCGCCGCACGCATAAAACGCGCCCAGGCATCCAGCCGCTGCTGTTGGTCGAGTGCCAAACCCGCCGCGCGCATCCACTGTGCAACGGGCACGCC